>NC_090445.1:1304414441-1305805825 GCF_031143425.1 Pleurodeles waltl
TATTAAGTATATGCTCTCTCAGGATTAAGTTATACAGGCTTTCATAGTCAGAAACTTTACTGCCATGTAACCACCCCTCCAAGGCCTTCACTGAATGGTCAACAAAGTCTACTCAGTCTTGTGAAGACTTCTTTTTGGTTTCTCTGAACTTCATCCTGTACTGTTCAGTGGTTAAGCCATAACCATCTAGGAGTGCATTCTTTAGAACTTTGAAATCATTGGCCTCACTTTCTTTTACAGTAAGGAGCCTATCCCTACCCTTTCCACTGAAAGATAGCCATAGGATAGCAGCCCACCTTTGAGGGACATCCTGTACAACACAGGCCCTCTCAAGTGCAGCAAACCACTTGTTAATGTCATCCCCCTCCTTGTAAGGGGGAACCATCTTGTGCAGATTCCTAGAATCATGCTCTTTTGCAGGATGACTATTTGGAATACTGCTGCTGCCACCATGGGTTTCTAAACCCAATTTCTGTCTTTCTCTTTCTATCTCTAAGGACTGCCTATCTAAATCCAGATGTTGCTTCTTGAGCTTCAGCCTGGATTGTTCCACTCTCAATCTATTGAGCTCCTTTCTAACACTCTGTCATCAGGGTGGGTGGGTAGGGCATGTCTTGAAACAGAAGAATGGTGAGAATGAACAGAAGGAGACCTGGCCCTAACAGATGTCACACTAACATTCTGGCCTACAGAAGTGATACTTCTACTATGATGAGAAACAACACTATTACTGTGATGTGAGACAACACTCTTACTGTGATGTGAATTCACATCAGTACCAGCCATGCTAGGTGGCTTGCTAAGGGGCAGGCTGGAAAGATTCCCTCCCATCTCTTTTGCTAGGGGTGCCCCAGAATCAGAGTGGGAACCATCAGCTAATTTCTCACCAGAAGTACCAACAAAAGTCTTGTCTTGTTCAACTAGCATGTTAACTAATAGTTCTCTAGGGGGATTCTTCCCTACCCCTAAACCACTTTCTACACAGAGACTCCTTGCTGCCTTCCAGCTAAGGTGACCATAAGCAGTCTTGGACAGATCAACAGTTTGGCCTGTGCCAGACATTATAGAAAGTGTTTAAGGGATAGAAAAAGTGTGAAAAAAGTTTTTCAGAACTTTTTGAGAGACAGAAAAAAAAACTTTTAAAACTTTTTAAGAACTTTTTGAAAGTTTTAGAGGTACTTTTTAGCACTTAGAAAGGAAGTGAGAGAAGAAAAGCAAAACTTTTTGGTTAGGTGTACATACACTGAACTTGTTTTGTATATTTTTCTCTTATGAAAAGTACAATGACAAAAGTGGTAAGTAGTTGCAAAGTACTTATCCCACCGCTGCACAACCAATGTAGGAGGCTGGACTGGCTTGTAGTGAGTACCAAGGGGTACTTACACCTTTCACCAGGCCCAGGTATCCCTTATTAGTGTAGAGGGGTGTCTAGCAGCTTAGGCTGATAGAAAAGGTAGCTTAGCAGAGCAGCTTAGGCTGAAGTAGGAGACGAGTGAAGCTCCTACAGTACCACTAGTGTCATATGCACAATATCATAAGAAAACACAATACACAGATATACTAAAAATAAAGGTCCTTTATTTTTATGACAATATGCCAAAAGTATCTCAGTGAGTACCCTCAGTATGAGGATAGCAAATATACACAAGATATATGTACACAATACCAAAATATACAGTAATAGCAATAGAAAACAGTGCAAACAATGTATAGTCACAATAGAATGCAATGGGGGCAGATAGGGATAGGGGCAACACAAACCATATACTCTAGAAGTGGAATGCGAACCACGAATGGACCCCAAACCTATGTGACCTTGTAGAGGGTCGCTGGGACTGTAAGAAAACAGTGAGGGTTAGAAACATAGCCCACCCCAAGACCCTGAAAAGTGGGTGCCAAGTGCACCTAAGTTCCCCAAAGAGCACAAAAGTCGTGATAGGGGAATTCTGCAGGAAAGACCAACACCAGCAATGCAACAAGGATGGATTTCCAGACGAGGGTACCTGTGGAACAAGGGGACCAAGTCCAAAAGTCACGACCAAGTCGGGAGTGGGCAGATGCCCAGGAAATGCCAGCTGTGGATGCAAAGAAGCTGCCACCGGATCGTAGAAGCTGAGAATTCTGCATGAACGACAAGGGCTAGAAACTTCCCCTTTGGAGGATGGATATCTCACGTCGTGAAGAGTCGTGCAGAAGTATTTTCCCGCAGAAAGACCGCAAACAAGTCTTGCTAGCTGCAAAGCTCGCGGTTAGGGTTTTTGGATGCTGCTGTGGTCCAGGAGGGACCAGGATGTCACCAATTGCGTCAGGGGACAGAGAGGGCGCCCAGCAAGACAAGGAGCCCTCTCAGAAGCAGGCAGCACCCGCAGAAGTGCCGGAACAGGCACTACGAAGTGGAGTGAAACGGTGCTCACCCGGAGTTGCACAAGAGAGTCCCACGCCGCCGGAGGACAACTCAGGAGGTCGTGCAATACAGGTTAGAGTGCTGTGGACCCAGGCTTGGCTGTGCACAAAGGAAATCTTCGTGGAGTGCACAGGAGCCGGAGTAGCTGCAAAACACGTGGTTCCCAGCAATGCAGTCTGGCGTGGGGAGGCAAGGACTTACCTCCACCAAACTTGGACTGAAGAGTCACTGGACTGTGGGAGTCACTTGGTCAGAGTTGCTGAGTTCAAGGGACCTCGCTCGTCATGCTGAGAGGAGACCCAGAGGACCGGTGATGCAGTTCTTTGGTGCCTGCGGTTGCAGGGGGAAGATTCCGTCGACCCACGGGAGATTTCTTCGGAGCTTCTAGTGCAGCGAGGAGGCAGACTACCCCCACAGCATGCACCACCAGGAAAACAGTCGAGAAGGCGGCAGGATCAGCGTTACAGTGTCGCAGTAGTCATCTTTGCTACTTTGTTGCAGTTTTGCAGGCTTCCAGCACGGTCAGCAGTCGATTCTTTGGCAGAAGGTGAAGAGAGAGATGCAGAGGAACTCTGATGAGCTCTTGCATTCGTTATCTAAGGAATTCCCCAAAGCAGAGACCCTAAATAGCCAGAAAAGAGGGTTTGGCTATTTAGGAGAGAGGATAGGCTAGCAACACCTGAAGGAGCCTATCTGAAGGAGTCTCTGACATCACCTGCTGGCCCTGGCCACTCAGAGCAGTCCAGTGTGCCAGCAGCACCTCTGTTTCCAAGATGGCAGTGGTCTGGAGCACACTGGAGGAGCTCTGGGCACCTCCCAGGGGAGGTGCAGGGGAGTGGTCACTCCCCTTTCCTTTGTCCAGTTTCGCGCCAGAGCAGGGCTGAGGGGTCCCTGAACCGGTGTAGACTGGCTTATGCAGAAATGGGCACCATCTGTGCCCATGAAAGCATTTCCAGAGGCTGGGGGAGGCTACTCCTCCCCTGCCTTAACACCTTATTCCAAAGGGAGAGGGTGTAACACCCTCTCTCTGAGGAAGTCCTTTGTTCTGCCTTCCTGGGCCAAGCCTGGCTGGACCCCAGGAGGGAAGAAACCTGTCTGAGGGGTTGGCAGCAGCAGCAGCTGCAGTGAAACCCCTGACAGTTTCGCAGTACCCCGGTCTGTGCTACAGACCCGGGGAATCATGGGATTGTCTCCCCAATACCAGGATGGCATTGGTGGGGCAATTCCATGATCTTAGACATGTTACATGACCATATTCGGAGTTACCATTGTGAAGCTACACATAGGTAGTGACCTATATGTAGTGCACGCGTGTAATGGTGTCCCCGCACTCACAAAGTCCGGGGAATTGGTCCTGAACAATGTGGGGGCACCTTGGCTAGTGCCAGGGTGCCCACACACTAAGTAACTTAGCACCCAACCTTTACCAGGTAAAGGTTAGACATATAGGTGACTTATAAGTTACTTAAGTGCAGTGTAAAATGGCTGTGAAATAACGTGGGCGTTATTTCACTCAGGCTGCAGTGGCAGGCCTGTGTAAGAATTGTCAGAGCTCCCTTTGGGTGGCAAAAGAAATGCTGCAGCCCATAGGGATCTCCTGGAACCCCAATACCCTGGGTACCTTAGTACCATATACTAGGGAATTATAAGGGTGTTCCAGTAAGCCAATATAAATTGGTAAAATTGGTCACTAGCCTGTTAGTGACAATTTGGAAACAAATGAGAGAGCATAACCACTGAGGTTCTGGTTAGCAGAGCCTCAGTGAGACAGTTAGGCATCACACAGGGAACACATACATATAGGCCACAAACCTATGAGTACTGGGGTCCTGGCTAGCAGGGTCCCAGTGACACATAACAGACATACTGAAAACATAAGGTTTTCACTATGAGCACTGGGCCCTGGCTAGCAGGATCTCAGTGAGACAGCGAAAACACCTGACATACACTCACAAACAGGCCAAAAGTGGGGGTAACAAGGCTAGAAAGAGGCTACTTTCTCACAATGGCCAACAGAAATTTTCACACGGGAAGCAATCTACAGGTGCTCACAGGGTTTGGAAACTAGAAGCCAGTATATTAATTGACCTGACGTCCATGCAGTCAGATGTTCTATGTCAATGGCATACCACAGGAAAGGGTGTAGCACACTGGATTGCTATTGACAAGCTTGTGTAGAAGAGGGAATATCAGGGTACACATCTTAGTATTCCAGGGACCTCTTCAGACATGTGGGTTGTGACCAGGTGCATGGGTGTGTTAGGAGTTAGGAAATGGGCTCACATGTACGTGGAATGTCATGTGCGCAATGCTGCTCATATGTGTGGCACTTGTGCTGTCTATGTACTGCTTCTATGGAGCTCTGGTCACAGATAGCCCTTGCAAATATTGGATGCAGTTGGACTTACTGCTGTCAAGGGTCTGGTCAGAAATTCCTGTTACTGATGCAAAAGCACATCAACTGCCTCATGTATGAGGCTTGTTTTCCCCTTATTGAGTGATGGTGTCTTAGTTGTGTGCCATATGCTGCGTTGGGCCTTGATTTCAACATGTATGTGTGAAATAGGTGTGGTCCTCTGCTATTGGCCTTCAAAGGAGAAATGTACATGATACATGTCATTTACAGTGTGTGTGTATGTGACCATTGTATGATACGCATCACATTAGCTCTGGGATTTTCAGTGTCCTAATCGGTATATCAGCAATGCTCCATGAGGCAACACTCTTAATCTGATAGTTAGAGATGAAGGTGTGCAAAAATAAATAGCCAAACGATGATATGGTGATTATTATGGGTGTTTATTTAAATTAGTTCATAAAGTGGTGATGGAGATTATATTTAAAAGAAATTGTTCACGGTATGTTGCCGCCTGCGTAAACCAGCGGCCGTGTTCAGTTGTTCCCCCTCATGTTGCAGGCCACCATCCTCCTCTTCCTCCTCTTCAGGCATGTGTGGCTTGGGTTCCAGGAGGGGAATGTTCCTTTTTATGCAAATGTTGTGCAGAATAGCACATGTTAGGATGATCTTACAGACCATCTCCGGCGAAAATAGGAGGCTACCACCAGTGATGTCGAGGCACCGGAACCTTGACTTTAGGATGCCGAAGGTCCTCTTGACTATGGTGCGTGTCCTCTTATGTGCGTCATTGTAGGCACGCTCTGCTGCAGTACTCGGGTTGCCAATAGGTGTCATTATCCATGGCTGGATGCCTTACCCCTGATCAGCTGCAAGAGAAAATTAATGGGATCATGTTGATGTAGCTAGCCCTGTTGAAATGACCTTTCATGGCAATAGTTGTCTGGTGCTGTCTGTGACTCTTTTGTGTTATTATGTTGCATCCTAGGCTTGTAGGATGTACCATCTGCATTGTGTTGTTTCCTTGGCTGAACGAGTGTTTTCCTGCTGACCGGTTGTCAGCAGTATGTTTTGGGATTTGCAGTACAGTGTGCCCTCCCTAGCATTGTGACTTGTGATACAGGTGTCCCTGTGTCTTCACTGGGGGTGAGATGATAGTTCCATACACAGATTCATTTTGACAGTGTTGTTAACACGTTCATATCAATGTACCCTGGACATCCCATACCTTTAGACTTATGCAATGGATTAATGTAAACCTCATTGGGACACCTACAATTTGCAAGGTGACATTTAGGCAACCCACTCCAAACTTTGTGATCTTTGACGTCTTAACATTAGACTGTACACTAATTTCAGATGTGTGACAGGTTCAATTGTGACCTAAGAAACATGCCTAGTGGTGTCACAACCTCAGTGTGTTCCTGTAGACATGTTGCTGTTGTGGAGAATGTGTTGTGTGTCCTAGAGGGTTGCTGTGCAGTGTGTATATAAGTAGGTTTTTGTACTCACCAACAAGTAGTCCATTGCAATACCGTCCATCCTGGAAGTGTTCATTGATGGTGCTGTTACGGAAGATGAATGAGTCATGGACACTCACAGGATATTTCGGCATGATGTTGGTGATCAATCCTTGGTGATCGACAATGGCCTGCACATTGATGGGTTGTGTGTGCTTCCTGTTGTGGTAGAGGTGTTCAGTTGCAGCAGGTGGCACAAGGCATACATGTGTGCAGTTGATTGCACCAAGGCCGTGTGGGAAGCCACTAATGAGGTAGAACCCCTGTTATGTTTCCTGCTGCTTCTGCAGTGTGTTAGGGAAGCAGATGTGGAGGGGTGTAAGTCCAATGATGGCATCCAGTGCTTTGGGCAAAAAGGCAGAGAATGATGGCTGTGATATTCCGGCAACCAGGGCACCAGTTGTTTGAAAAGAGCCACTTGCCAGCATGTGAAGTACGGCAAGCAGCTTGGTTTCTGTTGGGATGGTGCGGGGTGTCAGCAAGGTGGGTGCCAACTGTGGCTCAATATTGCGCAGCAGCTGCTGAATGGCCTGCCAGTTCAACCTGTACCTCTGGATGATGTTGTGTTCCCTGAGGCTATAAAGGGTTGTTCTGGGGCGGAATATTCTCTCCTGCCTTCTGCGCTTCCTTTGGGGTCCCTGCTGGTGTTGTGGTCGCTGCTGTTGTAGCTGCTGGGCTCTGCGTCTGCATGCACGCTGGATAAGAATCACCTCCATGTCTCCCTTTTGCTGCTCTGCTGCTCTGCTGTTGCTTCTGTGTGTTCTGATTAAATACAGGTCTGTTTGCCCCATTTTAACGCCTGCCCTTACCCAGGCATTAATTTTTGACGCAAATCGGGCTGTGCGTCACTTTCCGGGTCCGCCTCCCGGCTGTGCGTCATTTTTGCCCGAAAGCATAAATACGACGCACGGCCGTTTAAGTCATTTTTTGGATAGGAACGCCTACCTTTCATATCATCAACGCAAGGCGGGTTGCCGCATCCAAAAAATGACGCACAGGGCGGAATTTTGTCGTCCGCGGGCTTGGGCGTCAAAGTTTAAATACGGAGCAAGGTTTGTGCTGAATGTGCGTCAAACTTTTTGAGGCACATTCGGTGCAGACAGAGTATAAATATGCCCCCTAGTGTCTCCTGCACAACACCTTATTGAACAACAGTATAAGATTATTGATGTCCAAAATCCCACTCAGTACTTCCCCTTAGCTATAATTCAGTTTAGTTGGGTTGGAGTTACTGGCCTAAGCAGGTGGTAGTATCATCTAGCTCACCTGTAAATTGTCTTTTGGGTAATGACCTAGAGACCTCAGGCTGGGCTGAGGTAGAGTGTAATACCCATGCACCCATGCTGGGTATCACTGAGGAATTGCTTCCTCTCATTTCAGCTGAAATGAAAAAGCAAAAGAGAGAAAAAGTCCTGAAATCTCAGGATCCATCTCCAACAACAGGTAAAAAGGGCATCAACGTATCCCCTACCCACCCTGCCATTAAGAATACAATTCCTGTGGTGGGAGAAACCTCTCCTGGGGTGGAACCTGTACAAAGGGAGCCATCAGCTACCACAGCTGTACTCACTGAGGTGAAAGTACCTCTCTGTGGGATAACTAATACTGGTGAGAAGAATTTCACCATTTTAGTTAACATGGAGCATCCCTCCAACCCTCCCAGGGAAACTTTAGTGCAGCAACATTGCACTGCCTCACAACACTTAGGACAGTAGCCCTGCCCTAGTGTGGAGCTTATAAGACAGCAGCTCTGCCCTGCTCCAACTCAAGAGAAACAGCAACCCTGTTCTCTCTTCCAGCCATATGAACAAACATTTTGCCCAGCTATGGCTTTATTGAAACAACAAACCTGTCTGGCATTCTCATCACTTGATATAGGCTCAGTGGACCAATCTCACTGCTCTAAACTAAAACATACTAACAAGAATTCTGAGAAATATCTTCACATTGCTGGCTAGCTAAAAAACTCCAAACAGGGTGGTTTACATCCCCACAGGGAAGTAACCATACAGTGGATGATAAAGGGAGTAACCAATCTATTGCAGAGCTACTCTCCACTTATCACCACTTAGACAATAAAGGCTCAACTGGCCAAGGTTAGCCTTATCGTCCTTCATTTGGGGGGGTTGTGTAGAAAGGTAGCATCGATCTGGCATTGTTACCCCCACTTTTGGCCTGTTTGTGAGCATATGTCAGTGTGTTTTTACTGTCTCACTGGGATCCTGCTAGCCAGGACACCAGTGCTCATATTGAAAACCCTATTTGTAAGAACACCCTTATAATTCCCTGGTATATGGTACCTAGGTACCCAGGGTATTGGGGTTCCAGGAGATCCCTATGGACTGCAGCAATTCTTTTGCCACCCATAGGGAGCTCAGACAATTCTTACACAGGACTGCCACTGCAACCTGATGAAATAACATCCACATTATTTCAGAGCCATTTTACACTGCACTTAAGTAACTTATAAACTGTAAACTTTCCACTTGTATTGCGCACTACTCACCCGTTAGGGTCTCAAGGCACTGTACTCATACCGCTATGTAACCCCTCATGGCTTTTCCCTGTGAGGTGCCCACTCCTGGGCACCCCCAGGTTGAATCCAGGCATCCAAGCGCAGTTGGGGCCATTGTGGAGATTATGCAAGCTATTGCCCAGAGTTGCAGAGTAGGACTCATTAACTAGATTAGGCACTGAGGCGAGAATTATCTGGTCCAAGGGAATTGAGCCCAAGACCTGCCGAAGCAGGACTTGAACCCTGGTCTTGAGCCAGGTCTCTGCTTCAGGGTCTGCCGCTCTAACCATTGTGCCACACTTCTCCACCTATATGTCTAACCCTCACTTAGTGAAGGTTAGGTGCAAAGTTACTAAGTGTGAGGGCACCCTGGCACTAGCCGAGGTGCCCCCACATAGTTCAGGGCAATTTCCACAGACTTTGTGAGTGCGGGGACACCATTACACATGTGCACTACATATAGGTCAATACCTATATGTAGCGTCACAATGGTAACTCCAAATATTGCCATATAACATGTCTAAGATCATGGAATTGTCCCCCCCATGCCAAATCTGGTATCGGGGTACCAATCCCATGCATCCCTGGGGCTCCATCATGGACCTCGGGTACTACCAAACCAGCTCTCTGGGGTTTTCACTGCAGCTACCGCTGCTGCCAACCCACAGACAGGCTTCTGCCCTCCTGGGGTCAGGGCAGCTCAGTTCCTGAAAGGCAGAACAAAGGATTCCTCTGAGAGTGGGTGTTACACCCTCTCCCTTTGGAAATTGGTGTTAAGGGCCTGAGAGCAGTAGCCTCTCCTGGCCTCTGGGAATGCTTTGAAGGGCACAGATGGTGCCCTCCTTGCATAAACCAGTCTACACCGGTTCAGGGATCCCCCAGCCCCTGCTCTGGCACGAAACTGGGCAAAGGAAAGGGGAGTGACCACTCCCCTGTCCATCACCACCCCAGGGGTGGTGCCCAGAGCTCCTCCAGTGTGTCCCTGACCCCTGCTATCTTGAATGCAGAGGTGTGAGGGCACAATGGAGGCCTCTGAGTGGCGAGTGCCAGCAGGTGACGTCAGAGACCCCTCCTGATAGGTGCATACCTGACTAGGTGGCCAATCCTCCTCTGATGGCTATTTAGGGTCTCTCCTGTGCGCTTCTGTTCAGATAAAGAATGCAAGAGCTCATCAGAGTTCCTCTGCATCTCTGACTTCTGCCAAGGATAGACCAATGACTGATCCAGGACAACAAAGTAGCAAGACGACTACCAGCAACATTGTAGCACCTAATCCTGCCGGCTTTCTCAACTGTTTCCTGGTGGTGCATGCTCTGAGGGCTGTCTTCACCCAGCACTGGAAGCCAAGAAGAAATCTCCTGTGGGTCGACTGAATCTTCCCCCTGCTAATGCAGGCACCAAACTTCTACATCACCGGTCCTCTGGGTCCCCTCTCATCCTGACGAGGTTGGTCCCTGGAACACAGGAGCTGGATCCAAGTGACCCCCACAGTCCTATGATCCTTCAGTCCAAGTTTGGTGGAGGTAAGTCCTTGCCTCCCCTCACCAGACACAAACCTGTGTACTGCATGATTTGCAGCTGCTCCGGCTTCTGTGCACTTCTCCAAGGATTCCTTTGTGCACAGCCTAGCCTGGGTCCCCAGCACTCCGTCCTGCAGTGCTCAACCCTCTGAGTTGGACTCTGACGTCGTGGGACCCTCCTTTTGTGACTCCGGTTCACAAATCTTCTAAGTGCCTGCTCCGGTACTTCTGTGGGTGCTGCCTGCGTCTGCGGGGGCTCTCTAAGTTGCTGAGCACCCCCTCTGTCTCCTCCTCCAAGGGGTGATATACTGGTCCCCAGCAGCACCCAAAAACCTCTACCTCGACCCTTGCAGCTAGCAAGGCTTGTTTGTGGGATTTCTATGTGGAAACACTTCTGCAACATCCAGCACGCCGTGGGACATCTTCCATCCAAAGGAGAAGTTCCTAGCCCTTTTCGTTGTTGCAGAATCCTCAGCTTCTTCCACCTGGAGCAGCCCTTTAGCACCTTCATCCGGGGTTTCCTGGGCTCCTGCCCCCCTGGACACTATTGCGAGTCTTGGACTTGGTGCCCTTGGCTTGCAGGTCCTCACGTCCAGGAATCCGTCATCAGTTTTTGCTGGTGCTTGTGGTTCTTGCAGAATCCCCCTATCACGACTATTGTGTCTTTCTGGGGTAGTATGGTATCTTTACTCCTACTTTCTAGGATCTTGGGGTGGGGTATTTTGGACACCCTTACTGTTTTCTTACAGTCCCAGCGACCCTCCACAAGCTCCCATAGGTCTGGGGTCCATTCATGATTCGCATTCCACTTTTGGAGTATATGGTTTGTGTTGCCCCTAGACCTATGTTCACCTGATGCATCCTATTGTGATTCTACATTGTTTGCACTACTTTTCTTACTGTTACTTACCTGTTTTGGGTTTGTGTACATATAACTTGTGTATATTACTTACCTCCTAAGTGAGGGTTTTCTCTGAGATACTTTTGGCATATTGTCATAAAAATATAGGCCCATATTTATACTTTTTGACACACAACTGCGCCACCGCAGTTGTGCGTCAAAATTTTTACCGCTGGCTAACGCCATTCCAACGCACCATGCGGGCGCCTTATTTATGGAATGACGTTAGCCGGCGTATGGGAAAATGGGGGTTGTGCGTCAAAAAATGGGGCAAGTCAGGTCTGAGGCAAAATTCAGGCCTCAAACCGGATTTGCGACATTTTTTTTTACGCCCAACCTCCATTGACATGACTCCTGTCTTAGCAAAGACAGGAGTCATGCCCCCTTGCCCATTGGCCATGCCCAGGGGACTTTTGTCCCCTGGGCATGGTCATTGGTCATAGTGGCATGTAGGGGGGCACAAATCAGGCCCCCCTATGCCACAAAAAAAATCTGAAAAAAATACTTACCCGAACTTACCTTTACTTCCCTGGGATGGGTCCCTCCATCCTTGGGTGTCCTCCTGGGGTGGGCAAGGGTGGCAGGGGATGTCCCTGGGGGCGGGGGAGGGCACCTCTGGCCTCCTTCCTAGCCCACAGGCCCCTTAACGCCTGCCCTGACCCAGGCGTTAAAAAACGGCGCCCATCGGGCTGTGTGTCGTTTTTTAAGGCCCACCCCCTCCTGTGCGTTAAAATGACGTCAGAGAATATGGGGCACAGGCCTTAAAGTCATTTTTTGGAAGGGAACGCCTACCTTGCATATAATTAACGCAAGGCTGGTTCCCCCTTCCAAAAAATGACGCACATGGTGGAATTTTGACACCCGCGGGTCGGACGTCAAAGTATAAATATGGGGCAGGGTTTGCGCCGATTGTGCGTCAAAATGTTCTACGCACATTCGGTGCAAACAGAGTATAAATATGCCCCATAGTACCTTTATTTTTAATAACTCTGAGTATTGTGTTTTCTTATGATATTGTGCTATATGATATAAGTGGTATAGTGGGAGCTTTGCATGCCTCCTAGTTCAGCCTAAGCTGCTTTGCCATAGCTACCTTCTATCAGCATAAGCTGTTAGAAACACCTCTAAGCTACTAATAAGGGATAACTGGATCTGGCACAGGGTGTAAGTACCACAAGGTACCCACTATAAGCCAGGCCAGCCTCCTATACTAGCTATATGCAAATCAGTCTTAACCCTGTTCCCGTGGTAACAGTCCAGCCCGAATTGCCAGGACAAGTCCTTCTTGACTGGAAACAAGCATCCTGGGGCCATTTTCAGGGTATCAGCCCTCATCAGCAAGGCTAGCTTGAATCCAGTGACACAGTGAGCAAGGGACCCACATCTGGGCATACCCGGGCCACTTAGGGCAACTTTAGCAACACAAAGGGATGATGGACAGAATGCTGAAACTTTTCAAACACTCACCCCCAGTCACATATCTGGGTTTACTCCATTGTTCTTTTCTTCACCGTGCAGTCCTTGTTTGGACCCAGCCATATACAAATTGGTCTTGACCCTGTTCCCCAAGAAAACAGTCTAACCCAAGTTGCCAGGACAGGTCCTCCATGGACCAGAAACAAGACTCCTGATACCAATTTCAGGGTATCACTCCTCATAAGCCAGGGTAGCTTGAATGCAGTGGCACCGTGAGCAAGGGACCCATGTCTGGGCATACCCTTGCCACTTAGGTTGACTTTAGCAATACAAAAGGATGATGGATGGAGTGCTGAAACTTTTCAAACACTCACGCCCAGTCACAGATCTGGGTTTAATCCATTATTGTTTTGCTAGCCGTGCCAACCCAGTTTGGACCCAGCCATATGCAAATCACTCTTAAACCTGGAAATAGTCCAGCCCGAACTGCCAGGCCAGGTCTTCTCTGGACAGAAAACAAGTATCCTGGGACCAGTTTCAGGGTATCAGAACCCCACGAACAGCCTCAAGAGATTGGCTGAATTTTATTATCTGGGTATTACAATAATAGACCCTAGCTCATATGCATCACAATTTCTCAAATGTTCCCTTCTTATAAAGCATAGTGACTCAGCTATTCTTATATTCTTAGGTTTGCCAACCATACTTTGTCTAATCAGACTGTGTCTATTTAGTTTTCTATGCAGTAGAAGTTTATTAAACCCATGCAGTTATGGCTGCCCTCTATGGAGCTGAATGTTGTGATGTCTCAAACCTAGAGGGTTCAAGAGAACAAATTTAGAAGATAGCTAATGCGACTTGGCCAGAACATACCTCGCTTACCTGTAAAACTAGACCTTGCACTAAAACTTTTTTTTGAGCTTACTAAACTGAGGCCCATAATGTATTGGATTTGTATATTGAGCATTGATGGGTTAAGTCCATTCAGGAGTGCACTCCATGATATCCTCACTCAGCAAGGGTTAGCAAGGGTTCCCTGGATAAATTACGTTAAGAAATCCCTGGAAGAACTTTATTTAGGGGAGTTTTGGCATAATCCACCTTCCCTTCACAAGTGAAGGTTAGATACTGGGAATTATTTCTGGAGAAGAGAGGATTCATTACAGTGCTAGAAACTTTATCCCAATCATTTCCGCACCATAAAATAGGTTTCATGTTCGAGTTTTTTTTTTATTATATTGACTTTTAAAATCCTTGTATTTGAAGTTTAGATACAGTGTTTTACCACAAGCTATCTTTAAATATAACTGGTCTTCTTGGTTTACAAAGTCCAAACAATGTCCTTCATGCCTCCTAGGAGAAGAATCCAAGGAGCATTTACTGGTCTTTTGCACTACTTAATAGAAACCGAGAGCTAAGTAGGTCTTCCCATCATGTGAGGATATGAGTATTTTAGAGATGACAAATGCCTTAAATATTTGTTAGATCTATCAGCCTTAGGGTGGTCTTCCCCCAAACCTTCTCCCTTTTCCCCTCCTGTTTTTCTGATTTGTTTTTGTTTTCCCTAGGACTCTATGCACTGTAGCATGGCTAACTAGTGCTAAAGTACTTGTGCTAATGATAAAATTGGCTTACACTTGATTGACATATTTTATTTGCATATAAGCCCTTAGTAAAGTGGTACATGATGTACCTAGAGTTAGTAAATTAAATGCTACCAGCGGGCATGCAGTGCAGTTTCAAACTGCCAATTCGACTTGTCAAAATAAACCTTTTTTTAAGTCTAAAACTCACTTTTTAATGCATAAACATCACCCCAAGTGTAGGCCCTAAACAACCCATAGGACAGGGTTCAAAAGGTAAACATGTACTTTTAAATTGTATCTGTCCTCCTAGAGGAAAAACTCACACATTCATTTTTCACAACCGTGAGGCCAACCTCTCGCATAGGAATAACATTTGAGTTACCTTAGTATATTTAATAAGTGATACCTTTTGTTTAGATGCAGGTATAAATGTGTTTGGTTTCAAAGGAATTGTAATTTAAAATGTCAAAGTCGAATTTTACATTATAAATCTTCAAATGCCACATAAAAGAAGAGGCTAAGGGCATGATTTAGATCCTGATGGTAATACCCCTACTCCACCATGGCAGCCGTCCAAAGTACTCAGTCAATCTGACGGAGTTCTGACCACAGTATTTAGATTTATGGCAATTTAGCTGCCATCCGCATTAATGAAATGTACTCTGTCTCTCTAGCTGTCTCCCGCAGCAGACATAGTGGACTCCAATGCTGGTGATTACCACTTCATCACTGTAGGTACAACAAGTTTGCACTATCCATATGTAGCTAACACAGTCATAGTGTCAATGTACCAGCAGTCAGGAGTCTATTGAGGGACCTCTTCAGCATTGTACTATCGCTCTGCTTATTAGATGGATGCTAGCAGGTCACACCTGATGTACACTGGACAATTGTTAACATATGCAAAAAACATACATTCCATTACAGACCATGATACTATGCCATTCTGCTGCAGTAGAGCATTTTGATGCAAATGTTGAAGACAGAATTCAGGTTTATGCACAGTTTTTGTCTCCCTCTCTATTTTATTTCCTTTCTGTTGATTAAATTACTTATTCACAAACCTTTGGGGCAGTAGATTTTTTTGGGTGAACAGCCATTATGACAGGGAGGAGGAATCCATGTTTTACAGAGGCAGAATTGTCTGTCATGGAGGATGAAATTATTAGAGTAGAGCCATAATTGTTTGGAGCGCAAGTACAAAATATTGGCAGAAAACTGGACTTGTAGTGAATTTTAAAAAGACAAAGGTAATGGAATGCCGCCATAGAATAAATAAAAATTAAAGATGGTTTTTAAATGAAGAACAAGTGGAGAAAGTTCAACCTTATCGATATTTGGGAGTATTATTTGATGAACATGGATGTTTTATCCAAAATAAGAAAGAGTTTAGAAGAAAAGGCATGTCACTGGGTTTAGCATTTTCATCCTTAAAAACATCCCTCAATGGCCCTAGTATTTCACCATTATTAAAAGTGATATCAGCAAAAGTTGGTACCTAGTTTAACCTACGGTAGTGAGGCACTGCATGGACGCAATGCAATATAGTTAAACACAATAATAATGAAAGTGTATAGGCAGCATTTTTACCTTCTGCCAAACGCATCTCTGCACGAATAAATTTGGAGTTTAGGTTAGTTAACCAACTAAAAGCCAGGCAAGGGATCTGCGCCAAGATTTGTTACAGAATAAAAATGAATAACAGGAATGACCTGTGCCAGGTGTTGTGGCAAGAACTTCAAATAAATAGCAGGACTCCTGCGTCCCTTTACTTGGATCTGTCAATAAATGATGTGGGTTAGCACGAAATCTGGGAAGGTGATTTATCAGTAGCAAGTTTTAAGAGAGTACTAAACAGTAATATGAAGAGGCTGTCTTTACTGAAAGAGAAAGAATTATTATCAAAAAGATCACACGCATCGGGGATGTTGAATGATTATAAGTCCCTTGGATATCAGCGGTATTTTGAAGCCGGCTGGTCCTTGGTTTGAAGTCAGGGTTCTTGCATTTTCAATTAGGAAAGCTGCTGGGTGACACAAGTGAGTCCTCAAGAAAAAGGGTGGGCTTGATGGAGAGCTGTGGGTTATGTAAGAACAGAAAGAGAGATCTTATATGTGTCTTATGTATTTGCCCAGCCTCAGTACAAAAAAAGAAGATGTTTGTTAAAATCTCTTTTTAATCAGTCAGGTATACAATCATGTAGACAAGCAGTAAAAGCAGGTCTTAAACCAGATGATCCAATGTTGAATTCCCATATGGTGAACATTTTAATGGTGGCAGATAAGAAATGTTTGTAAATCGGAGGACACATTCTCTGCTGCAGTTGAATGGTGGACAATAGAGATTTCTGAACTGAAGTAATCGCCGTATGAGATCTCCATGAACGTTGATTTCACTGTTGGACTTCATTGAAATTGTCCGTTTAATATGTATTCTTTTTTTAAGAGACTGTAATATTAATGTATTTTTTGTTTGGGGAAATTGATGTATTTTATTCCTTCATTCATTTTTCAAGTACAAAATTCAAACACATCTCAGAAAAGGGAAATGTGGACCAGAATAGTGATCAGACTGAATGCTGTTGCTAACAATCTGCACACACAGAAGAAAATTAGGAAGAGATGGAACAACCTACGGGGGAGAGTGTGCTCCATGGCCTCCAAGTATCAATTGGAGCACCCCATTACAACTCTTTTCCTGGGAGGAGAAAGTCTTGCAGATCCTACATCCTGAAGGCTTGATAGGAATCCCTGGTGTAGTGGAGACTGGTAAGTTGAACTTCCAATGTCTCACTAATCACAAATGGACTTCTTGCCCTTAAGTTAGCTGTACAGAATGTTTCTAGACCCAAATAAAAACATATGTATCTAAACTTGAGTCTCCAAAACATCTTGTTTCATCCAAATTACTAGCACAATTGTAGTTTCTCTCTTTTTAATAAAGAACAATATGTGTATCTGATTGTGTGTTATTCTCCATGGATCATCCCTTGCATTTGCCTAGTACTCCAAAACACAGGTTCCAAACTCCATCTATTTGCACATGAAGGTATAGTGTTTGTAAGTGTATTTTCACTTTTTCACATTATACACTTATAAGTTACATTATTTAAATAGGTATATGCAGCTCACTTTTTAACACATATTGTCAATGGTGTTAACAAATTAATACAACTACCATGATGCCCTTTTTTTGTCTGTGGAAAACGATAGTGCAGTATAATGTTGCTCAACCTCCCTTCCCTTCCATATACGCACAGATGTCAAAATCTTATGTATTTGTCTTTTACCATTCAATGTTTTGTATGAAAATGTCATCTGCTGTATTTATCCAGTACAGTACTCTATTGAGCTGATCTACTTGATTGCAAAAATCATTGTTTGTTGATTCAATGTTTTCCAATCATGTATAAGTAGTACTGACACACAATTTACTTTGCAGTGTTCATATGATTACCAATGCCATTAATTCAAATAAGTTGTATCATCATTTGTTTTGGAAGCTGGTATGCCTTGCAATGGCTTAGCTCTCAAAACCCCTTTCTACTGTGCTGAGGTGCATGTCTGGTACATGTAATATACACTTTCTAAATAACATTTAACATTTCAGGACATTTCTCAATCATTGTTACTGAAGTTTGCATCTGTGTACATAAAACTGCATGTGTAAAAGCTAAAAATTGCATTAAGGCTTAATCATTCCATTAATCTTAGTTTTTTAGGTTGCTTCATTTGCAGCTGAGGGCACATTTGAGGTACAATACAGACCTTTAATTTCATTTTGTTTGAATTCATATTAGGTCCAACACCCAGGGCCAGTGGACCAGCATCTGCAATAGAAGACACCTCCACCCCAGACCAGGATCATATCTTCAGTGAGGACACCACTCCTGCACTTCTGGAAAAAGTGGACATGCCTGTTCCATCTAGTCTGTCTGAAAGAAAGAAAGAAAGAAAGAAAGAAAGAAAGAAAGAAAGAAAGAAAGAAAGAAAGAAAGTAAGTCATACTCAGCCCACACCTATACTTCCCATCCCAGCTGCTACAACACCTCAGGATACCTTCACTTCCTGTGTCTAGAGGAACACAGCTATCATCTTGTGCCCCCAGATCTAGATACTACTGCCTCAAGGGCCCAGGGTAGTGGGGGTTGGGGTTGTGGGAGGGACTTTATGGGCTAATAAATTGAGCCAACTGGGATAACTATCACCAAGAACACCACTGACTGAGTCTTGGGAGCACTACAGCAGTCCCAATGAATGGTACAGTTTAGAGATGCAGAACCTCATCTCCAATGTGTGCTCCCAGACTGGAGTGATGTTTGATATTTACTACCATTTGTGCAGGGCTTTTCCCCTTCTATCTACCCCTGTCTGTGGTCCTTCAACATCAGGACAAACTACACCTGCCACAGACAGGAAGGCCCTGCCACAACTTGACACTGCTCTACCTTCCCAAACCCCTACAATTATGGACCCCCCAAAACAAATGTGTGTCTGTCCCAGGATCAACTCTTGTTCCTTTTGTACTTTCCAGCAGCAACATATCATTGCAAATGGTTTTACATAAGACATTTGACTTAATAAGTTACAAGGACACATAGACTTAGCACAAGCAAAGGAAATCTATGTCAATAAACACAATAGGCAATGTAGAACAACTTTGAACAAACATCTTTGTCTTGGTTTTTCCTGAATTGACCACTCATAATAAATTACCATCACAGACTGATATGTTCAATATGTCACAAGTTGTTCTGACTTTTGACGTTATGAAATGTAGAGGTAAACTTACACTCAGTTGAAGAAGTGGTCAATAAGACCTTCACATAGGTCAATTTCTTCCTATTCACCACTGTTATCTTCATTGGGCATTTCAGCACCCTTACCTGGTAGCTCTATAGGGTCTCCATCCTAGATGATGATTGGGATGTTCCTTCACAGGGGGATGTTGTGCTACATGCAGAAGGCAACTGTGTTTGTGCACCTTATCAGGTGAATAGAGGAGGCTCCAACGGTCTTGTTCAGAGAGCAAAATCTGGCCCGCAGGAGCCCACTGGTCTTTGTGTTCCTCCAGTGCCTCATTAAATCACACTTCCCCTGGGTTGTTGGATTCCTTAGCAGTGCTATCAACCACTAAATTTAAGTCAAGCCATTGTCCATTCCTAAACTAGGATTAGAGCAAATGATCTTCAAGTCATGCTGTACTTACCAACAAGCCAGGCCCTCTCAGGTCCAAGTTATGACATTTGCAAGGGTATGATGCTGCTCTGTACTACAAAAGAATTATGTGTTGATCCTGGAAAGTGGCTACACACACTTGGGATGTACAAATCAAGGAAAGCAGATAACTTGCACATTGATGAAATGGAAGTTCTCCCAATTGTGGTAGACATGTTCCCTGACAAGTGGTGGTACCAAGGCAATATGTGTTCCATCAATTGCTCCAGTCACATGCGGTAGAACTAACCGCAGCAAAAAAAATTCCCTTGAATTGGCTGAATCCTAATGTCTTGGAAACTTGATGAAGCTATTGAGGGGTCTCATCATTGAAGAAATGGCCTCTTGTCGCACACCACTGAAAGTTGATTGTGGCATGCCTTCAATCCCACTGGATTCAAGCTAGCCTGGCTGATGAGGGGTGAAACCCCGAAACCGGTCCCAGGATGCTTGTTTCCAGTCCAGGGAAGACCTTGCCTGGCAGTTCGGGCTGGACTGTTCCCATAGGGAACAGGGTCAAGACTGATTTGCATATGGCTGGGTCCAAACTGGAATGGCAAGGGCAGCAAAAAAACGATGGATTAAACCCAGATCTGTGACTGGGGGTGAGTGTTTGCATTGTCAGCACTCCGTCCATCATCATTTTGTTTTGCTAATGCCTCCAGATCATGCCACCGTGTTTTGGAAAGATCCTGTGGCACACAAAACGAAGTACTACAATGGGTTTCACTATTGGTGTTATTGCTGTTGTATTCCTGTGAGGCAGGGATGAGGCTCCAGCTGGTAACATAAATCCAGAATAGTTTCTTATCAAAAACATGTTAGAAATATTTTTCACAGCAAAATTCAAGCCATTTCATGTTGACAGTAGCAGATTGACATGATGTCTTAGTCCGTCACAAATGTGCATTTAAGCCAGTCTGTTTCAACCAACATGATTTTTTTTTGCCAAACTGTAATATTTGAAACATACAGGAATGCATCCACATTGTTGACAGAGTTGCATGTATCCCAAAGAACAAGTTAGTGTCCTTAGTTATATACAGATAAGAAATCAATAATGATAATAAATGTGATACTTAAAGAGACAATTGCAGATGGAAGGCTACATCACATATATGTTGGAGTATCCCATTTAGAAAAGTCAAAAACAGGCCCAAAACATGACACTTTTGGGAATGCGAAAATGTGTTTTCTGTACCGAAATGAGTTTGAAATGTATCAAGGCCTATGTATTTACTCATGCTGTTGAAGCCATTTGTCAATCAAGCACAAAAACAACTTATTTAAGATGTCTGCAACATCATAGGGATGTACATAGAAAGCAATACATTGGTGAGCTAATTCAGTATGTGCTCTACATAATAGTTACTGCATTTGAAATATATTTCAGTTACTTGAAGTAAGTATTACCATTGTG
Organism: Pleurodeles waltl; assembly: GCF_031143425.1. NCBI lineage: Eukaryota > Metazoa > Chordata > Amphibia > Caudata > Salamandridae > Pleurodeles > Pleurodeles waltl. The sequence goes on from NC_090445.1 coordinate 1,304,435,296, forward strand.
AAATGGTCAGACAAAGGAAACAAGCTTTCAGTTTATAGACAGATTGGTAAAAGATTGCAGTATTTGTGGACACACTTTGATCCATATTTTACTTTTGGTGAATGTAAAAGATTATTTGACCTTGTAAACACACTGTTCAAATGTATTACTGGTTAATGTAATTGTTGGGGACATAAGTTCGGTATTCTAAACAACAAAGCCCTTGCAATCAGAGGTGTGATACACTTCCAGCAGAGAAATAAAAATGGATAAGCGTCAAGGGCATACATGACAAAGGAGCTAGCATGGGGAATTTAAAAACTGTCAACATATGGTTTTAGAAAATGTTACCTACATACATTAGATAGTCATGATGAAAAGTCAAGTTTGGGAGCCTTGAAGCTTGCTAGATATGTAGACTTAACAAATGTTTTGTGAGCAAGGTTCATGATCAAATATATTTACACTCAATCTGTTACATCTGTCATTTCAGCATCATCAGGGACATGTAGAGGAGACATTGGCCACATCTTTGGGGAATTATCTTGCCACTGTGGTTCTGGTGGTGACACCATCAACATCGAGGGACCCAGTGTCACAGATGCTGAGGGGACTGGCATGGAAGCCACAAGTTCATCAACGTCATCTTTGGAGGCCTCGACAGAAGGCCAATCCCTAGTGGTGGCGTACACTTGTCTGCCACCCACATTCCCATCTCCACCCGTCCTCTTGCTCTCCCCCCAGTTGGCCACATCCCCATCTTCAATGGGGTAGCCTCTTTTTTGCTGCAGGTACTACCCCACATCCCCCTAGCATGGAATGAGTGAGGAGACGATTGACCTTTTACAGATTATCTATATAGGCCGGACTGCACTCCTGAATGCCATCCAGGGGCTTCATTACCAAATGCAACAAAGGTTGGCTTTCATGGAAGGCATTCATAGTGCAATATCTGACCTACAGAGGTCATTCTAAGGTCTGGCTTTCTCACTGACTGCAGCCTCCCAACCTTCCCAACCTCATGCCCCAACTACCATCCCTACCCCATCCCAATTTCCTATTCCTGGCCCTGTCTGAAGCGCACTCATTCTTTTAAATACACCAACTCCTACACACACAAGCAGCACACCCACACATAAACACCAATACCAGCATAAACCACTGACACATGCAGAAATACAGATACCACACCCACCAACCCAACCACCACCACCCCATCACCAGCACACCTTCAGACACTACACCCACCACCAGTCTAACATGCACCATCACCACCAGCACACCTGCAGACACCACACCCAACAACAAACCCACATGCATGACCAGCACACCTGCAGACACCACACCTACCTCCACACCCACAGGGCACAAAAGCCCACACTCACCCAAACAGAAGACACCCAGCCAAAGCACACACTGAAACATACACCACATACACCAGATCAACAGGTAACTGCATCCTTAACAGACATGCAGACATCACCCAACTGCCACTCCCTCTACCTCCCAACCCTAGCTCCCTGCGTACCATCCTACCCATTTTCCTAAAGAACACCTTTTATTTACCATGGCCCTGACACCTCCCACATCCCAAACCACTCCTCCAAAGGTAAACCCTCCCCCTCCCAAACCTCAACCCACCAATCCCACACTGAAACTCTCCCCTCCCAAACAAAACAACCCACCTACCAAGTAAGATGATTGAGGTGTCTGCTCTGTGCCCAATAGATGTCCCTACCTGAGGAGGTTGTACTTGGCAATGCAATTAGGAGGCAAGTTCAGGGCCTGAAGCTCATTTGTCCAATTGTAGACAATTAGAACATTGGTTCATATTGAGAAACATATTAGTCACTGAGAGAAGTATCTCATTATGATATTATAATGTATTTTATTTTGAATACCTTTAAACTGGAATAAATTTTATATTATTAGTAATCGTTTTGCAGATAATGCTATCCATGCAAATGTGAGTGACATGCAGTTATTCTAATTTCTGACAGTGACATGCACAGGTTATAGTTTTGTCATATTTATATAGTGCGTACATTTGTGATGGGCATGTTGATTTTGGTGCAAGCATTCATCATGTTACTGGACAGTTACACTAAAATTATATGTATTTCTATTTTTGCTCCTTGAGAATGCTTGTGTGTTGATTTCAACATGATGTGTTGAGGCTATACACAAATGCATTACACACGGACTATGACATTTTAACCTTTTGGGTGCCCTGGACATAACAATTGCGTCCTGGGCAGCACCGCTCGGGTGCCCAGGAAGTAACTGTTACCTCCAAGTAGGGGCCCTCGGGGGAAGTGCTACCACCCCTCCCAGGGGCCTCACACCCCCCTCCTCTGGGCAGGGATGGAAGGGGCATTGCTTCCCCTTCCACCTCCACCCCACGCTGACCTCGTAAGAGGCCTGCCCCTCTGCAAAAGCATTTCTCCTCCGATCATGTGGACGGGCCGAGCGAGGCATCAAAGGAAAGGAAAGGGGTTTCTTTTCCTTTGATGTCGCGATCTGGCAGCAGAAATGCCCACTAGACACCAGGGAGTGTTTTTTTTTGTATTTCTGAATAAGGGGAGCGGCCCCCTATTATAATTAGGCCGATCTGCACCCGGGGGGGCAGAAACCGCAAGACACCAAGGATAACTTTTTTGTATATATATATATATATATATGTATAGATGGGGAGCGACCCCTTAGGCAAGGGTCGCTCCCTTGGGGGGCAAATTGTATGGTAAAAAATGTTTTCGCCCATTTCGGCCTATTTTTATTAGGCCAACAACTAGACATAAGGGAATTAAAAAATATATATTATTGAATGAGGGGAGCGGTCCCATGGGAAGGGCTGCTCCCCAGGGGGGCAAAATATTTTTAGGCCTTTTCTGCCCCACCTGGGGGCAGATTGGCCTATTTTTATTAGGCCAATCAGCGCCCAAGGGGAGCAGAAACCACTAGACACCAGGGATTTTTATTTTTTGCATCAATTTCACGCAAGGGGGTAGACCCCTTAGGCAAGGGTCGTTCCCCTGAGGGGGGGGGATTTTATTTTACGCCACTTCTGCTCCCCTTGGGGTCAGATCTGGCTATTTGTATTAGGCCGATCTACCCCTGAGGGGGCAGAAACCACTTAGGCACCAGGGATTGGTGTGTGTGTATGTGGGTGCTTTGTTTGGTGGGGCAGCGCCTTGGGCAAGGGTCGCTCCCCATGGGGGCATATTACTGTTGGCCATATCTGCCCCCTTTCAGGGCAGATCAGTCTATTTTTGGAAGGCCCATCTGCCCTAAGGGGGGCAGAAAGCCCACCGGAGCCAGGGAAGATTTATTTTTCAAAATAAGAGGGTGGCGGTATGGCCATACCCCCACCCCAAATAAATGGGGCCAAAGTTGTTCTGCCCACCAGATGGGGCAATTATCCCCGATCCACACCCAGGGCAGGGCAGAAAGCCTACTAGATGCCAGGGAATTAAAAAAAAAAATGTGTGGTGGTGGCTTCCAACCAGTATGGGCATGGTTTTGCTTCCATCCCAACTGAAGGGGGTAACAGACTTTCAGCTCTCCCCCTGCACACTAAAACATCTTATCTCATGGCAAGCAAGAGGACATTTGATTATTTTGGGTTTTGGTTTTACATTTGGGCCATGAGAGCTTGGCTAACTCTCAAAATCGTCCCACTTGAAATGGTGAGGGCTGCACTTTTTGGACTTTGGGACGCTGGCATGTAGAAAAATACACAAGACCTGGACACATCTCAAAACTAAACTTCTGGGTGAGTCCAGGGTGGTGTGTTTCACATGTACCCTGCACCATTTTCATACCCACAATGCCCTGCAAACCTCCAACTTTGCTGGAACCTTCTGGAATTTGCAGGAATCCACAAAATTCCTACCACACAGCATTGTCTCATCTATACCGATATAAATTCTGCCGGACTAGTCAGCTTAAAATTATTTTGTTCATACCGCCCTTTTGGACCCTCTTTGCTTTCCCATCAATTTCAACATGTTTTTGGCTCTTCCCTGTCACATGCACTTGGCCCACCTACACAAGTGAGATATCTTTTTACCGGGAGACTGTGGGGAATGTAGGGTGGAAGGAAATTCATCCTGGTGAGGAGATCCCACATAGAAATGTGGGGAAAATGTGATTGTTCAGCTAAATGTGAGGTTTGCTGAGGATCCTGGGTAAGAAAACACTGTGGGATCCATGCAAGTCTCACCTCCCTGGACTCCCTCAGGTGTCTAGTTTTCAGAAATGTCTGGGTTTGGTAGGTTTCCCTGTATGGCTACTGAGCCGAGGGCCAAAAACGCAGGTTCCCCCCACCCGCAAAAACAGATTGTTTTGTATTTGAGAATTTTGATGTGTCCAGATAGTGTTTTGGGGCATTTTCTTTTGCACGCACCAGGCCTACCCACACAAGTACCATTTTTATCGGGAGACTTGGGGTGACGTTGGGTGGAAGGAAAATTGTGGATCCTCTCATATTCCTGAACTTTCTGTCACCGAAATGTGAGGAAAAAGAGTTTTTTGGCCACATTTTGAGGTTTGCAAAGGATTCTGGGTGACAGAACTGCTGGGAGCCCCACAAGTCACCCCATCTTAGATTCCCCTAAATGTCTAGTTTTCAAAAATGCACAGGTTTGATAGGTTTCCTTAGGTGCCAGCTTAGCTAGAAGCCAAAATACACAGCTAGGCACTTTCCAAAAAACAGCTCTGTTTTCTGGGGGAAAATGTGATGTGTCCACGTTGTTTTTTCATGGGGCATTTCCTGTCGCGAGCGCTAGACCTACCCACACAAGTCAGATACCATTTTTACCAGGAGACTTGGGAAAATGCTGGGTGGAAGGAAAGTAGTGTTTGTTTGGCCGAATTTTGAAGTTTACAAAGGATTCTGGGTATCAGAACCTGGTGAAAGACACACAAATCACCCCATCCTGGATTCCCCTCGGTGTCTAGTTTCCAAAAATGCACAGGATTGGTAGGTTTTCCTAGATGTCGGCTGAGCTAGAGGCCAAAATCTACAGTTAGGGACTTTGCAAAAAACACGTCAGATTTCAATGTAAAAATGTGATTTGTCCATATTGCTTTCCTGTCGCAAGCATTAGGCCTACCCATGCAAGTGAAATACCATTTTTATCGGGAGACTTTAGGGAACACAGAATAGTGAAACAAGTGTTAATGCCCCTTGTCCTTTTCTAATTTTTTTCCTTCCAAATATAAGATAGTGTGTAAAAAGGTCGTCTATTTGAGAAATGTCCTGTAATTCCCTTGGTAGTATAGGCACCCCGGAACTCAGAGATGTGCGAATAACCACTGCTTCTCAACACCTTATCTTGTGCCCATTTTGGAAATACAAAGGTTTTCTTGATACCTATTTTTCACTCTTTATATTTCAGCAAATGAATTGTTGCATACCCAGTAAAGAATGAAAACCCATTGCAAGGTGCAGATCATCTATTGACTTTGGGTACCTAGGGTTCTTGATGAACCTACAAGCCCTATATATCCCCACAACCAGAAGAGTCCAGCAGATGTAACAGTATATTGCTTTAAAAAATCTGACATCACAAGAAAAAGTTCCAGAGAAAAATGGCTATTTTTTTCACCCAAATTCTAATAATATTTTATTTCAGCTGTTATTTTCAGAAGGAAAACTTTGTAGGATCTACACAAATTACCCCTTGCTAAATTCAGAATTTGGTGTACTTTTCAGAAATGTTTAGCTTTCTGGGATCCAGAATTGGTTTCATACCCATTTCTGTCACTAACTGTATAGAGGCTGAAAGCACAAAACATAGTAAAAATGGGGTATGTCCCAGTAAAATGCCAAAATTGTGTTGAACAATTGGGTTTCTGATTCAAGTCTGCCTGTTCCTGAAAGCTAGGAAGATGGTGATTTTAGAACTGCAAACCCTTTGTTGATGCAATTTTCAGGGAAAATCCACAAGCCTTCTTCTGTAGCCCTTTCTTGGGCTCCTTCAGGGAAACTGACAAACTCTGGAGGCCATATTTATACTTTTTGAGGCAAAACTGCGCTAACGCAGTTTTGCGTCCAAAAAATTAGCGCCGGCTAACGCCATTCTGAAGCACCATGCGGGCGCCGTATTTATTCAAGGACGTTAGCCGGCGTTAGCCGCCGGCGCTGCCTGGTGTGCGTGAAAAAAAATGACGTACACCAGGCAGCGCCGGCGTAGGGGAATATGGAGCTTGGGCGCCAAAAAATGGGGCAAGTCAGGCTGAGGCAAATTTTTCGCCTCAACCCGATTTGCGCCATTTTTTTCGACTCCCAACCCCCATTGAAATGACTCCTGTCTTAGCAAAGACAGGAGTCATGCCCCCTTGCCCAATGGCCATGCCCAGGGGACTTCTGTCCCCTGGGCATGGTCATTGGGCATAGTGGCATGTAGGAGGGCACAAATCAGGCCCCCCATGCCACAAAAAAATAAAAATAAAAAACTTATCTGAACTTACCTTAATGTCCCTGGGATGGGTCCCTCCAGCCTTGGGTGTCCTCCTGGGGTGGGCAAGGGTGGCAGGGGGTGTCCCTGGGGGCATGGGAGGGCACCTCTGGGCTCCTTCCGAGCCCACAGGTCCCTTAACACCTGCCCTGACCAGGCGCAAAAAAACGGCGCAAAAGCGGCTGGACGTCATTTTTTTTGACCCGCCCACTCCCGGGCGTGAATTTTGCCCGGGAGTGTAAATATGGCGCACATGCCTCGGAGTCGATTTTTTAGACGGGAACGCCTACCTTGCATATCATTAACGCAAAGTAGGTGTCCACGCTAAAAAATGACGCAAACTCCATGGACTTCGGCGCTAGACGCGTCTAACGCCAAAGTATAAATATGGAGTTAGTTTTGCGTCGGAATTGCGTAAACAAAAATGACGCAATTCCGGCGCAAACAGAGTATAAATATGCCCCTGGGTATCTCTAGAATCCCTAGGATGTTGGAAAAAACGGACACAAATTTGGCATGGGTAGATTATGTGGACAAAAAGTTATGAGGGCCTAAGCACGAACTGCCCCAAATACCCAAAAAAAAGGACTGGCACCCGAGGGGGAAAAGGCCTGGCAGCGAAGGGGTTAAAGTAAAATTGTATTGAATGTGTGACAGATATTTAACAAATGAAGGGAACATGAGACCTCAATACATCTCTGACATGTTTGAAGTTTAGAGGTTACATTGGTTGTACATTCTCTGTAAACCCACTTGTTTTATTGTGTAGTGCAAATACTACATTACATTGGCTTTATAAATGTACAATGATGTGTACTGCTTATGTGCGTGATACGGTAGTTTGTGTTAAATTATTACACACTCCAGTATGGACACATTTCCATTCAGGGATTGCTGTGCCTTTGTGTGTAGATGCTTTTTGTCATACAAGCAGTTGTCACAAGATTGGTGAGTGAGAATAATATACCAAGGTGTCTCATTTAAAGTTTTTATAACTACCACATTGCACACATATGCAGTGCACATCACTGTACTATCGCTTGCAAGTATTTTTTAAACATGCACAAGCCCAGTGCTAATGTACACAGCCATTTCCGAGGATGACAGGTAAAACAGTGACTTACCTTCGGTTCCGGCAACAACAGGGTTGATTTTCATTTTGGTCCAGTAGCAGCAGCAAAGGTCAGAGTTGTACAATTGTATTAATGGCAGCGCAAAAGTAGAAAAAGGTATGTTTTGTGCTTTTATCCCTCCCAATCTGCCAACTCAGATGTGTCGGGTTAGCTGCCACAGTTGTGTCGGCAAGAAGGCACATTGTGATTGACTGAGTGGTAAAAGTGGCTGGAGTCCCCCAACCAGTCTCTTTTGCTTATGGCGCTGTCGATGCAGGTGAAGAATCCTGGTAGTGACTGCAGTTAGTCAGGGGTCTTACATCTGTGAGATTTCCAACATCTAAAAAGAGTGGGTGGACCGCCAAGGTGGTGGATGTCTTTCCAACTGAAAACCAACTGCAGGATCATTACTGTCAAGATCTGAATCAGACCTTTGGTCTAAACGTAGAAATGTACATTGTGACTTTGGCCCGCAGCTCCCCAATGATGACGCCTCCTTCTCAAACACTGTGGCTGCCTTGCCCAGCTCAACTTTATCCTCTCAGACACATTTCTTCAAAATTTGTTCAAAGTCGAGAGATCAGTGGAGATGGGGCCTAAACCACTTTGTGCATCCGAACCGTGCTCCATCGTGTTGAGCATAATCTTTTACTTGCGATGGTCTTGCACAACTAGATGTCTGTGGTTGGCAATTTGATCTTTTAGGTGCTATTTTTCAATTTAAACTTAAAAAATTAATTACTCTGGTTCGACTGATTTGATTTTTTATTGTTTTGGTGTCAAATAACACCAAAACAATACAAAAAATAGATTTTACTCAATTTTTTCTGAATTGGCAAGGATTTTCTCTTATGTAGTGTTGCTCCTTATTATTGTTTAAGTGCTGTGTAAATATTTACACATTTCACTTCAAGTAAAGCCTGACTACGTTTGTGCTACCAGAGGGTTAATCGGAGGTTAGTTTAGAGGCTTTTTGTGGTTCATCCTGACAAGGATAGTGGCTGTTGCTGGAGTAGGGTTTCACGCCACTCAACCAACAGACAATATGTAAAATGGATTTGAGAACATTAATCATCTACTCTATCTCCAAATTCCTTATGTGGAGAGTCCGGACACATCTAACCTATAAAAAACGTGTTTGTAATTTAAATGTATTTTTTTATTAAAAAATATTTCCTATTAAGTGATTTCATGTTTTTAAGAATATTTTACAACATTTTTCTAATGTATAAGCCATGTGAATGTCAAAATTGTTCATTTTGGGTCTTGTTGATGATTTTAGTTAATCTGACCAGGGCATACGTCCTAAAATAAGAAGTGGGGGGACTAACCGAGGTAGGCAGTATGCAAGGGACATCACTCGTGGCATTACAGGAAGTGACATTACAAGAAGTGGCATCACAAGCTATGACTACACAGGAAGTGACATCTAAGAAGTGACAGCACATCTTAAAATCCCACACATATGTTTAGCAGGTCTATCATAAGTACATTTGAGTGCATTACGAGTATACATGCAAGTCCTCCCGATTTAAACAGAAGACTCATATTTTTGTAAGGAGCACACTAAACAATATTGTTTTTTCAATTTAGAGCTTCCTTTACCCAAGCCTGAATGAACTAGCTCATCCAACCATAATAGTCCATATGCAGCACATTTCCAAGTAGATTAAATTGCTTCAGCTGCCTGCGCATGTAGATCCCACCTGATGCAAGGTAGTGCACCATGAGGCTGGCCTTGTTTTCTGTTAGAAATAAGGTCTTCGGTTGGCAGTCAGTTTTCACTCTGTCCAAAGAGGAACCTTCACTCTAGTCAGGGCCATGAAGATACACACTTAAGATAACCCCTGCTCATTCTCTTGGTAGCTTGGCACAAGCAGTCAAGCTTATCTCAAAGGCAATGTGCAAAGTATTTGTACAATCATACACAGTAACACAGTTAAAACACCACAAAAGGACTCAACACCAGGTAGGAAAAATAGCCAATATTTATCTGAGTAAAATAAGACCAAAACGACAAAAATCCAACAAACACGAGCAGTTATGATTTGTTTTAAATATTCAACTTCAATATAGTGTTCGGAAACAAAAATGATTCAAATTGGTGATTTTACAGTGTCGTGACATTGTCGTCCCAAGCAATCTGACGCCAATGGCACCAGTCACGGAGTTGCATGGACCCCCAGGTACAGTGACTTGTTGTAGGAGGCTGGCCTAGTTTATAGTGGCTACCTGATGGTACTTACACCTTGTCCCAGGTCTAGTTATCCCTTATTAGTAGATTAGTAGTGTTCTAGCAGCTTAGGATGATAGAGGTAGCTATAGCAGAGCATCTTAGGCTGAAATAGGAGACATGCAAAGCTCCTACTATACCACTTATATCATATAGCACTATATTACAAGAATCACAATACTCAGAGTTACTAAAAATAAAGGTACTTTATTTTAGTGACAATGTGCCAAAAATATCTCAAAGGATATACTCCCTTAGGAGGTAAGTAAAATACACAAAATATACACACAAACCAAAATCCGGTAAGTAAACAGTTAGAAAAGTAGTGCAAACACTGTAGAATACAATGGGATGCAATAGGCCTAGGAGCAACACAAACCATATACTAAGAAAGTGGAATGCGAACCACTTAGGGACCCCTGGCCTAGTGTAGTATGTAGAGGGTCACTGGGAGTGTAATTAAACACTAAGTGTGTCCAAGATACCCAAACCCAAGACCCTGAAAAGTAGTAGTAAAGTGACCCTACTTCACCAGAAACACACTAAAGTTGTGATAGGAGATTCTGCAAAGACCACAATAGACTGCAAAGCACTGAAGACAGATTCCTGGACCTGAGGACCTGTAAAGGAAGGGGACCAAGTCCAAGAGTCACGAAAGTGTCCAGGGGGAGCAGGAGCCCACTAAACCCCAGATGAAGGTGCAAAATGGCTGCTTCTCGGTGGAAGAAGCTGAAGATTCTGCAACAACGGAAGATGCCAGGAACTTCTCCTTTGCACAGAAGATGTTCCACGGCTTGCTGGAGGATGCAGAGTTGTTTCTTTGGAGAAAGACTGCAAACAAGCCTTGCTAGCTGCAAAGGTTGCAGGCAAAGAAAAAGGATGCTGCCTGAGCCCAGGAAGGACCAGGAGGTCACCACTTGGAAGAGGAGACAGAGGAGGCCCTCAACAACACAGAGTCCATGCTCAAGAAGGTAGGACCCGCAGAAGTACTTGAACACGGGTTTAAGAAAACTGAGCATGTTGGTTGCCTCAACACTACATAGGAGGGTCCCACAAAGCCGGTGGTCAATTGAGCGAGTTGAGCAATGCAGGACAGAGTGCTGGGGACCTGGGCTGTGCTGTGCATGAAGGATTCCTTTCAAAAGTGCACAGAAGCCCTAGCAGCTGCAGTTCATGCAGTACACAGGATTACTGTCTGGCGAGGGAAGGCAAGGACTTACCTCTGCCAAATTTGGCTGGGTCACTTGGATCCAGCTCCTGTGTTCCAGGGACCACGCTCGTCACGATGAGAGGGGACCCAGAGGACCGGTGAAGTAGAAGTTTGGTGCCTGAATTAGAAGGGGGAATATTCTGTCGACCCACAGGAGATTTCTTCTTGGCTTCCAGTGCAGGGTGAAGGCAGGCAGCCCCCAGAGCATGCACCACCAGGAAACAGTTGAGAAAGCCAGCAGGATTAGGCGCTACAATGTCACTGGTAGTCTTATGCTACTTTGTTGCAGTTTTGCAGGTGTCCTGGAGCAGTCAGCGGTCGATCCTTGGCAGAAGTCAAAGAGGGAGATGCAGAGTAACTCTGGTGAGCTCTTGCATTCGTTATCTGAGGAAAAGCCCACAGGAGAGACCCTAAATAGCCCTCAGAGGAGGATTGGCAACCTAGTGAGGTAAGCACCTATCAGGAGGAGTCTTTGACATCACCTGCTGGCACTGGCCACTCAGTGTCCTTCAATTCACCCTCACACCTCTGGATTCAAGATGGCAGAGGTCTGGGACACACTGGAGGAGCTCTGGGCACCACCCCTGGGGTGGTGATGGAGAGGGGAGTGGTCAATCCCCTTTCCTTTGTCCAGTTGTGTGCCAAAGCAGGGCTGGGGGATGCCTAAGCTGGTGTAGACTCGTTTATATAAGGAGGGCACCATCTGTGCCCTTCAAATCATTTCCAGAGGCCAGGAGAGTCTACTCCTCTCAGGCCCTTAACACCTATTTCCAAAGGGAGAGGGTGTAACACTCTCTCTCAGAGGAAATCCTTTGTTCTGCCTTTCTGGGATTGGGCTGCCCAGACCCCAGGAGGGCACAAGCCTGTCTATGGGTCGGCTGCAGCAGGAGCTGCAGTGAAAACCCCAGAGAGCTGGTCCATGCTGGAGCCCCAGGGATGCATGGGATTGCCACCCCAATACCAGATTTGGCATGGGGAGACAATTCCATGATATTAGACATGTTACAATGCCATATTCGGAGTTACCATTGTGAAGCTACATATAGGTAGTGACCTATACGTAGTGCACGTGTGTAATGGTGTCCCCACACTCACAAAGTCTGGGGAAATTGCCCTGAACTATGTGGGGGAACCTTGGCTTGTGCCAGGGTGCCCACACACTTAGTAACTTTGCACTTAACCTTCACCGAGTAAGGGTTAGACATATAGGTGACTTATAAGTTACTTAAGTGCAGTGTAAAATGGCTGTGAAATAACGTGGATGTTATTTCACTCAAGCAGCAGTGGCAGTCCTGTGTAAGATTTGCCTGCGTTCCCTATGGGTAGCAAAAACAAAATGCAGCAGCCCATAGGGATCTCCTGGAACCCCAATACCCTGGATACCTAGGTACCATATACTAGGGAATTATAAGGGTGTTCCAGTGTGCCAATTAGAATAGGCAAAAATGGTCACTAGCCTATAGTGACAATTTTAAAGGCAGAGAGAGCATAAGCACTTAGGTTTTGGTTAGCAGAGCCTCAGTGACACAGTTAGTCACTACAAAGGGACATACATTCAGGCCACAAACTATGAGCAAAGGGGTCCTGGCTAGCAGGATCCCAGTGAGACAGGCAAAAATGGCATACAAGTAAAAATGGGGGAACATGCCAGGCAAGATGGTACTTTCCTACACTTGTGGAAATGAGGAAACAAGCTAGTGCATGGAGTCGGGGATCAAGGTGTTGCTGGATCCAGTGTGGCATCTTTTCCAGTGCTGCGGTACGAATGAACAGCAGAATCGGTGTGAGGCGTTGGTGCAAAGCATTGGGGCCCGTATTTATACTCCGTTTGCGCCGAATTAGCGTCGTTTTTTTCGACGCAAATTCGGCGCAAAACTAACGCCATATCTATACTTTGGCGTTAGACGCGTCTAGCGCCAAAGTATGGGCAAATAGCGTCATTTTTTTGCGTGAACGCCTTCCTTGCGTTAATGAGATGCAAGGAAGGCGTTCCCGTCTAAAAAAATGACGGCGACGCAAATGCGTCGTATTTATACTCCCGGGCAAAAATCACGCCCGGGAGGTGGCGGGTCAATAAACCCCGCATTTGCGCCACTATTTAACGCCTGGGTCAGGGTAGGCGTTAAGGGGCCTGTGGGCTCAAAATGAGCCCACAGGTGCCCTCCCCTGCCCCCAGGGACCCCCCCTGCCCACCCCAGGAGGACACCCAAGGATAGAGGGACCCACCCCAGGGACATTCAGGTAAGTTCAGGTAAGTATAATTTTTTATATTTTTAAAAAAAATTTGGGTGGCATAGGGGGGCCTTCTTTGTGCCCCCCTACATGCCACTATGCCCAATGACCATGCCCAGGGGACATAAGTCCCCTGGGCATGGCCATTGGGCAAGGGGGCATGACTCCTGTCTTTACTAAGACAGGAGTCATTTAAATGGCGTCTGGGCATCGAAAATAATGGCGCAAATCTGGTTGAGGCGATTTTTTTGCCTCAACCTGACTTGCCCCATTTTAAGACGCCCTAACGCCATTTTCCCCCTACGCCGGCGCTGCCTGGTCTACGTGGTTTTTTTCCATGCACACCAGGCAGCGCCGGTCTGCTAGCGCCGGCTAACGCCATTCCATAAATACGGCGCCCGCATGGCGCTTCAGAATGGCGTTAGACGGCGCTAAATTTTTTGACGCTAAACTGCGTTAGCGCAGTTTAGCGTCAAAAAGTATAAATATGGGCCTGGATCTTTACACTTCCGACATTGTCAATATATGGCAGTCACAATATGGTGCAGCGACCTCATGGGGTTGCAGTCACACCAAAAGGCTGCAGGCGCAGAGTCAGGTGCCATGGACGTCAATGGCACAGCACTTTAGAACCCACAGAGTTGTGGACTTCGGTGAGGCTGTGGTGGCATCAGACCTGCGGGGTTGAGGTCTTTGCACACCAGTGGGGTCAACAGCTTCAGTTTCAGGTGGTGTCACAGGATCTTGCAGCTGCGTCAGTCCAGGCATCGTCCAAAATCACTGCACTTCGTTTTCTTGCTTTTTCATCTGCTTTCACTCCCAAGGGCCCAGAAACTGGAATAGGTACCATCTGGCGAGTTAGAGTCCACAGCAAGTGAACCCAGAGCCTGGTTGGTGAAGTACTTGCTTTTCTTGAGACTTTTTAACAGAAGGCAAGCTCAGTCAAAGACCTTGGAGAATCTTCTGTAGCAGGATACACAGCAATGTCCAGTCTTTGCCTTCTCTAAGACAGAAGCAGCCACTGCAGGCCAACCCAGCAAAGAACATACATCAAAAGGGCAGTACTCATACTCCAGCTCTTCAGCTCTTGTCCTAGGCAGAGGTTCCTCTTGAGTCAGAGGTGCTCTAAAACTCTGAGGGTTGTGGTCACTACTTATATTCCTTTCTGCCTTTGCAGTAGGCAAACTTCGAAGAAAAGTCTCTGTTAAGGACAAGATCCTGCTTTGCCCAGGCCTGGCCTCAGACACATACCAGTGGGTTGGAGACTGCATTGTCTGAGGACAGGCATAGCCCTTCCAGCGTAATTGACAGCTCCTCCCTCCCCACTCTATCCCAGCAGACTCATCAGTATATGCAGGGTATACTCCAGCTGTCTTTGTGTCACTATCTAGAGGGAATTCACAACAGCCCAACTGTCAGTCTGATGCAGATGTGGAATACACAAGCAGGTGGAGACACAGAATAGTTAAGCAAGAAAATGCCTATTTTCTAAAAGTGGAATTTTTAAACTCGACCAAAAGGTATATTTTTAAATTGCGAGTTCAGAGACTCCAAACTCAAAATCTCTATCTGCTCCCAAAGGGGAACTGCACTTAAAAGATATTTAAAGGCAGCCCTCATGTTAACCTGTGAGAGAGATAGACCTCACAACAATAAAAAACAAACTTGGCTGTGTTTCACTGTCAGGACATGCCAAACACATCAGTACATGTCCTACCTCTAACATACACTGCACCCTGCCCATGGGGCTACCTAGGGCCTACCTTAGGGGTGCCTTACAAGAATAAAAAGGGAACGTTTGGGCTTGGAAAGTGTGTACACATGCCAGGTCGAATTGGGGGTTTAAAATTGCACACACAGACACTGCTGGGGCAGGTCTGAGCCATGTTTACAGGGCTAATCATATGGGTGGCACAATCAGTGCTGCAGGCCCACTAGTAGCATTTCATTTACAAGTGCTGGGCAGCTCTAGTGCACTTTACTAGAGATTTACTGGTAAAACAAATATACTGATCAAAGGAAAGCCAATTACACATACAATTTACACAGGGAGCACTTGCACTTTAGAACTGGTAAGAGGTGGTAAAGTTCCCAGAGAACCAAAATCAGCAAAAACAAAGTACAGCACACAGTCAAAACCTAGGAAGCAGAGGCAAAAAAGACAGGGGAGACCACACCAATGATGACCAGTCTAACACTTGTCCCCCCAAATCTGAAAGTAGGGAGAACTACCCACCCTCATGAGAGTTCTCATCATTAAGGTGGAAGAATTTGGACAGACCATCAGCATTGGTGAGTTCAGTTCCAGGGCGATGTTCCACTGTAGGGAGATGGATCACCTCAACAGTTTTGTGTTCTCACCCCTAATCTGCATTAACCATCTGAGGGGCCTGTGGTCTGTCTGAACCCAGAAGTGAGTCCCCAACAAGTAGGGTCTTAGCTTCTTCATTGCTCAGACCACAGCAAAAGCTTCTTGCTAAATTACACTCCACCTACGTCCCTGGAGAAGTAAGCTCCTATTAATGAAGGCTATAGGCTGGTCGAGGCCCTCTTCATTTAGCTGTGCAAGTACTGCTCCCACACCTTGTTCTGAAGCATCACTCTGCATGTCAAACTCCTTGGGGAAGTCAGATGCCTTCAGCATGGGTGCCTTGCACATGGCTGCCTTCAGGGCATCGAAAGCAATATCGCAAGCCTCAGTCCATATCACCTTTTTAAGTTGTTTCTTAAAGGTCAACTCAGTCAAGGGGGCAACAATAGTGCCATACCCCTTGACACACCTCCTGTAGTATCCTGTGAATCATAGAAAGGCTCTCACCTCTGTCTGGACCTTGAGAGGCTCCCAAGCCAAAATGGTGTCCATCTTTGGTTGTAGGGGTGCCACTTGGCAACTCCCCACCTGGTGTCCCATGTAAATCACAGATCCCTGCCCTGTTTGTCAGTTACTACCCTTGAAAGTGAGGCCTGTATCCTGCAGAGTCTTCAACATTTTGCATAGGTGCTGCAGGTGTTCCTGCCATCTAGAGCTGAACACTGCAATGTCATCCAAGAAGGCTTCACTGAAATCCTCCATCCCAGCAAAAACCTGGTTAACCAACATCTGAAAGGTGACAGGGGCATTTTTCATCCTAAAGGGCATAACCCTGAACTAGAAGTGCCCATCTGGGGTGGAAAATGCTGACCTCTCCTTTGACCCCTAAGTTAAGTCAATCTGCCAGTACCCAGACGTTAAATCATACGTACTGCCAAACTTGGCAACTCCCAACCGATCAATGAGTTCATCAGCTCTGGGGATGAGGTGCGTGTTAGTCTTTGTAATGGAATTGATTCCAAAGTAGTCCACTGGGGTGGCACGGGCGGTAGCATTTGAAACCAAGACCACTGGGCTGGCCCAATGACTATTGGATAATTCAATAATCTCTAACACTAACATCTTGGACACCTCATCCTTGAACCTAGCCCTGATCTTGTCAGTCACTCTGTAAATCTTGTGCTTTACAGGCAGACTGTCCCCAGTGTCCACATCATGTGTACACAGATAAGTGACTCCCGGGGTCAAGGAGAACAAGGAGGCAAGCTGTCCCCACAATTGACAACAGTCCCTCTGTTGCTCTGGGGTCAGTGAGGGGGAGAGATTCACACCCTCCACAGACCCAACTTTTTCCTGGGCAGACAGGAGTTCAAGGAGAGGCTCACTCTTCTCCTCCACCCCATCATCTGTTGCCAAGAGCATTGTTAAATCAGAGCTCTCACAGTGAGGTTTGATGTGGTTCACATGCAGGACCCTTAAAGGTTTTATAGGAGTCTGCAAGTTCACCAGATAGGTGACATCATTGCTGCACTCCACCACCTCAAAAGGCCCAGTCCATTTGTCCTATAGACCACAAGGCCCCACTGGGGCCTTGACCCACACTTTCTGGCCATGCTGAAAGTCAACCAATGTGGCATTCAGGTCATACCAGCGTTTCATGTCTCCCTGGCTTGCTTCCAGGTTCGCCTGAGCGAGTTTCCTTAAGCGGGCTGTCTGGTTTCTAAAGGCCAGCATGTAACTAAACACATCCTGGGGGGGGAGCTTACTGGAAGCCTTCTCCAAGCCCTCCTTTACCAGACTCAGAGGTCTGAAATAATGAAATAAGGACAGTCATGACTTCGGATTTAGGGGGACACATTTACTGTGAATAGGATACAGTGGAAAGATAGTCACATTAAAAGTCTCAATATCTTGTGTTTTGAGGGTACTCCCTAAAAAAATATGAGTTCTGTCCTGATGATGACCATCAAATTATTGGGTCTTATATGCGAAATGTCGACATAGTTTATTATGGATTATTGTGTGATGTGATAAGTGACTTTTGGGCACCTAATTTGAAGATCACTACATTTTTAACCACAATTTTGCATATATTGTATCTAACACCTGGCACCTTTTTATCACGGCAAACACATTCACTGCACCATTATTTTAGGAGCGCCTTCAAAGATTCATTCTTATTTTACTTATGAGCAAATGTTGTTTGAATAAAAGAAATATATAATAGACTAACCCTATTTGTAAACAACAAATTCTTGCTGAGGATTTTAAGGGCTACATTTCCCCCTTGGGGCCTTAATACTTGTTTGTACATTTTCTCAAAGTGGCCTTTTCTAACTGACAATCTAAAAACCAACTTTACCAAAAGGTGTATTTTTCAATTGTGAGTTCAGAGACCCCAAACTTCAAATCTTCATTTGCTCCCAAAGGTAAACTGCACTTAATATATATTTAAAGGCAGTCCCCATGTTAACCTATGAGAGAGTTAGGCCTGGCAACATTGAAAAACAAATCTGGCATTATTTCACTGTCAGGACATGTAAAACACATCACTACACATTCTACCTTTAACATCTACTGCACCCTGCCCATGGGCTACCTAGGGCCTAACTCAGGAGTGCCTCACATGTATGAAAAGGGAAGGTTTGGGCCTGGCAAGTGGGTATATATGCCAGATCGACTTGGTGGTTTAAAACTGCGAACACAGACACTGCAGTGGCAGGTCTGAGCCATGTTTTCAAGGCTACTCATGTGGGTGGCACAATAAGTGCTGCAGGCCCTTTAGTAGCATTCGATTTACAGGCCCTAGGCACCTCTAGTGCACTTCACTAGGGACTTGTCAGTAAATCAAATATGCCAATCATGGAAAAGCCATTTACACATACAATTTACACCGGGAGCACTTACACTTTAGCGCTGGTCAGCAGTGGTAAAATGCCCAGAGTAGCAAAAACCAACAAAAACAAAGTTCAGCACACAGTCATAACATAGGAAATAAAGGCAAAAAAGACAGGGGAGATCACACCAAGGATGCCAGGTGTAACACATACAGGTTTTTTATTTGTAACAAATCAACACAACTGGGATTTGTATGGCACTGTAAATTCTAAAATAGAATTTGCATCCGAGTTGTGCCAGAAAAGTGATGTAACATTGAGTCTAAATCTGCACCCCAACTTATACATTTTGGGGCATATAAATGACTGGGTTGTTCCATGCTTGCACCCCACAATATGATACATGTGTGGGCAAACCACTAGGTCATATTTTTGAAGACACGCAAAGCCACTTTGTGTGTCGTTGAATGGCTTCAAAGACATGGCGTAAGGCAGGCAGTGCAAAACACTACATTGTCTTACTCTGTCCTGAATGTGTGTTCCAAGGGCATTGCAGTTGGTGTTCCCACGCAACTCTTATAAATTTTGACTCATTCGCAGATTTACAAGGACTTGTAAACCTGGGAATGCACTGAAATCTTACACCTACCCGGGAAAGGAAAAATCGCTTTGTTTTTTTACCTATCTATGTGTGCTACATGCTGTTGCACAAATAAAAAGAGGAAAAAGTCCCTCAGAATTGTTTTGTGCAGGAAGGTGACCCCACCATGGTGCAAAGGGTGCCTACGTTGGTTCTAGGCTGTCAAAAGGGCACCAGTGCCGGGAGGAAGAACATGAATGCACTGTATTGGATACAAAACTACGCATGTCCCTCCCTTTTCTCTGCAACTTGCTGTGCTGCCCGGCGCTACAAAGCCCATAAATATGGGCCTTATTTTGTAAAATCTCTACCACAAAAAATTTGCAACAAGGAGAAACAGGACAATAAATCCGTTCTACTTAATTGGTTGCAAAGTTTGAATTTTAAAATATTTTGTGGAGTTACAGTATATGCTGCAAGAGATCTTTAGGTTCAAGTAAATCTGAGGGCATAATAATTCTGGTAAGATAACTTTGATTGCTAACATATTTGCTGGAAAGATCTGTGTTTTGCCTTGTGCCTGTTTTGACACACAGTAGCATAGAGAGTTAATGTGTCTTCGGTAAAGCACACTGTGTAACATGGACATGATATATTTTTATTTTATGTAAACAGGTGAGTGGGTTACTGCTTTTAACACAGAGATACTTTTGTTACTTGCATTTCATAAATTATCATCCTTCTAATATAGTGCAGTGAGCTGTGAAGCACGGTATGGGAACCTTACATCTTGTAACCCTTACTGTCTTATGTAACATATCCTGAACATTGACTTATAAAATTGTTTGATTTATTGTCAATGTAATAAGTATGTATGATCTAAAGCATTCTGACACTCTGCATTTTGCTGAACAGCGCTATATCAGAAATAAGCTATAGCAGTATTTAAATAGTTCTTTTGTGTAAATACTTGGACAGACCAACACATCTGACATTTTTACAGTGCATGCATATCTCTCATTTATAGGTACTGAACAAAGTCAAAAGCATCACCCTATTAAGTAATGTAAAGTGCTGACAAGGTGTGTGCCTTTGTTTACCCCACCCACTGCAATTGCATCTGGGTCTGAGGCTCCAGATACCTTCCAGCCAAGGGCACTCCAACAAAAAGAGGCCTGATAGCCCCTTAAATTGGGCATCTCTAAGGGCCCAGCTGGAGTCTTGAATTAGACAGACATCCTTGCCGTCTGCACATTGTTACTCGGTTGCAAAGCAGACAACGTGCAGATGCTGCTGAATGAGTCCCAGTGTCTGAACAGCGGGACAAATTCAGCATTTTACATTGGTGCCAAACTTCTTGACAGGGTAGATGGAGTCCACTCTGTGAAAATAGTGGGTGAACGGCATCCACCCATGTGTACTCCTGACTTGTGCCCTGGATCTAACAATATAAATGTAAAGAGTGATAGAAAGGGGTAATAAATAGTGCGGGCATCTTGCAAAAATGGAAAAGGTAAAAGTAACAAGAATTTGCAATGCAAATAGGTCTCACATTTGCAAGAGTTAGAGCTATAGGCATTGTAAATGACAATGGCCCTCATTCCAACCCTGGCGGTCTATGACCGCCAGGGTGGAGGGCAACGGAAGCACCGCCAACAGGCTGGCAGTGCTTCCAGGGCCATTCTGACCGCGGCGGTAAAGCCGCGGTCAGAAAATGGGAACCAGCGGTTTCCCGACGGTTTTCCCCTGGCCCAGGGAATCCTCCATGGCGGCGCTGCTTGCAGCGCCGCCATGGGGATTCCGACCCCCCATCCCGTTTCTGGCGGTTTACACCGCCAGAACCAGGATGGCTGGAACAGGTGTCGTGGGGCCCCTGGGGGCCCCTGCACTGCCCATGCCACTGGCATGGGCAGTGCAGGGGCCCCCTAACAGGGCCCCATGAAGATTTTCACTGTCTGCTTTGCAGACAGTGAAAATCGCGACAGGTGCTACTGCACCCGTCGCACCCCTGCAACACCGCCGGCTCCATTCGGAGCCGGCTTCTATGTTGCAGGGGCTTTCCCGCTGGGCCGGCGGGCGGCTTTTTGGCGGTCGCCCGCCGGCCTAGCGGGAAAGCCAGAATGGCATCCGCGGTCTCCTGACCGCGGAGCGACCATTGGCGGTGACCGCATGGCGGGCGCCGACCGCCGCGGTCAGAATGACCGCCAATGTCTTTTACTTATATCTTTTGTTTTGGAGTGTAAATGATGTATATGGTGTGTAGTGGAAATTTGTGGCTTGTATTTTAATTGTTACCGGTGGAATTGTGCAATGTGGAATTGTGTGGTACAGAGTGTATTTGTGTAGTGGAATTATGTGGCATGGTGAATATATGGGTGCGTTGTGGTGCCCTCTATGGGCTGTTTTGAGCATTACAAACTAATGCCAAAAATGTATTCCTGATAAATGTTTTTGGGGGTTTACATGATGATTGTATATGTTTTATTAATCTCTCCTCATTGCAGTTATGACCATGCTTTAGGCCAGCGTAACATCCTTATTACACTATGACTGTTTGAACACTCACTATATGTTTAGGGGACACTTCTAGTTTATTTCTCTTGTTACTCCTCTGTTGCTGACTTGTTTATTTTTTGGGGGGAATTGTGTTAGCCAGCCAGCAACTCTGATGGTGGGGTGGTGAAAGTAATATTCTATTAGAATTAGCATGGCTGATTTAAATTAGAATGCTAAATGGCAACCTTCAAAATTTTTGCTACAATTAGAGGAAGAAGGTAAATGGAAGTGCTTTAGTTATATTCAGGGCCACTGGAATTATGTGTCAGGAAAGGACCAAATTATGAGGCAGGATTGAACAATTTATGTGGCAAGAAAAGGCAATTATGCATTTGCAATGCCAATAGCTCTAACTCTCGTAAATGCGAGACCTATTGCATTGGAAATGCTTGGTTTATGTTTCTTACTAGATAGTGCATTTGCACGTTTCCAGCTGTGGTTAGTGTACGTTGTATTTGCACTTTCTCGGACCTCTGCCAGGACATTGTCATTTTCAGGTGGAAAGCCTAGCACATAGAAACTATTTAGTTTTTAATGGCACTTAACACAGGGATGAAACTCTTGCAGTCTTTGTAGTTTTGGGAACTGTGGCACTGCATTTGTCTCAACCCAGTTAGCCTGTAAGGGGGGGCAGTTCACTCTGCTGAGGAAGGTAGTTCACCCTGCTCTGCTGATGGGGGTGGACATTTCCTGTCAGAAGACGCTGTGCTGGGGCTGTGGTACAAATCATTATTAGCTTAAACTGCACGACTCATCAGGTAGATGCGACTTTTCAGATGACTACGCCAAGCTCACAAGTGTTATGAAGAGAATATCTTAAACATCAATGTAACATTTCAAATTGAAATGTTATTAAGTTGTTCTGCTGATGCTGAGTGCTAATGTAATTTGGTGAGTTAAAACAATTGTATAGGTCGTTAATACATTTTATACATTTCTTGGTTGCAATAACGTGCATTTTTCAATGTGCACTTTGAAGCTGGATTTCTGGCACGTGTGCGCTTAATAAATAAATTACATTCAAATTATCAAGCCTAAACAGTACATATAAATATATTATAAAATTGTTGATGTATAGTAAGTACTCTGTAAAGGTGGCTGGGCTTCAAAGCGTTTTTACTACTTTAAAATTGATGCGATCGAAGAAGAGGATGAGGGAAGGCAGACAGCTAGAAAGAACTGGGAAAGAGACAGAGAGTGAAAGAGGGAGTGGGGAGAGACCATGCGATAGAGTGGGTGAGACAGAGATGGAAAAAGAAGACGGAGGTTCAAGAAGAGAAAGAGCTGCAGAGAGACAAATCTAAGAGGAAGGGAGAGAGAGTGATAAGCGCGAAAAAAGTAAACAAAGAAGGAGAAAGCAATAAAGAGAAAAGAAAGGAAAGAAAACAGCTAGAGGGGATGAGAAGAGAGTGCGACAGAGGAGAGAATCGGCTTGAAAAATAATTTGTTGCTGTTTTCCAGCAATTTTTGTTATTTTTGCCCAAACGCTTTAAATGCAACGTCCTTTCCAATGCAAGTATAGTAATTTACAGTATTTTATCTCACATGTGTGGTACTAATGCCTGGCAAAGGTTTTCACTTGTATACAATCCTGTCAAAACATCGTGCCTTGGCCACAATCAACATACTTTATGGTTCTTGTCTTGCTGCCTGTCTGGTTATTTAGTCACAGCATGGTTGATGTCTCTGTCTCCCTGCTGATGTGTTCTTCTGAAACCAGGGAATCTCGAAAACTAAAGAGAGGTGCTGCCTTTGCACGAAAGAACCTATATAACATTTAAATAAACAATTAGACACTTTCACGGAAAGCAGGGAGATGCAGGCCTGCTTACAAAGACAGAGAGGATTTCTGAGCAAGAATGCTCTGCAAAAAATAGCGCAGTGAGGAGAAAAAGACAGACATGCAGATAGAAAAAACCTGAAGCACAAGCAGAAAACTAACAAAACAAAAATAACACCAGTAAGAAAAGAAAACAGAGCCAGTAAAACCTTTGTACCTTTGTTTGTCCTGCTGAGCACATTTCCAGCTCTCTTTAAGGACAGAGCAACTCCAATTAGAGCACAACAGCTGGTATTTTCCATCTTGGGAGGAGGAGGTTGGAGGAATGAATGCTGCAACAAAATTCAAGGAGGGAGATTAAGGAATGAAATAAACAAAGTCACACTTTGCTGCAGATGAAAATAAATGACTAGATCCCTTTTAACAGAAACAGACTAGCACCACTGAAACATCCAGCACTCTGGTCAAATGCTTTTGGCCTTTGAAAAAAGTAATCCCTAAGCACATGCTACATAGGCACAAGTGGAAGGGTACAAGTACTAGGGTCATGCTCCAGGGGAGTGTACACCTGTGGAAAAGGTGGGACAAACAGCAAGGATTGACCACTAGCAAGCAAGGATTTTTTAAGGACACTGAAACAAGCCAGTGAAAAAGCAGAGACCCCACAAACAAGTATAGAAGTATATATAAAAGTATATCCAAGAGGTCTTGAATGCTCAACCTAAAAATGAAGTTGCTAAAGCCAGAAAAGTCTGATATGGAAGAAATGAAGTAGAGTGTAGAGACGACAATGGCAAGAGAGTGAAACAAAAACATGTGCTGTATTGGAGAGATGTTGGAGTCGAAGTGGAAGCAAGATTTACTGCTGAAGTGGTAAGAGTAAAATGAAATGGTGGTAAGAGGACTGTGGATGGTATTGGGAATGGGCGGAAGCGGCCTTTTCCTTCCTTTCCAATCACTTGTCACATGCATCACTTTGGTGTTGTTTTTAAAGCAGCATTAGTGAAACAGTGAAATCAACAAAAGATAACACAAGTGTCTCGGCTGCCTGTTTGATGGTGTATGTGCATGTGTGCCTGTAGGTGGGATTTTTTTCTCTGTGCATGCACATTTGTATGTATGCTCTGACTGCATATTTATGCGTATGAGTCATCCATATCAATTTGAGCGTGGCTGTTGTTTGAATGCATTGAATGTCTTCTTCTTCAAGATGTCAGGCCTCAGCAGGGCATTGTTTTTCATCATGTTTTAAAACAAATTGGTTTATAAATGAAAAGCCTTCGTTTTAGTGGGCCAGAGATTTTTTCAATAAATAATTTGTTTCTTATCAATGTGCATTTTTCTTACAACAGTGTCAAAATATGAATGGATTCATGGATCATTTTAAAGAAAGATTGAAAGTTCTCAATTCTTTAGAGGAATATTAGTGTTAAAAAGTGTGCTATAAAGGTCTATTTGCCAGTAACGTTGGTAATAAATGGAAGAATTTAGAAGCTATGCCAAGTGTAGATTAGGAATGTCACCCAAGAAAAATGTAGGGATAAATAGTGCTAAATCAAGCATTTAAGAAAAATCACTGGGTCAGTGGCATTGGTACACAATATGTGGGGCTATGAATTCTCTTCACATAGCATGGTAGGTAAAAATTGTCCCGTATGATATATGTTAAGCACATTGGCCTTCTTCCCTGTCATCTTTTGACTTAGAATCGTTTGCCCATGCTCCCACATAGTCCCTAACCCTAAGAAATTCTTTCTGAAGGGCAATGTAATGTAGACATTGCATGAGAAAGCGGGCCAAGGATATTGATCAGCCAAATTACAACAGGCGATTGAAGCTCTCTAACGTGATAAGCGTATTAATGTGCATATTTTAATGGCAGTATTACATCCATCCATGAACAATTATAACCGTTCAGCCGAAAAAACATAAACACGCATTTGCAGTGTAACGGATCTCGCGTTTGCTTGAGCTAGAGTAATTAGCATTGTAAACTCCTAACCAGACTTTTCTTGCCACATAAATTGAAAATGAAAATAAAGCAGTTTCACATAACTAATTGGACTTTTTTTGCCAAATAAACTGAAAGGTAAAAGTTTCACATATGGGAGCTGACAGCCGCCATCAGTGCAAAGCAGACACACAAAGGGAAATAAAAGCTTACTCGTTGTGAAACCTATTGGCAAAAGTGCAATTATCCATGTAACGGGCAAATGTGCAATTATCTACGTAAGTGGCAAAGTGTAATTAACTATGTAACAGGGTCAATGTCATGCAAAACGCTTGACTTCTGCCCAGCGAGATCGCGCTGTGAAAAAAGAGAAAAAATAGTCCAGAAACCGGACGGGAAATGTGGAACTTCGTATGTTTTCAGTACTTGGTCGCTGCACTCGAGGAGGGCTAAACACCAGAAAAGGCATGACTTATGCATGCCTTTCACTAATGAAAGCAAGCAGATTTAAAAAGGCAAGCACACGATCCAATGAAAGAAACTGACGTGACATGGGCGTGGTTTGAAGCCCAAAGAGAGATTACAACGCGGGACAGAGCGCTTTCGCTCACCCCTAAAACAGGTGCAGTTCCAGAAGGAACGGCTTTTCATAAAACGAAACACCGAAGCTTCTAGGCATATTTCTGAACTTAATTATAACATGCTGATTTGGATCTATAGTATGGTGAAAATATCAGTTGCTACATTTTATCTGTATTGCAGCCATTCATAGTGGCATTCTGTATATTTTACTTTTTGAGCAAGGTTAACTCACCCTCCAGTTCTCCCAATGTCGCTAACTTGAGTGGCGTTACATTTGACCACTGTAACCCCTGCAACGTAAAGTGCTTAGAAATTGTTACAACTGTGGTATGAAGTGCTTTACAAAAATAAGTTGTTATGATACTAAGGGGCATATTTACAAGAAAGTGGCGCATCGGTCTGGGTACTCCACTTTTCTTGTGCCACCCCTGCCCCACCTAACGACACCATGGCCGTGCCGTATTTACAATACAGCACACCATGGCAGTCATTAGAACAATGGCGTCAACATTTTGTATGCTATTGTGGTGCTTTGCTGCATTAGCGCCAAAAATGTTGACGCTAGTGCATCAAAGCACAGGGAGGCCCATTGATAAAAATGGGTGTGTATCATTTTAACACCTGCTTTGAGCAGGTGTTAAAATTTATGGAAAAAGTGGTGCAGTGAAATGCAAATTTCACTGCACTATTTCTTTTTGGGCCTCTCTCCGTCAGAAAGCCCCTCCTGCATACATTATGCCTGGCATAGGCATATTGTAGCGCAAGAGTTCAAGCATTGGCGCTTGCAATGCTCCACTTTATAAATACAGCCTGGGAGTAAGGCCTCCTTATTGCCATATTAAAGTTTTAAAAAAATGATGCTATGGTGGAGCAAGGGACTTGTAAATATGCCCCTAAGTGATGTTTGCTCATACAATCTGACTTTCATTCAAGATATGCATGTACAAATCTTTGAAACTGCCTTTCCTTTAAAACTAAAACCACTTGCTCCACGCACACCTATTTGCTTTAGCTGATCATCCTGTTGCTACTAATATATTAAATTCAGTGTGTATGGGGCAGGCAGTCTCACATTCGACATCCAAGCTTCAGGCTACAGCTGCTTGTCCAAGTGACAGCCAAGGTCATCCGTAGTTGCTGAGGTAACTTGTGTATGAAAAGTTACCCTCCAGCTAAGTGCATCTCACACCTTCCTGCTCTTTTTGTCAAACTGGCAGATGCAATTAAAATTCTGACAGGGCCACACATTTTTGTTCCTAGGAGTAAGTAAGTAAGTAAGTAAATCTTTATTGTTTAGTTAATAAAAACCATAACAATCATCTCATAATACAACATGTTTAAAAGATAAAACATCTCTAAAATTCCGTTAATTCCTTGGCCGTGAGACCATGCGAGGATCTAAAATCAGTTTCTTAATTCTAAGATACAAAGAAAGTGCGTGATTAGGTATGCATCCCGGATGGCAGGTTTACGTCTTTGGTGTGTGCAGTCAAGAATTTTATGAACTTGCATATTGATTGTGCGTCTTTGGGATCAAACAATGACATCACCGCTGACCGACAGAAACGAGTCCCATTTCTCATAAAAAGCGGTTTTAATAGTTGTCTGCTGGCTTCTTTTAAGGCTGGACAAATACAAATCAGGTGAATCATATCTTCTTTTGGGCCTTTGCATAGCCTGCAGGAAGTCTCTCCTCTATTCTTCCACGATGGTTGATCCGCTCTAGCAGGAGATGCACCCAAACGCAGAGTCAGGAAGCGATGCTTGATGTGAAGTGCAAAGGTTTCGGCCAGGTATTGTGATGGGGCCATGGTGGTATAAGTGTGCATTACCAGCCAGGCGTGTGAGCGAAGCGCAAGTTTTGCTTTATCATCTAGAAAAGATTGGGTACTTATTTCCTTTTTTATTGGAGTAGGAGTAAAGGAGTAAAACTATATACAACATCAAAACATCACATTAATGGAAGCTAATAATTAATCTTCGTTCGCCTTATGTTGTGAAATAAAAATGTCTTGGCGATAATTGTATACAAACAAGCGGCTGTAAGTTTTTCAAGGCCATGTAGACGAATGGGGATTTTTTCTTTATATATGAAGGCATATTTATTGAGGACGTTTATTTCACTAATGCTGAAATATATGCATTCATGCATAAACACGACTGAATGTAGTTTTATATTTCCCTATAGTAAGGTAAAAGACTGTCCCTTAGAGTACTTGCACTAGGTATTTTAATTGAAAGTGACAGTTTTGGCATGTGGGAAGTCAGGAATGCACTGAGTACTTCTGTGAGGTGCATTATATTGTGGTACTGTAATTGTTTGCATTATAGAGGTGTTGTAAAGAAGTCACTTTTTCCCCATGCCATGGAAATGTTGCAACAGCTGAAAAGAGACAAATAACGCCATGGAATGTTGTTGCGCCTTTAGCTGGTTTGTTGGAAATTATGGGTTTGTGTTTAATGTGTTTTAGTGAATGATGGTTGTATGATTGTATGATTGCTGAGTGGGTAATGAATTGAATATGTATGGGGGTTTTAAGATATGATTGACTAAAGACAGAACAACACCCAGAAGGGTAACTTGCTGCTAAAGGTGCATTGGAAGGAACGCTTTAGTTTCCGTGTAATATTTGTCAGCCAACACTGCATCGAAGAATAGACTTGAGAGGGTAGAGAGGAAGTAGTAGATCTCATGCACTGCATAAACACACTCCCAGGGTAATGAGAGCACAAGAGAACCAACAACCATGAACCTGTATAATATTAAAATGCAAGACTGATTTATATCGTATGCAACACTGTACAAAAATATTTAATACCTCTGACTGTCTATGTAAGGACACCATCTTGGGTCTTATACCTATGTGTGTATCAAAGTCAAAATGGTTGATGGCACGACCAAGACTATCTCGACCCAGAGATGAGTAGAAGCCTACATGGCGACCATCAATGTTGAAACTTGCAAAGGATAAGTGCTAGTGCACCGCCATACAGCCAATCAATAGGCGGGATTTCCAATCCCCCATCCTGAGTCAAAACATTCTCACTATTTCTCAGCATAACTCAACGCCAGTGATACAGCCACCAAGGATGTGAACTAAAGAAAGAGCAACTGTCATTCACCATAAATTACTACCGTTACTTCATAACTAATGGCATGCGGACCTTTTTCATCATGTCATATCTAATTTATTTTATTGACGTTCTTTAAGACTTTTAACAGTTTGTTTGTTCTTCTAATACAATTCACTTAAACTAAATATCTACCAGCATTAAAACAATGCACACATTTAACCATTGCACCCATTTGCATACTTTTATGTAATTTTGTAAAAGGGTGCGTAACAAATAACACAGATGTACAAAACATAAATTAGACATAGATGGTATCAGACAATTTGGACCATTGAAGAACTATAAAATGTTTTCCAGTAAACCATCCTTTATTGAAAAATGTAGAAGACAACATTCAAAATTACATTACAGCAAAGAATCCCCAGTATCTTATTTTGTTATGTCCCCCTCTAGGCGTGCTTATTGGTGTTGTAAGTTCCACCCATGGTATTTCAATTATTTCTGTATGGCACCACATCAATCAATGGAATGCCTAATTGATTCAATCACTGTAAGGATTATAATTATGAGATCTTTCTCAGGGCCACTAAAGTCTCTTGAAAGCTGATCGGGTGGTTTAATGCGTTTCTCTACATAGTGGAACTTCTGTAGGTCGAAGGGTTAGCAGTGTAGAAATCAGTGCCATAAACAACATCGACTCTTCACCTAACACCTATTTTGTAATATTTTGGTGATTTCACCTGCATTAGGGAAAGTGTATTTAGGGAAACTGCGAGAGTTAATAAACAGAGAGAAATATGTATATGTCTCTTCACCCAGATTTAACTGCAGTGCATGCACTTGCGTATGTCAGTTATTTCTTCGCCACTGCTTCCTCACCACTTATCTTCTTTCCTTGAGCCCACGTTTCAGACAGTATTTTCCTACTGGTCTGCTTTGTGGTGGCACTGCTGTGGTGAATCACGTTTTACTCTTAAAAAACTTCAATCAAATAAAAGAGATTCGACATGATGAAAAAAGTCTGTATGTCAATAATTATGAAGTAACAGTAGTTATTCATGGTGAATTAGGGTTACTTTTTCTTTATTCTCACTTAAGGGTACCCCTGCCCACACTCTTCCGAATGTGGTCAAGTCCCATCTTTGTTGACATCAAGGATGTGAAAACATAGACATGCACATAAGACCCAACTGGCATAGCCTAAACCGACTTGCACAACAATCATTTCAACATACCTAGAGCCATGGCAGTATGTCAAAATACTATAAAACACAAAAACACACATGATGGTAACCCATGAAAATCTTTCAGAAGGCAAAAGAACACATGTAGAAGGAGAGTGAATACATACAACTACCCACCTTGCCTAAAACAATTAAAGGAAATGTACACACCAGACTAATAGGGATAGTGCTCTCACAAAAGAATTATAATAGGCATATCAACAAACATATATAGATAGTAGTTGATTATCAAGCAACATAGTGCCCCAAAGTAGCACTCACCTTTTTGCCATTGTCCAGCTTTTTAACTCAAAGCAGTGCCAAGGTGCTGTTATAAATGATGGACATTGTTCTATATAAAACTTTGCAACATGGCAGCCTTGACTTAGTGCTGGGTCATAGTTTCACCCTCCCTCCTGATTCCAGTTGCAGTTCGTGGTGTGGAAAAAGGGGGTGGGGGGCAGGGCAGTGCAGCACATGGCGGGGGGGGGACGACAGACAAAAAATACATCTAAAAAACGTACCTTACTCGCCGCCGCAGCCGTGCCATCCCTCAACGTTCATCACAGCAGGTACAGGCTCCCAGCCTGCCCTGTGGCCAATCCTAACAATGCTTTCATGCTGCTGGCATCATGAAAGCAGCATTAGGATTGGCTGGAGCACCCTGGCTTGGTGCCCCGAGGCAGACTGGGATCCTCTGCCTGCTGTCTCTAACCTGGCAACACAGTGCAGTGAGTGCCCAAGACGGCCGGCCATACATGCACACTGAGGGGAGTGCTGTCATTTTCCCACCCATTTAAAAATAAAACAATAAAAAACATAGTGTATTATCATTTTATTTTTAAAGTTTTGCAGCAGCTGCTACTGGTGGGGGGGTACTCCTCCACCATAGTGGAGGAGACGCCACTGCCTGAGTTACAATATGTTTAGAGAAGTGGCAAAGTGTGCTTGTGCCCTCTCCTGCATTGCCATTGAGTTGCATTGCTGCTGTATGGGATCGTGGGGAGCAGAGTGTGTGGCTGTCACTGGAGTAAAATGTACTCTGTACAGATGTCAACTGCATGGTTCAATGCGTCCTGTGTTAAGCCTGAAAAGAAGTACCATGTGATGTGAGAGGAATAGTTGGGTTGGTACTCTAAATGTGGGGTTCTTTTACAGATTATTGTTTGCAGGATTTCTCAAACCTAAACTGTGCAGAGGGGGCAAGTTCTACTATGACTGGTTATGAAACATCACACCCTAAATACATTTTCACCTTCTGCAGGCATGCTAGAAACTAGCTATGACTGCACCATTCAGTGCTCCATAGATTGTTTGTGTTTGGAATGTAATGTTCCTTTGAAGAAGCCACATGCTTTATTGTTTTTACTTTGTGACCGAGAGCTGTTGTAAGCAGTTTAAATGACAGCACAAGTGAAATCTTTCTGACTCTGCTTTAATGCTGTTGTAACACTTTGAATAATCTTCACTCACTACTGTCCTTACCATTTACACTCCGATATTTTATAGTAAAAGTAACCACAAGTACTTTATTTACATGATATAATGGGCAACTTTAGTATATTTGCCTTTTCAATTTACTTGGACTTCAGCATATTGAATTTTGTATCAGAGGCTCTTTGACTGTGTCTTTTAAATTCTTTCACATGTGTAGAAATAGTGGGAAGTGCTTGTGCTTTTCAACTTTTTGCCTTTGAGTCGGTCACACCAGTGGAATAGGAAGATTGCTGCAGCCACTGTTGATGTAACAATTAAGAAGCTCAGTTCAAGAAAAATAGAGCTAAAAATGTAACTCATTCATAGCTTCCTTAACCTGAAAAAATAAGTATTAGAACACTCAGAACTTTGGCTTATATTTTACCAATAATGACTTTTTTCCTAATGATAAGGAATAAAGTATGTAATTGATTTGCATAAAAGAACATTAACATTTATGGCAGAGGTAAATACTGAGTGGCATATTTACAAGGAAGTGGAGAGTGACTCTGAACCAAAATTGCCAGCACCATGTTGCGTCACTTCAGAGCCACAGGGATGCACCGTATTTACAAAAATACTGCACACCTGTGTGTTTCCCCTAGTGCTGGAGCTGAATTTAGCTGCCTAGCTCCAAAACAGGCACCCTTGCACCATAGTGCATGAATGCCTGCGCTGCAGGACTGATTGTCTATGTGCAGGAAGGTGTCCCTTCCTGCACATAAATAATCAATAATGGTGATTTGTTACTCCTATGTGTGCTGCAGAAAATGCAGGAAGTGACACCTTCCTTCACATAAACAATCAATAATGGTGATCTGTTACTTCTATGTGTACTGCAGAATGCAGCACACATAGAAGTAGCACATCGTTATTATTTAATGATTGTTTACATGCAGGAAGGGGCACCTTTCTGCACACACAAAATCATGAATGACCTTTTGTTCTTTCTATATGTGCTGCAGAATGTGTGGGTTTGCCCACAGCATCACCCATTTCACGTCCCTCTGCCACAGAAAAATTTGTCGGTGGGGCCATATTTACAAGGTGGCGTTATGCCACAAAAAGTGGCTTAATGCCGCCTTGCAAATATAGTGCAGGACACAGCTCTACCGGAGTGTCACAAAAAGTGATGCTCCAGTGGTGCTACAGCTTGTAAATATGCCCCAGAACTTCTCATTGATCCTACAGACAAGTACTTGGTCCCGAAGTCAGAATTTGTGAGTGCTTCAGGGAAAAACATCTGATGGGATAATATTAAAAGTAGTGATAACTGGTCAACGCAATTGGATAAAGACGTATTTAGATCACAGTGTCATTCCAGCAGACTATGATAATAACATTAAGGTCACTATTATAGTAAGAGACTACACTCACTGGACTATAGACCTAAACTTCAATCATAGCCTCCTCCTTCTTCTTGGACAGCAGGATTTTAGCCACAAATGCAAATCAGTAGTACTTCTAAGTATCATTCTCAATAGTCGAACCAGGAAAATTAGCTTTCCTCACATTTTATCCAGATAACAAAGAATGCAATCCTCATAATTATGTTAAAGTATTGCAGATCTTTGATGCACTACATAGAGTGTTTTGATTTATTTTAAAACTACTGGAAAAGTTGAATGCAGACTATTTGTGACAACTGTCTCCTCTATTGTGGAGGTTTCGGTTAACAGAAAGCCATTGACCTGCAACCCTAAATAAATCAGTTGAAATTCAGACAGAAAATATCTCACAGAGTGACAATTTGCTATCAATCTCTACCCCAACTTACTCTAATGAAAAAATTTAACTAATTCAAGGCAGAGGGGAAAAATAATAATTGGGTCAAGACTGATTGCTCTAAATTTAATTCACAGCCTATTGAGATACCTGAAACTATGTTGGTGCATATAAAAGGAATGGCACTTTATTCTATTTGACATCTCAGAAAAAGGTAAGAAAAAAAGTAAAGCTAGTTACACTCTAAGGAACATTGTTCAACATTGTTTATTCAACACACGAGGTGTTTGAACAGGAAAGAATACAAGGGTGAAGATGTTGACAACAGAAATCTCATAATGGGCAAGAGAGATGACCTGCTGCTTATTCTATATTTAAGTGCCCTGGAAATGGAGGCAAATAAAGATACACACTCTTGCAAGTATACAGTAACACACCAAGACATAGGCCCTCATTCCGACCCTGGAGGGGCGGCCAAATGGCGGTTCCCTCCAGGCGGGCGGCAACCGCCGCCCGCCGGGGTCAGAATGACCCCCATAATTCTTCAGCAACTAGCTCCCTGGTGGATGTAACCAACGCTCTTGAAACTCAGCCTAGACACACTGTTAGCATTAAACAAGGGTATGATCAGTTATCTTAACTTGACTTTCAAGTAGTGGTATATAAACCATTTAGATCCACAAGAGAAAAGGCACCCTCTTGATCAAATAATTGACATAGACAATGCTTATTTGTTGTCCTTCGCATTAATGTGTCAAAGAAGTGCAAAAGGCTTTCATCTAATTGAAGATGGCTGTTTGTTTCTTGATTTTGATGATGTATCAAATCAATAAACTGAAAAAGAATTTTAGAAATAGTTTACATTATTTTCACTTAAGATTTTTGGAGTCAAATGATAGTGAATGATTCCTCCTCAGGATTACACTCGAAGATAAGTAAACGGCTTTAGCATTTAGAATGGTTTCCCTTGAACTGTTGTTTAAGGAATCATTGGTGCCAATTGGGACTTCTTGTTATTTAGAGGCTTTTAGAAATGGGGTTTCTGGTTGGGAGTCAGTTTGCACTCTATCCATGCAGGGACACTCAGTTTACTCAGGGTAAGGGGATTATACTCCTAACACAACCCCTGCTCGCTCCCTCATAGCTTGACACAAGCAGTCAGGCTTATCTCAAAGGCAATGTGTAAAGTATTGCTACCATAACACACAGCAATACAGTGAAAACACTACAAAATGGACACCACACCAGTTTAGAAAAAGAGTTAATATTTATCTAAATCAAACAAGACCAAAACAACACAAATCCAACATAAGCAAATCAAGTTAGCAATTTTTAAAATAAAGAACCTTACTTTATAGAAAACAATGGAAACGTTGTTACGCAAAGTACCAGGTTTGCATAAAAAATAAAGCTGGACAGGCAAGCATGCATAGGAAAAGTCAGTGATGCATTGATTCCTTACTTGCAAGTGGACCCATATGTCGTTACTTCTCCAGTCGGGTAGGCGATGCGTCGTTCTTCCCTCCCGCAAGAGAGCGATACGTTGATTTCTGGATGGGGCATCTCGGATCCGCAATGGTTCACGTTGATTTTGATGCCCAGCGATGATGCATGCAAAATCCTGCCACATGGTGATGGTAAACCGCTCTGTGTGGGATTGTGTCATTTTCAGCAGCCGCAAGTGGGTGTTGTGTCATTTCTCCAGCCACGATTCAGGTGATGTGTTGAATTCCCAGCTGCATGCAGGTGGTGTGTCGATTTTTCAGCCACAATGCAGGGGGTGCATCTTTTTTACAGCTGTGTTGCAGGTGGTGCATCAAACCTTTCCCCACACAGCACTTGTGCGTATATTTCAATCTTTGTTCTAGCAGCTTCACCTTTTAAGGGCCCAGGGACTGGAGTGGACACCACTTGGCAGGGTAGGAGTCCCAGTGCTGGCAGAGGAAGTCTTTGATGTCCCTGAAACATCAAAAAGAGGAGGCTTACTCAGTTTAAGCCCTTAGAAACACTTCACAAGCAGGAATATACCACAAAGTCTAGTCTTTGTCCTCTTGCAGGCAGAAGACGCAACTGCAGGCCAATCCTGAAAAACACAGTCACAGGCAAAGTGGCAGTAGTCCTCCTCCAGCTCTTCAGTTCTTCTCCTTGGCAAAGGTTCCAGTTGAATCCAGAATTAATCTAAAAATCTGGAGTTTTGGGTCCACTATTTATACTCCTTTCTGCCTTTGAAGTAGCCAAACTTCAAAGAGAAGTCTCTGTTGTTTCACAAGATCCTCCCTTGACCAGACTTGGTTCCAAACTCACACCAGGCAATTGGAGTCCGCATTGTGTGAGGGCATCACAGCTCTTTCATTTGTAAGTGACTGATCCTCCCTCATCTCTAGCCCAGATGGCCCATCAAGATATGCAGGCTACACCCCAGATTCCTTTGTGTCACTGTCTAGTGGAGATTCACAAACAGTCCAACTGTCAGTCTGACCCAGACATGGAATGCACAAGCAGACAGAGTCACAGAATGGTTTAAGGAAGAAAATTCCCACTTTCTTAAAGTGGCATTTTGAAACTGAAAATCTAAAAACCAACTTTATCGAAATTGTGAGTTCAGAGACCCCAAACTCTGCATCTCTATCTGCTCCAAAGGTAAACTGCACTTAAAAGATATTT
This sequence comes from Pleurodeles waltl, assembly GCF_031143425.1. NCBI lineage: Eukaryota > Metazoa > Chordata > Amphibia > Caudata > Salamandridae > Pleurodeles > Pleurodeles waltl. Next base: position 1,304,471,283 of record NC_090445.1, read on the forward strand.
AAAGGCAGTCCCCATGTTAACCTATGAAAGACTTAGGCCTCGCAACAGTGAAAAACTAATTTGGCAGTATTTCACAGTCAGGATGTGTAAAACATATCAGTACATGTCTCACCTTTAACGTACACTTCACCCTGCCCATAGGGCTACCTAGGGCCTACCTTAGGGGTGCCTTGCATGTATAAAGGGGGGTTGGGCTTGGCAAGTGGGTACACATTTAAAACTGCACACACAGACATTGCAGTGACAGGTCTGAGCCATGTTTAAAGGGCTACCCATGTGGGAGGCACGATCAGTGCTGCAGGCCCACTAGTAGCATTTGGTTTTCAGGCCCTGGGGCCTCTAGTGCACTTAACTAGGGACCTACCACTAAATCAAATATGCCAATCATGGACAAACCAATCACCAAGACAATCACCATGGACAAAAGAGAGCATATGCACTTTAGCATTGTTTAGCAGTATTCAAGTGCACAGAGTCCTAAATCCAACAAAAATGTATCAGGAAAAATAGGAAGAAGGAGCCAAAACGTTTGGGGATGATGTTGCAAAAAGGGCTAGGTCCAACAGAGGCCTAGATCTCATTCCAAGACCTGAGTATGGTGCTATTAAAATCAGAGGTTGGAGCATAAGTCATACATAGCAGCCCTTGGCTTCCAAAAGGTCCAGTTAATACATCTTGTGAGGTTTTGCAAGGTGCTCACTTAATTTAAAGTGGACCCGTTACTGAGGTCTGTTAATATTCTGTATAATTGAAAGCAAAATGTAAGAAAAGAGGAGTAGGGGAGAGAGAGGGAGTCGGGTTAACCAGAGGTTCATGTTGGTGGTCGTCATGGGTGGGAGAGTGTTGCCACAAACTGACACATTTTTGGTTGTGAAGAGCCCAAAACTGCAGAATTTCACCTTTTTTCATCAGAGGAGATCAACTGATGTCAGGCATCAGTCTAGATAGAACCTGAGGAGGTACCTCTATGTAGTCAGCGGATCACTCGAGCAGGGTTTGGGCAGGTACAGTTGCAAGTCCAAGCAGGTACAGTGCAGCAGGTCAGCTAGGCAGTTGCAGGGGGGCCCCTCAAACTTAATGTGTCCCTGTAGCTTAGACAGGATGACATCCAACTGACCCTTAGATTCACTTAGGTAGCGTACGATGAAGTAAGCATGTCCAGTCTTTCTTCTCAAAGAGAAACTAGGCCTCAAACAGCAGGGCAGCCCTCTGGGGGTCAAGGCAGACCTAAGGCAGCAAAACAATCCTCTGATAGCAGCAGGGCAGCCCTCTGGTAAGCAAGACAGGCTTCAAGCAGCAGGGCAGTCCTCTAATATCTAAAGGTCCAGAAATGTACTGGAGAGGTGTTCTGAGGTGCTTTATTTTCGCGTGTTGCCAACCTTTGAAGTAGGGTGCTTCCATATCCTACCTATATCTGGTTCTGGAAAGTATGTTCCTTTCCCTATCAAGGCTCCAAAAAGTCTAGGGTGACAAAAGACTAGCATAAGGTTCCTGGGTGTGTGATAGAGGCAAGGCTTTTTAGAACACCTCCATACCTATCCAACCTGGCAAGATGGACCATCCTGCCATAACCTAGTCCCCTTTTTATCTCACTCACTAAGGGAATACCGAGAGCACAAAAGCAAAGCTATTCACAGTCATGTGACTGAGGACACTGGCAAAGGCACAAACGGTTAGGATAGGAAACTGCCAACTTTCTGAAAGTTATATGTTCAGAATTGTGACTTAAAATTCGACTTAAAGAGGAATTTAAATTACTGTTCATTTGAATCTAAAAATGACATTTCTACCTGCTCCCAATCAAAGATTAGCACTTATTAAATGTGATAAGGTAACCTACTGGTATCCAATAGAATTATGCCTTATAAGAGAGAAAAACAGATTTAGGAGTATTTCACTACCATGACATGTAAAACCTAGTTCCACATGCCCTACCTTGTAAATACAGTGCATCCTGCCTTACGGGCATTTAGGGCCTACCTTTGGAGTGACATGAGACGTAGGCCCGGCAAAATGTTTATTTTGCTTAGCAGTGGGTGACATGAATTTGTGGATTTCCAGCCAAATGCCCCCTATCTCAGTGTGGTGGATTTTGTCTCCTTTGATGTTCCAGAAAATGCAAGCTGGCGAGCATGAGGGAGATTTGGCATCAGTTAGTGCGATTTTCTAATGTGGGCGGTTGAGAGCTGTCTGACGGATGTCCAATATCTGCTGTCACTCGAGTAAATTTTTGACGAGGGCAGCAGCAAAATCAGCTCAACTGTCCTTGTGCTCTTGTGCAATGCATGGCACAATTCACACTGATATTTTAGCACTGCTATCTGTACTGGCACTGAAGTGCAGCATGAGCTACATATATTCCACCCTTTGGTGAAACTGCACGGAATGTTGCAGAGTTTTTATGCAACTATGTGGATGTCCACAGAATGAAACTCTGCAAATTCTGCCTCTCCATAATTTTGTCAGCTTGAAATGGCAGTTTAAAAAAGCAGTAGAGACTGCTTCGGCAGACCTAAGAGACATTTTAAAAGTGCTACTTTAGTGTGTGGGACAATGAATGTTGCTTGCTCAATAGTAGTGTTTAATTTACAGGCACTGGGTACCATGTAGTACCACATACTAGAGACCTATGAGCAGTGGTAGCTACTACTCAACAGGGTTGGCGGGGGTATAAAATAAATAACATAACATTTACAAAAAACACCTTTTCAGTCTCTCCTTTGTCCTCTTCTCTTCCCAGACTCCTGGAAGCACACAGGCTCCCAAACTCCCCTAAGTCAATCACAACTCTGCTGTCGTCTGCATGACAGCAGTGACTTGATTGGTCTGAGCGGCCTGGTTCAGCACTCAGACAGGGAGTGAGAGCCTGGGCACTTTCTCCACCTGGCTGTGCAATATAGCCAGGTAGAGAAATGCTAAAGTCCTAACTTGGCTCCAGATGAAAAATAAAATAATTATAATGTTGTGTTATTATGATTTTATTTGTCCATTTTCTTCACTGCACAAAGCAGTGATGCAATGTTCCTCCACCTCAGTGGAGGAGCCGCCACTGCCTATGAGTAAATTAAATAAGCCTATCACATGTAGGTCAATTTTGCTATGTCTTATGGAGAGAACACACACACTTTAGCATTGGTGATAAACTGCACAGACTCATAATGCCCACAAAAACAATTTCAGAAAATGGGAGGGGTAAAGCAAAAAAAAAGTTTTGGGAGTGACTCTGCAAAAAGGGCCAAATCCAACACACACATAGACCTTACAAATAGTAACATTTTTGAACAAGGTATAAACCCCTACACATTTACCCATGCATATATACATAAAATAATATTTACATTATCAGACATGCACATGTATTTTGTGCATAAAGCTACATATACTTCATTTTTATATCTAAATACATTGTTATACACTTACAGGTGTGTTACACATTTTCATATTTTCACAATCTGACATATATGTATTATCATATACAGCAGCATAAGCCCATTTGCAGACACTCCTCCACATCTGTTAACATAGATATGTAATGCATAAACATATATTAATTGTTATGTGCATAGATGTATGTATTGACACATTTGTATACACACACGTATATGTATACATACACACACACACACACACACACTCATACATACACATATGTGCAGGTACATCCATGGTTAACTGGACCTTATTTGAAAGTTTATCAACAATGACCCTGTAATTTGTCACTTTCCAAGGCAAAGCCCTTAACAGCACTGGTAGTCATTGCAAACAAGTTGGTGTACCAAAATGCACCTCAGCATTGAAAGCACTGGAACCTAAGCAGAGTCCAGAGAGCATTCAATTACTTTAGATAATTAATACAGGAAATTGCCCTTGCATACATGCATGACTACCTCTGTCCATGCCCATTTCACCAAAGAGACAAAACTAGTAAGACCCATATCTTGCATGCCTTCTGTCACATCTGCTATATTTGACCATCAAGGATATATTAAATGATCTAAGGAACCTGCAGGGGGTGACCATCAAAGGCGGCTTGTGCAACCTCCTGTCTAACAAGGGTGTTGGTTGAGGGGGGATTACATGTAGGCAACAAATGTTCCACTAAGGGATTACAGGAAATCTACATTATCTGTGTGGTCATTTCCGGTGTTTAGCCTTTTGCTAGATTCTATATTTTTGCAAGCTTCAGAACTCTTTGCACCTTGCCCCTGCTAACCATCAGTAAAATGCCTGTGCCCCTTATACTTTAACACAGTTGAATTGTCATACTCATACTTGGCATATTTATCTTGTGTATAAAGGCCACATGTACAAAAGGTTTTACCAGTTGCAAATGGAGAATCAGATTGTTTGTGACCGTCAAACAGCCTTTTGACATGACTAACCCTATTTTATGATTCAGTACCCTGTTACTGAATCACAAAATAGGTTTCAAGTCGGTATTAGAAAGAGGCATGTTAAGGGTATCACTTCCTAATAGTGAGTCGCAGGGGTATGTGTAAATGTTTTGTGACCAGAATGTGGTCGCAAAACACTCACATTTAACAAACTCCATGAAGGAGGTGGTAACCCACTCGCAAACAGGAGGAAGACCCCTTTCCCTTTGTGAGTGTGGGCGCAAACATTTTTTGAAGAGCAGGCAGTGGTTCAATGGACCACTGTCTACTCTTTAAAAAAAAGAACACTTTTAATTTTTGTTTTTGAGATGCATCCCACATTCCTTTTAGAAATTGGGCTGCATTTAAAAAAACATTGCTGTATTTAAAAAGCAAGGACAGATAGGGTTGTGTGCTGACCCCAGCAGGCCACCATCTCTGTGAAAACAGACCATTAACAATAGGTTGCAAATTACGACTTACCTAATGAATATTGATTAGGCAGGTCCATTTGCAACCTTCTGGGATGTGCTAAATGTGTCTGAGACACATTAGTACTTCGCAGTTTGTGACATCCTAATTGTGAGTCGCAAAAAGCACGATTAGGAAGTCATAAATCGATTTCTTCATACATGTGGTCCTAAGTCCCTAGTATATAGTACAAAAATGTACCCAGAATCTGGAATTTAAATGCCACGAGTAGACTGCAATATCTGTTGTGCCATCAACCTTTGTGGCAGTGTAAACATTACCTCAGGCCTACTATTGCAACCTGAATGTAACAGTGCAAAACATGCATCGCATCCTGTCAAAGTAGACTCACTTTGAAAGGCCTTTTAAATATGAAGTCACCCCTATGTAGGCATTGTAGCTTACAAGACAGGGTACATGGTATTTTAAAAGTAGGGAATGTAGAAATGTAAAGTTACTCTGGGCCTTATTATAAAGTCCCGAAAGCTAGGTTATCGCCAGTGTGGTAGCCTCCCCATCGGATCCATTACAGGTTTCCTGCTGCAAAGCAGACAGTGAACATTGCAACTGGTCTGGCCGAGAGGGGTCCCTGCACTGCCCATACCCTGTACTCTGTCTCTGTCAGCTTTTCATGGCAGGGTTACAGCCATGAAACTGCTGGAGGAGAAGGGGTCGTAATCCCCAGGGCTCACTGCATGCAGCACTGCCCTGGGAGATTAGGATTGCCAGTGCTGCCAGTGCGTTGTGTAGAAGAAAACTGGTGGTGCTGGTGGTCCAACCATCGCACTACTGCCATGGTTGTAATGTGGCGGTCGGATCGCAGCATTAAAGGCGGTTCAAGCTCCACCACACCCTGGCTGTCATTAGAACGCTAGGGTCCTAATAAGGCCCTATGTCTCTACAATGACAAGGCAAAAATGGTATATTTAATGGGGCATGCAGAGCCGCCCTATATAGAAAACAAGAGGTCATGTTAAAATACTAATACTGTAGTTCCAAAATGAGATCAGCTAAAAAAATTATGAGTATCAATTTTTAACAGTTTTCAAAAATCCAATTCAATGGTAAAGTCAGATTGTTAATAAATATTATAGAAAAGTAACTTTTAGAAAATTATCTTTGCCCTGCTTGAAGTACCTAGAGGCTAATTTCCTTTGGCTTTCAATCTTCTCCCAGTAAGTGATTAGCCTTCGAAGGGTATGAAGACGGTTTAAAATGCCTCCCAGGTGCATACAACAGGCTGACCTGAATGGGGAGAATGTATGCACATTTTACAATCACAATTCAGAGATAGTAGAGCTAGACAAATCTTTTTGGGTCATACAGTAACAATTCTGTGCAAACACAAATAGGTTAAGGGATCAAATCAAATGCCCTTTTCAAAAATATTTCCACTCACAGCTTAGCTAAAGCTTGTAATATAAAAAAAACCTTTAACAATATACATTATCAAATAGTTCCATACAAGTTGTGAAACTACTGCCACAGCAATAAGTGGCCATCAGTACGAAGGAATCAAAATAAGCAATAAGGGCCTGATTAAAACCTTGGCAGATGGGATTTCTCTATCACAAAAGTGACGGATATCGTGCCCCCATATTACAAGTTTCATTACATCCTATGGAACTTGTAACATGGCGGATGGGATATCCGTCACATTTGTGACGGAGTAATCACTTCAACCAAGGTCATAATCATGCCCTAAGTCTGCAGCCCACATGATTTAACACTCTCATTTAAAATGTAAATATATTTTATAAATACAGTGCTTTTGTGTGACACATTGGCCGAGCAGTTTCTGACATGGTTCACCTTTCAACATATATAAGTTTAATGAATATTTTTTGGGCCCAAATCATGAACTTGTCCATTTAAGAAAGCACTCACATATACCACCATATAGCAAGACATGTTCTGCTCTATAGGCCATTTAGCAGCCTGACTAATCCTTGATGTGCATCACTTTTTTTAAGGTGGAACATTTTCATTTTTTAATAAGGATACAGGTAAACATGCAATAATATTGCCATTTCATAAAAGAAATGTATTATCCAATGACATGAAAAACTATGAGCAATAAACATTTAAATACAATTGATAGGTAATACATTTAATGTCAATTAGAATAGATCAAGTAAGCAGAGGATAGAAAGATAGAAGGACTGAAAGAAGGAAAAAAGGGGAAAAGAGTAAGAAATTTACCTTCATAAGTAGTAAGTAAGACATACAATGCAGCAAGAAATGAAATATTACAACAATATGTCTCATTGATCTCAAAGCAAAAACAATATATATGGAAGAAGCACATGAAATGTCAAGGAGCAGAAGCATTAGCAACTTCAGAAAGATAAGTGGTGAGAGGAGGCCACAAAATCTCTCTTTTAACCAACACGGGAAATGTTTGTAAATTATATCTGTCAAGTCTGTGGTTGTGACACACTTAGGAACAGATTTATGAAAATAGTGCAGCGACACTTTTCTTGCACTCCTTAGCTCCCCCTAATGCCAGCATGGTAGAGGCTTATTTAAAATACGGAGCACTGTGGCAGTAGTTAGGTGACTAGCATCATAATATTTGACGCTATTCCGGCGCTTTGCCGGATTAGCATAAAAAATGATGATGCTAATCCTGCAACGCATCTAGGGGCCCATTGTAATCAATGGGAGCCTCTGTTTTATGCATGGTAAGTGCAGGCATTAAAAAATGCTGATAAAAATGGTGTAAAGGAATCTCATAGATTCCTTTGTGTCATTTTCACGGACCCCTCTAGTGCCAAAAAGCCCCCTTTGCATACATTATGCCTGGCGCCAGTACAATGTGGCACGAGGGGTTCATTATAAATATGGTGCAGCATTTTTCCCCTTCCTACGCCACATTAGTGTAAAAATATGAGGCTAATGTGGTATTGGAATGGTGCAAGGCCAACATAAATCTGGCCCTAAGTTCTACCACAGTAATATTGAGAATTGTTCTGTAGATTTCCAGAGAGATGTTACCACTTATAAAGCAACTGCAATTTCCAAAGTTACACCTTTACCAAACACTTTATTATTTGTCAATAGTGTATGTGATCCACTAAGAAATATTTTGTTTTTGGAGAATGGTGCAGAAATCCCAATGATGGTAGAGATTTTGTTCCAAACTTGCAGCCAAAAGTCAGAAACTACTGGACAACAGAAGAACACATAAACATAGGTGCCAGGATGAGAGTTGCAATGCCAGAATACATTTTGCCTAATAAGTTTGAATTTGAACATATGTGCAGGTGTATGAAATAATCTGTTATAAAAATAATATAGTGTTTGTTTTAAATTACCTGTGGAGTGTATTTTGCCCAAATGCTATCCCATATAGAATGAGGCCAACTACATTGTAAATCAATTTCTCATAATGTTTTTTGTTTAGATTTGGGTCAATCTTGGATGGTTGTAGTAAGTGTTTTAGAAATATGGGAGGCAGAGGGGGTTTGTGAATAGTGAGGTGTTGGCAGACCAACAGTACTAGTAGGAGGGTTGAAGAAAGAAGTGAGAGCCTCTGAAAGAAGACTATGTGATATGTTGTATTGTTTAAGAAATGAAGATGGTAAATTGCATGAATGGGAAAGAACTAAAAAAGAAATAAATGTATTGTTTGTGATAAATTGCAAAACAATAAGAAGTATTTTATCAATCCAGCTCTTCCATGAAGGAGGTCTTCCTTTAAGGAGAAGCCTTTTATTGTACTGTTGGAAATTAGATTACTGGTAAGGGCAGGTAAGTACCTACACTTAGCAGTAGGCCACTAACCCCCCACTGGGTCCAGTTAGGTATCAATAAATTAGCCCCAGCTCAACCATTTGTAGCTTGGCAAAGAACAACAAGGTTTAATTTAGGAGACAAAGGGCCTGATTACAACTTGGCGGAGGGGGTTAATCCGTCCCAAATGTGACGGATATCCCACAGCCGTATTAAGAGTCCATTATATCATATGGAACTCGTAATACAGTGGGCGCAATATCCGTCACATTTGGGACGGATTAACTACCTCCGTCAAAGTTGTAATCAGGCCCAAAGTGTGTAAAGCATTCAAGTATCACAAAACAGTAAATAAAACATAGGACCCAGTTTAAAAATCAAAAACACTTTATAAAACAAGAAAATATTTTTATCTTTAATTTGACACCAAAATGAATGAAATTAGATGAGGAGAACCGAAGATGTGAATTTTTAAAGAATAAGGGGCATATTTATATTCTGTCTGCGCCAAATTTGCATCAAACATTTTGACGCAAATTCGATGCAAACCTAACACCATATTTATACTATGACACCCAACCCCGCAAACGTTGAAATTCCTCTGTGTGTGTCATTTTCTGGATGCGGGAAACTGCCTTGCGTTAATGACATGCAAGGTAGACGTTCCCGTCCAAAAAATGGCTTTAAGGCCTGTGCGCCTTATTTATACTCCCATGTCATTTTGATGCACAGGAGGGGGTGGGCCTTAAAAAGTGGCGCACAGCCTGATGTGCGCCGTTTTTTAATGCCTGGGTGAGTGCAGGTATTAAGGGGCCTGTGGGCTCGCTTCCATGGTCTCTGACCATGGAAGCAGTCCAGAGGTGTCCTTCTCTGCCCCTAGGGACACCCCCTGCCACCCTCGACCACCCCTGGAGGACACCCATGGATGGATAGACCCATCCCAGGTAAGTAGAGGTAAGTTGAAGTAAGTATAATTTTTTTTAAAGTGGCAATGGGGGGCCTAACTTGGGCCCCCCTACATGCCACTGTGCCCAATGGCCATGCCCAGGTGACAGAAGTCCCCTGGGCATGGCCATTGGGTAAGGGGGCATGACTCCTGTCTTTGCTAAGACAAGAGTCATTTCAATGGGGGTTGTGTGTCAAAGAATGGCGCAATTCAGGTTAGAGCCATGATTTTTTACTCTAACCTGACTTGCACCATTTTTTGACGCGCAATCCCCATTTTTCCCTACGACGGCGCTGCCTGGTTAGAGTCATTTTTTTTTTACTGTGACCAGCCCACAGCGCTGACTAACTTCAATCCATAAATGAGGTGCCCGCCTGGCGCGTAGGAATGGAGTTAGCTGGCTGTGAATCTTTTGACACAAACCAGCGCCGGCACTGGTTTGTGTCAAAAAGTATAAATATGGGCCTAAGTGTTTTTTAGCACACAGAAACAAATAGTGCCAATTCGGTCATCTGGTCACACCTTGACTGTGTTAAAGTCAAAGTTTAAGGCCGACTGCAATGGAGCCCTGCTCAGCTACAGTAAGCAGGAGGCCTCGGTCAAAAGTTCACCTTTGGACTTAGTCGTTTTCTTGAAGATTTTCTTCAGAGGGACGAAGTCACCAGTTTAAGGCTGACTGCGATGGAGCCCTGCTCAGCTACAGCAAGCGGGAGGCCTGGATCAAAAGTTTACCTTTGGACTTAGTCATTTTCTTGAAGATTTTCCTCAGCGGGATGAAGTCACTAGCCTGATCTGACCTCCCTGGAGCCCTTCTTTGGACACGTGTTGCAGGAGACCTCAGTGAAGATTTCTACGTTCGGACTTAGATGATTTTTCGAGACAGAAATCCTCGACCGGGCCAAACCTGAATCTTGATCCTACATCCCTGGAGCCCTTTTCGGATACGCTGAGCGGGAAGTCCCAGTAAACTTTCTGCATTCAGACTTAGTCACTTTTTGGGAGATTTTCTTCAGCTGGACAAACCTGCAAGGCAGGCCGGGTCACAGTTCAGGCAAGCCAGGTAGACTCACCACGGCGGGTAGTCCCTCTATAGAGCTTTTTCAAAAAAGTTCACCAATCTTCTCCAAACTTTTGGATCTTCTTCCAGAAGGTATTTGAAAGTATTTTAGGAGTCCACAGATCACCACAAGGTTCCAGAAGCTCTGAGTTGCTCCTTGAGGGTGCAGACTCCAACTCCCAGGATGCACCTGGCTCAAATTCCAAAATTGCCACTGGACAGTGGTCAGCTGGTCAGATTCTTCAGGATTTGATACAGGGGACTCTGGTTAGCTTTTTTACACCTGTAGCAAACCAGGAGTCCCTTCTTGAACCTGGTGAGGCCAGCAAAGTCCTTCTTGTGGTGAAGCCCAAGTGTGCAGCTGGTTCAGTCCTTCAGAGTGCAGTGTTCAGGTGCGGGTCAGGGGTCCAGCAGGGCAGTCTTTCTCCTTCTGATGTTCTTCCTTGTAAGGAACTTAGGTGTGGGTGCACCTCTGCCATATTTATCCTTGCTCCTGGGTGGAAAGCAGGGGGGTCCTTGGTATCCAATCACAGGCAGGTTCCTTCCCCCTTTGATGACCACTTCCTGAAGTGTGACAAAAATCAATCCCAGGAAGCAACATTCCTCAAAAATCCAACATGGCTGAAAGTGATTTTTGGAGGTTAGATCTGTCTGAGCCCACGCACTGGTGGGGCTAAGAATCCGAAACATACCCTCTCCTGCACTCTCCTAATCTACTCAAGAGGGCACCTAATTGGCTGGGGTTGCAGGATGTGAGGGAGGTGCTGGGCTGCTCCAAATGTCCTTCCCTGCCTTTGAAGACCAGTTTGGCTGCTGTCCCCCCTTCTTGATTCCCCATCTGCTGAGGCAGAGCTCCTCCCCGAGGCACATCCTTTGAGTCCAGCGCAGGCAACTTCACACCTCAGCAAGGCAGCCTGGCCAGGCTGCCGGAGGCTGGCCAATCAGAGAAGGGCACTACAGAGCTGAAGTTGGCAACTTTCAGCTAGAGTTTTAAAACTCTTTACCTGAACTAGTTATATTAAATTCAACAAGTGTAAGTTGTGGGATTTTTTATAACAATTAATTTGATACCAAACTCAAGGTATCTGACACTTAAGGGGACTTTGTCAATTAAAATAAAGTCTCCTCATTTTAGCCCATGGAAGCCATTCACTACAGTGAGAGAAAACAAATTTGGCTATTTTACCTCACCAGGGCTTATAAACCTATTTTTATAAGGTCCCTGCTTATAGTTGTATGGCATCCAACCCTAGGGGCACAAAGGGCATACCGTAGGGGTGACATATGTAAAAATAAGGTAGTTTAAGACTTTGGAAGTGCTTTTAATTCCAAAGTCAAATTTGCATATAACTTTAGTTTAAAAGCAGCCAGCAAGGCAGGCCTGCCTTTAAAATGACACTGGTCACCTCAGCAGTGCACCTATGGGTGCATTACCTATGCTGTGGTCCCTAAACCTACATGCCCTACCATATAGTAGGGACTGATAGGTAGGTTGATACTGTCAATATAAATAAGAAGTTAACTAGTAAACCATTAACATCAGATAAAATATAGTTAGGTCATGTTATAGTGTTTGTTGCGATTTCCATTGCTTCATGGCTTCGTTGATGAAGGAAAGCCTGCAGATCGTCTGGTTCTTCAAAAGTAAATCTTTTTGCCTTGTGAGGGATTTTGAAAAAGAATGGATGTAACGAACCATAACTGATTTTTAAAGACTTCAATGGAGATCTCATTTTGATAATTGTTTCTTTTTGGCAGCAGTAGCATTAGAAACATCTTGTGTAAAGTTAACTTAATTTCTATTCCATTGCAAGGTGCGAACTAGTTTAGCCACTGATAATATTTGCATCAGTTCTGAAAATTAAAAAAAAAAATGCTAATCCCTCTGGGCAAATATGTGGTTGAGGGGTCATGATCGAGTAGAGACAGTCAAACTGTTTTTAAGACTGCCTACAATATAACACTGATGGATCACCAAAAAGCTATAGGTGGCATGTCAAATAATTCCCCCAAAAATTTAAGTGACACGTATCATGTAGGATGGGATTGTCAGCTTGTCACAAGAATGCCCACAATATGTCACTAATGGCAGATTACAATTTCAAAGATAGCTTGCATGCTACCATTAATGACAACAAATATGTCACTGATGGGGTGCTGTTACATAGGGATAGCCACAATGCTGCCAAGAATGCCTACTCTACGTGGGCTAGTACCGTAACGAAATTCACTACCTATGAGACAGCAACTTGATCGAGGAGTTGAAGAGATAGGAAAAAAATAACTGAAGGGATATCATTGGAATGAGCAAGCTGGAAGGCACCTAGAACTGAGATGAAACGGCACACCCTTCAACCATCTTAAAAAGGAAGACAAACTTTCTGTTACTAGACCTGGGTAAAATTTCCATTGTGCCAGCATAATGTCACATAATGATGTGAATTTCATGTGAGCGCTAGTTAGGTGAAGTTCCTAAAACTACACCGTAACTCCACGTGGTGTAATTACTTTGCATTTCAAGCACTATTTTAGTGTTCGAGTATGGGCGTAGCTTCATCAGGAAGACGGGGGGTGAGCCGCAGACATTTCAACAGTCACACTAGAATATAATGTTAAATTAAATTGTACAACAGACATGGCGGATGGGAGGTGCTTAAGGTGGTTTGGTAGGGGTTCTAATGAGAGAAAACACAATATTTTGTAAAATGACCAACATTTTTTAAGGCTTTTAAAACAGGGAAGGGGAGTGTTTGTAGTTTTTTGTCATGCGTGTATGTAAAATTCCTGGTGAAATCTGACAGGCACCTCACTGTCCCCTACAGAAAGCACCTGAACCCAACTAATTACCAGAAAATACATTTATTAGGGTGGTGTAACACCACAACCCCCACCGTGAATCTATGCCCCTGTGTAAAAGAATAGGAAAAACACATGCAACCTGCACATAAGCATCCATTTGCAGCACTTATGTATTTGTGTATATGTTAGAGCAAAATGTGTCCTCGTGTCCGAAAAATGAGAATGCATTTTGCACTAAATTCTACTGCCAGACACTGGTTTTGCATTTTGAAAATGTTTTTCATCATCTTTTAAAAATTTCGCCTAATCATGCAAAACCAAAGTAAACATATTTTAAAAGCTCCCATTAAATACTAAGGGCCATAGTTATATTTTTTTACGCACAACTGCGCCGACGCAGTTGTGTGTCAAAACTTTTACCGCCGGCTAACGCCATTCCTAAGCACCATGCGGGCGCCTTATTTAAGGAATGATGTTAGCCGGCGCTGCGGACTGGTCTGAGTAAAAAAAAAAAAAACTCAAACCAGGAAGCGCCGGCGTAGGGGAAAATGGGGGTGGTGCATCAGACAATGGTACAAGTAAGGTCTGAGGCAAAAATCATGCCTCAAACCAGACTTGCGCCATTTTTTGACACAGCCCCCATTGTAATGTCTCCTGTCTTAGCAAAGACAGGAGTCATGCCCCCTTGCCCAATGGCCATGCCCAGGGGACTTCTGTCCCCTGGGCATGGCCATTGGGCACAGTGGCATGTAGGGGAGGGGGTCAAATTAGGCTCCCCTATGCCACTTAAAAAAAATAAAAAAATGCTTACCTGAACTTACCTGTACTTACCTGGGATGGGTCCCCCCATCCATGGGTGTCCTCCAGGGGTGGGCGAGGGTGGCAGGAGGTGTACCTGGGGACAGGTAATGGCACCTCTGGACTACTTCCGAGCCGACAGGTCCCTCAACGCCTGCCCTGACCCAGGCGTTACAAAACGACGCACATCAGGCTGTGCGCCGTTTTTTAAGGCCCACCCCCTCCTGTGTGTCAAAATGACGCTGGGGTATAAATAAGGCGCACAGGCCTTAAAGTCATTTTTCGGGCGGGAACGCCTACCTTGTATATCATTAACGCAAGACAGTTTCCCGCATCCCAAAAATAACGCACATGGTAGAATTTTGACGTCCGCGGGGTCGGGCGTCAGAGTTTAGATATGAGGCAAGGTTTGAGTCGAATGTGCATCAAAATTTTTGATGCACATTCGCTGCAAACAGAGTATAAATATGCCCCTAAGATGCTTCAATACCAGTGTTTCCGATGTCCACTGATGCTTGATGCTTAGTGCTGAAAGATAATGCCCTCATAGAAACAAATTAATTTTAGAAACATTACACAAAACAATACCATACACATAGAAAAATATAACTAACAATTCACTTAATACACTGAGCACACCAGGTGGTAGATAAAGTCAGTGCACTGTAGGATTGGGACTGAGAGGAGACATCCAATACCGAAGAGAGGTGCTCAATGAAGCGAGATTTAGGCTGGGTCAAATAAATACGTTGCTTGGAATTTATATTACTAGAATATAGAAAGGTTAGTTTGGCATAACAAACTGGCTTCTGCCTCAGAGAATGCGATAAGGTTGGAACTTTCTTCATAACCCTTTGGGCTTGCACATCCTTACAGCCCTTCAGAGAGGGGATCAGGGGCTACCTGAAATGGGTATTTAATGTCACCATAGGAAACGATGAGACATTTTTACTATTGAGCCTCTGGGCCAACGAAACACCTTTGCTCCTAAATATATGGCACTGCTTTGCAATTTGGGCCTGGTTCTGCATTGAATATTGCATTGCCTCTTAATGGGGTCCTGCAGACTGCGCTCCACAACAGAGTTTTGCGCAGCCGTAGAAAAAGAGGTTTACAAGTGAAAGGGGAAGCATAGTAAGTAAAATACGAATTTGAGGCCCATATGACTAATTCCATTTGTTCACCACCAGCAAAATGAGTGAGAGGAGTGAGCGTTTTGCCTACTGTCTGAGACAGTGTCAAATTGCAAAAGCAAATGTATGCTGTCCTGCACCTGTCCCGGTAGTTTTGAATGACATACTTTTGCCATATTTCAATGTGACGCAACATATTTATTTATTTATTGGAATAAGTACATGCCACTGGCTCTGTATCAGGACAATGGCACTCACTAATGTGTTATTCTTTTAAAAATAATTATAGACACTATTTTTTCAGGAATCTAAAGGATATGTCAATGATGGGCCATCGTTATGCCAATGACTGCTACGATTCCACCAGGAATAATCACAATATGTGCATAATGCAGCACGTTGCCAATAATAGCATAAACTATTGCCATGAAGAAACACAGTAATGTCTTAGATAGCTGGTATGTCCCTAAGGAAGATCACAAATATGTCATTTGAAGACCTGGATATTCAACATATAACTGAGAAGATCCACACTGTGTCATAGATATGTCCCATTAAGCGTGAGTGAACCCAACTAGGACATTAATTTGCATGTACACACACAAAAAAAATGTATTTAAGATGTTATTGATTATTTACTATCGGGTAGTCGTTTTATGTTTGTGTCTTATGGATACAGAATGTTTCATTACTTTGTAAGGTTTCTAAGGATCGTTTTATTTTTTTGTTATGCAATGGATTTAAGTAACTATGCTAATAAATAAACTTCGACTTCACAGAACTAACCGTCCAGATATTTCTAATTATTTAACCTCTTCAAGCCCAAATCAAGCTCCTCTTTAAGTGCTAATTTCTCAAAAACAGCTGAACGGATCTGCACCAAATCACGAAAACTAATTTTCTGAGTGAAGTTTTAACGTTCTGCCAAATTTGTTTTAATTTCATTCAGACACTTTCTCTTTACTAGAGTTTTGGAACCCACCGTTTTTCTAGGCCTGCTTGATGGATGCATAAAAACACGTGTGTATATTCCCCTTAAACAATGCTGATTCAGAAAATGCAAAGTGATTTATGTTTCTTTCATTTTTTAATATTGATTTTCACATCAAATGGCACCGAATGCTGAAGCGTTGTTTTTCTAAATAAGAGTTTCAACTACAATTTGGGAATTTAGATTATATATGGACTTTGTTTTGTGGCAGGTTCTGGTGATAAATTACACAACTTCTTGTGAACGTTTTTCTTTAATCTGGTGCAAATATTTTCAATACGAAATATGTATATAAAACTGGCTACGACAGCACATGAGCAGTACAATAAGGCACACAAATAGGGATAGAGATGTGATTCTACAGACTGCACACACCAGGGATAAGCTTCAATTTGAAAACACGTTGGTACAGATCTATCCAGACATCACCTTCAAAAGGAGTTTTAGGGAGGTGAAGCATCAACAGTGTGAGCATGAATGTAAGTACATGAAGTTGTTCCCTGTGTGCCTTAAGGTACTACATGAGGGAAAATCCTTGACCTTCTACACTTTGGAAGAAGCTTTGGACTGGCTCGAGGGCTTGAGACCGGTTGAAGGGCGGCGAGCTAGAGCTCACTGGGGAGAGCAGAATACAAGTGGTATGGAGACTGAGGCCCCAGTACACACTAGAGCTGTGAGTTCATTCCAGGAGAATGGCTGGAGGACTGCAGATATGTGGCATTGAGTGTCCCTGATGGCGAGGCTACATAAGCCAGAGAGACGAAGTCTCCTCTCCTCTTCTTTGACAGGGGTTTATGATACTTCTGGGTATACCTGGCTGTATACACAGACAACTTGAGATAATGTCCGGTCTGGCTGCAGTTGTAGCCCACGGCTGACTTCTGTAGGTATGTCACAGGAGTGTTGTTTCACATAGCAAGGAGCGTCAGATAATGGACACTGTTGATGTAGATGCCAAGGGGGGTGGCTGTGATGTTCCACCTCCTCAAAAGGAGCTCTTATTAGCAGGAGGAGTTGCTGTTGTTAAGGCGACAGGCACCCTGTAGAGTTGGGTTGACAGGTAGTTTAGGGTCTGTATTGCAGGAGAGCGGAGAGGGAGGTAGATAGGAGTAGGGAGTTACAGTTACCATATCTTTGGCACGATTATGTCTCATAACCTTGAAGCGGTTACGTAAATACAGTGGGGCTGGATGCCCTAGGAATACACAGACTTGACTTTCAGTGCCTCACAGAGCCTTGCCCCCTTAGGAATGCAGGGAGGTAAGTTCACCTTTATTTCTTGGAATGTGAACAGCCTGAGGAGTAAAACTAAGAGAGGATGTGCTATGCATAACTTGGTTCGACATTGCACAGACATTGTGTTAATGCAAGAAACTCACCTGAAGGGGACTGAGATAAAGACACTTAGCAGAAATGGGTATAGAAGGTGTGCTCATGTGGACTTCACCTTAGACTTAAGGGGGTGAGGATTCTGCTGAAAAAGTTTACTTCTTTCATTCTGCATCATACCGGGATTGATGGTCAGGGGAGATATTGCCCAATCGGGCAAAGGAGGTGAGATAATTTTAAATGTGTTTGCAGTGTATGTTCCACCCATGTTGAAAGCACAAGCACTAAGAGGAATAGGGAATGTGTTCTCCAGTTCTCAGAAGGTCGTCTTATTCTGGGGATGACCTCAAACATACATTTGATGTGGAAGTGGATCGGGATCCCTGGGAGAGAGAGGGCCCCCAATGCGGGGGTTGCTGGTCTTTCTGGAAGCCATGGGGTTTGGAGATACCTTGTAGACTCTTTAACCTGTAAAAAAGCAGTTCAAATACTACTTGGGGTCCCACCATACTGCCACATGAATAGGTTACTTCCTCACTACATACAGTTCCTTGGCAGCCTTCTTATGGCGAGGAGTATCATATCACGCACCTCTTTAGGTGGAGGTCCTGAGTCCTCTTTCGGTAAGCAGGGATAGATGGAAATTAGACCCATGGTACCTAAGAAATAAAAGTATTATGAACAGTACAAGGGAGGGCATCAAACAAATATTTTCAAGAAAATATAGGGATAGTGGAGTAGGTATTCATGTTGTGAGAGGCGTATAAGACAGTCCTGCAGGGCCTGGCAATGTCGCTAATAGCGAGAGACAAAAGGGAGAAACAGGAATTGGTGGATAGGCTTGAGGAAGGAATATTAAAACTGAAGATTTGGCAGAGAATATGGCCCACAGCATTGCTCTTGCTACACAAATGTGGGTTTATGAGGTGGGCGATAAGGCAGGGTGGCTACTGGCTTGATTGGGTGTGAGAGAGTGGGAGAGAAGCTGAGTCCATGAACTGTGAACTGGGATTGACGAGTGTTAGATATGGGGTCTTTGGTTGGCAGTCAGGTTACCCCCTGTCCAAGCAAGAACCTTCACTCTAGTCAGGGTAAATCACAAACAATCCAAATTATCCTGTGCCCACTCTCTGGTAGCTTGGCACTGAGCAGTCAGGCTTAACTTAGAAGGCAATGTGTAAAGTATTTGTGCAATAACTCATGCAATAACACAGTGTAACACCACAAAAATACACCACACAGTGTTTAGAAAAATATATAATATTTTTCTAGTTAAATACAGGTCAAAACGATCAAGATTCATAAAGTAAATGTCAAAATCTCACTGTGGAAATTATATAAAGTGTCTTTAGTCTTTAAAAAGCAACAAGTGTATCTTGCAAACACAAAGTACCTGGTTTGCGTTACAAATCTTCACAGGGGACCACAGTGGAGGAGATGCATGGAAAACAGGAATTGTGCATCGATTTCTCCGGGCACACACAGACGCTGCATCATTATTTTTCATGCAGGGAAGGCTTTGCGTCGATTCCCAGTGCACAAACTTGGATCCTCTTTGGGTTGCGGTGTTTTTGGATGCCCCGGGGATGATGTGTTCAAATCCTGGGCATGCATAGCAAAGTCACAGGCACTGCAGCAATCCGGTGGGCGATGAGTGGAAATTTCTGCCGAATGGCAGGCACTCCGTCAATTCTCCTAGCAGGAAGTCGGGCTGCGTCATTCCGGTTCGGCGTTGCTTCGATCCAGTGGCCCGTGCATCGAATTTCCGGTCGCAAAGCTGGTGCTGCGTCGATCTCCTCTTTGGGAAGTCGGGTGAGTCGTTCCGGTTCGGTGTGCAGTGATTTTCTCACTGCTATGCAGGCTGTGCATTGTTTCTTGCAGGCTGTGCGTGGATTTTCACCTCACAAGGAGTTCTTTTGCAGAGATGAAGGCCCGTATTTTTACTTGCTTTGCGCCGCATTTGCGTTGTTTTTTGACGCAAAAACGGCGCAAACTTTCAAAATGCCATTGTATTTTGTAGGTTTGCGGCGTCTTGCGTTAAAAAGCGGCGCAAATGCGGCGCTAAAAAAAGTATAAATACGGCCCGAAGTCTTTTTGGCCCTGAGACTTCAGGGAACAGGAGGCAAGCTCTAGCCAAGCCCTTGAAGAGCACTTCTCAGCACAGCCAGAGAGCAGCAAGGCAGCAGGGCAACAGCAAGGCAGCAGTCCTTCTCAGAAAAGCAGTCCAGATGAGTCTTTTGGGCAGCCAGGCAGTTCTTCTTGGCAGGTTGCAGATTCTGGTTCAGGGATTCTTCACCAGAGGTATCTTGTCGAGAAGTGTCTGAGTTGGAAGGGGCAGAGGCCCTATTTAAATACCCACATGTGCCTTTTAACTGGGGGAGACTTCAAAGAGTGGCTTAGAAGTGCACAAGGTCCCCCTTCAGTTCAATCCTGTCTGCCAGGGTCCCAGTAGGGGGTGTGGCAGTCCTTTGTGTGAGGGCAGGCTACTGTCCTTTGACATGTAAGTGTCAGGCCCTCCACCCTCCCAGCCCAGGAAGACCCATTCAATATGCAGATGTATGCAAGTGAGGCTGAGCATCCTGTGTTTGGGATTTGTCTGAGTGAATGCACAAGGGAGCTGCCAACTGAACCTAGACAGACATGGATTGTAAGGCACATAGGATTTAAGTGCAGAGAAATGCTCACTTTCTAAAAGTGCCATTTCGAAAATAGTAATATTAAATCCAACTTCACCAGTCAACAGGATTGTTTATTATCATTCTGGCCATACTAAATATGACCTTCCTACTCCTTTTAGATCAGAAGCTACCACTCAAACCGTATATGAGGGTAGCCCTAGTGTTAGCCTATGCAAGGAGCAGGCCCCACAGCAGTGCAAAATGAATTTAGGAGTTTTACACTACCAGGACATGTAAACTACACAGGTACATGTCCTGCCTTTTGTCTACACAGCACCCTGCCCTATGGATTACTTAGGGCCTACCTTAGGGGTGACATATATGTAGAAAAAGGGGAGTGTTAGGCTTGGCAAGTACATTTAAATGCCAAGTCAAATTCGCAGTGAAACTGCACACACAGGCCTTGCAATGGCAGGCCTGAGACATGGTTAAGGGGCTACTTAAGTGTGTGGCACACGCAGTGCTGAAGGCCCACCAGTAGCATTTAATCTACAGGCCCTGGGCAGACATAGTGCACTTTAGTAGGGACTTATAAGTAAATTAAATAAGCCAATTGGGTATGATACAGAGATATGCACTTTAGCACTGGTTAGCAGTGGTAAAGTGTGCAGAGTCCTAAAACCAGCAAAAGCAGTGTCCAAAAAGTGGAGGGAGGCAGGTCACCCTAAGGCTGTCAGGTCTAATACCGGGTGATCAAGAAAAATGAGGAAGTTGCAGAAGAATTTGCACAGTACAATCATTCCCTATGTAGTAAGACCACAATGAGATCCCAGACGGATATTAGGGAGTTCTTGAGGGATATCAATGTTCAAGGGCTTACAGCTGAGGTAAGATAGTACATGGAGATGGGCACTGGTTTAGAAGGGATTGTGCTGGCTATTAGGGACATTCTGACGGGAAAAGGGTAGGGCCAGAAAGGCCTACTGGCAGAGCTCTATGTCAAATGGTGAACAAATTGGCCCAGCAGTGGTGTAAAATGTTTCCAGACCCTAGGGATCAGGGTGTCGTCCTGCACAACCAAAGGTTAGCCAGCATTGCAGTAATCCACAAGTAAGGAAAACACAATAGGGACTGCGCCTCCTACACAACGATATCAATCCAAAATATGGAGCCTAAAATTCTCGTTAAACTCCTGGCCACCCGGATAAGAACAATTATACAGATGTTAATAAAACTTGATCAATAAGGTTTTATACACAGTAGGGGGATCAGGTTGAATCTCAGATGATCATATGCCTGAGGGGACCAGGACTGGGACTGAGTTGCCATTGGTCCTGTCGCTAGACTCTGTAGTATCTTCCCCAGTCAGAGTATCTGCCAGTAACTACACCACACATGGAGCTGTATATTACACATCTTTATTCTTGTGCATGTAACCACAAATTAACGTTCTAAATATGCATTTACTTTATCATGTTCTAACACTTACATCACAGTGATACATAGTATTTCAGGAGTCAAGAAGGTCCCACCATTCATAACTCACAAAACACTATTGCTCAGATTTATACTTTTTGATGCAAAACTGCACAAACACAGTTTTGCGTCAAAAAGCTTAGCGCTGGCTAGCACCATTTTTTAGCGCCTTCTGAGCGTTATATTTACAGCATGACACGTGACGGCGCTAAAAACTGGTTGGAGTCAAAATGTTTGACATTAACCATCTCACCTTGTTGTAAGGCAAAATGATGGTAATGCCACAAAAATGACTCTAACGTGTTTTACGGCACGTAAATATGTCGTAAAACGGATATGCACCATTTTTAACTGCATTAGCGTCAACTTCAGAAGCTAATGCAGAATTGCATAGAAGAGGCAAAATGGACCCAGAAAGCCAGGAGAAACCCTAGGGTGACCCCATTCAACCAGGAACCAGCCAGGAGGAAACACACAAGTACTAGGGGAGGGGGAAGAAAAAGCACAAGTGTTGTGCGGAGGAGCATGAAATACTTGTAAGAGAAGTGACGGAGCACCAACACCAACTCTCTGTTTCCTCCAAATTGCCAATTGGCAAGAGAGAAACAACCTGGCAGCAGATAGTTGACAAAATCAACAGTTTGGCAGAGGTGAGGAGAACTGTAATTGAATGCAAGAAACACTGACATGATTGCAATCGAAGGACAAAGGAGAAAATGGCAAGGAACAGGATGGCAGCACTGCAAACTGGAGGTGGAATTCCAGCACCACAAGAGGACCTGGACGAGATGGAGCCAATGGTTGCATCTGTCATCCCGGAGGAACTGGTCCCTGGAATTGCAGGACAAGACAGCGCAGACTACTAGGAAACACCACAAATGCAGGGTATGTTGCATGGGGGAAATGTATGCAAAATTGTCAAGTGCAAGAAGGGGGAGGCACATAGGACACACTCAATGTATGTCAAAGGAGCGCAGAGGGACACATTGCACATAAATCAATTTTCACCCTTCAAACGTAAGCAACAAATGTACATACCATGCCATGCACCACAACACATTCACAACCTGGACATATGTTAATCACCAGGGCTAAATACCTACATGTAAATATGCAGCACATAGGATGGGAGGCATGTCTAAAACTATGTCTCTGGTTGTGTCATCACAACATCCCTTGCATATAGTCAAACAAACCCTACCAACACGACCAAGACATCAGAGACTAGTAAGTCAGTCAATACCATTCCTGGGGCTACTTCATGGTGTTGTCCTTTGCAGAAACACCTTGCAACAACTGCCTTGTGTCATTGCCAAAACACATGTGTGCTGCATTTTACAGCACACAATACATTGAAACCTTTCCCAATAGTAACCAGAAATGTTCCGGAAGCACCACCACCCGCACAGAAAAACATATCCTTATAAGGCAGTCGCTACACCATAATGTAGTAAAGATGCCTCTATGGGTCCAGGGAAAAGTAATCTTGGCAGGCACTGGATGAACAGCAGAATAGTCCTATATCACAGGAAACATGCCACTAACCAGTGTAACTAAAACGGTGTAGTGTGGAGCCATACATTTTGACACTGATCAGATCTGTGCCACTAGAGAAAATATGTACTACAGATTGCAATCTGTAGGTCACAACAAATACAGGCTGACCTCACAACTACTATGACACAACCATGTGAGACACATAGGAATGGGGAAATAATCACACAAATACAACACATGCTATATGTTTGTGAACATAATGGTGTACAATATCACATTGACGAGTGGGGGATGGTGAAATGGGCAAGTCTTGTGTTGGTAAGACTGCTGGTGCAGTGTGCCCTTCGCGGTTGGCAGTATGAGTTACACACTGGGATGGCGGGTGGAAATCTGTATCCTCATGGTAGCTCTATGGGGTAGTTATCACTACATTGCTGATGGATCAAATAGAGTCAGTGCCAGTCTTGAGGTGCATTGGATGTGACAGGACATGATGCTGTTAGCCCTGCAAATCAGGCAGTGGAAAGCGCAAAGAGACTGGCCATGGGGCCCCTGCACTTCCCATGCCATGTGCATGGGCTGTGCAGGGGCACCCAGGGGCACCCCACACCACATCACCACCAACCTTTGCATGGGGGCTTCACCGCCATACAGAGGCTGGTGGAAAAGAGGGAACATACCTGGAGGGTAGCGCTGATCGTAATACTGGTCTGGTGTCACAAGACAGGTGGCATTGCCAGTCTGTAAGCTGCTGCCAGCCTGCCAGGGCCAGGCCATTGGTCCAGGGGGCATTCCCCTTTAACAACATGTGCCGCTACCACCTGTGCTGTTGGCAGTGGTCATATTGACAATGGCAGTCAGGTGGTCATAGGACTGCTGGACTTGTAATGAGGGTCCATGTATGCATCAGTATTACTACCTGCAAAATCACCATCAAACTAGCTCAAGGCCCTGACCTAAGTTAAACATTAGTCAACTGGCTATGTCCGTCATTTTTTTTTCCATCAGGCACTGTCATGTAGAAAATGATGTACACAGCAACAAATGATACCCATGCTGGACATCTCTGCGTCCACTCCTGTGCCTGTGTCAAAATAGCTGCACTACCACAATGCTGCATCTCTTGCATCACAGTTCAAGGATGGCTGCATTGAGGAAAGGAAGGAGCACCTTCCAGCACAGACAGAAACTGAAATGGAAATCTGCTAGGTCCATGTGTGCTGTGCAGTGTAGCACAAATACACATACATCAACATGAGGAGCAATCAAAGGAAACAACAGCATGGTGTCTTGGTAATGCCATCCCCCCGGTGGTGTAAGGTATAAGTACTACCCTGGTGTATGCGAAACATATAAAACTGGGACATATTTCAATGTGTTGCTGTGTCTTGACCACTGCGACGTCCATTGCAAGGCCCTCCCATGCAAATGGATGCATAGGAAGAGTCCACAATAGCAAGATGGTGTCAAGCCACCAAAAGGATATGCATCACACCTAGTAAATCTGACACAGTCAATTGCGCCACCTGAGCTTCCCCCCATGTGACACTCAGGTGTGGCAAAGGGCTGCTAGACTGCAACCATGATGTACAGGAACAATGTTTGGGATATAAGTTGACAATGAACCCCCAATAGCAAGTCAGTGATGTGACATGTCAACTGTCACAACATTAAAAGACTGATTTTACACCATCTCATTGCAGAGGATGATAGCTCTCCTGCTGATCTGCCTGTCCTGGAGTACCCCGATGACCATGATGACCAGCTGACAGCCATCAGCCAAGAGACCCTCCAAGAAGTCCTGGTATCCCTCCAGACACCACCTCCAGTTGCTTGTCACATAATATAGCAGCTAACCTTGATGCCCCTACCAACACCCCAAAAGTACAACCTGCCAGCACTGACACAGCTGAGGACTCTGAGGAGCCGGGGACCAGCTTTGGGAGGACAGTGGTAGGAGTCCAGGGGGAGCTGGCCAAGCAGGTGCGGGTGGGGATGGAGACTGTGGCAACCAGCCTAGAGGGAATGAGCACATGCCTCGTTACGGCCAATGAACATGCAGCAGCCAAACGAGGCACACACTCCCCACTGCATGGAGTCAGGCAGTGTCTGAGGGACATAGCTGCTGCCATGAGGGAGAGGCCACAACAACTGTCCTCCCAAACTGGCAGCAGCGTGATTGAGAGCAAGCTTGGCTCCATGTACCAGGAAGTGGCCTTCCTGAGGGTAGACTTGGCTGCCTTCCACCGTGATGTTGCGGCTATCCTGACAAATCAGCAGCTCCTCCTTGCTGCAGTGATGCCATTTGTTGTTCCACAAATGGCAGCTGCCAGAAATTGGGATTCCACATCTTCAACAACTGAAGTGTGTGTGGCACCCTCTACAACCCCACCACCACCATCATAGGCAGAGGAGACACCACACACATTGGAGGATGAAGATATGGAACAGATCAGCTTCACTCATAAGAGTTTCTGGTGTCAGAAGCCCATGCGTCATCAGCATTGTTCTCCTTTATCCTGTGCTTGAGATAATGCCAGTGTGAGCACATTTGGATATGTGTACTCTTTACCCACACACGGTTGAGCTGTCTGCTATGGACTGTCATTGTCTCTCACTCACCAACTGATAAATGTTGTTCCTCCATACTTAACAGCACTTCTCCCAAGCATGTCCCATGACATGTCCCTCAACCCTGGACTTGTGGGGTGTCACAATTGTTTATGATTTCACAAATGATGTAACTGACCTGGACATTGTAAATCTCACACTACAGCACTTGCAAATAAACACCTCCTACACAATTAGCATGTCTTCATGTATTGTGATCCATCTATTACTCTGAGTAATTGTGATGTGTGTATCCATGTCACTGGTCACAGAATGTCAGTACAAGTATGCAGGACTGTGGGTGCACAAAGATACACACAAGGTCCCTAACATGACAAATGTAAATGCTGGTCTCATCCCCTACAAGCAATACACTGAGTATGTCACAAATGAAGAACACATGTATGCTTCCCTCACTATATATGACAGGAATAGCTGTAAACCAATTCTAGGGCAATATTGTCAGCTGGGAGTACGAGTAGAACACATTGGTGTGATACAGAGGTACCTAACCTCATCAGTGATTGCCACTGGTCAGTTTTGCAGGATAGAGTTCCAATTTAGGCTGTTGTCAGATGTGCCACAGTTCCCGACATTTCTACACAAAACCCCAACACTGGCAGCTATAGTACCACACCTACCGGTCCAATACAAAATAAACATAGTCATTTTGAGTGGTGGGTACACTTGATGGCAGATGCATGGACTAGTAGATGTGTTGTTGTTGCCAATGTGACTGCTCAGTTGTCAATAGATGATGCACATGTCAAGAGAAATATTCGGAGCCAGGACGGAAACCCTAGGCCAACCCCCAATTCGCACTGTGCGTTCAGGGGAAGACCCCGAGACAAAAAAGAACATAACACAAAATGTATGGGAGTGTGCAAAAATGTTTATTAAAATTTCAACTAACATAAAAAATAATTAAAACCTACCCTATCCGAAGCTAACCTACTCTAACTATACTTATTGAACAACTAAAGCTACCTAACCTATGCTAAACTTAACTTGACATTGAACTCCACACTCTAAACATTTCCCCCCTTACCCCCTTAAGTTACAAGTCACATGCAGGACAACAAATACTAATACTATACATATATGAACTAGTCCTAACCAAATATATATATTTTTAAATGTTTTAAAATTTCTTTTTTTATCTATTTATTAAAGAAAACACATAGATATCCCAACATGACCCCCACCCTCCCACAAATTAACACATAATAAGTAGAAAACCCAACCCAACTACACTTATCCTATCTAATCTCTATGCATACACTAACCTATCACTGACCCGCTAAAACCCAGAATAAAATATATCAGAACATCATAAGGGAGGGGACAGAACATGGAGGTGGCAGATCAGATGAAATTCACAGTTTTGCCTTTGTTAGTTTTTTTTTTTACATTTGTTTTAACATCTTATTTCCGGCAACTTCTTCCTCCAATCTATCCAGATGTTTGAGTGCGAGCTTCAACTGCTACATCTAATTACACATGCACTCCAACTCACACTCCAGAAAAGACGAAGGCCGCGATAAATGTAACGTCAACGCTGCCTTTGCATCATATTTTTTATGCCAAAGCAACGCAAACCTCCAAAATGAACCAAAACTTTGGAAGTGTGCATCGATTTTGCATAGTAAAATGATGCAAAGGCGGCGCTAACTGTACATAGATCAGGCCCAAATGTTCTCATCATCTGTGTCTATTTCCAAACATACATCACAAGTAACCTAGACATTTCAGAGCTGATAAGTACACATGCAAGCCTGATAAACGTGAATGTTACCTACACTGTGAACATCACATCTACCTACAAATTTTGTATTCTTCTCCCCCCGAGCCTAAGGGGGGATGGCCATGCTATTCATCATCTCAACAGTCCTGGTCATCCACCAAGGCCTGACCACTCATACATGGAGTCAAGGGGTGGACCATATGTTAGGAGGGCTGCCAACTAGGAAGCTGGTATCCATAGGTCAATCACATCTACATTCATGTGTCCAGTTGTAGACACCCATCAATACGGGATCTGCCACTACTATTCCTTTCACACCCACTTCCATGCCAGCACACGTTGGGCATTGACCTGCATGCAAGCCAATTAAATTCTGCAAAAGTGAAACATACACGGATTTCAAAAGACAGAGCGCCATGCTGGGGGACAATTGACAGACCAGTCCTCCATCTTCATGACAATATAGAGATGCACCAAATTAGGATCCATATGGAGCATCAACGTGTTGTGAGATTGATGGGGTGTGCCACTGCCAATTTTCTCATAGCTTTGTCATACTTAGTTACATATGGCCCTACACGTAGCTTGTCACCACCTTGTACACACAATGCTGGCCATTGCGCACCTCAAGCCTCACAAGACGTGTCCCTCTGGGGGTGTTTGGGGCTCTTTAAAATGGGCCATGATGTCACCATCCAGCCTATTTTCATATCTGATCATTGGACAGCTTATCACATCTGGCATTGTATTCAAAGTACATGACTCACTCGCACTGAACCCTGGATTACTTCACAGGAGACACATTATCACACTTACTGGGTACATCTGGGGCTTTGAAGTGTGCCACTTCACCAATCGTGTAGGAGCTGGTCCACCTGTAAGACATTAATTGTAAACCATCCTAAGTGTCAATTCATAGTCACTGCAAGTGGACGACAAATTTCAGTGTGAACTAGTTGACAGGAGTTAGCTAGTCATCCTAGTGGAAATCAGTGCAACAGACACACCACCACGATCACACAATGACAAAGACACTCAGGTGAGTTAGAGCCACACATCTGACCACTAGCACTGGGCAGGAGACTCCTGTGGTGCTGCACCCTGCAACATTTATATGTGGCATTGTCATGCAGCTGTCTGTGAGCACAAAACCTGCATTGCCAAATGGGACTGCTTGATCATGTATTTTTTATCTCAGGGACAAGCTATGGTTGTAGCAGTGGCAGGACCATCATCACATCCATGGCATTTCAACCTGCAACAGATGTAGGTAAAAACGATGAAATCATCATAGCTCACAGACACGCTACTAACCTGGGATTGTGTGGTTATTGCAAAGTGTTGGGGATTTGCATTACACACCCTGCAATGAACAGTTAAATGTGTGTGCCATCACAAGGCAGACACACTTAAGGAATTGCTATGGATATGGACTCCTGTACAGTTGCTTTGTCTACCTGCACATTAACTGCATTGCGACATGTATGTATTGAAAATAGTGGTTGGCCTGCCATTGTTGCCATTGTACACTATTATCAATCCAGTGAGGGAGAAGTTGTAGGAGGCTGGCCTAGTTTGTAGTGGGCATCTTGGGTACTTACACCTTATACCAGGTCCAGTTATTCCTTATTAGTAAAATGTAGTAGTGTTCTAGCAGATTAGGCTTATATAGGTAACTATAGCAGAGCAGCTTAGGCTGAATTAGGAGACATGCAAAGGTCATGCAACACCACTTATAGTTACACAGTACTTATACACAAATAAAGACAATACTCAGTGTTACCAAAAATAAAGGTATTTATTTGGGTGACACAGTACCAAAAATATCTTAGAGACAATACTCCTTCTGGAGGTAAGTATTATACACAATATATACACTAGACTCCAAAATTAGACAAGTAAATAGTCATAGAACAATGCAAACAATAGGAAATCCTATAGAATGCAATGGGAGAAAATAGGTCTAGGGGCAACACAAACATGTACTAGAAAAGTGGAATGCAAATCACAAATTCCCCCCTAGACTAGTGTAGGGTGTGCAGAATTGCTGGGAGAGTAAGATGACAGTAAAGGTAAGTAAATTACCCCACCAAGGGGCCCAGAAAAGCAGGAGGAAAGTACTGCATGTTTCCCTAGGACACACAACACCTTGTGATTGGGATTTTGCATCAACCAACCAAGTCTGCAAAGAACAACAGCTGGATTCCTGGACCTGAGACCTGCAAATGAAAGGGACCAAGACCAGAAGTCAAAAGAAGTTCCAGGAAGGACAGGAGCCACTGCCAACCCAGAAGAGGGTGCAAATCAAGAGTCCCCTGGTTAGTCGAAGACTGCAGCAATGAACCCTAGGAAGATGCCAGCGGGTTCCTGCATGACGCAAAGGATGTCCCACGACGTGAAGATCGTTGCAGATGTGATTTTGTTTTGAAAGTCGCCAACAAGCCTTTGCTACGACAAAAGTGCATTTTGCATCAAAATGGCGGTAGATGGACCCAGTAGGGACCTAGGGGCCTCCACTCTGTTTGAGGAGGAAGAGGGGGCTCTCAGCACTTTAGAGAGCCCTTTGGATGCCAGCCAGCACCTCAGCAGGTACCAGGACATGGGGACAAAGGAGGTGCAAAATGTGGTTGTTCCAGCACAACAAACAAAGGTCCCACGCCGCTGGAGAACAAGTCAGCGAGTTGAGAATCACAGGATGGAGTGCTGGGGACCTGGGCCAGGCTGTGCATGAAGGAAGTTAGCAAATAGTACACAGAAGCCTCAGGAGGTAAAAAAGATGTAGTACACAGGGGTATCATTGCTCATTGGGAAGGCAAGGTCTTTCCTCCTCCAAATTGCGTCAGCAGGACCTCAGGACAGTCTATGTCGATGAGGTCCACCCTCTGTGTCCTTAGGAGCTTGCTTGTTGCTGTGACAGGAGCCCAAGGGTACCGGTCGTCGTCTTGGAAGGTGCCTGTTTGCGAGTGTGTGTCAGTGTGTTTTTACTGTGTCACTGGGATCCTGCTAGCCACGACCCCAGTGCTCATAGATAAAAACCTATATGTCAGTGTGTTTTGCCTGCCTCACTAGGATCCTGCTGGCCATGGCCCCAGTGCACATAATTGGTGGTCTTATATGTATACCTGTGTAGTGCCTAACTGTGTCACTGAGGTTCTGCTAATCAGAACCTCAGTGCTTATGCTCTCTCTGCTTTTTATTTTGTCACTGTAAGCCAGTGACTTAATTTACCAATTTCAATTGGCACACTGGACCCCCCTTATAAGTCCCTAGTATATGGTACCTAGGTACCCAGGGCATTGGGGTTCTAGGAGATACATATGGGCTGCAGCATTTCGTTTGCCGCTCATAAGGAGCTCAGACAAACCCTTACACAGGACTGCCATTGCAGAATGCGTGAATTAGTGCACGCACTATTTCACAGCCATTTTCAATGCACGTAAGTAACTTATAAGTCACCTATATGTTTAACCTTCACTTGCTGAAGGTTAGGTGCAAAGTTACTAAGTGTGAGGGCACCCTTGCACTAGCAAAGGTGCCCCCACATAGTTCAGGGCCATTTCCTCAGACTTTGTGAGTGCGGGGATGCCATTACATGTGTGCACTACATATAGGACAATACCGATATGTAGCTTCACAATGGTAACTCCGAATATGGCCATGTAACATGTCTAAGATCATGGAATTGTCCCCCGATTCCAAAATGTGTACTGTGGAGCCAATTCCATGCATCCTGGGGGCTCCACCATGGACCCCCAGTACTGCAAAACTAGCTCTCTGAGGCTTGCACTGCAGCTACAGCTGCTGCCACCTCACAGACAGGGTTCTGCCCTCCTGGGGTCTGGGCAGCCCAGTCCCAGGAAGGAAGGACAAAGCATTTCCTCTGAGAGCAGGGTGTTACACCCTCTCCCTTTGGAAATACATGTTACAAGCTGGGGAATGGGTAGCCTCCCCAGCCTCTGAAAATGCTTTGAAGGGCACAGATGGTGCCCTTCTTGCATAAGCCAGTCTACACCGATTCAGATACCCCTTCTCCCCTGCTCTGGTGGGAGACTGGACAAAGGAAAGGGGAGTGACCACTCCCCTGTCAATCACCACCCAGGGGTGGTGCCCTGAGCTCCTCCAGTGTGTCCCAGACTTCCGCCATCTTGCTTTGCAAGGTGTGGGGGCACTCTGGAGGGCTCTGAGTGGCCAGTGCCAGCTGGTGACTTCAGAGACCCCTCCTGATAGGTCCATACCGGATAAGGTAACCATTCCCCCTCTCAGGGCTATTGAGGGTCTGTCCTGTGGGTTCTCTTGCAAGTTTCCTTCAGGAATCCTCTGCAACAACTTTAGACTCTTCTGACCTTGGATCAACCGCAGCCTGCTTCAATAAATGCTGTAACTGCAACAAAGTGTATACAAGAGACACTTTTCTTCAGCAACCTCAGCTCCAAGTAAGCAACTGCAACAGTTTCCATGGTGTGCACCCTCTGGGGACTCCCTGTCTTCATCCTGCACCAGAAGAAGCAAAGAAATCTCCTGTGGAGTGACACAGTCACTCCCCTGCTCCAAGCAGGCACCTTCCAAGACGACGACCAGTACCCTGGGACTCCTCTCACAATGACAAGTGTGCTCCTAAGGACACAGAGGGTGGACTTCATCGACATAGACTGACCTGAGGTCCTGCTGAGAAATTTGGAGGAGGTAAGACCTTGCTTTCCCCAAGAAGGATGTAACCGCTGTGTACTGTGTCTTCTTCGCCATCTGAGGCCTCTGTGCACTCTTTGCAAAATTCCTTCATGCACAGCCTGGCCTGGTCCCCAGCACTCCACCCTGCGATGATGATCAACTTACTGAGTTGTTCTCCGGAGGCTTGGGACCTTGTTTTGTTGTGCTGCATCAACCGCATTTTCACCTCCTTTGAACCCGGATGCTGTGGCTTCTGGCAGTGCTGGCTGGCATCCTGATGGCTTTCTAAAGTGCTGAGAGCCCCCTCTTCTTCCTCACAGAGAGTTGAGTCCTTCAGGTCCCTCTTGGGTCCATCCAGCGCCATTTTGTTGCAAAATGCACTTTTGTTGTAGCCAAGGCTTGTTGGTGCCTTCCAACACGAAATCTTAGTTGCAATAATCTTCACGCCGTGGGACATCTTTTGCATCATGCAGGAACCTGCTGGCATCTTCCTAGGGTGCATTTCTGCAGTATACTGGGGACTCTTCTTTTGCACCCTCTTCTGGGTTGGCAGGGGCTCCTGTCCTTCCTGGAACTTCTTTCGACTTCTGAACTTGGTCCCCTTGTTTTGCAGGTATGCAGGTCCAGTAATCCAGACTTGGTTGGCTGCTGCAAATTCCCCAAAACGAGGTGTAGTGTGTCCTAAGGAAACTTTCAGTACTTTACTACTGCTTTTCTGGGCTCTGGGGTGGGGTAATTTACTTACCTTTACTGTATTCTTACTCTCCCAGCAATCCTGCACACACTACACTTGCCTAGGGTGGAATTTGTGATTCACATTTCACTTTCTTAGTATATGGTTTGTGTTGCCATTAGACCTATTTTCTCCCATTGCATTCTACAGGATTTCCTATTGTTTGCATTGTTCTACAACTATTTACTTGTCTAATTTTGGTGTCTAGTGTATATATTGTGTATAATACTTACCTCGAGAAGGAGTATTGTCTCTAAGATATTTTTGGTCATGTGTCACCCCAAATAAATACCTTTATTTTTGGTAACACTGAGTTTTGTCTGTAC
Organism: Pleurodeles waltl; assembly: GCF_031143425.1. Taxonomy (NCBI): domain Eukaryota; kingdom Metazoa; phylum Chordata; class Amphibia; order Caudata; family Salamandridae; genus Pleurodeles; species Pleurodeles waltl. The sequence goes on from NC_090445.1 coordinate 1,304,504,587, forward strand.
TTGTGTATAAGTACTGCGTAACTAAAAGTGGTATTGCATGAGCTTTGCATGACTCCTAGTTCAGCCTAAGCTGCTCTGCTATAGCTACCTGTTTTGTTTTCTTTCTCTTATCTTATGACCGAACTTACAAAACTTCTCTGGAATGCACTTCTTATTTTAAAGAAGACATTTATTGTTATTATTACTTCACCACGAGGCTGCTGAAAGACGAGATTAGTAGGTTGGAAGCACACATTTAAAAGTAGTCGCAGCAATGTTAGCAAAATATATCAAAGTACTTCTCACTTGCAATGTACACAGCAAATACATGTGATTATATTATAGCATAACTTCAAAGCAAAGCATAAAAGTCAAAATTGCATCACCGTAGGGCCTATCACTCCGCTTCATCTTTCTAATGCCTGCAAGTTGATGACTCCGGTTCAACTGCGAGAAAGAGATTTTCCACCCAAACGGGAGACAGGCAACTGTCGTCCGTTCCTGCCAGAAGTCCTGGAAGATCCTTTCTCGTTGCTGCCCAGGGCCATCATTCCAAAAACGTGCCCCCTCCTCTCAGACTCATGAAAGGAAAACAAGCCTTTGGAAACTGGCCAGATCTCCTAGACCCCTCCTCTTCCCAAGGCTGAGCAGCAAGAAAAACACCAAATGTGCGCTCTCTTATCAGCTAGGGTTTGGTGTAAATTCAATTTGAAAAACACAGCGTGGTCTATCATGTGGAAAAACACAGCTTGGAAAAACACAGCTCATCTGCAATGTCTCAACTGCAATGTCTAACTCCACGTTAAAGCCAATAGGCAGCTAACCTAAATAGAGAATGTAATATCTAATGCCATGTTAAAGCCAATAGGCAGCTAAACTGAATACCAAATGTAATGGCTAATGCCATGTGAAAGCCAACAGGCAGCTAAACTGAATACAACATGTAATGTGCTACTGGTGAACATTGAGCAACTAATATGTGCAGTGGTGAAACACAAAGTCATTGGTCAAACACAATTATTAGCATAACACTCCACCCTATGGCCAATGAATGTTTGTTTACATACCTCTCATTTAAAAAAAAAAAAAAAAAAAAAAACATTATAAGCAAATCAGATTTGAATGATAAAAGCAATCACTGTAAAGTAATGGAAGTGGATTAACATATTGATCTCATAACCTTTCACATCACATACATCTACAATGAAAAGACTGAAGCTTATATACTCAGATTGGGATAATAGTGTCCCTAAAACCGCAAGTTGATGTAGCATGAGTTCTACTCATGTAAAGGTACACGGTCCACCTGAAAGGTTTGCTGGAATGTAAGTGAAAGTCAGAGTTCCACACGAAAAAACAGACAGTTAACTGGTAAGGTTGCTTAATTCCAGTGGAAGAATGTAATCAAACAAGTTAACAAGCTTTATATTGATCCCATGAAGAACTTGAACTGCAGGCGCCAGTTGCGCAAAATGGATCCATGGGGTTTGTACTTTAATCAGTCAGGTTCAGGTTGGGGGTTCGGTCCCTCCCCCGACCCCACACGCACACACCCGAAGGGAGACCGCACAGCACACTCATGGTCAGTGGCGAGTTGTGGTAGGATCTGCAAAAGAAAAAAGTATGACTTTTCTTGCAAATAACATCTGTCGTCTGAAATGTGCCCTTCTTCTTCCTTTCCTTGTTTTATAATCAGCAGGACGTTATTGGGGAACTTTGTTATGATTTCTGCAGGTTCTTGAGGGTCATTTGGGGATTCAACCCACAACTTAGCACTGAGGTTTTTATCTGCTGAACCACAGCTTCCCTTTCCTTTCACTGTCAGAAGGGCTGGGGCAGACTCCTTCTTTACCAAACCTCCATTCACTGCACTTGTGACAAGTTGGGCAATTCTGTCTCCAATCTGTATGAATACACCAGATTCTCTTCTAGTTATCTGAATCATTTGGATTTTGACTTGGTAATCTGCAGCAATCACTCCCCCTAAAACTTGATCAATTTGCCATATCTATCCTGGTAACTTTCCTCTCCCCAACTGATCTTTGACTGTTTGTGGGACAGATCTCTGCTATGCGTGCTGACAAATAGGACATTGCAAAATCACAGTTTTTATCAAATCTAGGGGAATGTGCATCTCTCTAATCTCTGCCCACCTGGAAGTGGCATTTTCTCCCAGATGTCCACATTTCTGGTGCACTCACTTAGACATCCCCACTAAGTCAGAATCCTGGGTGGACACTTTTCTCTCTGAATTCTTCTCTTTAACATCTGCAAGGGAATTGAACCAGTTAGGTACAAGCCTTGTGGAAAACCAAACGGCTAATCCATTTGCAGTGAACCAAGAATCAGTGTAAAAATTACACTTCTCAAGCAGCTCTTGCTTTAAAGTCTGACACACATTGTACAAATCTGCATATTGGTTACTTTTGCCTTCTCCTGTGAAAGACAAAAACTTTTCAGTAACTGGATTGCAATCATTAGTCAAACACACACGCTTTTTATCCTCAGGGGACAAGAATTCAAATGGTGCACTCAATTTCAATGGTGACTCTTTTACCTGTGGCACTCCCTGCACCCTCTCCTCATCCTGAAAAGGGGCTTGTGACCCCTCTACATGTAGGGCCACAGTGACTCTAGCCCTGTCTTTCATGTACCAGATCCAGTGTATGATACTAGCCTCCTTTGCCTGTCCTATACTGTGAGATTTAGGTGAACTCATCACCCACTGCAATCTTGATATTTCAGGTTTCAGAATTGCATTATCATTTAATGTCATTTGCTCAGTATTCACTAGAGCCCAATAACAAGTCAAAAGCTTAATCCAAAGTTCCAGGGGCACTCTTGTCCTCCTCTGTTCCTGATTTACATGTAAATCAGTGTTTCCCTCTTGCACTGCGCACAAATCTAAAGTCTGAATTATTTTATTTGCCAAATCAAAAGTGCACAGCTGCTCATGTTTTTTCCTAGTTACTTTGTACCAAAGTGTTAAGATTTCACTCAGATGATGGCTATACTGTTTCCAAAAATCAAACAAGTTCATGAAACTCAGTGTCTCTTGCTTAGTGCAAATAGTAAGAAACTCTAAAATCTTTTGGTTTACTTGTGACAACATCTGTCTATGTTCTGGATTCCACTGAATTCCCCGTAACTGCACATTTTGCGACAGTACTGCTGCCTTGTCTGAATGAATTTTAAATATCGTACTTTGCAAAAGCGGTCTGAAAATAACATTCTCAACTCTGTTCAAAGTGTAATCTGTTAAGGAATGCACTTCAACTGCCAATAACTGTGGGCTGCTCTGCACATCTACGCTCTTCTCAAGAGGCTCAGTCTGTCCGCCCCCTTTTTTAACCTTCTCATTACTGGAATAGGAAAAGCAAGATTCTACTATAATAGTTTTATAGATTTCAGCATTATCTTGCAATAATGTGTTCTGGCTAATTTGCTCACGTAAATTCTTATTTTCATGTTCTAACTGCATACATCTCTCCTGCATTTTTATGTAAGCAGACAAAAGTATCCAAACCCTTCTGTCAAGAACAAAAGGAACATCATTTCTATCAAAAGGCACATTTTCTAAATATGAATCAAAGTACTCATCCCAAGACTCACAAAGTCCTGATAAACAAGAAAACATGTTTCTCAGAGCACCATAAGGCAGTTTAACGTCACATGCATTTTCAAACATGGTCTGCCGTGCTTCTTTAATTCTCTAAACAACATAAAACAATTACACTTTTAAATAGTGCACTTCCAATCTCTAACTCCGACTCCCAGACTGCTGTTTAACACCAAAAGGTTTTGCTTTCCTTCTCTTATCTTATGACCGAGCTTACAAAACTTATCTGGAATGCACTTCTTACTTTAAAGAAGACATTTATTGTTATTATTACTTCACCACGAGGTTCCTGACAGACGAGATTAGTAGGTTGGAAGCACACATTTAAAAGTAGTAGCAGCAATGAAAGCAAAATATTTCAAAGTATACATGTGATTATATTATAGCATAACTTCAAAGCAAAGCATAAAAGTCAAAATTGCATCACCGTAGGGCCTATCACTCCACTTCTGTCACGATTTACGTGCTGCTTTACCCTGGAGGCCGCAGAGCGAGTGGCATGGATCCTGTTCTTGAATGTTCGGCCTTGGCCCAAGTAGGGGCGACTCTTTCTGGTAGCCACGGTGCTGCAGGCAATGGGTATGCCAAGAGCAGGCTGTGTCCCTCAGAAGTAGCGCCAGAGGAAAAAAACCCTGAAAGGGGAAAAAACCTCCACAAAGATAGGTTCCTGCAACAGGAACAATAAATAAGAGGTAACAGGAGGAGCCAATACAGGAAAATATACTGGAACTGACGAGAAGAACCAGCACAGGAATACAAGGAAGCAGGAGCGAAGACACCATCCAAACAGAAAGTGTTGCAGCGCAAGGAGAGAAAGAATCACAGCCCTTAAATACCAACAAACAGGAAATGACCAACAGGAAGTAAAAGGACACCATCTTAGATAGGAAAAAGCACATAGAACAGAATGGGCTAGGAACCATAGAGAATAGGGAACAAGGAATGCTGGGAAGAGAAGGGTAACATGGGAAGGGGGAAAAAACATAAAGGAAGGCACAACCAGATGTCCAGAGAAAAGCAGAAAAGAAAAGAAAGGAAAGAAAAGAAAAGAAAAGAAAAGGAAAGAAAAGAAAAGAAAAGAAAAGAAAAGAAAAGAAAAGAAACGAAAAGAAAAGAACAGATGAGTGGGGGGTCAGACCTGCCTAGACACGTGGTGCGCTGAAAAAAGAACCAGGCCCCATGCCCAATTTGGGGCCTCTTAAAGTACAAAGCAGACTGGGGGCGCAGCGCGTCTTAGGACCGCGTGCTGCGGCCCGAGCCGAATGTTCGGCTTGTGCTGCACGCAGCGGCGCGACAGTAGGCCCCCCCCCGAAGGCCCAGGTTTGTGCAGAAACAAGCGGTGAAAATGACGAATCAGAAGAGGTGCGTGAACAGAAGATGCATCTTCCCAAGAGCATTCACTAAGAGGGTAACCCTTCCAATGAATCAAATACTGAAGATGTCTGTGAAAGATACGGGAATCACAAATCTCCTGTACCTCATATTCAGATACATCATCCACTAACACAGGAGGAGGACAGGGAAACTGATGAGAGTAAGGATCCGGTACATAGGGTTTGAGCTGAGAAACATGAAAGACCGGGTGAATCCTCCAGGAACAAGGCAAGTGAAGACGGACAGTGACGGGATTTATCAGCTGACGGATTCGGAAAGGACCATAGTAACGAGGTGTGAACTTATTCTGAGCAAGGCGTAAAGGTAGAAATTTTGATGAAAGCCAGACTTTATCCTGAAGGTGATATTCTGGAGCATCCCTCTGTTTCTTGTCTGCTATTCTCTTCATGTATCTCTTGGTGTTCAACAAGTTAGAGTGAGCCAATCTATGGATCTGTAAAAGTCGTCTGGAGAATGAAGTAACAGCAGGAAGAGAAGAGGTAGATTGAGGAGTAGTAGGAAAAGAGATAGGATGATAGCCATAAGAACAGAAAAAAGGAGTGACCTTGGAGGCCCTATGGACAGAGTTATTGTAAGAGAATTCAGCGATAGGGAGGTAAGTGTATCAGTTGCTCTGAGTAGAATTACAAAAGCAGCGAAGGTACTGCTCCAATCCTTGGTTGAGATGCTCAGTCTGTCCTTTGGTTTGAGGATGGAAACCCGATGAAAGTGCTATGTTGATACTCAGTGTCCTACAAAAAAGTTTCCAAAACCGGGAGATGTACTGACGTCCCCTATCAGATACAATGCTGTGTGGAAGTCCATGGAGACAGAAAATATGATGGATAAATATCTTACTTAGTTCTTGGGAATTAGGTAGTTTTTTCAGAGCAGTGAAGTGAGCCATCTTAGTAAAGGAATCTATGGGGACCATGATAACCCGGTTTCCTGCTGATGGAGGTAATGAACACATAAAATCAGTAGAAATGGTGTGCCAGAGAGCCGGTGGAACAGGTAATGGTTGTAGTAATCCTGCAGGTCTGGTACGGGGAATCTTTACTTGAGCACATATGGGACAAGCCTGAACGTATCTTTCGACATCCGATTTCCAGGTAGGCCACCAGAAAGATTGCGAGAGTAGTTCTTGTGTGGCCTTAATGCCTCTATTACCAGCGACCGGCGAATCATGGCACATTTGTAGTGCCTTTTCTCTGACTCCATTAGTAGGGAGAAACAACAAGTTCTTATAATAATAATACCCTTGCAGTTTACGTATGTTCAGTTTCTTTACTTCTTGATCAGTCAGGTTGGAATATTCCAGTTGTACCTCATCCAGGAAAGACTGAGCTACTCCGATGATTTTACTGGGCTCAAGTAGATACTGTGATGGGGTAGAAGTACAATCTGGATAACAGCGAGACAGAGCATCAGCCAGAATGATTTGGGATCCAGGAATATAGGTGACACAAAAGTCATACTGACTGAAGAAAAAGGCCCAACAAGCCTGACGACTGTTCTGGCATAAAAAGTTACAGAAGCATTGTAGATTACGATGGTCTGTTCTCACCTCGAAGGGCTCTTTGGAACCCATAAGAAACTGACTCCACTCAAGGCAGGCTGTTTTCAGGGCTAACAACTCCCTTTCAAGTACTGAGTAATGTTGTTCCGATGCAGAAAGTATATGGGACAAATAGAATACAGGATGTTCAAGACCGTCATCTTCTTGTTGTTGGAGTAAGGCAGCTATGATGGCTCTTTCGGAAGCATCTGCAACAACAATAAATTATTGTTGGAATCTGGGTGCCTCAATATCGGTGCCTGAGTGAAGGCCTTTTTTAGACTCTGAAAAGCTTGTTCAGCTGCCCTGGTCCAGATGAAGCCTTTCTTTAGATTTTCCTTTTTAATGTTTGAGTTATGTGGATGGTTTGTTCTACAAAGTCTAAGATAAACTGCAGATAAAAATTAGCCAATCCTAGAAAACATTGTGGTCCCTTAATAGAAGAAGGAGAAGGCCAATCTAGGATGGCTTGTACCTTTTCTTGGTCCATAGCTATGCCAGTGGGACTAAGGTGATATCCCAAATATTTGACTTCCGTCTTGTCAAACTCACACTTTTCCAGTATACAGGACAGTTGATGTTCCCGGAGTCTTTGGAGGACCGGTTTAACGTGAGAGGAATGAAGTTCAGGACGTTAAGAATAAATAGGGATATCGTCTAAATAGATGACGACCGTATGGTTCAAGAAGACCAAAAGGCATAACTCTATACTCATAATGACCAAATGGGGTCCGGAAAGCAGTTTTCCACTCGTCTCCTTCTTTAATACGCAAAAGGTGGTAGGCTCCACGAAGATCCAGTTTGGTAAATCGTTGAGCCCCTCTGACTGCCTCTAGTATATCCTTAATGAGGGGCAAAGGATAACGGTCTTTTATAGTTATTTTATTTAGCCCATGAAAATCCAGACAGGGACGAAGATCCTTTGTCTTCTTGTGTACAAAAAAGAGAGGAGCCCCAGCCGGAGAGGACGATGATACAATAAGACCGCTATGTAAGTTTTTTTGCAGATATTCTTTTAGTACTTCTCTTTCAGGTTTTGTGAGTGAATACATCCTCCCAAAGGGAACGATAGCTCCGGGTTTCAAGGGAATAGCACAGTCGTGATCTCGATGTGGGGGTAACACAGGTCTGGTTGGTATTTGGAACACATCTTGAAATTCTAGATAGTGACCGGGAACTCCTTGAACTGTATTGACGGATCATCTAGTAATACTTTCAGTAGGCATCAACCTCTGGGGTGACCGATAAGTGTCTGAAGCAAAGCAGTTCTCATGACAAAACTGTGAGGACAAGGAAATAGTCTGGGTTTCCCAATTTACATAAGGGTTATGTCTTATGAACCACGGAATTCCCAAAATGATAGTATGATTGGGGGATGATATTAGATCAAAGGAGATGTGTTCTTGATGGTTTCCAAATTGTAAACTCAGTGTCATGGTGGTGGTATCTACTGGACCAGAGAATATTAGGGACCCATCCACTGTGTGAACTTGTTCTGGGATTTCTTTGGGTCGTGTTGGTACTTGTTGAGTCGTGGCCCAAGTCTTATCCATATATATGCCACTGGCACCACAATCAAGTAAAGCCAGTGTTCTCTCTTTACAGACGTCCGGTAAATGTAACGTCCCAGGTAACATAAACAAAGTAGTGGCATTGTCCTTGAATGAACTGATGGAAGGTAAAGCTGATGATCCCGTCCCCTCCCTTCTTACAGAGGACGGGAAGTGGTTTTTCCCGATAGCCTTGGAGGACGAATGGGGCAGGTCCGGAGCATGTGGCCAGCAGCACCACAATACAGGCATAATCCTCTCCTACGTCTGTCTTCCCGCTCGCTAACAGAAAGTGGGCCTCGAGTGGTATCCACCTGCATAGGTTCGCCTTTGGTGTCTCTTGCGGGAGGACGAGGTTCCTCGCGACGATGCATAAAGACACGTGAAGTGCTTGGCTGAGAAGATCCTCTACTCTTTTTCATCTCCATACGTCGCTCTTGGAGACGGTATTCGATGGAAAGAGCCTGATCCATCAGACCACGAAGATCTTCAACTCGGGTGGAATGTACTAACTCGTCTTTAATTTCTTCTTTAAGTCCTCTACGGAATAAAGTCACCAGAGTTCGTTCCACCCAAGTGGTCTCAGCTGCTAGCTGTCGAAAGCGGGTAATATATTGGAGGACATCTTGTGAGCCTTGATGGATGTCACATAAGGCTTCTTCCGCAGAGGCCTCCAATCCTGGACGACTGAACATCTGTTTAAACCGAATCACGAAGGCGGGATAGTCTGATAATACTGGGTCATTGGAGGATACCATTGGGGTTGCCAGGGCATGACCGTATAATGCTTTGATAAGATATCCCACCTTAGTCTTGTCGTGGGTGAATTGGGTAGGTCGAAAGGCGAAATACACAGTTAATGCATCGAGGAACTCTTGCAGCTTAGTTGGTTCACCGGAGAAACGAGAAGTAGAGGTGGAGACGGCCGGAACATCCGCACTGCAAAAGGCCAAAGCTTGTCATAAAGCAGCATTCTCATTGCGTAATTGTTGCAGTTCCTGAGCCTGTTGCTGATTGGTTGCCAGAAGATATTGATCAGGATCTGCAGCAGCTGCCACTGTATCATCCATGATCTTACACAACGTCGGGAGTATTAGGTGCTGCAATCTGTCCCGACTTACGTGCTGCTTTACCATGGAGGCCGCAGAGCGAGTGGCATGGATCCTGTTCTTGAATGTTCGGCCTTGGCCCAAGTAGGGGTGACTCTTTCTGGTAGCCACGGTGCTGCAGGCAATGGGTACTCCAAGAGCAGGCCGTGTCCCTCAGAAGTAGCGCCAGAGGGAAAAAAACCCTGAAAGGGGAAAAAACCTCCACAAAGATAGGTTCCTGCAAACGGAACAAAAAAAGAAGAGGTAACAGCAGGAGCAAATACAGGAAAATATACTGGAACTGACGAGAACCAGCACAGGAATACAAGGAAGCAGGAGCGAAGACACCATCCAAACAGAAAGTGTTGCAGTGCAAGGAGAGAAAGAATCACAGCCCTTAAATACCAACAAACAGGAAACGACCAACAGGAAGTAAAAGGACACCATCTTAGATAGGGAAAAGCACATAGAACAGAATGGACTAGGAACCATAGAGAATAGAGAACAAGGAATGCTGGGAAGATAAGGGTAACATGGGAAGGGGAAAAGACATAAAGGAAGGCACAACCAGATGCCCAGAGAAAAGAAGAAAAGAAAAGAACAGGTGAGTGGGGGGTCAGACCTGCCTAGACACGCGGTGCGCTGAAAAAGTACAAAGCAGACTGGGGGCGCGTCGCGTCTTAGGACCGCGTGCTGCGGCCCGAGCCGAATGTTCGGCTCGTGCTGCTCGCAGCAGCGCAACAGCTTCATCTTTCTAATGCCTGCAAGTTGATGACTCCGCTTCAACTGCGAGAAAGAGGATTTTCACCCAAACGGGAGACAGGCAACTGACATCCGTTCCTGCCTGAAGTCCTGGAAGATCCTTTCTTGCTGCTGCCCAGGGCCATCGTTCCAAAAACGTGCCCCCTCCTCTCAGACTCAGGTAAGGAAAACAAGCCTTTGGAGACTGGCCAGATCTCCTAGACCACTCCTCTTCCCAAGGCTGAGCAGAAAGGAAAACACCAAATGTACGCTCTCTTATCAGTTAGGGTTTGGTGTGAATTAAATTTGAAAAACACAGATTGCTCTATCATGTGGAAAAACACAGCTTGGAAAAACACAGCTCATCTGCAATGTCTCAACTGCAATGTCTAACTCCACATTAAAGCCAATAGGCAGCTAACATAAATACAGAATGTAATGTCTAATGCCATGTTAAAGCCAATAGGCAGCTAAACTGAATACCGAATGTAATGGCTAATGACATGTTAAAGCCAATAGGCAGCTACACTGCATACCAAATGTAATGTCTAATGCCATGTTAAAGCCAATAGGCAGCTAAACTAAATACAACATGTAATGTGCTACTGGTGAACATTGAGCAACTAATATGCGCAATGGTGAAACACAAAGTCATTGGTCAAACACAATATATAGCATAACACTACCTCTATCATCCTAAGCTGCTAGAACACTACTACATTCACCAACAATGGATAACTGGACCTGGTGTAAGGTGTAAGTACCCAAGGTACCCACTAAAAACCAGGCCAGCCTCCTACACGCACATTCCTATGGTATGTGTAGAGGAGATTGAATAGACCAAAGCAGGATTGGTTGTGTATGTAAAGTGTTTATTTACAAATTTGACATGGTGAATTCAGTGGTTCTTATATGTAAAAGTTATGCTGTCTCCGGGGTGCCCCAGCAGTTGAGTTGTGCTGTTCCCCCTCCATATCATCAGCACCATCCTCCTACTCCTCCTCAAGCAGGTCAGAAACCTGGTCGTACAGTGGCTCGTTCATTCGCACACATATGTTGTGCATGATGGAACATGTGAAGATAATTTTACAAACAATGTGTGGGGCATAAGGGACACTGCCTCCTGTCAGGCCCAGGCACCTGAATCTGGATTTCAGTATGCCAAATGTCTTGCCTCCCACATTGCATGTCTGGCAGTGTCCCTCATTGTAGGCACCCTCTGCTGCTGTGTTTGAGTTTGCAAATGGTATCATCACCCACAGCTGTATGCCATAACCCTGGCCTGCTGCAAAAAAGAAAAGATGGAAGTTGTTGTTAAAGCTTGCAACAGGTGGTTTGTTATATAGAATGCCGGTTGTTAGTTGTAAGTGGTTGTGACTCATACATGTTTATGGTATGGAAAGAGTTCCTGGCCTTGTCCTAAGTATTAATAGCACTGTGTTGTTGGACATGACAATCTTGGGTATTGGCTCAAGGACCTGGGACATATAATTTGGATTCCTAACTGATGCTCAGTATGGATGTACCACGTGTTGGGTAGTACAGCTTTGTAGCAGCATGCTATCAATAGAGGGGACGCAACACATCCTCGCAACTCAATGGGGTCAGATATGGTGACAACATGGTAGCCCTACAAAGTTTGGACATCCCAGTCATTTCGACATGTGTCAGTACAGATGAAGTGCAACACTTAGGCCCATTTTAATGAGAAAGTGACAGTGCACAACACAGCTCCAACATTGCCAGTGCTGTTCTGCATCATTTTCACTTAGCAGGAATGCACCATGTGTAGTATGTTACAAGGCAACTCTTTGTTGTCCCCGGCGCCTAATATGCAGCCGTGCACCAACACTGCCAACCTTGCACAAGGGTGCTTGGCTAGCTGCCCTGTGGAAGTGGATATATCTGTGCAGTAAGGGACACCTTCTAATACAAATACTATTTTCATGGGCAATTAGCTCTTTCTGTGTGTGCAGCAGTATGCAACATGCATAGGTGGCACATTCATATGAGGTCAAATCACAGTCTATTTTCTTATTGCAAACTGCAAACGGCACCTCTGGGGTGGTGTTTGATGTTAGCACTGCCTCAGGATTTAGGTGACACCTACATCTGAGTCAGCGTCATCATGCTATGTTTCTTGTGGTAACACACCTATGGCAACACACATTGCACGACCCTTCCACACTAAGTGCTACGTGGGAGGGGGCCCGATTTACAATGTGGTCATCTGTCAACTTGTACATATAGTGTAGGCCATGATAATGGCACTGGGGGCTCTTACATATGCCCCTTAGTGATCTTGAGTGGCAGCTGATGTTTGTGCCAGCCATCAGGTGCCCAAGGGTGTGTTTCCCATAGTTTCAGGATGATCAACATTAATACCAGTGTCTCTCCTATCTTCCAATACATGAATCAGCATTTATACTGTCAACATGTGCACAGTGCAGGCAATGGGATGGGGCTCAGCTACTTAGCAAATGTGTCCCTTAGCATAGGGAATGTAAGGTCAGTGATGTCCTGAAAACTCCTACAGGGTCCCACTATGGCATCCATGATCTGCAATGTCTAACATTGAGTCACCCCCATGGTGGCCCGTTTATTGTTTACGGTACAGACATGATTGTATTTTGGGTCAGTAAGTGGTGCATGTGAGGTGGCACTACAGTAGGTGTGGTGCCACTTCTCACAAATCTGGTACATGGTATGTGATGGCCGTTAATTTTGTATTCCTATGTGTGTGACCCAATGCGTCAGGCAGATGTATATGCACACTACAGGTAAGTTAGGTATGTGTTGATGACATGTAGTTGGTTTTGGCCCCAGTTGTCTGGCATTTGATGTTTGTTCTGGCAGAGACTTGCACAGCATGTTTTAGGGGTCTGTGCCTATTTGTGACTTTCGTTACATTAGCATGGTGTATGCCATTGACATTGCTGTGCTATTCTTTGTTTGGTGTAATGTGTTTGTGAAGTGTATCTAGTAGCCAACCTGTGGGCACTTGTAGTGGTTTGTGGACATCTTCTGTGAGCAAAGGGTCCATATCTCCACCTGCCCTTCACGTGGTGTGCCTGTCAAGTTGTGGGTGTGTTACATACATGTGGGTGTATGTGTTTGTGCTGTGCACTGATTGTGCTGTACTGCAGCATGGTGCATATTTATTATTACTTGCACATCTGCGCTACCCTGGCCATGTGTTTTTGGAGCGTTATGTATCTTGTGTGTCCTATAGGGTTGGTGTGTTGTGTGCATGTTGCTAGGTTTGTTGACTTACCCACAACTAGGCCATTACCCTATTAGCCACCTTCATTGATCCTGCTGTGCCTAAATATGTAGGCGTCATGGAAGCTACCAGGATACTTGGCTAAAATGTTTGCAACTAGTCCACGTGGGCCACTATGGTCTGCACATCAATGGAATGCGTATGTTTCTGGTTCCTGTATAAATGTTCTGTTGCTGCAGGTAGGACAAGTCGGACATGGGTGCAGTCCATAGTACCAGCGCATGTGGAAAGCCAGCAAACTAGCAAAAGCCTTGTTTTATCTCCTGATGCATTTGCTGGGTGTTTGGGAAGGAAATGTGGGGGGGGTGTCAGAGAGATGATGGCATCTAGTATCTTCAGCAGGAAGACTGAGAAAGATGGCTGTGACACACCAGCAACCAGTGCACCCGTTGCCTGGAATGAACCACTTGCCAGCTTATGCAGGACAGTTAGCAGCTTTGTGACAAGTGGTATATTATGTGGTGTCTGCAGGCTAGCTGTGATCTGTGGCTCAATGTGGTGCAGCAGGCATAGTATAGCTTGCCGTTTGAGTCAGTATGTCCTAATGAGGTCTTGTTCCCTGAGGCCAAGGAGGGCTGTCTTGTTCCGGGATGTCCTCTCCTGCCTTCTGCGTTTCCTTTGTGGGTGCCGTAGTGGTGATTGTGGTTGTTTCAGTAGTGGTGGTGGTTGTTCTCCTCTGAGTCATCTCCCAAGCTGGAGCAGGAACACTTCCATCTTGTCCTGTGGGTTGCAATATTGCTTCTGTGTGTTTTCCTTAAGTGGTGGTGTGTGGGCCTCATTTTAATGCCTGGTCTGACCCAGGCATTAACATGTGACGCAAATCGTGGTTAACGTAAGTTTTTGGGTCTCCCTCCAACTTGTGCGCCGTTTTTGCAGTGGTGGATAAATACGGCGCCAGGGGCTTAGAGTCATATTTTGGATGGGAACGCCTACCTTTCATCTCATTGATTCAAGGTGGTTTCACACATCCAAAAAATGATGTTAACTTCAATATTTTGGGACTAGATGGGTCTAGCGTCAAAATATAAATATGGAGTTAAGTTTGCACTGACTTAGCATAGAAAATTGAAGCTAACTCAACGCAAAGCAAGTATAAATATGGGCCTACATCTCCCCCTCTGTTGAATAAAAAAGTTATATTTTTCATAAAATGTACATACAATCATAGCTCTTCAATGAGTTTTTGTGGCACTCTGGTTATTTGGCACAATTGTGTTTTCGGAACTGGGAAACTGGCAATAGGATTGTCTATGATCTGCATTGGAGATGCAGAAGCAAAGCAGTCTGGGGTTTTCCAATTGTCCTTTCCGAACCAGTCTCCATGCTGACATCAGTATCAGATGAGTGGTGAGCCACATGTTTAAAATACAAGGAATCTCACATAATGGATTTCCTAAGACGCCAGGCAGTCACCATGTGTCCTCTGCTTGTTGCGACATGGAATGGCTCATCATCAAATAAATAAATTAGTAAATACAGGATTTGTAAAGCGTTGAAAATCACCCATAAGAGCTACTAGGCACTGAATTGCAGACACAGGGAGAATAAGTGATTTGCCCAGAATCACAGGATGTTGGGCTGATGCTGAGACTCAAACCTGGTTCCCCAGCTTCGAAGTAAGCAACTCAGACCATTACACCACATTCTCTCCCTAAATGGAGCATGACACTTATGTTTTCTCAGCTAACAGACAAGCACTCGATCTCCTCTCGTGAGAACAATGTATTTTGCATGTCATCGCTTGTCTGCATAGGTCTCAATTTTCTTTTTACGATGCAAGCCTTTGGTACGGGTTTCTTCCCCAGTACTTGATCTTGTGTTGGTCCATCAAGGTAACTTGGCTGTCAATACTCCCCCAAACATCAAAGTTGCTGGGCTTTCACCAGTGGTCGAGTGAGGAGTTGAATGATAACTCTAGGGTAGAATTTAAAACAGCTTTAAAGTCAAACTCGTCCAATACGGCACACTGAACAGCTTTTTTGTAATGTACTCATGAAATGTTTGACAAAGCCATTAGCCTCTGGCCAAAGAATGGTGACTTTCTGATGCTTCACATTGAGATCACTGAGAAAGTCTCTTAATTCTCAACTATTGTAAGGTAGGCCATTGTCAGATTTTAAGTTTGCAGGAAAACCCCATGTTGTAAAAATGCTGTCTAATCTCTTCATGACTTTCTCTTAAATGATAAATGAGAGATCTTCAAGCAAAGTAAAATGGGAGTACTCATCAACAATCACCATCAAATTAATTCCATTGTCAAGAGGACCGAATAAGTCAACAACAATTATTCCTATGCATGCTTTGGCAACTCTGACATGCTTAAGTTGGTGTTGAGCGGTTTTCAATGATAGGTGGTTACGCAGATGATAGGCATTCAATTGTCTTTCAACTCTTTCATCAAGAAGAGGAAATGAAACCCAATTTCAGAGAGCCCACTTTGTAAGAACTAATTCATGATTTCCTTCATGGGCCACTTCATTTATATGTTGTCGCAGACTCTCAGGAATAACAATTATCAAACTCTCAGGACAATGCCTTCTTGAGTTGTGAACAGTTTAGCTTTGGCATTCTTGGACATCTGGTATGAGCTGTCACTGCAGGAGGTTGAGTGTTCCGGTTCCAAGACTGTTGTGTAATTATCTCTTTCATCTTGACTCATGGCAGTGATAATTTGTTTCAATTATATGACAGCTGGTGTGTTTGATTTCACAATGAGGTTTAATTGGCTTCAGCTGTCTTTGAAGGAGTGCAATGACACTGTATAGGCACTCTGGAGAGGTAGTTGGCAGGGTTTTGATCTTTCTCTGGATGATGTACAATTGTATAGCTGTACTCTTTTAATTGTAGACCCCAATGTCCAATGCAAGTAGGCATATTGGCTTTTGGATTGACAAAGATGGCTAACAGTGCTTAGTGATCTGTCAGAAGCATAAAAGACTTTCCGTTTAAGAACACGTGGAAATATTCACAAGTCAACACCATTGATAAACTTTGTTTATTCAGTTTGTGGATATGCACATTCAATTTGGGACAAACGTTTGCTTGCATATTCCATAATATGTCTTCAAGCATTTGGGTGTCTGCTGTGCTGTGCAGAGATTGCACCAAACCCAACATGACTAGCGGCAACAAGAACAAGTGTGTATAGAGCTTTGGATCAAAATATGCCATTCGGTAGCATTCTCAAAAGATGGCTCGTATTCAAGTGACCAATGAAATGAAACACTTTTTTCATCAAATCTCTCAAAGGAGCAATCACAGTGGCAAAGTTATGTATGTATCTCGAACAGTAACTAGACATGCCAAGGAATGAACACAACATGAAATCACCTTGTGGGGTACTTGCAGTTGACAACACTTGCACTTTAGTGGACTCAGATGCCATAACCCTATCAGAAAAGAAATTGACAAAATAAATTTAGCTTTGTTGTAGTGAATTCACATTTCTCAGCATTCAAACTTAAACTTGCCTTAACCAGTAAATGACACGCCTGCTTGAAAGCTTTATCATGCTCCTTCTGTGTAGCTCAGAAGGCTGATATGACATCCCTATAGTTAAAAGCATTCATGACAGGCCGCATAGTACGTCAAATGACATCTTGAAAAATGCAGCTGAGGACAAACAAGATCTTAGGGCCTGATTTAGATGTCGGCGGACAGGCTACCCCATCACAACTGTGATTGATACCCTTTCCCCCAAAATCCCATTATTTCCAATGGGATTTATATTTCGGCAGATGGCACATCCGGCACTGTTGTGACAGAGTAACACATCCGCCGACATCTAAATCAGTCCCTCAATTTTATATATCAAAATAGACCAACAAATGTAGGAAAGGTTGAAATGTAGCTGCGATTATCCTCGACCTCCGAATGATTGATATCCTTTGGTTAAAACAAGGCAAGAGAAGACTTTCACACCATTTAATTGTGTTATCATGTCAGCAATGAGCAGACCTTGATGTCTTTCTCTTTCAGTTCAAATTTTCGCTTGACTCATAGCTACACAGATCCATACAGCTCCGTCTCTGGCCTTTATAGGTTCTATCACTATTGGAGAAAGACATGATGTTGGACCAGTAGAACCCTCACTGATATCATATTTACGTAATCATTTGAGTTCCTCTTCAACAGGTTCTTGTAAATGAATGCAATTCTTCTGTTTTTGTGCAGCAAAATGAACATTGTCATTAATATGCAATTATAGTCTCATATTCTTAAGTTTTCCTCACCCATGAAAAAAAGAAGGGAACTGACTAATTAGTTCATGATGACAATTCATGTTGTAGTTCTCTGAGATCAGTCTGATATCAGCAGCTGTGCTGAAATTGAGTAAACAGACACTTGACACCGTATTGTGGAGCATATGAATGGGTTCTTCCACCTTTGTCTTCTTGTGTTTCATCATCACTACGAATGAACTTTGACTTGTCAAAGGTGTTGATGCAGCCAATGTATATACTTTAGTTTTTGACGGCATTAGTTGAGGCAGTGGAGATAGCTCATTATATTTCTCCTTAGGCATAATGTTTATTGTTAGAAATGGGGTCTCTGGTTGGCAGTCACTTTGCACCCTGCCCAAGCAGGGACCCTCACTCTAGTCAGGGCAATGGAGATATACACAAATAGCTATTGCTTGATGGCTTGGCACAAGCAGTCAGGCTTATTTCAAAGGCAATGTGTAAAGTATGTGTACCAAAACACACAGGGCCTCATTACGACCCTGGCGGTCATAGACCGCCAGGGTGGAGGCCGGAGGTAGCACCGCCAACAGGCTGGCGGTGCTACATCAGGTATTCCGACCGCGGCTGTGAAGCCGCAGTCGCCCAGCCGGGTTCGGTGGTTTCCCGCCGGATTTCCCCCGGCTGGGGGAATCCTCCATGGCGGCGCTGCATGCAGCGCCGCCATGGGGATTCCGACCCCCTTCCCGCCAGCCTGTTCCTGGCGGTTTACACCACCAGGAAGAGGCTGGCGGGAACGGGTGTTGTGGGGCCCCCTAACAGGGCCCCATTAAGATTTTCAGTGTCTGCTTGGCAGACACTGAAAATCGCGACGGGTGCAACTGCACCCGTCGCACCCCAGCAAATCCGCCGGCTCCATTCGGAGCCGGCTTCATCTTTGCTGGGGCTTTCCCGCTGGGCCGGCGGGTGATCTTTTCCAGCGGGAAAGTTAGAATGGTCCCCACGGTCATTTGACCGCGGGGCGGTGTTTGGGCGGTTTCCGCCAGGGTCGGAATGACCCCCACAGTAATACAGGGAAAACACCACAAAATGGACACCACACCAGTTTAGAAAAATAGTCAATATTTATCTAAATCAAGCAAGACCAAAACGACAAAAATCCAACATACAAGCAAAGTTATGAATTAAAAAAAAAAATAGATTCTTCATCCATAGAAAACAATAGATACACTTTTGTGACACAAAGTACCTGGTTTGCATCAAAAATAAAGCTGCACTGGCGAGAATGCTTCAGAAAAGTCATCAGTGTATTATTTTCTCACTTGCAAGTGAGGATGTGCATCGTTTTCCTGACGGGGCACCTCGAGTCCCCACAGGTTCATGATTATTTTTGATGCATAGCGAGGATGTGTGAGAAATCTGCCCGCACATTGATGGAAAACCGGGCTGCATGTGGTTTGCATAACTTTTAGCAGCCGGAAGCAGGTGTTAGCATTTTTTTTCCAGCTGCGACGCAGGTGATGTGTCGATTTTCCAGCAGAGATGCAGGATGTGCGTCGATTTCAGCTGCAAGGTAGGTGGTGTGTCGTTTTTACAGCTGTGTTGCAGGTGGTGCATCTAAATTTTCCCCGCACAGCTTCCTGTGCGTGGATTTCAGTCCTTGTTCTACCAGCTTCACTTTTCAAGGGCCCAGGGACTGGATAGGGCACCAGGGCAGGAGTCTCAGCAGAGAGTCCGGGTGCTGGCAGAGGAAGTATTTGATGGACCTGAGACTTCAAAACAGGAGGCAAGCTCAGTCCAAGCCCTTGGAGACACTTCACAAGCAGGAATATACCACAAAGTGCTGCCTTTTCCCTCTTTCAGGCATAATCAGCAACTGCAGGCCAACCCAGCAAAGCACAGTCACGGGCAAAGGGGCAGTACCCCTCCTCCAGCTCTTCAGCTCTTCTCCTTGGCAGAGGTTCCTCTTGGTTCTAGAAGTAATCTGAAAATCTGGGATTTTGGGTCCATTACTCATACCCCTTTCTGCCTTTGAAGTAGGCCAACTTTAATGGAAAGTCTCTGTTGTTCACAAGCTCTGACAATCAAAACAAACAACTCTACCCAACGATGTATTTTTAAATTGTGAGTTCAGAGACCCCAAACTCCACATCTCTATCTGCTCCCAAAGGGAAACCACACTTAAAAGTTATTTTAAGGCAGCCTTCATGTCAACGTATGAGAGAGATAGGCCTTGCAACAGTGAAAAATTAATTTGGCAATATTTCACTGTTAGGACATGTGAAACACATCAGTACATGTCCGACATTTAACATACAATGCATCCTGCCCATGGGCTACCTAGGGCTTCCTTAGGGGTACCTTACATGTATAAAAAGGGAAGGTTTGAGCTTGGCAAGTGGGTACATTTGCCAGGTTGAATTGGCAATTTTAAACTGCACACACAGGCACTGCAGTGGCAGGTCTGAGTCATGTTGACAGGGCTTCTCAAGTGGGTGGCACAATCAGTGCTGCAGGACCACTAGTAGCATTTGTTTTACAGGCCCTTGGCACCTCTAGTTCACTTTACTCAGGACTTACTAGTAAATCAAATATGCCTATCGTGGATAAACCAATCACCAATTCAATTTACATAGAAAGCATATGCACTTTAGCACTGGTTAGCAGTGGTAAAGTGCCCAGAGTCCTAAAGCCAACAAAGACTGGTCAGAAAAATGAGGAGGAATGAGGCAAAAACTTTGGGGATGACCCTGCAAATAAGACCAAGTCCAACATTTATCAACACACCACTGTTGATAATGAAAGGTTTTGAGCAACTGTTTACTTTCAGTGTAATCTTAGGACAATGTTTGAGTGATATTGGTGCTTTTTCATTTCGACTTTTCTTTGAATTTACATGGTGACAGTCCAACATTCACACATTTTTCTGAGGTAAACATCGCCAATGCAAAATCATCTTCACTTTCACTTGATATTAATTCTAAAGAATTTTTTGATGATAGACTTTGTTTGGCGTTGATTTGTCTCAGTTGGTGTGATGTGTTTCCTTGGTGGGCGTACCTCCAATGTTGCTTCTGGATCATTTGGGCAGCCATTTTGTCTTCGACAGCTAATATAACGTGGAGTATTATACTGGTGCTTGCCTAATTAAGGCTAGTGAACACAGCAGTTGACTCTAAAACTGATTTTTGTATCAGGTAGGTTTTTGAGAATAGTTGGAACTTTTTCATATGCTTTTTCATCAGGTTCTGTGGCACAAGTGTGTGCATGGTTCATTACACCTTTTTACTGGTGCTCTTGGGATCTGCACTACTTAAGCATATCAAATTATCTTGCTGTACCAATTAGTGAAAGGAACTGTGGCATGTAATATGCACTACAAGTCTCACGAATCATGAGAATAATACTGAATCATTATTTTTATTTTTAAGAACAATTAAAAAGAGGTGTTTTTTTTACAATTGGTTTCCATTGTTAGGACACTATGGTGAAGGGTCAATTACAGCTTTAAAAATTACATACTTACATTAAGTTCCTTTTTTTATGATTTTTAGCCCTGAGGAAGTCATGGGGTTATTCCCCTAGACGAAACACGTGTTGGCTGGGTACATTTGGAATTCCATCTTTTGTACATACAAGGTTATGTTTGTTACCAATAAACTACAAATTGGTTGAACTATACGGAAGAACTGCGACATTCTGTCTCTGCTTGTTACAAGATCAGACTGTTTTTCATGACTATGGGGGTCATTCTGACCGTGGCGGTCTTGGACCGCCAGGGCAAGAATGACGGAAGCACCGCCAACAGGCTGGCGGTGCTTCATTTCCCATTCTGACTGCGGCGGTAAAGCCGCGGTCGCACCGCCGGGGACGGCGGTGTCCCGCCGATTTTCCCCCGGCGGTGATAATCCACCAGGGAAGCGCTGCCCTGGGGATTATGACCCCCTTACCGCCAGCCTGTTTCTGGCGGTTTACACCGCCAGGAAGAGGCTGGCGGTAAGGGGTGTCCTGGGGCCCCTGGGGGCCCCTGCACTGCCCATGCCACTGGCATGGCAGTGGCATGGGCAGTGCAGGGGCCCCCCAACAGGGCCCCGGCCTGCTTTTCACTGTCTGCATGGCAGACAGTGAAAAGCGCGATGGGTGCAACTGCACCCGTCGCACCGCCGCAACACCGCCGGCTCCATTAGGAGCCGGCTCCTGTGTTGCGGCCTCATTCCCGCTGGGCCGGCGGTTGGAATGGGGGCCGCGTTATTGCAGCCGCTTGGCGGTTCCCGTCTGGCGGGCGGCGGTAGCCGCCCACCAATGTTAGAATGACCCCCTATATGTTTTGGACTCTGATACCTTATCGTTTTATGATCAAGTTACCTCTATATGGACTTTCGAAATATCAATGAAAGACATGTATTAATTTACTTCAGCGTGTGCCTCTAGCTTTGCAGTTTTGTCTGAATACCTTGGTTTGTTCAGTTTAAGGGGTGGGGGTGCTTCCTTTATGAGAGCACAGCTGTTATGATTTATATGCATTGAACTGTTTGCTGACTGGGTCTCTGAGCATCAAGTTTCTCTGCCGTCCAACACCCTCCCATTGGTGAGTGGTATGGGCTGAGGAAAAGGATGGGAGAATAGAATCTCCCATATGCAAATGATATCCCTCAGCATGTGTCTAATCCTGAGGTCTCCATTTCCATGCTACACCAGATCTTCCATCTTTAAGGGACCTACTCGGTATATAAAAAAAACTGGGTAAAATTCCTTCTCTACCCCTGTGTGAATGCACCACAGAGCAGAACCTCCCAGAAGGACTGGTGGTGGAGGAAGTGGGCTTCAAATATCTTTGTCTCTATGTTTCTAAGTGGCCTGATCCCTTCATCTCGGACAACACCTAGTCCATGATGGAACAGTTTATAGTGGATGTGCAATATTGCAGATCGCTCCCACTCTCGCTCCGTGGGAGAGTGGCAATGTATAAAGTGATTTTCTTGCCAAAACTCCTATATGCCCTACAAAATACACTATATCGAGGTCCATCTGAGTTTTTCAAGGGGGTCAACCTAACATTTTGTCATTTTTGGATGGGACGGGCAACAGCCAGGATAGCACTCAACAAACTCATGAGGGGGTGAAATCATGGTGGCATTACCTTCCCTGATTTGGACAAGTTCTATTGGGCTCCACAATTGAAAATTATCAATGAGTGGGCATTCGCCCCCCTGAAATAGCCCTTTACCAGGGTGGATCATAGGGCTCTAGGTCATCGGGGCTTCCCGGGCACATCACACTCCAGAAGGAGTTGCAGGCTTGTCCCATCCTTGACGAGGGTTACAGCCTCCATTTGGTGGGTGGCAAATAGGTTCCTGGGTTGAGAAGGAAAGACCACCAAGATGACCGCTGAGGGACAGTGATATGCTGGCTGATGTGGGGAGGCTCGGTGGTTTTTCTTGTTGGGTCTTGATCAGCATCTTAACATTGGGGAATGTGGAGAGGGGAAAGATCTGGTCTGATGGGAGGAATTGCAGGAGGAATATGAGATGGCAGCCAAGGACGTTTTTCAGTACCACCAGCTGTGTCATGCACTGCTTGTGCATGTGGGCTTGGAAAGCCACTGGAAGATGTCTCACAACTGGAGTATTGACAGTTGTCAGAACCACTACCCAAAAAAGATATTTAACTCTCATACACTAAGCTGATGAATAATGCCCCTAAACCCGTACTGAAGTTAAGGGAGTCCTGGGAGGCAGACACTGGGGAAGAGGAAAGGGAGAAGGTGAATTGACCACCCAGAAAAATGTCAATCAGAGTACGGTTTTGACCTGTTCAGCTGTGGTTATTGCACAGTTCCTACTGTATGAGGGTACTTATCCACAAGATGGGTTGGGATGTCTCCAGTAGGTGTATTAGGGGTTGTGGGTCGCACAGTGGTTTTCTGTATATTCTGTGGGACTGTCCATGGCTAGAGAATTTCTGGGCTGGGGTCTGGGAGTGTTTTTCAGCCTATGTACTGAGATCTCAGTCAAATTGATCCCCTTTAAAGTTTGGGAGGAAAAGAATTCCAGCAAATACCCCAGACCCTTGTCCACCCTGGGGTTCCTAGTGGCTACATATTGTTATGACTGATCCACCATGTGGAGAGGAGTGGCAATTTGAAATGGGCAGTGCAGGGCCGCAGAGCAACAGGTTTATGAAGGCAGAGGATGAACCCACAAGGAGAGAAATTATGGAGCATGCGGGCGAATTATCTAGACCTCCCTGATGACCAGCTGGGACAGGAGTGAACGTACCTACTGGGTTGAGGATCACGGGCGAAGTATGCCCTTTGTCTGTCAAAGAGGACTTTATGGTTGGAGGGATGATACCAGGCGTCCAACTGCTACTTCGATGTGGTATCCTCCGAGATACATT
This sequence comes from Pleurodeles waltl, assembly GCF_031143425.1. Lineage (NCBI taxonomy): Eukaryota > Metazoa > Chordata > Amphibia > Caudata > Salamandridae > Pleurodeles > Pleurodeles waltl. The sequence goes on from NC_090445.1 coordinate 1,304,528,359, forward strand.
GCGCAGACGTGGGTTTTAGTTGTGTTTTCCTTCAAAATAAAAGTTGGTTAAAAAAACACAAGGCACACATTTTATTGATACATTTTAGATGAGTGTATTTTAGATATGTCCGATTACATCGGGAAAGTACAGATGGATCTGGTTTGGTGCTGACTTTTTAATTTACCTCATTGTTTGACGTTGTTTGATTCTGTTCTCTCTGTCACATGTGTAAGTGTTGGTCTTGTGCCCTACTGCTCTTCGGGATCACTTATAAATTACAGCTTTTGCCTTACGGAGTACGATTCAATATGCATAAATTATATGAATCATTCAGTAAATTGCAGTAGAGATGCCTGTCCTTAAAGACCTTGTGCATAGAATTCAAGGTAGATGACATATGGTTGAACTATGGAAATTGAGCAAGCTGTATTTAAGTGATAATGCCCCTTGATAATTGCCTTTGTGGAGGGAGGGCACATGTGATTGGCTTTAAGCAATTATGCCGACGGTAAAAGCAGCTAACGGGAACAATATCACTATTAGAACAGAGTAAGCAAAGTCCGCACATTGTCAGTCATACCGCTCACAGATTGAATTAAGTTACTGCAGCGACATTTCCTTCTTGAAATTAATCCTGCTTCTGCTCGGTGTTTTTTTTTGCTTAGCACGCGCTTTTCGTTTTCTAATTAAGTGATATAGCACTCAAGCTTTGTTACCTCAGTGGACGAGCAGCACTTTCGAAATTATTTGGAAAGGGGTGATACAAACAGTAGAATTAAAATGCCCTTGGCTATCAAGTGAGAACACCTATGGCCCAAGGCTGAAGACAACAGTAAGATCATTTCACACTTCCAAAGGCATACATTGGCAGAAAACAACTTTTCACAGATACCGCAGCTTAGTTGAAGGAGTGCAATCGAGAAATATAGTATGACTCCTGTTATTCCGCATTGCTTTCTAATCTTACAGAACTGTAGCTAAAAGAAATTCTTTCAGCTGCTGAGAATGCTGGCCTGCCGTCTTCTGCACATTTTATGGCCCGAAGAATTATGCTGCAGTAATAAATATACCATTGGGTTTACTTTTTGTAAATTCAGGGTAATAATTTATTATTTATTCTTCTAAAAACATATTAATTTAATGGGAAACGTGCGTGAGAAAACTTGTTTCGAGTCCTATCTTCTATACATATTTAGTTGCGACAAATGCCTTGATCTTTCCTGTGCGCTCTGCTTGTTTTTGTCTATCTCTTGGGCTCTATCTACTTCTGACTTTCTTTGACCCATCCACACTTGTATGTGTCTTAATATCTTCGCTTTAGAAAGCATTGTCAGTGCCAAGAAAGCTGCCTTTAATGTGCTGATTCCTGCTCTCGTTTGGGCAAAACGTTCATCGTACACTCAAATAGGTACACTTCCCAACCTGCACTCACACAGGCACAACACTTGTTCTTCCTTTACACAAGCACAGCTTTCACCATGTTGCACCTCCCTCTCTGCAATAAAACAAACATATCTCTTGTCCTGCAATCAAAAAGTTGCAGGTACCATCCTGCCCTAAGAGAGGCACATCGCCCGTGTTTAAGGGAACATGATGCATCCCTACCTTTTTCCCTGATCTGGTGCCCTTCTGACAGCCTAGCATCAATGCAGGCACCCTTGCACCATGGTGCCCATCCATCTCCCCCTCAGAAAGTCCTCTCTTCTTAAAGTGGCATGCAAGGTGCTTGCAACTCTATGAGGAGCACAAATTCAACACATCCTCTGTTTACCACCTGTCAATCCATGGGCTTTCAAAATGGAAGTGTGTGTCATTGAAAAGACTTCAGAATTATCTGCTTACTGGAATGAAGCAATCAATGTGAAATTTGCGTGAGTTTTCAGGGGTTGTTTTGTTTCTTGTTAAAATGTTATACTCTTTCACTTGTGATTGACTCTCCATTTTATGCCCCTGATTGTATGGCCATGTTCTTTAGCATAAAATTATGAGGTAATAATGATTTACTGCAGTTTAAATACTGAGGTCTATATTTATAATTTCTTCACACTGAGCAGTGCAGCAAGCCACCTTGCTGTCCTGCATGAAAGGGAAAGGTCAGAAATGTGCCATATTTAACATTACATGTCGCATTTCTGTGCTTCCCTAGTGCTGGGGCACGTTTGTCTGCCTTGCGTTAATGCAGGCACCCGTGCGTCATGATGCAAGTGTGTCTGTGTTGTAAGCAGTATTGTTAAATTTGTGAATGAGCCAAAATCTATGAGTGGATGCATGGGAACACACACTCTCCACCCAATGAACGCAACTCTGTGATTTGCGCTGCCTTGCATTACTCTTGATTTGATAGTCATGCAGTGTCACGCACAGTGGCCTTGTGTAGCTTGGTAAATCTCACTTAGGTTTTGCGTCACTCTTGCGCCCCCTGCCATGGCGCAAGGACAACATAAAAACCTTGATAACTCTGGCCCTGAGTGCATATATATAAACTTGATTCTATGCACTACATATAGTCATCTTATGAAGGTTTTGTGATATGTTTAGAGTTCTTCACAATGAGGCCCAGATTTGCAAAGATGTTGCGTCAGGATTACTTATTTGGCACAGCCCCCATGAAAACTCTATTTTGGTATTTACAAAGTCATACAAATGTGGCTATTGTTAAGACGAGAGGAGCAACGTGCTGCCTTGTTTACCTTGCATCTGGTAGTTGTTACAAGAAGGATGCATTGGCATTCTTGTGCATCCAGCCATGATATCATTATTTCTCCTTGTTATTTCCTCTCTGCATGCATGCTGCATTCCTTAGCACACTTTCAAAGAGAAAATAGCCTACAAATGATAGTTTATCTGCAGGAAGGTATCCCTTAATGCAAAAAAAATATCCTGACCCCAGCACCGACACACTTGTTTTATGACGCACTTGTTTTATGACAGAAGTGTGTCTGCATTGGCGCTTGGCAGCCAGAGGTTTAGCAGTGCTAGAAGAGAACAGAGCTGTGCCACAGCTTTGAAAATATGGTGCTATTCCCCACTTTATCCTTCTGGAGTCTGTGAAATGTAATAAATATGCCCCTTAAGCTTGAAGCTTTGTTCTAGTATCTCAATAATGTTCTCAGTAATTAAGACCCAAGCACACAAAAGCACTGGCAAGTGTAAAACATTGTTTTAACTGGGAGAACAATATCATCCTTCTTAGAAGTCTAGATGCCTGAGTCCCCTGTAGGGGTAGTCATACTTTATTGCATCAGATAAAATCTAACGCCCGGAGTTCAAAATTTTCTTATTATGAAAAGCATACATTTAAAACTTCTGAGTATTCAAAGTCTTTCAGCAAAAGTGGAACATAGCAACCAGATGGTGGTGCTTTCCTTACTTAAAATCCACATCTCGTTGGAGATAATTTTCCTTTATCCATTAAAACATATATTGAAATCACTTTGCGATATTGTTTATGTGTGTGCGTTCTAATCAAGTGAAGTTGAATGCCCTTTGCACATATTAGAAGTTGAATGTTTGAAAGGAAAATACCCAGGAGTCTACCTGATGAAAAACCCCAGTTACAAGTAGTGCAGACGTTCTTGAGGAATTACACTCTGCAAAATAATATTGATTGAATGAATGAAAAGTTTATTTTGCTGGCAAAACCCCAAAAAGAGGTGCCTAGGCACTTCTTGACCATTATGACCGACATAGAACAGGAGACCAGTTAGATCATTATTTTTCTAACAGTGGGGGCCTGATACATATAGGTAACTTACACTTCTTAGTAATTTACACTTTTGAGTGAATTTGCTACTTTTTGACTATTCACAAAATTTGAGTAAAAATGTACATCAAAAGTGTAACTTACACTTTTGAGTAAGTTTACTGTGTTATGGCTATTGACACAATCCCAGTGCAAGCTACATTTTTGGAGTAAATTCACAGTTGGATTCTTATTACGATTCTATAATGACATGTGACCAAAACAGCAAATAAAATATATTGTGGGTCACAATATCTTGTTGTCAAGAATATTATGAAACTTACTATTAAAAGAATAAATATTAATTTTTATACATGTAAAATCTTTGTTTTCAATAAAGTGGTTCCTACAATTTTTTTATATAGTTGTATATAACATTGTTTTTGATTGTTTGTTAATTTTAGTTATTTTAGTATTATAAGGTATCAGTATTGCAATAACATTTGTTTTTAATTTGTTTTAGTACATTTTGTTTATATTTTATTATGAATTGTTAACTTAGTAGCTGGCTGTTTAGTTTCTAGGGGTAGAATTTATGATGCAAATTAGTATTTATAATTTATAAATAGTTAACTTATTTATTCCATTGCTAATTAATTAAGTTAATTAATAATTAATTTATGTATTATATTTTAATTGTTTGTTGCATTTTATTTATTACTTTGTTGATCAATAAATGTTTTTCATAAGTGGGTTAATATATTGTATATTTAATAATTCAATTAATTGATTAGTTTACGTAGGTTTACAAAACTATACATTTTTTATATTATTAATTTTATTTGATTGTCTGTGTTCTCTTTTTGGACTAGCAGGTTGGGAAGTGTTTACATTGAAAATATTTTATATAACCTTTTTTATTTTTTAGATGAAACTTGTATTTACTAAAAGTAAATGAGTTTTTATTTTTAAATAAATGCATTTATCCTTTCAAAGCTTTTTAGTTTGTTTGGTAAATGTTTATTTAAAAAAGTGCCTAGGAATACTAAATTTGAACCCCTTTGAAATCCAACACTTTCCCTCACATTGTCATGGGAATAGAAAATTCAACATTTCTCTACTTTTGTGTACATGGAAGTGGTAATGGTAAATCTGACCACTCCAATGTTAAAAAATGTCCCTTACTTTTCTTATATTGGAGCGGGAATGGTAAATCTGATCCTTCCAAAGTAAAATACTTTTCCTATTGTTGCTTAGATTGCAGGGGGTAGGGTGTAAAAGACATTGATCCATCTGATTCCAACACTTTGGTTACATTGGACTGGGAATAGTAAATTTGACCCCTCTAAAACCCAATACTTACTCTACTGCTGCTCAGGTTGGAGACAGATTAGTGCACCTGACACATCCAGATCCCAACACTTTCCCTACTTTTATTTACATTGGAGTTGAAATAGTAAGTTTGACCATTCCAAAGGCCAACAATTTCCCTAATTTATTGATGTTGGAGTAGGAATAGTAAATCTGATTCCTCAAAGTCCAAATTTTTCCAACTGTTACTCGGATTGGTGTGGGGATAGTATAGGCCAATGCATTACCTAGTATTGCTCACATTGGTGTTGGTATAGTGTATGTGACATCATTACTGTAAACAAATTCTCTAATTTTGTTTATGTTGGACTGTCAGTAGTATGTCTGACAACCCTAAAGTCCAACCCTTTCCCTACTTTTGCTCAGATTGGTCTGGTAATAGTATATTTTGTAATGTGCACATTTTATTTTATGTGAAATTTTGAAAATGTATTTATTTATGTTTAATACTGTCAATATTTTACACTTATAATCTGATTTATACTTAATATAATGCTATGTATAAATATAATGAAATCAATACACTTACTTGTTTTCTATATTTCTCTGTTGGACAACATTTTTGTAGTTTACACACAAAGTATGTAAACATCATATTTTGGTTCCCAATATTTATTTTCCTGTATGTGTGCATCACAATATTTTTCCTCACAATATTATGTAGTACAATCTTCTAAAATGGGTGTGTTATAATTAGACCTGGGGAAATGTGTAATTCTTGAATTCTCTGTTATGTGAAATTCACAACATTTCTCAAACTTTTCCATTATACAACTTTCTAAATTGTATACATCTGAGTGCACAAAAATATCCTGCTAAAAGACACTTTGGCCTTGTACTGATCTTGTGTCAATAACTCACAAGAGTTTGTTAGGTGAGTTGTACACTGCTTCATAAAGTCATGCGTGGTACCAACAAACCAAATTGCTCTCTAAAATGGGTATGTTGTATAATTATTGGGGAGTAATGTGAAACTTAGTATAATTTCATGAATAAATACATCACATGACATTCCCCAGTGTTCGGGCCAATGCCAAGCTTAGGAGAGGAGCGTATGATATTTGTAATGTCTTTGCTTAATGTCTATAGTCCCCTGAGATTGATTGCATGGCGTAGTTCAACTGGTAGATTTGAGGATTTTATTTTATTTGCTTCTGTGAGCACTTGATCTTGCATCTTCATAGCTAAAAGTCAGAGGATGGCAGTTGCTATATCTTTATTTAGGCTGCTTTACATTGAAATATAAAAAATAAACTTTACTTTTAGATGGGAAGTGGATTTTAACATTTGAACACACCATGTTCCCAGTCTGAAACATGGCTAGCAATGAGAGGGTTTTGAATTTGGGATCAGAGAATCCCAGGATGCACTAGCTGCACCAATGAAGGACTGTAGCAAATTATGAATTTGTGTATTTCAAGAAGAAGGGTTTTATGATTTCTGTGACCCTGCGAACCACCTGAAATTGAATGTTGGTCTACTATATGAGAAAGGTATTGTCATGGGCATCCTTATGCACAATGTTCGAGATTATAGGTTGGATTCTGACCATGATGGGGAGTCAGTCAAGGTCTGGTGTCATGGGTTTGATGCAACTGAATTTGCTTGTAGAGTGAACCTAGTTCAAAAGGAGCAATGGATGTTTGATAAGCACTTGCTAGTACTGATTCTTCAAAATCTAGGCTTGAGATGACTAGGTAATTATCAGGGTGTTGGGATGGTCTGTGGACATACAGTTATTCATGATGGCATTGAGGTGAATGTTAGCTGTCTTTGCTACCTAGTTGATATGATGGAAATATGTGAGAGCTAAGTTTAGAATTCACTGTAATGATTTTGTGGATAGGATATATACAGGTATAATTCCCTGAGGTTTCAATGAGTCGATAGAACAGGAGTTCACTTTACTACAGAGAGAGGGTAAGAGAAGTAAATATGTGTTAGGCTGGTTTAGAAGTAGACAATTTGCTTGTATCCTTGATTCTACTGGGATAGGTAGTTTCTGAGGATGTCAATATTGTCCGTTAAGGAGATTTGTAAGTACTGGTGAGGGGTGTTTTACAGGTGCAGTTGATGTATGGGGGAGGACTCTGTAAAAAGGAGATAGCTCAGAATTAATAAACTACATTTTTTGCATATCTTTTCTTCAAAACAGTTGCATAAACTTTCACAGAATTGACCAGGAGTCACTGTGGTTTTCTTAAAATTTTCCTGACCTGTTGAATGCCCATTTAGTATTCAGTTGGTTGATTCAGAACCCGGAGCAATTTAAGTTGGCTTTTTGAGCTGAGGTATTTCTGCACATGGGATTTGTAGAGATCCGTATTCATGGCTAGGTTTGCTCTCCTCTAATGTCATTCTAGGCTAAGACATTGTCTTTTTAGCTTGGCTCGATTCTTGTCAAACCTCTAGTTGAATATCTTATTTGCAAGCTTCAGTTTTTTTGGTTGAAGTGAAGAAACAGATTAATATGTTTTAGTGACATTGGTATGCTGAGACTCAAGCATGTTTTCTGCATGGAAAGAGATCCGTGGATGAGTCCAAAGTAAGGCAAATGAATTCTGTAACTTGCTTTGAAAGACCTTTTGCCAGTTCTAACATAGTTATGACTTACATATGGTGGGTTGGTTGGTTGGTACTGTTTGCAGTTCAGTAGGACAGCTAAGATAACCAGTAAGAGATTAATTAGGAGATGTGTTTGAAGATAGCCTTATAGATGTGATGACTGCAGATGGAGCCTACAGTTTTCTTTATGATTCAAAGTCAAGCTCTACTAGAAGAAAGAAGTGACTCTAAGGCATTGATAAACCTGCTTATAATTTGGTGTGTCCATATAATAAAATGACACATCAAGAGAACTTAACATTAGGTAAGTGTAAGACCTGGCATTCTTGGCGTAGTCTACCCTGTATTTTTGCCACCTTCCTGTATTTTTGGCTCTTTGCTGGACTCTGTGCTGTTTTTGGGTTCTCTTGGCACTTTACAACTGCTGACCTGTGCTAAAGTGCAAGTGCTCCCTGTGTAAACTGTATGTGTAATTGACGTTTCCATGTTTAGCATATTTGATTTATGAGTAAGACCCTAGTAAAGTGCACTAGAGGTGCCCAGGGCCTATAAATCAAATGCTACTAGTGGGCCTGCAGCACTGATTGTCCCACCCACATGAGTCCTCTTATAAGAGTGGCTCAGACCTGCCACTGCAGTGACTATGGGCCAGATGTAGGAAGCTGTTTGTATGGTGCAAACTGCGAAAATCGCAGTTTGCACCATGCAAACAGCCTTCTGCGATGCACATTCACAATTTGTGAGTCGATACCGACTCGCAAATTGTGAAAGCGACTCGCAAATAGGAAGCGGTGTTTCCCTTCCTATTTCCGACTCGCATCGCAATGCAGAATTGCTTTGTGACCGCGAGTGCGGTCGCAAAGCAATTCTCAGTTACCCCCAGTGTCACACTGGTAGTAACTCATTCGCTAAAGGGAAGGGGTCCCCATGGGACCCCTTCCCCTTTGTTAATGTTGCCCAAAGGGTTTTTTCAGAGCAGGCAGTGGTCCAATGGACCACTGCCTACTCTGAAAAAACAAAAACAAATTGTTTCGTTATTTTTTTTATTTTGCAACTCGTTTTCCTTTGAGGAAAACAGGCTGCAAAATAAAAATACAAAACTGTTTTATTTAAAAAGCAGTCACAGACATGGAGGTCTGCTGACTTCAGCAGGCCACCATCCCTGTGAGTGCAGGGACTCTCTATGGGGTTGCAAATTGCAACCCATCTCATTTATATTTATGAGGTGGGGTCTTTGCAACCCCATAGCATGTCGCAGACGGTGTCTGAGACACCGTTCTGCATCTGATATTGCGACTCTGAAATTGCGAGTTGCACCGACTCGCAATTTCCGAGTCGCAATATCGGCAATTCGTACATCTGGCCCTATGTGTGCAGTTTTAAACTGTCAATTCGACCTGGCAAGCATACCCACTTGCCAGGCCCAAACCTTCCCCTTTTGTACATGTGAGGCATCGCAAAGATAAGCAGTAGGTAGCCTTATGGGCAGGGTGCAGTGTATGTTAAAGGTGGAACATGTACTGATGTGTTTTACATGACCTAACAGTGAAATACTGCTGAATTCGGTTTTCACTGGTGCAAGGCCTCACAGGTTCACATGGGGGCAGAAAGAGATAAGGAGTTCGAGGTCTCTGAACTCACAATTTAAAAATACAACTTTTGATAAAGTTGTTTTTTAAATTGTCAGTTTGAAAATGACACTCTTAGAAAGTGGGCATTTTCTTTCTTAAACCATCCTGTGACTCTGCCTGCTTGTGTATTCCCTGTCTGGGTCAAACTGACAGTTGGGCTGTTTGTAAATCTCCACTAGACAGTGACACAAAGGGAGCAGGGGTGTAGCCTGTATATCCTGACGGGCCATCTGGGTTAGAGTGGAGGGAGGAGTGGTCACTTACACCTGAAAGGGCTGTGCTTGCCCTCACACAATGCACTGGGGAATAGTGATGCTCATTTATAGTGTTATGAGAATCCAGTTTGTGACAGAAAGCACTGTCAGAATGTAGTCATGAGTTTCAACAATGTACTACACTCATTATAAGATACACTGCCACTACTATTTAATTTGAGCTAGTCGTTGCAGGTGGAGCCTACCAGCACTCCCTTTTGGGACATCCTTTATTTTTATTTATCAGACTTTGATGTAGTAAGCTAGTGAAAAACACACAACATGGACAGAAGATGAATGAGAAAGATGGAAAAGCTGTGACAAAAGGAACACGCAGGGATGAAAAAGAGCCTGCAAGAGTGGCATAAAGGGGCAGTTGAGTGTATGGTGTGGATTAAAGGGGCATAAGGGGAATTAGGACCAATCAGACTTGGTATTCAACACTCTGACCTTCAATAGCACCAGCCATAGGTTTCTGAACAAAAGAATATTTTGCAAATTAAACACTGGCTACCACAGTTTAAAAGATATATTGCACATATTGTAATACAGGCTGTATATGGATAAAGTAGGCTGCCACAACATTTAGAAAATGATTTAGGGACTGATTTACAAAGGCAAACTTATACTTTTGTGTAATTTTTAATTTTTTTTGTATTCACAATGTATGAGTTCGTAGTAAAGTTATGCCTGCAGAGACTCTGCAGTCAGGGTGGAGAATTCAGCAAGTAAAAGATAGGACAAGAATATTTTTTTATGTGCTGATTCCTCCACCCTGTCTGAGGAGGCTCTGCAGTCATAAACTACTATTAACTTGTTGTTTGTGAATGTAAAAGATTAGTAAACGTAGATGTGACGGGGCCCAGGAAACAATGGGTGAGTCCCACAGGGGGACTCAGGAGAACTTGTTGGACGTAAGCACGATAGAATGTGCTTACATCATCAGGAATCCCCTCGAAGAAAGAAAAGCGGAATGAGCAATAGTGAAATGGAGGAGCACCAGCAGGAAGACGGACAAGGATAGAAGGCAGGGCTACCAGAGGAAGAGAAACGAGAGAAGACGGCGAGCGGAAGCCCAGGAGCAGAACAGGAGAGCCAGGAATCAGCCGCAGGGAACAGGGAGAATAAGAAAGCCAGCCACATCCTTGGAGGGACGTGGCTCTTTCAGGTACCTGATGGCTTACTCGATCAGTTTTCAGAACTGGCGGAGGACTGGGCACTACGAAGCACAGCACTTAGAGATTAAGCGGATAAAGTCCTCGTGAGCCACAACCCGATAAGAAAGAGCACCTTGTTGAGCACTGGAATTTGTTTTTGCTTTTTGTACTTCACTTTTCTTAAAAAACAAAGCACTTTCACAAAAAGAAATAAAAAACCTGGACCAAAAGACTAAAGATACCGAACCTGACAACAGATTCTTGGGCAGCACAAATTAAACTCGTGTGTGAGCACAATAAAAGGGACTTCCTTCCTACTTCTTTCCCGACCCGCTCTAATCACACCCCAAACTGCATGCACCAAAGGAATAATAACACTAAAACAGAAAGTGAAAAAAAAAAAAAAAAAAAGAACGCTTACCTGATAGAGGCTTCTTGTTTTGTTTTCTCCCCTTCTCTCGCTGGCTTTGTGGGAGTGGACCTCTGAAGAATCCCTGACGTCCCATGGAAACAAATAAATAAACAGTCACCTGGGAAAGGAACCAAGAGACATAAAATCAATTCATCAACATAGAAGACTCTAAGGAATTATTAGAACTCTGTATTGGAACAGTAAAGGCAGTCTGTTCAACCATTTCATAGTGTAGAGAACTTTATAGACAGGATAGAAGCACTAAAGACCTCCCTGGATACACACTCTTCTCATCACAGTGCACAAAGTTTACCTTGGTGAATCAGGACCTAAGTATGTAAGTGCTTATGAAGTATCCATAGATTACAGTCATCAAAGAGGATGGCGATGACAGAGAAATGTGATGACAGGAGAGGGTGAGCGTGATGGCATATGGAGGTGAAGACAGAGTGGGATAATGATTGGAGCGAGGTGATGGGGGAAGAGTATGAGGATGATGGCAGAGAAGGGGGAGAACAATGGCAGAAGAAATGGGGGGAGGTTCATGGCAGAGGAAGGTGATTGTGACATAACAGTCATGGCAAAGGAAACCGATAATGTGGGAGTCATGGCAAAGCAAGAGAATACCAGAAAAGGTTGATGGCAGGGCAGGCTATTGGCAGGAGACATTGAGGTTTTTGGAGCTTCCAAACATGAAAAACTACAAAATATTGGTAATATAAAAGAACCCAAAATTGATACAACCTGTTGCAAATTTCCATTTTAATGCTGCTATATTTCCTTTTTGTGCCTCACAATCCTGCGGTTCTGAAAAGTCTAAAATGTCAGCCAAAACAAAGGCGTTTTGAGTTGTCCAGATTCAGCGGCACCTATGTAGAATTTATTGCACACTCTACAACTGCATTGTTTTGCCAGCAATAAAATTGTTAACCTCAAGGAGAGTCATGAGCCCCCAGTCAATGAACCACTCACCTCTAAGTCACATCTGTTGCATAAGTTATGACTTTGGCATAGTTCGACAAGGTGTGCTTTCTGGCCCACGGGTGACACAGGTGAACTTGTTTCAATGCAAGAATGATGAAAATGAAAGACAGACTATTGTAGCATTGCAAAATACTATGCAACATATTATTGAAAAAGAGATGTTGCTTTTAGGTTACTAACATTCCCAATGAAGGGATAAGGGGCACTGTGGAAAGAGTAACACACCCATTTTGTTATTCATAACATCACACAAACAGTGTACTAGAAGAATGAACAGTTTTAAGTAAAATCATTCATTACTACAGGAAAAATCTGTTTCTCACTATATCTAAAACAACTAAGCAGAATATTATAAAAACAGCAAGAAGTCATGCTATAAATAATGAGAATAAAATGAACATTTCTAACATGGTTAAAATGTCATTTAGAACCTAACACCCTGAGGCCTACCTCTGCATGCTACACTAAGAGAGTATCGATGCAGAGCAATGTTCAATCTAGAGTGTGTGTAGAGAAAAGAGCCACACTGTATACTTTGTTGATAGCAAAGGATGTCTTTATCAGCAAAGGCATGAAGACAGTTTTCCCTATGAAGAGGCAAACACATATTGCGGTTTTCCTCCAGGACTCAGCTTTAACGGCTTCAGGCAAGATGCAGCATCTGTGAAGTGTGAAGTGTGCTGCCGGTAGGTGAGACCATCTCTGGTAGAATCTCAGGTGAATCTTTGGGTGAAGGACCTCTTCTGACAAGTGGTCAAGTGGCAGTCTTTTATACTAAATCTTATCATGGAATTTCTGACTTAGATTTGGGAATGTCTGACCTAGATTATGTGTATCAAGGTATGCATCCTCAACACTTCCCTATGAACATAGAAGGTAAAAGGACGTCAATTCAGACTACATTATTTGGGCTAAATTTCTGTATTTGTTCTCATTCAACGTTGACCCAATGAAAAGTATACATTTGACTCAGATGTATGTTGCATCAATGTCATTAATTTAACTGTAACAGTTCTAAAAAAGATAAGATCTGGTGCCATCTCCATCTAATGGCAAACATGACAAATATTCTGCATAAATCAGAGAACACAGCTGCTTCCACTGCCTAAGATTGAGAAGATAGGGAGCTCTGTTTTTCAAAATGTAGTTGGAACTATATAAAAAGGACCTGAGGGGCTTTACATCACATTAGGTAGGACAAATACTTCCCCAGGAAAAAACATTTACCAAGATACACAGACAGCAGGACAGGTGAGAGTAAATATCACTCCAGACCTTCTTTTTTTTTTTTTTTAGAAAGATCAAAACTGAGGCTCTCTCCATTACAGACAAGAATCCCAGGTCTCAGATCAAGTTAATTACCTGCATGACTGAAATCCCCCACTGGCAGAAGACCAGCTGTGTAAAGCTGAACAGCAACAAGACCAAAATTGTGATCTTCCAGAAGAGCACATCACAGTGGGAAGATTTTAAAATGGCTCCCAATCAGAACATGGAAAATCATCATTCATGAACTGGTCACCGGCAAGCTGGACTATGAGAACACCCTCCATGCTGGTATCAACAAAAAACTCACCAGAAGGCTGCAGAACATTTAGAGCACAGTACCCACAAGCACTCTCAACTACACACACCACACTCACATCACACCACACCTGAAGGAGTCCAAATGGCTCCCCATTCACAAATGAGCACAATTCAAACTTCTCATCCACACTTTCAAGGCAATACATAACACTTGCCCAGCATGCCTCAACAATCACATCTTCTTTCACAAACCTTCCAGATACCTCTGCTCATCCGGAATCCCAAACATACAGAAAAAAACAGATCCTGTAGTGGAAACTTCTCATACATCACTCCTAAACTGTGGAACAGCCTGCCGCTACATAAAAAGAGCCTCCTCCTCATTTCTTGAATTCCACAAAAAGCTGAAGACCTGGCTTTTCAAGTAATCCCACTAGACCCTAAATGTGGCTAGACTCGTAACATAACATAATAAAAATAAACTTCAAAGCACACTTCAATAAACTATCTTTGAGCTCTTGAGCAGATGATTTAGAGAGAACACTGCTAATTTGTTTAGAAGAGGACCATCATTTTTGGGGGGGATTGTATATGATCTGCAAGAACTTAACATGGAACTGCAGCTCAAACTTGAGGGTTCAGAAAACAGGTTGAACTTGAACATACAGTACTAGCATCCCACAAAGGTAATGCACAATTTATCTGATTGATTAATGCTAGCGCAGGGTAGAGCATTCTGTGTTCTTTAGATATATTCTTTATTTCTATCTTCCTTTGTGCTTTTCTCAATGAAAGTGCCATCCTAGTCAGCAGTTTGACTTTCTCAATAATATTGCTAATTAGCACATCACTAGCTGAGACAAACATTTCCTTTATAAAGCCCGTTTTGGTTGTGTGAATTAGTTTGTCTAGGGCTGACCGCAACCTATTTGCTAGAATTTCTACACAAATTTTACAATCAGCGATACTCAGGAAGATTTGTTGGTAATTCTTCAAATGTAATGGATTCTTGACTTCTTATAGGATCACAATAATATTTGTTTCCATAGCCTAACTGGTCACAACTCCTGAATTTGGGTACTAGTTTAATAGTGACTTAAGGGGGGTAACAATTACCTCTTTTCTGGTATACTAAAAGGAAGCAGGAAGGTTATCGAGCCCCTTCCCTACTTAATGTGAGTGGATGGCTTTGATCATTTCTGACTTTCTAATAGTGTATGGCAAATATTGGTAAGTCTTTAAAATATTCTTTTTAAATGTATTTTTATTGGCATTGTTAAAGTTAGAACAATCAAACATGAGCATATGTCACAACACAGTTGTACAATATCATGATGTACCTCATACTTTTGCAGTCATCAGTGAATGTATACATTTCTAGCACTCAAAGGCAATGTAATGGCCTGGTATGAGATCTTAATAGGGCACACATAACAAAACCCACCCACTGGATTTGAGAGAGGCATCCCCCAGCAACCATCTCAGTGATATGCCCTTGTGTCAGCCCATCCTTTGTATGATTTCGTCGGTCCTACACAGAAGCTGTGACCCCCGGGCTGTCTGACTTCCCCACCTCTTCCACAGCCCCATCCACTTGACTTGGGTATCGGTTTTCTGTCATAGTTATGCCAGGAATGGTTCCCAAACATCCCTGGGATGGGAATGATGCAGCATAAGTTTCCAGTAGCTAGTAAATTATTTTTGACTATAAGTCACATCCTCCGTCAATGTGTTTATGGTGGGAACTGGTTTCCTGCCCGAATGTATGGCCACACTGCATTTTGCCAATAAGAACAGCATGGTAATGAGCTTGCCATCCTGGGGTAGTATATCCAGCACATACCCAGGCATGCTGACCAAGGGGGTATGTTAGAGCAGCAACTCTGTGATTTTGTGTGCAGTGTTGTAGGAAAGTACCATCTTGCCTGTCATGTTACCCCCATTTTTACTTGTGTGTCTGTTTGTTTTTGCCTGTGTCACTGGGATCCTGCTAGCCAGGACCCCAGTGCTCATAGTTTGTGGCCTATATGTGTTCCCTGTGTGGTGCCTAACTGTATCTCTGAGGCTCTGCAAACCAGAACCTCAGTGTTTATGCTCTCTCTGCTTTTTAAAATGTCACTGCAGGCTAGTGACTAATTTTAACGATTCTGTTGGCGTTCTAGAACACCCTTATAATTCCCTAGTATATGGTACCTAGGTAACCAGGGTATTAGGATTCCAGGAGATCCCTATGGGCTGCAGCATTGTTTTTGCCCCCCCAAAGGGAGCTCAGACAATTCTTACACAGGACTGCCACTGCAGCCTGAGTGAAAAACGGCCACGTTATTTCACAGCCATTTTACACTGCACGTAAGTAACTTATAAGTCAGCTATATGTCTAACACTCACTTAGTGAAGGTTAGGTGCAAAGTTACTAAGTGTAAGGGCACCCTTGCACTAGCCAAGGTACCCCCACATTGTTCAGGGCAATTAACCCAGACTTTGTGAGTGCGGGGACACCATTACACACGTGAACTACACATAGGTCAATACCTATGTGTATCTTCACAATGGTAACTTCGAACATGGCCATGTAACATGCCTAAGATCATGGAATTGTCCCCCCAAGCCAAACCTAGTATTGGGGTGCCAATCCCATGCATCCCGGGGCTCCAGCATGGACCCTGGGTACTGCCAAACTAGCTCTCTGGGGTTTTCTCTGCACCTACTGCTGTTGCCAACCCTCAGACAGGTTTCTTTCCTCCTGGGGTCTGGGAAGCCCAGTCCCTGGAAGGCAGAACAAAGGATTTACTATGAGAGAGGGAGTTATACCCTCTCCCTTTGGAAATAGGTGTTAAGGGCTGGGGAGGTGTAGCCTCCCCCAGCCTCTGGAAATGCTTCTTGCATAAGCCTGTCTACATCGGTTCAGGGAGCCCCCAGCCCCTGCTCTGGCGCAAAACTGGACAAAGGAAAGGGGAGTGACCACTCCCCTGTCCATCACCACACCAGGGGTGGTGACCAGAGCTCCTCCAGTGTGTCCCAGACCTCTGCCATCTTGAATGCAGAGGTGTGAGGGCACAATGGAGCCCTCTGAGTGGCCAGTGCCAGCAAGTGATGTCAGAGACCCATCCTGATAGGCTCTTACCTGGTTAGGTAGCCAATCCTCCTCTGAGGGCTATTGAGGGTCTCTCCTTTGGGTTCCTCTTCAGATAACAAATGCAAGAGCTCACCAGAATTCCTCTGCACTTCTCTCTTTGACTTCTGCCAAGGATCGACCACTGACTGCTCCAGGACGCCTGCAAAATCATAACAAAGTAGCAAGAAGACTACCAGCAACATTGTAGTGCCTAATCCTGCTGGCTTTCTCGACTGTTTCCTGGTGGTGCATGCTCTGAGGGCTGTCTGCCTTCACCCTGCACTGGAAGCCAAGAAGAAGTCTCCTGTGTGTCGATGGAATCTTCCCCCTGCTAACGCAGGCACCAAACTTCTGCATCACCGGTCCTCTGGGTCCGCCCTCATCTTGACGAACGTGGTTCCTGGAACACAGGACCTGGATCCAAGTGACCCTGACAGTCCAGTGGACCTTCTGTCCAAATTTGTGTAATGAGTGATCTGCAGCTGCTAGGGCTCCTGTGCACTCTTGCAAGGATTCCTTCGTGCACACCCTAGCCCTGGTCCCCAGCACTCCTTCCTTCATTGCTCAACTCTCTGAGTTGACCACCGACTTCGTGGGACCCTCTTTTGTTGTGCTGAGATGACCGCCATGGTCAGATTTCTTGAATGCCTATTTAAGTATTTTTGTGGGTGCTGCCTGCTTCTGCATGGGCTCCCTCTGTTGCTGAGCACCCCCTCTGTCTTCTCCTCCAAGGGGCGACCTCCTGGTCCTACCTGGGCCCTGGCAGCACCCATTATCTTTAACCATGACTCTTGCAGCTAGCAAGGCTTGTTTGCCATCTTTCTGCATGGAAACAACTCTGCATCCTTCAGCACACCGTGGGACATCTTCTGACCAAAGGAAAAGTTCCTGGCGCCTTCTGTTGCTGCAAACTCTTCGGCTTCTCCCATCCGAAGGCAGCCAATTTGCACCTTCATCCGGGGTTTCCTGGGCTCCTGCCCCCCCCTGGACACTTGCGTGACTCTTGGACTTGGTCCTCTTCTTTTTCAGGTCCTCAGGTCCAGGAATCCGTCTTCAGTGCTTTGCAGTCAATTGTTGCCTTTGCTGAATCCCCTATCTCGACTTTACTATCTTTCTGGGGTAGTAGGGTAACTTTACTCCTACTTTTCAGGGTCTTGGGGTGGGGTATCTTGGACACCCTTAGTGTTTTCTTACACTCCCAACAACCCTATACACACTACATTAGGCCTGGGGTCTATTTGTGGTTCGCATTCCACTTTTGGAGTATATGGTTTGTGTTGCCCCTACGCCTTGTGTCTCCTATTGCATTGTATTGTGTTCTGCAGTGTTTGCACTACTTTTCTAAGTGTTTTACTTACCTGGTTTTGGTTTGTGTGTATATTTTGTATATTTTACTTACCTCCTAAGGGAGTATATCCTCTGAGATACTTTTGGCATATTGTCACTAAAAAAAAATACCTTTATTTTGAGTAACTCTGAGTATTGGGTTTCTTTTGATATAGTGCTATGTGATGTAAGTGGTGTAGTAGGAGCTTTGCATGTATCCTAGTTCAGCCTAAGCTACTCTGCTATAGCTACCTCCATCAGCCTTAGCTGCTAGAAAACTACTAATCTACTAATAAGGGATAACTGGACCTGGCACAAGGTGTAAGTACCATCAGGTACCCACTATAAGCCAAGCCAGCCTCCTACAAGTGTCATATACGTCTGCCCATTAGTTTGCTATAGGAGGGCATTGCCAAGAAAGGTGAAGGGAACGAGCCTGAGGCACTTTACAGTGCAGATACCTATTGTATGGGGAAAGACCCATCTTGAAAAGTTGAGTAGGGGTGATATATAAACAATGGAGTTGTTAGAAGGGTGTGAGACACAGTCTATAATTTGGTGAGTGCATTGTCAATTGATTACAGCAGTACATCCACTTTTCTTCCATCAAAGGAGAATCTAAGTCTGTGCTCCATGCTTCATGTGATATTGGAATGATAATCCAAGCATGAGTCTGCATAAGGTTGAGGATTCTAGTTATCAATTTGTGAGAGGAGGTGGATGTTTACATAAGCTCCAGTTGTTGGAGTGGCAGTGGGTGGGTTAAGCAATGTACTGTGCTGCACCCAACATGTGTCTCGGAACTGAAAATAGAGGAGAATGTCTGTTAATGTGGGGGGTGGACCCAGAAGGTCAGTCAAAGGGGGCAGAAATTTATCGTTTGTGTAGAGGTCTGTGAATATGTTAATGTCCTGTAGCTTGGCAGTTGCGATGGTTCCTCCATCCTGTAATGGAGGGAATGTGGGGTTCTTAGCCAAAGGCGCAGATGAGACATATAGAACTATCAACCCAGCTTGTTTTTGCAGTCCCTCCCATGCCCACTACATACATTCATCTATGTCAATTCAGCTCTGGATATTTTGAATAACAAAATAGGGCAGTCAACAGAGGCCAAGGAGAGGCATGATCTGTCTCGAGCAACGTGTGGCTGATATGGTTTTGGGTGAATCCAGTATTGTAGGAATTAGGCCAGCATGGATAGTGCATAAAGAACCATATCTGGGGCTCCTTGTCGGCCCTGCAAGTACGGTAAAGAAAAGGCTTCATAGGAAATCCTGGATTGTTTCCTTGGCACGGTATACCGATATCAAGTCGGACCTCAACTATTTGAAGGATTGGCAGGGGAGGGAAATCGGTATGTTGCTGAAAATGTATATTAGCTTGGGAAGTACAACCATTTTGGCTATTGCTATACATCACGTTATGGTCAACAACAGGTGCCTCCAGAGAGGTATCCTATCCTCAAGCCACTCTATAGCACAGCCATATTTGAATCACCACACTTTTTTCACGTCTCTGCTGAGCAATATACCGAGATATCGAAACGGTTCAGTCGCCAATTTTAGTGGATAGTCACAGTGAAAGGTTAATACAGAGTCTGTAAGTGGGAAAAGAATGGATTTGGCCCAATTCATAGAGATTCCTGACTAGCCTTCAAATCGCATCACCTCTAGAAAATTAGTTTGAGATTTTCCTTCAGGTTGTAGACATACAGAGTAATATCATCGGCATACATAGAGACTACAGATCCCCTGGAGCTAAAGCCTACACCTCTATTTGAGTGAGGTTAGTGAAGTCTCACCGCTAGGGACTCCATCGCAATAGTGAATAATATGGGGTATAATGGTCATACCTATTGTGTGCTGTGGAAGCTGGGCAATGGTTCAAAGGGGAGTCCGTTTAGCATTATCCGAGCAGTGAGACTGATGTAAAATAGTCTGATTTGCTTGATAAACTGCAGACTCACCCCAATGCATACGAAGGGTAAAATAAGTAATCTCATTCTATGGAGTCAAACGCCTTAGTGGCATCTAACAGAACACTGCCTGGGCAGAGTCATGGGGTGCGAGGTGATCCATGACAGCAAATATAGGGGGATAATTATAGTCCCCTTGTGCCACCTTGTGCCATATTAACGTCATTATTTATAACATTAATGTGGCCCAACAAGGCCTAAATCTCAGCATCGTATTTACAGAGTGGTTGTGCCACCCTGTAACCCTTTGCGCTACATTATGCCTGCGCCAGGCATAATGTATGCAAAGGGGGCATTCCCCCGTTAGGGGAGCTTATAAAATGGCATAGTAGATTTCCTGCCACCATTTTTTATGGCATTTTTAACGCCTGCTCAAGAGCAGGCTTTAAAAGGGGGCTTCCATTCTTTAGAATGGAGCCCTCAGTACTCTGCAGGAGTAGCGCCAATATTGTGGCACTACTCCTGCAGAGTACATCAATAGCTTAATGTGAAATGATGCTACTGCCCTCTACCCTGCGCCATGGTAGACCGTATTTTAAATATGGTGCACACATGGTGGTGGTAGGGGGGTGCTAGGGAGCACAGGGAAAGTGGCTCTGCACTAGTTGAGGCACCACTTTCCTTAAATCTGGCCCATAATACGGAGATTGTAGGAGGTGGATCGGTCCAGGAAAAAGCCAGATTGATACAGGCGGAAAATGAATGGCTTTGGAGGGGTAGATAATTAGCTAAAACTTTGGCACATATCTTCTTATCTAAACGTACACAAAAGGAGAGCACTGGGAGTGTTGCTAACCCACACCACCTCCCAAAAGAAATCTATATAATCACTAAAGGTGTGGGGTAGTGGGAACTGAGGGTGGGACTAGGTCAGTCTTCCTTCAGTA
Organism: Pleurodeles waltl; assembly: GCF_031143425.1. Lineage (NCBI taxonomy): Eukaryota > Metazoa > Chordata > Amphibia > Caudata > Salamandridae > Pleurodeles > Pleurodeles waltl. Next base: position 1,304,549,227 of record NC_090445.1, read on the forward strand.
ACCGGTATTGGTGAAGTCGCTTAAGATCCTGAAGCAGCGAAATTATTGTTCGGAAAATGTCCAAGGAAGGGGGTGCTGTGTTGTCCTACAGGGGGAGGGGGGATTTCCCTTACGGACTAGGTGGTCTCACACACATAATAGTGTCTTGCTTCATCATTTGACCACCTAGCCCCACCCAAGTAAGATGTTACTACTTGGGCGGACTCAACCTCTTGGTTAAAGGAACCAGAGGGAGTGCTGAAATTAAACTGACTGGATAATTACAGAGATCCAGAATGGGTGAAAAATAAAATTACCAAACATGTCACCAGTGGCTACTGTTAGTTTTAATGGGGGTGCATGCTGGTAAGGCTAAGAACAAGGGGAGAGAGGCTCATTAGAGAATAATGTCTCTTGGAGTCTAAAAAGAAATACGTATGACCAACATGTTTCTGCCCTCACAAAGTGCTGGTAGGTCAGGGGCATTCGTCAGGGTCGGAGCACGCAGTAAGTGAGGTGCTCAAAGTGAATAGTGTATGTCCTACCTGAACAAGTAGTTCACGGAGGGGTAGGTCTATAATAGCTAGTTAATAAACCACAAATTATTCAGAGTGAAAAAGTGGCAAACCACTGCACACAACACAGCAATAGGTGATGATGTAAAAAAGCACTCACACATGCATGCAAATGTGACTTACCCCGGGGTTGGGGGCGGTTTGCCTCTGGTCTGGCTAGTGCCGGGGGGAGGGTTTCCCTTGAAGTGGATGGTAACCCACTCGCAAACAGGAAGGGGTCCCCTTTGTGACTGGACCCAAAAATATTTTTTGAGAGCAGGCAGTGGTCCAAGGGACCACTGCCTGCCCTGAAAAAATCCAAAACAAAAGGTTTCGTTTTTTTTTTCTAAGTGCAGCTCGTTTTCCTTTATTTAAAAGCAGTCACGGACATGGAGGTCTGCTGTTCCCAGCAGGTCTCCATCCCCGTGAGTGCCCAGAGTCGGTATGGGGTCGCAAATTGCGACCCACCTCATTAATATTGATGAGGTGGGTCTTTGCGACCCCATAGCGACTCGCAGAAGGTGTCTGAGACACCTTTCTGCATACCAAATTGTGACTTGCAATTTGCGAGTCGCAGGGACTCGTAAATTGCAAGTCGCAATTTGGTATATTGCTACATCTGGCCCTTAGTGCCTTATCACCCGGGAGGCCCTTTATTACCTGTATGATGTCTTTTACTGTTATTAGTGCATCTAGGTAGTCACGATGCACAGGGTTGAGCCATAACAATCGTATGATATCAAAGTATGTGTGAATTTCAGACTGGTCAAGCATGACTGTTTGCCGGTATAGGTGAGAGTAAAAAGACAATGTCACCCTCAGAGACTGGCCGGTGGTCTGAGTCTAGGTGGTATTTTACTTATATGAATGCATGTGGCTTCTCTAATAGTCCGGCTAATGTCTTGCTCAAGCACTCACCTACACTATAGCGACATACTTTAGCTTCTTTAAAAAAAAATGTGTTTCCCTGTTCACCTCTTTGCAATATTCCAAAATGTTATCAGTGAAGAGTCTCCTGTTTGGAAGTACTCTAGTTCCAGCGTAAGAACTGATCAAACTACTTAGGGCCTTATTATGCCCCAGCGGTCATATTGCCAGGGGATGGCCGTTACCACTTGGAACACGGTCCCCGATGAGCTGACGCTGGTCGGACACATGGTCAGCCATTGTGGCGCTGAACTCAGCGCTGCTGTGTTAATTATGACTCCTGTTTCCACCAGCCTTTCCATGGCAGGGACAAGTCATGCAAAGGCTTGGGGAGACACAGTGCTTGGGCCCCCCCCCTGCTCAGCAAATCCGGAATGCGCAGTGTCTGCTTCAAAGACTCTGCGCATTCCGAAGGTCTTGTTGTGCTATGGTATTGTCTTCGGCTCTATTAGGGAGCGGAGGCCAATTCTGTAGCACAACAGCACCCTCGGAGTAAGGGAGCCAAGGCCAATACCGTAGCACAACAACACCCTTGGAACGTGCAGTGTCTGCAAAGCAGACAGTGCACATTCTGAGGGTGCTGCTGTGCTACAGTACAAATACTGTACCACTGTTCCCGCTGGGCCCACTGGCAGAAACATCGAAATACGATGTTCCCACTGGTCAGCCTCATGGGAACATCGTAATATGGAGGAAGTGAGGCATCCATGTTGACTGCCGTCACATCCCAGCGGATTTAGCAGTCAACTTGCCTGCCCAGCAAAATCGTAATGAGCCACTTAATCTAGTAAGTGAATTTCAACTCACTGATGAGACAATGCCAGGAAATAGATCACAATACCAGAATAAATAGACCAGTAGGCCGCATTGGAAAGCCATCCCATAACTACAGAGTGATTAACAAGTAGAGAAAGGGAAACGCAACAAGATGCTGTCTAGACGTCTGATAATACCATGGTGACACCTCCTGGTTAGTTGATATTTTTGTACTTGAAAGACCTTTTAATGGTCTATGGAAGTTATATTGCTCTAATGCTTTAATACAAGAGCAAAAAAGCTAAAATGGATGAGACCCTGTGTTGTCCTGTTCCATGGACATTGTGCCCATGGGGTTATGGTAAGACAACAATAACAACCTTCTCAGTGTTATTTAAGTTTTGATTAAGGGTCTAGTTGAGTGTATTTCCATGAGCAATCCTACGTGATTTGGTGATGGAAGCTGTGCCATTTTTATTTATCTATTTGCTTTTTAGTAATGATAGCTCACGGGCAACCTAGTAAATCTGGTGTTACTTGCAAAATAAATGTATTTAGCTATATCAATATTGTACAGCATTTTCACAATATCGATATAATAGATGTGGAAACATATTAGTTGGTTTACACTATGGTCACTAGTGACCGTTGTTCTGCTTTTTGAGTTTTGGTTACATGTCTAAATCTTTTGTTAGTCAAGAGAATATACGAAGAACACTATTGCAGGGTTAGAATGATGTGAGGGTTATTCTGTTTTGTGTAAAAATTAGGGAAGCCACATATGAAGGATTTAAAAAAGAATACAGAACACTTTTACTCACAAACAGTCCCAACAATAGCGTACTTCACTAAGGAACACATGAACACTGTTTTTTTTTTTTTTTTTAGATAGCTCCACCTCCAAGAGGCAGCTACCAGAACATGCAGTCCCTTACAACAGGTATTAGAAAGCTGTAAACTTGTGATGTTGAATTAATTCCACATCCTAACATGAGAGAATATAAGTTTTTTCAAATATTATGAGATGGCAATGCATTTCTTCCTTTGCAGGAATCAATGCTTGACAAGGTCAATTAATCTTTGGACTCTGCATAATAATGTGGAGAACAAGTAATTAAATGTCAGTACAAACCAATTCCACTACACAGTATGACCAATGTGGACATAGAAGGAAAACTCCAGCCGGGAATGAAGGTAAGGGGTTTTCCTACTCGCTTAGACTTAAAGTCATGTAGACAACTCTCAAGACAAAGTTATAAAGATACAAAATCACCAAGGGTTGCACAAGGCCACAAAAAAGGTTTAAACAAGCTAACATTAGAAGAACTAAACATTTGACAAATCACATATATAGCACATCAGCAGAATTACTTGATATACAGAAAAAAGGCACTGCTCAGTTCTAATAAGCATTAAGGCAATTTAAATCGTCTAGGTTCAGCTATTTTAGGCAAGGGAAAAGCTACAGATCAGCCAATCAGGGACTAACATGTGCTGGGAAGAACACATGCGGTCAAAAGACAAAAAGGAAATTTTGGGCAACAGGTCACGAACTAAAGTGGGCAGAAGAGAAGTAAAAAGGAAGGTGTGAACATTTCAGAAGCTCAGTTAAGAGTCTTCGGGCCAGGGAAAAAAATCTTTGTTTCAGCTAAAGAGATTTTCAAAGGGTCAAGGGCAAAGAGGATATACCTTTCAGAGCCCAGGGGGTTCTGCAAGCAGAATAGGATAAAACAGATAGCTGCCATGGTGTCTGGAATGGGACAGCTCATCTTCTGAACAAAGTCCAGCCTGGGGAACTTTTTATTAAAATTCACAGTGCAAGATGATTTGTCCATTCATCGTTCTACATGATGTTGAAGGTGTAACATTCAACAGGAAATGATCATGTGATTCAGACGGAAACATTAGTGAGATTCTCAAGACTTTCATGGGAACAGGGTCCATCTGTAGTCTTCCATGCATGACTCTAACAACTGTATATGTCACTAATCCATTGTTCTGGATGTTCTGTACTCAATGACAGCTTCTCAGGCTCACTACAACAGACATCTGTTCCCAAGCTAACATTCTCATGAGAATGACATTTTTAAGAAAGGTCCATGTTAACAAGATTACTAAACATTTTCTGCACAATCAGAAATGCAGGGCCTAACAGGCCTCACTAAGACCTCACTAAGGCTAATGGAAGTACATTACAATACATTTAAAACAGCACATTAAATCGTGCAAATAAAACACATTTAACACTCAAATCCAACATTAATACACTTTTGTTAGCATTTATGATACAGTAACTTTCAAATGGAATAATTATATTTTTATCAGTATAATGCAGTTCTACATTTTTCTACTTTGCCTCACAAATTTAAAACATTTTCCATTAGAAATCTATTTTTTTAATGCTAAAGATTAGTTTCCACTCAAAATTATAACATGATGATGAAATATTTTGTTACATATGAGATTCAAACGTGATACCACGTGGGTTTTATCAATTTGCCAATAGTAAATGCAAATTAACATGGCTCACAGTGCACCATTTTACAACTAAACTATTAGTACTTTGATTAACACAATGCATAAACTGTCACATACAGATGATCATTGCGACATGAGGGATAATACTAAAATTTCTAGTACATCAGCCCCTCTCTAATGCCAAATCAAGTCATCACACAAAACTCCAAACTCATTTTCAGTGAGACAGCTAAAAAAAAACAGAGGTCATTCCAGGCAAGGTTTTCTGGACTCCTTGAACTGTTTAATGTTATTACAGCATATGCTCCTCCTAGTCACCTTCTCAAACTCTTACTGTCTCTTTCTAATATTTTCTTTTGTCTCTTTCAACTTCTTGAACGATTTGTGAAGACCAACTGTAATTAGGGCACACAAAGCCCTCATCGTAGAGGTCTCAAAGTGGTTCCACCAATCCCTCTCCCTAGACTTCCATTTGCAATGTTGCTCAGATGTTTCATGATTGGGACAAGTGAAAATGCAAGATCATAGCTGGAATAATAATATTGATCATATTCCTGCTGATACAAAAGTGTTAGCAACAAGCTAAAAGAAATTCCATGATTTATGGAAAGTCTATGATCGGTGATTCCACACTCACTGATGAACGCAACACTGTGCATGTGTAGCAGCCCTTAGCTTCCAAGGTATCTACGTACTCATATAACAACTTATAAAACACATTTGTGGACAAATCACATCTGTAACCATCAGTGTGTAAATATTTCTCACTATTGTAAAAGGGATCTTGATCTGCTTTGGGACTGGCTACTGTTGGGACACTTGTAGATTTACCTTTCTCTGAATCATTGTAATAAAACAATCATAACTGTCACAATCACAAAGTAAACACATACGTATTTACACTTACTATGTCTGCTTATTTTCAACTCCATGAGTTTCAGACCAAAATTCTAGTTCAAAAATCAAAACTGAGTGGCTCCAGTGTATTACTGTCTTTTTCTGTCCTTTTTTTATTTGTGAGTTAAAAAAAATATAAAAAATAGTCTCCTTCTCCAAAAAGTCCAAACTTTTCACAAAAAGTTCCTTGATCTTCTACAAAGTTCAGCAAGGGGTCCTCCTAGCAAATGTTCAAAAGCTTCTAAAAAAATTCAAATGTCTCTAATTAAGGCAAAGCTCTTAATCACTAATAATAATTTCCAAAAAGTAATGTATTAGTTCATAAAGGGGAAATGAGATTCCAAAGTTCAGTATCACCTCAATCTCAAATTCTAGAATATTTATCTGTATTTAAATTGTTTTTGCAAAAGGTTGCAAATCCTTCTCCCAGTCATTGGCAGCAAAATATATTAATTCAGGTGCTGAGTATTTTCAGCTTGATATTCTTACTCTCATTGATTTTCTATTGACTTAACGCTCAGCTTACTGTCACTTTGATTTGATTCTTCAGTCTCCTTAGCAATCGTCGGAGGTACCTGTAAAGCTGGCACTGTTTGCTCACTTTGCCAGTTGTCTTCTGATGCAGCTTTTTTTTATCTTCAGCAACTGTCCTTCAAAAAAAAAAAATATATTTATTGGGGTGGTGGCTACCAACCAGTATGGGCCTGGTTATGTCCCCACCCCAACTGAAGGGGGTAACAGCCTTTCAGGTCTCCCCCGCACTCTAAAACATCTTATCCCACAGCAAGCAAGAATGCATTTGATTATTTTTGGTTTTGGTTTTACATTTGGGCCATGAGAGCATGGCTAACTCTCAAAATCATCCCACTTGGAATGGTGAGGGCTGCACTTTATGGACTTTGGGACGCTGCCATGTAGAAAAATCCACAAGACCTAGACACATCTGTAAACTAAACATCTGGGTGATTCCAGGGTGGTGTGTTTCACATGCACCCGCACCGTTTTTGTTCCTACAATGCCCTGCAATCCTCCAACTTTGCTGGAAATCACACATTTTTCCCACGTTTTTGTGATGAACCTTCTGGAAACTACAGGAATCCACAAAATTCCTACCACCCAGCATTGTCTCATCTATTTTGATAAAAATTCTGCCCGACTTGTCAGCCTAAAAATGTTTTTTTGCAAACTGCCCTTTTGGACCCTCTTTAGTTTCCCCTCAATATGGACATGTTTTTGGCTCTTCTCTTTCACATGCACTTGGCCCACCTACACAAATGAGCTGTCAATTTTACCAGGAGACTGATGGGAGTAAATTTGTGGAAAATTTTAATTTCTTAGCAAAATTTGAGGCTTGCTGAGGATTCTGGGTAAGAAAACATTGAGGGATCCACGCAAGTCACACTGGACTCCCTCGGGTGTCTAGTTTTCAAAAATGTCTGGGTTTGGTAGGTTTCCCTAGAAGGCTGCTGAGCCCAGGACCTGAAACGCAGGTGCCCCTGGCCCCAAAAACAGGTAGTTTTGATTTTGATGTGTCCAGATAGTGTTTTGGGGCATTTCCTTTCGCAGACAGTAGGCCTACCCTCAAAAGTGAGGTACCATTTTTATCGGGAGACTTGGGGGAACGCTGGGTGGAAGGAAATTTGTGTCTCCTCTCTGATTCCAGAACTTTCTGTCACTGAAATGAGAGGAAAAAGTGTTTCTTTGGCCAAATGTTGAGGTTTGCAAAGGATTCTGGGTAACAGAACCTGGTCAGAGCCCCACAAGTCTCCCGATCTTGGATTCCCCTGGGTGTCTGGTTTTCAAAACTGTGCAGGTTTTCTACGTTTCCCAAGGTGCCGGCTCAGCTAGAGGCCAAAATCCACAGTTAGGCACTTTGCAAAAAACAGCTCTGTTTTCTTTGTGAAAATGTGATGTGTCCACGTTGTGTTTTGGGGCATTTCCTGTCACGGGCACTAGGCCTACGCCCACAAGTGAGGTACCATTTTTATCAGGAGCCTTGGGGGAACGCTGGGTGGAAGGACATTTGTGGCTCCTCTCTGATTACAGAACTTTCTGCCACCAAAATGAGAAGAAAAAGTGTTTTTTGACCAAATTTTGAGGTTTGCAAAGGATTCTGGGTAACAGAACCTGGTCAGAGCCCCACCAGTCACCCCATCTTGGATTTCCCTAGGTCTCTAGTTTTCAAAAATGCACAGGTTTGGTAAGTTTCCCTAGGTGCCGGCTGAGCTAGAGGCCAAAATCCAGAGCTAGGCACTTTGCAAAAAACAGCTCTATTTTCTTTGTGAAAATGTGATATGTCCACGTTGTGTTTTGGGGCATTTCCTGTCGCGGGCGGTAGGCTTCCCCCACAAGTGAGTTACCATTTGTATCGGAAGACTTGGGGGAACGCTGGGTGGAAGGAAATTTGTAGCTCCTCTCTGATTACAGAACTTTCTGCCATCAAAATGAGAAGAAAAAGTGTTTTTTTCACCAATTTTGAGGTTTGCAAAGGATTCTGGGTAACAGAACCTGGTCAGAGCCCCAGAAGTCATCCGATCATGGATTCCCCTAGGTGTCTAGTTTTCAAAACTGTGCAGGTTTTCTAGGTTTCCTAGGTGCCGGCTGAGCTAGAGGCCAAAATCCAGAGCTAGGCACTTTGCAAAAAACAGCTCTGTTTTCTTTGTGAAAATGTGATGTGTCCACGTTGTGTTTTGGGGCATTTCCTGTCACGGGCACTAGGCCTATGCCCACAAGTGAGGTACCATTTTTATCGGGAGCCTTGGTGGAACGCTGGGTGGAAGGACATTTGTGGCTCCTCTCTGATTACAGAACTTTCTGCCACCAAAATGAGAAGAAAAAGTGTTTTTTGACCACATTTTGAGGTTTGCAAAGGATTCTGAGTAACAGAACCTGGTCAGAGCACCACAAGTCACCCAATCTTGGATTCCGCTAGGTGTCTAGTTTTCAAAACTGTGCAGGTTTTCTACGTTTCCCTAGGTGCTGGCTGAGCTAGAGGCCAAAATCCACAGCTAGGCACTTTGCAAAAAACAGCTCTGTTTTCTTTGTGAAAATGTGATATGTCCACGTTGTGTTTTGGGGCATTTCCTGTCGCGGGCGGTAGGCTTCCCCCACAAGTGAGTTACCATTTTTATCGGGAGCCTTGGGGGAACGCTGGGTGGAAGGACATTTGTGGCTCCTCTCTGATTACAGAACTTTCTGCCACCAAAATGAGAAGAAAAAGTGTTTTTTGACCAAATTTTGAGGGTTGCAAAGGATTCTGGGTAACAGAACCTGGTCAGAGCCCCACAAGTCACCCCATCTTGGATTTCCCTAGGTCTCTAGTTTTAAAAAATGCACAGGTTTGGTAAGTTTCCCTAGGTGCCGGCTGAGCTAGAGGCCAAAATCCACAGCTAGGCACTTTGCAAAAAACAGCTCTATTTTCTTTGTGAAAATGTGATATGTCCAAGTTGTGTTTTGGGGCATTTCCTGTTGTGGGCGGTAGGCTTCCCCCACAAGTGAGGTACCATTTTTATCGGGAGACTTGGGATAACGCTGGGTGGAAGGACATTTGTGGCTCCTCTCTGATTACAGAACTTTCACCCATCGATATGAGAAAAAAAAGTGTTTTTTTCACCAAATGTTGAGGTTTGCAAAGGATTCTGGGTAACAGAACCTGGTCAGAGCCCCAGAAGTCATCCGATCATGGATTCCCCTAGGTGTCTAGTTTTCAAAACTGTGCAGGTTTTCTAGGTTTCCTAGGTGCCGGCTGAGCTAGATGCCAAAATCCAGAGCTAGGCACTTTGCAAAAAACAGCTCTGTTTTCTTTGTGAAAATGTGATGTGTCCACGTTGTGTTTTGGGGCATTTCCTGTCACGGGCACTAGACCTACGCCCACAAGTGAGGTACCATTTTTATCGGGAGCCTTGGTGGAACGCTGGGTGGAAGGACATTTGTGGCTCCTCTCTGATTACAGAACTTTCTGCCACCAAAATGAGAAGAAAAAGTGTTTTTTGACCACATTTTGAGGTTTGCAAAGGATTCTGGGTAACAGAACCTGGTCAGAGCCCCACAAATCACCCAATCTTGGATTCCCCTAGGTGTAGTTTTCAAAACTGTGCAGGTTTTCTACTTTTCCATAGATGCTGGCTGAGCTAGAGGCCAAAATCCACAGCTAGGCACTTTGCAAAAAACAGCTCTGTTTTCTTTGTGAAAATGTGATATGTCCACGTTGTATTTTGGGGCATTTCCTGTCGCGGGCGGTAGGCTTCCCCCACAAGTGAGTTACCATTTTTATTGGGAGCCTTGGGGAAACACTGGGTGGAAGGACATTTGTGGCTCCTCCCTGATTACAGAACTTCCTGCCATCGAAATGAGAGGAAAACATGTTTTTTGGCAAAATTATGAGGTTTGCAAAGGATTCTGGCTAACAGTACTTGGTCAGAGCCCCACAAGTCACCCCATCTTGGATTCCCCTAGGTGTCTAGTTTTCAAAACTGTGCAAGTTTGCTAGGTTTCCCTAGGTGCCGGCTGAGCTAGAGGCCAAAATCCACAGCTAGGCGCTTTGCAAAAAACAGCTCTGTTTTCTTTGTGAAAATGTGGTGTGTCCACTTTGTGTTTTGAGGCTTTTCCTATCGCGGGCACTAGGCCTACCCACACAAGTGAGGTACCATTTTTATCAGGTGACTGGGGGAAACGCAGAATAGCAAAACAAGTGTTATTGCCCCTTGTCTTTCTCTACATTTGTTCCTTCCAAATGTAAGACAGTGTGTAAAAAAGACATCTATTTGAGAAATTCCCTGTAATTCACATGCTAGTATGGGCACCCGGGAATTCAGAGATGTGCAAATAGCCACTGCTTCTCAACACCTTATCTTGTGACCATTTCGAAATATAAAGGTTTTTTTATAGATATTTTTTACTTTTTATATTTCTGCAAATGAATTGCTGTATACCCGGTATAGAATGTAAACTCATTGCAAGGTGGAGCTCATTTATTGGCTCTGGGTACCTAGGGTTCTTGATGAACCTACAATCCCTATATATCCCCGCAACCAGAAGAGTCCAGCTGACATAACGGTATATTGCTTTCGAAAATCTGACATCGCAGGAAAAATTTAGAGTAAAACGTGGAGAAAAATGGCTGTTTTCTTCACCTGAGTTTCAAAATTATTTTCTTTCAGCTGTTATTTTCTGTAGGAAACACTTGCAGGATCTACACAAATGACCCCTTGCTGAGTTCAGAATGTTGTCTACTTTTCAGAAATGTTTAGCTTTCTGGGTTCCAGCATTGGTTTCTTACCCATTTCTGTCACTAACCAGAAGGAGGCTTAAAGCACAAAAAATAGTAAAAATGGGGTATGTCCCAGTAAAATGCCAAAATTGTGTTGAAAAATGGGGTTTTCTATTCACGTCTGCCTGTTCCTGAAAGTTGGGAAGATGGTGATTTCACCACCGCAAACCCTTTGTTGATGCCATTGTCAGGGAAAAAACCACGAGCCTTCTTCTGCAGTCCTTTTTTCCCATTAAAAAAAAAAAAAATTGCTGTATTTTGGCTAATTTCTTAGTCTCCTTCAGGGGAACCCACAAAGTCTGGGTACCTCTAGAATCCCTAGGATGTTGGAAAAAAAGGACATAAATTTGGCGTGGGTAGCTTATGTGAAAAAAAGTTATGAAGGCCTAAGCGCGAACTGCCCCAAATAGCCAAAAAAAGGCTCAGCACAGGAGGGGACTTTTCATTTAGGGACAACACGTGGTGGGTCAGGAGGAGGGAAAAGGTTAAGGTGGGCAAGGAAACATTTCTTAGGTACCGTGGGGTGGACATGTAGGTGTGTTGGCATGGGTTGTAGATGTGTGCGTGTGTGATGTGGATGACTGTTGAGTGTCTGAGTGGGTGCATTTATGTGCTTTGGGAGGAGGGTGGGAAGAGAGGGAGCAATAACAGCACATATGGCATACACATCACAATGGCCCACTGGTAAATAACACTATGCAGTGACAACCACAATACCACACCATTGGCTGGGATCAACAGTTTTAAAGAACTCAGAAGAAACTACCATCTGCACATCTACTGTGACTCACTAATCCATGTGTGCCTGATGACAAAGGCACAGCTACACTTACTCCGTTATAGTGTCTACACAACTTGCAATTGCCAGGTCACACCACATAGGCACTGTACATAAGAGCATCACTCCAACAGTGGTAAATCAGGTTGTAGGCTCTTACTGAAGCAGAAATTCCAGCAAATGACTAATACTAATTGTGCATGACACTCACTATTGCAATGCAGACCAATAGAAAAATACGTAGAAGGGCATACTGAGGCGTACTCTGACTATTACCTTGGCATCCAAAGACATGGCAGGAATTAGGAAACAAATGTACACAGTGAGTACCCAACCGCTTGTGGCTGCTGTGCTGCTCTCAGGTGCTCATCCATCTCTGGGTTGTCTACTGCCGGTATGCGGGCCCTTAAGGTGGTCATGGTCACCCCTTCCTTGTTGGGAGGACTTCCCCAGCTGGGCCTCTGTGGTCTTCCGAGCCCAACGTTTCAGGTCCTTCCACCGTTTTCCACCATTTCCCCCAGGGTCCACACATCCTTGGTGATGGCACGCCATAACCCTTTCTTCTGATGGGCGCTGACCAGCATAGGAAACACAGAAAGAATGACAACATTAACTACACACTGCATACAGTTACAGCAATGAACTGCATACTACATTGACAGTTGGAGCCAGATCTCACTCTTGCTCTATGTAGTCCTACTGCTATTCCTCTTACAGTACAGGTGCTGTCAGTGCTCCACTTTGTGGCCAGTAGATCATTTTACATGTCAGTGGGCTTGGCTGCAGGTATGTTACAACCAATGTTTTCTAATGTGCTGAGTAGAGTTTTGACAGCCTTGCTGAAACACATGAGCTGCTATATTACATTCCTCCAAAGTGATGATTTGTCCACTGTCAAGGCTGCTTTCTATTCAATAGGACACATTCCACATGTAATTGGGGCCATTGACAGAACCTATATTGCTTTGGTCCCTCCCAAGATAAATGAGCAGGGGTTCTGAAATAGAGAGAGTTACCATTCTATAAATGTGCAGATGGTGTGCCTTGCTGATCAGTATATTTCCTATGTTACTGCCAAGTTTCAAGGAGCTGTGCATGAGAGCAGTGTCCCATAGATGATGACACAACTACAGAGAGAGCGAGAGAGTTTGGCTCATTGGTAAGCATATTTCACACAGTGTATGAAACAGTATGTGACCTGGAGTTGTCCCTTGTGCTGTTGTACACATGCAATGTGAGTTTCTCACTATTTCCAGGTGACTCTGGCTACCCACACCTATCCTGGCTGTTGAGATCAGTGAGAAATCTGGGGACAGAGGCACATTATCGATACAGTGAGGCACGTAGATGGGCCCAAAGAGTAATTGAAAGAACTTTTGGGCTACTGAAAGCCAGGTTCAGGTGCCTCCATATTTCAGGTGGATTCCTACTCTACTCCCCTGGAAAAGTCTACCAGATAGTAGTGGCCTGCTGCATGCTTCACAATTTGGCCCTCAAACGGCATGTGCTATTCCTGCAGGAGGAAGGGGGGAGACAATGCACCTGTGGTGTCAGAGGAAACTGAAGACAGTGATGGAGAAGCGTAGGAGGAGAATGTGGACAACGGGACACATCTTATACACCAGTACTTCGAATGACAGTCTAGTCAGAGTGTAGTTCTGTCCATACCACCATGTCAATGAAAAGCTGTGTGGCAGCTATGATGTACCAAACTCTAGTGTGTGTAATCTGTACCCTGACACTGTTCCATCTGTAGAAAGTCGTGCCAGTGGTATGATGATTAGGAAAAAGCTGATTCAGCCTATGCACTGTCAGCTGTTTAGCAGTGTCAGACACATCCCCATGTCAAACTGTGTCCTCATTGTATTCTGTACAATTTGTTGTTGGGTAGTGTGAGTTTTAATGTGCTTACACAACGGCTCTGTGATTTCATTGTCCCTAACAGTTTGGCCTGGACCAGGTGTACCAGAGGAGGGATTGGCATATTGACAACATGGCTTGGAAAAAAACATGGTGTCCTGTCTGCGGCCCTTACATCAGTTGTTTCTTGTCACTACTAGTTTGGAGTCAATTGCAGTGCAAAATATTAAGTTGATGTGACCAGATGAAATATGACTGTTATATTAAGGGGCACATGTTGCTTTCCTTCCCATTACTGCTCATTTGTAGGTGACAAATGGTTTCCCTTTTTTCAGATGTTGGTGTGGTCACTACACTGAAAGCATGGAATGCCTACAGACCACTTTCACACAGTTTGGTGGATGGTGACTTGTGGTAAGCACTTACACTGGTAATGTGTACCCCAACCTCATTGTATTTTGGATGGACTCACAATATATATTACATTGTCACAGGATTCTAAGGGTCAAGACATTGCATGTTGATAATATCAAAGCACAGAACCTTCAGTTGTATTTAAGTGTGTTTTTGAGATTACAAGTATGAATGGATAGTGTAATAGAGTGGGGAAATGGTGGATGAAATCTTCAGTGTAGTGGCCCAGTTAGTTTGTAGCACAGGTCCAGTATCCATGGGGCTATGGGACAAAGGAGCAGTGGCAGTTCAAAGTGTACAATGTGTCTCATTGGCACACAAGGGAGACATGTTAGCGAGGCTCACTTCCTGGCATTGTTTTTGGTCTTGGCTACAGTCTCTGGAGGATGTCTGGCTCGCAGGTAATGTTGTATTGGATGGCTCCTCTGCTACAGAGGGAGGGGTGCTGGTGGCATGTGAGTTCTGTGGCAGGTCCTCCTGTCCACTAGCTGCAGCAGATGTGGAGGACTGGTCAGTGCACTGGCAAGTGGAAAGGGCCCGCTGGTGTGTTGTGTACTCACGCATGATGGTAGCCATATTACAGGTCCTCCTGTCCACTAGCTGCAGCAGATGTGGAGGACTGGTCAGTGCACTGGCTAGTGGAAAGGGCCCGCTGGTGTGTTGTGTACTCACGCATGATGGTAGCCATATTACAGAGCACCCCTGCAATGAAGGCCATGGTGGCATTATAGGCCTGCAACTGCTGCATGTCCTCCTGGTGGTGTTCCTCCTGCAGTCTCTGGTTCTCCTGCTAGATGGTAAGTACCTGGGCCATCCTGACTTGGGCTTTCTGATATGCTCCCAGGACATGTGACAATGACTCTTAGACAGTTGGTTCCATGGGTTGGCCCACCCCTTGGCACACAGATATTGTCCACTTGCCCTAAACCCCTGTTCCTGTGTCCCCTGGACTGTGTGTTCACTGCCACTGACACAAGGACATTCTTTATCTTGCCTGGTAGGTGTGGACTCCGGTCCCTGTACAGGTGGGCACATTTTTGATTGCCATGTCCTGGGGAAAGAGGTTTGGAGATGTTGGGTGGCTGTTGTTGTCCTGGAGTACGTTTTGAGGTGCTCTGGGGTGGACTGGGTGTTGCTGGTGGTGTCTGACTGACCAGTGGTACCAGATGGGCCAGGGACATCTTCATGATCCAGACATCCAGAGTAGCTGTCATCCCTGTGGCCTTCTTCTGGTAGTGGACTGGGTTGATGTGGCACATGCAGCTGGCTGATATTGGCTCGGATACCTGTGGAAATGTATAATAGTTGTATACTTAATCCTCAGGTACATACTCAGCATTTATGGGTTTCCCTATGGAATTGGTGATGGTTTTCCACCTTTGGTTTGTGATTGGTGATGCATTGTGGGATTGGTAGTGCTTCATTCTGAAAATGCATTACTCAATTGTGTGACTGATGACCTAGGAGAGGTGGGCTATCAGTGTGTTGGGCATGCAAGGGAGAATTGTTGAGGGTGATTATGGGGGTGGTTCTAAGTTTGGGAGGGAGTGAATTGAATAGAGATAGGTTGGTGTGGAGATATGTCATGCAGGTGTATCTTGTGTGTGAGGGAAGTAATGGTGACTTACCAATGTCCAACCCTCTAGTTTTTCCAGTTAGAACCACGGGATGCAGGACAGCCAATACATTCTCCTCCCATGTTGTCAACTGTGGGGGAGATGGTGGGGATCCACCGCCAGTCTTCACGACAGCAGTGTGGATACCATTGGATGCATCTTCCCCGTAGGTCGCTACACCTCTTCCCTTTGTCGTTCCTTGTGCCTGGATAGGTTCTCACTGAGTTCACCTTGTCTATGATTCTCCACCATAGATCAATCTTCCTGGCAATGGAGATCTGCTGGACCTGTATACCAAACAGCTGTGGCTCTACCCTAAGGATTTCATCTACTATGACCCGCAACTCCTCATCAGTGAAACAGGGAATCTTTTGTTGGGACATGCCAATTGTTTGGTCGGTGTAATGTGTGTGTTTTGTAGAGTGTGGTATGTTTGGTTGGGGTGCAGGGGGTGTGAGTATGTGGAATGCTTTGACATACTGATTGAGTGCAGTGGTATTGTGTATGTTTGGTGTAGTGGTATGATGTGTAGTGTGTAATGCAAGTAGGGTGTATAGGTGGCTATGGTTTGTGTGTGCAGTCCTGGCGATATGTGGGCTTGCAGGTTTTTGCAGATTTTTGGCTTTTGCAAAGAATTGTAGGTTGCATGGGGGGTGTTTTCTAGTGCTGCTGGTGGGCGTGTACGGTGAGTATGTGTATCAAGTAAGGTTTTTTCAATTTGGCCAATGTTGGTTTCTGTTGTTGGAGTGTTCAAAACAACCGCAGTGGTCGGCACCGTCAATGGGTTGCCGAAGTGGTGATTCATGGGTTGCAAGTTGGAGGCCGGTTTCGTGTAAGCTTGGCAGTGTGAGTGGTGTGACAAACTCTCTCCCACCTCGGTTGGCTCTGGCGGTGTTGAACTTATGGCTTCTTTCTGGCAGTTTTGTCTCTGTGAGTCATGATACAGCATGCGGATTGCTATCTCTGAGGCGGTCGTTTGATGGCCATCACCACAGTGGTCTTCAGTAAAGACCGGCAAAGTCATAATGAGGGCCAATATCTCACTTTGATATAGGATATAGAGAGCCAGCTTCCTACACTTCCCATTAGTTCATTCAAGATACCCGGTTCAATCAAACTTTTTATATCAGAGGTGTTATTCCAGCAATTGTCTTATGTGTCATATTATATGGAGGATTATTGGATACACTGCATTTGGCTTCACTGTTATTTTTATAGGCTCAAATCTTTTAAGGAGTCCTATCTCCTTTCCTGGAAAGTCCCAAGCTTCAGCTGCCACTGTGTGTCTTAAATCTTCGGGCAAATCATTGCATGTCAGCCATCGGTACAATGTGACACTCTGGTACTGCTTCATAATTTTACTGGGCATTATTACCATTTGTCTGTATCACGATTCTCCACGGTGTGCAGCTAATAGAACCTTTTAACATACATAGTAGGTTGCGTCCAAACAAACCTACAGGACTTGAACCACAGACCACATATTGGTGCTCATCTTCTTATGAACCTTTTTTTTTTTGGGACAGATTCTGTTACAGGGTTGGTCAATTGTTTATTTGCAACTCCTACAACTTGAATTCTTTTTCCTAAAAGCAACAAATTCTGTACCTCAGTTGCTCATAGTGTGTAGCCCCAGTGTGAACTAGATGTGACACATGGTGACATATTGCATTGGTGTTTACGTAGGGACCATGCTGATCGACTGCCAATGATGTACCTAACATGCAATACTCATCATCTGAGCTATTCACTTGAAGAGTTTCCGAAAATTCCTCATCACATCACTCAGATCGATTAGAATCTGTCGAATAACAGCCAGTTCTTGTGGAGTCATCGGGTGTGCAGTATCTGCATCTGCTGTCCTTGGAGCACATTTACATTCTGCATTTGGGGTCTTTGAATTCTCTAAATTTGAACCTGATTATTACCATGTGCTTGAGAAGCTCCATTATTCTGTACCTGATTATTCACATTATTAAAGGGACATTCCATACTCCAGTGTCTGAAATCTCCATACATGACACAGATTAGTTCTCTTCAAAGCCTGAATGTCAACAATACCAGTCTGATCTACCTGAATACCCGGTCTTCTACCTCTAGATTGGATATCATTCATTCCCTGCTGCTGTATTCCTTCCATTCCACTAGTGTTCACTATTGTTTGTGTACTCTGACTACCTTTCTGTACAGCTTTCAATTGCATAACCCTGACTTTCTCCTGTAATTTCTGGTGCTCCAGTACCAATTCATCACTGCAGTACTTTGTGTAACTCAGGATTTCACCAATTGGTTTGTTCTTCCAACTAATCAAATGTTGCTGAATCCTCTCACTTATGTCTGGGTAAAGGGCTTGCCCACATCTAAACACTAAATGTGTGTTATATTTAGCTTCTCTAGTTTCAGTGCCACTGAAATATTTGAAAGCCTGCAACAATATAGTAGGCATGAATCAACTCTTTTGATTCCTGTGTCATCATGTCAATCCTATTTCATTCAATGTCCTTCAGAGACACCTTATTTTTTCGGAACTTAATTACTTTATAACATCTTTTAAACAGTTCTTTGGCTGGTACATTTGTTACTGGGTCTCTTAGGGGTTCACTGTCTGGCCAATCAACCTTACCATTAAATTCAGTCCACAAATCACTTGGAACCACAATGTCAAACAATGCACTAAAATCTTGCCACAGACATTTTTATAGTTTCATAAACCTTTCGGTCTGCTTTTACCATTCCAGTGGTTTCTCTATCAATCTTGTGAAATCATTTGTGAATTACAAAATATCATTCCTACGCCAAGGTATATACACGTAACCTCCACTTGGTGTCTTTCTCATGGGCAGGATTTTTACATTGGCATCAGCCTGAATTACTCCTCCTAGAGGCACGTCTGGCTTTACTTTCTTCTGATCTCTTTTCTTCACTCATCTACCTTCCCACTTATCTATACCACCACATTTTTTTAATGTACATGATTAATTCCTTAATGTGCACATTCATTCCGGGAGATCTCATGTTAGCTATACCCTTTATGCTATACTTCAATCTGTAAATTCTTTTTAAGTGCTTTGATTTCTCCAAATCCACATAATTTTTCTCAACTACTTCATCTAATCTTTCATAAGCCTGTCCTGCACATTGGGTAATGTCTTTGCACACGAAACACAGTTATTCTTCTGTGTAGGTTTCCAATTAGGCTGTGTCTAATGTTCCTAATATCATTTCATTTAATTCCAACTTCAGTCTGGACACATTCAATAATCTTTCTCTCCCTGGGGTATCTTCTACTCTCACATTTCAGTTTGTTATACCTGTCGCATCTTCAGGACTTAAATTATTCAGCCAAGTCATTTAGCTGCTGTGCAGTGAAACTTCTCAAGTTGACTGGATTGTTCTACATTACTTCTGCTCCTATTGTACCTGCAACTGATTGAGTTGGGGTATTTGCAATAGACATGTTCTCTGGGGTATTAAAAGGAATTCTTTCTTGTGGGGTACTGAAAATTCCATTTGGGATCCACACTGGTCTGGGCACAAAATAAGGAGAAAAATAATCTTTGAAGAATCCTTCTGTCAGAGATAAATCCTGTCCCATTTGTCATTGAGGTTGGAGCTGCAATTTGTGTAGTGGTTAACTGTCTGAGACAAGAACACATTCTCTCCTTAACTGAGTTGTTAGAATATACTGATCTCTGCACAACATATGGGGACACCTCATGAGATTTAACTGGTGTATCAGGAACTTTTGAAACACTTAGGGGGTCATTCTGACCCCGGCGGTCTAAGACCGCCGGGGCCAGGGTCGGCGGGAGCACCGCCGACAGGCCGGCGGTGCCCCGCAGAGCATTCTGACCGCGGCGGTTCAGCCGCGGCCAGAAAAGGTAAACCGGCGGTCTCCCGCCGGTTTACCGCTGCCCTTAGCAAGCTGCGCCGCCATGGGGGATTCTGACACCCCCTACCGCCATCCTGTTCCTGGCGGTTCGCCCGCCAGGAACAGGATGGCGGTAGGGGGTGCCGCGGGGCCCCTGGGGGCCCCTGCCATGCCCATGCCAATGGCATGGGCACGGCAGGGGCCCCCGTAAGAGGGCCCCACAAAGTATTTCAGTGTCTGCCTAGCAGACACTGAAATACGCGACAGGTGCAACTGCACCCGTCGCACCTTCCCACTCCGCCGGCTCAATTCTGAGCCGGCATCCTAGTGGGAAGGTTGATTTGCCCTGGGCTGGCGGGCGGCCTTTTGGCGGCCGCCCGCCAGCCCAGGGCAAATGTCAGAATCACTGCAGCGGTCTTTCGACCGCGGTGCGGTGTTCTGACGGCGGTACCTTGGCGGACGGCCTCCGCCGTCCGCCAAGGTTAGAATTAGGGCCTTAATGAATGTGCATTACTTCCAGACACACCTGGAGCTTCAAAGGAACAACATGACCTATAGTCACAGGAACTGTTAAGACATCTGGACCAGTATGATTTGTCTGATTCTGAGGAGTTGTAATTTCCACACTCTGGCCCTGATTATGACCTTGGCGGACGGCGGAGGCCGTCCGTCAAGGTACCGCCGCCAAATGACCGCACCGCGGTCAGAAGACCGCGGCGGCCATTCAGACATTTCCTCTGGGCCGGCGGGCGCTCTCCAAAAGAGCGCCCGCCGGCCCAGAGGAAATGCCCCTGCAACGAGGACGCGGGCTCAGAATTGAGCCGGCGTAGTTGCAGGGGTGCGACGGGTGCAGTTGCACCCGTCGCGTATTTCAGTGTCTGCTTTGCAGACACTGAAATACTTTGCGGGGCCCTCTTACGGAGGCCCCTGCAGTGCCCATGCCATGGGCATGGGCACTGCAGGGGCCCCCAGGGGCCCCGCGGCACCCCCTACCGCCATCCTGTTCCTGGCGGGAGACCCACCAGGAACAGGATGGCGGTAGGGGGTGTCAGAATCCCCATGGCTGCGGAGCGCGCTCCGCAGCCATGGAGGATTCTGTAGGGCAGTGGTAAACCGGCGGGAGACCGCCGGTTTACCCTTTCTGACCGCGGCTGAACCGCCGCGTTCAGAATGCCCTCGGGAGCACCGCCAGCCTGTTGGCGGTGCTCCCGTGGTCGGTGACCCTGGCGGTCACCGGCCGCCAGGGTCAGAATGACGCCCTCTGTCCTGACAATACAGTAGCAAAGCTTTGTCCTGTGTAAGTGGGTGAAAAATGTGGTATTGACTGACCTGGACTGAACATTTCACAAGATGATTAGGAATAAAATTGGGCACAGGTGGATTCACATAAGGTGACTATACCGACTGGTTCCAATTAGAATTTGGAACAATCTGATTCACAGAAGGACTTGGGACAGGTTGAACTGTGCTAAAGCTCTGAACAGGTTGACTCAAATTTGGAATCTGGGTCACTGAATTTACAGGCAGACCTGGCACTATCTGACCCAGTGTCTGTGCAACTGCAGCAGTAGGCACATGCAGAGTTACATTCTTTGCAACTTCACTCCCTGCTCCTTCTTCAACAGAATGGTACAGAGGTGGACAATTTGTCAACTTTTGGTTTATTAACTCATCATCTGAATCACTCTCATACATCACTGTCTTTTTATTTGTCTGCTCTGCTTTTTCTGTCTTTCTCCTAGTCTTGGGTTTAGTGTTTTCCCCATTTTCCCTAAAAATAGCTGGATATAATCTAGTTCCTTTGATGAGGTCTGCTCTTCAAGCTTTTCACTCTTCATCCCATCTTGCCTCGGTAATTGTCTTTAATGATTTGTGCACTCTGTTCTCATACTTGCCTTTCAGTTAGTCTTCGTATGTGTTCCCAAATGTTAAGTGTTTCAAATTGTCTTAGAGGTGGTTTCATTTAATAGATCACTCACCTTAGATTATCTAGAGTTCTTATATTAGAAGTTCCATAATTGGGAAATGCTAATGCACCTTCTTTCGCAGTAATTTTGCACAACTGTTCAAGCCACAAACATGCATGAAGACATTTTTCAGACATGACATGATGATCTTGAGTAACTTCAGGAGGGGTTTCTACTCCCTCTATAACTGGAATAAACATATCTCCTTTTAATGCACTTTTTAATTCTTTAAAGAACTACTTTTTCAATCAATTTAATAAATCACAGTAACTTTTCTTTTGGATCAGGAAGTAACTTCAATCCCACAATCCTTTTCACTCAATGTTCTCGGCCAAGAGCAACACAGTACTATCCACTAATACCAGTGTGGTTTAACATCAACTGACCTATACCAGCACAACACACAATTAAATCAAACTCACTCCTTTCAGCAACCCATTCACTTTGCAATTGTCTCTCACACAATCACTCATATACACCTACTGCAAATCCCTCTTATCAAGTTCAAAATATAGGTAAGTATGGATGACTGAGGGCAGGAGGAGTGGGCTAGGTACATGGACTCGGATTACAGACGGCAGGAGGGAGATGGGCAGAAGCACCTAACAGAACTTAGAGAGCAGGTGTCATGGATTGCAGCAGCACAATACACTTCACAGGGCAAGCGAAATGGCAATGCAACACAATGGACCATGGAAATCAACAGGGAGAGGAAAGTGTTATGCACATGGACAACAGAGAGCAAAGGGGAAAGAGGCAAGGGCAGCAGGCTGACCATACTAGATAGACAGGAGGGACAGTTGCAGCATCAAGGACCATGAAAGGCGGGAGGGAGAAAGCAGGGGCACCACAATGGACCCGGCAAGGCAGGATGGAGGGGGTTAGGAGCCTGAACATGGAAAGTGGAGGGCAAGCGGCAAGGAAGCAGGGCAGGAGCAGAAAGCTGAACATGGAATGCAGGCAGGGTGGGCACTAGAAATACAACACACCATGAAAGGCAACAGTGAGACTATAATGGCATACACACAGACAATGGAGGGAAGACAGCAGAGGGTCAGAGGCAGCAAGTTGGACACACAGGAGGTGGGAGAGGCTGTTGCAAAATGTAAGACCATGCATGGCAAGCAGTAAGGTTAGTGACAACACAACGGCCATGTTGGGCAAGGGGGCGGGGAGCAGAGGCTTGCAAAAAAAGGACCATGGTGGATAGAAGGAAGGGGTAGGGACTGGACACAGAAAAGAGAGGGCAAGGGTAGGGGCTTCACAACAGACCACACATGGCAGGCAGGAGGAGCTGTTACAGCACAACATAGCATGGAGAATAGATTGGCAGCAAAATGGACCATAGAAGACAGGATGGAGGGGCTATGGGCACAGAACTTGGACAGGCAGAATGGGAGTGGAAGGGACAGGTGACAAATTAGATAAGAGTGGCAGTTCCAAGGCACATGGTGCGTAAAAAAGAGGGAGCAGGGGCATACACACAGACATCTAAGGGCAGGTAGAAGGAATCAAGCTGTGCAAAGAGGCTGAGCAGGAGGGCATTGACAAGGCATAGAAGTGTGCATTGGAGGGCAAGAAGAGTGGACAGGTACTTTAAACATAATGGAGGGCAGTGGCAGCATATTGGACCATGCAGGGCAGGAGGGTGGGGATTGGTGCATGGACTCAGACAACAGAGATAAGGATGAGGTAGATGGAACAACAAAATAACTGTTCAGGACAGGTTGGCAGGGCAGTGGCAGAACAACGGCCACACCGGACTATAAAGAGGGAGCAGAGACATGGACTTGCACAATGGATTGCAAGGCGGAGGGAGGGCAGGAGAAGCAGGCTTGGGTAGGGGCAGCACAAAGCTAGGCCCTTCGTCCATCCCCCTATTGAATTGCGATGGGCATCTTGCTTGATGTTAAAATTCCTGGAAAGTTCCTAAAAAGATAGTTACAGGGATGTTTCAGCTAGGAAACGGAATTTAAATATTCAGTTGTTATAATAACTTCTTCCCTATGGTAATTATAACTCGTACTCTTAGCATGCACTGCTACATCTTCTATGACATCATTGCTATCGCTGTAAAACTTGCAGTAAAAATATTGATGCGAGAACTGAGCATAGCAAGGGCTTGAGTTATAGTTACCTTAGAGCACAAGTAGTTGGCATAATTGTAACTATACCAGCTGCATTTCTATGGTTTTGTGGTTAGAAAATATGAATCAAACTGTAATGTCCCAGTAACCTTTTTTTTTAACTTATTTTTTATATATATATATATATATATATACACACACAGACACGCAGAAAGTTTAAATGTACAAAACCATAAAAAACAAAGAAATTCAGCCACTATAGTTATCTCACCCAAGT
Source organism: Pleurodeles waltl (assembly GCF_031143425.1). NCBI lineage: Eukaryota > Metazoa > Chordata > Amphibia > Caudata > Salamandridae > Pleurodeles > Pleurodeles waltl. The sequence continues at coordinate 1,304,572,957 of NC_090445.1, forward strand.
ATGACTTATGCCCCGCTATGCACTGCTTATGACCTTTATGACCTCACCTATTGCATCACTCATGACATAGGGCCTGATTACAACTTTGGAGGAGGATGTTAATCGATCCCAAATGTGACAGATATACCACCCACCGTATTACAAGTCCATTATATCCTATGGAACTCGTAATACGGTGGGCAGGATTTCCGCCACATTTGGGACGGATTAACATCCTCCTCCAAAGTTGTAATCAGGCCCATAGTGACATCAATGATGACAATGATGATATCATCCACAAAAGCACTGACACACCCGATCACACAAACACATAGTCACTCACATGCTCAGTGATACACACATATAACTCACACAGGCACACAACTCACTCACCACCTCAGAAACACAATCACTCACACATTCATTCACACAATGGCAGCCTAACTATAACGTCCCTGTAACCTTTGTTTTTGTCAGTGAAATTGCAAGGTTTTTTTAATTCAATTTTCTAACTGTAACATCCCTGTAACCTTTGTTTTTTCAGTAAAGTTATTTGCTTTTTTTAATGCAGCAAGGTGGCTGGCCTGCAGCCAGGCCATGTAGCTAACCCCTCAGTATATTTTCAACCTCACGTTCCGAGGGAAAAGCAAGGACTGCTTTACTCTAAAAAACAGTTAAGGAAAGCAAGTAATAAGCAGTGAATACAAGGGAAAATGCATGGAGAAGTGACTGGAAAATGAGAGTAAAACAAATGCTAAAGCAGAAAAATACCATGGGTGAGCAAGGAGAGGGAATACAAAATATGGGAGAAAAAGCAAACAGAAAGTGATGAAATGAAGGGGAAAGTAAGGAGAGGGTTGGCAAAAAGCAAGGGGAAAAGAAAGGTGAATGCAGTGACAAATATGTAAAAGGCAAGGAGAAAGCAAACACAAAATTACTGTAAATAATGAGAAATTTGTGAGCACCAAGATTTTATTAAGTGTTTTACCAAGTGTATTCTTTTTTAAAAAGATTGTCAGAATCACAGTTCCTCCCCTGTACCATAAACATAGACAGGAAGTATGTTCTTTGTTCCAATGACATGATAGGAATGGATCGGCACATTCAGATGCGTGGTTCTGGTGCTGTTTTAAAAAATTATTTTCTCTCCATAGCGGTGTAGGAGGCTGGCCTGGTTTGTAGTGAGTACCAAGGGGTACTTACACTCTGCACCAGGTCCAGGTATCCCTTATTAGTGTAGAAGAGGTGTCTAGCAGCTTTGGCTGATAGAAAAGGGTAGCTTAGCAGAGCAGCTTAGGCTGAACTAGGAGACGTGTAAAGCTCCTACTATACCACTGGTGTCATATGCACAATATCATAAGAAAACACAATACACAGATATACTAAAAATAAAGGTACTTTATTTTTATGATAATATGCCAAAAGTATCTCAGTGAGTACCCTCAGTATGAGGATAGCAAATATACACAAGATATATGTACACAATACCAAAAAATATGCAGTAATAACAATAGAAAGCAATGCAAGCAATGTACAGTCACAATAGATTGCAATGAGAGCACATAGGTATAGGAGCAACACAAACCATATACTCTAGAAGTGGAATGCGAACCACGAATGGACCCCAAACCTATGTGAGCTTGTAGAGGGTCGCTGGGACTGTAAGAAAACAGTGAGGGTTAGAAAAATAGCCCACCCCAAGACCCTGAAAAGTGGGTGCAAAGTGCACCTAAGCTCACCCGAAGTCACAAAAGAAGGTCCCACGACGCCGGAGGACAACTCAGGAGGTCATGCACTGCATGTTAGAGTGTCGGGGACCCAGGCTTGGCTGTGCACAAAGGAAATCCTGGAAGAATGCACAGGAGCCGGAGCAGCTGCAAATCACGCGGAACCCAGCAATGCAGTCTAGCGTGGGGAGGCAAGGACTTACCTCCACCAAACTTGGACTGAAGAGTCACTGGACTGTGGGAGTCACTTGGACAGAGTTGCTGAGTTCCAGGGACCACACTCGTCGTGCTGAGAGGGGACCCAGAGGACCGGTGATGCAGTCTTTTGGTGCGTGCGGTTGCAGGGGGAAGATCCCGTCGACCCACGGGAGATTTCTTCGGAGCTTCTAGTGCAGAGAGGAGGCAGACTACCCCCACAGCATGCACCACCAGGAAAACAGTTGAGAAGGCGGCCGGATCAACGTTACAAGGTCGCAGTAGTCATCTTTGCTACTTTGTTGCAGTTTTGCAGGCTTCCAGAGCAGTCAGCGGTCGATTCCTTGGCAGAAGGTGAAGAGAGAGATGCAGAGGAACTCTGATGAGCTCTTGCATTCGTTATCTAAGAATTCCCCAAAGCAGAGACCCTAAATAGCCAGAAAAGGAAGTTTGGCTACTTAGGAAGGAGGATAGGCTAGCAACACAGGTAAAAGCCTATCAGAAGGAGTCTCTGATGTCACCTGCTGGCACTGGCCACTCAGAGCAGTCCAGTGTGCCAGCAGCACCTCTGTTTCCAAGATGGCAGAGGTCTGGAGCACACTGGAGGAACTCTGGGCACCTCCCAGGGGAGGTGCAGGTCAGGGGAGTGGTCACTCCCCTTTCCTTTGTCCAGTTTCGCGCCAGAGCAGGGCTGGGGGATCCCTGAACCAGTGTAGACTGGCTTATACAGAGATGGGCACCATCTGTGCCCATCAAAGCATTTCCAGAGGCTGGGGGAGGCCACTCGTCCCCAGCCCTGACACCTTTTTCCAAAGGGAGAGGGTGTAACACCCTCTCTCTGAGGGAGTACTTTGTTCTGCCTTCCTGGTCCAAGCCTGGCTGCACCCCAGGAGGGCAGAAACCTGCCTGAGGGGTTGGCAGCAGCAGCAGCTGCAGTGAAACCCCGGGAAAGGTAGTTTGGCAGTACCCGGGTCTGTTCTAGAGACTCGGGGGATCATGGAATTGTCTCCCCAATGCCAGAATGGCATTGGGGTGACAATTCCATGATCTTAGACATGTTACATGGCCATGTTCGGAGTTACCATTGTGACGCTAAACATATGTAGTGATATATGTATAGTGCACACGTGTAATGGTGTCCCCGCACTCACAAAGTCTGGGGAATTTGCCCTGAATAATGTGGGGGCACATTGGCTAGTGCCAGGGTGCCCACACACTAAGTAACTTAGCACCCAACCTTTACCAGGTAGAGGTTAGACATATAGGTGACTTATAAGTTACTTAAGTGCAGTGGTAAATGGCTGTGAAATAACGTGGACGTTATTTCACTCAGGCTGCAATGGCAGGCCTGTGTAAGAATTGTCAGAGCTCCCTATGGGTGGCAAAAGAAATGCTGCAGCCCATAGGGATCTCCTGGAACCCCAATACCCTGGGTACCTCAGAACCATTTAGTAGGGAATTATAAGGGTGTTCCAGTATGCCAATGTAAATTGGTGAAATTGGTCACTAGCCTGTTAGTGACAATTTGGAAAGAAATGAGAGAGCATAACCACTGAGGTTCTTGTTAGCAGAGCCTCAGTGAGACAGTTAGGCATCACACAGGTAACACATACAGGGCACACTTATGAGCACTGGGGCCCTGGCTGGCAGGGTCCCAGTGACACATACAACTAAAACAACATATATACAGTGAAATATGGGGGTACCATGCTAGGCAAGAAGGTACTTTCCTACAAGCGGCCTCCATTTTCAATAATGATATGAGGGTTAATATATTTTGAATGATATAAATAATACTGAATTTTTCATCACAATTCGCTTATTTTACGATCGAAGCAGCTCTGCGGATCTGCAGCCCAGATCCATGGATTTGCTCGATGACAGAGAGAACATCTGCCTTTCATTGGGTCTGTTTTTACCACACACATTTTTTATAACAGCCACACCCAATAGCACTTAATTCTCTACCACACTTTGTTGAAGAAGCATTGGAGTGCAGTTGTTCCATGTTTGAACTGGAAATGGCTGAAGTGAGTGCTCCTCCTGCATCTCAAGACCTACAGGTGATCACATGTGAGAAGAAGGAGCACCCATATGGAGACAGAAAGCAAAGTGAAGTATGGCAATCTACACAGTCCCCTCAGGGAAAAAAAACTATGGCCCTCATTACAACTATGGCGGTCGGTAATAAAGCGGCGGTAATACCGCCAACAGGCTGGCGGTAACAAAAATTTAATTATGACCACAGTGGAAACTGCCCAGACAGACAGCCACTTTAATACACTGACCGCCACGGTGGTATCAACAAGCACCACGGCGGTAACCACCAACAGCCAGGCGGAAGACAATATACCGCCCACACTATTGCAACAGGTCTATTTGTAACCTTTTCTGGGGCGGTACCAATGACATCAAAAGCACTGCAGAAACAGAACACAGAAGTCAAAGGACTCACCTCTGGAGACTCAGGGAACAACCACGATGCCATGGAGCCCAAGTTGCACATATTTCCCAAGCTCGTCTACCTTTTCCTGCATTAGGAACACCAATGCTGACGAAGATGACCACGGTGAGTACTGCCACCTAGCACACAAGGGAGGGGGGAGGAAAGAGAGAGTGACACACACATGCCACACATGCTGGTTCTGGAGGGCACCTTGTGCCCAGTGTCCTCCATCCTAGGAATGATGGGGTGAGTGGATGGCTTCTTCCTCTGGTTCTGGAGGGGGCACTGTGCACAGTGATGCAGATCTTGGGGAGTGCAAGGTCACAGTCTCACCTGGGTGTCAGACCCACAGGATTTGCAGGGGCCAGGACTCATAGCAGCCCATGGACGCAAGACTACACACTGCTTAGTGGTGGCAGTGGGGGGACTGGTGGCGGTGCTGGCAGTGGTGGGGGGAGGCTCCAGCCCTTCCCCTTCAGCCTCAGATGGCTGCCCATTGGGGCTGCTGCTGCTGGCAGTGGTGGCGGTGTTGGTGGCAGTGCTGGCAGTGGTGGGGGGAGGCTCCAGCCCTTCCCCTGCAACCTCGGATGGCTGAACTGCCATGGTTGGTGGTGGGGACCCAGAATGAGTCCCGGCAACAGGCCTCCTGTCCTTCCTGCCTGCTGGTGCAGGCCCCTTGCCCTTCCTGTCAGCAGCCAGGGATTGCCCCTTGCCCTTCCCTCCAGCAGCTGGGGGTGGCTCCTTGCCCTTCCTAGACGCTGCTGGTGGTGCCTCCTTGCCCTTCTCTGTCACAGTTGGTGGTGCCTCCTTTCCCTTCCTTTTGCAGTTGGTGGTGCCTCCTTGCCCTTCCTTGATGCACCTGGTGCAGGCACCCTGTCAGTGTTGCTGCCTGGTGCCCGGGATCCTCTCCCACCTGCAGTAGCTTTTGACACTACTGTGGCCGTGGACTGGGTGGCTGAGGTGCTTTTCCTGGGTTTGGACCACCTAGGATGGGGGGTGGCAGGGAAGAGGTCAACGGTGGAGAGGAAAAGCATCTTAGGGACACTGGGGTGGGAAGAGGGTGAAGGGTTGGGAGTGGAGGAAGAGGAAGTGGTTGTAGGAGGTGTCTGCTGGGTTTGGGTGCAGGTGCATAGGCTGGATGCTGTTGTGAGGTGGATGGCTGTTAGGTGTCTGAGTGCTTGCGTTTGTGTACTTTGGGAGGAGGGGCCACAGACACAGTGGGAGAGGACACAGGGGACGGGTATATGGAAGTGGGGGTGGTGACTGCCAGGGAGGGGCGTGTAGTGATAGACGTGATGGTGGTAGTGGATGAGGATGTAGTGCATGCAGGTGTGATTGTAGACCCTACTGAGAGGGAGGTGGACGAGGAGGAGAAGCTGGACACAGTGGAGGCAGTGGATGTTGGTATGTCTGCATCTAGATGGTGTTTGTGTGAGTGCCTGTGGGATGATGTGTGGTGCTTCTGTTTGCATGAACCAATCCTTTGTGTTGTCCTGGGTGCATGCTGGTCTGCCTGTGTGCTTGGGATAGGTTGGGGTTGAGGTGAATGGGATTGGGCAGAGGAGGTTGGAGGGGGGAGGCTAGAAACAGGGACAATGGCTGCCATCAGGGAGGAGGCCAGAGCCTGGATTGATCTCTGTTGGGCTGCCATGCCAGAGTGAATTCCCTCCGGGAATGCATTTGTTTGTTGCAAATGGGCTGCCAGCCCCTGGATGGCATTCACAATGGTTGACTGCCCAACAGAGATGGATAGCAGGAGGTCAATAGCCTCCTCACTAAGGGCAACAGGCCTAACTGGGGTAGGGCCTGAGGTGCCTGGGGCGAAGGAGATGCCCATCCTGCTGGGTGAGTGGGCATGGGAAACACCCTGAGGGGCTGCTGGGAGGGCGGTGCTGATAAAGGGGATGGCGGCTGTACCTGTAGTTAGAGTGGGCACAGAGGTGTCGGTCACCACCAGGGAGTTTCCATTGGAGGAGGCTGTCAGAACTGTCCCCTCCTGTCTCCGCGGTGGTGCTCCCCTCGCCCTCCATCCCACTGGTGCCCTCACCGTCGGTGGATTCGGCTTCCTAGGCCCTGTGGGATGCAGCTCTCCCCATCGCCGGTGACTCTGCTCCTCCGTCAGATGATGCTAATGCACACAAGGACAGGGTGACAAAACAAAAAGGTGGGGGAGAGACAAAGGATACCCTTGGTCAATGGCAGCAGCAACACCACAGTTGGCGTACACAGCACACACACACACACACACACACAGGAAACAGCCCTATGCACTATGCAATACACTAACAGTCACAATGCTAGTCGCCAGCCCATGGACAGGGATACCTAATGCCAATTGCAGCATACCTAAGACCCACAGAAACTTGCCCAGTAGTGGATGCCTACTAGCTTGGTTGGAGGAGGTTGACATCAGAACCAGCCCAACATGGGACTTACCCTGCAATGTCTGGCCTGGTCTAGGGGCACCCACAGGCCCACATCCCCCACCCAGATGCCACACCACCACCGCAAGTAGTATATTTGGGCACTGTACTCACTCCCTTGTAGCTGCTGTGATGCCCCCAAGCGCCCATCCAGCTCCTGTTAGGCCACCACCAGTATGCGGGCCATCAGGAGGGTCAGGGTTCGATGGGCACCCCTTCTTCGCTGGAGGCCATCCTCAGCTGGGCCTCCGGTGTCTTCTGTGCCCAACGTCTCAGGTCCTCCCACGTTTTACGACAGTGGGTGCTCCGCCTGCTGTAGCCCCAGAGGGACCGCACGTCCTTGGCAATGGCATACCATATACCCTTTTTTTATGGGCGCTGACCTGCAGAGAAATACACATAGGAAAAGGTATCAGTCAGACCATCATCCCAGTTACACTCATGGCCCACCATTGCCCTCACATCCCCTATGCACAGACACTGTCCACCATACATGCAGCACGCTGCCCAGGGCCCTTCCACCAACCCCCCCCTAAACAAGGCCCTCACACAAGGCACTCCATGCATTCATGCCCCATGCATCGTGCTCACAGTTTACTCACCTGTTGGTCTGGAGGCCCATACAGCATTCAGTACTGCGGTAGGACCCCATCCACCTGTCTCTCCAACTCCGCAGCGGTGAAGGCAGGGGCACTTTCGCCAGTGACAAGAGCCCTGGTCGGTTCCATACAAAGGTCATAGCAGCAATGCAGTGTAGGTCCTCTCCTGTTGAAGGTCAGGTAGCAAGTGAGTGAACAGATAGAAAATGGCGGTCACGTCCGCGACTGTGAGTACAGTCTTCGCCGGCGTACATCACCATTGGGCACTCTAACCCATAGGGCCCAATGGTATGCAATGAGGAGTTGCACAGCTTTTTTCAACTGCCTCCGGCAACGGCAAACTCATTTCCACATGTCCCTCCATACAGGACAAGCGGGCGCCGTTTCAGAGGTGGGCAGACCATGGCACCTTACTGCGTCACAGTACACATAGGCACCATTTGAGCATATCCAACAATATACTGTTACAAACACAACATGCAATCCAGTGTAGTGTTTGGAAATATGGAATACTGACCAGCTGCTCACCATTTGCCCCCTAGATTGCAACCGCTGCGGATGAATAGGAGATTGAGACATTCCCTTTGTACATGTCCCTGGTGGACTTGGCAACAATGGATGACAGGCACATTATCCTCTCCTATAGACTGGACAGGGCCACAGTCACAGAGCTCTGTACCCAATTGGAGCCTGACCTGATATCTGCCATCTGTCAGCCCACCGGAATCCCCCCTCTTGTGCAAGTGCTCTCAGTGCTCCATTTTCTGGCAAGTAGCTCCTTCCAAGTGACAGTGGGCTTGGCAGCAGGAATGACAATAGTGCTGACTAGAGTGTTGTCTGCCCTAACTGAACACATGCGCAGCTACATCATTTTCCTTCAGGTGGAGGATTTGGCCACAGTGAAAGCCGATTTCTATGCAATGGGACATATCCCCAACATTATTGGGGCAATAGATGGTACACATATTGCATTTGTACCCCCCCCACGGAGAAATGAACAGGTGTTCAGAAATCAAAAGAGCTTTCACTCCATGAATGTGCAGATAGTGTGCCTGACGGATCAGTACATCTCTCATGTCAATGCAAAGTATCCTGGTTCTGTGCATGATGCCTTTATCCTGAGGAATAGCAGCATCCCATATGTGATGGCTCAACTCCAGAGGCACCGGGTGTGGCTAATAGGTGAGCCCAGGTTCCAACCCAGTAGGTGTTTGTGTATGGGTATGGTGTGGGCTCTAAGGGTTAGTGTGTGTTTAACAGTTGTCCCTTGATATTTGCAGGTGACTCTGGTTACCCCAACCTCTCATGGCTACTGACTCCTGTGAGGAATCCCAGGACAAGGGTAGAGGAACGTTACAATGAGGCACATTGGCGAACAAGAAGAATAATAGAAAGGGTATTCGGCCTCCTGAAGGCCAGGTTTCGTTGCCTCCATCTAACAGGTGGCTCATTGTACTACTCACCCAAGAAGGTGTGCCAGATCATCGTGACATGCTGTATGTTGCACAACCTTGCCTTACATTGCCAGGTACCTTTTCTGTAGGAGGATGAGGCAGGAGATGGCCATGTGGCAGCAGTGGACCCTGTGGACAGTGAAGATGAGGAGGCAGAGGATGAGGATCAGGACAACAGAAGTGCAATAATACAACAATACTTCCAATGACACACAGGTAAGAAACTGTAATTACACTTTGCGTTGACAGTTTTGCACTTGACATTGTCTCTGGCAGGCTGATTTTCCCACTTCTATGTCCACTTACTGTACTCTTTGGCATCTCTATTTTCAGAAATTTTGTGCCACACCATCGTCCCTGGTGTGTTGACTGCAGCCAACTACAAGTCATTCCTATGTATACATTACTGTACAGTTGTATTGCAGTGTTTGGAGCATGTTAAACGAATACATAGTTCAATCATTTAACAGACTCCATACTTGTATTTATTTAAACAGTGTTTATTTAAGTGCCAATAAGTAGAGGGGGATGTGCAATGGGCTGGGTTGATGGTGGAAGAATGTCCAGGATAGAGTCCAGTCTGCTTGTATCACAGGTGCATTGTCCAAGGGGGCACAGGAAGTGGAGCAATGGCAGCTCAAGATGGACAGGGTGACAGAGTGGGACACAAGGGTGACAATCAGGAGAGTTTTATTTCCTGGTGGGGGTCGTGGCAATAGTGTCTGGCTTCTGCCTGGATCGCAGGGACTGTTTGTGGGGTGGTTCTCCTTCTGCAGGGGCTGGGGTGCTGGTGGCCTGTTGTTCCTGTGGCAGGGCCTCCCGTCCACTAGCGGCAGCGGAGGTGGAAGGCTATTCATCAGTTTGGCTAGTGTCAGGGGCCCGGTGATGTGCCACCGCCTCCCTCATGGTGTTGGCCATGTCTGTCAGCAACCCTGCAATGGTGAACAGGGTGGTGTTGATGTCCTTCAAGTCCTCCCTGATCCCTAGGTACTGTCCCTTGTGTAGCCGCTGGGTCTCCTGCAACTTGTCCAGTATCTGGCCCACTGTTTCCTGGGAATGGTGGAAAGTTTCCAGGTTGTTGGTGATTGCCTCCTGGAGAGTCAGGTCCCTGGGTCTGTCCTCCCCCTGTCACACAGCAGTCCTCCCAGCTTCCCTGTTGTCCTGTGCCTCAGTCCCCTGAACCGTGTGCCTACTGCCACTGATCCCAGGTACCTGCTGTGTTTGTGGGGTGGCCTGGGGTTCCTGTAGTGGTGGATACACTGCTGATTTATGTGTCCTGGGGACAGAGGTCAAACAACCCAATGCAGAAAGAACCTCACAGAAGCCCAGGATCACACACAATACCACCAATACATATGAATCACAGACAACACGTGATGACAACTGCCATGCAAAATGACATTCCTGGTGCAAGCAACAACAAAATACTTACCGCTATTTTGTCTTTCAGCTGATCAGGGTTATGGGATCCAGCCATGGATCATGACCCCATTTGCCAACCCAAGCACAGCAGCAGAGCGTGCCTACAATGAGGCACATCGGAGGACAAGCACCATAGTTGAACAGACTTTTGGCATCTTGAAGTTCAGATTCAGGTGCCTGGACATCACTGGAGGCAGCCTCCTATGTTCCCCAGAAATGGTCTGCAGGATCGTTTTGACCTGTGCCATCCTGCACAACATTTATTTTAGGCGGGACATCTCCCTATATGAACCTGAACAACAACTGCCTGAAGAAAAGGAGGAGGTGGATGCTGTCGGGGAAAATGAGGGGGAACATCCTAGCACAGCTCAGGAATGCGCTGCAGACAACATGGTTCACAACTTTTTTCAACAATGGTTACTATGAACACATTGTTACGATATGGAATTAAGCACCTCATTTTATCACTCAATCATGCTCTGGGTAAATATTTATGCATCACATGTTCTCTAGGAATCAGAGTATTACCTCAGGGAGCATTGCAAAAAAGACAAATTTGACTACTTCTGATGCCACATCACATTTGATGGGTATGAATGTACAGCAAACATCACACAAGATATGCCCTGTCCATCCCAGGGAATAAGTCCTGCCACTGCCATGTTTAAAGTCTTTGCCCACCCTTCTCTAGGGGTCGCTGTAAATGAACTATCTGTACCCTGGGAATAATCATCTACACTCACCCAGACTCCCATTCTGACTCCTGTGTGCTTCCCTTTTCAGTATAGCATGCCATAGTTCAACTCCATCAGCCTGCATGGACTTCATGCCCCATAATGCACTGCCCGGTAGTCGGTGAGACCTGTAATCTTCTGTCCATTGCTTCCCATGGGAAAAGTCTGGTTGGTCCCTTATACTGCATTCTCACCTCCAGAACGTGTGAGAGACTGAAGCTGCACATACCTGTGAGGGAGCTTGGGTGACAAGTTGTGCATCAATACTGTGATTGGATAGTATGAGTGTCCCAAGTATGACAAGCAATGCTCACAAGACATGCCCTGTGCTGTCCATCCCAGGTAATAGGTCCTGCTACTGCCATGTTTTAAGTCTCTGCCCACCCTTCTCTAGGGGGCGCTGTAAATGGACTATCTGTACCCTGGGAATCATCATCTACACTCACCCAGACTCCCCTTCTGACTCCTGTGTGCTTCCCTTTTCAGTATGGCATGCCATAGTTCAACTTCATCAGCCTGCCTGGACTTCATGTCCCATAATGCACTGTCTGGTAGTCGTAAGACCTGTAATCTTCTATCCATTGCTTCCCATGGGAAAAGTCGAATTGGCCCCTTATACTGCATTCTCACCTCCAGGACTTGTGAGAGACTGAAGCTGCACACACCTGTGAGGGAGCTTGGGTGACACGTTGTGCATCAATACTGTAAATGGATAGTACGAGTGTCCCATGTATGACAAGCAATGCTCACAAGACATGCCCTGTGCAGTCCATCCCAGGGAATAAGTCCTGCCACTGCCATGTTTTACGTCTCTGCCTACCCTTCTCTAGGGGGTGCTGTAAATGGACTATCTGTAACCTGGGAATCATCGTCTACACTCACCCAGACTCCAATTCTGACTCCAGTGCACTTCCCTGTTCAGTATGGCATGCCATAGTTCAACTACATCAGCCTGCATGGAATCAGGTCCCATAATGCACTACCTGATAGTCAGTAAGACCTGTAATCTTCTGTCCATTGCTTCCCATTAGAAAAGTCTGGTTGGCCCCTTATACTGGATTCTCTCCTCCAGGACTTGTGAGAGACTGAATCTGCACACACCTGTGAGCTCTCTCATGCAGCCCAGCCAGTTGACTCTGCCTTGTCCTTGCTGCTACCTAGAACTGCTTAGAAGCTGCCATTTCCTGAAGCTCCTTGTTCTGCATTGGAGTACAATTAATTTGTGTACCAGACCCGTTGTTGGATTGTGTTACAGTGCTGAATACACCTGAAACTTTTCTTTGTTTCCACCGTGATGTTCCTGCTTGTTCCAGTCAGACTCTGCTCCCTGTTTTTCTGCATTGTTCATGTTTGTTCCTGACAGAGCCTGCTTCCTGTTAGCCAGACTGGTTCCAGTCTTTGCCTTAACCAGATCCAATCCCTGTGCCTAAATTTGCCTCATAGTTGGGTATTGTGTCTGGTAAGTCTACGATCAGTTCTCAACTGTATAGAATAGTTTTTATTTATTTATGTACCGGTACATGTTTTCCAGGGGGCAAATCCAGCCCCCATTCTTTGTCTGGTTTTGCATGTATTCATTAGTGCCAAACAGTGAGAGTGTGCTATAGCTGTATTGCTTGATTTGGTACTGTGCCTCCAGCCCAACAAACAAGGGCTGGTAATGTGTATATAAGGACAATACATGTTTGTGCCCTGACGGTTCAGACACAGAATCACTTCTGCTGTCAGCTTTTGATGGGGCTTGCATAGTGACTAGCTGTGAGATTAATCTGCACAGAGTCAGTGATGTTCTCCGTTGCTGTGGGAAGTTCAGAGCCCTACCCTGTGTACAAATGTAGTGATGAAACCTGTGTGTTTGTCTATTACTGATCCATAACATATTTGACCACACCAAGGTTGCTCTGTCGTCACTCGCCGGTAATTTCTGCTGTACCATAGCTGCCCTATCCCCTTGTATGCCTTTAGCTGATCTTTGGCTTTAGGTCAAATCTGCTTTGAACGTTACTCTGTTAACTCAAGGGTTGTCTCCCCAGATTCCTGACTAGACCTGCACATCACTGTTACGCCATGGACGCCAGTACTAACACATGGTACACATGGCCACACACTTGAACTGGACACTTTTGTGGAATGAACCACTGAAAATATGCAGCCTGGGCTTCTGCTTCACCACAGCCACAGGAGGAACATAGGCCATTTACATTAGTCAAACTGTGGTGCACATAAAAATGTTAGGATTGGATTTGAGGCTCTGTGTCGCAAACACTGTACCTACCAAACATGTTCAAATGCCTGACTCATGGGTAGTATACACACAAGTGACCATGAAGTGGTAGCCAACAATTCATGACATGTGAGGGGTAACATATCTGACATAGCCCTCATCAGCCATCCTCAATCTTTCCTGTGTATTGTTTGTCATGGGAAATGTATTGTCCCCAAAGTCAAGCAACTACACACAGCAAAAAAGGCAACACATATTACAAACACATCCCAAGACTGTTGTACCTCATTGATTGGCATCTGATGGTGATACCCATTTTTAACCCATTCATACATGAATATTACGCTAAATGTATTGCATCCCGTACCAACAGAAGCACACAAATAGTTTCAACAGTCAATTCACACACACAACACACAGGCCATGATTCATATTTTTGTAGCGTAGTCTTGCTGTCCTCTATTGACACAACACCTACGCAAACTTAATATTTCCATTTTAATTTCCAAAGTTTGAGCTGCTATTGCGTCAGTTAAGGAAGCTAATCCTGCACAACGATATGAGTAATGTGGGCCACAGTAGCATGGTCTGCCACATGTGTCCAAACACTAGAACACACATTGCAGGTCGTACCATCCTATGTTTGTCTAGTTATAGGCTGCATGCATGTTAAAATATGAAAAGTGACGCAAACACAGTTTGAGTCAGAAATATTGACGCAAACGTGTAAAAAAATGACATAAACGCTCAAATTACATCAATGGGTCCCTAGCTTTAATTCCACCAGCACACCCCAGGCATGCGTATATCCATTGAAAATGTATTGATCCATGAATGCATGGGTTTTTGACGCACATGAAATTTGAAAAAAAATTGACGCAAACTACGTAAGCGTCAAAAATGTACAGACAAGACAAAAAACGAGCTGCAAATGAAACAGGAAGTGATGTAATAGGATATCCTGTTAACAGAAATGGTACAGTCGGTGTACTTTCACTTTCACTTTGCGGTCTTTGCTTTTGTCTTCTGTGTTGTCTATATTTTGTCTTTTGGTGTTTAGTATTTTGTACCTGTGTAAGTGTTTTTGTGTCTTTGATTGTTCTTAGATTTGTATGTGTACTGTTTGGGGTCTTTTTGTGAGTAGGATTAATTGGGGTAGTTTGGGGCTTTAATTGGGTTATATAAGTTTCCTTTTTTCTACCTCCTTTCCCTGTTTTTCCCTATTTACTTTAATAAATAGTGTTTGTATTATTTCGTGAAGGGCACGGCTGTGGTGCATGGGTGAGGAGGAGCTTGGGGCATTTGGTGGCTGGTGTGCCACTTCCTCCCCATAATGTTGGAGGCTGGGGGCCGTGTGATACAGAGGGGTCACACCGAGGCAAGACGGCTGCGGTGGGCAAAGGTGCTGTTCCACCTGAGGAGGATTTTTAACACCGCATGCAATGAGCACCATCTGAAGCATCGCTGGGCTGCCCTGGTGGCCTGAGAGAAGGACCTGCTGGACCACCTGGGTGTGGTGATTTGTGGCCCTGTTGGTGAGTACCAAATTGACAAATGTGTACAGTTCAATGCTCTGGAGTGACAGTGGTAGATGTTGTGACATGCTGCATGCAATGTTTGTGGTCATGTGGAATGTAAGTTGAACAAACTGTAAGTGTATCAGGAATGTGATGTATTACACATGGTAATACATGGTAACAATGCAGTCCACGGTTTTGTTGAGCCATGTCTGAACAGTATTCAGGGCCATATGTACCAAGCTCTTCAGAACCTTCACAATTATCTTATGCCCATATTTATACTTTTTTAGGTCCGCATTTGTGTCATTTCTTGATGCAAAAGTAGCGCAAACTTGCAACATATAAATATTTTTTGCTAATTTGTGCAGCTTTTGCGTAAAAAAAATATGCAAATGCGGTACTAAAATAAATATACATCTGGGCCTAAGTTCAATGTATTCGTGTGTTCACGTCAGGACAAATATTCATTCACATTGACAAACCCAAATGGCCCATTATGCTATCAGATTGCACAATCACAAAAAGGGGTCTTCTAGTGGTATTTAGGATTAGGCATTGAAATCCTATCATTGAGACACAGGCCCCTACAACATTTTTTTCTTGGGCACAATTGCCGGGACTGAACTATTGCAGTTACCATCTCTGTCACATTGGTGCCAACCAATTTTCAAAAGGGAAAGGGTCAGCATGGGATCTCTCCTCTTTTTGAATGCATGGTCACAAACTATTTGTGAGCATGAAATTGTGCAAGGGACCACTGACTGCTTCCATAATACTATTTTAGTGATTAAATAGGTTGTTAAATTACTTTCTGAATACCCCTGCTGAAATATTTCTGCATTTCAACAAATGTAAACATCTCAATTTGAAGGCAAACACCGACATGGTGGTCTGCTGAGCTCAGCAGGCCAGCATTCCTGTGAGTGCCCCCATTCCCAAGGTGTTTTCAAATAGAGACCTACCACATCATGATTAAAGAGGTAGGTCATTTGCTACCCCATTTTTCATTTCCAAACAGTGTAATTTTGGGTGTTCTACCTCTGATCATCCAACTTGCTAATTGCTAGTTGCTCATTCATGCAATGTGTGATTCACAATACCTGATATAGGTACACATGGCCCTGAGTGACACATTTCAGGTGCAATGACCACACCTGTACCCATGCATTCTGTCAACGATGATCAACTAAGGCACTGTCAGGATACATTATTTTGCAGTTTGTGAACAGCAAAGTGGCTAATCGATGTTTAGCACTACATTGTCATTGTTTCACACCCAGGATCCCTGCCATCATGTTGTCATGGGGGTTATATACGGCTTAGGGGACACTGCCAATGGGGCATATGTAACCTACATACAACACTGGCACACCTATTATGGACCACTGAAAGCACAATCATTCCAGAAAGCAAATCAACCCACATGTCCATCACACAGTTACTCATTGTCCCTTGATGCAAAGCCACAATACCTGAGTCACTGGTATTGCAGTGCACCAGGAACGTGGCATTGCATTTATCACCCACAAACAAATGATGAAATGGAGTACCATCTGGAATGGATTAGCCACAAACGTGTGTAGTCAGGTTTGGCACCACATGATTGTTAGGGCCAGTGCATGTGTGCATATGTGTGTCTATCACTCACTGGAGAGACAGTGTCAATGCAAGTTTACAGTGGTATGTCTGTTGGAGTGTCTACATGCCTGATGTGCAGTTATATCATATAAAATGTCACACACTGTGATTTGTTGTTCTCAAGTTTGTACACTGATCAGACATTGAGCACATATCTCCCTTCCATGTTTTACAGGTGGACCAGCCCCCTACTCCATTGGTGAAGTGGCTTGCATTGAGGACCTAGACGTATCTAGTAAGTGTGAAAATGTTTATCCTGTGTTGGGATTGTAGTTGTTGAGTGATTGACTCTTGTGTGTTGGGCTCATTGAAAGATATGATGACTGGCACGTGATCTGACATGTGACTTGACTGAAGGTTGACATAGTGTTCCATGTATGAGTTAGACATTCACTGGCAGAGAGTCATATATTGGGAGTCTAGTGCTGCGCAATAGGCATGGGCAGGTGAACCAGGTTATTTGTAGCCACATGTATGCCCACAATTGATTTGGAGGTGGCCAGTGTTATAATTTAATCAGCAAGTCATACCCTAATTCACACAAAACAGGGGTGCATCGTTTTACACACAAACTTGTGCATCCCTGTAATGTAATGATAATGTAGGACTGTATGGGTGACTGTCCCCCAATGTCTAGCCCCACATGCTGTACTCTATTTACGTGGCACTTAAGAGGTATGTTATAGGCCTGCATGCAGGTCACGGCCAGATGTGTGCTTGCATCAATGTGGGTGATTTAGGAAATGTGTCAGTGAGATCTGATGTTGATGGTTGTCCACAAATGAAACATGAATGTAGATGTGATTGACAAATGATTGACTCACTCCTAGTTGGTGGGCCTCCTTACCTGTGTTCCACTGACTAAATCCATGTACAGCTGGACAAAGCTTTGTGGTTGTCCTTGACATTTGAAAAAAATTGATTGCATGCCCATCCACCCTGAGGCACAGGATTAGGGGGAGAAATATATGTAGCTAGGTGTGATGGTCACAGTGTAGATGACAGACATGTAATTCAAGCATGCATGTGTGCCAAACTACACTGACCCCTTATGATTAGCAACTACATACCATTCTGTCAGTTCCATAAACAAATCACAGGTCTTGTGTACCTTGAAGTTGATCCAGATGATAGGGATTAGTTGGCCTGGCACATGTTGAGTACTTGCAATGTGACCAATTGCACTACATAAATGCATAGATCAGTTCATTTGGTACACACCTTGTTGTGCATTGCTGTGCTGTTAGATAGTTGATGAGTAGGCTGCATTGGCATGTCATTCCTCAGGGACATTCTATCATCTGTATTGTGATTTGGACTGCATGTGCTATTTGTGAGGAAGTGTTAGATTATCATCTGCATATACATCGCATCACACAATGATGACAACAATGTTTGCCTGTCTCTTTTTTACAGCTGCCCACATGAATGCCCAAGAAATTCGTGAGTTTCAGAGGCGGGCAGTGCGATACAGGCACATCCTCGATGTGGAGCCGGGTATCGCATGATGGGAAGGCACTATCATTGAGAACAAGCCACAGGAGCATGGAGGGCTTTTAGCCAAGGGGGGCCAGCATTGGCCACAAAAGGTGCCACCACCACCTGACTGCAGACACAATGGACACTGATATCTCAGCCACTCCAGCTGCACCCTCAACATCCGCAGCACAAGGCACAACTGCTGCACCATCTATGTCACCACCTCAACCACGGCACCAGCACCTGCAACATCCACTGCAACAGAAACCACCACAGCAAGTGGTATGGACATGGCTGCATTGCGCCAGCTACAACAGGACATGCGAAGGGTGATCAGGTGCATGGACAGTCTCCAGCAAGAGGTGGCCCGCAACAGCAGAAGACTGAAGTCTATTAAAAACCTCTGAGGAGGGTAAACCTCTGAGTACAGTTTTGCCTCAGCCCTAAATCCATCCCCACCCTCCCTCTTTCCTTATACTGTTTTTTAGTGGGTTTAGGGGGTTTAGTGACAGGTTAGATAGGCTATTAGTTTAGATAAGATAACAGGGTTTGCGGGTGGGGGAGTTATATCATTACATGTTAGTCTGTTGGGTATTGATGTTGGGGTTTTTGTGTATTCCAGAAAAAAAATTATTGAAAGAAAAATACAAAAAAATATTTATTTGTGTAGTATTAGTTAGTATGTGTTTAGGTTAATATATACATGTTGTTCTGCACGTGTCTTGTCATATGAGGGGGGTGGGGGGGTTGATGTTTAGAGTGTTTAGTTACATGTGGTAAGTAAGTTTAGCATAGGTTAGGTAGGTCCAGTTGTGCGTAATGTATAGGTAGGCAAGGTTAGGTTAGTATAGGTGACTGACATAGTTTAAGTTTGTTTTCTTTTATACATATGTAATAAAGTTGTAGGTACTCCTTTACGGTATGTGTCACATGCTTGGAAATCTGGGCCTTTGCATGAGTGTACAGTGGCAAATTGGTGTTTGCCTGTGTGTTCCATCCTGCATCCACATCCCATTCTTGACATGTTTATTTCCACTTCCAAATGAGCTGTCACATTGGCAGCTACAACAACAATGAACCCACCACTCGAGGTGACTATGGTTCCCATGTATTGGAGAGGTAGGTGTGATTTTAAAGCTGTCATCGTTTGGGTCCTGTGTTGGAATCTTGGGCACTGTGGGATGTCTGCCTGCAGCCAGATGTTCATGTGAACCCTGATAAACTGAGTGGTGTCATAATCTTATGAAGTTCGGTATACAGAAATCACACCATTGAGTTTTCTCATTGTACTCCCAGGTGACATTATTGTCCAAACACTCTTACACATCCATTCCTGCTGTATGGTGTGGTTGTGGGACTTAATTCATATGTCACATACACAATGATTGTCTTGTAGGGGATGTGGGCAGCAGTGACTTTCATCTTGTAGATACCTTGGGATTGACATTTACAATTTTTACACAGCATTATACTGTTTGTGATGCTTTAACTTCAGAAATGAGCCACAAGCAGCACAGATGATTGTAAAATCCAGTCCCTTTGCTTAGATATCAGCCCACATTCTTTCTACACTGTTGTATTGACATTCTGTGGCCATTGCCATGTTACATGCATCACAAAACTCCTGCATAGTAGATGTGTTACATTACACAGAGACAATGTGGGTGTGTAGGTGCTGTTTATTTTAAAGTGCTGTAGTGCAATATTTACATAGTCCAGGTTTGTAAGTCCATTAGTGTGACACATTCTATTATGACGCAACACAAGTGCAATGTTGAGGGACATGTCATTGGACATGCTGTGATGGAGTGTCATTCAGTGCAGAGGAACATGAATTGCCAATTAGGTAGTCAGAGACAATTGCAGTTCATAGTGGTAAGGTAAACAGTGTGTTGGAGAACAGTGCATTTCACCAACTGTAGCAAGACTGACATGTTGTCAAGCACATTACATAGGAAAATCACTGCCCATGTGGCATGGGCTGGTGCTAATGGGTACTCCTACAGGTGAAGTTGATCTGTTCCACGTCTTCATTTTCTGATGTGTGAGTAGTCTCCTCTGTCCTTGATGGTGGTGGCTTTGAGGGGGCAACACACACTTCAGTGTTTTGGAGAAGTGGACTCTGAATTCCCGGTAGCTGACAACTGTGGAACTATTAAGGGCATAACTGCAGCAAGGAAGAGCTGCTGGTTATTGAGTACAGCAGCAACATCTCTATGGTAGGCAGCCAGGTCGACCCTGAGGGGGTCATGATTGTAGTCATGCATGCAGTGAAAGGTTTGTGAGGCCAGGTGCTGTGGCAACTCTCTCATTGCAGTAGTGAAGTCCCTCACACACTGATGTAGTCCTTGCAGCAGTGATTGTAGGACTCGCATGGCTGTTGACTGTTCTGTAGATGTCATCATGCATATGCTCATCCCCTCAAGGCTGGCTGCCATATTTTGCATCCCCACCCGCAACTTCTTGGACAGCTCCCGCTGGACTCCCACAACTATCCTCTCAAAGGTGGTCCCTGAGTCATCAGAGTACTCGGCTGTGTTTGAGCTAGCATGTCGTACTATTGGGGTGGTTTGTGGTTCCTCTGGGATGGCTGCTACATCTGTGCTCCTCCTTGTGACTGAAGGTGGGGTCTGGAGGGTTCCCAGGACATCTTGGAGGATTTCCTGGCTAATGGTTGTCAGCTCCTCATCCATGTCATCAGGGTAGTCCAATGACAGGCATATCCACAGGCGAGCCATCGTCCTCTGCAATGAGATATTGTACAATTAGCGTGCCTGTGTTGTGGCGGTTGTAATGTGATGTCACTGACTCCCTATTAGCAGAGCATTGTAATCTGGGTTCCTGTTCATTGTTCCTGTTATTAATATTAGAATTCTCATAGGCCTTTGCCCCACCTGCATGTCACATGTAGTGTGGGCAGTTTGGGGAATTGTCTCCGTCACATCCTCTAGGTGTAGGTTCTGTCCATATTGTGTCTTGCCACCTTCTTGTCCTACTCAACCCTACCTCTACTACCATTAGCATGGCGACGCCTTGCAATGCCTGTTGGTGTACTGATGCCACTTGCACCACACATAACAATATGGGCCTGACCCAGTCTATGATATTTCACATACACCTATAGGTTGCTGAAACCTAGCACATACCATGTATTACATTTGCATGACACAATACAGGTGCCAGCATTGGTAGTGTGTCATGTTGATGTTTTTAGAATGTGTGCTACATTGAATTGCACTGATGGGCCTGGCAGAGTTCCATTTCCTCTTATGACTGTGCGGGTGTGTTTTACTAGCTACACACATATGTCCCCCCCCCTTGATGCTGCTGTCTTAGCAGTATGACAGCTGAGATGTGCAAGGTGGCATTGCAGCTATTGTAACACAGGCACGGGGTAGACCCTGGAATGGGAAGCATGGGCATGACATTACTGTTGTGTACTTCATAATGTAAGTAACAATACCTGATGTTTATTGCACCTATAGACATGAGCATTTGACAGGAGTTACACTTGGTTAGGAATTGAAGGGGATTGATCACATAAACATCCCGAAACCGGATTTGAGTGTGTTTGTTCCATGGGCACCTGATTGCCATTTCTTAATTGACCAGCACACACAGCACAGGTAGTAGAGACAAATGTTGTCAATGGTAAATGCCACTTGAGGCAATGGCCTGAGACTGGGCATTGTCCCCAAGTTCACATTCTGACAATACCAGCTATCCTTTGACAGCAGCCCAGTTTTGCATTTTAGACTACCCTCCTGAACTGGCTTTGCCTTTCCAGCAGCCTTGGCATGGTGGTGTACCCCCATGCAAAGGTTGTTGGTGTTGTGTTGTGTTAGGCTGGCCCGTTGATGCCCCTGCACAGCCCAGGCATCCATGCTGTGCCCCTTTTCCCTTTCCACTGCCTGATTTCCATGGCTGACGTGCATTGTTTATTAGGTATGTACCTCCCCCTGCTTGCAATTAACATTCAGGCATTTTGGTCCCCCATGCAACTTACCCTGCATGGATTATTTCCTGGTATTCTGCGCTGTCCTGTCCTGCGGATCCTGTGATGACCTCCTCCGGGATGATGGCTACAACCATCTCCTATATCTCATCCAGGGCCTCCTGCGGTGCTGGACTCCCACCTCCAGTCTATATTGCTGCCTTCCTGTTCCTTGCCATTTTCTCCTTTGTACTGCGCTTGCAGTCATGCCAGAGTTTCTTGCACTCCGTGACAGTTCTCCTAACTTCTGCCACACTGTTTATCTTGTTGACAATTTGTTGCCAAATTGCCTCTCTCCTCCAAATTGGCAATTTAGAAGTAATGAAAAGTTGATGCTCGGTCACCTCTCTAACCAGTATTTCCTGCTCCTCTGCGCTGAAACAACACTGCCTTTTCTTCTTGTCTCTCCCCTGGGTCCTGTCTGTGTCCTCCTGGCTGGTTCCTAATAGATTGAGGTCTCCCTGGGGTCTCTCCTGGCTTCCGGGATCCATTTTGGGGCTCCTTTGCACTGTTTGCTCCGTGTGCACCGCTTTTTGACGCTATTGCGGTGAAAAATGGCACATGTGCGGTTTGCAATGTTTTCCACGTCGCAAACCGGATTAGAGTAATTTTCCCTGGGTTAATGTCATTTTGCTTCATGAAGTGGTGCAATGGTTAGCATAAAGAAAATGACTCTAACCCGTACTTAGTGCCACTGTGCATCAAAGTATAAATTGAACGCATGGGTGGCGCTAAGAAATGGCGTTAGCCCGGGGGAATTTTTTTTACGCAAAACTGCTTTAGCGCAGTTTTGCGTCAAAAAGTATAAATATGGCCCTATGTGCAAAGCAACTGTCACAAAGTACTCCAAAAAAGTACAACCACGTAACATCCAGTATGTGGAAACACATTAAAACATTTCATGACGGTGTGCACCGCTGTATGCTGAGGGACAGAGTTGGAACATCGGGGGATGCTGCAGGAGCCTCAACGTCAGAAAGAACAACATATGCTTTTGAGGTTACCATTCCTAACACCTGTTCAGAGTTGGGAGACATGGTGACACATTGCGCATTGTGTTACAAGTTTGTGGCACTAAAAATTTCTAGTGTCACACAATAAAAACAACAATGCCATTTTTTTTTGTCTCACCAAGGTTTTTTTGGTCTATACAAGCTCTCTGAGGGAGACCATAGCTGTAGCTGCTTATGTAGGGTTCTTCAGTGTTCAACACACACTGCCCCCGCCTCTGCAAGACTGATTGCAGTTGTCTCAATCTAGTTTTGTGTTTTGCATTTTTTCCAGAGTGTTTGGGTTTTTGATGGAAAATAATAAAAACAACTACAAAATAAAAAAGTTATTTTTAATTTTTTCAAAAAAAAGTTATTTTTGCAACCATCATTTGATCAAACACATATCTGACTCTGTCTCTGCTTTATTGTGGTGTATGGCTCAGTATTTAATTAGCTGTATTAATGTATACTTGTGAATCCTTAAGCACGTTGGTTTCTGCAAAAGTGTGGGGTTGGCTGTGTGAGTGTACGCATGAGTATGTGGCCGAAAGTGTCAGTGTATCTGATTGTAATGTTCTTCCTATGATATTCTGTCCATCCGGTTTAACTTTTTTTAAACAAGTTCAATATCGAGACATATGTTTAACTTAATAAATTTAGCAACAGGTGTTTTCCATAAAATACTTGTTTATACTAGTTTTTAGTTTGTGAAGTATGTTTCCAATTTAGTAGTATAACTGTTCTTTCCTTCCAGAAGTAACTGCAGATCAGTATTTGGAATTCCTTATGTAGCCATCACCCTTGGAAGGCAGTATGATGTCTTAATTCATTGTATTAGAAGTCCCACAAGTGTAGTATTTCATTTTTTTTCAGTAGTAATATTCCTTAGAATTTTGTTTCAAGAAACAGAAGGTAGAAATTTGGTAGTTGAAAAGGCAACCTTAGCTTGAACTTAAGATTGCTGCTGTTATGCTGTGTTCATACAAATGTATTTTTTAAGTAAATGGTGTAGTGTCCAGATCTAAAAGTTAGTCCTTCATGACAAATAATAGCTAATCATGTGTATGTTTTACCAGAAATAGACATTTATCCAGCTTTAAAATGTATAGTTTGTGTTTCTAATTTACTTCCGCCTGCTGTGCATCACTGTAGCATTAGCGTGAAATATTTGCTACTTCTTCCTATATTCAACGTTCATAGAAGATCTGTTTGACAATGTTCATAGGTGTTACTCTGTGATACTTCTTCAAACAACTTGTCAATATTGACAGTTTTACAGTTGCAGATAATTCTTTCTGAATTTATTTGTGTTTTTGATGAACAAAAAAAATAAAAATCACACTTATGCCACCATGAGTTATTAAGTCCAATAAGTTGTCAGTACGTACCATCTCTTCCTCAAAGATACCAAGTACTATCATCAAGTGTTCTTGTGCATTTTCTTGAGTGCTTTGTGTGAAGTGTACAAATCTAGTGATTACATCTACAAGATGTCTGATATGAGATGTGGAATATGTTTTAGTCCTACCACTGCATAAGCATTCTAACAAAGTAAAGAGTGCAGATCACAAACTTTTATCTTTTTTCTGTTCAATTGTGTGAACCAGATAAGGTAAAGACGGCAGTGTATTGAGATCTACTTTGGCATAGCATTTTACTCCAGAGGGGTTTGACAACTGGTAACCAACAGTATCACTGGCATTTTTTAGTATTTTGTTCTTCAAAACTTCTTTGTTCTCTTTCTTGCACATTTTCTCAGGAATATCACAGTGATCCTTTAAAAACCTTTCGCTTTGCTAAGATTGTAGACTTTTTGTAAACCGGATACCATCCTAAAAGAGGAGCATAAACACTTCTCAAACTGTTGTATTCTTTGACACAACTTGAATCAGCATTTACTTTACTTTCATCAAACTCTATCATACAAACCAGACAAAGTTCTAACTCCTCATAATGCTACATATGACATACCTTCCTTAAAAACTGTATAACAGTGCTAATGAATACTGCATATGCACTTAAACCTTGGGATTTATGGATTGGTACAACATAAGCTAGAGACACTGGGATCTGCTTCCTCTTAACACACAACAGACTATGCTGTTTGTTTTACCCCTTGAAGTTGACCAAATTTAGTTGCTAAGTATTCACCTCACTCCTGTTCAGAAATACAATGAAATCAAATGTTTTACCAATTACATTATTAACTAATCCTTCCCCAACATTTCAATTATGCAGCAAAATTACCCTACAGTTTTTGCAAACATGTAAACACTTTTCTAATCCAGCAGTTTTGGAAACAACCTTCTCCAATTAATCACATTTTTCAGTTAACAATACTGTCACCCCCTGGTGCTCCATTTTGTCAACTGCTCTCAGTTCCCAAATTTCTTCTTTTGACAGTTGTTGTAATTGTTCATTAAAAGATGAGCATTCCTGAAGAGTAGGCATTAGACACACAATGGATATCTGCTGTTGGATAAAGTTAAACATTAGCTGTTCTGCTGAATTGTTAGCAACGAATATGTTCTTTACATGTTCTTTATAAGCTGAGTTTCTAAGCAACATTGTCCCTCTTTTGTGAGAACTCCTACTCTAATATCCTTCAGAACATTTCCGTGTTCCATGTTGGGTGCTTGACACAGATTCCTAAGTAGTTCCTTGTACTGTGAATATAACCAAATCTTTACATTTACAACACTTCCCAAAGAGTTTCTTCATGTAGAGGTGTCTTCAACAGGAGTAAGTTGTAATAGATCACCAAACACAATTACACGTTTTCCTCCAATAGTATATTATTCTTTGTCTTTATTATCTGTTGCATTCTCAAGTGGAAACAGGCAATCATTAAGTTTGACACTATGCTTACCTCATCAGTGATTAAAAGTTTCAATTTCTTAAAAACTCTGGAAACCTCATGACAAGCTTCACTGGATAACTTTCGGTACTTCAACTTATTCTCATGTTCTACAGGTAGCATAAGTAGTTGATGCAAAGTAATTGCTTCAAAGTTGTGTGCAGCTAATCCAGTTGGTGCTGTAATCACACACGACAAAATGGAACACTCAATGCTGTTTTTGACAGTGTTGAAAAAATCTTCATAGCTGTCATACTGTCTGAGTAACTCTGTTTCAGAATGCCAAGGTTTGAACAGTTGCAAAAGTGCCAAGCAATGAAACTCTCTTTTCTTTGCTGTTTGACAACTAAAGGCCCGATTTAGAGTTTGGTGTCACATTTGTGATGGATATCTTGTCTAGCTTTTTACTATTCCATTATTTCCTATGGAAATCATAATCCGGTGGATGGGATATGCATCACGTTTGTGACAGAGTAACCTGTACGCCAAAGTCCAAATCAGGCCCTTCATTTTATATGGCTTATTTAACAACTTTTTTCATGTTGAACCAAACAACCACTGCAACCAAGTACAGCATGTTTCTCATCATCTTTCTTTTCTGTCACATGTTTTCTGCACCTATAGTGTTGCAGAATCTCTTAAAGACACTTGTTTTCTAGGTGTGGACTTCTTCTTGAATAGGAAGGATCCAACATATTTGTTTTTACAAGATCTCTACGCTCCGGATCAAACTTGGATAGGTACTGAATTTCTGGGAAATACTTCAAGACTCTGTTTCATGTGTTGGCAAGGCCTAGACTGATCTAAATAATTCCCCTAGACATCGGGTACAAACTGGCTGAGGTCAATCTGTCAAGGCACTCATAGGGCTATTGAGGGGGTTCCGGGGACATGGCGGCCAGCTAGGCAGCTGAGCCGCGAGTGCTCCGCACTGGGCGAGCTGACGTGATGGCAGGAGGAAGAGGAGGGGCTTGCCAGGCGCTCTGAGTCAGCGCTAGTGCCTGCGGCTCCGACCAAGCTCAGAGAGATTGTCGACAGAGTTCTGCAACCGCATTTTTCTTCGTGGAGATTTTTTTTTATTTTTTTTTTAAAATCATCTAACTCCTACCTCTTAGGAATTCTGGATGGGGGTTTATTTATGGATTTAAAACGCTTTGCAGAGGATACATTTTTGGCAGCATTTGACATCTCTATTTATGTAAGAGCCCCTCTTCAAGGTGATATAAGACTGAAAAACTATTGCGCCTCTAAGTTAGGGGTAGACTCAAGGTGAGCCCGGCTTCCGGGGGGGGTGCTCTGAAAAAAAAAATGTTTTTTTATTTTTTTTTGCTTTCTCTCTCTGTTAGACAGTGAGAGGGTGTACTCACTGTACCTAATTCTGGCCCATACCTATGTCCGGGCCGCGGTTGCGGCAGGGAGAATCACAAATGAAGGCCTACGTGGAGAGAGGTGTAGGAGGTCTTATTCTACCTCAGGTGTGTGGAGCGAGGCGGTAAGGGGTGTGCGTCAGGGGAGACGCTACACCTCTAGGTGCAGTCTTCGAGGTCTGAGAACACTCTCTGGAGCTGATTCAACAGAAGTAAAGAAGCAAGGAGGAGAGACAACTGCTCCAGCATTAATATCACCGGTTAAGCATTATTTGAAAGGTCTTCAGGTAGGCGCTGGTAAGCTTGGGGCAATACGGAAAGGTAAGCCTGGATCTCGGGGGCCGGAGTGTATTATAACTACAGACAATGTATGCTTAACCAAAAGAAGGGGCCAATCTCGAGTAAAGGGGAGTCTGGGGAAGCTGGAGAACTACACGGGCAGTGACTCTGGGGGAAAAAGTGCTATCCCAGGATCAATAACGAAATACTTCAAGCCGGGGGTGGAGGAAGTAAGTGAGATTTCTCCTGCACCTATGGAAGCACAATCGGCCTCAGGGGGCTCAGCGGTATTGGAACAGGATTCCCTGAAGAAGTGTGAGGCGCAGATGGCCCAGATACCTAAAATAAGGGGTAGGTTTTTAAGGGGCAGGGAAGATTCCTTGCCCGTACAGAGCCCCCTTTCCGAGTCCAACGCCTCAGCTCCTGTGGAGCCCAGTAATGGGGGGGTGTATGAGCTTTTGCTTTCTCTTACGAAGGAGATTCGGGAGAAGTTTGAGATTTCAGAAAGTAATCAAGCTAAGATACAGTAAGCATGCATGGTTTTGGAGACTAAGATTAATCAGTTAACAGATCGGGTTGGCAAGGTGGAGGAGGCCATGGAACATCAAAAAAGCCAGGTGTTGGCCAACTCTCAAGATATCTTGCATCTTAAGCGTGGGGAGAGGGCTCTACAGGATAAATTAGAGTTTTTGGAGAACAACATGAGAAGAAACAATATTAGAGTTCTTGGAGTACCGGAGGGGGTGGAAGGAGCGGACCTCAAGCGATATCTGGTTTCACTGATAAAAGACACAATGCCGGGTTTAGCACATCTGAAATTGGAGAACGATATTCAAAGGATACACCGAGATCCGTTCAAAAAGAATGCGGGTAGAAAA
Organism: Pleurodeles waltl; assembly: GCF_031143425.1. Classification (NCBI taxonomy): domain Eukaryota; kingdom Metazoa; phylum Chordata; class Amphibia; order Caudata; family Salamandridae; genus Pleurodeles; species Pleurodeles waltl. The sequence continues at coordinate 1,304,601,164 of NC_090445.1, forward strand.
TCCCCTAGAAGAATCCTAGTGAATTTTGCCACTTATTCAATAAAAGAGAAGATTTTGTCTGAGGCTTTGAAGGTGGGAAATTTTGTTAAGGATGACTGGTCCTTTAGAATATAGTCAGATGTCTCCAGAGCGACCTTGGACAGACAGTGGGAGCTGGGGAAATTAATGCGAGAGCTTCGCTCATTGGGGGCAACGGTGCAGTTAAGATTTCCAGCGCCCCTGTGGATTATGTGGCAGAATAAAACTCATAACATAAGAGAGCCAGAGGAGGTTAGGGCCTTTATAGAACAGATAAAGCCGTCGCAATAATGTTATAGTATTGGTACGATTGGAGACTGCCCGGTGTGTGGAGTGCTCTATTGGATAACTATATTGTCCTATTAAAAGAAAGGAGGGTTCCCACAGGTGGTTGTGTTAGGGGTACGAGGGGGCTTGGTGGGGTTTGGGGAGTTTGTTGTTTTGGGTGTGGGAGCATGGAGAAAAAAAGTAAAAAATATAAATGTCCTCAAAATGGGTTTTTCACGAATAAAGAAGGGGAGGATTCAAGAAGTTTCTTTTTTTAGAGGATGGGTAAGCAGGAGGGCTTACTCCTAAAAATAAGTTCATGGAATATCAACGGGCTAAGGGTCGAGTGTAGAAGAAGGAAGATTTTGGAGTTTCTGAGGCAGGCCGATGAGGATGTGATTATATTACAAGAGACGCATCTCTCACAAGAGGAATGGGAAAAAGTGTTTAAAAATACAGGATGGATATCCCAGGGGATAGCGACTAATCAGTTGTGCCCGATCAAAGGCGTCGCTATTCTTTTTAAAGAGAAAATATCTAAGGGATTATGCATAGATGACATGCACGTAGACTCAAAGGGTAGATGGGTGGTGGCTGAGTTTTTTTTTTTTGCCTTATAGCTTACAATTGCAGGTTATTATGGTCCCAATACGGATGACTCCACCCCGTTTATAGAACTGTATAATCTTCTTTTGAAAACTAAGCATCCGGTTGTGTTAGGCGGGGACTATAATATATTGTTGAATTTGGTTTTGGACAAATCCACCACCCGGGAGACGGCTAATTCCCCTAGATGTAGGTCATTGGTTAAACAGGCGATAATCGACTTGGGGCTGGTGGATGTGTGGCAGGTTAAGGGGGGTGTAGGGCCCAGATTCACTTTTTATAATAAGAAATATGGGCACAAGTCCAGAATAGATTTTTTTTCATTGCAAAATAGCCTGATAGGGAACGTTTCTTGTATAGCTCATGCCCCGGCACATCTTTCAGATCATGCAGCTGTTAAGTTGTATCTCTCCTTCACGACTCAAGTCCCTAGGCTTCGATGTACAATAAGTCATTCATCATTATTGGATGACCTGATTATTGAGATATTAAGAAAAGATACAAGAGAGTTTTTTTAGTTGAATCAGGGGTCAGCTAGTCTGCAAATAGTTTGGGATGCATATAAGGCCTATATAAGGGGGAGACTGATTAGCTTGGCTGCCTTTAGGCGTAGGGAGGAAAGAGAGAAATTACGTAATGTCGAGACCAGAATGGCAATTTTGCAGGAGACTATACAGGCTGCACAAAAAATGGAGAACAAGGATCAATTAACGTTACTCGAGCAACAATATGAAAAAGCACACTTGAAGTTAGAGTGTCTTTTAGAAGGTCAAGAAAGAAAGAAATAGGAAGCTAGTCAGTATGCGCATTATGAATACGGGGAAGGGTGCAGTAAATTACTAGCTTGGAAAGTAAAGTCTGATCATTCAAAGAAACATATCCCTTCATTTAGGTCTAAGGTCACCGGGCAGATTTGTGTAGAAAGATCAGAAATAGAAGCTGTTTTTGTTTATTTTTTTCCAAATTTTTACTCAGATGAGTTGCGGAGTTCTGAGGAGCAGATCAGGGATTTTTTGGCTACTGTTAGATTGCCGTGTCTGGAGAACTCACCACTGCATCTCTTGGAAGGAGAGCTAACTGGGACCGAATTGATTGAAACTTTTAGGGTTTGAAGAGAGGAAAGGCATCGGGCCCAGATGACCTCCCGAACGAGTTGTATTTGGTACTGAGGGAAGAATTAATCCCGGCTCTATTGAAATTGTTTCAACCATATGTTTTTGGAAGGGGGGCATGCACCGAGTTATTGGGCGGAGGCGGTAATCTGTTTGATTTTGAAGCCCCAACACAGTGTTCTTCTTATCGGCCTATTTCACTACTTAATTCAGATTACAAAATGTATACAAGTCTGCTATCTAAAAGATTGGGGAAGGTCATCCTGGGATTAGTCCATCCAGATCAGAAAGGGCTCTTTAAAGGTAGACAGCTACAGGAATTAGTTCATGACTTGCGGGCGGCAATGGATTGTGCCTTAGCAGAAAGGCTCCCTCTGGCAATAATAACTCTTGACGCAGCCAAGGCATTTGATCAGGTAAATTGGCTATTTTTGCAGGTTGTTATGGAAAGGTTTGGATTAGGGACCATTTTTATTAGAGCAGTTAAAGAACTATATAGGTCACCAACAGCGAGAATTTTGATTAATGATGTGCTATCACAAGAAGTAGCGATTTTTAGAGGGACACGTCAGGGTTGTCCCTTGTCCCCTCTGTTATTCGATTTATATATCGAGCCGCTAGCAATATTGCTTAGAAACAAAGGGGAAATCCTTTCTTTTCAGAGTAAGAGCTGGGAGAAGAAGGTTGCATTGTATGCGGACGATCTCATGATTTACACTAGGGATCTCTCTTTTTCAAATTTGGTGATAGAAGGTTTCGGTAGAATGTCAGGTTATAATGTTAATGTTGAGAAGACAGAGATTATGTGTTGGAATATGTCATATGAATCCCCGTTAGTTAAACAAGAAATTAGATATTTAGATTACAAAGGATTTGGGGGACTTGGCAAGGATTAACTTTGAGAAAATACACTTTGAGACTAAGAAACTTCTTAGAACATGGCCAGCCCTCCCGCTATCTTTATTAGGCAGATCTAATATCTTTAAAATGATAATTTTGCCAAAATTCACTTTTTTATTTAATACCATCCCCTTGGAATTTAAGGGTAAGTGGTTCACAAAATTGCAGGGAGATTTGTCTTTGTTTGTCTGGGCACACAAGTGAATAAGGTTTTCCTGGAAAAAGCTGTGTACGAAGAAGGAATGTGGGGGATTAGCAACACCTGATTTTTATAAGTATTATTTGGCTTTTCAATTTAAGAATAGTAGAATTCTTTTAAACAAAAAGTCAGAATATACCCCAATGTGGGAAGCGTTGACTGCACACGTGGAGGAAGGGGCGAGTTTTTTTTGCACAAATTTGGTCACCCAAGGTTTTTTTAAAAAGTCAGACTTAAGATTTTATGGCAGGCCTGTAAGATCTGGCTACAGATTCGCAATCTACTGGGGATAGCTTACTATTCTGGACTAGCTCCAATTTGGGATTCACCTGGTACCCCGGTATGTCTCCTTGATAAATTATCAAACCCACTGAAAGTGAGTGGGGTACTACGATGGGGACAGATTATTGAGGGTGCGAACTTGATACCATGGGCTACATTTTTGGAGAGAGCGGGGGGGTGCGTTTCTAAAGTTAAGTACTGTCAGTTGGCTAGCTGGATTAAATAGTTACAAGAAGGAGAAATTGGTAGATCTTGTTGGGAAGAGAAATTAACTCAGAGACCTTTACCTAAGGAAATTGCGTTTTGGTATCAAGCCTTGTTGGAGGCAGTTGAAGAGGATCCCCCTCTCCCGCTCCAGAAATGGGGAAAGGTTTTCCCAAACATGGATATAATATCCATGTGGCAAAAGTCTTGCTCAATTCTTTGGACCACGGTTAAATCAGCGGCAATGAGGAGGAATCATTTGTTTACTCTGCACAGAGTGTATTGGACTCCAGTAAGGCTATCCCGTATTGGTAAAATCCAGAAAAACTGTCCACGATGTGATGGCACAAATGCAGATGATATCCATATGTTCTGGGAATGTTCTGGCTTAGCAAATTTTGGGGAAGCTGTGCAGAATGTCTTAAATAAGATATTTGGTGAAGAAATAACATTGAATTCTGCTTTAGTGTTATTTGGAGTTTGTGATCTGAGAGACCAATCACAGCAACGTCTTTTGTTTGTTTTGATGCCTATCGCCCGGTGGCAAATCTGTCATGATTGGGTACGCTCACAACCTCCTACAGTGCAGCACTGGCAGAACTCGATAGATCGATTATATAAATTGGATAGAGCCGGGCCTATTAGTAAAAGAGATGTTTTTTGGGTGGGATGGGAAAATATTTGTCAAATTCTTACTTGATTGGTGTTTGGTTTGGTTATGAAGTCCGATGATTATATCTGATCCCCCCTTCTGTGTATTTAGTCCTATTGTCCATCTAGGATACTAGGCGGAGATGGGAAGGATTTGCCAAGGTTATAGGGGGATCTATGGAAAAGAACGCCAGGTGGAATGGCCCATTGATATTAGGGGGCTAGATACCTGGGGCAAAGAGTAATGGATCCTTTCTTTATTGGCACGGATTAGTGAGATGAGGACAAAAAATAAATTTAAAAAAAAAAAGCACTCATAGGAATTTATCTCTTAATGCAAAAGTTTTGCAAGCTGAAGCTGTACATATTCTTGGTTAGAGACTTTTCTGCCAAAATCCCTTCCCACATATCCTTCATCTTGGTCTTCTCTGATTTTATAATGTACAAAGTGACATAATGAGCAACAACAATGGAGTTATCTGAAACAAACTGTATATTCATAGAGAAAAAGCTACTCACTCTTCCTTTGAACTTTGTCAACAAAGTCCCCTGCAGAGAGATTTTGCAGATTAATTCTATTCTTTATAATATAGTTTGCTGCATAAGATAGTCCTGACAATTTACTCTCAAATAATAAACAGATTATATAGGAAATACACTGGTGAAATCTAGGGTCCTCTGAATATAGTCTAGTTGACCTATACTCAGCTGTTGGCATTTGTACAGGCTGGTCATCAGACCAATGACCTACTCCAGTAGGAAAAAGGTGTGTCAGACAGCGAGCATCTAAACATTTTCCCCACACACACACAATGGCGCTCTTTTTGCTTGTTTCATTTGAAATAGATGAATAGCATCACCAATAGCCTCATCAGAATGAAGTGGATGGAGACTTTAGTGCTCATATATTTCTCCTGATTTCTGTTTATCTACTTTTTCAATCTGCCCACTTGATGGTAATGTTTCATCATTAATACAACTTACATTTTCTACATTTCCTACAATATCAACATTTTTGTAGAAAACATTATTTTCTTCCAAATGTAATGTGTTTTTTTACTTAACTAACATCCAATTAGTCTTGCCATATTTTTTTTTTTCTGGGCACACTATTTACTAGAATGGTGAGTTGTTCATTAATAACTCTCTGTACACTCATAGTCTCAACATTATGTTTATCTGTCTTTTTACTGTCAGTTTGAATTAAGTAGTATCGTTACTTCCATGTCTTTCTTCTTTGTCTCTTATCAGTCATTTTGATTCTTCTTTTTCAAATTCAAATACATATCTGTAAATTAAATAAAGAATACATTTAGCTCTACAGCAAAAAGGATTACATTACTTACTATAAACAATGAAGTTTATCAATGTGTTCATTGGTGGGTACATATGTGTGTCACTGACTGCAAATGTGTTTGTTGGGAGTCTATGTCTTAATTTGCAATTTTTGTTCATAAATACCAGCATCATTATGTGCATGGATGTGCCACTGTCTACATCAGTATTTCCTTCCTTTCTATCACTACTAACATTGATTTGGTAAAGCATGAATGTATACTTCAGTGTGTCAGTGTATGCATGACTGTGTGTTTGGCTGTGTTATTGTATGCACTTGTGATTGGGGGAGTGCGAGTGTCTGCACTAGTGTATGTCAGTGTATGCATCACTCTCTGCCTGGGTGTGTCACTATATGCATCAATGTGTGCCTGGATGTATTACTGTATGCATCAGTGTGTGCCTGGATATATTAATGTATGCATCAGTGTGTGCCTGGGTGTGTCAGTGAAAGCATTAGTATGTGCCTGACTGTGACAGTTTAGGCATGATTTGTGTTTGGGTATTTTCAGGGTATGCATGTGTGTGTAGCTGGATCTTTGAGTGTGTGTATGAGTATGTGCCTGTGTGTGTTAATGCATGCATCAGTGTCTGTGTGTCAGTGCATGTATCAGCGTGTGCCTTAGTGTGGCAGTGTATGTGTCTGGTTGGTTAAAGTATGATGATATGTGGCTGGCTCTTTTAGTAACTCTATATGTGTCTAAATGTATATATAAGGGGGTGTATGAATTGCTTACTGGCTCTGTCAGTGAGTGTAGGAGTGTGTGAAAGTGTGCACAATTGGCTCTGATACTGCTAGATTCATAACTGCTGTGTGACAGTGGGAGTGAATCTATAAGTGCCTTTGTTGTTGTTTGGGTGTTTTAGTGACTCTATACTTTTGTAAATAGGTCTGTGAGATGCAGTATGAGTGGAAGAGTGGATGTATAATTGGATGTATTGATCTGTAAGTGCACATGTAACTCAATGAAACTTTACAGTACATGTTTTAACTTTTAAGACGAAAACACCCTGCTCTATGGCCTACCTACAACCTTCCTTAAGGGTGACTTATATATAGCAAAAGGAGAGTTTATGGCTTGTCAAAGGGGTTTTAAGTACCAAATCAAGCTGGCAGAAAAATTGTACACTCATGCTCTGAGTAGGAGGCCCAAATTATTTTTAAAGTGCTACTTGTCTGAATGGACAACTAGGTTATGTGAGTACTTGACTACATATCTGAGTGACTGTATCAGTCCCTCTATGAGCATGCCACTAGATGACCGGTATATGACTGGCTCTTTTAGTAATTCTCTGGGTGTCTAAATGTGTATGTAAGTGTCTGAATATCTTACTTACTGACTCTGTTGGTCAGTAAAGGGGTAATTAACTGTGTTTGCAACTGGCTCTGACACTGCTGGATAAATAACTGCTGTCTCGGTGTGTGCATGAATGTAAAAGCCGCTCTTTTGTTGTATGACTGGGTGTGTGAGTGACACTATGCTTTAGTAAATAGGTATGTGTGACCGGATGGTAGGGGAGGAACTACTCTGGCAGAGTTCCAAGTGTGACAACAAAGAAGTTTTATTGGAATAATATAGGTGAACAAGTGCAGGTATGTGTTTATTGTCTTTAACGGTGGTAGGGTGTTGTCCGTGGTCTGGTCTTCACTCTCCTCTTTTCTGTTCCTCTTCCATAGGGGTTCCCCGGGAGGTACATGCAGAAAGAAGAGAACAGCAGCGGTAAGTGGACTAGGCTCTTCGGTCTTACGGTAAGTAGTTCTTTTGTTTTCGTCTTATCCTCACTATTCTTTTCAAGATACTAGTCCTCTCAGTGATTTTTATGATTAACATCTATGCTTTCTGTGTTCCCCCCTTCTACATTTTTATCCTGTGTGCGATGGCTTCGGTGATCTAGGCTATTGTTGTGTTCTACAGTATACAGTGGTAAGTGTTACCAGCCCTCCCCCTCCCTTCCTTTCCCCTCCTTTCCCTCCCTTTCCCCTTGGTTGTGCTGTGCTTGTGCCCTTGTTTGATTCTCTCGCTCTCTCTCTCTCCTCTTTCACTCAGATTTGGGATCGTGGTTCCACGCACCTGTACTGCCACGCTTCTCCGGAAGCGTGGCGGGATGCAGCAGCTTGTCCTCCCGGTCACTGGATTTCAGGGCATCCGATGCTCATCTCCAGCCGTCTCCTCCAGGATACGAGTACTTCAACTGCCTCTGTGTAGTCCTTTGGCTCCGTCCTCTGCTCTCGGCGTCCGCACTGTTTCCTTCCGACTCCTCTTTTGGATAGTAGGTCACGGTTCCTCGATCGCCTCCAACTCCTTCCTTACAAACCCCGGACGCCGTAAACTCTGGTAGCGGCGATTTTAACTTCCTGACATCCCGCTGCTCCAAACTGTCCAGCCAATCACGGGAAGGTAAACTGGGCTGTCTGTGCCCACCAGTGGCAGTGTCAGCACAAGTGAAGTCCGAGTGCGGGCGAGCAGGTTACAGTATCAGTGGGAGACTGCAGATATAACTGGCCATAAGGGTCTGCAAGTGCACATGTAACTCAGTGAAACTTAAAACGATGTGTGTAACCTTTTAAAGACAAAGCAGCCTGACCTATGTTCCTCCTACTGTCTAGCTGAGGGGTGAATTATGTGTACTTAAAGGAGAGTTTAAGGCTTGGCAAAGGGAGTTTTAATGCCAAATTGAACTGGCAATAAAACTGCACACTCAGGCTCTGTAGCAGTAGGCCCAAGTCTTGTTTAAAGGAGTACCTATCTGGATTGGATGCTAGGTTGTGTTAGCACTTGGCTACATATCTCAGGGACTGTATGAGTCCCTCTATCGGTGTGCCACCAGATGTTTAGGTAAATATGCCAGTATATCACTGGCTCTTTCAGTAAGGCTATGGGCCTCTAAATGAGCCTAAATGAGCCTATAAGTGACTATATGAATAGCTTATTGGGTGCATTGGTGAGTACAGAGATAAAATAGATTAAATAGGTATGTATCTAAGTTGCAATAAGAGTGGAAGATGTATGACTGGGAGTAGGGGTCTGCAAGTGCACGTCTAACTCTGTGAAAATCAGAAGGACATGTTTCACCATTCAGGCACAATGTACCCTACTTTATGGTCTACCTACAGCCTAGCTTAGGAGTGAGTTATGTGAAGTAAATGGAACGTTTAAGGCTTAGCAAAGGACGTTTGAATGCAAAGAGTAAAACTGCACACTTTGGGTCTGCAGTAGTAAGCCCAAGCCATGTTTAAATAACTACTTGTCTGAATGGGGGACTAATTGTGTTAGTACTTGACTACATATATGAGTGACTCTATCCAGCTCTCTATGGGTGTCCCATCAAATTTTAAAGTAAGTATGCTGGAATATGGCTGTCTCTTTTTTTAACTGTATGGGTGTCTACATCTGTATATAGGTATATGTTTATCTTACGTATTGGCTGTATTCACGAGTACAGGGGTATGTAACTGTGTGTGAAACTGGCTCTGAGAATGCTGTATACATAACTGTGTTTCAGTGTGTTAGTATGTACACTAGTGTATCTCCATCTTTGATAGTGTATGGATAAGTATAAGCGTTGCTGAATCAGTGTATAGATCAGTTTCCTTGTATTTTTTAGCATATGTCTATGTATCAGTGTATGCCTTTAATTTCTATTTTGGCAATAATTCTACATCTCCCTATTTTAATCACATACTCTCCATTTATGTTTCCTTTTACTTTTTATCAACATACTACTCACTTGCATGCACCTTATATACGCTCATGTCTTTTGTAATGTATTAAACTTCAGCTACATTTTAATTTACATAACTGTTTAGTGTGTTTGATGGTCTGAATGTTTGTCTCTCAGTATCAGTTAGAATTTCCTCTCATTGAAAATGCATAAAAAACAAACAAAAGAATAGTATACCACTTTTATACAAGGCAACCATGTATAGCAACCTTTTGAACATTGCTTCCCAGGTTACTCAGATTACCAATCACAATAGCCCTTTAGTTTTTAATTTACATTATACCACCTCTGATTGGTCCCTATAGTTTACCCCTTCAGACATTCCTGAAATCAAAGCCCATTTCGGTATGGGTTTTGGGCACTCCACTTTGTATAAATGCGCAGATTTGCATCCAATCACTACTTATTCAGCATTTATTGTACTACAACTGTAATTTCACATCCACAGTCTAGTCTTTTTAGATTCTCTTCCCCCCATGTTTCTGTTGCTCTGAAACCATTGTGACCAATTTAGAAACATTCTCTGCTATCACAGCGGTCACAAGCTCACAGCTGATTCCGAGAGCAGCATGCTTACTTCAAAATAAAATATAGCAGCTGTGGTTGAATATTTGGAATTATAGACATATCCCAAACTCAAATAGTTTTTGTTATTTCTCCAAAGATAATCAGACATCTACTTACTTTTCTCACAATATCACTGCCTACTTTTATGCACCAACAGCTTTACAACAGCTTATCAAATATGTTCTTTCAAATTCTAACAGCTTCCATTTTAACTGCATTTCATTTTGGAAATGTCGCACTTAGCTGCAGCCTTTTTCTATCTGGTACACTAACTTCCCTCCAAAATGCCCTGAGTCTGGATTTTGGGTCATACCTTTGTGTTTTGAGTCACAGAGATTGCTAGAAAGAATGGCATTGACAGAGCCCTGGGTTTATCTAATGTGGATATTACTTGGGTTGGCCAGAGAGGGTTAAATTGGCATCAATTGCTCCCTTTGGTTGAAAGCATTAGGGATTGTCTACATCCAGACCTCATGATTGTGTACTGTGGTGGCAAAGACCCGGGCACAGTTGCTGGGTTAATATGGGAAGTCCTAAGGAAAGATCCCTTTTGAAAAATAATGGCACTTTTTATACACACTGCCTTTATTTTTTCTAACATTTGCCAAAGGCAGAAGTGGAACTGGTCAAGTGGATTCTGCCCACAAATAAACAAATCTAGGAAACATGTTAATAAAACAGTTTCCTCATTCCTCAGGGACTATAACATGGGCTCTATATACCACAATAATGTATGCTTTGATATGGATAGTATATATTGAAATGATGGTGTTCATCTAACAGACAAAGGCAACAAGGTGTTCCTACAGAACATAAAAAGATGACATCCTGGTTCATGTAGTTATCACCAACACATCATAAACATGCATGCTCTTTTCAGTGCCAATCTGTTTGTCATAAACATATTAATGTATTGTTCAATTCTTAGTCTTTACTTTTTTTAAATCTCATTCAGATTCTGGGATCCATCTGTGGATATACACCCGGGGCTGCACTGAGCCCTGCAGGTGGATCCGTGGATCATGAAAATGTAAAACAAAATAAAGCTTTAGGCATTTTCTTCTCATTATTTACTATTCTGCCACATTATTATCAATCTCATGAGGTCAGGGAACTTCTACCCTGACCCCTTCTTAAGCATTGCAAGCCACATTTCTGCCTCAGAATCATTTCCTGATACAAATGTCAGGCTGCGGCCAGCCAAGAGTGTGTGAGTATCTGTTTGGATGCATGATTTGGTTTGCCAGTGTCTGTATGGGTGTGTGACTAGGTGTTAGAGTCTCTGGCTGTGAGAGTGGGTGTAACAGTGTCTGGGTGTAAGAATCATTTTCAGAGTGTCTGGGTGTGAGACTGTATGTGTATGTGACTGGGCATGAGAGTGTCACCCTGGGTGTCACACTGGGTGTGAGAATGTCTGTCTGGGTTTGAGAGTGATTTACAACTCCGTGAAATTCTGCAGAGGAGGAGTCCGTGAGTGCAGTGTGCCATTGCCACCTGCGCTAGTGACACTCTGTCCTGAATGTGCCCGATCTCGGAAGTGATAAGCAGGGTTGGGCCTGGTTAGCCAGGCGTGACCCTGCTTAGCGTTTCCAAGAATGAGCACATTCAGGAGACAGCAGTAAAAGCAGTGAAAGCTGTTACAGGCCTTTTGTGCACTGGCCTGCACAGGGCAGGCCAGTGCACAAGGGGCCTGGCAGGCCAGTGCACAAGAGCCCTGGCCAGGCTGGTGCACAGGAGGCAAGGGCCGTAGGCAGCAAAAGCTGCCATTTCAGGAATCTTGTGTACCACTGCTCACAAAAGAAATAAAAACAGAGGACTTACCTAGGTCAGCCAGGGGGACCTCATTCCCAGCTTCCTGGCTCTCCGCCTCCCTCTGACCCCCAACATCTGTGTAAAGCTATCATATGATATTAATAGATCTCAGAGATGAACATGAAGTGCTTCAACATAACTCAACCCAGAAGGAATGTTAATTGGAGGTTGGATAATGTATTTAGATTCAAGTCGACATAATCTTTTTGTTCTGTCTCCTCCCCTTTCATGATCCGCCACATGGTCAATGGCATAATATCTCAGTGATCTCCAATCATTTGTCCAATGTATTTGTAGGTGTTTTGATGTATATATATATATATATATATATATATATATATATATATATACCTATATATATATATATATATATATATATAGATATATATAGATATATATAGATAGATATATATGTAAAATCTCTTCAAAAGCTAAAGGTTACATGGATGTTATAGTGTAGGCTCAAGCAACTATAACTTGCGCCCTAAGGTAACTATAACTCATGCCCCTTTTGGGAATTGCAATTTGTGAGTCACAATACAAAATGTACAGCAGTGTTAAGCACACTGTTATTGGGGGTGACAAATGACCTGCCTCGTTAATATTCATGAGGTAGATTTTAATTTGTAACCCCATTGCAATTGCTGCACTCACAGGGATGGTGGCCTGCTTTCTAAATAAAGACTTTTTTTCTAATGTAACCTATTTTCCTTAAAGGGAAACGGGATGCATTACAGAAAAAAAAAAAAAGTTTTCACTTTTTCAAAGTAAGCAGTGGCCCATGGGACCACCGCCCGCTCTGAAAAAATGTTTTCTTCCCTATTCACAAAGGGGAAGGGGTACCCTGGGTACACTTTGGCTTTTGCGAATGGTTACTACCAACTTGAAGTTGGTGGTATTCTGCAAATGTTTTGTGACTGCATTCAGGTTGCAAAACATTAACTAATATCAGTGCGACTCACTATGAGGAAAAGAAGCCCTTGGCATGCCCCTTCCTAATAGCGACTCGCAAAAACATTTTGCAATTTGGTAATAGGTTACTGAATCGCAAAATTAGGTCTGTATATGCAAAAATGTTCTGCGAATCAGACCGTTTGCAAATACAAAAACCCTCTGTACATCTGGCCCATAGTTACTTGAAATAACTCTAACTATAACTGCTGAATTTGCATGGTTTTCTGCGAGTAAATTCAGAACCTAACTGTAACATCCCCGTGAACTTAGTTTGTTTTCACTGAAGTTTTATGTTTTCTTAATGTAAAGTAATTTTAATTATTATATGTTAGTCCAACCACCACTGCTCACGGCCTTCGGCCATGCGTGGCAGGAGTTGGCTGCAGAGCCTGGCTTGCTGCCTTGCCCTGCAAACAAACCCTTATCACTTCACAACCCTGTGCACAGCCTTTGGCTAAGGGCAGCGAGGGTTGGCCATAGGGCCTGTCTCTGTCAGTGGCTGGTAGTGGGGGCGTGTGTGTCTGAGAGGGTCTAAAAGTGGGTTTGCATATATATGAGTGGGTCTGAGTGGATGTGTGAGTGGGCACATGAGTTTATATGTAAGAGTGAATTAATTAGTTTATTTTTATGCATATTCTCAAATATTCTTGAATATCCTAGAATATTTGAGAATATCCTTGAGTATTCAAGGATATTCGAGGATTTTAGGGAAAATCGGGCATGGTGAAAAAAAACAATTTTAAACCCATAATTTGACCCTAAAACGCCCCTATATCACACCCCCGGGTCCAGGGTACCTCCATTCTGACCCCTTATACTTTGTTTTATTTATATTTTCAGCCCCAGGGACCGTATACCATAGAATAAAATGGCAGCAGCAACTTTCTAGTCAGGCTGTGACCAGCCAATTATAGCACTTCCATTTGCGCACGCATTCGTGAAAATTTGCAAATATTTTTGGTTTATTTGCGCCCAGAGATGTACACATTTCAATTTTTCTTAATGTCTCCTAAACTAGTGAATGGATTTACACCAAATAACCAAAACCACTATCTGCGTAGCGAAAAGCTGTCTTTGTGCCAAATTTGGTGTAATTCCATCCAGTGGTTCAGGCAGTAGTCATGTTCAAAGTTCAGTTGGGAATTAACATGGGTAATGCAACGTTTTGAGACCCCTTTTTCTTGGCCCCTGCATTACGAATCACCCCGAAACTTTATGCAACAAGAATCACCAGAGCACTTTTTTGGGCAAATTTTGTGAAGATTCGTCCAATGGTGTCATAGATATGGGCAAGTCAAAAAACACTTTTTCTATGGAACATTGTCCTAACTATGACTACCTACTGGCGGCCACCAGTAGGTTATATTTATATATATATATATTAAAAAAAAATCTATATGTATATATATATATATACATTGTTTCTGGGAAGTTATAGTTACCTTCTGCAAATAACTTTGGCCCTGTTTGATGAATCTCCCCAAACGTTTCTAAATGATGCTACTTTTTGAATGGTTTGTGCACTACCATGCTACTACTATATCACCATGGCACCTTGAGAAACCATGCGGCCCTTGCTTCACCTATTTAGGTAAGAGAACTATGGAACATTGTTTTATTTTAAGTTTAAGCAATATAATAGGCAATGGTAACCCCCCCCCACTCCTTATGGGCCAAATATAGTTGCAGCATGCAGTGCAGAGACTAGGAGAGTAGCAGGAGAAAGATACCTAACTGTTTCATTAATTGGTACAGACTATCAGCAGATTTCAAAACATGCTGTGCTAAAAAGTAGCAATACGAAGTAAAACACCCCAAAAAGATTTTAGGCATATATAACAATAAATACATATTTATTGACCCCATCCCTAACACCAAGAATAGAAACCTACCTCTTCCACTCACAACTGGCCCACCCCTTTCCCCAAACAAATATCCCTTCCCCCAACCAATGTCCAAAAAACTCTGGCCCGTATTTATACTTTTTTTAGCGCCGCATTTGCGCCGCTTTTTGGCGCAAAACGGCGCAAACCTACAAAATACAATGGCATTTTGCAAGTTTGCGCCGTTTTTGCGTCAAAAAACGACGCAAATGCGGCGCAAAAAAAGTATAAATACGGGCCTCTATTTCCAATTGTCCATGAATAAAACAAAAAAAAGTGCAAAAGTCTGGTTCCCAAAAATCCATTCCCACCCACAAAAAGTCCTAACCACCAAAATTAAAGGTCAAAAAAGAGGGCACTAATGGTGGGCCAGGAGTTGTTTGAGGAGCCCCTCCATGCATGCCTGCCTGGCTTCTATTTGTGCAAGCCTTCTAAGGATGCACTGTTAGAAAGTGGTGTCTGAGGAAAGGGCAGTAGTGATGCTATGGCGGCTGGCGGTTGCCTTGAAACTGTGGCGCTGGTGCTGAGGGTGGGCTGGGGCTGGCTTGGGCACTGAGTATTGGCAGCGGCTGCTGCTGCCGCCTCCTCCTACCCCTCTTCGAGGATCACCAGCTCTTGATATTCTGCCCTGATGGCTGCTGCATCCGGGCTGCCATTTTCTGCCATGATTGCGGACCAGGAGAAATAACTATATCAAGAAAGAAAAAAGAAAAATTATAAACAATGCGCTGAACAAAATCCTTTGCTGGGCACCTCAAATCATTTGATTTGGTGGCGATTAGATTCACGGCCATTATGCACTATGGAGTACAAGTATTCTTCTCTCTCCTCTTGTGCTAAATTAATGAAGGCATGCTAGCTCAGCTGGTGCCCTAGTGCTACTCATTACTGTCTGCTGCTGGGGAAGCTGTACTAGAAAATTATCTTATTTCAATGGCCCTGCTCTTCTCCGAAATAAATGCTTTTCAATTTAACCCAGACTAAAAGGCAGATGAATACTAAGGGGCAGATTTATGGAAAGTGGTGTTGCACCAAGTGCAGCATTACTTTCCCTGCACCCCTTAGCACCCCCCTACAGCCATCACAGGGTAGGGGGAAATAGAGTCATTTTTAATGACTCTACTGATGCAGACTGTAGAAGTAGCACCAAACTGTTGGCGCTACTCCAGCAGACTACATAGGGGCCCATTCTAAAGAATAGAAGCCTCTTTTTAACGCCTGCTCTTGAGCAGGAGTTAAAAGTGCCCTAATAAATCCCAGAGATTTCCTTGCACCATTTTACCGGCTCCTCTAATGGGGGAACCCCCCTTTGCATATATTATACCTGGTGTGAAGGGTTACAGGGTGGCACAATGCATGCATTGTGCCACCCTGTAAATACTGCACAGGGATTTGGGCCTCGTTGGGCAACATTAACGTCAGAATAAATGATGTTAATGTGGCGCAGGGTGGCTCTAGGGGCCTATAAATATGCCCCTAAGAATGATACACACCACATACTGTGATAAAATCAATCATTCAGACATCCTGTCTACCATAAGTAGAACGTGGCAAAAGCAATGTACTGCAGTCTGCAGTACAGGGAAAGGATTAAGGAATGGGATATATATATATATATATATATATATATATATATATATATATATATATATATATATATATATTTACAGATTGTATTTGGTGTGACTATCCCAACCACGAAAGTCAAGGGACTTAGTAGTCCCACTTTACTCATTCCCTCATCAACCTCCTCCACCACACTTTGTAATGATTATTTCTTCCCAAAAAATACATTTGCTTTGCCATAAGTAAAGGAATCTTAACTCACTTGACTACAAGGAAAGATAGAGGGGATTAGACTGGGTAGGTAGAGTGCACACTTTACTGATCAATTCATCATCATCATATGCCTAAGCTTTGGCTAGTAGTGTGAGTCACTGTGGGTTGCAAATGTTGAAATGGTAAAATTTGAACAGAAGTAAATCCATTATAGAAGCCATAATGAGTTATATGAAAATATCACTTCGCTAGAAAAATATGGCCCAAGCAAAGAATTAACTTTTTTAATTATTCGGAATGCTGGAGGAAAACTAGAGGAGTGAAGCACCAGGACGTGATGGAGTGAGTGGGCACTGAGAGGGAAGGAAACACACCTTGTTTTTGCATTGCCATGCATTGAAAACTGTTTGACACATTAACTGAACTTAAGCAGACGCACATTGCACACCCAACATTGCAGTGCCAATTCTGCGGAATTGAACCATGCAGCTGTTAGGTCATCATGGGTAGCACTGGTGAAAGGACATAAAGAGGGACACAGGTGATGGTTAATAGATGCTGGGATACATATTATCTGACTCTCCTGATAAATACTGTGGGTCAAGGGAATAGTCAGAAATACCACCCAACCCTTTGAGTCAAACCTTTGATAAAAAACATTCCAAGCAAGTAAATTAGGTGAGAAGAACGCCCCTCTCCAGGAGAGCTCTCTTGTTTCTTCATTCCAAGCATTTATCTATTCATCATTGCAAATGTGTTCTTCTGGTACACTTCTTCCTCACCCTCAGCTTTGATGCACACCATTTCAGCTTTACATTCTCTCATCCATTCCTTCGCCATTTAAAACCATCCAGATTCCAAATGTGGCTCTCAAGGAACCTTTCAACAATATCCATTTACCCAATACCCACCCATGCATCCTTTCACCCACTCACTTATCCAAGAGATCAAACCCACCCACGGGTTCCGTTCACCCATCCAGTCAGGCAGGCGTACTTTCACCCATACCCTTTCACCAACTCGGGCAGGCATCCTTTCACCTATATAACCTTTCATTTAAGCTTCATCTACCCATGCATCCTATCATAATCACCCACCTATATGATTACTTTGCACCCTTTCACCCACATATCATTTCACTCATAGTATATTTTACCCATCCTTCCTCCTTCCATCCTCGTTTCAATTCTCCAAAATAGATCATAGTTAAAGTTAATTTTATGGACCTTAGTCTGCTGAGTTGCAAACAGAAGAGGCCATTAATACTTAACTCCCACTATATCTGCTAAAGCAGGGTGTTGATGAGTGAGTCAACAACAGTAGTACACCCTTGTAGTGACTATATTATAATTGTCAATAAGCAAGCAATATGACTTACCACCTCCTGCCACTGCCACCACTGAGACTCCACCTTCATCCCCTTTAGCGTCTGTGCTGGCGCTGTCACTGGTGGTCAGTGTGGCTAGAATTTTTTTTACACATTTTAGAAGCCACCTATGGCTTCCCCCTATTGTTTTTTTATAGCAAATTATAACTGCAACACATCACTGAATTGGGCTACAGACCTATCTTTTGTCAAAATATAGGGGGGGGAATTTTGGTGCTTGGCAATTTTTTGAAAACTAGGTAGTCAAGTCAAACAAAAACTTCTTGTAATGGAGGAGCATAACTAGGTATTGATGAATCTGAGTTTTGCAAGCGAAATAAAAGGGAGCAAGAATTGGTCAATGAAGGACATATGGGCATACACTATGACCCGGGCGGTCAGTGATAAAGTGGCGGCGGTACTTACTGGCAAATTATGACCATTGCGGTGATAACTCCCATAGACAGCCAATGTACCACAACAACTGCCAGGGCAGAAAGAACACTCACCACAGCGGTAGCTGTCAAAGGCCACAAGGAAGACAAAGTACTGCCCACTATATTTTGACACATCAATCCACCACGTTTTCTGGGACGGTACCAACGGGATCAAAAACCTGATGGAAACACATCACAGAAGAGAAAGGACTCACCATTGGAGACACAGGGAAGAACAACGCCGCCATGGAACCGCAACTGCAAGTCTTCCCGATGATCATCTAGGTAATGCACCACCTGGAACATCAGGCCAACGAAGATGACGACGGTGAGTATAGCCACCTAGTACACAAGGGAGGGAGGGAGGAAAACAAGAGTGACACACACACGCATGACACACACCTAACATACGCACACTGCATACACACAACCAGCTGCACAAAAAAAATCAATGGCATATGACACACGGCACAATAATGCAAGAACAAGAATGCACTATTTAGAATGTATTGATATAAACAGCTACTAAATAATCCAATTGTATGTGAAACACTTATGAGCAATTGTACACAAAGGGCCACTGCTCAGTCCAATGTACCAAGGGCCCACATGGCCACATGGCACAGTCCAAGGCCCAACTCGAATTCTGACTTAATCCGGACAAAACTCTGCAGGGGCATCAGTTTGCAAGTGGGAAGGCACCTCAAGGGGATGAGGGGTGGGGGGCACCTTAGCCGAATATGGGAACAAGCCCACTGGTTCTGGAGGGGGCTCCATGCCACATCTCTTTGCTGGTGTGGGATCCTTCACCTTCTTGGCTGGTGGAGTGGGATCCTTCACTGGCTTGCCACCATGACTAGGTGGTGCCACCACTGTCCGTGTGGGTTGTTTGGCTGAGGCGCTGGGCTGTGTTGTTGGGACCCTGCTCCTACATGCAGGACAGGAGGGGGAGGGAAGAGGTCAAGTTGGGCAAGGAAAAGCTTCTTAGGGACGGTGGGGTGGGAGGAGGGTAGAGGATGGGAGTGGAGGTTGAGGGAGTGGTTGTATGGGGTGCATGTCTGCTGGATTTGGGTGCCAGTGCATGAGCTGTATGCTGATGCGAGGTGGATGGCTGTTGGGTATGTGAGTGCTTTTGTTTGTGTCCTTTAAGAGTGGGGACAGACAGGGTGAGAGAGGGCACATGGGACGAATGCATGGATGTTGTGGAGGTGTCTGCTAGTGAGGTGTGTGTCCTGCTTGGTGTGGTGATGCTGGTGGTGGATGTTGATGCAATGAATGCAGGTGTGAGTCCAGACGTGACTGTGAGGGAGGTGGAGGAGAAGGAGGAGTGGGAGAGAGTGGGAGACAGTGGAGGCAGTGGATATGGTTGTGTCTGCAACTGTATGCTGTTTGTGTGAATTCTTGTGGGATGAAGTGCGGTGCCTGTGTTTGCCTGTGCCACTCTTGGGTGTTGTCTTGAATGCACACTCGTCGGTATGTGTGCATGGGGTGGGTTTAGGTTGAGGAGACTGGGACTGGAAAGTGGTAGTTGGAGGGGGATGGTAGGAACAGGGACAGTGGCTGCCATCAGAGAGGAGCCAAGAGCCTGAATCGATCTTTTGGGCCGCCAATCCACTGTGGATTCTCTCCAGGAATGCATTGCATTGCTGCATCTGAGATGCCAGCCTCTGGATTGCATTCACAATGGTTGTCTGACCTACAAAGATGGAATTCAGGAGGTCAATAGCCTCCTCACTCAGGGCAGCACGGCTCACTGAGGCAGGGCCTGAGGAGCCTGACGCGAAGGAGATGCCCAGGCTTCTGGGTGAGCTGGCACAGGCAACTCTCTGAGGGGCATCTGGGAGGGCAGTGCTGGTACGCTGGTGGTGGCTTTACCTGCAGCTGGGGTGGTCACAGAGGTGTCTGCCGCCATCAGGGATCTTCCATCATAGGAGGTATCTGAGTCTGTGTTGTCACCTCCTGTCTCTGCGGTGGTGCTCCCCTCGCCTCTGTCCCACTGGTTCCCTCGGCATTGGTGGACTATGCCTCCTGCATCCTGTGGGATGCAGCTCCCTCTGTCACCGGTGCCCCTGCTCCTCCACAAGATGATGCTAATGAACACATGGACAGGACGACAGAAGAAAAAAGGGGAGGAGAGAGAAAAAAGAAACACTAGGTCAATTACTGCACCAACACCACAGTTGGCATACACAGCACGTCGCACACAGGGATCAGGCTTCAGCAGTATGCATTGCACTGCCAGTGATTTGGGTAGATGCTACAGCAAGATGAGGGCCACACACTGCCAACTGCACCCCTCCTGGGACCCACAAAGCCCTGACTGACATGCTAACAAACTAGGTTACCTGCATTTGCCATACACCCATTAACCTAGGGTTGACTCACACTGCAATGTCTAGTCTAGCCTTAGGAGCACTCACTAACTCGCATCCACCACCCGGATCCCATGCCACCTGCCAAATTTTTTAATAATGCTCACTGTACTCACCCCCTTCTGGCTGCTGTGTTTCCCTCAGGTGCTCATCTAGCTCTGGGTAGGCCACCGCCAGTATGCCGGCCATCATGTGGGTCAGGTTCTGATGGGCACCCCTTCTTCTTTGGGAGGCCATCCCCATCTGGGCCTCCGTGGTCTTTCGTAGCCAGCGTCTCAGGTCCTCCCACCGTTCCGACAGTGGGTGCCATCCACCAATCACTCCAACTCCTCCAAAGTGAAGGCCATGGTCACACGGGCCATGGTAGGTTCCAGACACAGCTCACAGCAGCACACACAGGGTAGGTGTTCTCCTTTCGAAGGTCAGGAAACAAGTGAGGAATCAGATAGAAAATGGTGGTCACGTCCGCGGCGGTGTACACCGTCATCACTGGGGCAGATTCCCATTGGCCACTGTACTTCATAGAGCCCCATATTATCCAATGAGGAATTGCACTGTGGTGAAAGACCACCTTCTGCCACGACTCCCAACGTCGGCGGAATTTCCTCACTTCCACCTGTCCCTACATACAGGACAGGCATTCACCATTTAATGGGGGAAGACAATGGTCATATCTACAGTAACTGTGTCACAGCCTAGATTAGCACATACCTTGCCATTCCCACTGTCCCATCACATAAATGCAATATGTACATTGAATTTGTGGTTCCATTGTTCAAATTGTGATAGCCTACTCACTCTTTTGTCCCTTAGATACCTACTGTTGCAGATGAATAGGAGGTAGAGACATACCCCTGTGTACAGACTCCTTGTGGACTTGCCTACACTGGAGGACAAGCACATTATACTCACCTATAGACTGGACAGGGCCACGATAACTGTACTGTGTGTCCAATTGGAGCAAGACCTGATATCTGCTATCCGTCATCCCACTGGGATCCCCTCTCTTGTGCAAGTGCTATCAGTGCTCCATTTCGTGGCAGCCGGTTCTTTCCAAGTGACAGTGGGCTTGTCAGCAGGAATGTCACAGCCAATGTTCTCAATCGTGCTGGCAAGAGTTTTATCTGCCCTCGTAAAACACATGTGCAGTTACATTTCTTTCCTCCAGGTTGAAGATTTGGCCACAGTGAAGGCCGGATTCTATGCAATGGGACATATCCCCAATATTATTGGAGCGGTTGATGAAACACATATTGTGTTAGTCCCCCCCGCAGAATGAACAGGTGTTCAGTAATTGCAACAGTTTCCACTCATTGAATGTGCAAATGGTACACCTGGCAGACTGGTACATCTCCCAAGTCATTGATAAATATCTTGGGTCGGTCCATGGCGCCTTTGTTCTGAGGAATAGCAGCATCCCAAATGTGATGGCCCAACTACAGAGGCACAGGGTGTGGCTAATAAGTTAGCCATGGTCCCTACCCACGGTATGTTAGTGTATGCCTTCAGGTGTTATCCCCAAATTTGTGTGTGAGGCTAAATGTTGTCCCTCAATACTTGCAGGTGACTCAGGCTACCAAACCTATTGTGGCTGCTGACCCCTGTGAGCAATGCCAGGACAGAGGCCGAGGAACCTTATAATGAGGCACATGGGCGAACCAGAAGGATCATCGAGAGGACCTTCGGCCTCCTGAAGGCCAGGTGCCTCCATCTGACAGTTGGATCCCTGTGCTACTCACCTGGGAAGGTCTGCCAGATAGTAGTGGCATGCTGCATTTTGCACGACCTGGACCTCAGGCTTCATGTACCCTTTCTGCAGGAGGAAGAGACTGCAGATGTCCCTGTGACACCAGTAGACCCTGAGGACAGTGAGGATGAAGAGGCTGAGGATCATACTTCCAGTGACACACAGGTGAGACAGTGCAACTGACCATTCTTCTGACTGGTGTACTCTGTGTGTCTGTAGCATGATGGCATTGGCTTCCTTTACATCTCAACTTACTGTCACCTATGGCTTCTCATTTTACAGATGTTGGTGATATAACAACTGTGTACTAATATGCTGACTATAGACAGCTACAGGTCATTATTTCTATGCTCTCACAGTGTTCAGATCATTTGCACTATTTGTGACTGTTTCCATAAATGCACATTTTCAAAACATAAAATAATAGTAGTCAAGTTGTTTTCAAGGGTGTTTATTGAAGTGCTATGAAATTGAGTGAAAAGTGCAATGGAATGCAGTGATGATGGAGGGAGGTCAGGGTATTGTTCCAGGGGGCCATAGGAAGGGGAGTAAAGGCAATTCAAATTGGGTAAGGTGACAGGGTGGGAGACATTCAGGAGAGTCCCATTTCCTGGCAGTGGTCTTGGCAAGTGTCTCTGGCTTCTGTCTGGTTCACACTGAACATTTGTGGGGTGGTTTACCTTCTGCAGGGTGAGGGGTGCTAGTGGCCTGTGGTTCCTGTTGTGGGCCTCCTGGCCACTAGCTGCAGCGGAAGTGGAGGGCTGGTCAATGGACTGGCTAGTGGTAGGGGCCCGCTGGTGTGCTGTTGCTTCCCTCATGATGTTGGCCATGTCAGCACCCCTTCTATGGAGATCAAGGTGGTGTTAATGGCCTGATCCCCTGATGCTGTCCCTCCTGCAGCTGCCTGTTCTCCTGCACGTTGTCAAGGATCTGGCCCATCGTGTCCTGGGAATGTTGGTAGTCTTCCAGGATCTTGGAGAGTGCTTCCTGGAGAGTCAGTTCCCTGGGCCTGTCCTCCCCCTGTGCCCACTGCCACTGACCCCAGGTCCCTGATTGTCTTGGGTATGAGGTGTGGCCTGGGGTCACTGTAGAGGTGGCACACTGCTGATTGACCTGTCCTGGGGACAGAGGTGTGGGTACGTTGGATGGGTGCTGTGGTGTTGGATACTGATGGGGAGGCTCTGTGGTGGACTGTAAGTGGGCTTGGGTGGCCGACTGTCCAGTGGTCCCTGTTGGGCTAGGTTGTTGGTCCAGATCCTGAGGTCCAGAGTTACTGTCATCACTGGAGGCATCTACTGTTGGGGGACTGGTTTGTCGTGGCACCTCCTCTCCGCTGACATTGACTAGGGCACCTTTGGGGATGAAAGTGGTATATTATGCTTCATGTCTGTGATATATTGTACATCCCTGGCTTCCCCTCTATCGTTGCTGTTGCCCTGCCAACTTTAGCTTATGTATGGTGATGTATTGTGTGATTGTTAGTTTCCCTAATCTGTGCATGCTTTGGTTATGGGTGTCCATGCAAGGCTGGAAGGGTTGTCCATGAATTCGTATGGCATGCAGGGCTTGCATTGTGGTTAGTAATATGTGTAGGTGCAGTGTGTGGGATGGAGTGGAGTGATGGGAGTGTGGGTGAGGGTGTGAGATGGAATGCAGGTATGGGGGGTGATCAGTAGTAAATGTTGACTTACTAGTGTCCAGTCCACCGGCTATTCCAGCGAGTCCCTCAGGATGCATTATTGCCTAGACTTGCTCCTCCCATGCTGTGAGCTGTGGGGGAGTAGGTGGGGGTCCACCGGCAGTCCTCTGTATGGCGAGCTGGTGCCTTGCTGCTATGGAACGTATCTTCCCCCGTAGGTGACATCCCTTGTTCTTGGATGTTGTCCCATGGCGTTTGCCCTGTCCATGAAACTCTGCCATAGCTCTATCTTCCTTGCAATATATATTTGCTTTATCTGTGCTCCAAACAGCTGTGGCTCTACCCTGACAATTTCCTCCACCATGACCCTTAATCCCTCATCAGTGAAAAGGGAGTTCCTTTGCGGGGACATGGGTGTTGTGTGGTGTGTGTTGGTGAGAGTGTGATGAGTAATGTGGTGGGGTGTGTGATGTGGAGTGCGTGAGAGATGTATTGGTGTAAGTGGTGTGTATGCCTGGTTGTCTCTATGCTGTTTGTGTCAATCTCCTGGCTGTAATTGTGGTTTGTAAAGGGTTGAGGGTACTGTGGGTGTGTGTTTTATAGTGCTGTGGGTGGGTGGGTGTGGTGTGTGTATGGGTGTCAGGTGGGTGTTTTTCATATTGGCCAATGTAGTGTTGTTTTGTGTGAGGGTGTCCATTCTGAGGACGGTGGTGTGTACCGCCAATGGTTTACCACCGTTAAATGTCCGACATGGTGATTCATGGGTCATAATGTGGTGGGCATTGTCTTGTTGGCGTAACGATATGGGTTTTGGGACCGCCACTTTATCACTGACCTTTGGGCTGGTGGATTTGTGTATTTGGCAGTATTCTGTCGGATTGGTGTGTGTGTGTCATAATATGGCGAATGGATATTCGCCAACCGGTGGTATGTTGGCGGCCATCACCTCAGCAGTAAGCAGGATTTACCGCCTATGCCATAATAAGGGCAACGGTCTTGTTTGATTAACACAATGGGACCATCCTCCTCATACTTCCAACCATAGTGCACAGTCATCAACTGGTGTCATACTATAATAATACACACATAACATTGGAGGGTCCAAACAATTGCATGACCATGTTCAAAAATACTTTTTTTCTTTTTTTGAACTGATTAATCTGGAGCAAATAAAAGAAAACCTTCTCAAGAAACAAAAGTAGAATACCTTACATGGGCATGCAATCTTCAGGGTCATGGGTTCTCTGAGCCCTACCACTAGACCACAAGATATATTAGGGGAGAGGGAAAGATCAATGACAAAGCAGAAAAATGGAAGGTACAGACAGACTAGTACAGCCAGACAATTTGAAGTAAATAAACTTGAAATATGGAAAATAAGTAAATAGTATAAGGCAGGGTTAAGACGAATTTGCAAAACAAATAAGTCGAAGAGGAGTTAAAAACAATTAGGACACAGGCACAGTAAAATAGTAAAAATATAATTCTAACTGCGGAGCTGTAAAAGTTAGGGAAATAAATACTACCCATAATTGGAGGACTAACTGGGCCAGCAGAGCCATCTGCCACGGCACTTGTGGAGGGGGTACCTTCAGCTCCCTCACCCACCTGACCAGCTCTCTTCTTGTCCCTGAGTGCTGGATGATGTTAGAAATGTTTTTAGAAAAGATTAGTGGTACAGTTAACAAAGAACCTCTCCAATAATATTCCTTTTTTTAAAGGAAAAGGCAAACACAGTAACATTTCTAAATCAGAACCCCTGTATAATAATAGTAGTAGCGTGAACCACCCGATTCCAAATTTCCTAAACAAAATTTTGGAATTACTAATACATTTCAAAGAATGATGTCTACAGTTCTCATCTCACTCTCAATCTCTCAATGCATAGATGGATGCATGCATGCATAACAACACCTCACTAGGAAATTGCTTGGCAGTTGGAAATTTACAAGATACAAAAAAAAAGCCACAAAGAAATAAGAGAATGTTCTAACTCACTAATACTAATATTAACTATCACTATCTCAGACAGGACACGGCACAGAAGGAGTCTCTGCATTATTTCTTAATCAGTCCAAGCAAGTGCCAATTGGGTAGCACTGAGCAGCTGTCTAGATGACAAGACGATCACATAATATTATGGCCCTCATTACGACCCTGGCGGTATAGAACCGCCAGGGCCGCGGGACGCGGTGGCACCGCCGACAGGCCGGCGGTGCCCCGCGGGGCATTCTGACCGCGGCGGCTTAGCCGCGGTCAGTAAAGGGAAACCGGCGGTCTCCCGCCGGTTTCCCGCTGCCCCCAGGAATCCTCCAAGCCGGCGCAGCTTGCTGCGCCGGCTTGGGGATTCCGACTCCCCCTCCCGCCATCCAGTTCCTGGCGGTTCTCCCGCCGGGAACCGGATGGCGGGAGGGGGAGTCTCGGGGCCCCTGGGGGCCCCTGCAGTGCCCATGCCAATGGCATGGGCACTGCAGGGGCCCCCGTAAGAGGGCCCCTACAAGTATTTCACTGTCTGCTTGGCAGACAGTGAAATACGCGACGGGTGCAAATGCACCCGTCGCACCTTCCCACTCCGCCGGCTCGATTACGAGCCGGCATCCTCGTGGGAAGGTCGTTTTCCCCTGGGCTGGCGGGCGGCCTTTTGGCGGCCGCCCGCCAGCCCAGGGGAAAACTTGAAATACCCGCCGCGGTCTTTTGACCGCGGCGCGGTATTTTGGAGGGCGGAATTCTGGCGGGCGGCCTCCGCCGCCCGCCAGAATCAGAATGAGGGCCTATATTTGTAACATAAGGTTAACTTACCTCTGTGTGAGCAGCATGCATGCTATATGGGAAGAAACTATTAGCACAGAACACAACTATTAATGAATTATTACTCACCGAACTCCACAACCTCTACACCTAGGAGTTCTGTCTCACAGTCCAGGATATGCAGCCCACCATTGCGTTAGCTGTTTGCTGGGTGCCCTGGACCCCAGAGCTGTGGCACACAGTCCAGCGCACCCTCTCCCAGCAGTGCCGGCGCTCCCGGATACCGTACCCACTCCCAGGCCTGCTGCCAAGGTTGAGGGGAGGTGGCACTGAACATAAAAGACAATTGCAGCCACCTCGTAAAAAATGGCGCCAAGGCTGCACCCCTTCACGGTGTTGCCATCCACAAAGAAGTCAGCCACTGGTGATGGTTGGGGGCCTGGTGATGCCGCTCCCCTGCTCTGACATGGTGCTGGGGTCCTGGGGGGAAGAGATAAGAAAGGAAATAAGGAAGAAAAAAAAGAAAGTAAATCAAAAAACGTAAAAAGTAAAAAAGTTGGGGAAAAACACAAAAAATTATGAAAGGGTAAAACTCAAAGAGAAAAGGTAATATATTAAACAAAAAGGGGAAATACGTTTTACAAGTTTGGGACAGAACGGATGTAAGAGGAATAAAACTAGGCCACAACACCTTAACAAAGCAAAAAACAAGATGGTTGTGCCCATGCGAACCGCATGGTGGTGTTCGTGTGAGAATTCCAATGCGAGGATGTACTTCGCATTGCCAGTGATGTTAAACATGCTTAAATGCAGCATGCCACACAGGTGTGACAAGAAGCTCTGCCCGCTAGCAGAACTCCACGTAGAGTGAAGTAGTTTTTTTGCAACCTTGCGAACTTCTGCGAAGATCGACTTTGAAAACTTCCCCCAGGCCTAGCAACCATGAACTCAACATTCTAAACCTGCATTCACTTCACCACGTTCTAACACTTACATCACAGCTCTATGGAGTCCTTCAGGAGCCAAAAGATTTTGGTCATTCATACTCTCACAACACTATAATAATATTTAAAGGATCTGATATGTTCTTATATTGTTGTCTTATAAACATGGTGTAGTGTTCACAAAGGACATCACAAATACTATAATTAAGTCATAAATATTGTATGTACATTACAATTGTATAACATCTGTGGGAAAGCATAAAACTATGACAGATTTAGGGGCATTTTCATACTTTTTGGTGCAAAACTGCACTAACGCAGTTTTGCACCAAAACGTTTAGCATCGGCTTGCGCCATTTCTGATCACCAGCCGGGCGCCATATTTATGTAATGGTGCAAACCGGTGCAAAGGGTAAAAAAATAAAATTATGTTAGCTGGGTGGGGCTGGCGGTATGGGAGAAGGGGGTTTTGCACCAAAAAATAACATTAGGCTGGTTAGAGTAAAGAAAGATGACTCTAACCAGCCTAACGTCATTTTCTGACATGAAACCATCCATATCACATGAATCTTGTCTTAGAAAGGACAGGAGTCATGGCCACCACGCCAATGGCCAGCACGTTGCACCCTGTGCTATGCAGAGGGCCCCAAGCTGGGTCACCAATGGAACTTGAATTAAAAATGACTTACATATACTTACCCCCATCCTCCGGTATCCATCTGGTGTGTGGGGGGCATTTCTGAGGCTTGAGGAGGGCACCTGTGGACACATTCCATGGTGATGAACCATGGAAATGGGTCACAGGTACCCTAATGCCTGATTCTCACCATTATTTAGCCCCTCCTCCCATCAGTGCGTCATTTTAGAATGGGGGATAAATATGGGGCTATGGAGTTAGCACCAATGTTTAGATGGGAATTCCAACCTTGCATCTCATTGACGCAAGGTAGGTTCACGTATCTAAGAAATGGTGCAAACTCCAATATTTTGATGTTAGATGGGTCTAACATCAAAATATAAATATGGAGTTAGTTTTGTGCCACATTTATGTAAAATAATTATGCCAGTTTGGCACGCAGGGGATATAAATATGCCCCTTAGAGCTTGTAATCCATTTATGCATAGAATAGTCAATGAATAGTAATTGGTACAACTTGTATTGAATATGTAGTGTGAAACAGAGGGGAGCCACTGAAACACAATCAGAATGGGCAGATTGCAATATATTTATTCATGTTCGGGGTGAGATATTCTCTGCCATGTAAAAAACCCTTAATAGGGGACAATGTTGAGCATATTAAAGTATTACAGAAGTTTTAACACTCTAAATACTATGCACACACATGAGTGCTTGAAGAGAAATTGTGTGCATGTTTTATGTGTGGCAGGCTTTCATTTTATTGAGAAGATAGAGTTAGTCCCACTGCAACTGTTATTTAATTATTCCAATACTTAATATGGGTGGCGTCCATGATAAACCAAAGTACTTTAGTGCTGTGTGTAGGTAGTTATTGAAATTTGTCATGGTTCATGTCACTGATACATAGTGATAGGAACAAGACTCACTAGTTCTTCACAATTAACATGAATTCAGAATTATTATGGCTGACCTTCATCTAAATTATGTAACTCCTCATGTGGAAGTGTTGCTGACAGTTTTATAGACTTTTAATATCATAAGTGAAGGGGCTTTGTATTTAGATTAGTGTGTTGCTGGCATATATATGGTTGATATTGGGGAAAAGAGCCACAATGCTTGCATTTCTAGGATGCCTGTGCACGTGATGAAAACATGTTCATACAACTATGAGACAGAGAAGTGTATGAATCTGATAGTGTTATTAGTTTCAAGATTCATGTTTGTGGCTGATGGTGAAATATGACTATGCTTATTCCATTATATAGGTCTAGAATTAATTTGTTTCACATTTTTAATCTATTGTCAGAAGAACAATGTGTATGCTTTGTAAAATATGTGTTACCAAGCTGCAAGGATAATTGGAAACCTACCCCAGTTTTGCAGTGTAATTATATACTTAACTGCAATGTTGCAGTTAAAAATAGATTTCTTACAGAAATGTTATTAATATGGAGGTTAGATTAATGATATGTTTTTTTTTCCTTTGTCCACTTTATACTTATGTCCATCGACTGGTCAATATGATTTACAAAAAAACATGTTTGTGAGATTAAATTATGTTTTACCCAAATTTCATTATTATGAGAAGGTTTGCAAGTGTTGATTTGGTTGAGCACAGAGCACGGCTATGAAGTACAATGGAAGGTGAGGTAGAATATTCTGTACATAAAAAGAGAGACAAATCAATCCAAAAAGCAGAGGTAGAGATAGCGGTATATATCAAATGAAGAAAGGTGTGTAACAAGAGAGTAAGAGGGTGCAGAAAAAGGGTTTGAAGGGTAGTGGAAAGTGTAGATGTGTAGGTCATTTCATCCACCAAACCTGTGTTAGCCCTTCCAATATATAAGTGTAGGTAGGTGGTCTACTCTCTAGGCACCTTTTCATATTGGGAAAGTAAAATGTTCTGCAATTATTCTGGGTTGTCTTGAGATTCTGTAGGTATATAGCAATGCTATTGCATAATTATTTCTTCAGGCTCGTAGATAATATGGGATGTATTTATAGGCCCCTAGCACCACAGGAGTGTCACTTTTCGTGACGCTCTGTGGTGCTAAGCACTGCTCCGTATTTACAAAGTGGTGTTAAGCCACTTTTTGTGGCTTAACGTCACCTTGTTAATACTGCCCTTTCCCACGCAGCACTGTGTGTATAAGGAGCATGCAATGGGTGTTGCTGTGGGCGTGCCATAGCAACGCCCATTGTATTTTGATGCTGCCTCAGATTTATGAAATTTCATAAACCTGAGGCAGTGCCAAAATCTAACACCACCCGCAAGGGGTGCGGTTAGCAGGGTGCAACGAGCAGGAATACTTTTATTCTTCCTAATTTTTTGCTTTTTCTATGCATGCTGCATTCTGCAGCACACATAGAAAGAGCAAAATGCCAGAAATGATTGTTTATGTGGAGCAAGACACACCTTCCTGCACATAAACAATCACTCCTCTCAATGCGAATATCCTTGCACAATGGTGCAAGGATGCCTGCATTGGTGCTGGCAGCTAAATTTAGCGCCAGCGCAGCGAACAACACAGGGGTGCGCCATATTCACTATCCCTGCATTTCTAAAGTGCAGCAAAGCGGCACTGCCAATTTTGACACAGCACCGCGCTGTGCCACTTTTCCATAAATTTGGCACTATGTTTCAGTGTTTAGTAGATGAACAGCACACTTGATGGATCACAATCAGGTCCACCATGTGTCGAAAGATAGATTTGCTGTATTTTTCCATTCTATGTGTGTTGA
This sequence comes from Pleurodeles waltl, assembly GCF_031143425.1. Taxonomy (NCBI): domain Eukaryota; kingdom Metazoa; phylum Chordata; class Amphibia; order Caudata; family Salamandridae; genus Pleurodeles; species Pleurodeles waltl. Next base: position 1,304,632,091 of record NC_090445.1, read on the forward strand.
TTTAACACCTATTGCAAGGAGGAGGTCAATCGAAAGTAATTCTCAAAGGCACAGAAGTGTATTGTGGTCATGTGAGAAAATACATAGAGCTATCACAGTGTAAACTGGAGCTAATTGGATATTTAAGATTAATTAAATAAATAGTTTTTTTTTTTTCACCAACAAAAAAATGTGAGATGTATTTGTTTACGGTTTTCAAAAAAGGTTTTTGATAGTATGGTTCAGGTTAAGAATATATGCAAAGGTCATGCAGATGAAATCCTCCTTTAAATTAAGGCCCATATTTATACTTTTTTAGCACCGCATTTGCGCTGCTTTTTGACCAATTGTATTTTGTAAGTTTGAGCCGATTTTGCATCAAACAATTACGCAAATGCGTCACTAAAAAAAGTATAAATATGGGTCCAAATTTGCTCATTACAGGCTGCGGAAAGTCCATCCAACCTTGTCAAATCACTTTTCCACATCTAAAGCCCTGGCAGCTGCAGAAGTGTCAAGATGTTTGGCTTTCTCCATTACTTAACAGAGCAGTCCAAAGTTGTCCCATGCAAGTCTATCTTTGTAAGTATGGGCTAGGTATATTAAATTGTGTTTAATTTTTTAAGTCTATTGGCTAGACTTTTTGTGTATATCTTTCAGTCAATGATTATTAATGATAGGGTCCAATTAATGTTTCCCTTCGAAGGGATTTTGACTGTTGTAGCATGGGTGGCCAATCTTGCCATTTCTACCATTACGCCTGCTTTTTCAAAATTATGGAAGAGCTCTTCAGGGAGACTGGTTAAGATTTGTGTGCACCCCTTGACAGATTGTTCTGTGAGGCTGTTAGGGCCCAAAATTTTCTCAAATGTGATGCTTTATATTATCCTGTGTATCTCTGATCATGTGATGTTGTTGTGATGTTGTTTACGTCCATCTTTGCTTCCTGGTCAATGCCAAGGTGTCAGATCTTTTCCATATATGCAGTGTATTCTTCTGTGGTTGCTACTACATTAGAGTCAAGGTTTTGTGGAAGTCTTGGAATGTATCAAGTATGTGTTTGGTTATCATGTGAGTGTCCCCTTTCTTGTCTCTGATTGCCAGAATGGTAGATTTCTTTTTTAATATTTAAATAGTGTTATAACATTCTTCCTGCTTTATTCTTCTGGCATAGCTTCTTGTGTTTTCTTATGGATACACATTTATGTGCCATATCACTCAAATTGTTGTTAAATTCATATATAACAGATTTTATTTATAGAAAGTGCTATCACTCCATCACTCATTTTGTATGCCTTATTTTGCTGCTAAATTTGTATTCTATTTCACTTGATTTGTTGTTGTCATTTTTATTTTTCACAGCAATTATATTAATCATTATGCCTTTTACTGTCTTTCAGTGCATCCTCAAATGTTTCTGGAGAGGCGTCCTCGCTGTTATACTCCGGTAAGCAGTAGTGGATTTAATTCAATAGCCTATTTTTGTATTCCTCATCATCCAGGGGAACGTTATTCATTCTCCATTGATTTTATTGGCTAATAACCTCCTCTTCTTTAACTTCCATTGAAACCCATGCATTGTCTGGTCTTCTAGGAGTGGATGTGTATTTTATATATTTGCAATTGATTATTATGGAGTCAATTCTGTAGAATGAGCTCAGTGACATTAAAATGTATAATCCCTCCAAGTTAGCTTGTGAATGTATGATATGACAACTAAATCATGGCTATTGCAGTGATGAGTTGTCTGTGCATGAGATTTAATTCCTCTGAAATTGACATTTCAGATTCTACACATAATGGCACCTATTGGTGAGTTAAAGTTACCCTCTGCAATCAGGCCTACATCCTCAGGTAAACCAGTAATTACTATTTAGAGAGGACCAAAATTTGAATAGGTTGGTTTTGGAAGTATATACGTTAACAATACTGTTGGGATGGAAAGGTCTCCTGGATGGTGACACACAATCGCCCTTGCCCTGAGTAACCCTGCAGGGATAACTGGATCCCATGTACTGATTTTTAGTAATGGGCAAACACTGCTCATGCAATTGCACCATTATCTAGGCCTGTTGCATGGTAATATGGTCTTGTTAGAATTGGAGGGGAACATTGAGATCTTTCCATAAAACAGTAGAGGCTACTGCCCTCAACAGGTATTAAGCGATGAAGATGACAGTATATCAATCTTGTTTTTAGCAGTGATCAGCAGTGTGAACAGGCATCTTTATGTGTGTGACAGGAGTATTGTCTACTACCCAACTCATATACAGCTCAACTGCTGTGTACTTTACTCACTCTTGGCCTACACAATGATTGTGCGTAGCAGATGACAGCCCTTGATAATCGAGTGTGCTTGTTTTTGCTTGTGTATGTACCTGTGCATACTACATAACATGAAAGTCTCTGGGTTACGTTTTGGAAGTCTTGGTAAGAGTAGTGAAAGTGAGGATTGCAATCCCTCACCGACAGGATATATGCCTTGCTAACTAACATTCCTGAGGGGTCTAGTGGCACTATATGCACTTGAGGAAGTGGGACAGATCATCCTCTAGGCACATCAAAGGTCTTTTTGATTGCAGGAAGAGTTACTGGTCAGTGGAAGCTGAGCTCATTGATAGGGAGATGGTGAGTCAGATACAGTTGGCACTATGGGCCAAGGAAATCATGAAAGAGAGAAAGGATTTGTCCTTTAAAGATTATTGAAGCTTATTTCAGTGGAGACTGATAGCCAGATGTGATTCCTGGTTACTCCCTTGACCTTTTTATGGGTCAATCAAAATTGGATTGCTGTGGCAGTCTGTCCCTTTGACAAAGGACATGGCAGAGGAGAGAACCCTTCAAATATGTCAACAACCACAACAAGCATATCAAAAGGAAAGACACTAAGGCCATCATTATGACATTGGCGGTAAGTCCCGCTTACCGACATGCCGACTGCCACCAACATACCGCCGCTGCAGCGGTTTACCGCTACCCATATTATGACACAGAGATAGCAACCCGTCACTATACAGACACACACAAAAGTCCGCCAGCCCAAAGGTCAGTAAGAAACTGACGGTAGCAAAACCCACACCATTACGCCAACAGAACTATGCCCACAGCATTCTGACCCAGGAATCACCGCAGCAGACATTCAACCGCGGTAAACCATTGGCGGTACATACTGCCACGCTCAAAATACACCCACACATACAAAACAACACCACATTGGACTATTCAAACTACACACACCTGATACACATACACACACCACACCCACACACCCACGCCAATATAAAACACCCACCCACACTACACACAAACCGTTACGACTAGAAAGAATTGCCAACAGAGAGAGATACAGCAAGAGCACCCACACAACCAGAGCCACAGCACACCATCGTCCATACACCATCCAGGTACCTCACAGCACACCCCAATACATCACCCCACACACCCTCACACACCACTCACACTACACCCACGGCACCCCAAAGACACCCCAGGTTCTCAGAGGAAGAACTAAGGATCATGGTGGAGGAAATCATTTGAGTACAGACACAGCTATTTGGAGCACAGGTGCAGCAGACATCCATTGCTAGGAAGATGGAGCTATGGCGGAGAATCGTGGACAGGGTCAACAACTTGGAACAGCACCCCAGAACAAGGGATGACATTGGAAAAAGGTGGAACGACCTATGGGGGAAGGTTGCATTCTGTGGTAGCAAGACACCAGAGAGCTGTAAAGAGAACTGGCGGTGGTCCCTCACCTCCTCCCTCACAAATAACAACATGGGAGGAGCAAGTTTTGGCAATACTGCATCCTAAGAGCCTGGCAGGAGTAGCAGGAGGACTGGACTCTTGTAAGTCAAATTTCTATTACTATCACCCCCCCTACCTGCATGCCATCACATATCCACACCCCTACCCTCACCCCCATTACTCCACCATCTCACATACACCCCACAAACACAACCCACACCTCCCACTACCGAGCCCTTCATGCAATACACAGACCTGCATGGACATCCATCACTAAAGCATGCACACTTGAGGCAATCACAACCGTACAGGGCAACACACCCATGCACCAGATGGCAAACAGAGAAACAATAACACTGCATTTACATCCCCACAGGTCCCCCACACAACGACGCCGGAGAGGAGGTGCCAGCAACATCCAGTCCCTGACAGAAGTGGCCCACAGTGATGACAGCAGCTCTGGTCGCCTGGATCTGGATGACCAACCTGGCCCATCAGGGATCTCCAGACAGTCGGTTACCCAGGCACAGTCCCATATCACCACAGAGTCTTCCTCCTCAGGAAACACCAGCACATCACCTACCCAGTGAGCCCATACCTCTGTCCCCAGGACACTTCAATCAGCAGTGTGTCCACCACTACAGGGACCCCAGGCCACCCCACAAACACAGGACATCAGGGACCTGGGGTCAGTGGCAGTGGGCACACAGTTCAGGGGACAGAGGCACAGGACAACAGGGAAGCTGGGAGGACTGCTGTGCGACAGGCGCAGGACAGGCCCAGGGAACTGACCTTCCACAACGCAGACACCAACATCCTGGGAGCATACCACCATTCCCAGGAGACGATGGGCCAGATACGTGCCAAGTTGCACGAGACCCAGTGGCTGCAGGAGGGACAGTACCTGGGAATCAGGGAGGACCTGAGGACATCCACACCACTCTGGTCACCATTGCAGGGGAGCTGGCAGACATGGCCAACACCATGAGGGCGGCAGTGCCACACCAATGGGCCCCTGACACTAGCCACACCAATGAACAGCCCTCCACCTCCTCTGGCACTAGTGGAAAAGAGGCCCCGCCACAGGAACAACAGGCCACCAGCACCCCACCCCTGCAGATGGAGAACCACCATGCAAATGGTCCTTGCGATCCAGGCAGAAACCAGCGAATATTGCCAAGACCCCGCCAGGAAATAAGACTCTCGTGATTGTCACCCTTGTGTCCCACTCTGTCACCCTGTCCACCTTGAACTGCCTTTGCTCCCCTTCCTTGGATCCCTTGGACAATGCACCTGTGATACAAATGGACTGGAACTCTTAACTGGACTCTCCTCCACAACCCCCCAAGCCTATAGCAATACCCCATCCACTTATTAGCACCTAAATAAACATCATATTAAAAAATACAAGTATTGAGTCTGTCAAGTGATTGAACTATGTTTTTGTTTGACAATCTGTAGACATTGCAGTTCAACTGTACAGTAATGTATACATAGGTATGACCTGTAGTTTTCTGCAGTCAATACACCAGGAGTCAGAGTGGGGCACATATATCTGTAAATAGACATGTCAAAGGGTACAGTAAGTGGCCATAGCAGTGGGATTATTAATCTGCCAGTGAAAATTTACAATACAAAACTGCAATGGAAGGTGAAGTTACAGTGTCTTACCTGTGTGTCACTGGAAGTACCGTCATATAATTGATGTTCTATTGTCCACATCCTCATCCTCTGCCTCATCTTCGTCATTGTCCACAGGCTCCACTGCTGCCACATGCCCATCTCCAGCCTCATCCTCCTGCAGAAAAAGCAACTGGCTAGGTAATGCAAGGTTGTGCAACATGCCCCAATGATCTGGCAGACCTTCTTGGGTGAGTAGCACAGGGAACCACCTGTTAGATGGAGGCACTGAAACCTGGCCTTCAAAAGGCTGAAGGTTTGCTCTATAATTCTTCTTGTTCGCCCATGTGCCTCATTACAACATTCCTCTGCCCTCGTCCTGGGATTCCTCACTGGGTTCAGTAGCCATGAGAGGTTGGGGTAGCCAGAGTAACCTGCAAATATCGAGGGATACCTGTTAGACAGACACTAACCCTTAGGGCCAACCCCATACACCAACATATACTGGGTGGGGACCATGGGCTCACCTACTAGCCACACCCGGTGCCTCTGGAGTTGAGCCATCACATATGGGATGCTGTTATTCCTCAGGATAAAGGCATCATGCACAGACCCAGGATACTTTGCATTGACGTGGGAGATGTACTGGTCCTCCAGGCACACTGGGGGTGATTCTAACCCTGGCGGTCGGTGTTAAAGCGGCGGCCAACCCGCCAACAGGCTGGCGGTAAAAAATATGGGATTCTGACCCTGGCGGGAACCGCCAACACAGACAGCCACTTTAACACTCCGACCGCCACGGCGGTACAAACAAACAGCGCGGCGGTCACCGCCAACAGCCAGGCGGCAGCCAATGTACCGCCCACAGTATCACAACTCACCAATCCGCCACCTTTTCTGGGGCGGGAGCACCGCCGATAAAAACACGGCGGAAACAGACTACGGACGGGAAAACGCTCACCACTACGCACTCCAGGAGGAAGGAGGACAGCATGGAACCCGAATTAAACATCCTACCTGCTCTCGTCTACCTTCTCATCTACCACGAGTACGAAGTCCGGCGCAGACGACAACGGTGAGTACTGCACCTACGACACACGGGAGGGGGGAGGACGAAAGGTTATGGGCACACACATATGCGCCCCCCCCCCCAACTATGTACACACCAATGCAGAGCAACAAGTCACAGTGACACCACCCAAACACCCCTGAAAAATGCTAGGACATAATACATTTGGAATAAATATTTATGTACCAAAAAGCTCCTGAAAATTATCGTACAACCATGAAAGATATTCACAACAAAACTAATGACATACACATCAGTGTATAACTGAAGTAACAAGTCCTGCACATCCTACAAATTCATCATGTCCGTGGGCCAAAGTTTTGAGAAACAAGGGCAAAGCCCACACAGGAGACCTGAGTCCTTTGGAGGGAACACTGCAGGGGCATCAGATGTAAAAACTACAGGCACCTCAGGGGGAAGGGAAGGGGGGGGCACCACAGCCACATGAGTCCACGACGCCAGATCCACGAGGAGCCACCATGCCCACTGTACCATCCTGGGGAGTGCAAAGCCACAGTCTCTCAATGTCTCTACAGTGGGTGGGCTGCCCACTGTACCATCCTGGGGAGTGCAAAGACACAGTCTCTCAATGTCTCTACAGTGGGTGGGCTGCCCACTGTACCATCCTGGGGAGTGCAAAGCCACAGTCTCTCAATGTCTCTACAGTGGGTGGGCTGCCCACTGGACCATCCTGGGGAGTGCAAAGCCACAGTCTCTCAATGTCTCTACAGTGGGTCGGCTGCCCACTGTACCATCCTGGGGAGTGCAAAGCCACAGTCTCTCAATGTCTCTACAGTGGGTGGGCTGCCCACTGTACCATCCTGGGGAGTGCAAAGCCACAGTCCATCAGGTGGATGACAGTCTCCACTGGTCAAGGAGGAGGCATGGTGGGCACAGTGAACCATAAACAGTGATTGAGACAGCGGTGCCCAGCGGAGCGGTGCTTGAGATGAAGGGCCCAGCGGAGCGGTGCTTGAGACGGCGGTGCCCAGCGGAGCGGTGCTTGAGAAGAAGGGCCCAGCGGAGCGGTGCTTGAGAAGAAGGGCCCAGCGGAGAGGTGGAGAGACAGCGGTGCCCAGCGGTGCCCAGCGGAGCGGTGCTTGAGATGAAGGGCCCAGCGGAGCGGTGCTTGAGACGGCGGTGCTCAGCGGAGCGGTGCATGACAGGAAGGGCCCAGCGGAGCGGTGCTTGAGATGAAGGGCCCAGCGGAGCGGTGCTTGAGAAGAAGGGCCCAGCGGAGAGGTGGAGAGACGGCGGTGCCCAGCGGAGCGGTGCATGACAGGAACGGCCCAGCGGAGCGGTGCTTGAGATGAAGGGCCCAGCGGAGCGGTGTTTAAAACGGCGGTGCCCAGCGGAGCGGTGCTTGAGATGAAGGGCCCAGCGGAGCGGTGCTTGAGATGAAGGGCCCAGCGGAGCGGTGCTTGAGATGAAGGGCCCAGCGGAGCGGTGCTTGAGAAGAAGGGCCCAGCGGAGAGGTGGAGAGACAGCGGTGCCCAGCAGAGCGGTGCTTGAGATGAAGGGCCCAGCGGAGCGGTGCCTGAGACGGCGGTGCCCAGCGGAGCGGTGCATGACAGGAAGGGCCCAGCGGAGCGGTGCTTGAGATGAAGGGCCCAGCGGAGCGGTGCTTGAGACGGTGGTGCCCAGTGGAGCGGTGCATGACAGGAAGGGCCCAGCGGAGCGGTGCTTGAGATGAAGGGCCCAGCGGAGCGGTGCTTGACAGGAAGGGCCCAGCGGAGCGGTGCTTGAGAAGAAGGGCCCAGCGGAGAGGTGGAGAGACAGCGGTGCCCAGCGGAGCGTGGCTTGAGATGAAGGGCCCAGCGGAGCGGTGCTTGAGACGGCGGTGCCCAGCGGAGCGATGCATGACAGGAAGGGCCCAGCAGAGCGGTGCTTGAGATGAAGGGCCCAGCGGAGCGGTGCTTGAGACGGCGGTGCCCAGCAGAGCGGTGCATGACAGGAAGGGCCCAGCGGAGCGGTGCTTGAGATGAAGGGCCCAGCGGAGCGGTGCTTGAGAAGAAGGGCCCAGCGGAGAGGTGGAGAGACAGCGGTGCCCAGCGGAGCGGTGCTTGAGATGAAGGGCCCAGCGGAGCGGTGCTTGAGACGGCGGTGCCCAGCGGAGCGGTGCATGACAGGAACGGCCCAGCGGAGCGGTGCTTGAGATGAAGGGCCCAGCGGAGCGGTGTTTTAAAACGGCGGTGCCCAGCGGAGCGGTGCTTGAGATGAAGGGCCCAGCGGAGCGGTGCTTGAGATGAAGGGCCCAGCGGAGCGGTGCTTGAGATGAAGGGCCCAGCGGAGCGGTGCTTGAGAAGAAGGGCCCAGCGGAGAGGTGGAGAGACAGCGGTGCCCAGCAGAGCGGTGCTTGAGATGAAGGGCCCAGCGGAGCGGTGCCTGAGACGGCGGTGCCCAGCGGAGCGGTGCATGACAGGAAGGGCCCAGCGGAGCGGTGCTTGAGATGAAGGGCCCAGCGGAGCGGTGCTTGAGACGGTGGTGCCCAGCGGAGCGGTGCATGACAGGAAGGGCCCAGCGGAGCGGTGCTTGAGATGAAGGGCCCAGCGGAGCGGTGCTTGACAGGAAGGGCCCAGCGGAGCGGTGCTTGAGAAGAAGGGCCCAGCGGAGAGGTGGAGAGACAGCGGTGCCCAGCGGAGCGTGGCTTGAGATGAAGGGCCCAGCGGAGCGGTGCTTGAGACGGCGGTGCCCAGCGGAGCGATGCATGACAGGAAGGGCCCAGCAGAGCGGTGCTTGAGATGAAGGGCCCAGCGGAGCGGTGCTTGAGACGGCGGTGCCCAGCAGAGCGGTGCATGACAGGAAGGGCCCAGCGGAGCGGTGCTTGAGATGAAGGGCCCAGCGGAGCGGTGCTTGAGAAGTAGGGCCCAGCGGAGAGGTGGAGAGACAATGGTGCCCAGCGGAGCGGTGCTTGAGATGATGGGCCCAGCGGAGCGGTGCTTGAGACGGCGGTGCCCAGCGGAGCGGTGCATGACAGGAAGGGCCCAGCGGAGCGGTGCTTGAGATGAAGGGCCCAGCGGAGCGGTGCTTGAGACGGCGGTGCCCAGCGGAGCGGTGCATGACAGGAAGGGCCCAGCGGAGCGGTGCTTGAGATGAAGGGCCCAGCGGAGCGGTGCTTGAGATGAAGGGCCCAGCGGAGCGGTGCTTGAGAAGAAGGGCCCAGCGGAGAGGAGGAGAGACAGCGGTGCCCAGCGGAGCGGTGCTTGAGATGAAGGGCCCAGCGGAGTGGTGCTTGAGACGGCGGTGCCCAGCGGAGCGGTGCCCAGCGGAGCGGTGCATGACAGGAAGGGCCCAGCGGAGCGGTGCTTGAGATGAAGGGCCCAGCGGAGCGGTGCTTGAGATGAAGGGCCCAGCGGAGCGGTGCTTGAGATGAAGGGCCCAGCGGAGAGGTGGAGAGACAGCGGTGCCCAGCGGAGCGGTGCTTGAGATGAAGGGCCCAGCGGAGTGGTGCTTGAGACGGCGGTGCCCAGCGGAGCGGTGCATGACAGGAAGGGCCCAGCGGAGCGGTGCTTGAGATGAAGGGCCCAGCGGAGCGGTGCTTGAGAAGAAGGGCCCAGCGGAAAGGTGGAGAGACAGCGGTGCCCAGCAGAGCGGTGCTTGAGATGAAGGGCCCAGCGGAGCGGTGCTTGAGACGGCGGTGCCCAGCGGAGCGGTGCATGACAGGAATGGCCCAGCGGAGCGGTGCTTGAGATGAAGGGCCCAGCGGAGCGGTGCTTGAGACGGCGGTGCCCAGCGGAGCGGTGCATGACAGGAAGGGCCCAGCGGAGCGGTGCTTGAGATGAAGGGCCCAGCGGAGCGGTGCTTGAGATGAAGGGCCCAGCGGAGCGGTGTTTGAGAAGAAGGGCCCAGCGGAGAGGAGGAGAGACAGCGGTGCCCAGTGGAGCGGTGCTTGAGATGAAGGGCCCAGCGGAGCGGTGCTTGAGACGGCGGTGCCCAGCGGAGCGGTGCATGACAGGAAGGGCCCAGCGGAGCGGTGCTTGACAGGAAGTGCCCAGCGGAGCGGTGCTTGACAGGAAGGGCCCAGCGGAGAGGTGGAGAGACAGCGGTGCCCAGCGGAGCGGTGCTTGAGACGGCAGGGCCCTGTTCAGCGGTGCTCTTCTGCACCGCGGGCCCTGTTCAGCGGTGCCTATCTTCATGGCGGGGCCCTGTTCAGCGGTGCTCTTCTGCACCGCGGGCCCTGTTCAGCGGTGCTCTTCTCCACGGTGGGCCCTGTTCAGCAGTGCCTATCTTCACGGCGGGGCCCTGTTCAGCGGTGCTCTTCTGCACCGCGGGCCCTGTTCAGCGGTGCTCTTCTGCACCGCGGGCCCTGTTCAGCGGTGCTCTTCTCCACGGCGGGCCCTGTTCAGCGGTGCTCTTCTCCACGGCGGGCCCTGTTCAGCGGTGCTCTTCTCCACGGCGGGCCCTGTTCAGCGGTGCCTATCTCCACGGCGGGCCCTGTTCAGCGGTGCTCTTCTCCACGGCGGGCCCTGTTCAGCGGTGCCTATCTCCACGGCGGGCCCTGTTCAGCGGTGCTCTTCTGCACCGCGGGCCCTGTTCAGCGGTGCTCTTCTCCACGGCGGGCCCTGTTCAGCGGTGCCTATCTCCACGGCGGGCCCTGTTCAGCGGTGCCTATCTTCACGGCGGGGCCCTGTTCAGCGGTGCTCTTCTGCACCGCGGGCCCTGTTCAGCGGTGCTCTCCTGCACCGCGGGCCCTGTTCAGCGGTGCTCTTCTCCACGGCGGGCCCTGTTCAGCGGTGCTCTTCTCCACGGCGGGCCCTGTTCAGCGGTGCTCTTCTCCACGGCGGGCCCTGTTCAGCGGTGCTCTTCTGCACCGCGGGCCCTGTTCAGCGGTGCCTATCTTCACGGCGGGCCCTGTTCAGCGGTGCCTATCTTCACGGCGGGCCCTGTTCAGCGGTGCCTATCTTCACAGCGGGGCCCTGTTCAGCGGTGCTCTTCTGCACCGCGGGCCCTGTTCAGCGGTGCTCTTCTGCACCGTCGGCCCTGTTCAGCGGTGCTCTTCTGCCCCGCGGGCCCTGTTCAGCGGTGCTCATCCAGCAGGTCAAGGGAGCCACACCTGGCCTGGACTCCAGGCTCAGTCGCCCTCGGACTGTGACGTTACTGGACCCTTCGGGGATGGCCTCCTGGCCTCCTTAGTGTCCTCCTTCCCAGCTGGGATGTGGCATGTGGGGTCCACCTTCTCCGCGCTCCTGCTGCCCTTCCGCTCCTTTGATGGGGCTCTCGGGCCCTTGCCTCCCCTAGATGGTGTGGGTGGTGAAGTGGCCGCACATTGCTCCTTGGGGGCAGCCCTGTCGGTCCTCGCACGGCGGCCCTTGTTTTTGCGGGTCCTCTTGCCGGGGGGGGCTGGACGTGTCCTTGCTGCTGATCGATGTGTCACTGCTGGCAAAGGGTGGGCTCCAGAACCCATGCACAACAGTGACACCCGAAGCTGGGCTGGTGGTGGCTGCGGTGCTCTTGGGACTCTTTGAAGATGGATGGGGGAGCTCATCGGGGGGAAAGAGGTCAAGGTTAGCCATGAAAAGTTTTTAGGGCCAAGGTAAAGGGTAGGAGAAGTGGAGATGGAAGTGGAGGTAGAGGAGGTGGTTGTAGGAGAGTCAGGTGTGCTGTCATTGGGTGAAGGTGCTGGTGCTGTAGGCTGTCGTGAGGTGGATGGCTGTTGGGTGGGTGGCTGCCTGCGTTTGTGTGTCTTGGAAGAGGGGGTGACAGACACAGTGGGAGAGGACACAGGGGACGTGTAAATGGCAGTGGGGGTGGTGACTGCACGAGTGTGGACTGTACTGGAGGGTGAGGTGGTGATGGAAGCACTGGCTGATGTTGGGGTGCATGCAGGTGTGAGTGTAGACGTCACAGGGAGGGAGGAGGGAGACGAGGAGGAGGGGGACACAGGGGTGGCAGTGGCTGTTGGCATGTCTGCATCTGGGTGTTGCTTGGGTGAGTGTTTGTGGGATCTGTGGTGCTTGTGTTTGGATGAGCTGCTCTTGGGTGTTGAGGTGTGTGCAGGCTGGTCTGATGGTGTGGATGGGATAGGCTGAGGAACAGGAGACAGAGTAAGGCTGGAGGCAGTAAGAAGAGGGAGGCTGGAAACAGGGACAATGGCTGCCGTCAGTGCTGAGGCCAGAGCAGTGAACGCTCGTTGATGGGCAGCCTGACCCGAATGAATGCCCTCCAGGTACACATTGCTCTGTTGCGCCTCCCTTTGCACACCCTGGATGGCATTCAAAAGGGTCGTCTGCCCAACAATGAGCGTCCTTACCAGGTCAATGAGCTCCGCACTGAGGGCAGCAGGGGCAACAGGGGCAGGGGCTGAGGTGCCTGGGGCGAAGGAGACGCGCGCCTTCCTGGGCGAACCGGCACGGAGCGAAGACTGAGGGGCTGCTGGGAGGGTGGGGCTGGTGCGCTGGGTGGCGGCTGTACCTGTAGAGGCGGGGGGCACGGATGTTGCCGCCACCGCTAGGGAGCTCCCATCCGAGGACGTGTCGATTTTGCTGCTCTCACCAGCGGTCCCCGTCGTGGTGCTCCCCTCGCCCTCCGGATCACTGGTGCCCTCGGTGTCTGTTCCTGGGCCCACCAGGGCCTTGTGTCCTGCAGCTCCCTTGTGCTCCGATGCCAAATCTCCTCCGCCTGATGATGCTAATGCACACATGCACAAGAAGATGAAGAGAAAGGGTGGGGGGAGAAAAAAGAAGACCAGGTTGAGTGCATGCAATGTCAACACCGTTGGCGGAGAGGACAGACACAGGAGCCTAATGCACTAAGCCGCGCATTCGGGGTACACTACTCAGTACTACTGACTAGGACAACAGGCCAAGAGACGTCAAACGCGCACATGGGAGATGCTGGACCTTCAATGGCTGTACTTGTCACCCTACCGAGGTGGGGGCCGGGGGCACAGGGCCATACCTAAGGGAGAGGACTACACTACAGAAAGCGCCCTTGCCTAATGTCACCCACAGCCCTCCTCCCCCACCCAGACGCCTCCACTGCGCAGAAAGATAGGAGAATGTGCTGATACTCACCCCCTTGTGTCTGCTGTGATGTCTTAAAGCGCCCATCCAATTCTGGGTAGGCCACCGCCAGGATCCGGGACATCAGGGGGGTCATGGTGCGACTGGCACCCCTCCTAGGTTGGGAGGCCATCCCCAGCAGTGTTTCTGCGGTCTTCCTTGTTCCGCGGCGGATGTCCTCCCACCTCTTGCGGCAGTGGGTGCCCCGTCTGTTGTGGACCCCCAAGTTCCAGACTTCCTTGGCGATGGCACGCCAAATCTCGATCTTCTGATGGGCGCTGACCTATTTGACATGTACAGGGTGGAAAGGAGGAAATCATCAATGACCTGCATGTTAGATGTGATTGGCCCCCCCCACCAACTTTGCCATATGGCACATGCTCTCATCTGTCGGGCGTTGCACTCCTCATTCGCCCCCCACCCCACCAACTTACATCCACCCCAATCCACACAGGCATAGCCCATTCCATGTGCACCCGGTGTACTCACTTGTTGGTCTGGAGGACCGTAGAGTAGCGCATACTGGGGGAGGACCCCATCCACGAGCTTCTCCAACTCTTCAGACGTGAAGGCAGGGGCCCTTTCCCCAGTCGCAGCAGCCATTGTATCTTCCAGACCGAGGTCACAGCAGCACTTGCAGTATAGGTCCTCTCCTGTGGATGATCAGGTCTCGAGTGATTAAGCAGATAGAAAATGGCGGTCACGCCCGCGGCGGTGCGTACCGCGGCGGTGCGTACCGCGACCGCCGGCGCACTTCGTTATTGGCTACTGAAACCCATAGGCTTCAATGTTAACCAATACGGCTTTGCGCCGCGGTCTTCGACCGCCTACCGCCACGGTGTGCCCCACCAGCGCATTGACCTCACATCCCATTGTCCCACTTCACAGGTCAGGCAGCCGCCATTTCAAGGGCCTACATGGCTTAATTTTGACTGCGACATACAGGCCTAGGCCTTGCATTGCCACACATACATGCCTTTCAACCCATTGCCATTCTTTAACTGTGCAAGCTGTCTGTACGTACCTGTGGTTTGGCTGACTCTGTGCTCCATGTTGTCCTTCCTAGGCACCGTCCGCTGGGACTTGGGATGAGAAGGAGGAATCCTCGCGTGTACCGACCGCTGGTGGACCTGTCGACAATGGAAGAACGCCATATAATACTTTGATACAGACTTGACCGTGCCACTATCCATGAACTGTGTGCCCAGCTGGAGCCAGCCCTGATGTCCCCCATCCGCCAACCCACAGGGATTCCACCTCTGGTGCAGGTTTTGTCAGTCCTCCATTTTTTGGCAAGTGGGTCATTCCAGACCACAGTGGCCATGTCATCTGGAATGTCTCAGCCTATGTTTTCAAAGATTTTGAGTAGAGTGTTGTCTGCCCTGATGAAACTCATGCGGAGCTACATCATTTTCCCAGAGGAGGGTGACTTGCCTACAGTGAAGGGTGATTTCTATGCCATTGGACATATCCCCAACATCATTGGTGCCATTGATGGGACCCATGTGGCTTTGGTACCCCCAAAAGACGATGAGCAGGTGTACCGAAACAGAAAAAGTTATCATTCGATGAATGTCCAGGTGGTCTGTTTGGCTGACCAGTACATCTCCCATGTAAATGCCAAGTTCCCAGGGTCAGTGCATGACGCGTATGTGATGCGAAATAGCAGCATCCCCTATGTGATGGAGCAGCTACAGAGACAACGTGTGTGGCTAATAGGTGACTCTGGTTACCCCAACCTGCCTTGGCTACTGACCCCAGTAAGGAATCCCCGGACCAGGGCAGAGGAACGGTACAATGAGGCCCATGGGCGAACTAGGAGGATCATCGAAAGGACCTTTGGCCTCCTGAAGGCCAGGTTTAGGTGCCTGCATATGACTGGGGGATCCCTGATGTACTCACCAAAGAAGGTGTGCCACATCATCGTGGCCTGCTGTATGCTTCACAATCTGGCATTGCGACGTCCTTTCCTGCAGGAGGATGGTGCAGATGGTGGTATTGAAGTAGCTGTGGAGCCTGCGGAGAGTGAAGAGGAGGAAGACTCAGAGGACGACACAGACAACAGGGACAGAGTAATAGCACAGTATTTCCAGTAGCACACAGGTAATGATCACCCATGCCATTTTACATTTCCTGAAAGCCTCCTGCATCTCAACTTTGTCGGTTTCCCCCCAGACCTCTGAACATGATGTTTGATTTTCCCTTCCCTTTTCTGTGCTGTATGAGCCACTGCGTGACCTTGGCTTGGTTGGCCCATGGACTAATGCTAAGTTACCTCGGTATGTGTAATTCACAATGTTCACAATACGTAATTGATATGTAATGTGTCATACATTTGTAAATAAGACAGGCTGAGTCCTGATTGATTTCAGTGCAATGTGTGATTTATTATTAGTGCATAGATATTGGTACATGATAGTGAAACAGTGATGGGTGGGGGTGGAGTAATGTCCATGGCGGAGTCCAGTTCTCAGTCTCACAGGTGCATTGTCCATATGCCTGTGGCAGGATGGAGCAGGGGCAGTTCAAGGTTTGACAGGGTGGCAATGTGGGACAGTGGGAGGACTTCAGGGGGTGTGTGATGCTGGCGGGGGACTTGACATCCTACTCTGTCGGTTTTTTGGATCTCAGGCTCCTTTTGCGGGGCGGTTGTTCTTCAGCAGGAGGTGGGGTTCTGGTGGGCTTTCGTTGTGGTGGGGCCTCCTGTCCACTAGCGCCGGCGGAGGTGGTAGGCTGTTCCTGTTCCTGGCTAGTGACAGGGGCCCTGTGTGATGCCACATGGTCCCGAAACGTGTCCTCTATGCGGTTCAGGGCCTGGACTATGCTCCCCATAGCGGTTGAGATGTTGCTGAGTTGGTCGCTGAACCCCATGTAGCGTTGCTCCTGCTGTGCCTGGATCTCCTGGAACCTGGCCAGTACCGTCGCCATCGTCTCTTGTGAGTGGTGGTAGGCAGCCATGATGGTGGTGAGGGCCTCTTGGAGAGTGGGTTCCCTGGGCCTCTCCTCCCCCCCCCGTCGCACAGCAGCCCTCCGAGTTGCCCTGTTTCCCTGGGCCTCTGTCCCCTGGACGGTGTGCCCACTCCCACTGCCCCCAGGTCCCTGTTGTTGTTGGGTTGGTGGGTTACCCTGGGGGCCCTGTAGTGGTAGACACACCGCTGCTTGACCTGTCCTAGAGACAGAGGCATGGGCCCGCTGGGTGGGAGCTGTGCGGTTGTTCCCAGAGGGGGTTGGGTCTGCAGTGGCCTGTGTCTGGGTGAGGGGAACCGACTGCCCAGAGGTCCCCGATGGTCCGGGCTGGTCGTCAGGTTCCAGGTCGATAGAGCTGCTGTCATCACTAGTGGCCTGTTCCGGGGGTGGGATGGACATTTCTGGTCCCTCCTGACCGGTGTGTTGTCATTCGGGTCCTGCATGGGGTAAGAGGTTATGGTTATTGTTTCTGTGTGTGCATTAGCTTGCGTTTTATAGGTGCCCTTGTCCCCCAGTGCTGGCATTCCCTTGGGGGAGGTGTTGTGAGGGTGTTTTGTGGGGGGGGGGTGATGGGTATGTGCAGTGGTCATGCTTAGGTGATGGGTGTCCATAGTTTGGGGGTGGCATGCAGGGGTTGGTGTTGGGTGGGTTGTGCTGGGGAGACATTCTCAGGGAGGATGTGTACTGGGGGGTTGGGGGTGAGGGTGGGGGTTAGCATGCTGGGGGGGGTGAAGTGGTTGGCCTTGTACTTACCAGAGTCCATTCCTCCGTGTACTCCAGCGAGGCCATCAGGATGCAGGATGTTGAGTACCTTTTGCTCCCATGTTGTGAATTCGGGTGGAGTGGGTGGGGGTCCCCCGCCAGTCTTCTGCACTGCGATGTTGTGTCGCGAGACCATCGAGCGCACCTTCCCCCGTAGGTCGTTCCATCGTTTGCGGATGTCCTCTCTATTTCTGGGATGCTGTCCCACCGCGTTGACCCTGTCCACGATCCGCTGCCAGAGCTCCGCCTTCCTTGCTATGGTGGTGTGCTGGACCTGTGAGCCGAAGAGCTGGGGTTCCACTCTTATGATCTCCTCCACCATGACCCGGAGTTCTTGGTCCGAAAAGCGTGGGTGCCTTTGTGGTGCCATGGGGTGGTGTGTATGAGGTGTGGGGTGGTGTATGTGATGATGTGTGTGTTGGTGTGTGGTGCTTTGTGCTTCTATGTGGTGTGTGTGATGTTGCGGTGTGCCTCTGTGTGTCTGGCTATCTATTCTCTGATGTGTCTCTCTCTCTCCTTCTTCTCTGGTTTTTGTTGGTAGGGGTTTGTGGGTGATGTGGGTGTGTGTTTTATATGGTATTGGATGTGTGGGAGTGGTGTGTGTATGGGTTTCAGGTGTGTGCCTTTCAAATTGTCCAATGTGGTAGGGGTTTGTAAAGGTGTGTGTATTTTGACCGCGGCGGGGTCTACCGCCAATGGAATACCGCGGTTGAATGACCGCCGCGTCGATTTGCGGGTCATAATGGGATGGGCATATTTCTGTTGGCGTGGCGGTGGAGGTTTGGTCTTCTCCAGTTTACCGCTGGCCGCTGATGTGGCGGACTGCAGTGGAGGGCGGATTTTCAGAGGTTTTGCAGTTGTGGGTCAGAATGTCCGTGGCGGCTGACTGCGGCCGCGGCGGTATTGTGGCGGCCTTCTGACCGGCGGTAAGCGGCTTTTACCGCCGAGGTCAGAATGACCCCCACTATCTGCACATTCATCGAGTGAAAGCTCTTTCGATTTCTGAACACTTGTTCATTTCTCTGGGGGGGTACAAATGCAATATGTGTACCATCAATTGCCCCAATGATGTTGGGGATATGTCCCATTGTATAGAAGTCAGCTTCCACTGTGGTCAAATCCTCCACCTGGGGGAAAACAATGTAGCTGCGCATGTGTTTCATTAGGGCAGATAACACGCTTGTTAGCACCATTGAGAACATCAGCTGTGACATTCCTGCTGCCAAGCTCACTGTCACTTTGAAAGAACCAGTTGCGAAGGACTAGAGCACAGATAGGACTTGCACAAGAGAGGGGATCGCAGTGGGTTGACGGATAGCAGATATCAGGTCTGGCTTCAATTGGGCACACAGCTCTTGGATTGTGGCCCTGTAAAGTCTGTAGGTGAAGATACTGTGCCTGTCCTCCATTGTTGCCAAGTATACCAGGGGCCTGTAGACAGGGGGATGTCTCCATCTCCTATTCATCCTCAGTGGTTTTAATCTAGGGGGGAAAATGACGAGCATCTGGTCAGTATTCAACATTTCCAAAATGTACAGTGCATTGCATGTTGCAGCTGACACAGTATGTTGTTGTATAAGGTGAAATGGTGCCTATGTGTGTTGTGACGCAGTTAGGTGTCAAGGCCTGCCCCACTGAAATGGCGTTCGCTTGTCTTGTGGACATGTGGAAATGAGGTAATGCAACCGATGTTGTGCACCGTTGCGGGAGGCGGTCGAGTACCGCTGTGCAACTCCTCATTGGTTGTCTATGGGCCCTATGGAATACAGTAGCCAATGATGATGTACGCCGGCGGTAATGGTATGCACCGCCGTGTACTTGACCGCCATTTTCTATCTGTTCACTCACTTGCTACTTCACCTTCAACAGGAGTGGACCTACACTGCATGTGCTGCTGTGACCTGTGTCTGGAACCGACCATGGCTCGTGTCACTGGGGAAAGGGCCCCTGCCTTCACCGCTGCTGAGTTAAAGAGACTGGTGGATGGGGGTCCTACCCCAGTACCAAATGCTGTATATGCCTCCAGAGCAACAGGTGAGTACACCGTGAGCACGATGCATGGGGCATGAATGCATGGAGTGCTGTATGTGAGGGCCTCATGTCAGGGGGTTGGTTGGGGGGTCCTGGGCAGCGTGCTGCATGTATGGTGGGCAATGTTTATGCATAAGGGGATGAGAGGAATATGGTGGGCTATTAGTGTAACAGGCCAGACAGTACGACTGATACCTTTCTTCTATGTGTATTTCTCTGCAGGTCAGGCCCATTAGAAAAAGGGTATATGGCTTGCCATCCCCAAGGATGTGAGAACCTTGACCCCAGCTGATGGCCTCCATACTGCCAGTGGCCTGTCCAGAGCTGTATGGGTGCTTGAGTGCATCACAGCAGCCACAAGGGGGTGAGTACAGTGCCCATCATTACTACTTACAAATGGTATCTTGGTATCGGGGTGGGGGATGTGGGCCTGTGGGTGCCCCTAGGCCAGGACTGACATTGCAGAGTAGGTCCCATGTTGGACAGGGCTCTGATGTGATATTCCTCCTACCTAGCTGGTAGACATCCACTACTGGGCAGGGCTCTGTGGGTCTCAGGTATGCTGCAATTGCCTTTAGGTATTACTGTCCATGGCATGGTGACTAGCATTGTGACTGGTAGTGCATTGCCTAGTGCGTATGGAGGTTCCCTGTCTGTGTGTGTCGTGTATGCCAACGGTGGTGTTGTTGCTGCCATTTACAAAGTGTATCCTCTATCTTTTCCCCCCTTTTTGTTTTGTCATATTGTCCTTCTATGCATTAGCATCATTTGGCGGAGGAGCAGAGGCACCTGTGATGGAGGGAGCTGCGTCCCACAGGGCCCATGAGGCCGAATCCACCGACGGCGATGGCACCAGTGGAACGGAGGGCGAGAGGAGCACAATGGTGGAGGCAGGAGGGGACAGTTAGGAAAGTGATACCTCCTCTGATGGAAGGCCCCTAGTGGTGGCGGACACCTCTGTGCCCACCCCATCTACAGGTACAGCTGCCACCCCCTGTACCAGCACCGCCGCTAGCAGCAGTAGCCCCAGTGGGCAGCCATCCGAGGCTGCAGGGGAGGGGCTGGAGCCTCCCCCCACCATCCAGCAGCACCGCCACCAGCACCGCCACCTGCACCGCCACCAGCACTGCTACCAGCAACAGCAGCCCCAGTGGGCAGCCATCTGCAGGTGCAGGGGAAGGTCTGGAGCCTTCCCCCACCACTGGCAGCACTGACACCAGCACTGCCACCTGCACCGCCACCAGCACCGCCGCCGGCGGGCAGTCAGTAGTCCTGCCTCCATGGACTGTAATGCATCCTGACCACTGCAAATCATGTGGGTCGGACACCCAGGTGAGTGCCTATAACCTTGCACTCCCCAAGATCTGCATCACAGGGCACAAAGCCCCCTCCAGAACCAGTGGAAGAAGTCATCCACTCACCTCCTCCTTGCCTGGATGAAGCACACTGGGCACAAAGTGATGATTGGGCAGCCGAGCGCATGACATACTAGGCTTCTCAGGGAAATCGTGGTCACTCAGGTCGCATCCGGATCTCTCATTTACAATTCAGTCTCATGTATAAATGACAAACAAAGGAAGTATATATTTCACAAAGAGTTTAATAAAACAACTGCATCTTAGATAGCAAAGCGTGGGCTGCAATAACCAGGACAACACAACACAACAGTATTAAAATTGTGACGAGAAGAGTGAAGCATGTAAACAACGCTATCAAATTGTCACTATGATCGATTACTATTTCCTATCTAGATTGTAATTTGAGCACAGCATGTTAAGCTCTAATTCTGCCTTTCAGGTTCCCCTGGGAAGACATCAACCCCCATACCTGAGCAAAGGCCTGTGGTCTGCATTAGCATCTGTAGCGAAGCATTCAGCAATCAGCATACAGTTGTGGTTCCCTGGCGGGAATCTCCCTCTAACGTGTAAAGGACAAGGAAGGATGTGTATTGTCTACGAATGTTTGAGAATAAACTTCTACCACGTTCACCGGCAATGTACTGAGCTGTAGCGTTGAAGGAAGCACAGAGTGATCAAGAATGTCTTGTTTGAGAACAGAGTGCTGGCCCCGCAAAAACAGTTAGATAGATGAAAATAATACAAGACCGTAAAACTGGCTATTGTAATAATAATAAGATGAAGCTGAATAATATATATCTAGGTTGGGGTGCACAGCGGCCTAGAGTGTTAAAATAACGTGCATGGAGCAATAACTAAAATGGCTACACAACACCCTTCCCTTGTTGGTTGAAAGTGGTTCAAGCCAAAGCTAAAATTTTATTACTGAAAAGCTCAACCTAAGATATATATAAAAGCAAAGTCAATTTGGACAAGTTGAAGGGACACATAAGCATCCTACATGACAATTTAAAACATGAGCATGTGGCATAAAACCTAATTCGAAGGGCATGTCAATTTAGAAAAGTTCCAATCTAGTTCTGAGTCATGGAGAATAGGAGATCTTCCACTTCGGCCGACGTTAAAGTTGGGAAGTCCTCGCCAAGAAGGATCAAGGAGCAGATGCAGTCCATAGCCTCAGTCTCAACCAAGGCGGCATCCCGTGGTGTGCCCGGTGATGAGTCATGAACAACTTCCTCCAGGAAGGGCAACTCAAAAGTAGATTCACGCAGCAAACGTAACCTCAGTGTGCCTGTCCGGTAAGGAACCCTCAGCGAGAACATCAACAGATCAACATCCAGTATAAGCAAGCACTGCCTTGAAAGGCAAACTTCTAGTGCATGTTCGAAAGAGCACCAGAGGCCCCGAAACACAGGCTGCACACAATGTAAAACCAGCCTGAATGACAAAGACCAGCCACACTCCAATTGCTCCAGGAGTGTTGCTCCAAAATACTGCATCATAAGTTCATGACGCAGCTGTGCTGATGGGAGCGCTGTCATTTCTCCTTGTTGCGGCCGGACAGCCATCGCACATAAAAAAGAGCAACAGCAGGATGCCAGCTAATAAAGCCGAAGTTATCGGAAATCCTCTGAAAATACTAGAGAAAATTGAATGGATTGCTGATGGTATCAAACCGAATACAGAGGAGAAGGTGTGAATGAAACCAGAACCAACAGCTTTGAAAAAATGTGCGATTCCAGTAGTACTGGACGCAATAAATACCAAAGTGTCTCGGAAAGTTTGTATTTAACAGGGACTGTATTTCTGCCGACAACCTTGCCACCTGAAGTGCGTAGGTCTCAAGCGCAGATGTAGGGGCCACATGCTTTTGAAACAGTAAAGCCTTGAGTCTGCTCAACTTGTCAAAATTCAGGTTTGAAGTAGCAATGTGAGGCCAAATATCAGCTGCCTCCTTAATTTTTGTGGGGGGAAAAAGTATGTTCCCGCAGCATTTAACAACCTTAGAGACCTAAACAACAGTCTTCACAACAGTCTTCACCATTGAGGAGGACGTAGCTGCCGTCTGAAAGCACCTGTAATGCAGGTCTAATCAAGGAGACTGGAACTCCTTTCAGATAACAAGCCAAGTTTGCAGCAGACGCGTTACAACCCCATGCAAGGACAGCTGTTTACAAACCATAGAATGGCTAACTGAAGTCTCACATTCACTACCGCTAAGAAATATTTCTTTCATGCCACTGAAGCATTTGTACGAGAAGGGAAGCTCCCACAACTCATGGATGTAACTATCTCCCATCTTCTCATATCTGCCTACCGGAATGTGTTTTAAACAGGAGGTGAATTGAAGTGTTGAAGTAGGCAGATTAATGACCCTGTGTTAGCTACTCAGCAGATGGTATTTCGGCCACAGTAAGAGGCAACTTTTCTAATTTCTCGATGATAAGCATGACATAAGTCGCCTCCTTCTTAGCCATTAGTTGTTGTTGTGTTAAATTAAAGGAATACAAAAATCTCCCTTGCACTGACATGCTGCCAGGGAACGTGACCCATCTTTAATGTGTGAAGCGTCCAACCCAACTGCACAATGGACCTTAGCTGACTCTGCCCATGATGTAATGAAGACATATCTGTTTGTATAATTCCTATAGCAGAAGAGACAATATTATTTAGTGTATATATCCGGTCGGACAAGGTGTTAATCCTATTATCCACAACAGCTAATGTCTTTTTTAGATTTTCCTGGTCTATTTGCCTTAACCGGGCAGCTGCTTCCTGAAAGCTTTCAAATTTCATTATATACTTCATATAAGAAATGTTTCCTACATGGTGTTCTGGGGCCTAACAGGAAGTCCATTAAATCAGTAGTATTAGACAGGAGACTGAGGTGTTCTCTAACCGCATCTAGTGAGGATGATTTTTACCATTGCTGGCACAATTTTCCTACACTATATATTGTGACTATACCCGCATGTTCGGATGATATGTAGTGAGGGTCTGGCCTACTAGTTCTAAAACCCCAGAGGAGTTAATAAAACACTGATGACACCTATTGGTTTCGATTGGCCACAATAACCACCCGCCAGGACGTGTCAGTGAAGCATTAAACATACTATTCTGGACCCATTCATCGAGCAGATTTTCAGTTGCATTTGTATATTTTTGCCATTTAGAAAACTTTGCGGGGGCAGGTATACTGGATATGTTTAATTCCTTAATTTTAGCTAAGCCTAAACAGCTTGTCTGTTGTACTGTTTCATTTAAAAATATCATAGTACAGAAATAAGACATGCTCTAAACAAAGCTTCCTTTCCCTTAATTTGCCTTTTGTTTGTTCCCCACACACTTTTCAGATCGATCTTTTTTAGCCAATATTCATAACCTTCTATAGACAACCAGGAAACAAAGAATTCCGAATATATACATTTCATATTAGTCATTAAGATATGTATATCCTTAGTAGGTGGTACCTTAACATAATATGCCTCAGCATTTTTCACATTGTGCCAAAAAAAATATGCTAACTTTTCAGAGTATGTTTTGGAACTCCTCTGTGGTGGAGTCGGGCAATGTAATCATTTTCTTTAAATTGATAAACATCTTCATTTTCAAAGAGAATATAATATTGCAATTCAATCATCATGGAATCAACTGTTTCACATCCCAATCATCAGAAACAATGCCTTACTATATAATTCATTGATAGTTTGAACACATTCAGTATTTGAATAACTTCCGTGGGACCATATATATCAAACATTACTCTTGCCCAAACAATCCCATCAGGAATTGGTACTGCGGAAATGTTCACAAATGACAAGTCTCTTCGGACCTTATGTGATGAGAAATGTGGCTTTAAAACCTCCTCCGCCTGTTCAACTGTTGATTTGTCAGGAAGAAAGTGACCATGTGTTAGTAAGAAAAAGGTCATCACAAAACCAATCCAAAGAAAAAAATGCTAGGAGATTCAAAGAGAGCTATAGATAGTTCCATGGAAAAACAAAATACATTTCTTTAAGCCAGTTTTTTAGCTTACGTGCACTTGACAAGTCAGGTGTCGAAGAGGCGAATGGGTCTGAGAAGTCATCATTGAAGTCAGCAAAATATCCAGAGGCAGTTACTGCAAATGGTGGAGCCGTGGTCAGTGGTGGAGTTGGTGTTTCCTGTGGTGGCACACTATAGATAGCACCATCCATCTGTGTTGTAGTTGAATCAACTTGGTCAAATATTTCTAAATTGTTTAATGTTAGTGGAACCAATGCAAGATTCTCTTTCACCCTCCCCAAGCTCGGAGAGGTGTTGGTGTTGGTATAAAGGACATGTAGAGGAACTTCTTCACCAGTAGTGAGAGGTATTCAGGAGCTACTGGATGTTCCCCTTGATCGGCTCTGTATGATCGACCACATTGTGTAGTTTGACATTGTCAATGGAGACAAAAAAAAAATCTTTGGCACCTGCCAACGGAGGTAGAATTACAGTTCTGGTACCGTGTATCCCTAGTACTGGGACTGGTGCTCGATAGGAAGGCCAAATTCCTTTTTCACAGCGACTTTCTCATGTAGAAGATCCTATACTTTGGGAATCCAGCCGGTAGATGTTACAGGCACATCCTTGATTCCTGTGGAGGCGGCACTGATAGACGAATTATCATCACGGAACTGTTGCAATTCCTGTAAGACAGTGACACATTAATTTATGTCAAAGGGTGTTTCTGCTGCCTCTACACCAGGACCATCAAGATCCGGAACATACATTCGAGTTCCGAACAGGCACTCATATGAAGTAAGACCCCCCAGGGTCCTTCTAGGCAGATTATTTAGTGCTCTCTGGACTCCATATAGGTGGTTAGGCCAACTACGACCCGTACCTAAGACTCTGGCTGTTAAGGATTGCTTTAAATCACAGTTGAATTACTCCACAACACTATTTCCCTCGGGATGAAATGGAGATGAGTACTGGAGTTAGATCCCCAAGTTAAGCCATGGCATCCCTGAATGCCCTTGAGGCGAAAGCAGGGCCCTGGTCTGAATGGAAAGTCGCAACCGCATATGTACAGATAAAGACTCGCAAATCTTTATTAACAGTCCCAGCGTCAGCCGAGGGTTGTGGCCACACCCATAAAAATCTGGAGTATGAATCAACAGCGAGTAAAATATACTTGTATGCACTATCCGGTGTTAAGGGACCACAGTGGTCCAAGTACACACATTGTAACGGGTTGTTTGAAATTAAGAGGGGTATCTGCGGTGGGTGCTTGGCAGTGGAAACTTTAATTTGTTGACAGATGTCACAACAAAGGAAATACTGCTTGCTCTCTTTGTAAAGACCTGGCCACCAATAACAGGCCTGCAAGATTGAAATGGTGGCTCCCACATGAGCATAGGCAGATGCCACCCCCTCATGCGCTGCTTTAATCAATTGTGATCTTATTTCTCTATTTGGAATGTCCCGCACACCTACGCCTGGTATCTTAACCTCAGCATTCAGCATACCTCCTATTCTGTAGTGATACTTGTTGGGAGATCCTTTAGGATAGGACATACTGTCAGCCGTAGCTGTCACGGCAGCCCAAATCTCTGCATCTGGTTTTGAAACTCAAACGAGTCACTGTAGCTACAACGGCCACAGCCACTGCTGACTTTGCGGCTTAACCAGCCAAAGTATTTCCAGCAACGTGTATCCCAACGCGCTGGTGTCCAAGTGTATGTACAATGTGGACATTTGCTAGTGTCTCTTTCAGGTCAGCTACTTTCCCCCACAGTAGTGTGTGTTTAATGGTGTTGCTTTTAGATTCCCTGGACCCATTCTGGCGGCAATAATGCAAGTATTAATTAAAGAACTGGACACAATAAAATGAATCACAAACAATCAGCGTATGCTGTGCAGGATCCGTGTGTTCCAGTGCCATCAGCAGAGCTTTTAGTTCTGCCAACTGTGCTGTGCAATCCCCTAGGGTTTGCGTAAGGGTAGGCAGAGGACAAAATACATCGCCCTACATGTAGCCACTTACGACTTTGCAAACAGCAGAATATTGGTGTTTAGTACCAATTGCAGGTTGTGCTGAGCCATCGGTGTACATGACTCTATGATATTGTTCAATGGGCAATGTATTTGCTGAAACTGGGTATCCTATTTCGTATTGTAAAAATACTTGAGTTTGTAACTTTGGGTCAAAAATGTAGTCTACATCAGTAGCTGTCAGAGACGTAGACCATTGTATCCAACATGGATGTAATGCTTTTGCATTTGGAACACTGGCTTTTGTAACAGCCTCTAGGGCTGGGATCTTAGAAACAACAATAATGCTTTTTCCTTTGGCTTTTCTTTAATGACTGCCATCTGCACAGCAGTGAGAATTTTCTCAGTGGGAGCAAAGCGTTGTTCTGCCGCTGAATATAAGTGTGATTTGTATGTAAACTGGACTGTCTCACCTTCACTGAATGTCACATAGGTGAAACCGATGGCCCCAGCTATTACTCTGATGACCAAATGTGTTTTGTTGTCCCTTGTGCGTAAGTGTTTTGCTGCAAGCAGGTCTGTTTGCAAATCTTGAAGAATGCATGTATGTTCAATTGCCCAGAATTTACTTGCAAAATCGGGACATATTAGATCATATAAAGGTTTTATGCATGTAGCATAATCAGGAATGGAAGTTCTTCCAAAATTGAGGAAACCCAATAGAGTTTGGACTTTTTTAATCGTATTTGGTGATTGTAACTGTGCGCATTTCTCTAAGAATTGTGGCGCTAGGCTCTTTCCTTCACTTGACAGCTCATATCCCAGAAACAGGATGCTGAGGAAGGCAATTTTTGTTTTTTTGAAGTTGAATTTGTAACCAAATTCAGCAAATCTGACAACAATGCGGGCTACCCGTCTTGAATGTTGTTGCAATTCATCCTCTATATGATAAATATCATCTACGTAGGACAATGCTTCATGGTCAATCTCGTGCAAAATTGCAGTGACATGAGCTGTGAACAGTCCTGGGCTGTTCTTACACCCCTGAGGCAAACAACAGAATTTTTTCTGGGAGCCTAGTACACTGAAACTTAAGTCTCTACTCTCAGGCGCTATATTCTGGCAGAAAAACCATTGGAAATGTCCAGTGTTGTTTTGTATTCTTACGCACTATATTGTTCATTAGGGCTGTGCTATGTGAGTTTTGTATAGCATTTGTGCATGTATGACTGTTTAAATGTCTGTAGTCTAAGATTATTCTATATGAATGGTCTGGCTTAGCTATGGGGAATAATGGATTATTCATTGGGGAGACACAGGGTTCAATTACGCCCTGGTACTCTAACTTTGTGAGTATTTCTCTCACAGTGCTTTATCTTCACGTTTTATAGGACATTGCGGTTGGGGCTGAGGTTCACTTTTAATTGGAATTACATGGTAGGGGGATTCTTTATCCCATCCTACGTGGATTCTGTATAATGCGGGTGCTTGTGCCACAGCCCATTCAATAGAATAGGATTCGGCGAGTTCCTCTGGAAGAAGGGGCGAGAAGGAAGGCTTAATGACATCTTCTCCATACGGGCAGGTACAGACAAATTCAGGTGGCCAATCTTGTTTGGCCAACAAAACATCATATATGTTTACCATGCAATCCCAAAAGATTGTGGGGGTCATTCCTACGCCAAGCGGGAACCGCCACTTGGCCGCTCCGCGGTCAAAAGACCGCGGAGGCCATTCAGACTTTCCCGCTGGGCCGGCGGGCGTCCGCCAAGGGAGCGCCCGCCAGCCCAGCGGAAAGGCACTGCAACATTGAAGCCGGCTCCGAATGGCATGGGCAGTGCAGGGGCCCCCTGGGGCCACACGACACTCGTTCCTGCCATCCTGTTTCTGGCAGTGAAAACCGCCAGAAACAGGCTGGCGGGAAGGGGGTCGGAATCCTCATGGCGGCGCTACTTGCAGCGCCGCCATGGAGGATTCTCCCAGCCGGGGGTAATCCGGCAGGAAACTGCCGGACCCGGCTGGGCGACCGCGGCTTTACAGCCGCGGTCGGAATGCCATATGAAGCACCGCCAGCCTGTTGGCGGTGCTTCCGGCGACCTCCACCCTGGCGGTCATAGACCGCCAGGGTTGGAATGAGGGCCAGTGTCTATTATGGGTTTAATGTCTCTTTCTAACTGTAGCGTTACTTTATATACCCTATCAGGCGTGGAGACACGCGTGTCCACAGTTTCTACTTGTATAAAGTCATCAATTGCTTTCACCGCCAGATGCTCTAGCCAGCGAACTATTGTGACCTCTGCCGCACTGTTTAGCAGTGCTAGAGCCCATTTCATGTTCTTCAAGAGGACCTTCTTCCTGAGTGGCATGTTGGACTGCGACTGCTGCCACTTTTTTCTTTTTGAATTGTGTTTTTTGTTGGGTGGGTTTCTCTTCTTTTTTAACTGAAATCTCCGAAGAGCTTTGTGATTCCTGTCTCGGTTTCACGTACTCTGTTCTTTGCTCCGATCAATCACCTCTCTCATTTTGTTTTTCCGATGAGTCCTGAAAGAAACGAGATTGGCTTGTATCAGTATATTGATATCCTTCAGGCTTTTTATATTATCTCTATTTCTGAGTTTGTTGCTTTTTATCCCAGAGTTTCTTAATACCCTCAGGTGCTTGCTTGGGGGAATCTTTAGTTGATGTGCCCTGAAATTGTGGTTTAGATGGTCTGGCCCCTAAGCTATCTCGACTGATACTAGAATAGGCCTCTGCGATGATTTTGGGCAGTTCTCGTTCCTGATCCTATTGATGAACGTCATGGAGCCATATGCTACCACTTCCCCTTTAAGATTACTTAAAATGATTTAGGATACTGTGGCAAAATTGCTCATTAATTGCATCCCTGAATCTAGGGCCGGGGCAGCCCCATACTCATCTTGAATTTGTTTAAAAACTTCCGGTAAATTGGCAAGTGTCGGTGTACCTTGTGCGGTTGTATAGAGCGCGGCAAATACCGTGCCCCAGGTATTACAGTTATCTACAGTAGGGACCATCCCAAAAGTAAAGCACATTGTTAATATTCTATGTTTATCCTGAGGACCCGTATGGGAAAATACTGCCTCCAGCGCATTAATCTTTTGTGCTAACGAAAATGGTGTTTCCTTTCGTTTGGCGGGTACTTTACTAAATATCAAATGTACAGTCGCATGATTTATACCTGGCGTTGCTGCATGTGGATGTGCTGGAGCAGCATGTGTTGGGTTTGTATTTTTAGTGTTTGCATTACAAATTGCACTAATCGTCTATATATACCTTTTATTTCAGTATATAAACGACGAACCTGCAGGATGTGGTGCATATGTGGCCAATAAAGGCCAGGTAGGTCCATCATTACTTAGAGGACCTAACTTACTTTTAAAATTGTATGGGGTAGGGTGCCATCAAGCCAATTATTATGTTCTTGATAAGATAATGGTATTTATAAATATGTGTATGCTCTGTATTGTCCAGGTACATTTGCAAGTGTAGAATGATGAAATGTATTTGTATTCCCATCAACTGCTGGAAATGTGACCCAAGAATAAAAACGTTCTGTTCTATAAGCTGCATGGGCCTCCACCACAAATGTGACTGGACCCCCCTGGACCATTAGGCCATTTGCTAATAAATGTGCAGTTATAGGTTGTCTCATATTAACCGCTATTTGTACCTGCTGTGGATTCACTATTGTAGTGAAAATATAAGTTCAGAGAAGGTACACCAAATAGGGCTTTCCTTTTAAAGTTCCCGCTTGAACAACCTGCAGCTGCAAATAGGATAGCCTATGCACCTGGGGTGGAAATCCTCAGTACCACGGACGTCTCCATATACGGTATTGAGGCGTCATTATATATAATGAGACAGAGATACTCCGGCGTTAGTTGCGTTAGTGCGTTAGTGTATGCCTTACACCTACCTCCCCCTCAAAGATCCTTGGACTACTCAACCCACAACATCACTGAGTCAAGTGCTAAAATAAGTAATACTTCACCCAATTACTCAGGACCCATGGTTAATTGGACAGCAGGAGTAAAAGGACACTACCACCATAGTTGAACAACTAACTCCTGCTTGTCTCATGGCCCTTTTGAATGAGTTCTGGCAAATACAGAACTTGGCTTTGTCTTGTTTGCTTTTGTTACTAACCATCTGTGGTTATAGACATTTTTCTTAATAATAATATGATGTTTTTGTGTGTGTAACATACATTGTGAGGGCCTCATTTACGAGGCCTTAGCAGCCCACTGCGCCTCCGGGGCATAATTTGTTTACGCTCTGGTGGCACGGTGTGCCAGCCCATATTTACAAGGCAACACAAAGCCACCTTGCTAGGCCTTTTTATGGCCTTGTAAATATTGGCTCCTCTACACATAACACTGCGTGAAAGGGGTGTTCCATGGATGTTACTTGGGGTGTTTCCATGCAACACCCATGGACCCTGAAGGAATCTGATGCATTCCCATAATCATAAGTCTGGGAATGTGTCGGATTCCTATGACACCTCAAGGGTGGGGTAAGACTGATCCAACAAAGAGAAGTCTTTATTTCTCCCCATTTTCTTCTTTCTGTGTGTGCTGCATTCTGCAGCACACATGGAAAAGGAAAACACCTCTTTTGATTGTTTTTGTGCAGGAAGGTGTCCATTCCTGCAAAAAAACAATCATCCCCACAACGCAGGCACCCTTGCACCATGGTGCAAGCATGCCTGCATTGGTGCTTGGCAAGAATTTGTACGTCATGACAGGGGGAGAGGACATAAATGTGCTGTATCTTGTAGATAGTGCATTTCTGCCCTTTCATGGTCGCACAGAGTGGCTCAGAAAGGTACTTGCTGCACCACCCTGCACCACAGGCCTTGTGAATGCAGTCCCCGAGTGTGCATAGCTGATGGGATGTCAAAAGATACCTCTACCTTAAATTAGTAATCAGAATGACCTGAAAGAGTTAATTATTTTTCTGGATGATCCGATGATGGCACACAACAAAGATAGGTGATTAGGGAGAAGAGAAGAAAATCGGTGAACAAAATAGAAATAATTAATTTATTTTTGCCCTCACAAACTCACTAACTGTCACATGCTGAGGCCTAGTCCTGCTTGTGGTAATGCCAAGATCCAAAAACTGTACTCTGACCTGGAGCAGCACACTCACCAAACCTGACCTCATAATGGACATGGGATTATTGGTCATATCCTGGGGTTGATCATGGAAAGCTGTGACTGTGCCTTACCAATGTTTGTCAATTATTGGTCCTCACCACATATTTTCCCTGTGCCGCAATTAAGTATGTGCTACTGAAGCCACTCACGAAAATTTTGAATTCAACAAGCCCCTAGACCTTTGCACCAAAATTCTGTTTGTGCCTTGAGTGGGAGTACTGAGGGAGGATGTGTGGCACATGTATGGTAGTCACATCCTATCTACTATGAAACGTGTGACTGCTAAGACCAGTGGGAACAATTCACATTGAGGGAAAGAAAGGATACATCTTACTCAGACAGTGAAGGTATAGTGACTATGGGCCAGATGTATGAAAATATTTTGCATTCGCAAACGGTGCGAATCGGTAAATTCGCCCGTGCGAGTGCAAAATAGTGGTCTGCAATGCATGAAAGGCATTTGCAGGCCACAAAGTACAGCAGAGGGGGCCTTTGGCCCCCAGCACCCTGGCCTTTGCATTTCTGGTTCAGAAATTGCAATTTTGGAAATGCAAAAAATTCGCAGCTATGGGCCAACAAGCCCATAGCTGCGAATGGGGCTGGTATCGCAATTTGCGATTCGGTAATAGCATTTGTGATTTTTAAGAAATCGCTATTACCGAATCGCAAATGTGATACATGGCACTTTGCGAGTTGGTAATAGCGAATTCTTAAAAATCGCTATTACCGAATCGCAAAGGGCCGTGATGATACATCTGGCCCTATATTCCTGTGGCTGGAGAATGAGGACCCTGACACCAAAGTGAGGGAGGATGGAGGCAGGATGCCCTTAGAAATTTAATTAGGCCCATATAGTAAGAAATTGCTGATTAGGTTTTTCTCAAACACTGGAATTTGTTAAAATTGATAGAGGTGAGTGGTTTTTCAGTAGATTCTCTTCTTGAAAGTGAGAAAGTATTTCAGCAAGGAGCTACCCTTCTGTCGCTCCTGAATGCTACTTCAGGATAACTGATAACAATCCAGTGCAGTAAGTGAACACTTCATTGTACCTCTACTTAGTCAGACTTCTTTGGAGCCATCCTCTTCTCTACATGCTGTAAGACCTATCACAGTGCCCAAAGGCTTTGTTTGTTCTACAGCCACAATATGGCAATTATAAAGTACCACCGCACACCGGTTTCAGGACAGTAGGCAGTGGATCCACATCCCCAACAGTAAACTGATAACAAAGGTAAGACCCTAATCATTCCATTTTATTTTGTTATAGTTCATAGTTCTTCTTGCCCCGGGAATGGAGTTCCCGGCAGAGTACTGAATGACCTAGGGGCATATTTACACTCTGTTTGCGCCGTATTTGCGTCATTTTTTTTTAACGCAAATTAGACACAAAACTAACTACATATTTATATTTTGACGTTAGACATGTCTAACATCAAAATATTGGAGTTTGCACCATTTTTTAGATGTGTGAACCTACCTTGCATCAATGAGATGCATGGTAGGCATTTCCATCTAAAAAATGGTGCTAACCCCATCGCCCCATATTTGTCCCCCTGTGTTAAAATGACACACGGTTGGGAGGAGGGGCTAAATAATGGTGCAAAGTTTACTTTGCAGCATTATTTAATGCTTGGGTCAGACCAGGCGTTAGGGGACTTGTGGACCCATTTCCATGGTTAAACACAGTTAAACATGGTTAAACACGTGGTTAAATGGTGCCCTCCTCAAGCCCCAGGAACACCCCCACACATACCAGAGGGACACCGGAGGATGGGGTTCCCCATCTTAGGTAAGTAGGGTAAGTAAAGGCAAGTATTTTTTTTTTAATTAAAGTGCCATCAGGGGCCCAACTTGGGAACCCCCTGCATGGCACAGGGTGCAATGGCCAGCACAGGGGACCAGTGTGCTGGCCATTGGGGTGGTGGACATGACTCTTGTCTTTCATAAGACAGGGGTCATGTGGTATGGATGGGTTTGAGTCAGAAAATGATGCTAGGCTGGTTAGGGGCATTTTTTCCCTATAACCAGCCTAACCTACTTTTTGGGTGCAAAACCCCCTTCTCCCATACCGCCACCCCCAGCCAGCTAACGTCATTTATTTTTATGCTAGCCCACCCTTTGCATTGGCATGAGCCATTCCATAAATATGGAGCTGGCACTCAGGAATGCCACAAGCTGATGCTAAACTTTTTGATGCACAACTGCGTTAGTGCAGTTTTGCATCAAAAAGTAAAAATATGCCCCCTACTGTGTTAACAGGGCTGGTTTCTGAATGGCAACCATTTTTTGTAAAGTGTGGCACATTAACTGTTGGAGAAGCTGAGGGTCTACCTAGAGGCCAGAAACATGACTGCTGGTTCAGAGAAAGAAGACAATTGTCTGGCCCTGCAGCAGAACAGCCTGTCGAGGAGTAGAGTCCCAGCCAGTTCTCTGCCGGTAGGACTGCCATAGAAACGGAGTACCATCATGTACAAATCTCAAGCTGACTTTTCATGAGAGGTTTGCTGGTCTATCATTGTGATTGCCATAAAAACATATGTAAATACATTAAACATGAAAGCAACATTATGTCATACATCACAGCTGAAGCTTGCAAGATGGATTGGTGCTGACTCTGACCAACTTATGGACATGCTTGTTTAAAAAGAGATGATGTCATTGCTAACAGAGTCAAGTTCACACTAACCAGTAGATCTGAATACTTTTGAGGGAACAACATGAAATCTACCAGTTTAGTTCCCCATTGACAGTGATGAACATCTCTAGGACTGAGCTCAGTGCTCAAGGCAGGGAGGGAGATAAAGATATCACAGAAGACATACAATAGATGTCAGTTTGCAGACACACACCTTGTCTCATTAGTTGGACATTCTATTTAGAAATTAATGCAGTCTCTGCAGGTGATTTTTATAACTAAACACAACACAAAAGCTGTTACTGTTTGCACTTAGATCTGTTTAAAATGCAGACATTTACAAGGATATTCAATGAATGGTAGTATTCTCAGGAAATGAAACATACTTAATATTTACTTTACTAACTGATTTACTATATCAAATATTGAACATATTAATGGTGCAGTACCTTTATCTTATTCAAGCCAAAAGATCTTAAGACTGGTCATGTTGCCATGACCTATAGCAGTTGTTACTGCTTCACAACTTGAGACACCAATGAGAAACAAGGATCTGCATATAACACTGCAGCTGTCCAAAGTACAGTTGTTACATCACAACTTAGAAGACATTACAGAATTCCAGTACATAGGTGAATGGAACAGTACAGGGAGCCAACAGGAGCCAAATTATTTCTAAACAAGTGACTTCTAACTCTGTCTAGCTATCACCAACCTGATGGCCTGAAAGACAGCACTGGAAGAGTTGAAATTATTCTAAGCATCCAAAGAACATCACTATGGTGATGCTATTGCAAAGATACAATTTCAAGTTCAGTTTCACTCCCAGAGCCCTACATCACCCAATGAGTAAGGCATGGGTATGCATCGCTGAGAGCGCTCTACTAAGAACCATCTAACAAAATCCAGAAATGTTCCAGTGAAAATTTCACACTTTTTTTTTTAAGGTGTTAGTATCACAATATTTTCTTGTGGCTTGTACTGAGGAGGTCTTGAGCATTCAAAGTAAAGTCAAAACAAGTTGCTATAATTTGGAGGCAAATGAATCTTGAAAAAACAAAAACTAACAAAGGAAGATTTGAGAAGGAGCATCAGCATATGTTTAAGACAGACACTACTAAAAAGGCTTTCTTCTGCTTTTATATCCAAATTATCTCAAGAGGTGGAGTGGAGTGGGTTTCAGAGGATTTCTGTAAAACATCCTCAAAGACTGATCTATAAGAACTTTAATAATGAAAAATAAATTTTCATGTGCACAGTTTTTAATGGTTTAATGTGCACACTGATGAAATAAATATTAATGCAGAGTACAAAGTATAACACATTGGGCCTATTCATGAGCCCTGTTGCATCACTCTTGCACCACACAACATAATGTAGGTGCCACTTTGCAGGATCTTGAGTGGCTCCATAAATCGGGAGCTGGCGCGAATTGCTCTGTTGCCTAAATCTCCCCTATGAAGTCATTCCATGGGCATTGTGTGAGTGTTCCCACACAACTCCCATAGTTTTTGATGCACTCCCAGATTTACCCGAACTAGTAGACCTGGAAATGCACCAAAAAGATCTGCCTTATCAGGGGAGGCATAACGAGGAGAAATATCTTTATTCCCTCTTTCTATGTGTGCAGCATTTTACAGCACACATAGGAAGGGGAATATGCCTCTCACAATTGTTTTGTGCAGGAAGGTGTCCCTTTCTGCACAAATACAATTCTCCATGCAATGCAGGCACCTTTGCATAAATGGTTCAAGGATGTCTGTGTTGACATTAGGCAGCTCATTGTGCGCCAGCTCTGGGGAAAGGACAGGAATGCTTTGCATTGCAATAAATTCTATGAATTCCTGCCCTTTCCCTGTAGCACAGTGGAGAAAGGTGACCTGTTGCACTGTTTTGTAGCACAAACCTCCACTGCACCTTGTTTTCTTTTGTAACAAAGCAAGGTTTTCATGAATCAAAAACTTGAGTTGTACTCATAGGATTTAGACACAAATATTCAAATAATTTATACATTCATCCTTTAATTATTTTGAGGGAACTTCAAGAAGGGTGCCAATCTGAAAATGTCTGGGAAGTTCTGCTCAATGTCTGACTGGAAGATAATCTTCCCTAGGTAGCCACAAACACACAAAGAGCTGACCCCAAGTACAAGAACACAGTTGAAGAGCAGAACCCAAGCAGAGGCTTCCTCTTATCGACAGGCAGGA
Source organism: Pleurodeles waltl (assembly GCF_031143425.1). Lineage (NCBI taxonomy): Eukaryota > Metazoa > Chordata > Amphibia > Caudata > Salamandridae > Pleurodeles > Pleurodeles waltl. The sequence goes on from NC_090445.1 coordinate 1,304,668,605, forward strand.
AAGTCATCCGGCCATTCCCTCTGAGTGGGTTTTATACACTGCAGGTTCTTTGAATCCTGCAGAAGGTCCTTAAATTCTGGGATCCTTCAGTATTGTGGTAGTTCCTCAAATCCCAGGACACTGAATTCTTTTAGTAGATGATTTACTCCTACTGTAGTCTTCTACTCAGATGTGGTATATAGTCATGGCTTTTATGGTGCCTATTTGGGGAAAATATTGACTATGCATGTGATGGAGGTAGCATGCATAGTACTGCTTAGGATGTTCAGCATACCCTCACTGTTGAGTTTCATGCACATCTATTAATAGGGTCACAGTTCCTGGGGGTGCATAAAGTGTTCATTTGCTGGTAATTTACTAATCTGTCACAGACTGTCAACTCCATTCTGCATGAATTGGATGTAGGGGTTTGCAGGCTCAACATTGAGGACTCAATAAAGGATGATGGGAGATTGAAGCTTCCTTGTCAAACTGCAGGCTGTTATTATAAAATGTAAGCCTACAGACAACCTGAAAATTTGTCATGATATCTCTAAATGTTAACCCTACCAAATCAACTGAAATGTTACTGTAATAGCAGTGATTTCAACATGAACCTACTGGGATCTGAGCTCTCTGACGAAGCCACTATGGCACAAAACGTTTTGTGGCAGATACCAGAATAAGATCTACCTGGAATTTGCAAAGGGGACAGACAAGGGAAACAACTCATAAAAGATATTGAAGCAATGGGCCTTTGATCCATTAACGGCTGCTACAGCGTGAATCAACCATCTTTATTTAAATTTTTTAATCAAAAGGCACGATCGATAATGGACTATAGGATCTTATATCTACCCCTGTTTGGCAAAATTTTGAAATTTCTGGTAACACATAGAGGTGAGAGTGACCACCTACTGCACAAGAGCTGCATTTTATTCACCCAATTGAACATCATGAACCTACAGATGCATTCCAGCAATCCACATATATAACTAACGGGAGGTGAATTAAGTGGTCCTCCAAGACTACTCCTACACTGGCAGAGACAGCCAAGTGGATATGGTCCCTTAAATTGAACCTCACAGGCCCTGAGCAAACACCACAAGCAACCTGGGATGAGTTTGTAGTAGCGCTTCTGGCATCCTACCAGCAGCAGTTTCAAGGGACAAGACCCCTTAGCTTACAAGCCCTTCATCCAGAAGGTACACAAAGACACTTGAATGGAATTTAAACACCACCCTTCTCCGTCTCCAGAAAATACCTAGAAGCGAGGCACTGAGAGCGTTGGTCTCTGCCTCCTGACTGAACTACAGAGGCCACCTATAGGCACATCAAATAGACAAGGCAGCCGGGCTAGCAGTAAAACTCCTGCACGTATCAAAGACAAATCCTCATGCGCAGTTTTGGAGGCTTATAAACATCCTAAGCTCTGCAACACCCCCCATGTATAACATCTCTGAGCCCATCTTTTATCAGTATCTCTCCTGCGATTTAGGTTTTTCAACGAAGAGCCCCGTAGATGATGGAGCCCATCCCCAGGAAAAAGCATCAGCCTGTACCTCCACTGGCTCTCCAAAACAACAATGCACCTGCTTTTCGATTCCCTCAGAAACAGCGAGGATGAGAATTATTAAGTGTCGGAATGAGGGAGCACTGGAACCCAATAGTATCCCTACCACCCTGTACAAAGAGGACCTAGATTTCTGGGCAAAACATCTCTCGACACTCTACAATTGCATTCTCGCCACTAACATCATCCCGCAAGCATGGAGAGGTTCAACCATCACCCCTATCTTCAAAGGGGGCGTGAGCAATGACCCAGCAAATTACTGATTCATTGCACTTCTAGATGTTGAATCAAAAATCTTTGCAGGGATTCTCTTGGAGGAGCTTGAAACTTGAGCTAATGTCAACAACTTGATCCCGTTTAACCAAACTGGATTCTCAGAAGAGATGCGTATGACTGCCAATCTTATGGCTGTTGCACTACTATTTGATCAATGTCAATGTGCCAAGAAGTCCCTCTTTTTTTCATTTATAGACTACAAATCTGTATTTGATCGAGTAGAAAGAGGAAAACTCTGGTATAAACTCACAATATGGGGCATTCCCCCAGTTGTTGAACGCAATAGTCCTTCTCCACACAGATACCTCGGCGAGGGTCAAATTGGGTGGCGGGACACGCCTATCCAAGAAAATTCCCAATTTTCAGAGTCTGCGCCAGGGATGTGTACTTGCACCCCTTCTTTTAATCTGTTTTTGGCTGATTTACCGGTGGAACTGGACAAGGTGAACACGCACCCACCAAGGTTGGGGCAAACTGCTATGACAAGCTTGATGTACACCGATGATGTCATCATTTTCATTCACACTAGAATAGGTCTGCAGAGGCTACTTAAAACAACAGATGAATTCTCTGAAAAAAATGCTCTTCTCACCAACCTGAATAACTAAAAACTCATGCCCTTTAAGACGACTGCGCAGCTGCGGTAGCAGTGGTACTTGGGTAGCAACAAGGTTGAAACAGTGTGCAAATAAAAATACCTAGGGGTTCTTCTTGACAGCAATGGCTCTTTCAAGCCCCATCTGGATTCCCTTAGTCGAAAATCCATCTTGCTCGCATTTGCGTTCAAGAGTGTCAAAAAAGTAACTGGTTCTTAAACCTATCTGCTGCTATTAAAGGTCATCCAAGCCAAACTAAATCCAACAATCACATATGGAAGTGAAGTTCTAAGAGGCTGTGGTGACAAGCACTTGGACAAAATGATCATCAGGCTCTTCAAGAGGTTGTTCAGCTTACTGAATCATGTTTCACCGGCCCAAGTCCGCAAATAATTTGGCCTGGTTAGGCAGTCTTTAGCAAGGAAAGGGGCATTTATCGATCTAAGCCATAAACTTAAGGTAGCAAGGGAAGGCTCCCTAAGCTCTCTTATTTGACTCGAAATGACTTCGTACCCCATTTTCCCCTTCCGTCTCTACCTTGAGTCGTCCTTGACAACATTGGGCCTGGTAGATCAACTACCCCAACTCAGCGCACACCAGCTTGTCAAACGTGCTACGAAAGTAAGTGTCAAGTCTCTCTCACATCTTCAGGATAAAGAGGCTTTATCGAAATTAAGCCATACCCGGCTGGTTTTGTTATCATACGGCACTTTAACCCCACAACTCTATCTGGGAGCAGCAGTTAATCCATGGATGAAAGCAGCCTTCATGAAATACCGAATGGGCTGCCTTCCAACATATGACCACCTTCCTTGGTATTCAAGTCAATATGATGGACACCTGTCGACTATGTGGGCTGGCTCAGGAAATGCTGATCCATCAGATATGCCTGTGCAAAAGCACCACAACAGATAGTAAGAGGCTCCTATGACCAGTCTGGCTTCAAAGGGGGCTGCGTAGGTGCAGACTGGCGATACTGGCAGGCTTTAAAGGGGACAACGTGCAGCTCAGCTGAAGACTGGCTAAATTCTTGAACAAATTAGGGCACCTTTTTCAAGAGACTGAACAAGCAAGACAAGTGTGCACAAACAGCCTGCAAGCAACTTTGTAGTACTCTGTAATTAGGCTGAATATCTTTAACTCAAATCAATTTTATTATTGTATTTTATGATTCTTTGTTTTCTTTTTCTTTTCTTTTCTTTCTTTTCCTTTCTTTTCTTTTCTTTTCTTTCTTTCTTTCCTTCTTCTTTTTTCTCTTCTCACTGTGTAATGGTTTTAATTGACCAAACACACTGATAAATAAATTAACAACAAAATACTAATTTCTCAAAACATACTGATTGGATTTACACCAAAAGAAACAAAGGTACTTCCCTGAGTATAGCTCTGATTACATGCCAAGTGTGCAGTAATTCCACATAGGGCTTCTATCTGTACTAGAGAACAAACATTTCTATGTGAGTAAAAAATGGGAACTACTGCTTTTTAGAATGCCCCATTATGTGGTACACCTCTTTGTGGGTTTGCATGAAAGTCCAAATAAAATCAGTAAGCTAAATACGGTAAGTGTCTGACAATTTATTTTTCATTTATTTGGTTTTCTAAAATGCAAGCATGACTCAAGGACAACAAAACACTTTAGAATAAAAGAATGTGAACAATAGTAAAACTTAATTCAGTTACAGTCAAACCCATTAGGCTAAGATTTATCCAGGTGACAATGAACAATTAGTCTAGTAATTCACTATCCAATGTATTCCAGAATTCAGGAAGGCAAAGGTTATATGGTGGGGATTGGTTGCAGGATTTGGGCAGATTGCTGTATTTCATAGTTTGAGGCACCATTAAAAGATAAAGCTCTTTACTTCCTTTTAGCTAGCTTGAAGGAGGAAATTGTATTTTTCTTTGAGGGTATAGAGTTCCATGGCCTGGGGGCACTCTGCATGGTCTGTTTAGATGTCTTCAGCTTGTGACAGCTTATGAAGTTCAGGAAGGAAGACATCTGTGCTTCTTAGTTCTTTTTGTCTGCTTCAGAAGTGAAGTTTCCTGGCCAGATATGTCAGTGTGCTCTCCAATGCAGTTGTCTGTTTAATGCAAGACAGAGCTATGCTTCATTTGGAAGCCAGTTAACCAAGATTAGTATGTGGATAGAAAATTAAATGTATTAGCGTGCAAGACCAGCGTGTCAGCAGCATTGAGTGCTACTCTGTTGGTGGCCCTGTGTACTTTAGGAATTCCTACTAGGGGTGAGGTCTCAAAGTCCAGTCTGGTTACAAGGGCTTGGCTGCCTTCTTTGAAGTGTTGTACTGGTGTAAAGTGTTTATGTCCTCTGACACCACTTAGATGGAGAGGAGCATGCTTTGCAGAAATGTTGAAGTAGGTTTGCAGGTTTATGTGGTTGTATAGGTATAATCCCAGGGTTTATAAAAAGTCCTGTATGTTTGGAGTCATATACTGACATGTCTTGTCTTTGAGCAAGGTATGTGTCTGGAAAATTCAGCATGGGGAGAGGGTGAAATGAGAAGAAATTAAGGGCCAGATGTATGAAAACATTTTGCACTCGCAAACGGTGCGAATCGGTAAATTTGTCCGTTTTGCGAGTGCAAAATAGTGGTCTGCAATGCATGAAAGGCATTCGCAGACCACAAAGTAGAAATCGCTAAAATAGCGATTTCTTGCGTTGCAACCTGGATTTTGTGAGTCGCAATTTGCGTTTCGCAAAATCCAGGTTGCAAGTTGATGCTGCAAAAAATCGCATATTGCGATTTTTCACAGAATGGCATTTTGCACTTGTAAAATACCATGATATGCAACCAGGTGGTAACCTGGAGCAAAATTAAAAAATGCAGTTAAACTGCATTTTTAAATTGAACATGTAAAGCACACATGCCCTTTTGGCATGTGTGTACCTTACATGTTGCAAAAAATTATTTTGGGGTGCAGCAGAGGGGGGCCTTAGGCCCCCAGCACCCTGGCCTTTTGCATTTCCAAAATTGCGATTTCTGGTTCAGAAACCGCAATTTTGGAAATGCAAAAAATTTGCAGCTATGGGCCAACAGGCCCATAGCTGCAAATGGGGCCGGTATTGCAATTTGCGATTCGGTAATAGCATTTGCGATTTTTAAGAAATCTCTGTTACCGAATCGCAAATGTGATACATGGCACTTTGCGAGTCGGTAATAGCGATTTCTTAAAAATCGCTATTACCGAATCGCAAATGGCAGTGATGCTATATCTGGCCCTAAATGTTTAATTTTTTTTTCTTTTTTATTTTTAAAGATATTTTATTAACATTTTATTCCGGTACATTGATAATACATTTATATCGTATGAGGTAGAAAGCATCAAACATTTAACTTAGATGTAATACTGTTCCCAATTGTTATGAACATCTGCAAAATGATTAAATATTGTTTATTCATACTTGCTTCCAGTTTATATAACTTCTTAACCGGTTTCCTGTGGAACTATTCACATGATGGTGATTGAACATGGTGTGAAACATCAATTGTAGGGTAGACATGTGGGGGCAGGCCTCTCGCGTTTAATTCTCTCTAATTCATACTCGTTGGGGGGTTACGCTTGTCATGCGGGTGGGTGCTCTAAAGTGACGTCTTGACCAATCCGAGACGTGGTCGGCTATACTCCGGCGGGTACCATCCCCATCTACTACTTTTTACCTGACGTGTGGGATCCTCATACTATCTGTCCGCTGGTCGTGTTGTGTTTCAGTGCATGTGCCGGTTCTACCGTTCCTAGCTAGTGGGCATTCCGGCTAATCCTGGTGCATTTGATCTCTGCTGTCTCGGTGTTCCCACCTTTCTAGGATTTCCTCCCGTAGAAGGCTATGGGTTTCTGGCGCAGTCCCTTCATTTCTTCACGTCCCAGGACCTGCAGCTCGACTCTAGCCCACCTCGTGACTTCAGTATGCCACACCTCTAATGGGGTGCAACCGGGAGATTTCCATCCCAGCGCAAGTTGTCTCCTGTAAAGTGGCAATGCCAAATCCAGGAATCGGGTGGCTACAGTACCCACTGCTAGTCTTGAACGAAGATCCAACAGGCACAGCGAGGAGGTCTGCGCCAATCTAACACCCAACGGTCTTTCCAGTTCTTGCAAGACCTCCCCCCAGGCCCGTCGGATTCCCAGGCAGAGCCACAACATATGGTCCAAGTCTGCATCCGGTTCACTGCATCTAGTACATGTTCTGGAGTCGCCCCAGTAGATAATGTTTAGCATATGTGGTGTGAGATGCGTCCTATGCAAGTCGTTAAATTGTATGTACATCAATTGTGTGTTCCTTGATATTGTCCTAGGGTATGCAAGGGCTCTCTTCCACTCCGCTTCTGTCAGGGTACTCAGAGCGACTGGAGAGTGGTCAGTGTGCACTCATTCTGGGATCTGTACAACTTAGTGACCAGATGGGTGTCCTCGCCCATGGTCAGGAGGAGAGGTAAGATGTTATGTGTCTCTGGTTCTGCATTAACCGTACCCCAGTGTGTCTTAATGCGGTGAGTGAGGTGCTGATAAAATAAGAACTGCCCAGTCGGTACATTATTCCTTTCAACTAAATCTGCGAATGATCGTAATACTCCATTCTGAAAAAAATCACCTAGAGTCTTCACCCCTTTACTCGCCCAGTTTCCCAGGCCACTGCAAGTCGTTGACCCCTCCAACGGATGGAGTACCAACCACCCCAAAGGAAGAGCCGGGGAGTACGCTGCACCCATTCCCATTCGGCGTGAACATCGCTTCCAGCAATCTATTGCAATTTTCAGTGGGTTGCTTTCTTCCTTGCGTGCTCCTGCTTGGGTAATCATATATGTGAGTATCCAATTTCCCTCCCTCACTCCACTAATTGTGTATCTATCCATACGGCCTCCCCCTGCAAACCATCTAGCAATCCACTGTAATTGACAGGCTAAGTAATAAGATTCGAAATCCGGAACACTGAGGCCTCCCGAGCACGCTGGCCTACAGAGGACAGGAAGCGAGACACGCCTGCGGCCTCCATCCCACACAATATCTCTGAGTAGCATGTTTAACTCATGGAACCATGACGAGGGCACTGCTACCGGTAAGTTGGCAAAAAAAGTAAAAGAGGCGTGGGAGCATTATCATCTTTGACAGGGAAATCCTAGCTGAAATGGTCAATCTCAGGGATCTCCAAAATCCCACCGAGGATCAGAGTGCGCGGAGTGCCTTTCCTATGTTACCCTCGCGAAGGTCTCTCAGGTCGTGGAACACCTGGATGCCCAGATATTTAAAGGTATGTGGGGCCCACACAACATCCTCAGGACATGTCGATGGGCACGTTCCGTCCGCTCTCAGTGGGAAGACAAATGTCTTAGCTCTGTTCAATCGGAGTCCCGAGAGGGTTCCAAAGTTGTCCAATTCCGCAAATGCCCAGGGTAATCCTGTCTCGCCATCCCTCAAATATATTAGGACATCGTCTGCGTAGAGTGAGATGATGTTTTCAGTCTGTCCCTACTCTACCCCTCTGCCCGTCCCAGTTGATCGGACCCGAGCGGCCAGGGGCTCGATAGCTAAGGCAAATAATAGTGGGGACAGAGGACATCCCTGTCTAGTGCCCCTATATACTGGGTATGCTTCCGATATAACAGATCTACCCAACATACCCAGTTAGTTCCCAGTCCCATTCGGAGCATTACGGTCCTCAAAAAGTCCCATCTCAGCGAGTCGAACACCTTCTCGAAGTCTATTGCCAGGAGGGTTGCCCCGAGAGGTTTCTCAGTGTGTGGCATGTGTAAGACGGAAAATAGGCGTCTCAAATTCAAGGAGGTGTTCCGCGCCGGTATAAAACCATTTTGGTCTTGGTGTATTAAGTTGGGACATGGTGAAGGATCCGATTGGCCATGAGTTTGCTGAGTATTTTAAAGTCACAATTTAGCATTGACAATGGGCGAAAGTCGGTCACTGAGAGCTCACCTGTGCTCCTTTTGGGCAGTGCAATCACTAGGGCCTCTCTCATTGAGTTGGGAAGCAGGCCTGTTGAAACGCCTCTGGGAATATCTCTACTAATCTGGGAGCTAGTAGTGTTGCATACTTTTTATAGAAGTCCATCGGTAGACCGTCGGTACCTGGAGTTTTTCTGGCCGCCAGCTGAGATATGGCTTCCTGCCCTTCTTCTAGGGTTACCGGCCCCCCAGACTGTCTCTATCGCTATCCGTCATAGTGGATGGTGGCAGTGCGTGTAAATATGCCTGGGCCTGCTCTACCCCCATCGTGATCGGTTGCCTGTAGAGATAGGTATAGTACCCTAGGAAGGCCCCATTATCTTCTTCAGGTGTACGTATCTCCATATCTCGCACATTCACTATGGGTGTCCCTTTGCCTCCAGGCCTCACCAACCACGGAGAAATAAAATGTTTAATTGTTTGAATTTCAGGTTATGGATGACGGTCCAGTCTTGTGTCACATTCATGGTTTGAGGCATACTTTCGGCATCTTCAGGGGAGGAGATTTAAGGTTAATGCTGTGTATCACCTGAGCAGAAATAGTAGCCGCAGATGGATAGGTTCAGAATGTAGGCTAGCTATGCCATATAAATCTTAAAGTGGGTGGGAGACATAATTGAACATTGGTGGCTGCAGTGGCTCAGGGCTGTTCTGTTAGAGAACTGTTGTTAATCTTGATCTATTGAGGTATATTTTCCAACAATGGTATGCAAAATGTGAAAACTACCCCATTAATGCATATTCCATCCTTTAACTTTGTCCTGGAAAAAGACATACATTGGTGTGTTATTTGCTGCTGACATGTTTAATAAGAGAGGAAGGCATGATAAGCTCTTATTCAAAATATAAAGGATTGTGTTGATTATCTTTATGGTGGCTGTTTCTAGTATTGCCTAAATGTGGAAGTCCAAGTAAAGTTCATCTAGTAGGTTCATTTTCATTAGGAACTTTTTAAGCTGTGTTTCAACACAATCTTCTACCTCCTTAGCTAGGAAGAGTAGGCTTGTCACAGGACAGACATGTTTAGGTTTTCAGGGTTCAAATCCTGATTCTTTAAAAATAGAGAGATCTGACACATATTGAGTCATCAGGGACACTTGTAAGATGTACTGATGAGTAAATGATCCAAATTAGGGCTGTTGATCTTTTTATTTCTTTCAAAATAGGGGGGTATGGCTTTCTAATGGTGGGAAGACTATTGTTGTTGATAATAGACTGAGAAGTCAATTAGTTGGCAGGAGTTTCATTCTTATTTCGATTTTCTGGTCAAGTTGTTATAAGAGCACTGGGTGGGTTTTAATGGGGGTTTCTATCTCTTCATTAATTTCCATCAAGAATTATGAGAACTGTTCACATTGTTTTATTGAAACTTTGTGGCTCATAGTAGTTGGATGTTCTGGCATTCCCTACTGTCTCAAAGAGTTTTTGTGTTGGTTCACTGCGTTGACAAATTCTTTCTTAAATTTTGTTTTGGTTTTCAGGATGTGTGTTTCTATTTTCTTCTCGTGAATTTCAGTGCTGCCAGGGCGTTGGCTATAGAATTTTCTTTCAGTATTCTGAGGAGTTCTCCTTTTTTAATACAATTCTTCCACAAACAAAGCCACTGAGGCTTTAATCTTTTGCCTTCTCAAGATTTCTGAGGCTGCCACTCATTGGCATTAGAAAAAGCAGTTAAGGTTTGAAGCTCAATTTCGAATTGTGACTCTAGGTGATCTTTCTCTAGACTGAATACTCAACTGGTAGATGGTGTTAATCTTCAATTTACATGTTTTAGTTATAATAAGATCTTGTGTGGCTCTTTGATGTATGTCAGAAATTTGCTATCTGGATAATGCTGAACATTTCAAAATAAGTTAAGAAAATTAATAAAGCAGGGTCTACTTAATTGCCCCAGGGAAGATTAAAGGCTCCAAGAGAACTGTTGTTATCTGAGTTGATTTAGTTAACAGTGTAGGATGGCAAGAAATCTTTGAGTGGTACATTAGGTGCACCTTGATCAGATTGGGGTTGCTTGTTTTAATCTCTAAGTATAGACAATCAAATGATGGTGGTTGCTCATTCGTAAGATTTCTGTGCTTTATGCTGTCTTGCAATGTGGCAGCCACATCCTTATCCCCACCTGCTTTGTTAGGACTATCAAGATGAATGAGGAAAGATTAAAAAGGATTGGTTGTGAACTAATAGTTCTATGGATAGTTAGACAATCTGCTAGCCTTGTTCCTTCTAGGAGAGTTAAGTCTAGGTTGAAATTTACCTTTGATCAGAAATTATAAAAGACTTCCTTGATGATTGCAGGGGAAGGGGTACAGGGCATTAGACATTTTATTTTATTTAATATTATTTTATTTTATTTATGGCCCTGTGGTTGATACATTCCTAGTAGGGCTCACTACATGCCGTCAATGTTTCACCTTTAGACTGACCTCTACAGAATTGGAATCCTGCAGTTGCCACATTCCTATTAATCCCTTTAATATCTCATCTTTACATAAATATCTACAGTATTGCAATTCCGGGCTGCAGTTTTATGGGACCATTTGCAGAATTATAATCCTGTGCTTCAGTGTCTTGGCAGGGAGACACCATAGTGATCATCTTGTCGAGCGTGCAACCGAAATTCATGTGGATTCATCAAATGATGGCACTATTCCTAGTAAATGAACAGTTGTGTGACCCCATTTTTAAATGTTCCCCTTTGATTGATCTGCACAGATTTAACATAGTAGAGGCACGCTAAACATGCTAGGCATCTGCAAAATTGCATGCAGATTTATCAAGCAACACTAAAGTTAATATAAAGTAAAAAATGCATCTTCCCAACTGCCAAGAGATCTCTAAATATTTCTTTAAAAACTGATCAACAGATTCATGCTATGCAAAGGTACTTCCTTGACTGAAGAAAGTTTCCTGTAATCCTATTTAGCCTTATTTTCTATACTGAGAAGTAAAGAATTCTACGGGAATTCAAATGGGGAATGTTGCTTTTGAAACCCCCCTTATTCTGAACCCATTTCAGGTATCCGAATGAAACATGCAACTAGCAAAATGATATAGATAAATATTTTTTGGGGTGAAAGTTGAATCTAGATTTGTTGAAAGGCACTAATTTATTAAGGACAAAAAAACTTTAAAGAGTAAACTTTAGCCTAACTAGATCTAATATAGACATATTGTTAGACCTATCAGCTCTTGGCATCATCTACTCTGTCTTTTTCGCTTCTAACCTCCTGTTATGATCCTGTGCTGAACTTCGTTTTTGTTGGTTTTAGAACCCTGGGTCCTTTCCCACTGCTGACAAGCGGTAACAAGTGCTCTCTGTTTAAATTATATTGGTAATTGGCTTTTGCATGATTGGCATATTTGATTTATTAGTAAGTCCCTAGCAAAGTTCCATAGAGGTTCCCCGGGCCTGTAAATCAAATGCTATGAAAGGGCCGGCAGCACTGATTGTGCCACCCACATGAGCAGCCCTGTAAACATGTCTCAAACCTGCCAGTGCAATGTTTGTGTGTGCAGTTTTACACTGGTGTCTGTGCGTGCAATTTTAAACTGCCATGTCAATCTGGCAAGTGCACCCTCTTGCCAGGCCAAAACCTTCCCTTTTCCTACATGTAAGTCACCCTGTGAGGAAGGCCCAAGGCAGCCCCACGGACAGGGTGCAGTGTATTTAAAAGGAAGGACATGTAGTAATAGTGAAAGACTGCCACATTTGTTTTTTACTATTGCAAAGCCTATCTTTCCCATAGGTTAACATGGGGATTGCCTTTAATTCTCTTTTAAGTGCAATTTCCTATTGGGAGCAGATAGAGGTATGGAGTTTCGGGTCTCTGAACTCACAATTTAAAAATTAATCTTTCAGTGAAGTTGGTTTTTAGATACTAAGGGGCATATTCATAATGACCGAGCACCACCTTGAGCTACATTAATGTCATTATTTCTTACGTTAATGTGGCCCAATGAGGACAAAATCCCAACGCCGTAGTTACAGAGAGGCGCAATGCATGCATTGCCCCACTCTGTAACCCTTTACGCTACATTATGCCTGCGCCAGGCATAATGTATGCAAAGGTGGTGTTCCTCCATTAGGGGAGCCGGAATAATGGCATACGGAAATCTATGATATTTCCTTGCGCCATTTTTCATGGCATTTTTAACGCCTGCCCAAAAGCAGGCATTAAAAGGGGGCTTCCATTCCTTACAATGGGGCCCTATGTACTCTGCAGAGTACATGAATAGCGTGATGAGAAATTATGTTTTTGCCCTTACCCTGTGCCATGGTGCACTGGGAAAGTGGTACTGTACTTGGTGCAGCACCACTTTCCCTAAATCTGCCCCTAACTTTGAAAACGCCACTTTTCAAAAGTGGGAATTTTCTTGTTTAACCATTCTGTGCTTCTGCCTGGCTACTGAATACATGTCTGTGTCAGACTGACGGTTTGGCTGTTTGCGAATTCTGTCTAGGCGGTGGCACAAGGGGCTCTGAGGTGTGCCCTGCACGTCCTGATGAGTCTTCCTGGGCTAGAGTGGGAGGGAGGAACTGACACCTGCACTTGATCGGGATGTGTATGTCCTCTCACAATACAGTCTCCAACCCTCTGATGTATGTCTGGGGTAGGGCAAGGGAGAGGCAGGGTCTTGTGCACTACAAATACTTTCCTTTGAAGTTTGCCTATGTCAAAAGTAGAAATGAGTATAAGTATTGGACTGCTGACCCCACAACTTCTGATACTTCTGGATCAAGAGGAACCTCTGCCAAGGGGAAAAACTTGATGCTGGGTGAGGACCTTCCACTCAGCATTTTGCTTTGCTTTGCTGGCCTGCTGCTGTGGCTTCTGCCTTGGGAGTGAAAGGGGAGGACTTTGCGTTCTGAAATCCTGCTTGTGTAGTTTCTCCAAGGGCTTGGACTGAGCTTGCCCCTTGTTCTGAAGTCTCTGTGCCATCAAAGATGTCATCTACGAGAACCTGGGCTCTCTTGCTGAGACTCCTACCCTGCCAAGTGGTGCCACTTCCAGGCCCTGAACCCTTGAAAGGAGAATCTGGTGAACCCAAGGTGAAAATCCACACATCGGAGTTAGTCAGTAGAAAAATCGATGCAGCGCCTGCACTGTGACTGAAAAATTTAACCAGCACTGGTGAAATCGACTCATTACCAGTTCAGCTTGGATTCATCGCTGCCATGCATCCTGATTTTGTACTCATCATCCCTGGGCATCAAAATCTTCAACATCACTGCATGGACCTGAGGCTGCTTGTCTGGAAACCGACACGTCGCTTTTTTGGCGGAGAATGAATCGACGCACAGCCTCACTTGTGAGTAAGAAATCAATACATCTCTGATTTATATGGATTAAGACTCTTTTTGCCTTCAACATTCATATATTTCCTTGTGTATGTTGAATATGTGTCATTTTGGTCTTGTTTGATATAGATACATATTGGCTATTTTTCTAAACTGCTGTGGAGTCCTTTTGTGGTGTTTTACTGTGTTACTGTGTGTGTTTGTACAAATACTTTACACATTGCCTCTGAGATAAGCCTGACTGCTTGTGCCAAGCTACCAAGAGGTTGAGCAGGGGGGACTCTTCTTGGACAAAGATCAAACATTTTTGACTTGCCTACATCTTTGGCACAGTTCAACAAACCTACACAAAATTTTCCAAAAAAAGCCCTAGTGATTACAGGTTGATCAATCAAATGGGGGCCGAAAAAACGGGGGCTTCAAAAAAGTTGTGTTTCTGCATTTCTCATGTTAATTCCCATAGGACCTTTGAACACGACTACAACCCTAACTACTGAATGGAATTACACCAAATTTGGTAGCTTTCAGTACGCATATCATGCTTGCGCTTATTTGGTCTAAATCCATTCAGTAGTTTTTGTGATATTTTAAGGGAAAATACATTTCTCTATCTAGGGACGCGAATCCTTCATAAATAACTCACAAAATGTTTCAAATTTCTATGAATGCGTACGTGAATAGAAGCGCTGTAATTGTCTGGTCACAACCTGACTAGAAAATTGCAGGCGCCATTTTATCTCACAGGATACGGTCCCCGGGGCTGAAAATCCAATTTGAAAGTGGCATAATTGGTCAGGGTAAAGATACCCTGACCCCAGAAGTGTGATATGGGGGTGTTTTAAAATCAAATTATGGGTTTAAAATTATTTGTTTTCACCATGTGTGATTTTCATGAATATCCTTGAATATTCAAGGTTGTTCTCGACTATTCAAGGGTATTTGAGAATTTTCCAGGATATGGAAGATTTAAAAAAACAAAAACATTCCCAGACTCATTTATACACTAATTCATTCACTCATACATGCACTCAGAGACTCATACAACCACTCACTCACCCACTCGGATACTTATGCACCTACTCAGACCCCACTCATAGTCTCATGCACCCACTCACAGATCCACTAATAGAGACAGACTCTGTGGCCATCCCCTGCTGCACACAGCTAATGACCGCATGTGGCGCTGGGTCGGGTGGTTGCCAAGCCCTGTAGCAAACCCCTGCCATGCACGGCTAAAGGCCAAGCACAGCAGTGGTTAGATTAACATATAGGCGGTCATTACAACATTGGCGGTAAAAGCCGCATACTGCCGTGCAGAAGACCGCCAACACACCGCCACAGCCGCGGAATTCCGCCACAGCTATTATGACCCACATTTCAGAATCCGCCAAAATTCAGACACCCACACTAGTCCGCCACACCAATGGTCAGTAATAAACTGGCGAAAACAAAACCTCCACTGTCACACCAACAGAAATACGCCCACACTATCACGACACACGAATCCACGCGGCAGTCTTTCAACCACGGTATTCCATTGGCGGTACACACACGCTCAAAATACACACACTTTTACAAAACACAGCCACATTGGGCAATTTGAAATGCACACACCTGATACACATATGCACACCACTCCCACACACCCAATACAATATAAAACACACACTCACATCACCCACAAACCCCTACGACCTCAATTACTGAGAGAAGGCTAGAGAGAGAGCACCAGCAAGAACAACAGCATCCACAGGCACACATCACCCACAGAACTTCCACACACCTCACACAACACACCACTACATATCAGCACACATATCACCACACACTCCACCCCACACATCACCTACACCACCCCATGGCACGGCAAAGACACCCCAGGTTCTCGGAGGAGCTCAGGGTCATAGTGGAGGAAATCGTCTGGGTAGAGCCACAGCTATTCGGATCACAGGTGCAGCACACCTCCATTGCAAGGAAGATGGAGCTATGGCGAAGAATAGTGGACAGGGTCAACGCAGTGGTACAGCACCCAACAATCGGGAGGACATCAGGAAAAGGTGGAACGACCTAAGGGGGAAGGTGCATTCCGTAGTCTCAAGACACCACCTGGCGGTTCAGCGGACTGGCGGCAGACCCCCACCTCCTCCCCCACAACTAACAACATGGGAGGAGCAGGTCTTGGAGATTCTGCATCTTGAGGGCCTCTCAGGAGTAGGTGGAGGAATGGACTCTGGTGAGTCAAATCTTAACTATTACAACCCCCACCCTACCTGCATGCTATCACATACCCCACCCCTCACCCTCACCCCCAGTACCCCAACTCCTCACATATGTCCCAATATCACAAACCACCCATCCCAACACCAAGCCCTGCATGCAACAACAAAGCATGGACACCCATCACTAAAGCATGCCCACTGCACATACCCAAACAACCCCCTAAACCATCCTCACACAAGGTCTCACACAGGAATGCAAGCACTGGGGTACACGCTCACCCACCCATTGCACACCATGACACACACAGATGTAATAACCATCCTTTTATACCCCTGCAGGACCCCTACCCAACGTCACCGGACAGGAGGGTCCACACATGTCCACACCACCAACAGAAGAGGCCCACAGTGATGACAGCACCTCTGTTCTAATGGATCAAGATGACGAGACCGGCCCATCGGGACCTCGGGACAGTCGGTTCCCCTCACCCAGTCACAGGCCACTACAGACCTTCCACCCTCTGGAAACACCAGCACAGCACCCACCCAGCGGGCCCATACCTCCGTCGCCAGGACACGTCAATCAGCTGTGTGTCCACCACTACAGGGAACCCAGGATAACCTACCACCCCAACAACAACAGGGACCTGGGGGCAGTGGTAGTGGGCACACAGTCCAGGGGACGGAGGCCCAGGAACACAGGGGAACTGGGAGGGCTGGTGTGCGACAGGGGGCGGACAGGCCAACGGAACCCACTCTCCACGAGGCCCTCTCCTCCCTCATGGGAGCCTACCACCACTCCCAGGAGACGATGGCAATGGTACTGGCCAAGTTTCAGGAGACCCAGCGCCTGCAGGAGGAACAGTATATGGGCTTCAGGGAGGAACTCAGAACCATCAGCTCCACCCTGGGCACCTTCGTAGGGGTGCTGAAGGAACTTATGAACACCAGGAGGGACACTGTGGCACTTCAAGGGGCCCCTGACACTAGCATGGACGATGAACTTCCCACCACCTCCGCCGGCGCTAGTGGACAGGAGGCACTGCCACAGGACCACCACACCAGCACCCCACCCCCTGCAGAGGGAGAACCACCCCGCAAACGGGCCCTGAGATCCAGGACAAAGACAGAGCACAATGCCAAGACCCCGCCAAGATATGAGACCACCCTGATTGTCATCCTACTGTCCCACTTTGTCACCCTGTCCATACTGAAACTGCCCCAGCTCCGCTTCCTATACCCATATGGGCAATGCACATGTGAGACTAATAGACTGGACTCTGCCATGGACATTCCTCCGCCATCACCCCTCACCATTTCACTACCCCCTCAATATTGAGCACTTAAATAAACACACTTAAAGCACCAAACAATCTGGAGTTTGTCTGTGATTTCGAAATAGTGTATTAGCAATTACAGTGACAAAATGCTCTTTCAAGTTTAATGTCAAAATACCTATATTACACAGCTCTAGTCCATGAGGAATCTAAGCAGATGTCACACAGTGGGACCCACATCTGTGAAATCGTAAGGGAAAGTGACAACTCAGTGACCATACACTGGGTGAAAACGACACACAGTAGAGAGGTATTAGTGTTAAAGGACATGTAGTAGGCAGCTCTGTATTCTTACCTGTGTCTCACTGGAAATATTGCTGGATAATCGAGTCCCTGTTGTGCCTGTCCTCTTCCCCTGCTTCCTCATCTTCACTGTCCACAGGCTCCACAGCTGCAACAACACCGCCATCTGGACCATCCTCCTGCAGAAAAGGCACCTGTCATCGCAAAGCTAAGTTATGAAGCATACAGCAGGCCACGATGATCTGGCACACCTTCTTTGGTGAGTTGAATAGGGATCCACCTGTCATATGGAGGCACCTGAACCTGGCCTTCAGGAGGGCGAAGGTCCGCTCGATCACCCTCCTAGTTTGCTCATGGGCCTCATTGTAGCGTTCCTCTGCCCTTGTCCTGGGATTCCACACTGGGGTCAGTAGCCATGACAGGTTGGGGTAACCAGAGTCACCTGCAAATGGTGAGGGACAACTGTTAGACACACACTAACCTGGAGGGATATCCCCAGACCCAGACAACCATTCCCACTGACTTGCTTTCAGGTGCTCACCTAATAGCCACACACGGTGCCTCTGGAGTTGACCCATCACATAAGGGATGCTGCTATTCCGCAGGATGTAGGCGTCATGCACTGAGCCATGGAACTTGGCATTCACATGGGAGATGTACTGGTCTGCCAAACATACCATCTGTACATTCATAGAATGATAACTCTTCCGGTTTCTGTACACCTGTTCACTCCTGTGGGGGGGTACCAAAGTCACATATGTCCCATCAATGGCACCTATGATGTTGGGGGTGGATGTGTCCCAGGGCATAAAAATCACCTTTCACTGTAGGCAAATCCTCCTCCTGAGGGAAAACAATGTAGCTCTGCATGTGTTTCAGAAGGCCAGACAACACTCTGGACAATACTTTGGAAAACATAGGCTGGGACATCCCTGATGCCATGGCCACTGTTGTCTGAAAGGAACCACTTGCAAGGAAATGGAGCACTGACAGCACCTGCACTTGAGAGGGGATTCCTGTGGGATGGCGGATTGCTGACATCAGGTCTGGCTCCAACTGGGTACACAGTTCCTGGATTGTGGCACGGTCAAGCCTGTAGGTGATGATCAAATATCGCTCCTCCATTGTCGACAGGTACACCAACGGTCGGTACACCGGAAGATGCCGCCATCTCCTCACATGTTCCAGCGGACGGTGCCTGTGATGGACAACAGCGATCACAGAGTCAAACAACTCAGAGGTACGTACCCGCAGTTTACACAGAACATCTATCATACACAAAAGGTGGCCTGTATGTGTGTTGAGTCTAGGCCTAGGTATGAGTGACACAGTTGGAAATGAAGCCATGTGGGCCCCTGAAATGGCGGCTGCCTGACCTGTAAAGTGGGACAATGGGATGTGAGGTAACTGCGCTGGCGTTGTACACCGTTGCGGTAGGCGGTCGAAGACCGCGGCGCAATGCTGCATTGGTTAACATTGGACTCTATGGGTCCCAGGAGTCAATGGCGATGTGCGCCGGCAGTGACGGTACGCACCGCCGCAGACGTGACCGCCATTTTCTATCATTTCAATCACTCTATACCTGATCTTCGACAGGAGAGGACCTACACTGCAAGTGCTGCTGTGACTTCGGTCTGGAAGAGACAATGGCTCGAGTGTCTGGGGAAAGGGCCCCTGCCTTCACATCGGAGGAGTTGGAGAAACTCGTGGATGGGGTCCTCCCCCAGTACACGCTACTCTACGGTCCTCCAGGCAAACAGGTTAGTATACTGGGAGCATGCTGTATGGGCTATGCCTGTGTGGAGAGTGCTGCATGCATGAAAGACGGTGAATGCATGCACCACATGGCAAGGTTAGAGATGGGGGCAAATCACTTTGACGGTGCAGTTGGTAATAACTTCTCTTTTTCCCCTGTACATTTCATGTAGGTCAGCGCCCACCAGAAGAAAGATATTTGGCGGGCCATCGCCAAGGACGTCCGGACCCTGGGGGTTTACCACAGACGGAGCACACACTGCCGGAAAAGATGGGAGGGCATTCGCCGCTGGAGCAAGAAGACGGCAGAGGCTCAGCTGGGGATGGCCTCCCAACGTGGGAGGGGTGCCCGTCGCACCATGACCCCCCTGATGTTCAGGATCCTGGCGGTGGCCTACCCGGAGTTGGATGGGCGCTTGAGGGCATCTCAGCAGACACAAGGGGGTGAGTACACTCTTATTCTGCTGACTTTGCGCACAGTGGAGTTGGCTGGGTGGGGGAGGAGGGCTGCGGGTTTCCCTAGGCCAGGGTGAGTTCCATAGGCAAGGCCCCTCCGTATGTCAGGCCATGTGGCACCCCAGCCCACCTCTGTAGAGTGCCAAGTACAGGTAGTCATCTATGTGTTCAGAGGTCGTCCATAGCCTTGTAGGCCATTTCCCAGAAATTGAACAGTGGAGCCCAAGAGCGTGGCGTAGTGCAGGGGGCTTCTGTGTCTGTCGTGTCCGCCAACGGTAGCGGTAATGCATGCACTCAACATGTCTTTCTTCTGTCTTCCCCCCCTTTTTGTGGTCTCCCTGTTCTTGTGTGCATTAGCATCATCAGGCGGAGGAGCAGTTGCAACGGAGCACGAGGGAGCTGCATCCCACATGGCCCTGGAGGGCGACACTACGGAGTCTGAATTCACCAGTGGGATGGGGGGCGAGGGGAGGTCCACGGTGGGACAGGAGCTGACACCAGCGACACGGACGTGTCCTCTGATGGGAGCTCCCTTGTGGTGGTGGCAACATCTGTGCCCCCCGCATCTACAGGTGCAGCCGCCACCCCCCCTACCAGCACCGCCCTCCAAGCAGCCCCTCCGCCTTTGCCCAGTGCCCGCTCACCCAGGAGGGTGGGCATCACCTTTGCCCCAAGGCACCTCAGGCCCTGCCCCAGTCACCCCTGCTGCCCTCAGTGAGGAGGCCATTGACCTCCTCAGGTCTCTCACTGTTGGGCAGTCTAGCATTTTGAATGCCATCCAGGGTGTAGAGAGGCAGTTGCAACAAACCAATACATTCCTGGAGGGCATTCATTCTGGTCAGGCGGCCCTTCACCGAGCTTTTCAGACTCTGGCCTCAGCACTGATGACAGCCATTGTCCCCGTCTCTAGCCTCCCCCCTCCAACTTCCTCAACCCCGACCCAATCCCCTGTACCTCAGCCTATCCCAAGCACACCTACAGACCAACATGCACACACCTCAACACACAAGGGAAGCTCAGGTAAACATAAGCACCACACATCCCACAGGCACTCACGCAAGCATCACACACATGCAGACACACCAACATCCACTGCCACCACTGTGTCCCCCTACTCCTCGTCTCCCTCCCAGTCTCGTCTACACTCACACCTGCATGCAGTACCTCTACAGCCACTACGTCCCTCTCCAGCACACCCACCACCACACCCCGCTCATATGCAGTCACCACCCCACTACCATTCACACGTCCCCTCTGTCCTCTCCCAGTGTGTCTGTGACGCCCCCTCCCGAGATACACAAACGTAGGCACACACCCACCCAACAGCCATCCACCTCACAACAGCCTCCAGCGCATGCACCTTCTCCCAAAGTCACCAAACGTACACCTCCTTCAACCACCACCTCTTCCTCCACTCCCAAACCCCCTCCAGCTACCCGTCCTAGTGTGTCCGAAAAACTTTTCCTGTCCACCCTTGACCTCTTTCCCACACCTCCCCCACCCCGTCCTTCTCATAGATCCCGAACTAGCACCTCAGCCACAACATCTCCGGGACCAGTGGTGCCTGTAGTCACCGGAATCTGGAGTGCACCGACCACCAGGGCAGTCAGTGTGGCACGGAGCCACACCACAGACAGTCCCCCACCTGTGAAGCATCAGAAGTTGGCCAGTGCCTGGCGGGAGAGGGTGAAGACTCCAGCCACCAAAGCCGCTCCCAGGGGTCCCGTTGGGAGTGTGGAGTCAGCTGTGACTCCTTCCAAGGTGGGGAAGGGCCAGAAGAAACCCGGCAAGTCTGGGAAGAGCTGCATGGCAGAGAAGAGCGCCATCATCCCAGCTGCACAGGAGGCCACCGCCAGAAGAAGCCCAGCTGGCCATGAAGGACTGCCAGCAAAAGGCCCTTTGGGACATGAAGGACCGCCAGCAAAAGGCCCGTTGGACCATGAAGGACCGCCAGTGGCAGCCCCGCTGGGCCATGAAGGACCGCCAGCAGCTGAGACCCTGCAATGGAGACCGCCATCTGAAACACCGCTGAACAGGGCACCGCCATCTGAAGCACCGCTGAACAGGGCACCGCGATCTGAAGCACCGCTGAACAGGGCCCCGCCATCTGAAGCACCGCTAGCCCATGAGCGGCAGGGGCACTGACGCAACTGAGTCCGTTACGGGGTGAATGATGCACTCTGGGCACCATGCCCCCTCCTGAACCAGTGGAGACTGACATAAACTAACTCTGTCCTTAACAGGATGAAGCACTCTGGGCACCATGCCCCCTCCAGAACCAGTGGAGACTGACATCCACTACCTCTGTCCTTAACAGGATGAAGCACTCTGGGCACCATGCCCCCACCAGAACCAGTGGAGAGATACATCCACTACCTCTGTCCTTAACAGGATGAAGCACTCTGTGCACCATGCCCCCTCCAGAACCAGTGGAGAGATACATCCACTACCCCTGTCCTTAGCAGGATGATGCACTCCGGGCACCATGCCCCCTCCAGAACCAGTGGAGACTGTCATCCACTTGTGAGACTGTGGCTTTGCACTCCCCAGGATTGAACAGTGGGCAACCCACCCACTGAAGTGACTTGAGAGACTGTGGCTTTGCACTCCCCAGGATGTAACAGTGGGCAAGCCACCCACTTGTTAGACTTGAGAGACTGTGGCTTAGCACTCCCCAGGATGTAACAGTGGGCAAGCCTACTACTGTAGAGACTTGAGAGACTGTGGCTTTGCACTCCCCAGGATGGCACAGTGGGCAACCCACCCACCGAAGAGACTTGAGAGACTGTGGCTTTGCACTCCCCAGGATTGAACAGTGGGCAACCCACCCACTGTAGAGACTTGAGAGACTGTGGCTTTGCACTCCCCAGGATTGAACAGTGGGCAACTCACCCACTGTAGAGACTTGAGAGACTGTGGCTTTGCACTCCCCAGGATGGAACAGTGGGCAACCCACCCACTGTAGAGACTTGTGAGACTGTGGCTTTGCACTCCCCAGGATATGGCAGTGGGCAACCCACCCACTGTAGAGACTTGAGAGACTGTGGCTTTGCACTCCCCAGGATGGAACAGTGGGCAACCCACCCACTGTAGAGACTTGTGAGACTGTGGCGTTGCATTCCCCAGGATATGGCGGTGGGCAACCCACCCACTGTAGAGACTTGAGAGACTGTGGCTTTGCACTCCCCAGGATTGAACAGTGGGCAACCCACCCACTGTAGAGACTTGGGAGACTGTGGCTTTGCACTCCCCAGGATTGAACAGCTGGCAAACCACCCACTGTAGAGACTTGAGAGACTGTGGCTTTGCACTCCCCAGGATGGAACAGTGGGCAACCCACCCATTATAGAGACTTGTGAGACTGTGGCTTTGCACTCCACAGGATATGACAGTGGGCACCCCATCCACTGTAGAGACCTGAGAGACTGTGGCTTTGCACTCCCCAGGATTGAACAGTGGGCACCCCACCCATTGTAGAGACTTGAGAGACTGTGGCTTTGCACTCCCCAGGATTAAACAGTGGGCAATCCACCCACTGTAGAGACTTGTGAGACTGTGGCTTTGCACTCCCCAGGATATGGCAGTGGGCAACCCACCCACTGTAGAGACTTGAGAGACTGTGGCTTTCCACTCCCCAGGATGGAACAGTGGGCAACCCACCCACTGTAGAGACTTGTGAGACTGTGGCTTTGCACTCCCTGGGATATGGCAGTGGGCAACCCACCCACTGTAGAGACTTGAGAGACTGTGGCTTTGCACTCCCCAGGATGGAACAGTGGGCAACCCACCCACTGTAGAGACTTGTGAGACTGTGGCTTTGCACTCCCCGGGATATGGCAGTGGGCAACCCACCCACTGTAGAGACTTGAGAGACTGTGGCTTTGCACTCCCCAGGATGGAACAGTGGGCAACCCACCCACTGTAGAGACTTGAGAGACTGTGGCTTTGCACTCCCCAGGATATGGCAGTGGGCAACCCACCCAATGTAGAGACTTGAGAGACTGTGGCTTTGCACTCCCCAGGATTGAACAGTGGGCAACCCACCCACTGTAGTGACTTGAGAGACTATGGCTTTGCACTCCCCAGGATTGAACAGTGGGCACCCCACCCACTGTAGAGACTTGAGAGACTGTGGCTTTGTACAGCCCCAGGATGGAACAGTGGGCAACCCACCCACTGTAGAGACTTGTGAGACTGTGGCTTTGCACTCCCCAGGATATGGCAGTGGGCAACCCAACCACTGTAGAGACTTGAGAGACTGTGGCTTTGCACTCCCCAGGATGGAACAGTGGGCCACCCACCCACTGTAGAGACTTGAGAGACTGTGACTTTGCACTCCCCAGGATTGAACAATGGGCAACCCACCCAATGTAGAGACTTGAGAGACTGTGGCTTTGCACTCCCCAGGATGGAACAGTGGGCAACCCACCCACTGTAGAGACTTGTGAGACTATGGCTTTGCACTCCCCAGGATATGGCAGTGGGCACCCCACCCACTGTAGAGACCTGAGAGACTGTGGCTTTGCACTCCCCAGGATTGAACAGTGGGCACACCACCCACTGTAGAGACTTGAGAGACTGTGGCTTTGCACTCCCCAGGATGGAACAGTGGGCAACCCACCCACTGTAGAGACTTGTGAGACTGTGGCTTTGCACTCCCCAGGATATGGCAGTGGGCAACCCACCCACTGTAGAGACTTGAGAGACTGTGGCTCTGCAGTCCCCAGGATGGAACAGTGGGCATGTGGCACCCTTGTGGATTTGGCGTTGTGCAGTCAAGCGGCTGATGTGCCCCCTCTTCCCTCCCCCTGAGGTGCCTGTTTTCTTGCTCTCTGATGCCCCTGCAGTGTTCTCTCCATCATGGTCGGGGATCTTGTGTGGGCCATGCCCATACCGTATGGTCCCAGTGTTCCACGGACTATCTTAGTGCACTACCTGGACTATTATGCTTGGTATATATTTTGTACATGGTGTATATATATATATTTCTGCCTACTTGTTTTTAATATATTACAATGGTTACACTAATTTTCCATTGTCTTTGCATTCTTCTGGGGGCTTGGGGGGTGTTACTGTCATGTATTGATATGCATTTGTGTGTGTTGTAGTGGGTGACGGTGGGGGTGTTGCATGTGTGTGTCTCTGTTTTTTCCCTCCCCCCTCCCCTATGTCGTAGGTGCAGTACTCACCGTGGTCTTCGCCGCTGGCGTTCGTGTTCCTGGTAGAGGAGCAGAAAGACTATTGCAGGGCGAATTTGGAGTTCCGGGTCCATGGTGTCCTCTTTCCCCGTGGAGTGTGTAGAGGTGAGCGTTTGCCCTTCGAAATTCCTGTTTCAGCTGTGTTTTTATCTGCGGTGAATCCGCCCCGGAAAAGGTGGTGGATTGGTAGGTTGTGATACTGTGGGCGGTACATTGTCTCCCGCCTGTCTGTTGGCGGTGACCGCATCGCTGTTTGTTTGTACCGCCGTGGTGGTCGGCGTGTGAAAGTGGTTGTCTTTGTTGGCGGTTTCCGCCACGTTCGTAATTGCTACTTTTTTACCGCCGGCCTGTTCAACACCGTCTGCCAGGGTTGTAATGAGGGCCATATTAATTAAAATAACTTTACATTAAAAAAAGCATAGAAATTAACTGAACAAAACAAAGGTTACAGGGATGTTATAGTTATATTCTGAATGTACTCTTACAAAACAATAGAAATTCAACAGTTAGAGTTAGAGTTATTTCAAGTAACTATAACTCACACCTTAAGGTAACTATAACTTGTGCCTTTGCCATGTGCAGCAAAGCCCCTCTAACTCCCCCTCCTGGGTAGAGTCCACCTGGTCCTCCCTGGTCTGGGCAGTGCCATTTTCCTCTAACCATGAGCTTTGCATGTGCCAAGGTTTGTTGCTGGACTCCAGCGATGCAAACCAGACTGCAATCCTCCATACCATGGGACATCACTTGCACCAACCAGGAACCCTACTCCATCTTCTTGGGTGCAATACTGACCGATCTTCTTCACCGGTGGTTCTTCTTTTGCACCTTCATCTGGGTTAGCAGGGGCTCCTGTTTTCCCTGGACTCTTCTGTGCTTCTTAGACTTGGTCCCCTTCTTCCACATGTCCTCAGGTCCAGGAGCCTCTTCTGGTTCTTGCATAACCCTTCTTTTCATTTCTGTGTGTATTATGGGAAAGTTACTGTGATTTACTCCTGCTTTCCTGGGCACTGGGGTGGGATCTAGTACTTACCTTTGGGGTTTCTAATATTCCCAGCTCCCCTCTATACACTACATTTGCCTAGGTGGAAGACCAACTTTCGCATTCCACTTTCTTAGTATATGGTTTGTGTATTTTCCAGACCCATTTCTAACTATTTTGATTTTTACTAATTTAACAGTTTCCTGACTGTTTTTCCGCCTGCTTCTGCATACTAGTGTATATAATTTGTGTTTTACTTACCTCCTAAAGGAGTATAGTCTCTATGGTATTTTGGGGATTTTTGTCACCAAAATAAAGTACCTCTATTTTTGTAACACTGAGTATTTTCTTTCATGTTTGTGAGTACTGTGTGACTACAGTTGTATTGCATGAGCTTAGCATGTCTCCTAGATAAGCCTTGGTTGCTCATCCACAGTTACCTCTAGAAAGCCTTTCTTTTAGACACTGCCTACATTTCAATAATAATAAGGGATAACTGGACCTGCTATAAGGTGTAAGTACCATAGGTACCCACTAAAAACCAGGCCAGCCTCCTATAATGCGTGACCATATTCTGACTTAAATATCACAAAGTGATCTGCATTTTCTGAACATGATCTGAGGAGTCTCAAGGAGATATTTATGGAGTACCATGTCAGTATTGAGAAGATGCCAATTTTTACCAAATACCTTCCTGGTCTGATATACTTGTTTGGAGTATGGAGTGATAAATCCTACTTGGTCAGACTCATCATGTTTCAATTTGTTAATTGGATATAGCAGTTGCATTCTGGAAACAAGATCCACCTTCACCCGTGCCTGCTGTATCACATTTGTACTACTCCCTCTCCCTTTGAACCTGTCACCCATGATTGCCTTCATCCTCTCAAATGCCTCATTGGTGCTACAGTTACTTTTAGCTCAATGCAATTCACCACAAAGAATGTTATATATCAAGCTAGGTGGGTAGGCACTTGAAGCACTGAGCAGGCTGTTGCCTGCTGTAGGTTTGTGGTGTAACTTAGTATCAAGTTGCCCATTGCTGTCCTCAAAATCCACATACAGAGATGTTTTCTTCTTGCTGCTATTCAGGCCTGTGAGTTGAATATTATAGGGATTATTATTGAGGGTGTAAATAAAATGATTGGCAGACACCTCATCTACTTTCCAGACAACAAAAAAATAATCTATGAACCTCATCCACATTATCACATGGTCATCAAAAACTTGCCACCTGAGTGGGCACCTGTTCCTCCCACCAGCCCATGAAAAATTTTACGCAGCTAGGGGTGAAGCAGGTACCCATCATCATCTGCTGCTGTTGCTTATACACTTTTTGATGAAAGAGAAAGAAATTCTAGGTAAGGCAATGCAAAATCATGTCACGGAGCATCTCAGTGTGGAGCAATAGTAAAATGGATCTAGCTCTCAAAAATGTCTGGTAGCTGAAATGCCCAAATCATGCTTGAGACTAGTATAGTGACTGCTCACATCTAGAGTGAGAAATATGAACTCCTCCTCCCAATTAACGTTCTCAATGAGTGTAAGGAAATGTGTGGTGTTGTCATATAGGCTGGTAGTGCAGTGACAAAAGGTCTAAGGTAATAGCCTATATATTTTGAAGCATTCTCAAGAAGGGACCCTATAGAGGATACTATAGGTTTTCCTGGTGTTTTCAGGGCATTTTTGTGAAGTTTAGGTAACAAGAACAATACCAGAGTGCGTGGATGGTCGCACTTAAATGACGTCAATTATGTGATCCTGCATGTTATGTCATGTCCAATGCCACAGAGATTGCAGTTTTGAATTGTAGGGATTAAGAAATGTTAGGCGACTGGAAAGATAAGAGATTCCTCGAATGGGAAGAGTACCTTTTTCTCACGTGCAACTATCTACGCACTCCGGTATGGTGCTTGTTACCTAAACTTCATAAAACTGCAAAAAAGTATGTTTGGAGTTATAAGCCATTTTAACTTAGTGATATCTGTTGTTGTGTGTATTTCACAAAATGTTGATGTATTTCATGGAAGTACCATGGCACAAAGGGATGAAAATGCATTATGTGATAGGTCGATTATGGCCTTTACAAAAGTTAAAGGCTGCCATGTTGTTTTAAGGCACACTTTGGCCAAGTTCTGCATTAGACCCTGTGATATAGGTAGGTATTAGGTTTTATCTTTTTCCCTGCTATTTACCACTTTATTAAAGTATTAATAGGTATGTACATTTATTTCTGAGTTTTTATGTATACTGTGGTAGTTAAATTAACTTAAACAAAATAAATATGTTAAATAAATAAAAATACAGTGTTCTACATTATATTTTACAACCATAGTGTGAAACCGTGCATTTTCAAAGTTTTCATATTTAATTCTTTGTGAAAAAAGTTTACAAAGTACAGTGGGAACAACTGCACTACTTTCAGAAATGAAAGAAAAATTAGCGTGCTGTAAAAATTTATTGAAAAAAATAAGTAATTTCTCTACCTATTAGCACTTTAATAAAGTGGCAATAGATAGGGAATAATAATACAATCTAATACTTACCTATATTTAAGGCCCCAACCCACAGCACAGCAAAATGTAGAATGCACCAAAAATTTCCTGAAAATGATATGGCTGCCTTTTACATTTGGTAAACACAGCCATTAGCCAATCATATACTGCATTATTGTGTGCATCTACTCTGGTATATGACAAACTTACTGTGGTATCCCTTGGCACAATAGCGAACTAAGGGCCTGATTACAACTTTGGCGGTCCAACCGTTGGACCGCCAAAGCCGAAGGGAGAAGGCCTCCAGTCACCCTCAATTGTATTATGATGTTTCCATGGAGATTTCCAGCAGCCTTTCCGTGATAGTGAAGCTGCCATGGAAAGGCTGGTGAAAAGTGTTGTAGTGATCACCATGGCAGTGCCAAACTCGGCACCGCTGTGGCTGACCACTACTCTGACCGCCCCCAACCCATCAAGTTTCCTGATCCCAGTAGAGGCGGTGATCTTATTGTGGTACGACCCCCAGGATCATAATCTGTCGTTCAGACCGCAAGTAGTGAGGCGGTCCGACTGCCACCGCTAGTTTGGTGGTCCTCAGACCACCAAACTAGTAATTGGGCTCTCGGTGTTCTAAAAAGTATAATTGCAACACTACTTACACTATTTAATTATACCCTTAAAATGTCCATTTGCATCTCTTAATATATATTCCGGCCATATTACATCTATATATGTTCAACCACTTTCATGATGTGTCTGTTTGAATTACCACAATCCACTCTATGCCACTCCTTTCTATGTAAAAGCACTGTATGCCAGCTAAACTATGCTATTACACTCTTTGCCACTCCACTCCACATCACTCCACTATATGCCACACCACTCTATGCCACTCCTACTACTCGATTCTATGCCACTCCTATGTACTCCCATGCACTCTATGCTACTCCATTGTACATAATTCTGTATGCAGCTCTACTCTCTGACACGCTCTCTATGCTATTCCACCCTCTGCCACTTCACTGCACACTACTTCAGTGTACACCACTACACAGTATGCTATTCCACTGCATGTCACTCCACTCTATACCACTCTACTCTACACCACTACACTCTACACAACACCACTCTATTCTATTCCACTGTACAACAATCCACGCCATTCCACTTTACTCTACGCTATTCGGATGTCTGTCACTCCACTGGACATGCCTGCACTGCATTCCACTGCAGTTAAAGTTATTCACTCTACACTAGTCAACCTTACACTACTTCACTGTATGCCACTGCACTTTATGCCATCCTACTGTACTCCACTTCACTCTACAACACTCCACTCAATGTTACTCCCCAATATACTATTACACTGTACTTCACAACAGTCTACCCATCTACACTCTACCCCACTCTACTCTAGAATACTCTACTTTATGGTAGTCCACTCTGCACCACCCTACTCTATGCCACTCCACTGTATGCCACTCCAGTCTACTATATTCCATTGTATGCCACTACACTGTACCGCAATACACTCTAAGCCACTGCACTGTATGCCTCTCCAATGTATGCTATTCCACTCTGTCAATCCATTCTATGCCAATTCTCTCTACTGTACTCCAATGTACACCACTTCACTGTATGCTATTCCACTCTATGCCACGCCACTATTTGCTGCTCTCGTATATGCTATTCCACTGTACATGTGCCACTGTTCACTACTTCACTACATGCCACTCTACTCCAGCCCACTCCACTCTATGCCACTCCACTCTATGTCACTCCACTCTTTCACTCCAGTGAACCCCACTCCACTCTATACCAATCCACTATATGTTATTCCACAGTACACAACTATACTCTACATCAATCGGCTCTATGCTGTTCATCTCTACACAACTCAACTCCACCACGTTCCACTGTATTCAACTGCAATGTACTCTACTCCACTGTACCCCACTGCACTCTTTGCCACTTCACTACATGCCACTCCACACTGCGCCACTCCACACTATTCCTGTCTATGCCACTACACTCTACACCACTCCTGTGTATGCCACTCCATGTATCCTACTCCACTCTATGCCACTCCATTCTATGCCACTCCCTTGTATGCTATTTCATTGTACACCAATCTACCCTTTCCTCCTACCGAACTCCGCTGTACACTATTGCACTGTACAGTTTTCCACTCACCGCCACTTCTCTGTACGTCACTCCACTTTATGCCACTGTACTCTATACTATTCCACTGTACATAACTGCACTCTACCCCACTCCACTATAATCTATTCTACTCTATGCCACTCCATTCTATATCACTCCACTGTGCATCACTCCACTGTTCACTAGTGCATGGACCACTCCACTCTACAGCACTCCACTGTATGCTACTGCATACTACAGCACTCCATTCTACCTAACTCCACTCTACACCACACCACTTCACTGAACAACACTATACTCCACTCAACATCAGTCTATGCCTCGCCACTGTACCACACTGTACTCCACTCTGTAGCACTACACTGTACAACAATGTCCTCTTGTCAATGCTAGTGTACAACACTCTACTTTACTCTCTAGCCCCTTACAACACTCTGCTCCACTGCAGTTAATATACTCTACTCTCTGAGATACTACTCAACTGTACTCCACTGTACTACACTACTTCACTCAATGCAACTCCACCGTCTGATACTCCATGCCACTGAACTGTACAACAGTCTACCCACTTTCCTCTAACATATTGTACCATACTCTACTCCAAGCCACACAACTGTACAACACTTTATTCCACACTGTGACACTCTACTCTACTTTACTCTACAACACTTGCTGAAACTCTACAATACACCAGTCCACTGCATAGTACCACACACCACTTAACTGTATAAGACTTTACTCAACTTTATACTACACTACTCCAGTCTACTTGACTCCATAGTACGTTCCATGCCACTCTACTCTAGAATATACTTCTCCACTCTATGCTATGTCTCTCCACTAGATGTCACTCCACCCTACTCCACTGGACAACTCTTCACCTCGCTCTATGGAACTGTGCATAACACAAATCTACACCAGTCCTCTATAGCACACTCTAATCCTCTCTATGGAAATCCACTTTACAAGAATCTACTACACTCAGGGCAACAAAACAATACTGTACTCTACTCTATGCCCCTACATCACAGTGTATAATATTCTACTCCACTCTAAAACACTTTCTAACTCTGTACGAGAAACCACTCCACTTTACTGTATAAGATGACATTCCAATTGTTAATACTTTACTTGACTCTACACTACACATGTCCACTCTAGTGCATTCCACGCCACTATAATATACAACATACCACTGCACTATACATCAATTTACTCTGCTGTACGCTTCATCACTCCATTCCTCTCTACTACAGTGTACTCTACAACACTCCACTGTACCTCACTCCAATCTAGAACCCTCCACTCTACGCCACCGTACTCTATACCACTCCACTGTATGCTGTATGCTATTCTACTGTAATTCATTCCATTGTACCACTCTACTGTACTCCACTTCACTCTACTCCATTCTGACACTGCACTCTATGACAGTACTCTGTATGACATTGCCCCAACACTCAGCTGTACCCCACTCCACTTAATGACATCCACTCAATGACAGTAAACTCTATGATTTGAAACACATTTTTATTAAAATTAAAACAAAATTGACATCAATAAAAAAGGTTAAACCTTTGTTAGAGTAAATAATGGCTTAGTTATTCTTTCTATAAAAACCAAACTAAAAATACACAAACATTAGCAATTCTAAAATTAAAGTTATACCTTACCTTGATAAATTATGCGCCACTTTTTAATTAATGTAACGTTATTCATTAACTACAAACCAGACATAAAAAAATCTACTGTATGTTTTTCCACGGTATACCACTCCAATGTACTCCACCCCCCTGTATGCCACTCTTATGTATGCTATTCCACTGTACACCAATCCACTCAAACCCACTTTATGGCACTTCAATCTATGCTCCTTCACTCTAAGCTACTCCCCAGTATGCCACTCCACTGTACGCTACTGCACTTCACAATACTATACTCTACACTGTGCCACAGTATGTAACTCCACTGTATCCCCATCCACTCTAGTCTGTTCCACTCTATGTCACTCCACTGTACACCGCTTCACTGTAAGCTATTGCACTGTGCACTACTCCATGTCTCATCAGGTGATGCTATAGTTAGGTAAAACTTTCAGCTAAAACAGCACATTTTAAACTCCAATTACGACTGAAATTCACAGGTTATAGTTCACCTAAGTAACTAGAACTCGTTCCTCTGCCATGTACAGTGTTGTCTACAATCATACCATCATCTGTAAGTTATCAATGCTGTCATGGAACATGTCAGTTCTATTTCTAATTGAGCATCAGGCATACTACTTGTACACTACACTCAGACATAGGGGTATATTTATCAAATGTTCACGCAACCCAGTGCAGCAAACCACCTCACTGCACTGCGTGACAGGGAGAGGGCAGGAATGTGCTGTATTTAACATTACACGGTGTATTACTGCTCTCTGCTTGTGCTGATTCCCAAACTGCTGGCTAGCGCAAATGCAGGCACCTTTGTACCATGCTACAAGGATGCCTGCATTGAAAGCAGGATTGTTTTGTGCAGGAAGGGTGACCTTCCAACAGAAAAGCAATCCTTAGAGGCATTTTCCTCTTTCTACGGCCATATTTGCAGGAAAGTGGCACATCAGCTATGATGTGCCACTTTTGTTGCATCCCACCAATGTCACCATGGTAGCGCCGTATGTACATTACTGCGCACCATGGCGCACATTAAAACTATAGTATCAAAATGTTTTACGCTATTGTGGCGTATTGGTTGACTAGCGCCAAAAATTAGAGAGTTAGTCAAGCAATGCATGGGGAGGCCCATTAGCAAAAAATGGGAGCGTCACTTTAACGCCTGCCTTGGGCAGGAGTTAAAAATAATGGGAGAATCTCATAAATTGCACTGCGCTATTTTTCTGGGACTCCTATTGGGGGAACACCCTGTTGCAAACATTATGCCTGCCACAGGCATAATGTGGTGAACGGGATTACAAAGTAAATCTGGTGCTGGGAAAAGGCCTCCTTGACGCCATCTTAGCGTTAAAGAAATGATGCTTGGGTGGCACAAGGAGGCTATAGGGACTTGTAAATATGCTCCTGAGTGTGATGTGGAAGGCAGCACATTTTGGAAGAGGAAACATTGCACTTCTGGTGAGGTGACATACAATAGTGACACATTCCCAGGTTTACCAGAGTTGGTAAATCTGGGAATGTGTCAGAATGCATGGATGGATGCGTAGGAACAACCACCATCCAATCATGGCATGCCTCGCTACTGCAGAGAAATGAAAGATTTTCGGAGCCACGCAGGGCCATACAAGGTGGCCTTGTGTAGCTTGATAAATTTAATTTAGTTTCTTCGTCGCCCTTGTGTCCTCTTGCGTGTCACAACGGTGATGCAAACCCTTAATAAATATGGGCCCTATTGTACTTTCAATACTGAACTACTATTTTTCTAACTTGCATCATGTCAACTCAAGCTATCTCTGTCCAAGAGAATAGCACATCCATGACGTTTGGCTCACATTCCTTCCTGTAGTGGCCTTGCATTTTGTGAATGGCAAGACATGAATGCATATTTCACGCAAGTACGTTGCACTGGATTTTTTTAATCAGGTAGCATGCTAGACGTGTTTTTTGTATGATTGATATATGAATTCAGACATTGTCATACTTTCTGCTTAATCGCTGGTAGATTCAATGTGCACACCTACTTTGTAAAACATGAGAATAAATTTGAGGTATCTAGATAAAAATACTGTTATTTGTAAAATTTATTAGAAAGCAAAGGGGATGTTTTGACATCATTGTCCTAGCAATGAAATACATAAATGCTTTATGAAGAGCAACCAAAATATGCTGGGAATTACCACATTTATCACTGAACATAGATTTAAGGAATTATTGTATTGATTTGCGCTCTCATCGCTAAGACAATTGAACTAATTCACGATATGCATCTAGAAAAAGCGGAAATAGATATTTTCTGGTCATTTTTCAATTCTTTGGATCTAAATTCGAGTTTGATGGGGGAACATGTGCTATCTATCGCACATGGCAAATACCAATACCATGGTGTATGTGATTTTTCAGGTGCGCTATTTAGACCTCTTGCAAGTTTTTGGGGAATAACGTTTATGCTTAATGCACCAAAATTCCAGTGGTACCTTAAATACAGGACACCTCCCCTGATAAATTTCAGCAGATTTTTGACCTGCTGAAATGTAGCAAAGGGTAAGGTCTTTTAAGAACTATTTAATCCAGGTACAGAAAATACCACCAAGATCGGAAGATAGTTTTGCGCAGTAATCGGTAAACTCCGACCAACCCAGAACCATGGTTTTAAACTTTTGCACCATAAAATGATAACTACAAATATGTAATAAATGAATTGGATGATAATATCACTCACTTGTAATGCAAACATCTAAATTGTAACTATAGGACATTTCTGTTTGTGCACACACTTTTTACAGTTGTGTAGCCCTAAAATGCGCTATTGCAACTTTTGCTACTAATCGTAGGAAATGTTAAAAAAACGTTTTTTTCGTGTAAAATGTCTCCTTAAGAGCAGAAAGTCCTTGAGAACATTCATCCAAATAACAACCTTCTTCCCAGTAACTTACACTGTTTTGAAGATTGTATTGCACATTCTAAAGTAGGTAGAAAAGCAACCTTGCTGTTGCGTTTTTTTTCTGTGACTGTGAATAATGAATCACCTTTGCAGCCACTGTAGATTTATTTGGAAGGCAGACCTTTGTGATTTCTGCAAGCAATTAGAGCTTGGCCCGGATCCCACAAGAGTCTCGCACATTAATGTGGGCCAATGAAAACATGCTGAGATCAGGTAGTCTTTGTGTGATTTGCCATTATAAGATACTGAAAAGATACTTTAGGAAAATACACGTTTCCATGAAAAACAGCACACTACCACAAAGCCATTGAAAGTTTTTCTAAAGCCAAAACTAAAACATAGCGCTTCAATGATCATTGAAGGTCTTTGGGAGATATTTCTCTTTAGATGCTAAGGACACGTTTCCAGTGACGTTGCCTATTGATTATTGCAATGAGTTTACAGTTGTAACCTCCACAGAAGAAGGGAGGGGGGTCCTCCCAATCCTCACCAATTTATTGAGGGTGTACTGATGATGTAAGCTATTTTGAAGTAAAAGTACCCTTTTACCTTCTGTATCCAAATATTGAATATGCTTTTTGCTTAGTATCAACTACTTAAATGCGTTTGATTTGGACCAGAAAAAAGTACACAGAGCTTGATCGGCCGTAAATAAGTAACATGCAAAAGACAAAGGGCCTGATTTTAACCTTGGCGGACGGCGGAGACCGTCCACCAAGGTTCCGCCGCCAAATGACCGCACCGCGGTCACAAGACCGCGGCGGCCATTCTAACATTTCCTCTGGGCCGGCGGGCGCTCTCCAAAAGAGCGCCCGCCGGCCCAGAGGAAATGCCCCTGCAACGAGGGCGTAGTTGCAGGGGTGCGACGGGTGCAGTTTGCACCCGTCACGTATTTCAGTGTCTGCATGGCAGACACTGAAATACTTTGCGGGGCCCTCTTACGGGGGGCCCTGCAGTGCCCATGCCATGGGCATGGGCACTGCAGGGGCCCCCAGGGGACCCACGGCACCCCCTACCGCCATCCTGTTCCTGGCGGGAGACCCGCCAGGAACAGGATGGCGGTAGGGGGTGTCAGAATCCCCATGGCTGCGGAGCGCGCTCCGCAGCCATGGAGGATTCCCCCGAGCAGCGGAAAGTCGGCGGGAGACCGCCGACTTTCCGCTTCTGACCGCGGCTGAACCGCCGCGGTCAGAATGCTCGTGGGAGCACTGCCAGCCTGTTGGCGGTGCTCCCGTGGTCGGTGGCCCTGGCGGCCACCGGCCGCCAGGGTCAGAATGACCGCCAAAATTATCTGTCACTATAAATCAGAAGAGAAATATGTCTGTGCTGATTGAGAAAAGTTGTAAATTACGAGATGTAAAGAAAGCCTTCCAAACGCACAACAAATTCCTAATTAATGTGGAATTAAGCATAGCTCCTTAAATATCTCTATAACTCCATTAATGCACAGCAAGCTCTCATAGAGTAGTCAACAAATGACAACTATAAATGACTTACAATGAGCAAACCACTGTGTGAAGACTCACCCACATAAACAGTGCACAGTCGAATTACATGCACCATTAACCCCCCCACCCCTCAAAGGAGGGGAATGTACACATTCCTGTCAGTGGCACTGAATGGGATGCAAGCGGCCAAATGCACCGGTGAAGTCCAAGATTGCATTATTCAGAACAATGAATACAATTCCAAAAGCCAAAAGATACATAAAGCTACACGAATTTGCAAGAACTACACCATCAATGAACACTTGGCAGGCAGAGATAGAATGGCACCTTTAAAGATAGATCCACAGGTAAGCCACACACCAACATGCAGAAATCCAAGGTGAAATTCATTCAACTGGGCCAATGAACCCGAAGCCTGTAATGTATAGTAATCATCATAATTTGCCAATCTTCTTGGGATTCTGCCATACCACCAACCATTTGCAACAGTCATGTGACAGCAATTCCACCAGCAGGATAACATTCATGCAAATTGTAGAGTTTACATGGCTCCTCATATGTGGATCCAAAATATGTCCCCAATACGCCTTAACAATGAGATAAGAAGTGGCAGGCTTGGAATGGGCCATTAACTGAGGACAGTGCAGCCTTAGCCATCCCATTCTGGTTCACATTTCAGCTATAAAACCTGGCTGCTGTAAAGGCCTGGGCATGCTTAAAAATGGCCTGGCTTAATCTCAGATTAATCCTGATTGCCCAATGACCATATAATCATGCAGAGGTGGGGCACTGATGCTGGCAATGAGGACTTAACTGAGGCTGCTAGGCCAGACTAGCAGTGTCGGTCGGACCGCCGAGGTCATGGCTGCCTGCCCGCCACATTATGATTGTGTTAGACCCGCCACGGTCGGACCGCTGACACTGCCAGGTTACTGCCAGGTGATAGCCTGGCAATCTTGATGGTTTCAATCCACCAAGGGAGCGCTGCTTGATCCTGGGTTTTACAAGTCCCCTTTCTGCCAGCCCTTGCATGTCAGTACCCCCGCCATACAAAGGCAGGCTGAAAGGGGGTGTCGGGGTCCCCATGGGGTTCCGTGCCCTGCCCATGCACTTGGCATGGTCAGTGCAGGGCCCCCCATGGACAGCCCCATTGCGCTTTACACTGCCGAAATTAAGGGCAGTGCAAAGCGCAACAGGTGCTGCTGCACCCGCCGCACCACCACATTGCTGCCAGCTCGATTTTGAGCCGGCGTCAATGTTAAGGCCCAGTGTACTGCAGGGCTGATGGGCAGAAACGCTGTTTCCACCCACCGGCCCTGCGGTGAACTTCTAAAAGGGCCGGCGGTGCGGCCGGATGGTGGTGCAAGTTTGGCGGGCAGCCTCCGCCGCCTGCCAAACTCAGAATGAGGACTGAAGTGTAAGCTTCTCTTTCTTCATGACTCTATGAAAATGATTCCCAGTCCTGTTTACCCTCCAAGACAGCAAAGCATGCAGTCTTGTCAATTTTGGGTGTTGTCTGTCCATTCAGTTGCCCCTACACATAGACTCAGTTTGTCTATATCCTTACCTTGTCACTTAGACATTCTGTTTCTATCTATCTATCTATCTATCTATCTATCTATCTATCTATCTATCTATCTATCTATCTATCTATCTATCTATCTATCTATCTATCTATCTATCTATCTACCTATCAATCCATCTGAAAAAAAACAAAAAGTTAAAGTAACATTATAGTTAGGTGTAATAAAAATATCTGTTTTAGTTTAAAAAATAGATTTGGAAATTCACAAAAAAAAACGTTAACGTTTTGACAAAAAAACACACAAATTCAGAAGTTATAGTTCGCAGCACTAATTGTAACTTGTGCCCTGGCCATGCACTGCTTATCACCCCACATATGGCATCAATCAGGGCATGTTTTATGACATCATTAATGGCATCTCAAATTAAATCATTGAGGACATCACTGATGACATAATCCAATGAGTGTGCTAGCCTGTTTACCTAGTGGCAGGTAGCTGTTATATTACTTTTCTACTTAATTTTGTACAGCTTGGATTTAGATAATGTGTGTTAGTGTTTACAAAATGCCTGTCTCCTAATGCACCATAGCTTTGTAGAGGTATTGAACATGTTACACATTTTTTAATTCAATGTGACTTTTGTTCAATATGATCCAGACAAGCCTTGTTGCTCTACAGATAATGTTTTCTATAGGATAAATATTCTAAGTAGTAGATACTAACTTAGATAGTAGGTTCTTTAGCACTTTAACATTGTGGTTATTTTTAGCAAATAGTAATTTTTTGACAGTGGTTGCATAGAGTGTATGATATTCTTAGATTTTCTTATCACAGTGTCACTGTTTGTAAACAGTGTGATACAGAGCAAATTCTCTGTATATTGAAAAAAACTGTTTACAGTACCTTCTTTTTGGCTCATATCATTTTCATCTCTCAGTATAGGTTCAATGAGTGTCAAGGTTTTGATACAGATATAAGCTTTGCATAGTAGGGCATTTGATTTTGAAGTGGCATTCACTATTTTGCCTTTCTGCCAACAATTGTATAAATATTGAAAACTGCAGTCAAAGTGTGTTTTGTGAATGTTAGAAATGGGGTTGGGGTCTTTGGTCGGTAGTCAGAATACCCCCATCCAAGCAAGGAGCCTCAGTCTAGTCAGGGTAAGTCACACACAATCCAAATTATCCTGTACCCACCCTCTGGTAGCTTGGCACTGAGCAGTCAGGCTTAACTTAGAAGGCAATGTGTAAAGTATTTGTGCAATAAATCATGCAATAACACATTAAAACTCCACAAAAATACACCACACAGTGTTTAGAAAAATATGTAATATTTATCTGGTTAGATGTACACCAAAACGATCGAAATGCAATAAGTACATGTTGAAATATCACTATAAAAATGATATAAAGTGTCTTTGGTCTTTTAAAAAGCAACAATTGTCTCTTGCAAGCACAAAGTACCTAGTTTGCATTCAAATTCTGTGAAAGGGACCGCAGAGGAGGAGAAGTGTGGAAAAAGTGGAGGTGTGTGTTGATTTTTCCGGCGCCCACATCATTGAGTTTTCATGCAGGGCAGACTTTGCATCGATTTCCAGTGCATAGACTGGAATCCTCTTCGAGTTGCGGGGTTTTCGGACACCCCGGGGACAATGCGTCAAAATCCCGGGCATGCAGGACGAAGTCACAGGGGCTGTGTCGATCCTGTGGGCGATGCATTGAAATTTCTCCCACACGGCAGGCGCTGTGTTGATTCCTCTCAGGAAGTCGGGCTGAGTTGTTCCGGCTCGACTTTGCGTCAAACCAGTGGGACGTGTGTCAAATTTCCGGTCGCAATGCTGGCGGTGCATCAATCTTCTCGTGAAGTCGGCCTGCGTCGTTCCGGTTCGGTGTGCATTGATTTTCTCACTGCGATGCAGGCTGTGTGTCGTTTCTTGCAGGCAGTGCGTCGATTTTCACTGCTCAAGTGGTTCTTTTGCAGAAAGGAAGTCTTTTTGGTCCTGAGACTTCAGGGAACAGGAGGCAAGCTCTATCCAAGCCATTGGAGAGCACTTCTCAGCACAGCCAGAGAACAGCAAGGCAGCAGGGCAACAGCAAGGCTCAGAAAAGCAGTCCAGGTGAGTCATTTGGGCAGCCAGGCAGTTCTTCTTGACAGGTTGGAGATTTTGGTTTAGGGTTTCTTCTCCGGGAAGTGTCTGTGAAGTAGAAGTGTCTACCTCAGAAGTGTCTAAGTTGGTAGGGTCAAAGACCCTGCTTAAAGGCCCAAATGTGCCTTTGAAGTGAGGGTGACTTCAAAAAGTGGCTTAGAAGTGCACAAGGTCACCTTTCAGTTCCATCCCGTCTGCCAGGGTCCAAGTAGGGGGTGTGGCAGTCCTTTGTGTGGGGACATGCTACTGTCCTTTGACATGTAAGTGTCAGGCCCTCCACCCTCCCAGCCCAGGAAGACCCATTCAATATGCAGATGTATGTAAGTTTGACTGAGCATCCTGTGTTTGGGGTTGTCTGAGTGAATGCACAAGGGAGCTGTCAACTAAACCTAGCCAGACATGGATTTTAAGGCACTGAAGGATTTAAGTGTAGAGAAACGCTCTCTTTCTAAAAGTAGCATTTCTAAAATAGTAAAATAAAATCCAGCTTCACCATTAAGCAGAATTTTTGTATCACCATTCTGGCCATACTAAATATGACCTGGCTACTCCTTTCAGATCAGGATCTACCACTCAAATAGTATATGAGGGTAGCCCTAATGCTATCATATAAAAGGGGCAGGCCTCACAGCAGTGTAAAACAAATTTAGGAGTTTTACACTACCAGGACATATAGAACACAAATGTTCATGTCCTGCCTTTTACCTACATAGCACACTGCCCTATGGGCTACCTAGGGCCTACATTAGTGGTGACTTATATGTAGAAAGAGGGGAGTTTAAGGCTTGGCAAGTACTTGTAAATGCCAAGTCGAAGTGGTAGTGAAACTGCACACACAGGCACTGCAGAGGCAGGCCTGAGACATGGTTAAGGGGCTACTTATGTGGGTGGCACAACCAGTGCTGCAGCCCACTTGTAGCATTTAATTTACAGGCCCTGGGCACATGCAGTGCACTTGACTAGGGACTTAGACGTAAATTAAATAAGCCAGTTGGGTATGAGCCAATGTCACCATGTTTTAAGGAGAGAGCATATGCACTTTAGCACTGGTTAGCAGTGGGAAAGTGTGTAGAGTCCTAAAGTGAAATGAGATCAGAAAAAGAGGAAGAGGAAGGCAAAAAGTTTGGGGGTGATCCTGCAGAAAGGCCATATTCAACAGTGTATATTTGTGGTTGATTATTAATTTGATCTATGCTACCTATAGAGTGAATGCTGTGGACTCAATGTTGCATATAAATCTTGTTTTCAACATCTAAATGAGTTGTATATGTGGTGGTAGTATTAATGGATGATTTTCTTCTGAGCTATTTTATACTTACTGTCAGACCTCCAATGTCATCTTCATTAATAGAGTAATGTGATATGTGCGAAAGAGAAGTTTGGATGATGCCATCAATGATGTCATTTGAGATATCATCAGTGATGTCATGAATTATGTTATATGTGAGGTGATAAGTGGTGCAAGGCAGGGGCACAAGTTACAGTTACTGCTGCTAACTATAACTGCTGAATTTCTGTTTTTTTTTAGTTCAAAACGTTAACGTTGCCAGCGAGAAATTCACCTAACTATAATGTAACTTTAACCATTGATTTTTCCAGTGAATTTCTAGGGTTTTTTAAGTTAATAAATGTATTATTTAATGCTATTCTGTAATAGAGTAGTGAATGAAACATTGTTGGATATTTATCTTTTAAAGTGATCACTTTCTTGAGATGCTCACAGGAGTCGGATGCACAATACCCTACGCACACTCCAATGGGGCTGTACTTCCTTTTTGGCTCTTGTGAACCATTTGTGGGATTGTATACTTAAAATGCTGATTGAGGCAGAAAATGTGTTTATGTATTGTCTATAGAAGATATAAAGGAAGCATCAGAGTGTGTACATGGACTGGCCTCTTCTGTCAGACCTCTCTCTCAGATGATGGATGTGCGTAGTAGGTTGTGTGGAGAGAGACTGGCCTCTCTGCAGGGACCTCTCTCTCAGATGATGTGGTGTGTGTGTGTAGAAGTGAGTGGAGAGGGACTTTCCGTTCTAGTCAGATCTCTCTCTCAGGTGACAGGTGCACACATTAGTGTGTGTTCACTGATTAGCCTCTCATTTCGGACCTCTCTCTCAGATGTCGAATGTGCGTGTGGATAAACTGACCTCTCTTTTAAGACATTGCTCTCAGACGATGGGTGTGCGTACTAGGTTATGTGGAAAGTTACTGGTCTCACTGATAGTACCACTCTCTCAGATGATGGGTGTGTAGGGTGTTTCGAAAGGGACAGGCCTCTCCACTGAGATATCTCTCTCAGATGACATGTGTGCATAGTAGTGAAAAGAGAGGGCCTTCTCCTTCCTCACAAATCCCTCTCTGAGATGACTGGTGTGAGTACTAGGATCTGGGAACAAATAATTCCTCTCTGCTGAGACATCTTTCTCAGATTATAAGTGTGCAAAGTAGTGAGAGGAGAGGGACTGCCCTTCCCTCTCTTTAAAATTACAGGTGTGCCTAGAGTAAGTGCAGAGGGACTACCATTTCCTCTCACACCTCTCTCTGGGTTTGTCAGTGCATGTGGTAGTGAGTGGAGAGGGACTGCTCTTTTCTCTCAGACCTCTCTCTGAGATGATAGATGTGCATATTAGACTGTGTACATGGATTGGCCTCTCTTGTCAGAACTGCCTCTCAGATGATGGGTGTGAATAGTAGGGTGTGTGGAGAGAGACTGTTCTCTCTACTGAAATCTCTGTATCAGATGATGGGTATGTGAAGTAGGGTGTGTTGATGGGCTGTCCTCTCCTTTAAGACCTCTCTCTCAGACGGTGTGTGTGCATAGTAGAGTGTGTGCATTATTTTACCTCTCATTTCAGACCTCTTTCTCAGATGATGGATGTCCATAGTAGGGTGTGTGCATGGACTGGCCTCTCCTTTCAGACCTCTCTTTCAGATGATGAGTGTGCGTAGTAGGGTGTGTGGATGGACTGGCCTCTCCTGGCAGACCTCTCTCTCGGATGATGGGTTTGCATAGTAGGTTGTGTGGAGAAAGACTGGCCTCTCTACTAAGACCTCTGTCTGAGATGACGAATGTGCATAGTAGTGAGCAAAGAGGGACTATCCTTTCCTCTCAGATCTCTCTCGGACATGAAAGGTGTGCGTATTAGGGTGTATACACATACTGGCCTCTGCAGACAGACCTCTCTCTCAGATGAAGGGTGTGTTTAGTAGGACGTGTGGAG
The DNA here is from genome assembly GCF_031143425.1 of Pleurodeles waltl. Taxonomy (NCBI): domain Eukaryota; kingdom Metazoa; phylum Chordata; class Amphibia; order Caudata; family Salamandridae; genus Pleurodeles; species Pleurodeles waltl. The sequence goes on from NC_090445.1 coordinate 1,304,712,093, forward strand.
AGAGACTGGCCTCTCCACTGAAATCTCTCTCTCAGATGGCAAGTGTGCTTAGCATTGGGTAAAAAGGGATTTGCCTTTCATCACAGGCCTGACTCTGACATGATAAATGTGGGTAGTAGGTTATGGGAACATATATTGGCCTCTCTGCTGCAACATCTCTCTCAGATGATGGGTGTGCATATTCATGAGTAGAGAGTGACTGCCCTTTTCTCTCAGACCTCTCTCTTAGATGATGTGTGTGAGTAGTGGTAAGTGAAAAGGAACTGCCCTTTCCTCTCAGGCCTCTCTCAGAGACTGCAAGTGTGCATAGTAGTGAGTGGAGAGGGAATTCACCTTTGCTCTCAGACCTCTCTCTGAGTTGACAGGTATGCATATTAGAGTGTGTACATGGACTGGCCTCTCCTGTTAGACCTTTCTCACAGATGATGGGTGTGCGTAGTAGGGTGTGTGGAGAGAGACTAGCCTCTCCACTGAGACTTCTGTCTCAGGTAGGTAGGAGGTGTGCAAAGGAGGGTGTGTTAAGTGCCTGGCCTCTCCTTTCACACCTTTAGCTGAGATAACAGGCGTTCATTGTAGTAAGTGTGGAGGGACTAGTCTCTCTTGTCAGATCTTTCTCTCTTATGATGGGTGTGCATAGTAGTGAGTGTGGAGGGACTGGCCTCTCACTTCAGACCTCTCTCCCAGATGACAAGTGTGCATGGTAGGGTTTGTGGTGAGAAATGGCCTCTCTGCTGAGACACCTCTCTCACATGACGGGTGTGTGCAGTGTGTTGAATGGTGAGGAAGGAGCCTCTCGTTTGAGTCTTTTCTCTCTCAGATAACAGGTGTGTGTAGTAGGGATGGGGATGGACTACTATATACAATTATGTCTGAGACTTAATTACTCAAAAAAATACTAAATGGATTTAGACCAAATCACAAAAAGCACAGTCTGTGGACCAAGATCTAGCTTCCTGCCAAATTTGGTGTATTTCAGTTCAGCAGTTTGTGCTGTAGCCCTGTCTAAAGAAGTCTATAAAAAATGCTTGGGCATTTCGTGTTTTGAGACCCCCTTTTGTCACTCCCCCAGCTTGACAAATCATCTCAAAACTTTCCCAAAAAGTGCTGAGGTGGGTGAACTTTTTTGGGAACGTTTTGTGAAGATTCATCAAACAGGGACGATGTCATTAGCAATCTAAATAACGCTCTTCCTATGGAAAAGCAGACCTAATTATACCTACCTAGTGGTATATATAACTATAGATATAGATATATATAGATATATACATAGATATAGATATAGATATAGATAAAGATATAGATAGTTAGGACCATGTTTCCATAGAAAAAGTGTTTTTGACTTGCTTATATCTTTGGCACTGTTTGATGAGTCTTCACAAAATTCTCCAAACAAAGTGTTCTGCTGATTCTTGTTGCGTATGGAAAGTTTCATTGTTATCTGTAATGCAGGGGCCAAGAAAAAGGGGGGGGGGTAAAAAAGTTGTGTTTCCCATCCTAATTCTCATAGGACCTTTAGACACTTCTACAGCCCGAACAGCTGGATGGAATTACACCAAATTTGGCAGAAAGCTAGCTTTCGGTACACAGATTACGCTTTCACTTATTTGGAGTAAATCAGTTGATTACATTTTGAGAAATGTAAGGACCTCCAAATGTTAAATCTCTGGCCTTGACAACTTCACGAATAATGCCGAGCTTGTGCATGGAAATGCACAGCTCTGATTAGCTGCCAACACTTCAAACACGGAAGTGTTGGCAGCTATCTTGGGACTCAGCTTCAACCAAGTCCCAGTAAAATAACAATTTAAAAAAAGGGGCAAGGATAGAGCTACCCTGACCTCTATCTCTAGTGCAAGGGTCCCAGAGGGAACACCCCTACCCCCCGGAGCTAAAAAGCATTAAAAAATAAATGGATTCAAGGTGGATCCTTGAATTCAGGATTTAAATTTTTTTAAAAAGAGCGCAGGCTACAGCAAGGTTGCGGGGGCATTGATTTATATACGTGGCGGGGCAGCCCTCAGCCTGGGGTTCGCCACCTTTCCGGGGATTTGAAAACATGAAATGTGGGAGGGGGCTCACCTGCCCGCCCACAGCCCTGGGGACCGCCACCTTCCAGCAACATGGACTGTAAAAGAATGTAGGCGGGAGGGCCACACAGCCCCCACTGCAGCCTCTGGGACCACCACCTCCCCAAGGCATTCATCATATTGTGTGCAGGGGGAGTGCGTGGCCTCCTAGCAGCCCTTGGGACCACCACCTTTCTGGGGCATTAAGTACATTTGGTTTGGGGGCTGCACCCCCCCCTGCATCCCCAGGGACCAGCACCTCCCCTGGGCAGATATAAAAAAAAGAGATTGGGGGCTGTTTCGAACTCCCTGCAGCACCGAGGACCACCACCTCCCTGGGGCTAAGTATGTTGAAGGAGTGCCAGGAGGCCCCCCTCAAGGAGCCAATGATGGCCCTGGGGACTACTACTCCTGAAGGCGGGCTCCTGCTACATCCCAGGGTACCCACACTGCCCAAGCTGCCACCAAGCCACCACAAACACTCTCGTCTGATGAACAGACAGCTGTCAAAGGTAACTATAACTCACGCCCTTGCCATGCACTGCTAATTACCTCAAATATAGCACAATTCATGACAACTTCGATAACTTCTTTAAAAATATAAATGAAACATTAACAGTCAAATTATTCAATAAAAAACTGTTCATGGTGGGGGCACGAGTTATTGTTACTTTAGGGCATTAGTAATAGTTACTTGAAAGATCTCTAACTATAAATGTTGAATTTCTTCGGTTTAAATTCAGATCCTAACTTTAACGCCCCTGTAAACTGTGGATTTTTCAATGAAAAAAACAATATGTATATATATATATATATTAACTGAAAAATCCAAGCATTAATGTTGTGTTATAATTACGTGAATATGTCATTTATAACTTAAAAACACAGAAATTCACCGGTTATATTTAGCCAAGTTAAGTATAACTTGCACCTCTTTCATGCTCTGTTATGACCCCACATGTTATGTCACCCATATGTTCTGTTTCATCATTTATAACATCACTGATGACATCTCAGATGACATCATTGATGGCATCTTCGATGATATCAGCCAAGCTTCTTTTGCACATATTACTCTATAGACTAGTATAGCATTAGAGACCTGATTGTGAGTACAAAATAGATCAGAATAATGTGAAGAATCATTTATGCCATCACACACACAATTCCATTAGGTGTACCAAGCATGTGTTAGCTGCAAATTTAACCCTATCCCATGCACTTCATAGGTCGTATAGTTCACATTAACAATCAACCACAAATATATGGGAAACCCTTATTATCATGAGAAGTATGGCACAAAGTAATAAAAAGTATTTACTAAGAGAAGTGTACTGTCTAAGAACACTTGTCAAAAGACACTATTCATGTAAAATAACCAAAGTCTGAAGGTGCTAAAGATCATATTACCTGCAGCCTTCATGCTATGGTGAAAACGGTATAGATAACTTTTACTAATCAACCACATATTAATGTTGTCATCATTGACACAGATTGTGAAACCACATAAAGACTGTAATACAACTGATAGCTCAAGAGAAAAACGTACAAACCAGCTTACCACAAACTTGCATATCCTTCCCTCTGTTTGGGATATCACCCTAGTTCCTTGGATTTTGAAGTTGTGAGGGTTGAGAGGTATATATTAGAGGTAGATGTAAGTTTGATGTATTGCAATGTTGTGTTAGATATGTATGTGGTTTGAGAATTGGTCATTTGGTATAGTTGTCTGCATGTAACAAACATTTATACATATTGGACCTTGTGGTGAATGAGTACTGAGCTTGTAGCCACATGTTCCAAAAGTCTTCTGCTAACAAGTGTATGGCCTAGAGACACCACATTCACATTGGTAAAGGAGTTAACTGGGCACATACAGCCTGCATTTTGATGGAGTGCCAACATTGTCTGTTTGGGAAGATGTGAACTGTGTGGTGAGGTGGCTGACGTGCCACATGAGTGCAGTCAATTGCATCTAGAACATGTGGGAAGTGGGAAATGAGCTGAAAATCCCCAGCTATCATTTGCCTTCCTGCCAGTGTATGTGGCATGTCTATGTAGAGATGCACTCTCCTGTTTATGCATCTCATAACCTAATGTGAACATTGAGGCTGACTTGGCTGTGAAATGCCAACAATATCACTGGACATCCTCGAAAAGGATCCAGTTGCAAAGAAATGTAGAGTTGGTAAAATCTTCACATAGGCTGGGCTAGCCTGGGAGTGGCATGCCTCAGAATCACAATCGTGCTCCCATTCACAGGTAGGAAGTAGAAGCTGGAAAGCACATTTTGGATAGACTTTCCAAAGATGTTAATTCTTTACCTGAAAATCCTCTCAACTCTTCTTCGCCTTATCCTCTTCCTCACATCATTCATTCATTTGCATGATATGGGATGAATCCAGAAACAGGTTCAGTGACATGTTGAAAGGTCTGAATGAGTTTGATCTGCTTGCTCTGTGATTGGCTGTTGGCTAACAACATTATGATGTAGATGGGTGGGGGATGGTAAACACACTCCCTGGTGTGTGTGAAATGTTGGAAATGTAAATTTTGAATTGAGGTTTCAGTCAGTCAGTCATAAATTATTTTATTTGGCTTCAACCTTAAAAGTATAAAAACAATAACATGTACAGAGTTCATTATAAAATCCTATGCAAAAACAGTTGATTATACAAAGTTCATCTAAAAAGAAAATTCCCTATTACATAATACATTCACACACAAAATTCATAATCCATTCTAATTCTTATTGACTAACTCTACTGACATGATTCATTAAATTATTTCAACCTTCAGCCAATTTCATTTCCTGCTAATTCTTTAAAAGATGCAGTACTAACCAAATTATCCCACATACAATTCTAATGGGACTCAGAACCTTACAATTACATAAAGTGCAATTTCCAATTTAAAGTGCTCTACATTTTACTTCACGTCTCTTTAATACATGGCAAATTTTCCATATTACCATCAACCAATATAATTTTTTTAAATAATCTACTTGCACCATTTCAAACTCTTCATTCGCCTTTACTCGCTACATTATATGCGGCACTATAAGTTCAGTTAAGACCCCTCTTAATCCTATTAGAAATTGGCCTAGCGCACAAGTTACATTCAAAAATCTCATGTCTATTAGTAGCCAAAGCGCTTGATCCCGATTAATAATATTATATTCCTTAAAAACTGGTTTTAAAAACATCTTACATACCTCTAAAAACCAATAGAAGTCCAAAAGTAGGTGTTGCGTGCTGAATTTCCCTTGTAAGCCATATGTACATACGCACCAGGTATCCTTGAGAAAATATTTTGCTTTAGGGCCCCTATAGCCTGTGTTCAGCCCAATTCGGAATTTTAACACTGAGTCCCTTAGTCTTGGGCTAGGTAGAGCCCCTATATTGGGGACATTTTCCGGGTTCCTCCATCCCCCTACCATTCCCTGAGTTGAGATTTTACACTCTAAATACTTCAGATCTATTTCTCAAGCCCTTTCCTTCACTATTGTTCGGAAGTTTTGTTTTGGGATCTGTGCACCGCGCCACTGATTACCAGGTAAGCCTAAGGGAACGCAGATCTTCTCTAACCATCCTCTCACTTGTAACGCCAAATACAACTGCTTGCTATTTCTTTTTTACACAATCTTGCGATCTTACAAATCCCTTGTGCTTAACCAAAACTTCAACGCTGCTTGCAGTCCCTGGTAAGTCCATGCCGTCATTTGACATTCTGCTCTTATAGCTTGTAACATACTTGAAAGAGGTAGCGATAGCATACCCTTTACGCAAATGCTTTCTTCTGACTCCCAATTTAATTGCCCTGAGAGTGTTAAAACGTCCACCCCATTTTGAAAATGGGGACGTACCATGGCATTAAAAGCAGTAATAACCGGCTGGAGGGAAGGACCCCCATATTTGCTACAAAATTGTTTCAATCCCCAGACCGATGATAAATCTTTATTTTTTAGGGCTTCAATATGATCTTTCCATCTCAAGTCTGAGTCAAACCACACGCCTAGATATTTATATTTTTTTACCTTCTCTAGCTTTTCACCTCCTAGCAGGTAAGCAAAATCACTCTTCACTTTTCCTATAGACATAATTTATGTTTTTTCCAAATTTACTACCATTTTTTTCCTTTGGCAATAAGAGTGGAACACCTCTAATTTCCTCTGTAGACCTAACTCCGTCATTATCAATAAATCTTCAGCATGTAATGGGCAGGAAACATGTATGCCATCCATTTTTGGGCTTAGGCCTTTGACCTCCTGCAGCAACCGAGGCAAGTCTGACAGAAATAATGTAAATAATATTAGTGCCAACACACATCCTTGGCGCAAATAATTTTTTATGGGGATCTGTTTTGACTATGAACCACTCGTGTCTTTTACTTGGGCCCAATTTTGTAGGTGCAGACCCTGAAGGAGATATAATAAATCTAAATTGATCCCTAACTGTCTTAGCATGTCCCATAGAAATTTCTAACAAACCAAATGCGGTGCGAAAATCCACAAAACAACAGAACAGGCTTCCTCGCATTTCCATTGATTTTTTTGCTAAAGACCACAAACTAAAGCAGTGGTCGATTGTCGAGTGCCCTTCCTTAAATCTGCCTTGGTCTACAGGTATCACATCATTTTCCTCTTCCCGTTCTTTAATTAACCTCAGCAATATCTTTCTGAATACCTTTTCACCTATGTCTAATAAACTTATTTTGGTTGTATTGGGTCCTCCTTTTTATGGATCGGTCTTATCATGGCACCTTTCAAATTCTCTGGAAAACGGCCATAATCAAGAATTTTACAAAACGTATCATGAAAAAATGTAGTCCACCAATCAATGTTTTTTTTAAAATTATTATAGCTGGGAGATTGTCTGCCCCACTTTAGTTAGTTTAAGTGCTACAATAGTTTATTTTATTTTTTTGTGGGGCAAAAGCAAATCTCATACTCTCACCCGTCTTCCTGGTGACGCAATATCCTTCCTCAGCATCGATACCATTATATACAATAGACAGATATTTATTCTAATCCTCTTCTTCAACCGAACACCGCATGGTTTCTGTTTTTTTCCCTCCCTTACCAACTGCCAGAAGCCCCTAATATTCTGTGTTCTTATCACTTCGATCATTTTGTCCCAATTTTTGCTAATATATTCCCGTTTCTTCAGTCTTATGATTGTTTTATAACTCTGTTTTGCCTGACTGAGCAGCACTTCTGTGTCAATAATGGGTCTTTTCCTAAATTCCCTTTCTAATCTTCGCATCTTTTGCTCTTTGCACCTACATTTCCAATTAAACCATACTTTACTATTATTAATCTTATATGGTTCTCCCTTCATCTTTTCCACTTGCGGGTTCTTTAATTTAGTTTTTAGGCAGTTTACCATTAACGCAATGCCCCTAATATAGCCTTTAAACATATCTCTTGGATCTTCCTCCATTGTAAGATTTGGACAATTTACAATCAATTCATTGAGTGCTTTTGGACTACTTTCTGTTAGGCGGGTCGTTATCCTATGAGGGTACGCAACTAGTGCTATCAGCGCCTTTTCTCTCTGATTTTTATCGGTTGACTGTATTGTTAATCGAAGTGGCCAATGATCGCTGCCCTCTATATGCTCAACTTCAAAGTCCTGCACTTCTCCAAAGGACCAAGCATTTACAAAGGCATAATCAATGGGGAAAATCGGGTTTCCTATTAGAAAAGTCTTGTTTTGCCGGGTGATCCTTCTTCATACGTCCATTTTGACAGAACATACCTAGAGATCCCAAGGTTCTTCCTAAGGACAAATCACATGCAGAACATTCTACATTTGGGAAGATGCTATTTGGAATTTGTGCAACAACCAGTAGCTCTTTATACAATTTGTCAATATTATTGGGATCATTGGGATTAAGTTTGTGGTTAAAATCTCCCAACTTTAGGGTCAAGTATCCTGATTTACCAATGCTTAACAATTCCAGATCTTCCTCAAACAGACCCCGCTGAATGTCGTAATCATACATATTCCCCGGTTGTATATACACATTAATTATTATTAACCATAATTGTATTGTAGAGATCCACCTGGCCTGCCAATAGCCAACAACATTTCTTTTTTTATTTCTATAAACGTATTCGCTATTCTTGTTAAAGCTAAGGTTATTAGGCTCCCTGATGGGCGACCTAACCCTTGCTGTGTTGCTCCCCTGAAGAGTCTCATTAAACCATCTACTGGATCAGGTTCGTCGCACAACCAAGCTTCCTGGAAACACATTATATCACACTTTTCAAACTCTCCTTTAAATAAGCCTTGTTTTAAATGTTTTTTATAACCTCCCAAATTCCAGGAAAAAATTCAAACGGCTGTGGGATGGGCTTAACTCCTAGTCCATGACACTAAATTTGCCACTCCTATAATTATCACGAGGGTTTACAAGGGGATCGAAACAATTCCTCCACTGTGGGTCATTATTTTCAGTAACTACAGTTACACTTAGACTGCCGTTATTTCTATCCATGCACCTTCTTCGATTGCTATTATATAACAAATTACAGTGCACTTGATTAGGGAACAGACCTGAATGACACGTAAGGGCCCTCCCATCTTGAGTCTCAAACCCTAATTCAATTTGCTGTACTAATCTTATACCCTCCTTCCATAACTCCGCCTATGTTTGCAGTACCAGACGTCTAATGCATTCAGAGTAGAAGAGTGCTTTAGTCACCTCTTCCCCCTCCGGGCTTAGTATAAATCCTATTTGCTTTATATCTTCTGACTCGATTTCACATAGACTTGGACACCGGGCCATAACTTCTAGAAGGCAGGTAGGATTCAGAAGTTTTAACTTTCTACGCCTTTTGAGGTTTTGTTTTATGACTAACATTCACATTTAAACAGAATATGAGAGAAAAATGATAGGTAAGTCCTTTTTATATTTAGATTAAGACCCTCATTATGACTTCAGCGGTCTACTACGTAGACTGCCGAAGTCCCACCAGCCACAAGACCACCAGTGATGGCAGTCACACGAAACCAGGCAAGGTGATCGAGCGACAAGGGGGGGGTCGAGTGTTGTGCGTGAATGGGGGGAGTGTTTGTGTGAATGGAAGGGGATGGGGGGTATTGTGTGTGTTTGTGTGCTTGTGTATGCAAGTGTATGTGTGTGTGTGTGAATGTGTGTATGCTGGGGGTGGGGGGTGTTGGAATGGGGATCACGGTGGGTGGGCTGGAATGGGGATCAGGGCTGTCAAGGCTTAGGGGTGGGGGGGCTTCAGATGGGGTCAGGGTAGGGTCCTACAAGGAGGGGGGTCAGAGAGTGCTGCAGTGGCGACAGGAATGAGCATTCCTTTCCCCAGTAACATTACCACCAGGGATTCTGTGGCGGTGCTGCCGCCATGGAATTGCTGGCGGTAAGGATGTACAAAATACCATGGGTGGTGTTAGGTGGACCGCCAGGTCGAAGGTGGTATACCTTCGGCCATGCGGTCCTACCGCCCTGGCGGTACAGGTGGCTGCAATAAAGCCAGTTCACTACCACTGTCAAAATTTGGAGGACCTGCACCGCCACACTGTTGACGGTCTGCCCGCCACTGCTGGCATGGTGGTGCAGGACCACCAAAGTCATAAAGACCCCCTATATGCTTCAATATTTTTACAAAATATAATTCTGTTTTATAGTTGCCATCTGTAGGATAATACCATTATATTACTGTGAAGCTATTTACACAATTTTTTTCCACATTGTTTTGGGTGTGGATTTTTCCCACCTCAATAACTCCTCAAAGACCCACCAAGTATACCTAATTGCTCCACGACAGTCCCCTCACATGTAATCCACAGTTGTTGGCTTTCATCCCCCTGAGTTACGTGTGTCCCGCACTTATTGTTTACTCTAATGTTTAGTTACATATTGCCACACTTTGCTGCTTCCTACATTACAGTCAGATGGATGATTGAAACTGCAATTGTTTATAAAAAAATTTAACTACCGTTTGTTGTACTGCAAAATGTACTACATGATGTGGTGTCTGATTAAGGACCTCAGTGAGGAGAATTGCACCTCGGTCTATCCTATTATTTCATTGTTGCATGCACCGCCCCAAGGGCAGAGACTCTGCATTTCGTGCAGCAACTCCATCCAAATTGGGGAGACTCTCCTACCATAATTCTACTTCTCATAAGTGCCTTTGTGAATACAGAAACATAGTAAAAAGTGAAAGTCTAAGTTAACCTTTGTGAATCAAGCCCATACCTGTTAAGAGTCAGAGCAATGGCACTGAAATCTGTTTAGCAGGCCCCAGTGAACCTTCAGAGTAAACAAAAAAACATCAGCATCAGTCTAAAAATGTGGGGGGTGATCATGCAAAAAGAGGCATTTCCTTACAGATGTGAAACAGATTTTTTTCATAATTTTAGCCCCTGATGGGGGTCCCAATGGGTCACAGTATTCCTAATGTCCTTTTGAAAAAAAAAAACATTTCAGGAAGGGGGACATAGATGCTGAATCCTATAAAGGCCACCACAACATTTATTTCCATGTTGCGACCTGCCAATCGGAGTGCTGGCTCTGAAAGGCCCCTTAGCCAATCAAAAGGCTTCAATTTTTTTATTTTCAAAAAGATTTCAAATTTGAACCTTAATTTGTCTAATGCTAGTAAACGGAATAACACCAAATCACAAAAAATACACTTTCTGGATAAAGAACTAGCTTATTGACATATTTGGGGTTATTCTGTTCAGCGTTTTCACTGTATTGCAGTTAGAAAATCTATATGCATATTGCATGGGTAAAATTGTGTTTTAGGACCCACCCCCCTTGTTTTCTTGGCCCCCAAATCTTTCCAGGAAGGAGATGGGATGAAATTGTCAAATGGCACAAAAATTATTCGCAAAATAATAAATCAATTTTCTGTGATACTCACCCAATCATTAATATTTGTAAACCCTGCTTTTTCAGTTGCAGAATATTCAGTTTTTGTGCCTGCTGTAGGAGGCTGGACTGGCTTGTAGTGTGTACCAAGGGGTACTTACACCTTGCACCAGGCCCAGTTATCCCTTATTAGTGTATAGGGTTTCTAGTAGTTTAGGCTGATAGATAATGGTAGCTTAGCAGAGCAGCTTAGGCTGAACTAGGAGACGAGTGACGCTCCTACAGTACCACTAGTGTCATATGCACAATATCATAAGAAAACACAATACACAGATATACTAAAAATAAAGGTACTTTATTTTTATGACAATATGCCAAAAGTATCTCAGTGAGTACCCTCAGTATGAGGATAGCAAATATACACAAGATATATGTACACAATACCAAAATATGCAGTAATAGTATTAGAAAACAGTGCAAACAATGTATAGTTACAATAGGATGCAATGGGGACACATAGGGATAGGGGCAACACAAACCATATACTCCAAAAGTGGAATGCGAACCACGAATGGACCCCAAACCTATGTGACCTTGTAGAGGGTCGCTGGGACTGTAAGAAAACAGTTAGGGTTAGGAAAAAAGCCCACCCCAAGACCCTGAAAAGTGAGTGCAAAGTGCACTAAAGTTCCCCAAAGGACATAGAAGTCGTGATAGGGGAATTCTGCAGGAAAGACACAAATCAACAATGCAACAACAATGGATTTCCAAACGAGGGTACTTGTGGAACAAGGGGACCAAGTCCAAAAGTCACAAGCAAGTCGGAGATGGGCAGATGCCCAGGAAATGCCAGCTGTGGGTGCAAAGAAGCTGCTACTGGACAGTAGAAGCTGAAGATTCTGTGGGAACGACAAGGGCTAGGAACTTCTCCTTTGGAGGACGGATCCCTCACGCCGTGGAGAGTTGTGCAGAAGTGTTTTCCTGAAGAAAGACCACCAACAAGCCTTGCTAGCTGCAAATCATGTGGTTAGGGTTTTTGGATGCTGTTGTGGCCCAGGAGGGACCAGGATTTCGCCAATTGCGTCTGGGGACAGAGGGGGCGTCGAGCAAGACAAGGAGCCCTCTCAGAAGCAGGCAGCACCCGCAGAAGTCCCGGAACAGGCACTACAAATTGGAATGAAACGGTGCTCACCCAAAGTTGCACAAAGGAGTCCCACGCCGCCGGAGGACAACTTAGGCGGTCGTGCAATGCAGGTTAGAGTGCCGTGGACACAGGCTGGACTGTGCACAAAGGATTTCCACCGGAAGTGCACGGAGGCTGGAGTAGCTGCAAAAGTCGCGGTTCCCAGCAATGCAGTCTGGCGTGGGGAGGCAAGGACTTACCTCCACCAAACTTGGACTGAAGAGTCACTGGACTGTGGGAGTCACTTGGACAGAGTTGCTGGATTCAAGGGACCTCACTCGTCGTGCTGAGAGGAGACCCAGGGTACCGGTGATGCAGTTCTTTGGTGCCTGCGGTTGCAGGGGGACGATTCCGTCGACCCACGGGAGATTTCTTCGGAGCTTCTAGTGCAGAGAGGAGGCAGACTACCCCCACAGCATGCACCATCAGGAAAGCAGTCGAGAAGGCGGCAGGATCAGCGTTACAGAGTTGCAGTAGTCGTCTTTGCTACTTTGTTGCAGTTTTGCAGGCTTCCAGCGCGGTCAGTAGTCGATTGCTTGGCAGAAGGTGAAGAGAGAGATGCAGAGGAACTCGGATGAGCTCTTGCATTCGTTATCTAAGGAAATCCCCAAAGCAGAGACCCTAAATAGCCAGAAAAGAGGGCTTGGCTACTTAGGAGAGAAGATAGGCTAGCAACACCTGAAGGAGCCTATCAGAAGGAGTCTCTGACGTCACCTGCTGGCCCTGGCCACTCAGAGCAGTCCAGTGTGCCAGCAGCACCTCTGTTTCCAAGATGGCAGAGGTCTGGAGCACACTGGAGCAGCTCTGGGTACCTCCCAGGGGAGGTGCAGGTCAGGGGAGTGGTCACTCCCCTTTCCTTTGTCCAGTTTCGCGCCAGAGCAGGGCTGAGGGGTCCCTGAACCGGTGTAGACTGGCTTATGCAGAAATGGGCACCATCTGTGCCCTGAAAGCATTTTCAGAGGCTGGGGGAGGCTACTCCTCCACAGCCCTAACACCATTTTCCAAAGGGAGAGGGTGTAACACCCTCTCTCAGAGGAAGTCCTTTGTTCTGCCTTCCTGGGCCAGGCCTGGCTGGACCCCAGGAGGGCAGAAACCTGTCTGAGGGGTTGGCAGCAGCAGCAGCAGCAGCTGCAGTGAAACCCCGGGAAAGGCAGTTTGGCAGTGCCAGGGTCTGTGCTAGAGACCCGTGGGATCATGGAATTGTGCCAACTATGCCAGGATGGTATAGAGGGGGCAATTCCATGATCATAGACATGTTACATGGCCATTTTCGGAGTTACCATTGTGAAGCTACATATAGGTAGTGACCTATATGTAGTGCACGCATGTAATGGTGTCCCCGCACTCACAAAGTCCGGGGAATTGGCCCTGAACAATGTGGGGGTACCTTGGCTAGTGCCAGGGTGCCCACACACTAAGAAACTTAGCACCCAACCTTTACCAGGTAAAGGTTAGACATATAGGTGACTTATAAGTTACTTAAGTACAGTGTAAAATGCTGTGAAATAACGTGGACGTTATTTCACTCAGGCTGCAGTGGCAGGCCTGTGTAAGAATTGTCAGAGCTCCCTATGGGTGGCAAAAGAAATGCTGCAGCCCATAGGGATCTCCTGGAACCCCAATACCTCAGTACCATATACTAGGGAATGATAAGGGTGTTCCAGTATGCCAATGTAAATTGGTAAAATTGGTCACTAGCCTGTTAGTGACAATTTGTAAAGAGAGAGCATAACCACTGAGGTTCTGGTTAGCAGAGCCTCAGTGAGACAGTTAGGCACCACACAGGGAACACATACCTATAGGTCACAAACATATGAGCACTGGGGTCCTGACTAGCAGGGTCCCAGTGACACATAACAAACATACTGAAAACATAGGGTTTTTACTATGAGCACTGGGCCCTGGCTAGCAGGATCCCAGTGAGACAGTGAAAACACCCTGGCATACACTCACAAACAGGCCAAAAGTGGGGGTAACAAGGCTAGAAAGAGGCTACTTTCTCACACCTGCCATAAACTTTTCTGTGTCCAGAGCTTTGTCAGAGGATCCAGGGTTGTTATGATAACAACATCACTAATCAGCATCATGTACAGGAGACAATACTTTTCTTACTGCCAGTGTTGAGGATTTATTCTAAATCTAATTTCTGGAAGTTATAGGTTTGATGACAAGCAAATGTTGTAGTTAGCCACACTCCTTTTTACATTTTCAGCATCTATTAATGCATTAATTTGAGTGATTTCAACTTTACAGTGTATTCTACACCTAAAATGTTTTAGGTTATATTTCTCAGCAAATCAACCTAAACCTTTTTAATTTTCTTTCTCTTTTTCTGATTTTTCAGTTTTCAATTCATTTGAACAATCACTATAATGATTAGCTAGTTCTTGTGATGGTAAAACAACCACTCTCCAAGTATAACAACGAAAGAGAGAACAGATTTGTATTATTGTAGAGCTCTTTTCAATGTCATGCAAATCTACCTAAACCTTTTGAATTTTCTTTCTCTTTTTCAGATTTTTCAGTTTTCAATTAATTTGAACAATCACTATAATGATTAGCTAGTTCTTGTGATGGTACACAACCACTCTCCAAGTATAACAACGAAAGAGAGAACAGATTTGTATTATTGTAGATCTCTTTTCAATGTCATGCAGTTCTATTGTTTAGTTTGTTCAAAGGTAAATGCTTATGATCTAAATGCCATAAATCAAATGTCACTTTTGGCGATTTATTTATCACCAGTACTCTTACTCAGCAGGAAATGTTGAATTCCCATGCCTGTACTGACTCATCTATTTAAGTCTGATGCTGTTTCTAGAAAGGTTTTGATTCATCCTCACAAGTTCCAAATGGATTTTTAGATCCATGTGTTCACTATATTTCTCAATTTTTCTTCAGTCTGAGTCTTTGAATTATTCCTGGGACTTTGCAAGGTCCGTTAATGAGTCCTTATCGATCATTGATTGATAGCATGCAGTACATTAAATCAGTTATGTAATGAGATAGAAAGAGGGCAATGCTATCAAATAATGTAAATATTTCAGCAATTCCTTAATTTGGTTCAATGCCACTAAACACTGAATAAAGCTGTTTAACTACACATTGCAGCACTTTATCTTTTCCTGATCCCAGAGTCCATCCCGTGTTGAATTATTGTGCTGCAGTTTGTTAATGTGCCTCAGTGCTTCATACATACTTTTAATCCGTTGAGCTGCATGCATTCCTGGTGCTTTCGACCATGTATTTCACAAACCCATTGTGCAGCAATTCTAAGCATGTCTGAGGTTTTTTTTATTACTGTTTACTAAAGGTCTTTAAAATGCAATAGTTCACATATTCTTGTACTTATGTTTGTAGTTACTGATTGATGGGGTTTGAAACGCATGGAAAGTTTCTAAAACTCTCTTATTGCTAATATCTTCCAGTGTCCAGCGTTTTTTGTGCGTTTCCCTTTTCAGTGCAAGAAAAGTTTTGTGACCTAAAAGTTAACAAGGCATCTTGTTGTCTGGACTGGACCTGGCCTAGCAGTTCAGATTTGAATGTTACTATCCAACGGGACCAAGACTGATTTCAATAGAGCATTTCTCTGTCTAAAGTGGAATAGTAAGAAACAAACAATAGACTGTAGTGCAGCCCTGATCAATCACATGCTGCTGAGATCAAGTCAATCATTCATCTATCACCTTGTTTGTTGGGGGCTTCACAATAGGATAGTAATTTACCGGTGCCCTGAAAATGGCAGTATAATGGAAAAGAGGGTGGACAAAACATAAAAACTGATTCAGAATTAGGTCCTTTTCGCATCTTATAACTGAGGCTTTAGCCTTTACTTTCAGGTGATAAATCACTTGATAAATCACTTATTTTGATGTTCACTTTCAATAAGTGATTAGACTAGTCTATGGGTCTGTATCCTGGCTAACGGCTTAGGAGCTGATTAGGAGTCTGGAAGTCTGTTGGCGCAGTCAGGAGTATGCTGCCTAGCCAGCGGCCTCCCGACCTCCATATTAGACATTCCCACAGGGCTGGAGGGGTCAGCAGCACAGTCAGTGGTGCTGGCTGCTGGATCCTGCTAAATCACAAAAGAGAGTATGGGGTTCTTGTAACTATAGGTAGATCGATAGTGTGCCAGTTGCGACACTAGACCAATCTTATACCTTGACTAAAGGTAAATTGTGGATGGATTGTGGGGTGGTATGAGGTCTGTAGAGGGGGATTTCCTTTACGGACTAGGTGGTCTCACACACTATATAGTGTCATGCTTCATCATATGACCACCTAGCCCCACCCAGGTAGGACAATACCACCTGGGCGGACTCGACCTCACTGTTAAAGGAACAGGAGGGAGTGCGTAAATTAATTTGATTTCTGGAAAAAGGGGATCCAGCTATGCTATGGAAATAAAAACACCTACTCAGATACCCGGGTGAGTTTAATAGAAGGTTCTGTGTGGTGTGATTAAAAGAAATGGAGAACCAGTGTGAGAACAATGACTCACAAGGTTACCTATCTAAAAGAAGTAGCCGACATGTTTCTGCCCTTATGATTGAGCTATGGAGGGTCTATGGGCATTCATCAGGGCGTTGGATCCCTGTTGCATATGCTTATTAAGCGCTTCAGAAATAATCACAGTAGAAAAAGGGGTGAGGAAGGGCCTACCTTAACCAAGGGAATACCTGGGGAGGACCTACAATAAATAAAATAATAAAAACAGACCAAAATTGACGGTGAGAAGGTAATCCACAGCAAACCACAACACACGTGACAAATTTCATGCAGAACACAGGAGTACTGGTTGCAATTATAAATAACAGTCGCAGCAATGCTAGCTATGCAAGGCGAACGATAGGTAAGGGCAGACAATTCCTTACCCTAACACTCGAGGCTAGTAGCCTCTGGTATCCTGGAGAGGGAGCGTCCCCTTATAGTCAGACTCTAGGGTTAGGAGGAAAAGAGCAGAAGGGAAGAACAAAGATGAAAAAGAATAGAAAGAGGGTATCAAGAAATAGACGGTAGAAGCCAAGAACAGGGTGAAAGCAGTAGAAATCTGAGAGGGAGGTCACTGGAGAGGGGAAAAGGGAAGGTAAAAAGGAAAAAACGGGGGAGGACAAAGAAAAAAGAAAGAAGAAGAAGGAAAAGAAGGAAGAAAACAAGAGAAAAAGGAAGGGGGAACAGAACCTGAGAAAAAGAAGGGAAAAAAAGAGAGAAAAAGAAAAAAGAAAGACATGTGGAAAGTTGAAACAGGAGAGAGGAGGGAGAAAGGAGGCTTCTTATCTGTGTCTCCAACGTTGGCCGACTCACTGCATCAAAGGTGGGCGCTCTCTGTGCGCCTATACCGACCTCTCCTTCAGGACCGCTTGGGTAAAGTGGCCTGATTGTCGGTAGCTGATATAGTGGTCTAAATAGGGTAGAATGAGCTACAGCTGCTGGCAATCACCGTCGCGGCCCGGGGGCCGGAAGTCTTGCGAGCTGCTTTCGTTTCTGTAGGCCAAGGAGGACACCGCCCGGCCCCAGACGTGTCAGGGGCCGGAAATGGCCTATAGTGAAAGGGGGCGCCCATGTGTGACGCTGCCCTCCCGTATTGATCCGTAGGGGATCACCAGAGCCGCCGTGTCCGGCGGCCGTGGCTCAGGGAGATCCCTTGCTTGGGTGGATACGCCCAACCCGCGAGTGTTGTCAGGAAACGTAGTTTCCCGGCATCTCTGCGGGATGCCTGCACGCGTGTCATTGGGAAACGTAGTTTCCCAGTGGCGAGCGAGGCTGCCATAGGGTCGGTCTGGAAAAGGAAGGATGGTGGGGGAAAGGGGGAGAAGGGAGAGGGAGGGTGGGAAAAGGAGCTGATTAGGAGTCTGGAAGTCTGTTGGCGCAGTCAGGAGTATGCTGCCTAGCCAGCGGCCTCCCGACCTCCATATTAGACGTTCCCACAGGACTGGAGGGGTCAGCAGCACAGTCAGTGGCGCTGGCTGCTGGATCCTGCTGACACCAATGCTGGCTGCACCCACCACACAGCCAGCAAGTCCTGCTCAGTGCTGTAATGCACCATGTCTTGTATGGCAGACAGTGTGTGCTGTGATGATGCTGGCAGGGAGGCCCGTGCACTGCCGGCAACATTGACAATTGCTGTCCTGGGGCCCCCTTCTGCCCCCTTTTCTGCCTTTCAACCGACCTTTGGTGTCCCTGTCCTAAATATGGATGGCGATGCCACTGCCGACACCGCCTCCATTTTCCCCAGCCCTCCTGACCACCACTGCCATGGTGAGGCAGGAGTTGGTGGTGTTGGCAGTCTTGTGGCAGTCTGACTGCCACCATGCAAATTGGGCAGTCAAACTGCCAAGAACTCAGCAGTTGCGACACCAAACTTCGTGCAGCAGTCTTAGGACTGTCGTACTCATAATTGGCCCCTTAGAAATTACATGCCCCATATTTATGATATGGCACACCATGGTGCACGTTAGGTAACTAGAGTCAAACATTTTGACGCTTTGCAGGATTAGTGCCAAACATGTTTACGCTAATCCTGCAAAGTGAAAGGAGGCCTGTTGAAAACAACAGGAGTGTCATTTTAACACCTGCCATAGGCAGTCATTAAAAATTACACTGAGGATGATGCAGTGAAATCTCATAGGTACCACAGCGTCATTTTTCTGGCCCTCCTCATGCCAGAATGCCCCCCTTGTATACATTATGCTTGATGCAGCCATAATAAAGCGAAGGTGTTTACAAAGTGGCACAATGCGTGCATTGCACCACTTTGTAAATATGGTTCTTCGTTTTTGCCAACCTAACGCCACATTACCATAAAAAAATGGTGCTAATGTGGAGGAAGGTGGCACAAGGGCCTCATAAATATACATTCATGTTTCTCAAACATACTTCTAATCATTCTATTGTAAGATCTTCTGGCTTTCCGTGAGCTTGATCATAGTTTGTATATTGAAATACATTGCTTCTGAATCATCCAAAAGTGGACACCCTGCAGCCTCTTACTACAAATCCCTTAATTGTCACATTTCTTCAGTCCATAGCCAGAGGAACTATGGCTGTTCTCATTTCTACCCACTTTTTTTTGCCTGGATGTGGTTGAGCCTGGTCCTTTCACTATTAAGAGTGTGTCTAGACAATTGTTTTTTATTTCAGATCCAATGCCTTTAACATGTCTCCTATTTCTTTTTATTTTGTCACTAAGCATTACTCCTTCTCCCCTCTGTGAGAATGAACCCCACTTTTGGCTCTCAACACAGCCAGGTTGAAAGAGCTGATGTTGCAAATGTGTCCTAATTGTGAGACAATGGATTATTAACTGGTGTAGAAAGTAGCTATGACACAGGCTTAGCAGGACTGATTAAAGAAAATTAATAAAGCATTTGGAAGTACCAATGCATTTAAAAATTCAAAACCAAAATACAGTAAGATTCCAATCTCATTTATTAAAAATAGAGAATAATTTAATGAACAAAATGACACCAAAACAACAACAATACAATAAGGGGAACAAGGAATCTGAATTTTTAAAGTTGTTGAAAGGGGGCATCTTAAATATGGTGCCTGTGTAGGAGCATTTTCCCGCAGCTCTGCTGCCAGCCTATTGTATCAAAACAGATACGGTCACTCCCTGGACATTTCCATGACCTTCCCACAACAGAGAGTCAGCAGCCACTGCCAATGCTTCACAGGGGAGCCCGCTGTCTCTCTACACTGCCATAAACAAACACTGGAGTGCTAGAGACAGACTACATATCTTGCCCGGCTGGGCACAGGGGAAGGTAGGTGGACATGCAGCTTGAGAGTCACAACACCTTGCTCCTGGACAATGGTGAAGAGTCGGCTTATTGTCCCCATCTCCCTGCATGCCTAAGGTGTCTGTAGCCTGGGGATAGGGGAGTGCCAGCTGTAGATGCCTGTGTGCGGGTCTTCCTGGAGGCCACTGTTGGCCTAGTGGGGCCGAGACACCATCTACGGCTCAGCCTCTAGCTATGGAGAGACTGTTAGTGGTACAGTTGCTTCCTGCACTTCCTGGCCAGCTGACCACCTTGGGAGTGGTGCCACGGAATGAAGCACCTACTTTTCCTGCATGATACTCGAGGGTGGAGAGAGAAACATTGAGATACCTAGGGATCTTTTCTTTGAGGCACCATCTCCTCCATTGGAGGTGAGAGATCACTGTAGGGGGCCTGCATAGCCCAATCTGTGCCCTGGCTTGGTGTGTGGAGAGTCTCCCCAGCACCACCCACCACTTCCCAAACAAGCCTGGTCATTTGGACCTTTCTGCTGCTGCCGTTTGCCACAGCCTGGGCCACTACCAAGAGGCGGTCACACTGCTTGATGGCTCCACAACCGATGCCACCTACGATACTGGAGTGAACCACATGGCAGAACTCTCCTTTGGCTCTTGGACCCCATCTCTTAGACCTTCCATGACTGCAGCTGGTGTATTGCTGGTCCATGGTGGACTCTCAGTTTTGATTGAATATGTGACAGTGGGGTCCTGACACACACCTCTCCTGCCTCAGCCTGCATCTTTTTGGTGGTACACAGGGCCTCAAACTCGCACCACAATAAACTCTCACTGTGACACCAAGAAAGACAGCTCCCTTAAGGACATATTCATCAAAACCCCAGCGAAGAAGACAGAATGTATGCCCGACCCACATGAAAAAGATGATGACATTAGTGGTAGAGGATGCTCCCATGATGCAGTCCTTTTTGGAACAACTATTGAAGGCCCTCAGGGAGGATTTTGCAACCCTCAAATAAGATCTAGCGTAGGAGGTGAAGGACCTCAGAAGGGACGTCTGTGACTTAGGCCAAAGAATGAACTAGCTCGAACAAACTTATGACACATGTGAAGAGTAACTGGATATTCACCAATGAGAACTTCTTGAGCTGCGAGATAATCCAAAACTACACCACCAGCTGCAGGATTTAGAAAACAGCTCTCGCCGCTCCAATATCTGGATCAAAGGAATTCCTCTGCTGGCGATACCAGAGAATCTGGAAGCTTTTGCTGTTCGTCTTTTTTGTCACATGATCATGGAGCTTACAGACCAAGACATTGTTCTCGAATGCATTCACAGGGGAGGCCGCTCATCCACTCCCTAGGTCAGGCAGAAGACATTCTCACTTGCCTGCACTACTATAGGCAAAAGGAGATCAAACCTACCATTACTTTGAAGGCTTCAAGATAGGTCTGTATCAAGACTTTCCCCATGACACTACAGTGCCACTGGTCCTTTGACAACTAACAGACTTCCTCTGTGAGCAGGCGGTCAGTTACGAATGGGGACACCCCTTCTGTCTCCAATTTGTAAGGAACAATGTGACACAGAACATCCAAACCAAAGAGGAAAACCGGTCGCTGATGGACATGCCATTAGTCTCTGGGTATCCCTTGGCCAAATTGTCTTCATAGGGTCTGACTTTCCCTTCTGTAGGCTTGCGACGCTCAATGTGTCCAAAGAACAACAACTTGCGCAAGCCCTAGAAAACTGAGAATCACAAAGAATGAGCTGCACTGATACGGCAACTAAAGTTTCACAATTGGGCATCATAAGAAGGTGGTGTCCACTAATGTATTTTTTTGTTGCAAGAGCAACGGAGGCACCTCAATATGGAGTTTTCAAATTCTCTTTTGTTGATGGTCCTAGGCCCCAGGCTGCGACCCCTCCCACAGTAGACAATGGGGGTCATTACAACATTGGCGGTAAAAGCCGCTTACCGCCGTGCAGAAGAACGCAAATACACCGCCGCCGCCGCGGGAGACCGCCACAGCTATTATGACACACATCACGGAATCTGCCGAAATTCAGACACCCACACAAGTCCGCCACACCAAAGGTCACCGATAAATATGCGGAAACAAATCCTCCACCTCCACGCCAACAGAAACACGCCCATGCTATTACGACACACGAATCCACGCGGCGGTCTTTCAACCGCAGTATTACATTGGCGCTACACACCGCCGCGCTCAAAATACACACACATCTACAAAACAACACCACATTGGACAATTACAAATACACACACCTGATACACGTACACACACCACTCCCACACACCCAACACCATATAAAACACACACCCACATCACCCACAAACCCCTACGACCAGAAATTAGAGACGAAGGCCAGAGAGAGACAGCACAGAATAGATAACACCATCACACAGAGGCACACTACACCATCAGCCACACAACATCTACGCATAAAACACCACATACCACTACACTCACCACACTCTTCAACACATACACCACCCAACACATCACACACAACACCCCATGTCACGCCAAAGAAACCCCCGCTTCTCCGAGGAGGAGCTCAGGGTCATGGTGGAGGAAATCATCAGGGTAGAGCCACAACTATTTGGCTCACAGGTACAGTACACATCCATAGCCAGGAAGATGGAGCTATGGCAAAGAATAGTCGACAGGGTCAACGCTGTGGGACAGCACCCAAGAAATAGGGAGGACATCAGGAAGAGGTGGAATGACCTACGGGGGAAGGTGCGTTCCACGGTATCCAGGCACCACATCGCGGTACAGCGGACTGGCGGCGGACCCCCACCTCCTCCCCCACAACTAACAACATGTGAGGAGCAAGTCTTGTCCATCTTGCATCCTGAGGGCCTCGCAGGAGTCGTTGGAGGAACGGACACTGGTAAGTCTAATCTTCACTATCATATCCCCCACCCTACCTGCATGCTATCACACACCCCCACCCTCACACCCTCCCCTATCACCCTAACTCCTCACTAATCTACCCATAACACCAACCACCCATCCCAACCCCAAGACCTGCATGACACAACTAAGCATGGACACCCATCACTAAAGCATGCCCACTGCACAGACCCACAACACCCCCCAACCATCACCACACAAGCCCCCACACAGGAATGCCTGCACTGGGGTTCACGCACACCCAACCATTGCACACCATTAAACACACACATGCAATAATCATGTACTTATACCCCCGCAGGAACCTGAAGGAACGTCACCACACCAGATGGTCCAGACAACACCACTCCACCCCCAGAAGAGGCCCCCAGTGACGACAGCAGCTCTGCCCTACTGGATCTTGATGACCAGCCCGGACCATCGTGGGCCTCAGGACAGTCGGTTCCCCTTGCCCAGCCACAGCCCAACACCGAGCTTCCACCCTCTGGTAACCCCAGCACAGCACCCACCCAGCGGGCCCATACCTCCCTACCCAGGACAGGTCAATCAGCGGTTTCTCCACCACTATAGGGCACCCAGGGTAACCCACCAACCCAACAACAACAGGGACCTGGGGGCGGTGGTAGTGGGCACATGGTCCAGGGGACGGAGGCACAGGAACACCGGGGAACTGGGAGGGCTGCTGTGCGACAGAGGGAGGACAGGCCAAAGGAACCCACTCTCCACGAGGCCCTATCCTCCATCATGGGAGCATACCACCACTCCCAGGAGACGATGGCAACGGTCCTGGACAAGTTGCAGGAGACCCTGCGTCTGCAGGAGGAGCAGTATTTGGGGTTCAGGGAGGAGCTCAGGACCATCGGCTCCGCCCTGGGCACCATCGTAGGGGTGCTGACGGACATTCAAAAGACCTTGAGGGACACCGTGGCACTCCAAGGGGCCCCTGACACTAGCCAGGACGATGAAATGCCCACCACCTCCGCCGGTGCTAGTGGACAGGATGCCCCGCCACAGGACCACCACACCAGCACCCCACCCCCTGCAGACGGACAACCACCACGAAAGCAGGCCCTGAGATCCAGGAACAGGACAGAGCAAGATGGCAAGACCCCCGCCAGGAAATAAGACCACCCTGATTGTCCCCCCACTGTCCCACTTTGTTACCCTGTCCAGATTGGAACTGCCCCAGCTCCACTTCCAATGGCCAGATGTGCAATGTACCTGTGAGACTAATAGACAGGACTCTGCCATGGACATTCTTCCACCATGACCTCTCCCCATTTCACAACCCCCCTATATTTTTATGCACTTCAATAAACACCCTTGAAACCTCAATAATATTGGAGTCAGTCAATGATTGTGAACTTTGTATTGTCAATTACAGTGTTAAAAAAGGTTACCAATTGGAAGGTCAACATACCAATGTCACACATCACAAGCCTTTCAAGGGTGCAAGCTGTTGACACGTAGGTTACCACATTACTGAAACTGAAATGGAAGGGGACAACTCAGTTACCAAATAGGGAGTGAAATGTAGGTAGAGGATGGAGGTAGACGTGTGAAATGTAATATAATGTGGAACATGAAATTGTACTCACCTGTGTCTCATTGAAAATATTGCTGTATGACTGACTCCCTGTTGTCGTTTTCATCTTCATCAGCTTCCTCCTCATCACTGTCCACAGGCTCCACAGGCTCACCCGCTGCAACAACACCGTCATCTGGATCATCCTCCTGCAGAAAAGGCACCTGGCGTCGCAATGCCAAGTTATGGAGCATGGAGCAGGCGATGATGATGTCGCACACCTTCTTCGGTGAGTAGAATAGGGACCCACCTGTCATATGGAGGCACCTGAACCTGGCCTTCAGGAGGCCGAAGGTACGCTTGATCACCCTCCTAGTCCGCCCATGGGCCTCATTGTACCGTTCCTCTGCCCTGGTCCTGGGATTCCTCACTGGGGTTAGTAGCCAGGACAGGTTGGGGTAACCAGAGTCCCCCAATAGCCATACACAGTGCCTCTGGAGTTCACCCATCATATCAGGGATGCTGCTATTCCACAGGATGTAGGCATCATGCACTGAGCCAGGGAACATTGCATTTACCTGCGAGATGTACTGATCTGCCAAACAGACCATCTGGACATTCATCGAATGATAACTCTTCCTGTTCCTGTACACCTGTTCATTCCTGCGGGGGGACCAGAGTTACATGGGTCCCATCAATGGCACCTATGACGCTGGGGATATGTCCAAGGGCATAGAAGTCACCTTTCACTGTAGGCAAATCCGCCACCTCAGGGAAAATGATGTATCTGTTTACGGTTTTCAGCAGGGCAGACAACACTCTGGACAACACGTTGGAAAACATAGGCTGGGACATCCCTGATGCCATGGCCACTGTTGTCTGAAAAGACCCACTTGCAAAGAAATGGAGCACTGACAGCACCTGCACGTCAGGGGGGATTCCAGTCGGAAGGTGGATTGGTGACATCAGGTCTGGCTCCAACTGGGTACATAGTTCCTGGATTGTGGCACGGTCAAACCGGTAGGTCGCGATGACATGTCGCTCTTCCATTGTCAACAGGTCCACCAGCGGTCGGTACACCGGCGGATTCCGCCATCTTCCAATATGTACCAACTGACGGTGCCTAAGAAGGGCAATAGCGAAAAAACTGTCAGCATTCCTCCAGGTATGTACCCACAGTCACACACAAGACTACCCCAGACAATTAACCCATCCGGGAAAGGTTTTGAGTGTAGGCCTCGGTATGTGTGACGCAGTAGTAATTGAAGCCATGTGGGCCCCTGAAATGGCGGCTGCCTGACCTCTAAACTGGGACAATGGAATTGTGGGGTAACTGCGCTGGCATTGGACACCGTCGCGGTAGGCGGTTGTAGAGCGCAGCGCAATGCTGCATTGCTTGGCATTGGACCCTATGGGTCCCAGGAGCCAATGAACAGGTGCGCTGGCGGTGATGATGCGCACCGCCGCGGACGTCATCACCATTTTCTATCTCTTCAATCACTAGATACCTGACCTTTGACAGGAGAGGACCTACACTGCTAGTGCTGCTGTGACCTCGGTCTGGAAGCGACGATGGCTGCTGCGTCTGGGGAAAGGGCCCCTGCCTTCACTGCACAGGAGTTGGAGAAACTTGTGGATGGGGTCCTCCCCCAGTATACGCTACTCTACGGTCCTCCAGACCAACAGGTTAGTACACAGGGAGCACGTTGTATGGGCTAGGCCTGGGTGGACAGGGCTGGGTGGATGAGGGAAGGGGGCAGAGTACATAGAACAGTCATGCATGGGGATGAATGGGCCACAGGGATAGAGTTGGGAGGGGGCCAATTACAACGACGGTGCTGTAGGTAATGACTGTTCCTCTTTCCTTGTGCATGTCATGTAGGTCAGCGCCCACCAGAAGAGGGACATTTGGCGTGCCATCGCCAAGGAAGTCCGGACCCTGGGGGCCCACCAGAGACGGGGCACCCACTGCCGGAAGAGATGGGAGGACATTCCCCGCTGCAGCAAGAAGACGGCGGAGTCTCAGCTGGGGATGGTCTCCCAACGTGGGAGGGGTGCCCGTCGCACCATGACCCCCCTGATGTTCCGGATCCTGGCGGTGGCCTACCCGGAGTTGGATGGGCACTTAAGGACATCACAGCAGACACAAGGGGGTGAGTACAACCTCATCCTATGGACTTTGCGTGCAGTGGAGCTGTCTGGGTCGGGGTGGTGGGCTGTGGGTGTCCCTAGGCCAGGGCGAGTTAGGTAGGCAAGGCCCCTCCATTATGTAGGCCATGTGGCACTCTACCCCAGCTAAAAAAAAAAGGCAAATTGATGTATAGTTGCCCCTTTGCCATCCATGTGGGCAGATTTCTACCATTGCCATGAAGGCCATATCCCAGAAATTGCATGTGCAGAGGGCAGGAGCACGGCGTAATGCAGGGGGCTGCTGCGTTTGTCTTGTCCGCCAACTGTAGCGTTATGTCATGCACTAAAACTCTCTTTCTTCTGTCTCCACCCTTTTTCTGCTCTGCCTGTCCTTCTGTACATCAGCATCAACAGGCGGAGGTACAGTGGCACCGGAGCACGAGGGAGCTGCATCCCACATGGCCATGGAGGGCCACACCACAGACTCTGAATTCACCAGTGGGATGGAGGGCGAGGGGAGCTTCACGTCGCCACAGGATCACCAAACCGCGACACAGACTTGTCCGCCGATGGGAGCTCCCCTGTGGGGGCGGCACCATCTGTGCGCCCCACTTCTACAGGTACAGCCGCCACATCCCCTACCAGCACCGCCCTGCCAGCAGCCACTCAGCGTTCGCCCCGTGCCCGCTCACCCAGGAGGGTGGACATCACCTTCGCCCCAGGCACCTCAGGCCCTGCCCCAGTCACCCCTGCTGCCCTCAGTGAGGAGGCCATTGACCTCCTCAGGTCACTCACTGTTGGGCAGTCTACCATTGTGAATGCCATCCAGGGTGTAGAACGAGAGTTGAAACACGGTAATGCATTCCTGGAAGGCATTCATTCTGGTCAGGCTGTCCTTCAGCGAACCCTGCAATCTCTGGCCTCAGCACTGATGGCAGCCATTGTCCCTGTGTCCAGCCTCCCCCCTTCAACTTCCTCCACCCAGACCCAATCCCCTGTTCCCCAGCCCATCCCAAGCACAGCTACAGACCAGCATGCACACAAGTCAACACACACAAGTAGCTCAAGCAAACATAGGCACCACACACGCCACAGGCACTCACACAAGCATCAGACCCATACAGACACAGCAACATCCACAGTCTCCACTGTGTCCCCTTCCTCCTCTTCTCCCTCCTCCCTCCCAGTGTCGTCTACACACACACCTGCATGCACCACATCTACAGGCACTAGGACTCGCACCAGGACACCCAGCACCACAAGCCGCTCACCTGCACTCACCACCTCCACTGCCATATACACATCCCCTGTGTCCTCTCCCAGTGTGTCTGTGACGCCCCCTCCCAAAGTACACAAACGCCGGCAATCACTCACCCAACATCCATCCACCTCATGACAGCCTCCAGTACCTGCACCTGCACCCAAAACAGCTAAAGTGACACCTCCTACAACCACCTCCTCTTCCTCCACTCCCAGAGCCCCTCCAGCTACCCATCCCAGTGTACGTCAGAAACTGTCCCTATGTCAAATTGACCTTTTTGCCCCCACCCCCCCCCTCCAATTCATCAGTCCCGTCGTAGCGCCTCAGCCAAAAAGCCTCCAGTACCAGTGGTGCGTGTACCAGGTTTTTGGAGTGCCCCGTCCACCAGGGCAGGCAGTAGGACCCGGAGCCAAGGCACTGTCAGCCCACCCCCTGTAAAGGCTCCGAAATTGGAGAGTGGACGACGGGACCGTGTCATGACTCCTGGTGGGACAAACAGTGAAATAGGATCCAAGGCGATTGGTGAGTCATCTGTAACTCAAAAGAAGGTGGGGAAGGTCCCGAAAAAGTCTCCCCAACCTGTTGTGAGTGTCACGGCGGAGAAGTGCGCCATCATTTGCTGCGGTCCAGACACAACCGCCAGCACCGTCGTCACTGGTCCAGAGACCACCGCCAGAGTCATAGCCCAGGAGGGCCCAAGTATCGTAACTGGTCAGGAGACCACCACCAGAGTCATAGCCCAGGAGGGCCCAAGTATCGTTACTGGTCAGGAGACCACCGCCGGAGTAACAGCCCAGGAGGGTTCAAGTATCATAACTGGTCAGGAGACCACCGCCAGAGTCATAGCCCAGGAGGGCCCAAGTATCGTTACTGGTCAGGAGACCACCGCCACTGCCGGAGTCACAGCCCAGGAGGGCTCAAGTATCGTAACTGGTCAGGAGACCACCGCCAGAGTCATAGCCCAGGAAGGCTCAAGTATCGTTACTGGTCAGGAGACCACCGCCACTGCCGGAGTCACAGCCCATGAGGGTCCAGAATCCCACAGCCCCGCTGGGCAATGATGGAACGTCAAGCCACACACCAACGTCCAGTTTGGAGTTCGTTATGCCACACACCAACGTCCAGTGTGGAGTTCGTCATGCCACACACCAATGTCCAGTGTGGAGATCGTCATGCCACACACCAATGTCCAGTGTGGAGATCGTAATGCCACACACCAATGTCCACTGTGGAGATCGTAATGCCACACACCAATATCCGTACCAGAACCGCCATGGCAAAGCACCGCTGAACAAGGCCAAGACCGCCATGGTGAAGACCGCTGAACAGGGCAAAGACTGCCATGGCAAAGCACCGCTGAACAGTCCATAGCCAGCCATGGCAAAGAACCGCTGAACAAGGCCAAGACCGCCATGGTGAAGACCGCTGAACAGGGCAAAGACCGCCATGGCAAAGCACCGCTGAACATTCTATAGCCAGCTATGGCAAAGCACCGCTGAACAAGGCCAAGACCGCCATGGTGAAGACCGCTGAACAGGGCAAAGACTGCCATGGCAAAGCACCGCTGAACAAGGCCAAGACCGCCATGGTGAAGACCGCTGAACAGGGCAAAGACTGCCATGGCAAAGCACCGCTGAACAGTCCATAGCCAGCCATGGCAAAGCACCGCTGAACAAGGCCAAGACCGACATGGTGAAGACCCCTGAACAGGGCAAAGACTGCCATGGCAAAGCACCGCTGAACAAGGCCAAGACCGCCATGGTGAAGACCGCTGAACAGGGCAAAGACCGCCATGGTGAAGACCGCTGAACAGGGCAAAGACTGCCATGGCAAAGCACCTCTGAACAGGGCAAAGACCGTGTGGGTATGAATAGTCCGGCACATCAGGCATCGGTCTCCCATGTGCAGCTGGGACTGTGACAGGACATGTACTTTCACGGGGATACTCATCCAGTCTGGGCACCAGTCCCACCCAGTACCGGTAGAGAACTGCATCTACTTGCGAAGATGTGTCTTTGCACTCCCCAGGATGGCACAGTGGGCAACCCACCCACTGTAGAGACTTGAGAGACTGTGGCTTTGCACTCCCCAGGATGTAACAGTGGGCAAGCCACCCACTGTAGAGACTTGAGAGACTGTGGCTTTGCACTCCCCAGGATGGCACAGTGGGCAACCCACCCACTGAAGTGACTTGAGAGACTGTGGCTTTGCACTCCCCAGGATGTAACAGTGGGCAAGCCACCCACTTGTTAGACTTGAGAGACTGTGGCTTAGCACTCCCCAGGATGTAACAGTGTGCAAGCCTACCACTGTAGAGACTTGAGAGACTGTGGCTTTGCACTCCCCAGGATGGCACAGTGGGCAACCCACCCACTGAAGTGACTTGAGAGACTGTGGCTTTACACTCCCAGGATACATCAATGGGCATGGAGCCCCGTCGTGGATCCGGCTCCGCATTCATCTCGCTGAGGTGCCCCCCCTTCCCTTCCCCCTGAGGTGCCTGTAGTGTTTCTATCTGATGCCCCGGCAGTGTTCTCTCGGATTTTGGTCAGGTATCTATTGTGGGCGTCGCCCATGCATTTTTGGACTGTTGGTGCACGGACATTGTTGTGTACATATCTGCACTACTTCTTGTATTGTACATTTATTTTTGACAGATTTCGTGATATATATATCCGTATATTTTTTAATGAGTAGTATATTGGCACAATACAAAGTTTGACCGCTATTCGATTTGTCTTTGCATTCTTCCGGGGGGGATTGTGGGTTGTTACTGTGATTTTTGTGAATGCATTGGTGTGTATGTTGTAATATGCGAGGGTGGGGGTGGGGGTGTTTGGTGGGTGTCCCCGTAACTTTTGCCTCCCCCCTCCCCGTGTCGTAGGTGCTGTACTCACCGGTATGTTCTGCCCCTACGTCGCTGTTGGTCGTAGATGAGCAGGAATGCAAGGGCAGGGAGTATTTGTAGTTCCGGATCCATGGTGTCCTCGTTCCTCGTGGGATGTGTTGAGGTGAGCGTTTTCCCATAGCAAAAGCTGTTTCCGCCGTGTTTTTATCCACGGTGAATCCGCCCCGGAAAAGGTGGCGGATTGGTGTGTTGTGATAGTGTGGGCGGTACATTGTCTTCCGCCTGTCTGTTGGCGGTGACAGCCGCGCTGTTTGTCTGTACCGCCGTGGCGGGCGGTGTGTTAAAGTGGCTGTCTTAGTTGGTGGTTTCCGCCAGGGTCGTAATTCCCTTTTTTTGTCCGCCGGCCTGTTTGCGGTATTACCGCAGCTTTAACACCGTCCGCCAGGGTTGTAATGACCACCAATGTTTTCAGCAGCGGAGCAGTCTGCGATATTCTGTGATGGTGATGGGATTACCGCGGAACGTCAACATGGGCCCTCAAAGTTTAATTTTATTTTTTCCCAGGCAGGGAACTGCTTTGTTTCTGTCTTATTTGTTATTCCCTTCCCTTTCTCCTGTGATGATGTATGCCTGCTCACTTCCTTTGCAGACATCAGATTCTGGCAACACTACCGGAGATCCCTTGCTAGCCCACCGGTCTAGCTGGTACTCACCAGGCCCTCTCCCAGCAAAATCCTTAGCGCATTACATTGCCTCCAGGCTGGTAAAGCTCCTGGTCATGATGGGTATCGCCTGCTGTTTTATAAAGCATTTGGGACACTCTTGGCCCCCATTCTAATGAGGCTTCATAGTAATTTTAGCACTACTGCCTCTCTGACTCCCACAATGCATCTGGCTTTGATTGCTGTCATTCCTAAACCGGGGAAAGATCCTAAATGCTGCTCCTCATACCTCACCATTTCATTATTAAATGTAGATGCAAAGATTTTCATGGGTATCCTGGCTAACAGATTATCTCCCTATACACAGGGACTGGTGGACCCTGACTAGACCGGGTTTGTACCCAAGAGGAGTTGCAGCGACAACACCAAACACCTCTGCCACCTTTCAAACAGGACACAATGCTCCAGCATACCTGCCCTTCTCCTATAGACGGGGAGAAGGCATTCAACCAAGTCCCCTGGCCACATCTCCATGTGGTGTTGACACATTTTGGTTTACGCCTGCGGTTTTGCCGGTGGATCCAATGTAGACATGCCTCCCCCAAGGTGATGGTAAGAGTTAATGGCTCTTGTCTCTGTCCTTTCCTATCGCTAGGGGCACACAACATGGCTGTTCCTGTCACCTCTACTATTTGCCCTATATATGAAGCCTTTTGCTGAACGAATATGCAGTGATCTGCAGATTTCCAGCATTACCATGGGGGCAGGTCACACAAATTTGTGTTTTATGTGGATCACATTCTACTTCTTTTGTCCAAGCCACATACCTCACTGGTGGCAGGTATGGGAGAGCTGGAGAAATTTGGGTGAGTCTTGGGCTTTGAAACCAACCTTCAAAAATCATCTGTACTGGACCTCACCATCCCTGAAGCAGACAGGGCCTTAATGAAGGCTGGTTTTCCATTCTCATTGGCCATGCTGGGGGTGAAATACCTGGGCCTATAGATACATCCCACTCCTACTTTGATGGCAGCACATGATTATGCTTCACTTCTGCTGATTGCTCACTTAGACTTGTCTAAATAGAAAGGATATGGCCTATTTTGACTGGGCCGCTTGGCAACAGTCAAGATAATGCTCTTACCAAAAGTGATGTATGTCATGCAGACATTGCTGCTTCAACCTCCCCCGCAGACGTTAGATAAATTACAGAGTCTTATTTGGGGGTTCCTGTGGGCTGGGAAGAAAATTAGGATAGTGAAGGCACAGGCTTGTCTGCCTCAAGCAGTGTGAGGTCTTGCGGTCAGCCACCTAGTGAGCTATTATCAACCAGCACAATTGCGTTATATGGTGGAGTGGTCCTGTCCTAACACTGAAAACCACTTGTGCATCATTGACCAAATGGTGGCAGGCATACACATCAGGAAGGTTCTGTGGCTACAAGGGCACATTGACCATCTGGGGTGTACATCTCCCCAATACTAGGCACCACTATGCGGGGTGTGGGACAAGGTACAAATATAGACGGGTCTGTCCACTCCCATCTACCCCTTAGACTCCAATTATAGGGAACCCAGACGTTCCTCACATTCTGTCTGATTCTTCATACAGTCCATCACAAGAAGCTAACTGTAAAAGGGTAAGCAAACATTTTGACGCTGATGGCTTTATGGGTTTTTCCCAGCTTCGGTCGGCTTATAGTCTACCATTGGCAGCCCACTGGCAGCACATAATCATTCACCATTGGGTGTCCCTGTCCTTGATTTGTCCCCATGCCAGTAGACCTCTCACCCTGTTTGAGATGTGGCTCATTACCCTGGCATATACACATCTTTTGTAACACTGCAGAAGTTACCAAAAATACCCTCACAGTGTAGATGGGAGGCAGAGTGTGAATGCACTCTTACTGACATAGAATGGTGCAAAGTTCTCCACTGTGCGGGTGCCTCAGTGCGCAACACTTCTATTTAAGAAATGTTCCTCATACTAGCCCAATATTATTATTACACCCTATCAAGAATCACACATTGGAGAGCGGGCAGGGACAGCACGTTTGCAATGATGCAGACAGAAAGACACTCTTACTCATAGCCTATGGCAGTGTCCTAAAATAAGCCCTTTTTGGCAGGAAGAGTTGGTTGTGATAGACGGAATACATAAAACAGACATTTCCCGATTTCCCAGTTATGTCTTACTGCAACTTCAGAACCCACTGACATATGCTCTGAAATAAACTAAGGGGCGTGCCATCACCCTGGTACTGAGAGCTGAAAAGCAACTCTTGCTCTCTTGATGAGGATTGGAATCTATCTCAACTTTCAATCCACAAACTAGGGCATCTATTAGGATCGGAGAAACTGACAGCAGTTGCAATACACATTCTGCTATTATTCAACAGGACATGGGGATCTTGCTTTCTCTTGCTATCCAATAACTTTGAGAATTGACTTCCCCAACATACTTGTTCATTTTTCAACTAACCCACAATAAGTGGGACCAAGCCTAGACAAGTGGAGGATGACTGTCCATGGCATTGCTTTAACCACCCCAAGAGCCCTTTTCTTCTTTCTCTTTTTAGCATTTTCTTGATGTCTTACTTATTTCGCTGGTCAGCACTATGCACCCGCCCTCCTGATCCGTCCCTTTCCTCCTTCTCCCCCTTTGTACCCACTTTTTCTTCCTCTCCTGTTAAGGTTGCTTTTTACCTCCCCACCAGCAACTGGATGTAGATGAGATGATTATTGCATTTGTTGGATACACTCCTAATAAAAGAGATCTTAAACCTAAAGTTGTTGAAAAAATACACCAAAAAATGCTGTGTTCTAACTGTGGTTCTTTGGTTGTACTTGACTGGGGCAGGCCTAAGATTTAAGGCCAACCATAAGGAAGGGTTGGTTTGGACACTAGGATCAGGTTCATCTGGGTGGAAAACCTCTGGATATCTAGAGCTTTAAGTGGAAGCAGGCAGTGGACTGGTGTCTAGAGAATGGGTTCAACAATAATGGATTCCAGCATCGCAATGGAGCCTTTGCGATGGTTATTTTATGGTGAGAAAAGTTCAAGAGAAGTTGAAGTTTGTGTGTTCCAGAGGTGTGCATCATTGATCGGGTCTCCTTCAATGGTGGTGCAAATGCTGGAAACTGAGGAGGGCTGTGAACTAAGGAGGGCTTTGACATCAACATGTTCCTCCATCAAAAGAAGAACATAGAGGAATCTATGGCAAATTCAGGCCCTCTGGTGATGCCCCCTCAGTGGATCGGCTCACAGGTTGGTCCTAGTCCCTTGACAGTTTTCAAAGCAAAAAGTTAGGAAAAATTTCCTAAGGCTCCAGTTTTTAGAGCTAGACAGGAGGAGTAAACTCTGACACGACCCAAGGGTTCCAGGACTTCAAGAACATTATGTGGGGATTAGGACTCCACAGAAGTCACCAGCAGAGTCCTGGGGAAACTGGTCACCTGAGCTCTTCCAGGAAAATGGTCTTCTTGCAGTTTTTGTGTTCCTGTAGATTAATAGCAGGTCTGCCAACTGACCTTTGGAGTTTATTTCTTTGTCCTGAGTACAAGAGGGAGCAAGTCCAGCCCTTAATGTTCCCCTCCTCACAGGCCTCATCAGCAGGTGCAGTCAATCTTCTGTATTCCACAGGCCCAGTAGAGGTCTGAAGAAGGTGTCCCTGGGTGCCACATTTATGCTGGGCACTATTGTCCTGCTATAGCAATGTCAATAATCTTCACAAGTTAGGCTGGTAAAGATAAGATAGAGAAAGCGAAATCTGACAGTAATGCAAACGTGTTCTTCAGAACTACTTTTCCAGCCATAGAGTCACGTCTAGTGTCGGTATCCAAAAAATAATGTTTAGTGAATGCGTGGAATAATTTCTATATAGCTTCTCCACAAAATTGGCATTTGGAGTCAAAGCAGTTAGGTGATAAGCAGTCCGCAATAATTTCATGTTTGAAATCATAGATTCTGCATCGAAATTCGAAAAAGCATGTCATACTGCTTTGTCTTGCTAGGATACCCTGTGTTTACAAAAGAAGAAGTCCGCTTTGCTTCTGCTATACTAATTCGGTGAAATCACAGGAATTATGCTGAAGAGAAAGACCAAATTATGTCGCAGGTTTACCAAATTATTCAGTAAGAAAAAGCAAATGATGCCGCATAATGCGGCACATTTTGTGATACTGTTACCCCATTATTTGGTAATTTTTACAAATGTTAACACTTTCTGGGCAAAGTTACACTTCATTAGTAGCGGTATTATAAACAACTTGAACGCTTTTGCTAAAACCTTTCAGACGCACTTCTCGCTCACAAACCTGTGAAATTCAACCACTGCCCGAGAGAGTCTAGAATACTAAACTTCATTTCAGATTATTACTGCATGTTGTTTCTTTGTTATGTTGGAACGGTATGTTGACAAGGATTGCTGTGACTCATGCCTCCTTCCTTCGTGGCATATATTTTGACTGGTCCCATCAAGCTTTCGACAGACTCGTTCCATTTGTGACAGTGGTTAATTCTCCATGTAGTAGATCGCACCTTCATAAAAGTCAATGACGCGCTCTCAAAAGCGGAATTTCCTGTAGAAATTTCT
Organism: Pleurodeles waltl; assembly: GCF_031143425.1. Taxonomy (NCBI): domain Eukaryota; kingdom Metazoa; phylum Chordata; class Amphibia; order Caudata; family Salamandridae; genus Pleurodeles; species Pleurodeles waltl. The sequence continues at coordinate 1,304,747,899 of NC_090445.1, forward strand.
AATCACTGAGTCTCAATGCAGAACATGCAAACGCTCTGGCAATTAATCGTCTCTTTTCAAACTTGATGTACTGCGCGGATGATTTGAAAGCTCTGATAATATTAGTGGGATCAGGGTGTAGTTGAGCTGCTGGGCTGTATAGAAAGGTGAAATAGTGTAATAATTAGGATTAATTTCCTGATTTTCCAACAATGAAACATTATTTAAGGGTTGTTTCGTTAAAGTTATGCAGTAAATAGGGATTTATGACACCATTACCGAGTGACATATCCTTCTGCTGAAACAAGGAATACGTTTTAAGAGATACCGGAGCATATTTATACTCTGTTTGAGCCCGATTTGTGCCATTTTTTGGCGCAAATCCGGCGCAAACTTAACTCCATATTTATATATTCATATTTATATGGAGTTAGGCCCATATTTATACTTTTTTAGCGCCACATTTGCGTCACTTTTTGACGCAAAATGGCACAAACTTACAAAATACAATTGTATTTTGCTAGTTTGCGCCGCTATGGCGTAAAAAAATTACGCAAATACAGCACTAAAAAAATATAAATATGGGCCTTAGATCATTTTTGGGAAACTACCTTGCGCTAATGAGATGCAAGATAGGCGTTCCTGTCCAAAAAATGACTCGAACACCTGTGCGCCATGTTTATCCATCTGGGTGAATATGGCGCACGGTAGGGGGAGTGCCTTAAAAAATGACTCTAAACCCGTTTAGAGTCATTTTTTGACGCCTGGGTCAGGGCAGGCGTTAAGGGACCTGTGGGCTCACTTCCATGGTCGGAGACCATGGAAGCAGGCCACAGGTGCCCTCTCCTGCCCCCAGGGACACCCCCTGCCACCCTCGCCCACCCCTGGAGGACACCCAAGGATGGAGAGACCCAGTGACAGCAAGTAGAGGTAAGTGGAGGTAGGTATTTTTTTAACTATTTTAAAGTGGCATAGGGGGGCCTAACTTGGGCCCCCCTACATGCCACTGTGCCCAATGGCCATGCCCAGGGGACATAATTCCCCTGGGCATGGCCATTGGGCAGGGGGGCATGACTCCTGTCTTGGCTAAGACAGGAGTCATGTCCAGGGGCTCAGAAATGGCACAAGTCAGGTTAGAGTCATATTTTTGACTCTAACCTGACTTGCTCCATTCTTCCCTACGCCTCCGCTGCCTGGTTAGCGTTATTTATTTTGACGCTAACCAGGCCGCTGCGTCCTTAAATAAGGCGCCCGGCTGGCACGTAGGAATGGCAGTAGCCGGCGTTATACTTTTTGACGTAAACCTGCGCTCGCGCAGGTTTGCGGCCCAAAGTATAAATACGGGCAATGGTTTTCTCTCCATTACTCACCACACAATATTGCAAACAAGCGACACGCTCTTTTGCAAAGGCAGTGCCAGCATATAATAATTTGTATTTGTCTCTTGCTCAGATCCCCCCATGGAAAGTTCACTGAAAAGAGACCACAAATTGTCTTTTCTTTTGTGACATTGTGTTTCCAGCAAAACAGAGAAGCTAGAAAATATAGAAACTATTCCGAATAAGGTACATTTTTTAGGTAATTTGAAATTGTTCAGATGAAAATTTGTGTTTCGTCAAGATAACTTCGACCGTGGCTGTATTATATCAACAGCTACAGGAATCGTGGATAGATCAGGTCTCATGTTTGTTTCGATTAAGATAAGGTAAATCAATCTATCTATCTATCTATCTATCGGTTGGTCAGTCTATCTATCTACTGAAAAACGAAGTTTAAAGTGAAGGTATCGTTAACTTTGGTTATATCGCATTACAAATCCTTTTTCTGCCTACAAGTAGCAGATGGTGTTCCAGGAAGCTCCTAATCAGCTGTGTCAGTCATTGCTTAATTTGTAAAGCAACATTGACTGTCTTTGTGAACTGCAGAGGTGGCCTGCTCCTTACAAAATGGTCGCTTTGCCTGTGTTGCTAGGGAACAGGCATTATTTGGCATGGTGGAAGGATGTATGATGTTTTATTCAATCTAAACTGTTCAGAGTCCAAGAACTATGACAGGTGGACACAACATGGGTTCACAAGTTTCATAGTCTATTTACTCTACATGCAATCCTTTAATTAAGAGATGGTGACCAAACATGGATCCCAGAGTTGATAGCAAAATACGCTCCAAAACTGTAATATTTGAGGCGCGTTTGAATGATTTGACATCTGACACTCATCTTAAGTCTTTTAACTCTGTTTTGGATTCACAAACTTGAGGATAGAGAAATTTTTTAGAATTTTTTTAAACTCGGAATGGAACCATAGTGGGTTCCCCACCTAGACCGGTTGTCAGGAAGTGCACAATAAGCCCCTTCCTGTGACATTTGTTTTGCTTTTCAGGACAAAGGCAGCATGCCGTATACCCTGTAATGATGTGCATATCACAGTTCTTTCTGTACCAGTCAGTTAACCAGAGATGTCCATTCTGCGGAGTCTGCCAGAGATTAGCAGATTCGAAATGGAGAATGAAAAACAAGGCTCTCTCATCCAATTAAGTTTCTTTTTTTTTTTTACTTTGGGTGTATAAACTGTACTCAAACCTGAGTTCAATGACAGTTTATGAGCTAACGATTGAGACAGCTTTATTTTGGAACCCACCAGACACATTTATATGATGATAATTTCTCAAAAACTACAGCACATATTTACACAAAATTTGAAAATGGACTAGAACTTTACTTATAGGTGTGCCTTTTGTTGGTTTGATATATATTGGTTCTGTTGTTTATGAGAAATGAGCATTAAAAATAGTATTGTAGGCTTCAAAGAGTTTCATTATGGATACATTTTCCCTTTATTCAAAAATAATGAATTCACAAATCTATTAATAGTATAGACACAGCAATGCACAAGGTAGCTCTTTGACTCTGTCATCAATTGCAGAAACAGTTCTATTGTGGCTGCTATCATGCTGGGAACATCTAATAAAAAAACGGTGTCTAGGGCTAAGTGCAAACAATCTCCCCTCCAAACCCATGCTGAGGCACACAAAGGACGCAGGTGTTTCAGACAATAGACTCCCTCGAACCTGTGAATTCTCCTGAGGCTCACAGGATACACAAATCTGTTGCATTTTATTGCACTGTACTGTAAAATGTATATGCAAATTACCTCTCCTATTTCAACAATAATACACTTACATGCATTGGTAGCACTCTATACCGGGGAAGCTGTGTGGTCCTGACAGTGTTGCCTTTGTTTGAGCCAATATGTAAAGTGTTTCCTTTATTTGTGTGATGACTACGAGGTGCAGTAATCGTGTTATGAGTAGGGGTGTGCTAAATGTGCATACTTTTCTTTGTGCAAGTCTGCATTTAAATAAAGCACTGCGAACAATAGCCACTTGCATTCTGTTGTTAATGTACATTTGTAGGGGTGTAGCCTGGTTAGTAGGATTAGGGGTGTGTGAACTTTAGATTTCCCAACAAGAACCACGGGAGGGGTGTAAGGGGCAACGAAAGATTGGCAGGGGTACTAAATGAGATAAAGCTCATTAGTTTGTGAATTAGCCAACATTTTTGATGTCTTTCCAAAGAGAGAGAGGGAGAAAGCGTATGTGTGTTTTTGCCTGTGTACATGTAATTATTCTTGGTGAAATCCTAAAAACATTGCACCATACCTGATATTTAGGCATTTTATTCACCTGGATGGTGTGGGGTTATTTATGCTCCATGTTTTGACTGCTCAACTAAACTGGTCATTTGGCTGACTTTACTTTGTTATATTTAGATCTCCAGTGTAATTGCACTAGTTGGCAGCCATTCAGATATAGCAGCACTACTCTCCTCCTTGGCCTGGTTTCCCGTGACATATTGTCTTCAGACCTCCTGCCTTGCTGACCTCCTTTTTGCTGGTTTTAGGACTCTGGGCACTTTACCACTACTAACCAGTACAGAAGTGCGGGTGCTTTCTGTAAAAACATGATAACATTGGCTTATCCACAATTGGCATCTTTGGTGTGGTTTCGCACGCATTTTTTTCCTTCTCACCTCCTGTTTGCTGACTTTATTTTTGTTTTAGGACTCTGGGCACTTTACAACTGCCGACCAGTGCTAAAGTGCACTTACCCTAAAGCATGTTACCATTGGCTCATTCACAATGGGCATATTTAATTTACTTCTAAGTCCCTAGTAAAGAGCAGTAAATGTGCCCATGGCCTGGAAATTAAATGCTACTAGTGGACCTGCAGCACTGATTGCGTCACCCATTTAAGTAGCCCTTCAACATGTTTCAGGCATGTAATATTACATTACATTCAGATTCTGAAACTCAGACAGACCCTTATGCTTTAACAGCTACTTTACAAAATTCAAAATTCTATTCTCATGCTTGGCCATTGGTGACTCTCAATATGCCTTTTTCACATTAATCCTTCATCATGGCCATTTACATTTTCTATGCAAATCTCTGAAATTTGACAGTGACCAAACTAAAGTAACTGTTGTTGTGTCATGCATAAAGTTGAATGCAGCTCACCAATATTTTCTTCTAGTTGAATGATATCATCCCTTGCTGTAAAATGTCTCTGCATTCTTAGAAAATAAACTGAAGTTGTTTGACAGGAAGTCACACATTGCTTCTCTTGTTAATGGATTGTTGAACTAAAAAAAACAGGGAGATCCAAACTTATTGAGTTACATTATCACATTTAAGCATTTAATATTTGAGACCAGCTCACCAGAATAAAAAAAAACATTTATTATTTTACCAAGGGATATGTAGTGAATTAGAGGTTGTACTGATACAGGCAGTAGATCCTCACAATAAGTGTGCATTGAGAGGAAAATAAGGCAGAGATGAAATACTGTAGTACATTCAGGGGTGTATTTATGGGTATTGTCATGCAGTGTAGTGCAGCAAGTCACTTTAAAAGAGTACAGTGCATTCTTTCCTTTTTCCCATATGCTGAAGCCATTTTGGCTTTCTAGCACCAACGAAGACATCCTTGCATCATGGTGCAAGAGTGCCTCTGTTGTATGCAGGACTGCTTTTGTGCAGGATGGAAATAAACCCCTGAGTCTTTTTCCTCGGTCAATGTGTGCTGCGGCATTGCAGCACACATAGAAAGAGGAAAAACGAGGAGAAATAAAAATATTTCTCCTTGTTATGCCTCTCCTTGGGAGGTGTAGCTTTTTGGCGAATCCCCAGGTTCACTAGTTCTGGTATATCTGGGAATGAGTAAAAAACCATGGGAGTTGCGTGAGAACACCTATGTAACACACATAGAATGCCTTCCTAGTGAAGAGTAAGGCAACACATTCATTTGAGATTGTCAGACATGGGGTCTCTGGTTGTCAGTCAGTTTGAACTCTGTCAAAGCAGCAACACTCACTCTAGTCAGGAAAATGGAGATACACACTTAGATAAACCCCACTCACCCCCTCAGTAGCTTGGCACAAGCAGTCAGGTTTATCTCAAAGGCAATGTGTAAAGTATTTATACCAATACACAGAGTAATACAGTGAAAATACTACAAAGTGGACACCGCACCAGTTCAGGAAAATAGATAATATTTATCTAAATCCAATAAGACCAAAACAACAAAAACCCAACATACACAGGTTAAGATATGAATTTTCAAAAGAATAAGAGTCTTACACCGTAGAAATAAATGGAAACATTTATTTTACACAAAGCACCTGGTTTGCGTCAAAATAAAGTTGCATGGGCGAGTGTGCATCAGAGAAGTCAGTGATGCAGCAATTCCATAATCGCAAGTGAGGCAGTGCGTCATTTCTTCTCCCATCGGGTAGGGGATGCGTTGATTTCCAGACAGGGCACCTCGGATACGCGCAGGTTCATGATGACTTTGACTCCTGGTGACGATGCTTGTGAAAACTTCAAAGGAAAGTATCTGTGTGAGGGCAGTCACAGCCCATTCAGGTGTAATTGACCACTCGTCCCTCCACTCTAGCCAAGATGGCTCATCAGAATATGCAGGCTATACCCCACCTCCCTTTATGTCACTGTCTAAAGGAGATTAACAAACAGCCCAACTGTCAGTTGTGCCCAGGCAGGGAATCCACAAACAGACAGAGTCACAGAATGGTTAAGGCAAGAAAATGCTTACTTTATAAAAGTCTCACTTAAAAATGCTCCTAGATTAAATATTTAGATATAGTATGCATACATATGTTCCAGTCTTCAATTAATGAATAAGACAAATCCATTCTGTTAATATCCAATATATTAATCAATAGGATTCAGGAAGTTCAAAAAAATATACAATTCCAACTAATATCCCTTTCCTAAACAACAACACTGTATATAATCCCTCTAGATCATAAGATTGAATCCCAACTGCAGATCCAGAAAGTGGTTATAACCCTCCTCATGACACAGTTCTACACAATAAATGCCTGGTTTTCAGTCCCAGTTCAAGCAATCTCATAGTATGTGCTAAAATGTGTACCCAGGGCCTGGAAGCTCAATGTCACCAGTGAGCTGCAGCACCTTTTATGCCATTCATTACAATGGTAGTGCAAACCCTGTGTAGCCTGACTGTAGCAGTGTAAAAACTGTAAATACACATGTAACCTAAAAACTTTAAAAGGTCAGAATCTCCATTGTAACTATTAATATCACCATTGAGTAGACCTTGAAGTCCGCAAGTCAGGTTATATAGTATTTAAAAGTAGGATGTGTAGAAAATGTATGTTGCTATGTCCTCACATTGGCTAGCACCCAACGCTAGTTTTCACTGTTGCAGTCCTAGCTGCCCTACATAAAAAAACAGAGTACAGATTAAATTAAAAATCCGAATATGATATCTCAGGAAAGGGACTAGCTAGAAAAATAATGAAATCATTATTTTTAACAGTTATTAACAATCCAATTCAATGGTGGGATCAGATTTTTAATAAATAGTATGGAAAAGTAACTTTTAGAAAATCATATTTTCACTGCCTGAAGTTTCTGGAGGTTAAATTCAAATTTGATCTCCCACTTCTGACAGTCAGTAATTAACATTAAAATAGGTGTGAAAAAGGTGTGGAAGTCTGGATGAAATCAAAAGCAAAACCCATCAAAGAGGAAAGGAAAATGTATTAATGTGACACGGGGACAGTCCAAGAGTTCAAATTGCAGAACAACAATTGAATCTTTTATTCCAGTAAAACACAAAAGGTGTAACTAGGATTTTAATCAAATCTCCAATTGTATTCTGAATGTATGATCATTTCTTGAAAATCACAGCCAAGATTTTATAACATCCAAACAGATCAGAGAGTAATAGTGCATGATAGGCAAATACAACATCCCATGTTTCCAACATGGTGGCACCTGGTACTTTCAAGATTGAGAAATACATTAACCACATAGCAGGTATCCTATCCATCAACAGAATGAACATCGCTCCCTGGGTAAAGATGCGAGAGAGGTGCTATTCTACTGCAGCAACCAGTAAATTGCATTTTTATGCATGTAGGACACACTTGTATAAGTATACACAATGTATACAATGCTGCAACTCCTATTATCAATTCTTCCACTAGCCATGCCCCCCAGTTGTTAAGCCCCATATGTCAACTGTGTGTATATCCTTCACCACCTTTTGAATCTTCCTAATATTTTCTATGGCCTTATTAATATTCCTACAATTGGCTGGTATGTATAATCAACATGTTTGTAATATTACCTTGCATATCCCACTTACCTTCGCTAAGAGGATGTCTAGCGCAATGCGATTCTGGATCACTACAGCCCTAATAACAAATATTTCCCCTGTTATATTTCATAGGGTTGCTTCTTTGGAATCTGCCAGTTACTCAATAAACCCTGCCAGTTGGTACATCCTAGATATTGAGTATACTATTCCTACAGTTGGTGTCAAGGCCCCCCATAACCATCATAGAATTATCTATCTAGGTGTGTGCACTTTTTTTGTGAGTCCTTCGGCTGGCTAGGTGATCTATCAGTGATATGTTGGTGAAATGGGTCACCATACCTTCCACAGGCAGCAGACAGTAAGCCGACTTCCCACATATAAATATAAGCCCTTCAGGTCCCACTAACTCCAGTGATAATTGCATTGGATCATCCTTTATTCTGTCTAAGTTTGCATCTCTGTGATATTTACTGCTACCTACATTTATGTTAGGCAGGTCAAAGGTCCATATTAAATAAGTAGGTCTAGTGTGGCACATGGTCCATCCAGCTTGTTGTTCCCACTTGAACCACCATCCTTAGAGATGCAACCACCATGTTGTGGACCCTTTAATGTGAGACCCCTAAAGCCTCTTCCTTTTTGTTTCCCAGGGGATGTCAAGCTACTGGTTCTCTTCCTCCATCCATACCCTGCTTCCTATTTACCTTAACCAGGTCTAGCAGCTCTCTCTGGGGTTCTCCAGGGGATGTTGATGTACAATCATAGAGGTGCTTTATACTTGCAGCAGACTTTGGGGACATACCATAACAAGGTTTATTTTATTGCTGACCGCATTACACTCTACATACTTTCTACCCAGAATGGCTTTGTAGCTCATTGTCTCCTGGCAGTGTGTTGGCAGAAGTGTACAGACATAACATCCTGATACATTTGCTATTTTCACATACCTCTTTACCATTTGCATAAATGTATTTTCATTGTATGCTTTCTTATATTCACTCCATGCCACTTGTTCCTTATTTCTCACCTTCCTTAGCCCCGGCATCTCTTCTACTTCCCATGATATCAATTGTTCAGCTTGGTGCAACATTTCAGTCTCATTTAGCGTATCTGGTCCATCCAGAAAAGGTAGATATATTTTATCAGCAAATGGTATTATTATTGTTGCCAATACTATCTTTGCACAGGGAAATAGATGACTGTCAGCACCCATGTCCCGTTTATTCCCTCTTTCTTTATTATTGTCACTGTCCTTGCAGTTGGCCGTGCTGTGACGGAGGCAAGGAGGTCCATAAGCGTGGAAGGTATAGCCTGTAAGTCTATCTAGTGTCCCCCCTCCTATGTTGAAACAGGCACCAGCAACTCTGGATCAAAGTTTGTTGAAATGGCAATCACATTTCCTCAATTTGTGGTACCCCTCCAGTCTGGCATTGGAGCGTAACCAGCACATGATGCTCACATGGGTATTTTGTGAAAGAATCAGAATAGAACTCGCTTGCACCCTCTGTCCTCTGGAGGTGTGCAGCATGAGAAGTCTTTTGAAGAATCAGAACAGGGCCTGCTTGCACACTCTATCTCCAGGAGGGGTGCAGCATGAGCAGCCCAGTCAGTGTCCACTTGCTGGTTTTCATTAACATAGGTTGTATCACTGTGGTGGTGGTCGAACTGCTGGTGGTACCACTGGTATCTGCTACTGATCTGTTGGTTCTGCTGTCTTTTTAGTGTGAGAACTGTGGGTTCAGGAGGTCAAGCCCCTTGCACTTGAAAGCTGCAGCGTTGTCATGAGGACCAGGTATTGTCCCTTCCACAGTGGATGGAGGCAGTGTCGGGCTTTTACCCAGCCATAATTTCCCGGCTGCAGTTTGTGTTCTGGTGGTGTATCTGCTTCAGGTAAGACCTGCAACACCTGGTGATGAAGGCAACACATTGTCTCTGTTAGCTTTTTGCACTATTGTAACATTAAGTCATCTAATATCAATAATAGAGCAATGGACATGTGGCCTGGAATGTTCATGGGATGACCAAACAAAATCTCATGTGGACTCAGTTTTGTTAATCCACCAGGAGTGCTTCTCATTGCCAAAAAAACTAGTGGGAGTGCATCAATTAAGGAGAGTTCAATAGATGCTAAAATTTTCCCTATCAACACCCCGTTCTTTCTCTCAACAGCTCCTGCTGCTGGCAGGTAACAAGCACTATGGAGTTTCTGTGTGGCTCCCAGCTCCCTGAATAATACCTGGATAACAAGGGAGATGAACCCCGGTCTGTTGTCAGACCTCAGAAGTGCTGGTGCCCTAAAATGTGGGATCGGTTATTTGAAAAGGCATTTAGCAACAATTTGTGTATCACAATTCTTTGTTGGGTATGCCTCAGTCCATATGATAAACATACACACGGAAACCAAAACTTACCTGTGTTAGAAATGGAGTCTTTGGTTGGCAGTCAGGTTAACCCCTGTCCAAGCAAGGACCCTAAATCTAGTCAGGGTAAGTCATACACAATCCAAATTATCCTGTGCCCACCCTCTGGTAGCTTGGCACTGAGAAGTCAGGCTTAACTTAGAAGGCAATGTGTAAAGTATTTGTGCAATAAATCATGCAATAACTCAGTAGAACACCACAAGAAATAGACCACATAGTGTTTAAAAAAATATATAATATTTATCTGATAAGATACAGGTAAAAATGATTAAGATGCAAGAAGTATATGTTGAAATATCACTGTAAAAATGATATAAAGTGTCTCTTAAAAGCAAGAAATGTCTCTTGCAAGCACAAAGTACCTGGTTTGCATTCAAATTGTCCGCAAGGGACCGCAGAGGAGGAGATGCGTGGAAAATGGGGAGATGTGCGTCGATTTTTCTGGCGCACACAGGCAATGTGTTGTTGAGTTTTCATGCAGGCCTGGCTTTGCGTAGAATTCCGGCACGTAGACTAGAATCCTCTTCGGGTTGTGGGGTTTTCCAACACCCCGGAGACGATGTGTTGAAATCCAGCGCTTGCAGGCTGAAGTCACAGGGGCTGCGTCGATCCGGTGGCCGTTGAGTAGAAATTTCTATTGCATAGCAAGCGCTGCATCGATTCCTCTCTGAAGTAGGGCTGCGTCATTCCGGTTAGGCTTTGCATTGATCCAGTGGGCTGTGCATTGAATTTCAGGTCGCTACGCTGGGGCTGCATTGATCTTCTATTTGCGAAGTCGGGCTGCGTCATTACGGTTTGGTGTGCAGTGATTTTCTCACCGCAATGCAGGCTGTGCATCATTTCTTGCAGGCTGTGCGTCGATTTTCGCTGCACAGAGAGTTCTCTTGCAGGAATGAAGTATTTTTGGTCCTGACTTCAGGGAACAGGAGGCAAGCTCCATCCAAGCCCTTGGAGAGCACTTCTCCGCACAGCCAGAGAGCAGGAAGGCAGCAGTGTAACAGCAAGGCAGCAGTCCCTCTCAGAAAAGCAGTCAGGTGAGTCCTTTGGGCAGTCAGGCAGTTCTTCTTGTCAGGTTGCAGGTTCTGGTTCAGGTTCTTCTCCTGGAAGTGTCTAAGTTAATTGGGGCAGAGGCCATGTTTAAATACCCAAATGTGCCTTTGAAGTGGGTGAGACTTCAAAGAGTGGCTTAGAAGTGCACAAGGTCCCCATTCAGTTCCATCTTGTCTGCCAGGGGCCCAGTAGGGGGTGTGGCAGACCTTTGTGTGAGGGCAGGCTACTGTCCTTTGACATGGAAGTATCAGGCCCTCCACCCTCCCATCCCAGGAAGACCGATTCAATATGCAGATGTATGCAAGTGTGACTGAGCATCCTGTGTTTGGGGTTTGTCTGAGTGAATGCACAAGGGATCTGTTGACTAAACCTAGACAGACGTGGATTGTAAGGCACAGAAGGATTTAAGTGCAGAGAAATGCTCACTTTCTAAAAGTGGCATTTCTAAAATAGTAATATTAAATCCAACTTCACCAGTCAACAAGATTTTGTATTACCATTCTGGCCATACTAAATATGACCTTGTTACTCCTTTCAGATCAGAAGCTACCACTCAAACAGTATTTGATGGTAGCCCTAATGTTAGCTTATAAAAGGAGCAGACCCTCACAGCAGTGCAAAATGAATTCAGGAGTTTTACACTACCAGGACATGTAAACTACACAGGTACATGTCCTGCCTTTTGTCTACATAGTACCCTGCCCTGTGGGTTACCTAGGGCTACCTTAGGGGGGAATTATATGTAGAAAAAGGGGAGTTTTAGGCTTGGCAAGTACTTTTAAATTCCAAGTCATTGGCAGTGAAACTGCACACACAGGCCTTGCAATTGCAGGCCTGAGACATGGTTAAGGGGCTACTTAATTGAGTGGCACAATCAGTGCTGCAGGCCCACTAATAGCATTTAATCTACAGGCCCTGGGCACATATAGTGCACTTTACTAGGGACTTATAAGTAAATTAAAGAGCCAATGGGGAATGATCCAATGTCACCATGTTTTAAGGGAGAGAGCATATGCACTTTAGTACCAGTTAGCAGTGGTAAAGTGGGCAGAGTCCTAAAACCAGCAAAAACAGTGTCCAAAAAGTGGAGGGAGGCAGTCAAAAAGTTAGGGGTGACCACCCTAAGGCTGTCAGGTCTAACAACTTGTATTTGAGTGTGGGGGCAGTTTGATAAAATCCATTCTCTAACTTTCAAAAGATCCTTGTGGTGGTGGAAAGTGGCCTGGTGCAGTTGCTGTACCCTTTCCCGTATCGCAATGTACACAGACAGTACAATGCATACACAAACGCTCAGCATAGTGGCAACATTTTGTGTTGTACCAACATTGGGAAAACAAGCAAATCATTCCATCACATCCCACATGTGAAAGGCCATGGAAAAGACGGGCCATAGAGGAGAACATCATCAGTGACAAACATATCTTGCCATTTTGGCCTATCCATATCCCCTCTTCATTTTGTACACATCCTCCCTTTCTCCATTCTGCTCCTCTACCACAGCCACCTGTTGAATACATTTGGGATCAAAATACATGCATTCATCTGTGGATTAGATGTCATCTGTACCATCGCATATTTACACACAGTTAGTGCTTTTCTGTTGGCCTCCCCATCAAGAAATGCATTTCCTGTGGAAACCTAGGGGCATATTTGCAATAAACTGGCACATCAGTGCTGATGGGCCAGTTTTCTTACATAGCCCCTGTTCCACCTAACAACACCATGGGTGTGCCGTATTTACAATACAGCGAACCATAGCAGTCATAAACATTTTTGATGCTTTTTTAGCGCTTTGCTGCACTAACACGTCAAAAATGTGGGCACTAGTGCAGCAAAGTACAAGGAGGCCAATAGGTTTCTATGGGTGCATCTTTTTAACACCTGCTTTGAGGCGACACCAAAAATGGCACAGTGAAATCTTATAGATTTTACTGCAGCATTTTTGTGGGCCTCCTAGTGCCGGAACACCCCTCTTGCATACATTATGGCATAATGTGGCTCAAGGAGGTGCAAAGTGGAGCAATGCAAGAATTATACCACTTTGTAAATATGGCGTGGCAAAAAAGCCTTCCTAATGCCACATTTTTATAAAAAAAATTATGCTAATGAGATTCAGGGAGGTGGTTGTAAATATGCTGCTCCATAGTCTTTGGCAGAGGTATGAGCTGCACACTTGACAACTTTTCTGGGTATGAACAGTGCATGCAAAAGATCAGCAATCAGTGATGCATGCTGTGTTTGTTGGTCCGCTGAGGTGAGAAATAACCTCATTGCCCACAGCTGCCAAAATTGTCTGTCACTCCAAATGCATACTGTCTGTCTGTGTAGATATTAAGGCCCTGATTTATAGTTTTACACACAAAACTGCGTTAGCACAATTGTGCATGTAAAAGTATAGTGCCGGCTAGCGCCATTCTTGAGTGCGGCTGGGCACAGTATTTAAGGAATGGCAGTAGCCGGCGGCTAATGCATGGTTAGCGTCATTGTAAATGACGCTAACCGGGTGGGGAGGCGTAGGGGGAATGAGAGGTTGTGCGTCGAATTATGACACTACACTATTTGGAGGCAAAAAAATGGACTCTCGGCAGAGTAACGCCATTTCCTGGTGCACAACTGCCATGGACATGGCTCCTGTCTTAGCAAAGACAGGAGTCATGCCCACCACCCCACTGGCCATGCCCAGGGGAAAAATGTCCCCTGGCATGGCCACTGGGGCCAGTGCCATGCAGGGGGCCCCAGGTTTGGGCCCCCAAGAGGGAAAAAAAATATGTATGGTATACTTACTGGGACCTACCTGGGATGGGTCCCCCATCCTGCGGTGTCCCTCTGGTGTTTGGTGGGGGTGGGAGTGGGTGTCCTTGGGGCCAGGGAAGGGCAGATGTGGGCTCTTTCCATGGTCTCTTACCATGGAAACATGCCCACAGGTCCCCTGATGCTTGCCCATACCCAGGTGTTAAACAATGGCACTAAGCAAGCTTAGCACCCTTATTTAAGGCCCCTATCCCCCGTGCTTGATTTTGGCACGGGTAATAGAGAGGACGCTAATGCCATATCATCATTTTTTGCCTGGGAACGCCTACCCTGCATCTCATTGACGCAAGGTAGAATTTCACGCCCATAAAATGACTTTAACTCTACTACTTTCCAAAGTCTGAATATGGAGTTAGGTTTGTGCTGAATTAGCGTACAACCGTCCAACCCTGCCCACTGCATAGGAAACCTGGAGTGTTCTGGTGTTATCCCTGATGCATGACTCATCAACAAACCGATCCCCCTCCGCATCAGGGAATGGCATGTCTCTAATCTCTGGTCGCACCTTGGTGTGTCTATCAACTGCTAGTACAAAATCATGGAAAGCATTGTCCATTGAGGGGTCATCATGGTCCACTCAGTTGGCAGCATATAGGTGGGGTTGAGAGTGCTGCACCTTTTGATGATAATGAGTGAGGCCAACAGTGTCAGTTCGTACCGTGTGAAGCGTACATTGGCCAGGTGCTGGGTTTTCAACAATGTATCTACTATTAAAGCTGCAGGGGCACAACAAGCTTCCAGTAGCAGCTTGTGATATTTGGTATTGATGGGGAATAATACTTGCCCTGAATTTAGGGCACTGGGACCCCAACTTATCTGCGATTGAAGATGAGGTGCAGACAGTCATTTTCTACAGGGCCAGATATCCCTGCCTTGGTTGTGTCCTCTTTGCAGATCCAGTTTAATGATAGGCACGGCACCAGCAAGGAGAAAGTGAAACCAAGTACTTTTTGGAATAGATACATGCTGTATGCACAGCTAAAGCATGTACATTATATGTGTTTACTACATGTGTCCTGTAATGACAGAGTCATCAGAGCTCATGACTCCCTAATGCCACGTCACAGGGTTACAGATTGTCCCACCCCTATATAGGCAGACTAAAGGAGTGATTAGGGAGCCCTGGGTTGAAAGCTAAAGTGACCAGGGCTACATTAAAATGTGATGCTTGCCATGCTGTTATATAAATTAAAACACTCTCCTTATCACACTGTGAAAGAGGTACAGAACATCTACTTGTGGTTTGTCTAGCACAAACAGGTTGTCACCTAAAGAGCACAGAAATGAAAACCAAGGACATTGTATTCTGATTAGGCAGACTACAGGGGGACAATGCCTACCAAGAATAAATGTATATGCAACACATTCTTGTGTTAATAGAAACTATGTGAAAAGTCACAACTAGAAATGTGGGTCAAGCTAAAAATGAAAACCTTAAATGGAGACCTAGTGTGGGCCATGCAACAGTGAGTTATTTACAGGTGTGGCTAAGAGGCTGTAAAGAATAGCAGGCCAGAGCTGGATTAAAGTAAGTCCTGGCTTAGCCAGAAAAGTTATGAAGGATGGCACATGTGCACTAGCGCATGTGCCAGTGTAAAGCACCTGGCTGTCTGACTCTCGCTCGAGTGAGGGCCAGAAAATGCCAGCCAGCCAAACTCCACCAATTTTCTAATTACTATTATAGCATTACAATAGTAATTAGATAATTAGTGGTTTTATGATGTAGGAAATTGTGTGAGTTTTGCCCAACAGCCCAAAGAAAGTAGCCACCTCTGCAAGCTACAAGAGGCCCTTTCTTGTAGCTGCCCAGCTGAACAAAACTCTACCAAATCAGGGTCTCCATCAGACCCTAGTCCACCTTTGGTGGTTAAACTGATTGCAGGGACCATAGCTACTGACTAAACCAGCATCTTTAACTCAATGTTTGCGGCTGGGAAATTGCTATCACTTTGAAAAAAGACCTTGATTCTTCCTCTTTTGAAAATACCCAATCCTAAAGCCTGAAGATCCTACTAAATATTGTCCCATTTCCTGCCTACCACAAACTGCAAAATTGCAGAGAAATTGATGATTCAACAACAGGTGCAATTCATCCAGGATAACCATCTTCTGGACATACAGCAGAGTGGGGTCTGACCTGGACACAGCACTGAGACTACTCTGATCAAGGCAACTGAGGAAAGAACGGTGGCATTGGATAAGGGTGAAACCGCAGACCCTTATTCTTCTCAACTTGTTGGCGGCCTTTGATACCGTCGACTATACTGTTGTGATCAATCGTCTTGAAGCATCAGGGATTAAAAAGAATCCACTTGCTCTTCTGAGCTCATTCTTGGAAGGAAGAGCGCAAACTGTCATCCTGGAATCATACAGCTCTAAACCATTTTTTTCCATGCAGGGTCCCACAAGGATCCTTGCTTAGCCCTACATTTTTCAACCTTTACGTAACAGAGCTAGAATAGCTGATTTAATCTTTTAGATTCTCGCTTACCTCTTAGGCTGATGACATGCAAATTGTGTTATCAGCATTCAATAAAGTATACATCATTGGTGTTAAGTTCCAGGAGTGAAGGCATGCAGTTAGTGCCTGGGTGAGCAATCATTGCCTAAAGCTAAACTCGGGTAAGACAGAGGTGATTCTTTTTGGGAACAATCCACAGATTTGGGCCCCATCCTGTTGGCCACTGAAGATGGGAGTGCTCCTAATTCCAGTAAAAAAGGCAAAGAACCTAGGAATTGTGTTTGATGATAGTCTGAATGTTGGTAATCAAACCAATTTAGTGGTCTCATCATCATTTAACACCTTAAGGATGATTACAACATTTCTCCCATTCATTCTTTCAGATGCTAAGAAAACCGTAATTACAACACTTGTTTTGTAAAAAATAGACTATTGCAATGGGTTGCACCTAAATGCGCAAGAACAATATCTGCATAAATGGCAATCCTTGCAAAATGCGGCAGCTAGAGCTCTTAGGTATTTCCAAATTCCAATCAGATCCTATGACCATCACAAGTATTCACTGGCTGACCGTTAGGAACTTTATAAAGTTCAAGGCACTCCTCATAGCCTACAAGGCTTTGCATGATATCGGCCCTAATTTATTGACCCAAATGTTGTAATGGTACAAACCCAGTCGAAAGCTACATTTGACGGGGGCAAAGAAAATAGTGCTCTCCATATTCAAGAGGATGAAATGGGGAGGAAGAAGTAACTGGGGCCACCAGAACTCGGAATTTGATTTCACATCATATCAGGGCTGCTACCTCCCTGCTTGCCTTTAGAAAGGAGCTAAAAATGTGGCTTTACCAAAATTAATTATATCTGTGCCTTCATCTAGTTGTGCTCGAGCCTTTTGCTAGCACCAAGACACCTCAGGGTATATGAGCGCTCTAGAAATTGCCGTAACATAACCAGTAGCAACTGGACCTGGACTTAACACTGATGTTTAGCCTCTGTCTGACACCTTGTGAGTCTCTCAGCACTGCCCTATGGGGAAGAAGGGGTGTTAGAAGTGTACTCCTGGGGTGAATTAAGACTTACAGAGGTACATTTCAAAGTAAAATCTTTGACCAGGATGAATCTGTTTGGGGTACCTGAGCTGGGCTCTATCGCTATTAGCATCAAATTGTGCCAAGGTTCAGTTCTACTGTGAGCATTGACTATCATTGTTGTACAATTGGGCTACCGAATAATCCTCCAAGAGACTGGTAAATACTACAGTAACAGACAAGTGGGGTCCTGAAGGAATAACACATATAATTTGAACTTGGTTGGAGTGGATGGTGTCAAAAGAATCCTGCCACTAGCAGGATCAGAAGAGACAGGACTGCTTTGAGCTAGTTTTGATATCATGATGTTCATCCCTGGACAACTTTGGGCCAGATTTAGGGGGTCATTCTGACCTCGGCGGTAAAAGGCCCTTACCGCCGGTCAGAAGTCCGCCATTCTACCGCCGCGGCCGCGGTAGACCACCACGGTCATTCTGACCACCAACTGTGAAACCGCCAAAAATCCGACATCCAAGGAAGGCCGCCACATCAGCGGGCCGCGGAAAACTGGAGATGAACAAACCTCCACCGTCACGCCAACACAAACACGCCCATGCCATTCTGACCCACGAATCCACGCGACGGTCTTTCAACCGCGGTATTCCATTGGCTGTACACACCGCCGCGGTCAAAATACACACCCAGCTCCAAAACACTGCCACATTGGACATTTTGAAATACGCACACCTGAGACACATATAAACAACGCTCCCACACATCCAATCAACTATAAAACACACACCCACATCACCCACAAACCCCCACTAGTTGGAAATCGGAGCGAAGGCGAGAGCGAGAGAGATAGAGATAGCGAGCACAGCAATAGAAAACCCCAACACACACAGGAACCCAACTTCATCACCCACACCACATCTACGCACACATCACCACATATCACCACGCACATCACCACAAACACCACCCCACACCTCATCCGCACCACCCCATGGCACCCCAAAGACACCCAAGGTTTTCGGATCAAGAACTCCGGGTCATGGTGGAGGAAATCATGAGGGTTGAGCCCCAGCTCTTCGGCACACAGGTGCAGCACACCACCATAGCAATGAAGGCTGAGCTATGGCAAAGGATCGTAGACAGGGTCAACGCTGTGGGACAGCATCCCAGAAATCGGGAAGATATCAGAAAGCGATGGAACGACCTACGGGGGAAGGTGCGCTCGATGATCTCCAGGCACAACATCGCTGTGCAGAAGACTGGCGGCGGACCCCCACCCACCCCACCCCAATTCACAGCATGGGAGCAAGAGGTGGTAAACATCCTGCATCCTGATGGCCTCGCTGGAGTACACGGAGGAATGGACTCTGGTAGGTCGAATCTCAACTACTTCACCCCCCCCAAGCACCTGCATGCCAACCCCCCCCTTACCCCCAATATCACCCCCCAGCACATAACCTCCCTGCCAATGTCTCACCACCACAACCCACCCTAAACAACACCAACCCCTGAATGCCAACACAAACCATAGACAGCCACCACCAAAGCATGACGATTGCACATACCCATACACCCCCCCCAAACCCTCACAACACCTCCCACAAGGGAATGCCAGCACTGGGGGACAAGGGCACTCAAAATGCACGCCATGGCACACACAGAAACAATAACCATACTCGTTCACCCCTGCAGGGCCCGAACGCCAACACACCGCCACGGAGGGTCCAGAGATGTCCATCCCACCCCCAGAACAGGCCCCCAGCGAGGACAGCAGCTCTGTCGACCTAGAACCTGACGACCAGCCCGGACCATCGGGGACCTCTGGACAGTCGGTTCCCCACACACAGACACAGGCCACAGCAGACCCAAACCCCTCTGGGAACACCAGCACAGCTCCCACCCAGCGGGCCCATGCCTCTGTCTCGCGGACGCGTCAATCAGCGGTGTGTCCGCCACTACAGGGCACCCAGGCTGACCCAACACCCCAACAACAACAGGGATCGGGGGGCAGTGGTAGTGGGCACACTGTCCAGGGGACAGAGGCCCGGGGAAACAGGGCAACTGGGAGGGCTGCTGTGCGACGGGGGGGAGGACAGGCCCAGGGAACCGACTCTCCAAGAGGCCCTCACCACCATCATGGGAGCATACCATCACTCCCAGGAGACGATGGCGACGGTACTGGCCAGGTTCACCGAGATCCAGGCACAGCAGGAGGAACGCTACATGGGGTTCAGCAATGAACTCCGGGACATCGTTACCGCTATGGGGACCATAGTCCAGGCCCTCAACCGGATAGAAACCACATTGCGGGACCATGTGGCACCGCAAAGGGCCCCTGTCACTAGCCAGGAACAGCCTACCACCTCCGCCGGCGCTAGTGGTCAGGAGGCCCCCACAGAACGACGGGCCACCAGAACTCCACCTCCTGCTGAAGAACAACCACCCCGCAAGAGGAACCTGAGATCTCAAAGGAAGACAGAGTAGGATGCCAAGACCCCCGCCAGCCTAATATCCCCCCGGATGTCATTCCACTGTCCCACAGTGTCACCCTGTCCAACCTTGAACTGCCCCTGCTCCATCCTTCCACAGCCATATGAACAATGCACCTGTGCGACCGAGAACTGGACTCTGCCATGGACATAACTCCACCCTCACCCTTCACCATTTTAATATCATGTACCAATATATAGCACTAAAAATAAATCACTCATTGCACATAAATCATTCTGGAGTCAGCCTGTATTAATTACAAATGTATAACACATTACTTATCAATAATGTTCTGTAACTTATGTGTGGACAACATACCGATGTCTATAAGCATTAGTCCATGGGCTAACCAAGCTGAAGTCACGCAGTGGGTCATACAGCACTGAAAAGGGAAGAGAAAAGTAAACTTCAGTTTAAAAGAACTGGGGGGAAATACACAAAGTAAAGATGCAGGGGGCATTCAGTAAATGTTAAATGGCGTGGGTGATTCCTACCTGTGTGCTACTGAAAATACTGTTGGATAACTCTGTCCCTGTTGTCTGGGTCGTCCTCTGAGTCTTCCTCCTCTTCACTCTCCGCAGGCTCCACAGCTGCTTCAACCCCACCATCTGGACCATCCTCCTGCAGGAAGGGCACCTGACGTCGCAATGCCAGATTGTGAAGCATACAGCAGGCCACGATGATCTGGCACACCTTCTTTGGTGAGTACATCAGGGATCCCCCTGTCATATGTAGGCACCTAAACCTGGCCTTCAGGAGGCCAAAGGTTCTTTCAATGATCCTCCTAGTTCGCCCATGGGCCTCATTGTACCGTTCCTCTGCCCTAGTCCGGGGATTCCTCACTGGGGTCAATAGCCAAGGCAGGTTGGGGTAACCAGAGTCACCAATTAGCCACACACGTTGTCTCTGTAGCTGTTCCATCACATAAGGGATGCTGCTATTTCGCATCACATACGCGTAATGCACTGACCCAGGGAACATGGCATTCACATGAGTCAGCCAAACAGACCACCTGAACGTTCATCGAATGGTAACTTTTCCTGTTTCTGTACACCTGCTCATCGTCTTTTGGGGGTACTAAAGCCACATGGGTCCCATCAATGGCACCAATTATGTTGGGGATATGTCCAAGGGCATAAAAATCACCCTTCACAGTGGCCAAATCTACCTCCTCAGGGAATACAATGTAGCGCCGCATGTGTTTCGTCAGGGCAGACAACACTCTAGAGAAGATTTTTGAAAACATAGGCTGAGACATTCCAGATGACATGGCCACTGTTGTCTGGAATGAGCCACTTGCCAGAAAATGGAGGACTGACAGAACCTGCACTAGAGGGGGAATTCCTGTGGGTTGGCGGATGGGGGACATCAGGGCTGGCTCCAGCTGGGCACACAGTTCATGTATAGTGGCTCGGTCAAGTCGGTATCGTAGTATGATGTGGCGTTCTTCCATTGTCGACAGGTCCACCAGCGGTCGGTACACGCGAGGATTCATCCTTCTCCTCGCAAGTCCCAGCGGACGGTGCCTAGGAAGGACAACATGGAGCACAGAGTCAAGCAAGTCACAGGTACATTCACCACTGCATGCATAGCAGACAATTATCTATGTATTGAAAGGCGTGTATGTGTGGCAATGCAAGGCCTAGGCCTGTGTGACGCAGTACAAATTATGCCATGTGGGCCCTTGAAATGGCGGCTGCCTGACCTGTGAAGTGGGACAATGGGATGTGAGGTCAATGCGCTGGCGTGGCACACCGTGCCGGTAGGCGGTCGAAGACCGCTATACGAAGCCGCATTGGCTAACATTGAAGCCTATGGGTTTCAGGAGCCAATAATGAGGTGCGCCGGCGGTCGCGGTACGCACCGCCGCGGTACGCGCCGCCGCGGGCGTGACCGCCATTTTCTATCTGCTTAATCACTCGAGACCTGATCTTCCACAGGAGAGGACCTATACTGCAAGTGCTGCTGTGACCTCGGTCTGGAAGTGACAATGGCTGCTGCGACTGGGGAAAGGGCCCCCGCCTTCAGTTCCGAAGAGTTGGAGAAGCTCGTGGACGGGGTCCTCCCCCAGTATGCGTTACTCTACGGTCCTCCAGACCAACAGGTAAGTACACTGGGTGCACATTGAATGGGCTATGCCTGTGTGGAGTGGGGTGGATGCTAAGTTGGTGGGGTGGGGGGCGAATGAGGAGTGCAACGCACGACAGATGAGAGCATGTGCCATATGGCAAGGTTGGGGAGGGGGGGCCAATCGCATCTAACATGCAGGAATATGATGATTTCTCCTTCCCACCCTGTACATGTCAAATAGGTCAGCGCCCATCAATAAGTGGACATATGGCGTGCCATCGCCAAGGAAGTCCGGGCCCTGGGGGTCCACGTCAGACGAGGCACCCACTGCCGCAAGAGGTGGGAGGACATCCGCCGCGGGACCAGGAAGACCGCCGAGTCACTGCTGGGGATGGCCTCCCAACCTAGGAGGGGTGCCAGTCGTACCCTGACCCCCCTGATGTCCCGGATCCTGGCGGTGGCCTACCCTGATTTGGATGGGCGCTTGAGGACATCACAGCAGACACAAGGGGGTGAGTATCAGCACATTCTGCTATCTCTCTGCGCAGTGGAGGCGTCTGGGTGGGGGAGGAGGGTTGGGGGTGACATTAGGCCAGGGCGCTTTCTGTAGTGTAGTCCTCTCCTTTAGGCATGGCCCTGTGCTCCCGGCCCCCACCTCTGTAGGGTGACAAGTACAGCTATCCATGGTCCAGCATCACACATGTGCGCCTTTGTCGTCTCTAGACCTGTTGTCCTAGTCAGAAGTACTGAGTAGTGTACCCCGAATGCGCGGCTTAGTGCATGAGGCTCCTGTGTCTGTCCTCTCCGCCAACAGTGTTGACATTGCATGCACTCAACCTGGTCTTCGTTTTTCTCCCCCCACCCTTCTTCTTCGTCTTCTTGTGCATGTGTGCATTAGCATCATCAGGCGGAGGAGAATTGGCATCGGAGCACGAGGGAGCTGCAAGTCACAAGGCCCCGGTGGGACCAGGAACAGACACCGAGGGCACCAGTGATCCGGAGGGCGAGGGGAGCACCACAACGGGGACCGGTGGTGACACCAGCGACAGCGACACGTCCTCGGATGGGAGCTCCCTCGCGGTGGCGGCAACATCCGGGCCCCCCGCCTCAACAGGTACAGCCGCCACCCAGCGCACCAGCCCCGCCCTCCCAGCAGCCCCTCAGCCTACGCTCCGTGCCCGCTCGCCCAGGAAGGCGGGCGTCTCCTTCGCCCCAGGCACCTCAGCCCCTGCCCCTGTTACCCCTGCTGCCCTCAGTGAGGAGGTCATTGATCTCCTCAGGACACTCATTGTTGGGCAGACTACCCTTTTGAATGCCATCCAGGGGGTAGAAAGGGAGGTGCATCGGAGCAATGCCTACCTGGAGGGCATTCATTCGGGTCAGGCTGCCCATCAACGATCGTTCAATGCTCTGGCCTCAGCACTGACGGCAGCCATTGTCCCTGTTTCCAGCCTCCCTCTTCTCACTGCCTCCAGCCTGTCTCTGTCTCCTGTCCCTCAGCCTATCCCATCCACACCATCAGACCAGCCTGCACACACCTCAACACCCAAGGGCAGCTCATCCAGACACAAGCACCACAGAACCCACAAGCATTCACGCAAGCAACACCCAGATGCAGACATTCCAACAGTCACTACCACCTCTGTGTCCCCCTCCTCCTCGTCTCCCTCCTCCCTCCCTGTGACGTCTACACTCACAGCTGCATGCACACCACCATCAGCCAGTGCTTCCATCACCAGCACACCCTCCAGTCCAGTCCGCACACGTGCAGTCACCACCCGCACTGCCATTTACACGTCCCCTGTGTCCTCTCCCACTGTGTCTGTCACCCCCTCTTCCAAGACACACAAACGCAGGCAGACACCCACCCAACAGCCAACCACCTCACCACAGCCTCCAGCACATGCACCTGCACCCAAAGACAGCACACCTGACTCTCCTACAACCACATCCTCTTCCTCCACTTCCATCTCCACTTCTCCTACCTATTACCTTGGTCCTAAGAAACTTTTCCTTGCTAATCTTGACCTCTTTCCCTCCACTGACCCACCCCCTCCATCTGCAAAGAGTCCCAAGAGCACCTCAGCCACCACCAGCCCAGCTTCGAGTGTCACTGTGGTGCATGGGTTCTGGAGCCCACCCTTTGCCAGCAGTGACACCTCAATCAGCAGCAAGGGGACAGCCAGCCCTCCACCAGGCAAGAAGACCAGGAAGCTGAAGGGCCGCCGTGAGAGGACTGACACGGCTGCCCCCAAGGAGCAAAGTTCGCCCACTTCACCAGCCACAACAGCTAGGGGAGGCAAGGGCCCGAGAGCCCCATCTAAGGAGCGAAAGGGCAGCAGGGCGGAAAAGTCAGCCAGCAGGAGCGCGGAGCAGGAGGGGCCCACAAGCCCCATCCCGGGTGTTAGGAAGGACACCAAAGGGCCCAGGACTCCGTCACCGAAGGGTCCAGCAACAGCACGGTCGGAGGGCGAGTGAGCAGGGAGTCCAGGCCAGGTCTGGCTCCCTTGACCTACTGGACGAGCACCGCTGAAGAGGGCCCCGCCGTGGAGAAGAGCACCGCTGAACAGGGCCCCGCCGTGCAGAAGAGCACCGCTGAACAGGGCCCCGCCGTGCAGAAGAGCACCGCTGAACAGGGCCCCGCCGTGCAGAAGAGCACCGCTGAAGAGGGCCCCGCCGTGCAGAAGAGCACCGCTGAACAGGGCCCCGCCGTGCAGAAGAGCACCGCTGAACAGGGCCCCGCCGTGCAGAAGAGCACCGCTGAAGAGGGCCCCGCCGTGCAGAAGAGCACCGCTGAACAGGGCCCCGCCGTGCAGAAGAGCACCGCTGAACAGGGCCCCGCCGTGCAGAAGAGCACCGCTGAAGAGGGCCCCGCCGTGCAGAAGAGCACCGCTGAACAGGGCCCCGCCGTGCAGAAGAACACCGCTGAAGAGGGCCCCGCCGTGCAGAAGAGCACCGCTGAACAGGGCCCCCCGTGCAGAAGAGCACCGCTGAACAGGGCCCCGCCGTGCAGAAGAGCACCGCTGAAGAGGGCCCCGCCGTGCAGAAGAGCACCGCTGAACAGGGCCCCGCCGTGCAGAAGAGCACCGCTGAAGAGGGCCCCGCCGTGCAGAAGAGCACCGCTGAACAGGGCCCCGCCGTGCAGAAGAGCACCGCTGAACAGGGCCCCGCCGTGCAGAAGAGCACCGCTGAACAGGGCCCCGCCGTGCAGAAGAGCACCGCTGAACAGGGCCCCGCCGTGTAGAAGAGCACCGCTGAAGAGGGCCCCGCCGTGCAGAAGAGCACCGCTGAACAGGGCCCCGCCATCTCAAGCACCGCTCCGCTGGGCCCTCCATCCCAAGCACCGCTCCGCTGGGCCCTTCATCTCAAGCACCGCTCCGCTGGGCACCGCCGTCTCAAGCACCGCTCCGCTGGGCACCGCCGTCTCAAGCACCGCTCCGCTGGGCCCTCCATCCCAAGCACCGCTCCGCTGGGCCCCGCCATCTCAAGCACCGCTCCGCTGGGCACCGCCGTCTCAAGCACCGCTCCGCTGGGCCCTCCATCCCAAGCACCGCTCCGCTGGGCCCCGCCATCTCAAGCACCGCTCCGCTGGGCACCGCCGTCTCAAGCACCGCTCCGCTGGGCCCTCCATCCCAAGCACCGCTCCGCTGGGCCCCGCCATCTCAAGCACCGCTCCGCTGGGCCCCGCCGTCTCAAGCACCGCTCTGCTGGGCCCTCCATCCCAAGCACCGCTCCGCTGGGCCCCGCCATCTCAAGCACCGCTCCGCTGGGCACCGCCGTCTCAAGCACCGCTCCGCTGGGCCCTCCATCCCAAGCACCGCTCCGCTTGTCCCCGCCATCTCAAGCACCGCTCCGCTGGGCACGCCGTCTCAAGCACCGCTCCGCTGGGCCCTCCATCCCAAGCACCGCTCTGCTGGGCCCCGCCATCTCAAGCACCGCTCCGCTGGGCACCGCCGTCTCAAGCACCGCTCCGCTGGGCCCTCCATCCCAAGCACCGCTCCGCTGGGCCCCGCCATCTCAAGCACCGCTCCGCTGGGCACCGCCGTCTCAAGCACCGCTCCGCTGGGCCCCACCGTCTCACGCACCGCTCCGCTGGGCCCCGCCGTCTCAAGCACCGCTCCGCTGGGCCCCGCCGTCTCAAGCACCGCTCCGCTGGGCCCTCCATCCCAAGCACCGCTCCGCTGGGCCCTTCCTGTCAAGCAATGTTAACGGTTCACTGTGCCCACCATGCCTCCTCCTTGACCAGTGGAGACTGTAATCCACCTGATGGACTGTGGCTTTGCACTCCCCAGGATTGATCTGTGGGCAACCCACCCACTGTAGAGACTTGTGAGACTGTGGCTTTGCACTCCCCAGGATTGATCAGTGAGCAAGCCACCCACTGTAGAGACTTGAGAGACTGTGGCTTTGCACTCCCCAGGATGGCCAAGTGGGCAACCCACCCACTGTAGAGACTTGTGAGACTGTGGCTTTGCACTCCCCAGGATGGCCGAGTGGGTATGGTGGCCCTTTCTTGGATCTGGCGTCGTGGAATCATGTGGCTGTGGTGCCCCCCCTTCCCTTCCCCCTGAGGTGCCTGTAGTTATTTCATCAGATGCCCCTGCAGTGTTCTCTCCAAAGGACTCAGGTCTCCTGTGTGGGCTTTGCCCTTGTGCTGCTACACTTTGGCCCACGGACACTTTGAATCTCGTTTGTTGTGCAGGACTTATTGCCTCGGATTTTCGTATGCACTGGATATTGAATTTGGATTTTTGAGTTGTTATTGCTATTTGACCGTGACTTATCAGTGGTTTTTTTTCCCCATAAATTTCGAGTCACTATTTAATTATGTCCTTGTTTTCTTTACGGGGGTTTGGGTGGTTTCACTGTGACTTGTTGCTCTGCATTGGTGTGTACATGGTTTGGGGGGGTGGGTGTATCGCGTATGTGTGTGCACGTGACCTTTCGTCCTCCCCCCTCCCCTGTGTCGTAGGTGCAGTACTCACCGTTGTCGTCTGCGCCGGCGTTCGTACTCGTGGTAGATGAGCAGGTAGACGAGAGCAGGTAGGATGTTTAATTTGGGTTCCATGCTGTCCTCCTTCCTTGTGGAGTGCGTAGAGGTGCGCGTTTTCCCGTTCGTAGTCTGTTTCTGCCGTGTTTTTATCAGCGGTGCTCCCGCCCCGGAAAAGGTGGCGGATTGGCCGGTCATGATAGTGTGGGCGGAACATTGTCTGCCGCCTGGCTGTTGGCGGTGACCGCCGCGCTGTTTGTCGGTCCCGCCGTGGCGGTCGGAGTGTTAATGTGGCGGGCTGTGTTGGCGGTTCCCGCCAGGGTCAGAATTCCATTTTTTGGACCGCCGGCCTGTTGGCGGGTTGGCCGCCGCTTTATCACCGACCGCCAGGGTTAGAATCAGCCCCTTAATATCTTACCATGCATCCCTAGACTGCTTTGAGCTGTTTTAAAATCATAGCATGATTTGTCCTTTTGTCACTTTAAGACTGTTTCATGGGTTGCTTTTAATATGCCTGACTGTGGCTGTCTGGTGTCTCATTTACCTGGTGATTTATAGCAGTCTCAATAAGGTAGCACTATTTCCCTTTAGCGAAAGATGTTTCTTTACAATATGGCAGTTGTTTTTCTCAATATTTAGGCATTTCATTTACCTGGATGGTTTATGGTTATTTGTGCTCCATGTTTTAACTAGTATGTTTGCCTAGTCAACTGGCTATTTTGCTGACTTTACTTTGTTATATTTCGATTTCCAGTTTGATTGCACTAGTTGGTAGCCTTTCCGATAAAGAGGCACTATTCTCCTTGTCCCCTGATTCGCCTTTCTAATATGGCCACTACATGTTCTTTTTTAGGCGTCTCATTCTTTTGATTCCCTTAGTCTTGATTTACTCCTGATCCTTGTGACTGCTGATTTGACTCCCGGTGATTTGGTAAGAGCTTTACTAAGACTCACTCTTCATCATTTAGTTTTGCCTCTGATTGCATTGAAAACTAGGCTCTTGCAGAACCTCTTGTTTTACTTCTTCAGTTACTTCATACTGATTGACTCATTTTGTAAGTAGATGATTCAGTCCCTTGGTTTAGTCTATATGTTTATCTCATTATTGATATGTATTTATTATATTCGTCATTAGGGCTCTTGGTATTTGGATGTCATTTATCCCTTCTATAATTAGATGTGGTGAGGTAGAATCGGCACTATTTTCATCTATTGTTTGCTCTCACACAATTTGTTCTGTTTGGTGACACTGCCTTTTTAGACCTGGCATCCTTGGCATGCTTTCCCCTGACATTTTGTCTTCAGATCTGCTGTTTTACTGACCTCTCTTTTGCTGGTTTTAGCACTCTGGTCACTTTATCACTGCTAAGCAGTACAAAAGTGCATGTGCTCTGTGCTGATAACATAGTAACATTTATTTACCCACAACTGAATCCTTGGTGTGCTTTCTGTCCTGTTTGTTTATTTCATTCTTGCTTTAGGACTCTGGGCACTTTACCACTACTGACCAGCACTAAAATGCACTTTCCCTAAAACATGTTACCATTGTCTTATCCACAATGGGCTTATTTAATTTACCTATAAGTCTCTAGTAAAGTGCACTACCTGTACCCAGGGTCTGTAAATTAAATGCAACTAGTGGGCCTGTAACACTGATTATGTCACCCACTGAAGTAGCACTTCAGCTTGTCTCAGGCCTGCCATCGTAGAACCTGTGTGTGCAGTTTTATACTGCCATGTCGACCAGCAAGTTAACCCTCCTACCAGGCCCAAACCTTCCTGTTTAATATATATGTCAGCCCTAGAGTAGGCCATAAGACACCAAAGGATGCAGTTTATTTAAAAGTACGACAGGTACTTTTAAGATTTATGTGTCCTAGTGGTGAAAAACCCTTAAATGCATTTTTCACAACTGCAAGGCCTTTCTCTCCCATTACAAAACATTGGGATTGCCTTATTATAAAGTATAAGTGTAATTTCAAATTGGGAAGAGATGAGACCTCCAAGTTTGGTGTCTGTGGAATCACAATTTAAAATCACAACTTATGGTGAAGTTGAATAATAAATTGTAATTCTGAAAGTCCCAGTTTTAGACAGTTGGTGTTTTCTTACTTTCACCATTTGGTGCCTTCTGCCTCTCCAGACAGCCACACACAAAGGGAGCTTAAGGGGTGACTGATGGACCATCCACAGCCTGCTGGGTCATCCTGGGCAAGAAAGGAGGGGGGACTGACACTTACACCTGAATGGGCTCTGTCATGTCCCCACACAAGGGGCTGCATTTCCTCCTTTAGTGAGTCTGGAGCGAGGGCAGGAAGGGCAGGGACACTGTGCACTTCAAAGGTCTCTCTCTCTTTGAAGTCCCCCCCACTTAAAAATGCACATCTATGTGTCAGTACTGGACCTCAGACATCACCAACCAAGTACACTTCAAGACATGTGCATACTCTGCCATAAAAATGACTGCTGTGCTACTAAAAGGACTATCACTCTCTTTGATTCCTTCTCTTCTTGCCTAGTAGATAGAAGGGTTGGTCCTACTTGTCTCCAGCCCAGAACCAAAGTGACTCCAAGGGCTTACTGGCTTGCCTCCTGATTTTGGAAGACTCAGGGACACAAAATATTTCCAACTCACCTGTTACAGCACTTGGACTCTGCCACATGGTATCCTTGCCCTGCCAAGTGGTGCCCATCCAGTCCTTGACCCTTGGAATTGAGTGTAAAGTGCTGCAACTACCCAAATCCATGCATCAACATGGTTCCTGCTCGGAACCAGCACACCTCCATCAACACTGTTGCATCGCCCCTGATGTGAGGATCGAGGACACCACATCACAGCTGACGCATCATCATCGCTAATGTGAGGACAGAAGACATCACATTGCCTACTGTGCGGCCTCCATTCCTGATGTATTCCCAACTTTGCACCACTTGGAGATAATGCATTGTCTATTTCCTCGGGATTGGAGCCAATACATTGCCTTCTTTGCTCCTTGCATCGTGTACTCAACATTGATGCAACTACGAACCTTGATACTGTTTCAGTGGGCCAGGGTGCTTCCCCTACCTGACCCACGCTCCATCGCGGTCAGCCTGAACTTTTGGATCTGCTACGATCTACTGCGACCAGTTAGCCAGGGTTGGTGCTTTATGCTTTTAAGCACCATATTTTAGTTTATTCTTTAAAAATTCAAAACTCCAGTCATGCTCATTGGATGTTTGTCATTTTGGTCTTATTTTGTTCATTCACTTAAACTCTATTTGTCTAACTAGGTGTGGTATCTTTTTGTGTGGTGTTTTCACTGTTTTACTGTTTGAGGCGTTGCACAAATACTTAACACATTGCCTCTTAAGTTAAGCCTGGCTGCTCTGTGCCAGGCATAGGTTTATTTAGGGTGTGCATATGACTTACCCTGACTAGAATTATGGTTCTTGCTTAGACAGGGTGCACACCTCTGCCAACTAGAAACCTAATTTCTAACACTATGTTATAGCGTTTCTTTTATCTTATTTGTTCTTGCATTATTAGATTCCAGTGGAGGTCGGTCATTTCTGCATTATCAAAATCAGCCTTGAAGATGGTCTTCTGCACATTTTAGTCTCAGAGACTGCAACGCTGATGACCTATCCACTCTTACTATCTTCCAACCACATACTTCAATCAATGGACAATCACTATTGGAGGGATTTTTAGATGGAATTCTATTGATTTGGTGGATTTCCCTGTTACCATTAGTCCTGACTTCATGAGCTGTGATTCAAACACAGTGGGCATATATAAAGGCCCCTATCACCATTCTAACGCCACATTAGCATAATTTGTTTTGCTAATGTGGCGTTGGAAGGCCAAAATTGCCGTGCCATATTTACAAAGTGGCACAATGCATGCATTGTTCCTCTTTGTACCCCTTTGTGCTCCATTATGCCTGCGCCAGGCATAATGTATGCAAAGGATGTGATCCCCCATTAGGAGGGCCAAAAAAATGGCCAAAGAAATCTAAGAGATTTCTTTGCATCATTTGTTGAGCATTTTTAATGCTTGGTGACATTGAGCCTCCGGGTGCTTTGCAGGATTAGTGTCAAACTAGTATAAAAAAATATGACGCTAGTCCCCTAACTACCGCCATGGTGCGCCATATATTAAATATGGTGCACACATGGTGGCATTAGGAGGGTGCTAAGGTGCGTAAGAAAAGTGGGGCTGTACTGTGTTTTCTTAAATATGCAACTGTAATTATTGATTGACATGTGAGCTTTCAATATATGAACCTCTGCTAATTTAATTGAATTATATATTTTTGTGCATACTTCCTATTCATTGTATTGAATCAATCTTCATGTTATAAACATATATTTAGCATAACCTACTAAGAGTACGCCTTATTGTGTATATGTATTTATATATATATATATATATGCACTTTTCTCAGTGTCTTTCATTGCTGCAGTGACTGGATTCTTTTGACACCAACCACCTGACTAATTTCAAAATGTAGATAAATTACTCCTTCAAAAGCCCCATTTTGGGTCATTGACTATCACTGCCACTCTGTGCTTCTTGGCACTATTCATACATTAAGCTTTAAGAATTAATATCTCTGGTTTTCCTTATTGCATTTTGACATTTTGTTTATTAGGTTTTACTATATTTTTCTAACTTGGTTAGTCACCAACCCCAGTAATAAAGCACATTTTACACACAGTTGCATCTCCTTCTTTGGAGCAGAAGAGTGTCAACCACCCTTAAATGCCCACCAAAGCCCCAGAGATAAAACATAAAAGGGTAATTTATTACAATTTTATTTCTCACCATCCCATCCCGAACCGAGTGTAAGGACAGTCAGGGCCTAATGAATGGCATCAGGGAGCAGTGGCGGGCAGAGGGCTCCCTGTGCACTGTTTAAAGTGCACATGTATCTTTGGCCAGCCATCTTGTGGTGGACAGCCTGACGTGCACTTTAAACCTGTCAACCCAGCTGTCTAAAGAAAGCTGGGCTGAGAGCAAGTGCAAGCTTCCAGTGCACTGAGGAGCGAAGAGTGGCGCCCCTCCCTCCAATTAGGGTGCTGCTCTGATGCTGGTTTACAGCATGTGAGCAGCACCAGCATTGGTAAAGGGAGTTTGCTTGGGCCCGCACTTCAGTCCAGGCAGAAGGCGGCTGGTGCGAGGATGCCATGTTGTGCTGTTCCAATAAGGTAATTTTTTTATTTTTTTATTTCTACACGTGCATCCACCCATTTGACCACTCCCCTCTTCCTTGTAGATGACAGCCGCCACTGTTTACACAGTAAAAATAACTGTGCCATATATACAGGAAACATTGTTTCAGGACTCTTTAACTTCAGGATATTGTATCTAACTTAAAGGGCCAATTCACATTAGTAAAATTATATGTGTAGATTCAAATGTTTGCACATTTATTCTTCACCTGCTATTCATTATTTAAGAGTTTAAAGTTGCTCCAAGTTGTAGCCCTACAAGCCTCCATACCACAAGTTCAGGGGTGAAGTCTGCTCCAACATAATATATGACTGAACGTTACTGACAGTAGGGTGCTAGAGTACGATCCGCAAGATGGCTGCACCTTAGTGCAGCTGTTCTGCCAACAGCACCCAAATCTTGAAATTATCCATTCAATTCCATTTTGGGCAAACAAGCTCAAACTTCAAGATTTAACAGAGCTGTAAAATAAAAGTAAGGATGACTTCATTCTGTGGGCTGCCACAGGTGGAGGAGTATGACTGAACGGCCTGATGCTGAGTGCCATGATTGCAAGACTGAGTGCAGAGCTGTGCATGCTGTAATCATGCGGCCCATTCAACAAATTGGACCCTATAGATTAATTGTCTGCCATCTCAGTGCAGAATGCACATAGCTGTGCCCAGGCAGTGTGCTTCTTGAATGCCTATGCAGTAATTGCTTCTACCCTCCTCTACCCATGACATAGCTCATGAAAAACTTATACAAGTTACTACCAGGCCATAATTACTGCTCTGCAGGTAAGAGCTTATGTCTGCTCTGCTGGGACAGCTCATCCATGTGAACCAACTCGACTACATGCTGCCTGACTGCAGGGGACTATATACACTGTGTGGGGGTGTGTGCAATTGGGATGACCAAAGGCCTACATGTATACCTCAGTGTAGACTGCCCCTTAGGCACTGCAGCTCCAGCAAGTAAACAGAGCCTGAAACGAAGAGTGCATGCTATCCACCCCTGTGCACCTAAGACTACTCCATGGACTCAACAAAGGATAGGGAAAGCAGATAACATGCAATCATAGCTCACATTTGAATCCAAGTGTGCTGCCAAAATGCCAGACTAAGACGCAGACCATGTTGAGGATGCAGGCTTAGATGGAGTGTATGAAAATGTGATCCCAAACTGAAATTGCTATTGCAATGAACACAGTAATGCCTAGTCTCTCTTGATGGCAAGATTGACACATT
This sequence comes from Pleurodeles waltl, assembly GCF_031143425.1. Classification (NCBI taxonomy): domain Eukaryota; kingdom Metazoa; phylum Chordata; class Amphibia; order Caudata; family Salamandridae; genus Pleurodeles; species Pleurodeles waltl. The sequence goes on from NC_090445.1 coordinate 1,304,781,310, forward strand.
AAATCAACACATGAATTTTATGTCAGCGAAGATGGATAAGCTCGCATCCAGGATCAGCTTGGTAGAACAACATATATCTGATGCACAAGATGTCCTAAATCAGACATCAGAAAAATGCCTTTGCATGGAAAAAGTGGTTGTAGTAATAATAGCAAAACATGAAGACCCAGGGTTACATTCACAACAAAAAAATGTGTGCAATTTGGGAATGCCAAAGTCTGCAAAAATGTGAAGGATGGTGCTCTTTGTAGAGAACATGCAAACCTACCTTAGAACCAACAACTTGTCTCATATGCTGGTTAGGGAGACAGTGTACTTCTCACTGGCGCCAAGCTGTCCCCTGGGAGTCCTGGCATGCCCAACTATCACTAAGCTCCTAAATTACAGGGACCACAAGGAGCGTGCTTAGAATGACCTGCAAACAAAGGGATTTGAATTACCAAGACTGTAGCATCACCTCCGTTTCTGAATTCATGATGTCTGTGCAGTCAACAGAATTCCAAACCAATAAAGCACCAACTGCCAAAAGATGAAATCACCTTCACATCATTTCGGAAAACTCTCACCTCCGGTCCTAAGAGGAAATTAGGCTTAGAGCAAGATGGCGCCATGCCTCAATGAGACAAGGATACCAGTTGACAGTAATGAACACATACATGATTACATTTGAGGTGCCTATCTATATTTAGGACTTTCTAAAGTCTTTTAATTCTACCAGATAGTGTAGTCAGAGGTCCAAGATGCTATGTTTCTTTTTCACTACTTTACGTGCATAGCCCTTAGCTACCTCCCTGTCAACAAAGGAGTTTGACAGCACTCTTGTGTCACTCTGCATGCTGTTTAATACACTTTGTATTGAATAAGCTGATGACAGGCCACTATAGTTGACTAATGGCCATGGTGAGTGGTTATTGTCACTGGCAGGTTGAAGTTCCTGGCATGGGTAGAAGGTTGGAGGATCAGACAGTTACAAAGGATCCCATCTATTTCAGAAATGTACATATTATACATACCTACAATGCTAATGCATGCACAGGCACATACTTAAGATGGGGGACAAATACACAGAAACCTGCCCCACACTCCACCTGCTCAAGTAGCACCTACACCCAGGTGCCTAACCCGGATTGTTAGGGGCTAAATAACCTGAGAAAAATTAGACAAGCCATTGCATACCTTAATAGACCCAACATACCAGTTGTGCTACTGAAGCAGACTCATCTTGTAAAAGCCACAGAAAAACATCTGCATGCCAAATGGGCATCTCATGTATTCAGCACTTCATAAACATCCTATGTCAGGGCACAGTGATTCTGAATAGAAAGGGAACTAACTTTCACCATGTAAACACAGTTACAGATATACAAGGCTACAACATTATTGTCCAGGGAATACTGGAGGGTAGACACATGATTCTGATCAATGTGTATGGTCCCAATGTTGACGACTCATATGTTTTTTAGTCCTTGTGGTCTACTGCACAGGGCAGCTCACCAAAGTCACTTTGTGAGGTGGGGTCTTTATTGTTGCTTTAAATGCTCTTCTATATAGGTTCTATTAGCTGACAAGGTGCACAGTCGGTGCTGCTGCAGTCCTAAAACAAATAATGAGTGATCATTCTTTGAGAGACCCTTGGAGGTTGCAACATTAGACAGTGTGTGAAAGCACATTGATATACTCAACCCACAAAAACTGGTCAATAATAGACTTATTCCCGAGAACTAGACATATCAGTCTGTTACGAGTCTCTTTTGGTCTATGTCACTGTCGCAGAACAAAAATGTATCCCAGGGATGCATACAGCAGATGCACACTGAAAGATGGCACTAAATTTGCTAAAAATAGTGCTGTTTACAATGAGCTGCACAATGAGATCTTGGACTATTTTAAAACCTAGATTCAGTGCCTGACATGTCCATGACCTGGAAGGCATTTAAACTGGTAATTTTGGGGCTTCATATCACTAAATATAATGGGGTGCTCCGCTCAAATGTGTCCAAATTGGAGCGTGAAATTAAGGAATTAGAGCAGAGGTCTTCAAACTGCGGCATGATAAATATGAATAAATATGATAAAGAGGCATTGCAAGAGGTGAACAACTTAGGAAGAGTATCCCAGAGGCATGAAGCTATACGGAGGGTGAATGGCCCAGAAAATCCTTTGCTAACCTACTTAAGAAACCCTGGTCTGTTGGTGACATTGACTGCATTAGGGATAAAAGCAGAGACCAGCACCCTGAAACAGAGGAAAATAGTGCAGGAGTTCTGCTCCGATTACGCTAACCTTTATGACTCCACTATACAGACAATCATGGCTCAGGTCAACAACTACCCATGGGAAACAGCCTTGGCTTGGCTGAGTGACTCCAGACAGGAATATCTATGTCAGCCATTCTCAGTTGAAAAAATCAATGTAGGAAACAACAAGCTTCTGTCAATCAAGTATTTGAGTTCTGATGACCTGCTAGTGGAGTTTCTATAAAGAATATTATGAGATATTGGCTCCTCATCTTCTCGCCCTGTATGAGGAAGCATGTGAAAAAAGGCAGCTCCTGACCATGCTGCAAGAGGCCTTAATCATGGCTCTACTAAAGCCTGACATGCCCCCAGGGAAAGCTTGAGTCATACTGGCCTTTATCCCTCATCACTTGTGATGTGGAATATTGACCAAAGGTATCACTACCATAATGATCCCCTTGGTTCCAGAGCTAACCCTGCCAGACCAATCTGGTTTCATAACAGGCAGCCCAACACCTAATAACATAAAAACACTTTTTGCTATTATGTACCAACTGTACCCTAAAATCCGGAGAGGGGCCGTGTTCTTGGCTGCCACTGAGGCATTTGACTTAGTGATGTGGTCTTCCCTCTTTGGAATACTTCACTGTCTTTTGAGTTCGGTAATTGGGTACACATGTTATGTGCAACCCTTACTAATTGTATTAAAGTGAATAGAATGACCTCCAATTCATTCTTGATCTGTAGAGGTACAAGATAGATCTGCCCTTGTCTCTTATATTACAAAATCTCAACAGAAATCCCCAGATATGCCCTTCACTAGTTATCGTACCCTGTGCTTATCTCCTTCCACACAAATGATGTGATTTTATAATTCCAAGCCCCAGAGACAAGCTTGTATCAGATGATGAGAGAAGTCATCATGTTTGGTGGAATATAGACTGTTTTAAAGTATATTCTAATGGTTTACATAAGCATAAATAATGTGTACATCTCCTGAGTGTTGTCAGTTATGCCTGGTTGCAGTCAACCTTTTGTGTTCAAGCATTGCTGGTAATGCAAATTTGTATGCATCAGCACACGATACATTGTCATTGTCAGTTCACTACATTTGAGAATTAAAATAGTTAGAATACATAGGAGTACATTTAGCAGGTAAACAATGTAAGCAACTTTATAACGAACAGTCTGCTACACTCTGTAACCATTGCCTGGGATTTCACTGGGCTCTGATCAACCATTATTGTGTGCTTCATTTGTTCACATTTGGGGGTAGAAGGGTGATATCAAGGCAAACTAGCTTGTGAGGCCAGAACCAAAATATCACCCTTCACCAACCATGCATCTTATTAATCAGGAGGGGGGCGCCCTAACCTTCCACTTTGGTAGATGTATCAAGTACATCTATCTACTGTGCAGCTAGTGGTTTCCAGGCCTGCCCTCTAGTGTCGTTCATCTGGAGGGCCACCACTTCAGCCATTGCCCAGGTTTCTACCTCTTTCTTCCACCATATGTGTGGTGGGATCTCCATGGACTTCCAGTGTAGTGCTATATCTCTACGGGCTACACTCAGGGCCAGGTCTACAAACCTATTTTATGCCTTTATCACCATTTGTCAGGTATATAAACCAAGTAGGCAAATCTCAGCTGGGTTTATAACATGCCTGTTGACGGCCCTGTCCAGTTCAGATGTGACCTGAAAGTAGAAGCAGGTAATCACCGGGCAGTTCCATACCATGTCTATAAACTCAATATCGACCACAGCACATCTGGAGGAAAAGTGTGTGTGAGTTTGTATAATCAAGTTCAACCTCCGGGATGTGAGGTTGTCATATGTAAATAATTAAACTGTGTATATTTCAACCATCTGTTTCTGAATGCTGTGTACATAAGCTCTAGTGTCTGCTCCCAATCTTTGTGCCTAGTTTGCCTGCCCAAATTGCCCTCCCATCTAGCACAAACATCATTTATGCTATCAGGGGCACCAACATCATTACAGCCAGGAGATCAGACGGAGCCTGTCCTCAAAGGTTAATATGGCCTGCAGTAGATTCTTCATCCGAGATTCAAGTCCTGTCTCTCTCATCATATTATGTAAAGCTTGTACTATTGCATCAAATAGCTATCAGTTTCTCTAGGATTATGAGGGATTCCGCAGTATTAAGATCACTGAGTGTCTCAATCACGACTGCTATCCAGTCCCTCATTGCTGGCTGTAAAATATACCAAATTAAGCATGTCTCCAGGTGGTTTAGGAACTGACACTAGAGCAGTCTCTTGAGCAATATCAGTGTCCTTATTTATAGTTCTGTCAGTTTTGGGGCCAAAAGGGACACATAGGTGTGGTTGTACGCTACTGGTAGGTCATCTGTGCCCAGTGACTTTCCCCCACACAAATTGCATGGTGGCAGATTGTATTTCAAATTTGTGCCTTGCCCTCCAAATACCTCGGCATTGGCATCAGGTAGTTGTGTAAGGGTTGCTCCATCTAAAAAAAACAGAAGGAGCTGGGCAAGGCTGAGGTGCAGCTGCTGGTAGTATTGGGGAGCACCCATGGACCTCCTGTTGGGTATAGACAAGCGTGCCCACCAGCCCTGTTGTGAGGGTGATCAGGTGGCCTCTCTCCACTGGATGAACCAGCTGGGAGAGCAGTTCGCCCACTCTTCTCTCCTTCATGCTAGTGTTAGTCAGGTACTCATGATGGCTAAGGGCCAGCATTTTTTCCAGCGTCTCCTCCAATAATCTATGCTGAGTTGTTGGATCTACAAGGTGTAACTTTAATATTCACCAGACACTGCCTTCCAGATAGGCAGGGCTCCCAATAATGATTTTATAACACCCAACGATTGGCCGATGCAATAGCCGTGCACGACAACCTTGAAGGCATCCCATTGAAGGAATGTGTGCATAGACATGTGTCAGTTGTGTTTAAATTAGCTTTTGGGTCCCAAAGCATGGGTTCATGCAAATAAAACGTGTTGAGCTTCCAGGTGGACATGAGGGACATCTGCCTTCCCAGCAAGTGCTCATGTGTAGGGGGTTATGATCCCATAACATGCAGTCCAAATATTCCATGTGTGTACAGTGTGCCTCAATTCCCAAAGAGCACACTAGTCTGTCCAGGTGGCTATGCAAATCATGCACTGGAAAATAAATGGATTATTCTTTCTTTCAGCTGTCACCCTGTCTGCAGTGCTGCAACCAATCATAGAAGTCCCTGGCAGTCAGAACACCTGGGGAGTTCCCCAGTGGGGGTACTGACCTGTCCAAGTCCCTGTTTATCACACAGTTGTAATTTCAACCAATAATCATCAGGCCTGCAGTTCTAGGGACTATATAGGGGGCTGGGATTTCAGGAACTGAAACTGCCCCGTGTTTGAGCTATAAATGCTGCCCAGATTCAATTGCATGACATTAAATCTCCCCTGCATGAACACACATCTGCTTTCTTTGTCAATGTGGAGCCTGGTGTGTTCAAACTGTGTCCAATGTCACATACATATTCATGCTTCCCTTGCAAAGGAAGAGTAGCCTATGACATATGTCTGCCCCCTCCATCGCCTTTTCAGTTTAGATGCCTCCCCATCAACCTAGAGGGTTTCTTGCAGGAAAGCCACATCCTCCCCATGTATTTCAAGAAAGCCAGCATTTTATAATATTTGCTGGAAGATTCCATTCCATGTAAAGGACGTGTATGTTGTCACACCAGTAGCCATCCTTTCGCTCCCAACATGAGGGTCTCTGAGCCACTCCTTGCCAGTCAATCATGGGCCATCTTCCCCTTCCATCTCCAGTGCCTCTCTCCTTCCGCCTCACACATTGGCCCCTAGCGAAGCAGTGCAAGACATTACAATGATTGGACTGAATGTACATGAAACAACATTCCCCAACTCCCCTTCCCCAGGTCAGAAGAGCAATGGTCGACCGTTGAAAGAATTCATGCTCAAACATTAACTTCAACCAGACCCGTACAATGCACCAAATGGGTTGGTTTTGGGGTGGCAACCAAACTGTGATCTAAACATGCCCCCTCCACCTGTCCTGTGTTACAGCAAAACAGTCGTATACTCCAATCCAAAGCTCAAGCTTGGTGACCGGAAATAAGAAAAAAATGCGTCTCTGAGGTGCAGCTTTCCCAACCATGTTTTGCAGTCCCAAATGCTCTAGGCCACTTGAAGTGGGTCTCATTGCCCCACCAATCTTATATAATCACACTCCTCTTGTCTCTCCACTTCAGAAATCATCCCCAAGCCCTCTACCTCCCAGAGCATGTCAGAGTCCCAGCACTGTGACGAAGAGTTTGTATTCTGGTCACTAGAGGATGTGTGTGCCTGTGCTGCAAAAGTTTTCACCCTCTCAATTTAAGCCACATTTTATTGTTCTACCTGGGCCGTGGAAGGCCTCTGAGGTTGCCCATCATGATATTTCAATCTGCGGCATTGCAGTGAGTGGGCCAGTTTGCTCCACCCATCTCCATTAGTTCCAGCTGTGTAACTTCCCAACCTGTCCCAAGCACTTGCAACGTCATCAAATTACAAAGCACGCCATCAATGATCACCTTCAGCTGGGATGGGAAAAGCAGCAGGTACTTCAGGATGGTGTCGCAGAGCTCCATCTTCACTGCTGGGTAAGACACCCTTTTTTTGCTTAACGGAGATCGTATAGTCAGGGTAGATTGCTACTATGGCTTTGTCATCCTGGAAGTGAATAGTCATCTGTGTGCATTTCAGTATATCAACCATGGTGTGAGGCTGTGTTTAGGGCTTTGGGGGCCTCACTGGTACCCTCTGCATACTTTCCATTGTGAAGAAGTGTGATAGATCCTTCGACACCCCGCTCCTCCAGGTTAGAGACCATGGCCTTCCCTTCTACTTTTTGGGGAAGTCCCACACCTCTTGTACTGTTGCGACTGCTGCATTCTTCCACATCCTCCACTCTCCAGAATATGCCCCCCCTTTCATTAGTGACCTCAGACATCTGGGTCTTACTCTTGGTCACACTCGGGCCCATCTCCATCTGGGAATCTTCATTGAACTTCACTTTGTGAATATGTGATGATCATCACAAAGGATTCCAAAGGGATGCCTGAGCAATTTTGTGCTTCAATAACTCCCTAGAGGAGTTGGTGGTATTAAGAATCTAGTCCAGTCTGTCTGCCGGAACTTCATCCTGGGTGCTCCAGACACAAAACAAAGGCCCCTACAGGAGGTCCCTCCAATCCAAGGGGGTACCCTCTGGGATCCTGTCCCCCCTCGACTGGGTGTCTCTTGTGGATCTTATGTGGCCCATATATACTCCCATGTGGTATTAAGATCTGCTGGAGGCTCGAAGTCTTCCAATTGGCGTCCAATGGTATCTGTCAATTCTTATCTCAGCAGGTACCGCTGAGTAGGGTGAGAAGAGAGAGAGTGCTAGTGTAATCATCGGTTGAAGCAGGGGAGAAGGTCCCTATGTATATGCCAGTTCTCAATGTCATCCAGCCATCAATAGCCATCCAGGGCCAGCTGTATGAACCATCTTACTGGTCGCAAACGGCCCAGTAAAATTCATTTTGCCATGTACAAAAAGCAAAATGTCATTTTATATTTGTCTTCTTTGTTGCTGGATAAGGAGATACAACTTCAACAGCAATGACAAGGGCACTGTTTCAGAAGCTGACATCACTGAACTCCTCCAGAAAGAAAACATCAGTGAATGAGCTGATGAGTTGACCCTGGAGAGAAATAATTGTGATAGTAATGTAGCATTAATGTGGATGATTAAATGACATAGGAGTGCCAGGAACTTTACAGTTACTGGAAAAACAAGCTTAAATGGTCTTCGATGAATGCTTACCTCAATTGGGCTTCTTTATACGATCAGGATTAAAGAAAAGGCAGTCACACAGCATTGAACACTGCAAGAAAACAAAACTAACTTGAACCTGTAGGAAGCAGGAATTTAGAATTGGCAGCCAACTTGGATGTTATCGTATATAGGAAGAATGGAGTCTTAGGGCCTGATTTAGATCTCGGTGGTATTACCACCAAGCTGGGTCAGCCTGAAAAGTGTGACTACAAGCACACACCCCTCCTGGAGAAGCTATGATATGAGAATCCAAATACTAAGTATCAATGCTGGACACCATAAATGATAGAAACCATCTTATGACACCACATTAGTAAGGTGAATTTCACCATATCACAGAGCATGTATTATTTATGCTTTCATTAGAGGTAGTCAAACATGGAATGGCACCAGGGAGTCCACCTTGGTCATGAAAAGGAGCCTAGGGGTAAGGCTGCAAAACATGTAGACTAGGAAGTCAGGTACAGTACATCCCACACTTCCACAGCCCCTTTTTAATCATACCACCTCCAAGAGATCTATCAAATCATTGGAATTACTAGGAGACAGGTATTTTAACTCACCCAAGACTCCACGACTCCTATCCCTCCTGTGATTCACATTTTCAAGACTACATCAGTGCTCTCACATATCCCGTAGGTCGTAGCACGCCCCTCTCCATAGCGGAACAGGAAGAAACCCAATGATAAAGCATGCCACTAAGTGGTAACCCCGATGGGTGAGGGTTTTTCTAACAGGAATTCCTTTTTCCTATCCATCCTGTGGTAGCTCTTTTAGCTGGTCCTCTTTTGTAATGATATATTGCCCTGAAAAGATTGTCAAGTCAGCAGTTTTCCTCCAGTCATATTTAGATGTTTTGTGGCTAAGCCAAAGCCCGCCACTATGGAGGGTACTCAGTAAGGCCAGCTGCATCACACCTCAATCGCCATCTTGATGGTGGTATGGCATCCCACTAAACCTATTTAGTTTACAGAGTTGTGCTGGTGATGTGTCAGCGATGGACCCATGACTGCAGAAGTCTGTCATGGAACCCGTTCAGTATGGTATTGTGGCTGTGGCCATTGATTGGATGCTAGCAGCTCACATCTATTATATACTGGACAGTTGTGAACACCTGAAAAACATACTTAAAACACACTGCATTTCATATCATGATCCTTTGCCAACACACTGTTGCAGACTATTTGGATGCAGGAATTGCCACACAGGAAACAAGTTTTTTTCTGTGTTTCTCTCCCTCTGGTTTTTGTTAAAATCATTTTTAGTGGATTATCCTTCATCTTTTTGAGTATTAGTTTATTTCCTCACAAGAACTCACTATGGAAGGGAGAAGAAATCTCAATTTTTCAGAGGGAGAGTTGTCTGTCATGGTGGATGAAATCATAAGAGAATAGCCACAACTGTTTGGAGCAAAGTCCAAAATACTACCATATCCCAGCAGAAACAAATGTGATCCAGAATAGTAAACACAGTGACTGCTGTAGCTAACAACCTATGCACACAGGAGGAGATTAGGAAGAGATGGAACGACCTGTGAGGGCAAGTCCATTCACTGGCCTCCAAGCCTCACCTAGGGGCCCAGAGAGCTGGTGGTAGTTCTCCTAGCCCCCAATGATAACTCTTTCCCTGGGAGGAGAAGGTCTTGCAGATCCTAAATCCTGAATGCTTGACAAGAACTTTTAAGTTACACCTAGTAATGTCTCAATAATCACAAATGGAGTCCTGCCCTTAAGTTTAATGTTTAGAATTCTGTAACACTCTTAGAAAAACTGATCTATCTAAACCTAACTCCACACAATATATTGTGTCATACCAATTACTAGCATCATGGTTCTAGTTCTCCTTTTAACAATGTGCAATATGTATAGGTGGATTGTGTGTAGCTACCTATGGACCATCCCTTGCATTGGCTCAGCCCCTTACTTTCTATCAACATATGTTGTTGGTCTTCTAAAAACAGATTTAAAACTGCATTGATTTTCACAGGAAAGTATAGACCCATATTTATACTTTTTTAGCGCCGCATTTGCGCCGCTTTTTGGCGCAAAAGCAGTGCAAACTTATAAAATACAATTGTATTTTGTAAGTTTGCACCGCTTCTGCATCAAAAAGTACTTTACAACAAGTATTATCCATATTTCCAACAGATGACTACAACTATAATGATGCTCTTTTTTTGGATCTGAAAAACAATAGTGCAATCTAATTTTGTTCCCCTGTCCTTAACTTTCGTATGTCCATACATTTAAAAAAAACTAGTGCATTTGACAGTCACCATGTCATGCTATTAAATAAAATGTCACTTCTTGTGTATCTCAACCATTTTGAAAACTGCTAAAACCTACATTGAAGTGATGAAAATGCTTACATAATTCATTGTCTTTTGGATCCAAGATTTCCAAAAATGTGTTTGTGGCATGCTAAATAAAAGTAGTAGCCAAACACAAGTTAATTTGCACTGTTCACATGATTGCCAATTACAGTTTTATTTGTAATATGAGCCAATTTAAATCCAATGTATTGCAGCCTGCTAGGCCTTGGAATGGTCCAGTGCGCCATTATACTCACCACTGTGTTATGTTGAATGTCTGTCACATGTCACCTACAAGTCTGAAATAACACATTTGCAGTTCATGACATCTATACAAGGTCAGCACATGAGTTGTGATCTGTGTAAGTCAGCCTGCATGTGTAAAATACTGAAAATCATACAAAGGCCTAATCAATCTAGGACTCTCTTTCTAGATTTTAGGGTGGTCCTTATGTAGACAAAGACACATACAATGCACAAAATATATATTAATTGCATATTCTCTGCAACCTTCACAGGTCCAACCACCCGGCTCAGTGGACCACCGTCTGGCAGTCAAGACACCTCCACTCCAGCCCAGGAGCAAACTGAGGATTCCACTGCTGTAAGTGCGGATGATCAGGATCCAGCTGGTTCTTCAAGTATGTCTGGCCAGACAGCTCCAGTGGGTTAAACTCAGCCCACACCTCCAATCCGAGCTGTAACAACACCTCAGCATGAGGACATCACTCCCTGTGTACAAAGAAAATACACACAAATCCTGTGCCCCCAGACCTGGCAGCTGTTGGGACAACAACACCATCCCCAGTTATACCAGGACCCAGTGAGATGGGGCACACTGTTTCAGGGGTACAGGGTAGTGGGGGTAGGAGTCATGAGATGGAATCTGTGGGACAGCAAAGTGAGGCCACCGATGTCTTTGTCAGCCAGACCACCTTTGACCAAGACTCTTATAGGATTACTTATGGCCTTTCCATCTTCCACCATCATGTTGTCAAATATTTTGAGCATTTACTTTTCAAAAAAATGAAGAATGACAAAGAGGTAAAGTGTTATCCTATTTAGTCAAGGAAAACAAACTCAAAACAGAATGTATTTAGAACTTACATATTTTAGCAACAATTCCTTGAAGAAATTAAACCTGTGTTTCAATACCCAGGCCCAACCCAAATAGTCTGTGGCATTCAGGGTTATGCCCGCCTCAACCTTGAAACAATGCAGGAAAGGAAATATGCGATGGGATCACATTAAATAGGCAATCTATCACTGATGCATGACCTCAGTTGGAACCATACATCTTGCTCTCACAATATGAATGCTGAATCAATAACATCAAGGCCCATATTTATGAAACATGACGTGTCAAATTTTTTAGCACTGCATAATTACTTCTCTTAGCACCATGTGTGTGCTGTATTTTTAGAACAGCTCACCATTGCAGTAAGAAAAGGCTAGCATCAATAAAAATGGTGCTAATCTTTGTGACATGTTGAAAGGAACAATTACGCTAATGATGCAAAAGTGGCACTGGCATGATTTCTGACTTGTTTTTTGTCGCTAATTGTGTTTGCACCATTATTGCGTCACAAGTGTCAGGAAAATAAAACATGAAAATGCGAAACAGAAGCCAGGAGCACCCAAGATGGAGAATGCAGAAAAGGAGAGACCCAAGAGAGACCTTAATGAGCCCAGTACAAGCCAGGATGGACAGACAGACTCACAGGAGAAGGGGAAAAGGAAGAGGAAGGGTTGCTTCAGTGAGGAAAAGAACAACATCTTGATCACAGAGGTGACGGAGCACCAACACCAGCACTTTGTCACCTCCAAATTGCCAATAGGTAGGAAAGAGGCCATATGGCAGTCCGTAGTTAATCAAAGGCAACAGTGTGGCTGAGGTCAAGAGGACTGTTACTGATTGTAAAAAGTGCTAGCATGATTGTAAGTGAAGAACTAAAGAGGAACTACCCAGCAATCAAAAGGCAACACTGCAGACTGGAGGTATGTGTCTGGCACCACAGGAGGAGCTAGATGAGATGGTGGCAGTGGTCATCCCGGAGGAGTTGGTCATAGGAGTCCCAGAAAAGGAAAGTGCAGCATATCAAGAACTAAAACAAATGTAGGGTAAGTTGTAGTGGGTTGCTATCTTGCAGCTAACAATTGGCAGTAGGGGGTGGCACATAGGACCCACTGTATACATACAAAAGGGTTTCATGGGGCCACAATAATGGATGAACACATGTAATGTGCACTGACCCCACCAAATGTACAGGCCATTTCTCAACCCTAGCATCACTCCCTTCACTGTGACAACTACACCATCTGCCAATGTGTAACACTCATTGGGCATCATGCACAAGGCCTGTTGTGCAGGATGGGAAACACAACATATGGGGGATGTCTGTAATTACCATCTGCACTGCTGTACAAGTTGCTACCATGTGCCTATGCTGCAAAGGTGCCTGTGTAGTGGGGATGGTTAGTGTTGTGCACAAAGGGACATCTTTCTGCATAACATCAGCTACAAGTGGTCTTTTCATCTCACTAGGGGCCATATTTACAAGACCTTAGTGCCACACTAATATCATTATTTTTGATGTTGATGTGGCCTTAATTTGCCCCTTCGCCACATGAACAAAGTGGCACAATGCATACATTGCTCCACTTTGTTAACCGTTGCACCACAATATGCCTGTGCTAGCCATGATGTATGCAAAAGGGATGTCCCCATGCAGGGAGACCCGAAAACATAGTGTGGTGAAATCTACAAGAATTCACTGTGCCATCTTTTGGTGTCATTTCTAACATCTGCCAAAGGCAGGCATAAAAGTGATGCACCCATTGAAATTGATAGACCTCCCTGTGCTTTGCTACATTAGCGTCATAATGTATGGCCCTAATGCAACAAAGCTCCACAGTAGTGCCATAACTCATAAGACTACTGTGGAACTGGCTGCCATGGTACACCGTATTGTAAATATGGTGCTACTATGGTGTGTTTAGGTGGGGCAAGGGGATGCAAGAAAGTGGCACATTGGGACCGAAGCATCATTGTCTTACAAATTGTGTCCTATGTGTGATGCATAGTGGAACACATATTGAAGCATTACAGTGCTGGGACATCCAAAGATCTCATTCACCCTCTTCTCATTGCTACACTACCCATGAGTTTTTGGACAAAACTGAATCAAACCCCGATGTGAAAAATTTTGAAAGCATCAGAAGCTGGGTGTGTCACACATGTGTTGTGTTAGAATACCCCCAGCAACACACATACAGGGAGTGCAGAATTATTAGGCAAGTTGTATTTTTGAGGATTAATTTTATTATTGAACAACAACCATGTTCTCAATGAACCCAAAAAACTCATTAATATCAAAGCTGAATATTTTTGGAAGTAGTTTTTAGTTTGTTTTTAGTTTTAGCTATGTTAGGGGGATATCTGTGTGTGCAGGTGACTATTACTGTGCATAATTATTAGGCAACTTAACAAAAAAAAATATATACCCATTTCAATTATTTATTATTACCAGTGAAACCAATATAACATCTCAACATTCACAAATATACATTTCTGACATTCAAAAACAAAACAAAAACAAATCAGTGACAAATATAGCCACCTTTCTTTGCAAGGACACTCAAAAGCCTGCCATCCATGGATTCTGTGAGTGTTTTGATCTGTTCACCATCAACATTGCGTGCAGCAGCAACCACAGCCTCCCAGACACTGTTCAGAGAGGTGTACTGTTTTCCCTCCTTGTAAATCTCACATTTGATGATGGACCACAGGTTCTCAATGGGGTTCAGATCAGGTGAACAAGGAGGCCATGTCATTAGATTTCCTTCTTTTATACCCTTTCTTGCCAGCCACGCTGTACTTGGACGCGTGTGATGGAGCATTGTCCTGCATGAAAATCATGTTTTTCTTGAAGGATGCAGACTTCTTCCTGTACCACTGCTTGAAGAAGGTGTCTTCCAGGAACTGGCAGTAGGACTGGGAGTTGAGCTTGACTCCATCCTCAACCCGAAAAGGCCCCACACGCTCATCTTTGATGATACCAGCCCAAACCAGTACTCCACCTCCACCTTGCTGGCGTCTGAGTCGGACTGGAGCTCTCTGCCCTTTACCAATCCAGCCACGGGCCCATCCATCTGGCCCATCAAGACTCACTCTCATTTCATCAGTCCATAAAACCTTAGAAAAATCAGTCTTGAGATATTTCTTGGCCCAGTCTTGACGTTTCAGCTTGTGTGTCTTGTTCAGTGGTGGTCGTCTTTCAGCCTTTCTTACCTTGGCCATGTCTCTGAGTATTGCACACCTTGTGCTTTTGGGCACTCCAGTGATGTTGCAGCTCTGAAATATGGCCAAACTGGTGGCAAGTGGCATCGTGGCAGCTGCACGCTTGACTTTTCTCAGTTCATGGGCAGTTAGTTTGCGCCTTGGTTTTTCCACACGCTTCTTGCGACCCTGTTGACTATTTTGAATGAAACGCTTGATTGTTCGATGATCACGCTTCAGAAGCTTTGCAATTTTAAGAGTGCTGCATCCCTCTGCAAGATATCTCACTATTTTTGACTTTTCTGAGCCTGTCAAGTCCTTCTTTTGACCCATTTTGCCAAAGGAAAGGAAGTTGCCTAATAATTATGCACACCTGATATAGGGTGTTGATGTCATTAGACCACACCCCTTCTCATCACAGAGATGCACATCACCTAATATGCTTAATTGGTAGTAGGCTTTCGAGCCTATACAGCTTGGAGTAAGACAACATGCATAAAGAGGATGATGTGGTCAAAATACTCATTTGCCTAATAATTCTGCACTCCCTGTAGAATTCCACCTACATACAGTGTCGGGTGTGAAAGGGGCACATAACTACTAGGCCATGATAAGACATGTGAAGTACTTTTTCTTGGCATGGTAAGTATGAACTTGTATACTGCACCACTGGAGTATAATGTAAAAATATGCACTGGTGGGGCACTATGATGTCAGTGTCCAGGAAATGTGGCACATATTTACCCAAGTATGATGAAATCATGCAGTGCATCAGCCTAGCTTTCAGTGCAGTGCTAGATCATTTCAAATGAGCAGGGATGTGCAGTTGTCACTGACATGCAATGCATTCCTTTACTAACCTTGGTGATGGGAAAATAATTGATGCCCAACACAGGCACACAATCAGCATTGTGTAGGGGAGGCTCTGTGCAGGTTTGAATGCACATGTGCAAGAATGGGTACATTCGGCAACATCAACTAACAGGAATGTTGTCTGCCACTTACATTGACAGTTGATGATTGCCACGCATACTGGAGGATGCAAAACCTAGGCCCATAACAATGTCAGTCCTTTGTAACAGTACTGCAATGCCTTTAAAACCTGCTGCATCAACACATGAACAAGTTTGAAAACGTGTTAGGTCCTTATGCAAGCCCATATGTGTTGTAAGAGTGATGGAAGGGGGTTAGGTATCCACATGCTTCCTCCCTGTCACCTTGAGTCATGTGTTCTGCATCCTGCACCATCCATTGTAAGGATCAACCACCTCTTGTGTATGTGTTCAAAAAGGAAAGTCTCCTTTCCTGCACAACACTCAGTCCAAAAATGCAGGCATCCTCACACCCATTCTGCAAGGAGACCTGCGTTGCAAGGGTGAGTGTTGGTGTATAGGGCTGGAGACCTACCTGTCTGAACGCTTACACAAGAGGTTGTTGATCCTTCCATCACTCTTACAGCACACTTGGGCTTGCGGAGGAATTAGACACTTACTCAAGAATCATGAACTTCAAATGCAACAGATTCCTTTTGCTTCCATTGGTGTTGCATGGAAATTTCCAAAACAACACCTATGGCATGCAAATGTCACACAGTCTAATTAATGAAAGGGGTACAATTGCATTATCCCATGTCATGCAAGGTGGGTGTGGTAGACTGGGAAATGGGGACTGGCAGATTGTACCAATGGAGCTTATAAAAATGACACACTGGTGGCAGTATGCTGCTAGGGGCTCATAAATGAAGGCCTTGATGTGTGGCTCTGCACCATGTAACTAAGGCACCAGGATCAAGATCATTTCTTCCAAAATACAGCAGTAGAAATCCAGGAGGAGCTGGCACAGCAGGTGCAGGTGAGGATGGAGACTATGGAGGGCAGCCAAGAGGGGGTCCATAGGTGCCATAGTCCGAATAAGGACAACTCCGTTGCCATCAAAGACACCCACTCTCCGCTACATGCACTCCAGAAGTACCTGGCCAAGATTGCTGGGGTCCTGAGGCAAAGACTCAAACAAAATGACCTCCCAAAGGGACACCAGCATGATTGGCAACAGGCTGGGGCTATCCAAACTGTCCTGGAGTCCAGGCAGTGGATGCTGGCCTCCCTCAGTGACAACCCAACTGCCTACCACTGACATTGCTGCTGTGTTGCAAAACCATCAGTACCTCCTTGCTGCAGTGATGATTTTTATCTTTCCACAGATGACAGTTGCCAGGACTTTTGAAACCACATCTTCAGCCCCTGATGTGTGTGTGCTCACCTCAAACATCAACGCCAGTAACATCCATGGCACAGAAGGTACTGCACACATCAGAGGATGAAGCGGTGGAAGGTACACCATTCACCCAAAAAAACACCTGGTAGCTACAGTCTGTGGCACATGACAGTTTCTCTTTAATTCTGTGCTTATGATCATGCCAGTGTTGTAACAACTAGAAACATTCCCTCTTCACTCTCCCACTGTTGACCTATCACACACAGACTGTCATTGTGGCCAGTGCTGCCTAATGTCAATGTGATCACCTCCTCACAGATGCACTCCTCTCCTACACATGTCTCATGACATGTCCCCCTCACCCTTTGGTCTTTGACTACGCCCAATGACTTGGGATTTCTCATGGGGTCAATCTCCTGTACAATGACTTGAACATGTCAATAAATTCACTAAATATAACATTTGTGTTGAATTTCTCTCTGACACAGTAACTGTTTGAACTGTATGCATTGTGTAAAGCCAATACACTGAGCACTTTCGAAAAGGTAATGTGTGAATTTGCATCAGACACCAAGCCACACACAATGACTGAAGCATGTTTGAGGTGACTGATAGCTATGTGGAGTGGCAAGTAATTTCTGAGTCTCTTAAGCATGTCATGAAACAGGTAACAAGCAAACATGTATTGCAATAGTTTTTCTGATATTGTAAAAGCTAGGATGGTAGCACCAGTACACCATTGATGTGACAAGAAAATAATACATGTGTAAGAATGTGAGGGGCAGCCATGAGTGTGCTAGTCTCAATTTCCAGAGGTAAAGGAAGTGCAATGATAACAACTTCCAAATAATGCATGTCTCTTTACTTACCAACCCAAAGAAATGGTGTCAGAAAAACTGTTTTGGGGTGTGTATCCATGCACATCCAGAGTGGCATGGCTCTCAAGAATGCTAAAGAATGTCTTGAGTACCTGATGTGATACCATTACCAACCTGACAGGCACTTGGCCATAGGGGATACACATACTTACCATGTAGATAACTACTGGTTGCAAGGCCAAAGGCATGTGTCTAACCTGGCCTGTGGAGACATGCTACCACTCAGAAAGTAAATCATGATGGAGACCATTAGTGTTAAATAACTAGATTTAGTAGTACAAAAAATATCTGCCTAAAAATCCCCAAACATACTAACTTACCTACACTTACCTAACCTCATCTTTCTTACCAAAACGTATCCCTACAGCTAACTTATCTTATCCCATACATGTAACACCACATGACCCCTTTTAAGAGACATCCGTATTCAAGGACAACAGTAACTACAGCTAATCATTGACTAACTAAACAAATGACCTAAACAAATATATATGTTTTGCAGTTTTTTTATATATTTGTTTCATAAATTTAACACACATACCCAAAACATAACCCATCCCCTAAAAACACCCAAGAATAGTAGATACCCAAAACATCAACCCCCATAGAAACTATGGCCCTCATTACAACCCTGGCGGTAGGTGATAAGGTGGCGGTAATACCGCCAACAGGCTGGTGGTAAATACTGCCAAATTATAACCATGGAGGTGAGAACTCAGACAGACAGTCACTTTACCACACCAACCGCCAGGGCGAAATCAACAGACACCATGGCGGTAGCCACCTACAGCCAGGTGGAAAACAATGTTCCGCCCACTATATTAAGACACAGGAACCCGCCACCTTTTCAAGGGCGGTACCAACAACAGCAAAAGCTTGGTGGAAACACTGCACAGAAGGGAAACAACTCACCTGTGGAAACTCAGGGGAGCCTGAATTGCATATATATCCCAAATATCTTCTACGTCTTGCTCCACCACAAACACCAACAACGGCGAAGACGACCACGGTGAGTACAGCTGCCTAGCACACAGGGGAGGGGGGAGGAAAAAAAGAGTGACACACACACACACAACACCCCCACCCCCAACACCATACACACAAGCAGATGCAGTAATGAAACATATTTACCCCGTACCCCTCTGGAATAATGCAAGTACAACACGAATAGATGAAAGTGAGTGTAATAAGATAAATACAGAAGTAATATGCACATCCAATCTAAAAGTATATACATATTTACAAATCAAGGGACACTGCCCAGTCCTCAATGTTCGTGGGCCACAGGGCCACATTACAATGTCCAGGGCCCCACTTGACTCCCGCAACAACACGGAGAGAACACTGCAGGGGCATCAGTTCAAAAATAGGCAGGCACCTCAGGGGGACAGGGAACGGGGGGCCGCAGCCGGCAGATGGAACAACTCCACTATTTCTGGAGGGGGCAACATGGCCTGTGCTTGGTCCTGGGGAGTGCAAGGTCACAGTCTCTCAAGTGGGTGACTTGCCCACCACGGTGGTGGTGGTAGTGCTGCTGGGGGAAGGTCCAGACCATCCCCTGCTCCTCTTGGCAGCAGGTGGGGGTGTCACTTTGACCTTCACGGTGGCAGCTGTGGGTGACACTTTGCCCTTCCTGGCACTTGGGGCAGGCACTGTGAGAAAGTAGACTCTTTCTAGCATGGTTACCCCGCTTTTGTTCCTGTTTGTGAGTGTGTGTTGGTGTGTTTTTATTGTGTCACTGGGATCCTGCTAGCAGGGTCCCCAGTGCTCATAGATAAAAACCTACATGTCAGTGTGTTTTGCCTGGCTCACTTGAATCCTGCTAGCCAGGACCCCAGTGCTCATAGTTTGTGGCCTAATGTGTGTGTTGTCATTAGTGCTTCACTGTGCACTGAGACTCTGCTAATCAGAACCTCAGTGCTTATGCTCTCTCTGCTTTTAAATTTGTCACTATAGGCCAAATTTCAATTAAAGGGTAGGTGCAAAGTTGCTAAGTGTGAAGGCACCCTTGCACTAGCAAAGGTGCCCCCACATAGCTCAGGGCCATTTCCTGGGACTTTGTGAGTGCGGGGATGCCATTACACATGTGCACTATATATAGGTCAATAACTATATGTAGTTTCACAATGGTAACTCAGAATATGGCCATGCAAGGTGTCTAAGATCATGGAATTGTCCCCCATTCCAAATCTGGTATGGGGAGCCAATTCCATGTATTCTTGGGGCTCCACTATGTACCCCCAGTACTGCCAAACCAGCTCTCTGAGGCTTGCACTGCAGCTACAGCTGCTGCCACCTCACAAACAGGGTTCTGCCCTCCTAGGGTCTGAGCAGCTCAGGCACAGGAAGGCAGGACAAAGCATTTCCTTTGGGAGCAGAGTGTTACACCCTCTCCCTTTGGAAATAGGTATTACAGACTGGGGCGGGGTAGCCTCACCCAGCCTCTGGAAATGCTATGACGGGCACAGATTGTGCCCTCCTTGCATAAGCCAGTCTACACCAGTTCAGGGATCCCTTGTCCCCTGCTCTGGCACGAAACTGGACAAAGGAAAAGGGAGTGACCACTCCCCTGTCCATCACCACCCTAGGGGAGGTGCCCGGGCTCCTCCAGTGTGTCCCAGACTTCAGCCATCTTTCTTTGCAAGGTGTGGGGCACTCTGGAGGGCTCTTAGTGGCCAGTGCCAGCAGGTGACATCAGAGACCCCTCCTGATAGGTCATCACCTGATAAGGTAGCCAATCCACTCTCAGGGCTATTTAGGGTCTCTCCTGTGTTTTTTTTTCAGATTCTACTTGCAAGTTTCCAGCAGGAATCCTCTGCAGCTACTACTTCATCCTCTGAACTCAGATCAACCGCAGCCTGCTCCAGGAACCACTGTAACAGCAACAAAGTATCCAGAAGGGATACTTTTCCTGTGCAACTTCAGCTCCAGACAGCAACTGCAACAGTTTCCATGGTGTGCACGCTCTAAGGACTCCCTGTCTTCACCCGGCACCAGAAGAACTGAAGAAATCTCCTGTGGGGTGACGGAGTCACTCCCCTGCTCACGCAGGCACCTTGTAAGTCAACGACCAGTTCTCTTGGACTCCTCTCACAGTGTCGACCATGCTCCTTGGAACACAGAGGGTGGACCCTATCGACACAGACTGTCCTGAGGTCCTGCTGTCACAATTTGGAAGAGGTAAGACCTTGTCTTCCCCCAGGATGACAGTTCCCCTGTGCACCTTGTCTTCCTCACCTCCTGAGCCTTTATGCACTATTTGCAAACTTCCTTCATGCACAACCTTGCCCAGGTCCCCAGCACTCTATGCTGCGATGCTCAACTCACTGAGTTGTTCTCCAGCGGTGTGGGACCTTCCTGTGTAGTGCTGCAGCAACTGCATTTTGCACCTCCTTTGTCCCCATGTCCTGGGTCTCCCGTGGGTGCTATCTGGTGCTCTGAGGGCTCTCAGATGTGCTGAGATCCCCTTCTTCCACCTCACACAGGGTTGAGGCCCCGAGGTCCCTCCTGGATTCAGATAGCACCTAGTTGACGCAAAATGCGACTTTGACGGAACCAAGGCTTGTTGAAGGAATCCAGCACCAAAACTCGCCTGCATCAAACTTCACGACGTGGGACATCCTTTGACTCATGCAGGAACCCGCTGGCTTCTTCCTAGGGTGCATTTCTGCAGTCTTCATTGAACCGAGGACTCTTTTTTTACACAGTTTTCTCGGTTGACAGGGGCTCCTGTCTTTCCTGGAACGTCTTTCGACTTCTGGAGTTGGTCTCATTCTTTTGCAGGTCTTCAGGTCCAGGAATCCACTGTTTGTTGTTTGCAGACTTGGTTGGTTCTTGCAATAATTCCAATCACAAGGTGTAGTGTGTCCTAAGGAAACTTGCAGTACTTTAGTCCTGCTTTTCTGGGCTCTGGGGTGGGGTAATTTACTTGCCTTTACTGTATTCTTACTCTCCCAGCGATTCTTCACACACTACAAATGTCTAGGGGGGAATTCTTGATTCGCATTCCATTTTCTTAGTACACGGTTTGTGTTGCCCCTAGACCTATAGAATTTCCTATTGTTTGCACTATCCTATATCTAATTACTTACCTTATTTTGGTGTCTAGTGTATATATTGTGTATAATACTTACCTCCAGAAGGTGTTTTGCCTCTAAGATATTTTTGGCACTGTTTCACCCAAATACGTTTGGCTGCCTGGTGCCCAGGATCCTTTCCCACCATGAGTTGCTGTGGACACTACTGGGCACATGGACTGGGTGCCTGAGGTTCTTGCCTTGCTTTTACACACCCTGGCCAGACGTGAAGGTTGGGGGGCAGGGGTAGGGAAGAGGTCAATCATGGAGAGGAAAAGCTGCTTAGGAACATTGGGGCAGGGAGAGGAAGAAGGTTTGGGAGTAGAGGAAGAGGGAGTGGTTTTAGAAGTTGTCTGTCTGCGGTGGTTGGGTGCGGGTGCATGGGCTGTATGCTGTTGTGAGGTAGATGGCTGTTGGGTGTCTGAGTGCTTGCGTTTGTGTACTTTGGGAGGAGGGGGCACAGACACAGTGGGAGAGGACATAGGGGACATGTGCATGGATGTTGGGGTGGTGACTGCCAGTGAGGAGTTTGTTCTGATAGGTGTGCTGGTGATGGCGATAGTGGATGAGAATGTAGTGCATGCAGGTGTGAGTGTAGACAAAACTGGGAGGGAGGTGGAGGACAGGAGGAGGGGGTCACAATGGAGGCAGTGGATGTTGGTATGTGTGTATCTGGATGGTGTTTGTGTGAGTGGCTGTAGGATGATGTGTGGTGCTTGTGTTCACTTGAACCACTCCTGTGTATTGTCCTGGTTTGTCAGAGAGGAGGCCAGAGCCTGGATCGATCTCTGTTGGGCCGCCATGCGTGTGAATGCCCTCCAGAACTACATTAGTTTGTTGCATTTGGGCTGCCAACCCCTGGGTGGCATTCAAAATGGTTGACTTCTGTACAGAGATGGATCTCAGGAGGTCAATAGCCTCTTCACTCAGGGCAACAGGGCTCACTGGCACAGGGCCTGAGGTGCCTGGGGCGAAGGAGATGCCTACCCCCCTGGGTGAGCGGGCACGGGCAACACAATGATGGGCTGCTGGGAGGGCGGTGCTGGTATGGGGGTGGCAGCTGTACCTGTAGCTCAGGTGGTCACAGAGGTGTCCGCCACCACCAGGGAGCTTCCATTGGAGGAGGTATCAGAGTCTGAACTGTCCCCTCCATTCTCTGCCTTGGTGCTCCCCTCGCCCTCATCCCACTGGTGCCCTCAGCGTCGGTTGACTCTGCCTCCTGGGTCCTGTGGGATGCAGCTCACTCCGTCGCCTGTGCCTCTGCTCCTCCGCCAGATGATGCTAATGCACAAAACAAAAACGGGGGGGGGAAGACAAAGGATACACCTGGTCAATGGCTGCACCAACGCTACAGTTGGCGTACACATCACTCTAACACACAGGGAACAGCCATATGCACTATGCATTGCACTACCAGTTATTTAGCCAGCCACCAAGGCATGGGGAGGGGCACACACCAGCAAATGCAGCACACCTGGGACCCACCAGCTCTGACCAGTTGTGAATGCCTACGAGCTAGGTAGCAGGATTATCCCTTCAGGACCCTTGCCACCAGGGGACCTACTCTGCAATGTCAGGCCTGGACTAGGGGCACCCTCTGACACACATCCCCCACCTGGATACCACCCTACCATGTGTAAGTTGTAATGATGGACACTGTACTCACCCCCCTTGTGGTTGGAAGGGTATTGTTCCAGTCTATTTGTAGCACAGGCGCATTGTCCAAGGGGACAGAGGAAGTGGAGCATTGCAGTTCAAGGTGGATAGGGTGACTGAGTGGTACACTAGGGTGACAATAAGGAGAGTTTCATTTCATCTTGGCAATAGTCTCTGGCTTCTGTCTGGATCGCATGGAACATTTGTGGGGTGGTTCTCCTTCTGCAGGGGGAGAGGGGCTGGTGGCCTGTCAGTCCTGTGGCGGGGCCTCCTGTCCACTAGCGGCAGCGGAGGTGGAAGGCAGTTCAGATGTCTGGCTGGTGGCAGGGGACCGCTGTTGTGAGACTGCCTTCCTCATAATGTTGGCCATGTCTGCCAGCACCCCTGCAATGGAGACCAGGGTTGTGTTGATGGCCTGCAAGTTCTCCCTGATCCCCTGGTACTGTCCCTCATGCAGCCACCTGTTCTCCTGCACGTTGTGCAGGATCTGGCCCATCATGTCCTGGGAATGTTGAAATGCTCCAAGGATCTTGGTGAATGCCTCCTGGAGAGTCGGTTCCCTGGGCCTGTCATCCCCCTGGCGCACAGCAGTCCTCCCAGTTTCGCTGTTGTCCTGTGCCTCTGTCCCCTGAACCGTGTGCCCACTGCCACTGACCCCAGGTCCCTGATTGTCTTGGGTATGAGGGGTGGCCTGGGGGCCCTCTAGCAGTGGACACACTGCTGATTGACGTGTCCTGGGGCAGAGGTGTGGGTCCGCTGTGTGGGTGCTGTGGTGGTGTTTCCAGATGGGGAGGCTCTGTGGTGGTGTGTGACTGGGCCTGGGTAACTGACTGTCCAGAGGTTCCTGATGGGCCAGGTTGGTCATCCAGATCCAGGCGACTAGAGCTGCTGTCATCACTGTGGACATCTTCAGTTGGGGGACTGGATAGTGCTGGATCCTCTTCTCCGGTGACATTGGCTGGGATACCTGTGGGGATGTAAATGCTGTGTTATTATTTCTGTGTGTGACATATTGTTCATCGGTGGGTTGCCCTCTTTGGTTGTATTTACCCTAGCAGCTTTCACTTGTGTAAGTTGGTTTATGGTGGGCTAGCTGATTCTCTCTAGTGTGCATGCTTTGGTGATAGGTGTCCATGCAGGGCTTTGAGTGGTGTCCATGCATCGGTATGGCTTGCCGGACTTGGCATTGGGATGGATGGGATGTGATGATGGGGTGTGTGGGAGGTGGTGGAGTGATGTGAGTGAGGACGAGGTTGAGGGTATGTGATGGCATGCAGGTAGGGGGGTAGTAGTAGTATAGAGTTGACTCACCAGAGTCCAGTCCTCCTCTTACCCCAGCCAGGCCCTCAGGATGCTTGATTGCCAAGACTTCCTCCTCCCATGTAGTTAGTTATGGGGGAGGAGGTGGGGGTCCACCGCCAGTCCTCTGTACAGCGAGTTGTTGTCTTGCTGCAATGGAATGTACCTTCCCCCGTAGGTCGTTCCACATCTTCCTGATGTCATTCCTGGTTCTTGGGTGCTGTCCCACGGCGTTGACCCTGTCCTCGATTCCCTGCCATAGCTCCATCTTCCTAGCTATAGATATCTGCTGCACCTGTGCTCCAAATAGCTGAGGCTCTACCCTGATGATTTCCTCCACCATGACCCTTAGCTTCTCCTCTGAGAATCGGAGGTGTCATAGTTGTTGTGTAAGGTGTTTACATGAGGGTGTGTATGGGGTAATGTGTTGGGCTGTGTGATGTGGGGTGTGAGTGGTGAATAGGTGTGCGTGATATGTGGCTCTGGTTGTGTGAGTGGTCTGGCTGTCTCTCTCTGGTGGCAATTAATTGTATTTGTGAAGGGTTGTGGGTAAAGTGGGTGTGTGTTTCATAGTGGTGTGGGTGTGGTGTGTGTATGGGTGTCAAGTGTGTGTAGTTTGAATTGTCCAATGTGGTGTTGTTTTGTATGTGTGTGTGTATTTTGAGCGTGGTGGTATGTTCCACCAATGGTTTACCGTGGTTGAATGTCCACCGTGGGGATTTGTGATTCATAATGTGATGGGCATTGTTCTGTTGCCGTAACGGTGTGGGTTTGGATACCGCCAGTTTATCACTGACCTTTGGTGTGGTGTTCAACAAGCTATGCATACATTACACTAGCACATTCATTTATTAGTTCATTGTCTGTAGTTGTTTAGTATTCCTGAGTGTGTTCCTAATTGATTTTCTAAATGTTGCTGGCCTGGTCATGCTTTCCCAGATATGGGTGAGTTGATAAGGCATGTGAATGTGACAAATCTGTGATCAGGTGATTTACTGAAAATATTTGTGTTCAGTGATGAATGACGTTCAGTCTCTAAGTGAAGAAGTTGTGCACAATATTGTCACTTCTACGTGCTCCATCAGCAGCGATTTGTTCCCATCCTCTTGTCATACATCATTGTCGTCATCCTTCTCCCTGGGGACCTTGCCCTGTTCCTCCCAGGGGACATTTGTGCAAACACTAGGAACTTTTGCACACAACGGGTGGTGCATGTATACAGTGTCAAAAGGTGGACGGAGACAGGCAAAAAGTTAGAGGTGACCACCCTAAGGCTGTCAGGTCTAACACCAACGATCTGGTAGAATCCTTGTTTTGTCTCCTGCTGCAGTTGCTGAGTGTTGGGTGACAGGATGTGGTGGGGAGTGAGGCAGATGATGGTGATGGCATCCAGTACCGTAGGGAGGAAGGCAGAAAAGGGTTGATGAGAGATACCACCGACTCATGCTGAAGTGGTCTGAAATGAGCCAGAGGCCAGCATGTGGAGCACAGCCAGAATCTTGGTTCTGGGTGGTGTGGTTGTTGGACTTTCCACTCTTGTGGTGATGTCAAGAGGATTTTGGTAGAGCAGGTGTACAATGGACTCTGCTTGAGACGGTAGTGTGAGAAAGTAGCCTCTTTCTAGCGTAGCTACTCCCACTTTTGGCTTGTTTGTGAGTGTGTGTCAGTGTGTTTTTGCTGTGTCACTGGGATCCTTCTAGCCAGGACCCCAGTGCTCATAGATAAAAAACTATATGTCAGTGTATTTAGCCTGTCTTTCCGGGATCCTGCAGCCAGGATCCCAGTGCTCATAGTTTGTGGCCTAATGTGTGTGTTGTCAGTAGTGCCTAACTGTGTCACTGTCACTGAGGCTCTGCTAACCAGAACCTCAGTGCTTATTCTCGCTCTGCTTTTAAATTTGTCACTATAGGCTAGTGACTTCATTTACCAATTTTGTTTGGCACACTGGACCCCCGTATAAGTCCCTAGTATATGGTACCTAGGTACCTAGGGCATTGGGGTTCCAGGAGACCCTTATGGGCTGCAGCATTTTTTTTTGTCACCCATAAGGAGCTCAGACAAACCCTTCCATAGGCCTGCCATTGCAGCCTGCATAAAATAGTGCACGCATGATTTCACAGCCATTTTCACTGCACTTAAGTAAGTTAAAAGTCACCTATATGTCTAACCTTCACTTGCTGAATGTTAGGTGCAAAGTTACTAAGTGTGAGGGCACCCTTGAACTAGCAAAGGTGCCCCTGCATAGTTCAGGGCCATTTCCCGGAACTTAGTGAGTGCGGGGACGCCATTACACGCGTGTACTACATATAGGTCAATATCTATATGTAGCTTCACAATGGTAACTCCGAATGTGGACATGTAAGGTGTCTAAGATCATGGAATTGTCCCCCCATTCCAAATGTGGTATGGGGAGCTAATCCTGGGGTCTCCACTATGGACCCCCAGTACTGCCAAACCAGCTCTCTGAGGCTTGCACTGCAGCTACAGCTGCTGCCACCTCACAGACAGTGTTCTGCCCTCCTGGGGTCTGAGCAGCTCATTCCCAGGAAGGCAGAACAAAGCATTTCCTTTGGGAACAGGGTGTTACAGGCTGGGGAGGGGTAGCCTTCCCCAGCCTCTGGAAATGGTTTGAAGTGCACAGATGGTGCCCTCCTTGCATAAGCCAGTCTACGCCGGTTCAGGGACCACTTGTTCCTGCTTTGGCTCGAAACTAGACAGAGGAAAGAGGAGTGACCACTCCCCTGCCCAGAGCTCCTCCAGTGTGTCCCGGACTTCAGCCATCATGCTCTGCAAAGTGTGGGGGGACTCTGGAGGCCTCTGAGTGGCCAGGGCCAGCAGGTGACATCAGAGACCCCTCCTGATAGGTCCTTACCTGATAAGGTAGCCAATCCCCCTCTCAGGGCTATTTAGGGTCTCTCCTAAGGGTTCTCTTCAGATTCAACTTGCAAGTTTCCAGCAGGAAACCTCTGCAACTACTACTTCATCCTCTGAACTCAGATCAACCGCAGTCTGCTCCAGGAACCGCTGTAACAGCAACAAAGTATCCAGAATGGATACTTTTCCTCTGCAACTTCAGCTCCAGCCAGCAACTGCAACAGTTTCCATGGTGTGCACGCTCTAAGGACTCCCTGTCTTCACCCGGCACCAGAAGGACTGAAGAAATCTCCTGTAGGGTGACGGAGTCACTCCCCTGCTCATGCAGGCACCTTCTAAGTCGACAAACGGTTCTCTTGGACTCCTCTCCTGGTGACCAGCGTGCTCCTTGGAACAAAGAGGGTGGACCCCATCGACACAGACTGTCCTGAGGTCCTGCTATCCCAATTTCGAGGAGGTAAGACCTTGCCTTCCCCCAAAATGACAGTATCCCTCTGCACCACGTCTTCTTCACCTCCTGAGGCCTTTGTGCACTAGTTGCAAAATTCCTCCGTGCACAGCCTGGCCCAGTTCCCCAGCACTCTATACTGCGACACTCAACTCACAGAGTTCTTCTCCGGCAGTGTGGGACCTTCCTTTGTAGAGCAGCACCAACCACATTTTCCACTTCCCTTGTCCCTGTGTCCTGGGACTCCAGTGGGTGCTATCTGGTGCTCTGAGGGCACTCTGAAGTGCTTAGAGCCCCCTCTTCCTCCTCACACAGAGTTGAGGGCCCAAGGTCCCTCATGGGTCCAGATAACACCTAGTTGACAAAAAATGCGACTTTTCCAGAACCAAGGCTTGTTGGAGGAATCCAGCACCAAAACTCACCTGTATCCAACTTCACAACATGGCACATACATAACGCAGGAATCCACTAGCATCTTCCTAGGGTGCATTTCTGCAGTCTTCATCCAACCGGGGACTCCTCTTTTGTACCCTTTTCTGGGTTGACAGGGTCTCCTGTCTTTCCTGGAACTTCATTTGACTTCTGGACTTGGTCTCCTTCCTTTGCAGATCTTCAGATCCAGGAATCCATCAATTGTTGTTTGCAGACTTGGTTGGTTCTTGGAGGTAGCTCCAGGCCTATGTGTTTACTCATGCTGTTGGAACAGTTTGTCTTGGAAGGAACTAGTGACAAAGGCATACATGATATGGGTGATGGGATGGAGGATTACTAAACCAAAGTTTGTATGATGTACATTGATATCCAACTGTATTCTCACTGATACTTTAAAACTGTTGTAGCTGTATTTTCAGCATCAACTAGGCAAGGCGAAGGTGACAGTGTCCACATTGGTGGGAATGAAGCTGGCCACTGGGGATCAAGTGTGGATACCACTGACACAGATGGACCTAATGTCAAGAAAGATGAGGCGACTGGCCAGGATGTCATGAGTGATATGACATCTTCCTCCAATGAAGACCAGTCCATAGTGGGGGCAGGCCCAAGAGTTACTGTGACACCTGTATCACCTGTCTATTCCAATCTCCACTCTCCCTTTGCTCCCTCCCTAGTTAGATGTAGCTGCCCCCCTGAAACAGGCAGCATCACCTTTTCTGGAGACACCTCTGACCATGCCCCAGTGTCCCAGGCTGCGCTCAGTCAGGAGGCTGTAGACATTTACAGAGGATCGCAGTCGGCCAGACTGTACTTCTGAATGAAATCCAGGGGCTGGGAAGACAGGTCACCAAGATGCTGGCTTAACTGGATGGTATTCATGCTCACTCTGGAATATAGTGGTCATTCCAGGCTGTGGGATATCGCATCAACCATGACACAAACACATACCGCAACAACCAGCACACCCACAGACACAACACCCACCACTACACCAACATTCGCATGAACCACAAGCACACCCCCATTCACGCACCCCAGTGCACCCACACCAAACAAACACACCATTCACCACCAGCGTACCCAAAGACACAACACCTTCCACTACACCAACAACCACACACACCACAAGCACACCCCCAGTCAGTGCACCCACCACACACACACATGCACCAGCACACCCACAGACACACACCAACACACACACATACCAACACATACCACATCAATTGCACACACATCCACACATACACATACTGGACCCAAACAACCAGTCTCACCCACCCAAAAGACAAACAGAACGAGATACAAATCTAAATATATAGCACATACACTAGATCCTCAAGCACCCACACTTTCAACACAAACACTACAACAGACACAGTCTACCCCCAGTCCCAACTCTTTCCCAAACATCCTACCTGTTTTCCTAAAGAAGACATCATGTTTTCCCCGTTCCTGATCCATTCCTCATCCCAGACCACTCACCCAAACATCTTTGTACCCTTTTCAAATCCCAACTCATCCCTCCTAAATTCAAACTCACCCCTCCCAAACCCAAAGACAGCTCTCCCAAACCAGAAGACACCCCTCCCAAATCCAAGACAACCCCTCCCAAACCCAAGAACCCCCCTAATATCATAAGGTGCCTTCTTTCTGCCCTTTAGAAGCTTCTTCCAAGTGAGTTTTATTTTGGCAATGACATTCGGGAGCAAATTGTGGGCAAACACCCATAAAATAGACTCATTGCTTAGTGTCTTTGTTTGTTTATTTTTTTATTTTCTTGAATTTCTTTATGAGAGACTTCTGTAATTTGTACAAGTATTTTTCATTTGAATTGTGATTGAATAGTTTTCTGGCTTGCTGCACTCCCTCTTAATTGCAGTGTTCTCTGTCGGTAAGGGAGATAGAGTAGAGAGAACCCGGTATTAGGAGTGGCGGCCTAAAGAAATGTCCTGTTGCTCGGCATGGCAATTAGCTTCCTACCCGAAATCACTCCAGGTTTTACAATACACCTGGGAATCAGTGCCTCTGCAGTGTCTCTCTTTCAGCTTGCACGGAAAATTGATGGTTTCCCCCGCC
Organism: Pleurodeles waltl; assembly: GCF_031143425.1. NCBI lineage: Eukaryota > Metazoa > Chordata > Amphibia > Caudata > Salamandridae > Pleurodeles > Pleurodeles waltl. The sequence continues at coordinate 1,304,811,943 of NC_090445.1, forward strand.
ATACCTTGTTTCAATGTCCGTGGGGTGTGATTATGCCGCCAAGGGAAATAAGGCTTCGAGAGAAGATTTAAAAACCTGTTCCACAGCCGGCTTGAAGGGGTATTCTGGGCTTATATATCCAAAAACAGAAAGAGTGCTTTAAGGGTGTGAAAACACAAAGCAAGCATCTCTAAAGAAGGAACACCTCACCTCCAAGCACCTCCAGTAAAGAGCGCTGGCAGCTTTGGTTGAAAATACACAGATTTACAGCAAGGACAGTGTGTGCCCCCAAAAAACCACAGAATTCTCCAACGGTGACTGAAGAAACCAGCGCAGAGACTGTGCAGCCTCTTAACGACTACAGTAAGGACATCCAGAAATGGACTCTTCACGAAAGCAGAATGTCAATGCGGGATGGGATAATGCCTTGGGGGCTCTGGTAAGTTCAGCATCTAAAAATATAAGTAAGGGGGTGACTAAGGGGTCTGAGATACTGACTGAGGTACCGGCTAACTCAAAGAGTGATCTCTGAGTGGCACCTGATAGCCTGCAAATAGCAGGAAATGTCATAGTTGACAGTGTGACTCATATAATAACTTTTTCAGCTTCTCACATTGATAATAATCGAGGGCCGGGTCAGGAGCCAACAAAGACCAAATGTAAAAACAGATCTCTCCAAGAGAGTCAGGACCTCTCCAAAACAGACTCAGGGGGTAATTCCAAGCTTGGCGGGCGGCTCCCGCCGCCCGCCAAGCGGGAACCGCCAGAAGACCGCACCGCGGTCGAAAGACCGCGGCGGTCATTCCGGGTTTCCCGCTGGGCTGGCGGGCGACCGCCAAAAGGCCGCCCGCCAGCCCAGCGGCAAACACCCTTCCACGAGGAAGCCGGCTCCGAATGGAGCCGGCGGAGTGGAAGGGGTGCGACGGGTGCCGCAGCACCCGTCGCGAATTTCAGTGTCTGCTAAGCAGACACTGAAATTCTAAGTGGGGCCCTCTTACGGGGGCCCCTGCAGTGCCCATGCCACTGGCATGGGCACTGCAGGGGCCCCTAGGGGCCCCACGACACCCCATTCTGCCATCCTGTTCCTGGCGGCCGAAACCGGCAGGAACAGGATGGCGGTATGGGGGTCGGAATCCACATGGCGGCGCAGCAAGCTGCGTCGCCATGGAGGATTCCCCTGGGCAGCGGAAAGTCGGCGGTACACGCCGACTTTCCGTTTCTGACCGCGGCTGTACCGCCGCGGTCAGAATTCCCAAAGGAGCACCGCCAGCCTGTTGGCGGTGCTCCCGCGGTCCCCGGCCCTGGCGGTTTTTACCGCCAGGGTCGGAATCACCCCCTCAATCACTGTACCAAAGTAGTTGGACTCCCCAGCGCATGGAAACAAATTCATCTCTCTAGCAGATGAGTCAAAAGCCTAAAAAATGAGTAAAAGTTCAGGCACCTCTGACTCAGATCATGACTCTGAGCATGAGGTAAAATTCTTAAAGATGCTTCTAGTGTATCTGTGTATCTTGGGCACAATCAAGCAGCACATTTGGAGAAACAATTAGTGCTGTTAAGTAATTGAAGCCAGAGTGCATATCACAAGGGGTAGGCCAAGCAGGGGCGGTGGGAGACATAGGCCCTCATTATGACATTGGTGGTAAATCCGGTTTATTGCCACGCTGACGGGTGCCAACATGCCGCCGCGTTGGCGGATAGCCGTTTGCCATATTATGAGACACACACCAAACCGTCAGAATACAGCCACATCCACAAATCCGCCAGCCCAAAGGTCAATGGTAAATTTTTGGTACCAATACCCACATTGTTACGCTACCAAAACAATGCCCACCACATCATGACCCACGAATAACCACAACGGACATTTAAAGGCAGTAAACCATTGGCGATACACCCCCCCATGCTCAGAATGGACACCCAAATACTAAACTACCCAACATTGGCAAATTCAAACAACACACACCTGACACCCATACACACACCACACCCACCCACTCACACCACCATAAAACACACACCCACATTACCCACAACCCTTTATGAATACAAATCATTGCCACCAGAAAGACATCAAGACCACTGCGACACCTACACACACACCCATACATCCCTCACACACTCCACTATGCACACCTAATCACACTTCCCAACATCCACACATTTACACACACCACCATTGGACCCACAAAGGTACCCCCCTTTCACGGATGAGGAGTTGTGGGTCATGGTGGAGGAAATAGTCAGGATAGAGCCACAGCTGTTTGGAGGACAGGTACAGCAGACATCCATTGCAAGGAAGATGGAGCAAATGCAGAGAATTGTGGACAGGGTGAACGCCGTGGGACAGCATCCAAGAACAGGGGACTACATTAGGAAGAGGTGGAACAACCTATGGGGGAAGGTACGTCCAGCTCGCCATACAGAGGACTGGCGGTGGGCCCCCACAGCTCGCAGCATTGGAGGAGCAAGTCTTGTCATTAATGCATCCAGAGGGACTCAATGGAGTAGCCGGAGGGCTGGACACTGGTAATTCAACATTTACCACTTATTACTTCCCATACCTACATGCCACCTCACACCCTCACCATCACTCCACTGCGTCCCACACACTGCACCAACGCAGATGACTAACCCCAATGCCAAGCCCTGTATGCCACCCCACTGCATGGACAACCCTCCCAGCCCTGCATGGACAAACATCACCAAAGCATGCACAGCATATAGGTACTAAGGGCCATATTTATACTTTTTGACGCTAAACTGCGCTAACGCAGTTTAGCGTCCAAAAAATTAGCGCCGTCTAACGCCATTCTGAAGCGCCATGCGGGCGCCGTATTTATAGAATGGCGTTAGCCGGCGTTAGCCGACCGGCGCTGCCTTGTGTGCGTGGAAAAAAACCACGTACACCAGGCAGCACCGGCGTAGGGGAAAATGGCGTATGGGCGTCTCAAAATGGGGCAAATCAGGTTGAGTCCAAAAAATCGCCTTAACCTGATTTGCGCCATTTTTTTACGACGCCCATCCCCCATAGAAATGACTCCTGTCTTAGCAAAGACAGGAGTCATGCCCCCTTGCCCAATGGCCATGCCCAGGGGACTTCTGTCCCGTGGGCATGGTCATTGGGCATAGTGGCATGTAGGGGGGCACAAATCAGGCCCCCCTATGCCACAAAAAAAAATAAAAAAAATACTTACCTGAACTTACCTTAATGTCCCTGGGGTGGGTCCCTCCATCCTTGGATGTCCTCCTGGGGTGGGCAAGGGTGGCAGGGGGTATCCCTGGGGGCAGGGGAGGGCACCTCTGGGCTCATTCTGAGCCCACAGGTCCCTTAACGCCTGCCCTGACGCAGGCGTTAAAATCTGGCGCAAATGCAGGGTTTGTTGCCCCGCCCACTCCCGGGCGTGATTTTTGCCCAGGAGTATAAATACCACGCACATGCCTGGGAGTCATTTTTTTAGACGGGAACGCCTACCTTGCATCTCATTAACGCAAGGAAGGTGTTCACGCAAAAAAATGACGCTAACTCCATGGACTTTGGCGCTAGACGCGTCTAACGCCAAAGTATAAATATGGAGTTAGTTTTGCGTCGAAATTGCGTAAAAAAAAAACGACGCAATTTCGGCGCAAACGGAGTATAAATATGCCCCTAAAAATCCTAAAATACATCAACATACACATTCAAAGGTGGCAGGGCAACAGCAACGATACAGGGGAAGATAGGGATGTACAATATGTCAAAGGCATAATGCATAATACATCACTTACATCCCCACAGGTGCCCCAGCCAATGTGAGTGGAGAGGAGGTGCCCCAACAGAAGATGCCCCCATTGATGACAGTAACTCTGGACTTCAGGATCAGGATCAACAACCTGACCCATTAGGGACCACTGGTCAGTCGGTCACCCCAGCACACTCACAGTCCACCCCAGAGCCTCCCCATCAGTATCCATCACCACAGCATCCACCCAGCGTCCCCATACCCCTGTCCCCAGAACACATCAATCAGCAGTGTGGCCACCTGTACAGGGACCCCCAGTCCACACCTCACCCCCAAAGACAATTAGGGACATGTGGTCAGTGGCAGTGGGCACAACGATCAGGGGACAGACACACAGGGCAACAGGGACACGGGGAGGACCGCCGTGCACCAGGGGGAGCACAGGCCCAGGGAACCGACTCTCCAGGATGCACTCACTAATGTCCTGGGGGCTTACCAACTATCCCATGACACGATGGGGCAGATCCTGAACAACATGCAGGAGAACAAGCGGCTGCAGGAGGAACACCATCAGGAGATCAGGGAGGACTTGCAGGCTCTCAACATCACCATGATCTCCATAGCAGGGGTGCTGGCAAACATGGTCATCATCATGAGGCAATGGACTGCACAGCAGCAGGCCATTACCTCTAGCCAGTCTAATGACCAGCCCATCACATCGCCTGCAGCTAGTGGACAGCATGCCCTGCCACAGGACCCATAGGCCAACAGCACCCCTCTCCCTGCAAAAGGTGAACCACCCCTCAAACATTCTCTGCATGCCAGACAGAAGACAGAGACACTTGTCAAAACCATCACCAGAAAATTAGACTCTCCTGATTGTCCCCTTTGTGTCCCCCCTGTCATGTTGTCTTTTTTTAACTGCCTTTGCTCCCCTTCCTATGGCCCCTCGGACACTGGACCCGTGCTACAAACAGACTGGAACAATACCCTGGACTTTCCTCCACCATCACCCCATTCCATTGCACTTTTCAGTCACATATGTGCACTACAATACACACCCTTGAATACAATGTGAGTGACACTGTTTTATGTGTTGAAAATATGCAATTGTGGGAACAGTCACAACTAGTGCAAATGATCTGAACACTGTGATAGCATACAAATAACGACCTGTAACTGTCTGTAATGATCATATCAGGACATTGTGGTCATATCACCAACATCTAGAAATTGAGAAGCCATAGGTGACAGTAAGTTGTGATGCAAAGGAAGTGAGGGCCATCAGGCTACATCCACACTGATAAACAATTTCCACTGTCTCGCCTGTTTCTCATTGGAAGTATTGACGTATAACTGATGTTCTGTTGTCATCCTCATCCTCTGCCTCCTCATCCTCACTGTCCTCGGGGTCCATTGCTGCCTCAGGGTCATTTCCAGTCCGCTCCTCCTGCGGAAAATGCACATGTCGTCTGAGGGCCAGGTTGTGCTACATGCCAGACCTTTCCGGGTGAGTAGCACAGGGATCCACCTGTCAGATGGAGGCACCTGAACCTGGCCTTCAGGAGGATGGAGGTCTGCTCGATTATTCTTCTGGTTCGCCCATGTGCCTCATTATAACGGTCCTCATTGCCTGTCCTGGCATTCCTCTCAGGGGACAGGAGCCACAATTGGTTTGAGTAGCCAGAGTCACCTGCAAGTATTGAGGGACAACATTTGGCATAACACAATCCTCTGGGGATAAAACCTGAAGGTATACACTCACATACAGTGGGTGAGACTATGGCTCACCTATGAGTCATACCCTGTGCTTCTGTAGTTGGGCCATCACATTTGAGATGCTGCTATTCCTCAGGACAAAGATGTCATGCTCTGACCCAGGATACTTGGCAGTGACATGGGAGATGTACTGGTCCACCAGGCACACCATTTGCACATTCAGTGAGTGGAAACTCTCACGATTCCTGAACACCTGTTCATTCTGACGGGGGAGACAAACACTATGGGGGTCATTACCACCTCAGCCGTCTTTTTCAAAGACCGCTGAGGGACCGCCGTGCGGAAGACCACCAGTAGAGGCGGTTTGCCACTCGGCGTATTATGACTGTTGGCTGCTCTCCGTCCTTTTTCGGATGGAGAGCCGCCAACAGCCATACTGGCGGGCGGCGGGGAAGTGGAGGTTACTCCACCTCCACCGCCACGCCAACAGAACACTGCCCAGCGAATCACGTCCAGTGATTCGGCGCGGCAGTGTTCTGTTGGCGGTGTGGTGTTAGTGGAGCAGCCCCAATGGCTCCCGTCCCCTCCCGGAGGATCGACGGACCAGGTAAGTCGATCGTCCGTTAGGGAAGGGGGGTAGGGGGTGTTGTGTGTTGTGTGCATGCATGGGGGTGTGTGTCTGAGTATGTAGAGGGGGTGTGTGAGTGCATGTATGCTTGTGGGAGTGATGTGTGTTTGGGAATAAGTGCGTGTATGTCTGTGGGTATGTCTGTATGGATGTGTGCGTGTATGTTTGAATGTTGGTGTGCGTGTCTGACTGTGTGTGTGGATGTTGGCATGTATGTCAGTGTGTGTGCGTGTGTGTGTTTGTGGTGCCTGCATGCGTGTCGGGTGTGTGTGAGTTATGTGATGTTGGGGGTCGGGGTGGGGAGGGGGGCCCTGCCACCTTTGGGGAGTGGCAGGGGTGGTGGGGGGGTAGGGGAGGGAGCCGGGGTGGGGGAGACCCCTATCAGTGCCAGGGAAGGAATTCCCTGGCACTGATAGTGCTTACGCCATGGATTTCATGGCAGTTGAAGCTGCTGGAAATCCACGGCGGTAAGCCGGGTCCAAATACCGCCAGTGATATAGTGACGGCCGCCGGGCTGGAGACCCAGGTCTCCAGCCCGGCGGGCGGAACAGAGAACCGGCGGATGACCATGGCGGTAACCGCCATGGTCATAATTCCACAAGGTAAGACCGCCAGCCTGTTGGCGGTCTTACTGCCGGTTCTCCGCCTTCCGCCAGGGTCGTAATGACCCCCTATATGTGTACCGTAAATCGCCCAAATAAAATTGGGGATATGCCCCATTGTATAGAATCCTGCCTTCACAGTGGCCAAATCCTCCACCTGAGGGAAAGCAATGTAGCTGCAAATTTGTTTCACCAGGGCAGACAGAACCCTTGACACCATGATTAAAAACATTGGCTGTGACATTCCAGCTGCCAAGCCCACTGTCAGTTGGAAAGAACCATTTACCTGGAAATGGAGCACTGATAGGACTTGCACAAGAGGGTGGATCCCAGTGGGATGACAGATAGCTGATGTGAGGTCAGGCTCCAATTGGGCACACAGCTCTTTGATTGTGACCCTTTCCAGTCTATAAGTCAGTATAATGTGCCTGTCCTCCAGTGTAGCCAAGTCCACAAGGGGTATGTACACGGGGGTCATCTTCTCCTCCTATTCAAATGCAGCGGTAGGTATCTAAAGGACACAAGAGTGAGTAGGCTATCACTATTTGAACAATGGAACCACCACCTCAGTGTACACAGTGCATTTATGTGGTGGGACAGTGGGAATGGCAATGTACGTGCAAATCTAGACAGTAACGTAGTCAAGGTTAATCTGATTCTTGTCCACCACCATGAAATGGTGACCGCCTGTCCTGTATGTAGGGACAGGTGGAAGTGAGGTAACTCCGCCGACCTTGGGCGTCATGGTGGAAGGTTGTCTTGCACTGCTCTGCAATTCCTCTTTGGATAATATGGGGCAATGGGGATCTGCGCCGGTGATGACGGTGTACACTGCTGCAGATGTGACCACCATTCTCTATCTGATTCCTCACTTGTTTCCTGACCTTCAACAGGAGAACACCTACACTGCATGTGCTGCTGTGACCTGTGTCTGAAACCTACCATGGGCCGAGTGACTGGGGAAACAGGCCCTGCCCTCACAGCGGAGGAGTTGGAGGGACTGGTGGGTGGGGTCCTACCCTAGTACAGACTGCTTTATGGGCCTCCAGCTTAACAGGTGAGTACACCTTGGGTACGATGCATGTGCGAAGGATGCATGGAGATGTGTGTGCAAGCATCATGTCATCGGGGGTAATGTCATGTGGTGGTGTACATGGTGTGTGCCAGGCGATGTGTGTGCCAATGGTGAAGGAAACAGGATTGGTGAGCCATACATGTGACAAGCTGGATTGTCTGTATCACCTCTGCAGGTCAGGGCCCATCAAAAGAAGGGATTATGGCGTGCCATCACCAAGGACATGTGGACCCTGGGGGTCTATTGCAGGTGAAGAACCCAGTGTCAGAAACAGTGGGAGGACCTGAGAGGCTGGGCGCGGACGACCGCGGTGGCCGAGCTGGAGATGGCCTCCCAATGAGGAAGGGGTGTCTATCGGAACCTGACCCCCCTGATGGCCCGCATACTGACGGTGGACGACCCATAGCTGGATGGGCTCTTGAGGGCAGCACAGCAGCCAAGAGGGGGTGAGTACAGTGGCTGTTACAACAATAATTTGTAGGTGGCATGGGATCTGGGTGGTGGGTGTGAGTTAGTGAGTGCCCCTTAATTCCATGCGTGATCGAGCTCAAGGTTAATGGTTGAAAGGGAAAACAAGGTAACCTAGCTAGGTTGCATTCCATGTCAGACAGGGCTTAGTGGGTTGCAGGGGGGGTGCACTTGGCGGTGGTTGGCTCTCATCTTGCTGTGGCATATAGGCAATTGTTTGGCAGTGCAATGTATAGTGCTAAATCCTGATCCCTGTGTGTGACAATACTGTGTATGCCTTCTGTGGTGTTGGTGCAGTAATTGACCTAGTGCCCCCTTTCTCTCTCCCCCTTTTTTCTTCTGTCATCCTGTCCACGTGTGCATTAGCATCATCTGGCGGAGGAGCAGGGGAACCGGCCACAGTGTTGTAATTTAATAGCGATTAGATTAAGCATAAGCAAAATACATCTTGTATTTAGCAACTAATGTGAACATTTCGCGGAATCCATTTTGTATTCATGGCAGCCATTTTCTCTGCCATGTGCTCGCCATGTGCTCTGTCCTACCTTCCTGTTAACTACTCTTGAAAATCTGTCTAGTGACAAGTTATATTTAGCATCTCCCACTTTCGCACATACCCAGTAAGATCTGCAGCTGTTAGTAATCAGTAACAGACAGTAATGTGTCAACTAGTCCTTGAAAACTGTTAGCCCCTCCTACCTGTCGACTGTGCATTTCTATATGACCTTATATGCATGTAGATCTTGCTTCTATAATTGTACCACCTTCTTTTAGCCCCTGCGTGGGTTTAAAAAGGACCATCCTCTCTTAGTTCAGTGTGCTACTTCAAACATTACCGAAGGGTGCTGTTTGAACTGTAGTATAAACTCATGAGGTTTAATAAACGTTGTCTTTTATTTCAGTTTCTGTGCCAACTTCTTCCTATATGGTCTGAGGACTTTGTGCAGAGAAGGGCGAACCCCTTGCACTAGCAGGCCTTGCTGAGGCTTAATTCGACAAATTGGCGCCTGAACAGGAACTCATTGGCGACTCGGACGCCCGACGGATTGGTCGTGACAAAGGATTGGGATCTTGCTGCGGACGATCAATGCCTGAGGAGACCCGAGTCTTGGCAACCACGGTGTTTTTCCCTTCTTTCTGATTTGACCATCCAGGTGGCTCCGGTCCTCGACTGAGATCCTTTTTGTTCCTTCGTCATGCAGTGACCATTTGGTCGATTTTAGAACTTGGCAGTTGGAACCTGGAAGCCTTTGATTGCTAAAAGCCATTTTACGGCACTTGCTGTGGGTTTTGATGCCTTTGTTTGGTAACGAAGTTTAGCACCACTTACTGTGGCTCTCGTGTTTTGGGTGACTAGTCAATTTGTGTCCTTTGAATTGATATATAAATTGCAATTTATATAGGCAGGTAATGAGGAGAATTTTCTCCAATTTAATTTTGATTTGAACGGCACCTTAAGTGCTACTTTGATTATAATATTGCATACTCTGCACTATTTTTGGCATGCCTGTTTTTAGCACACTTCGTAGGATGTGTTGCTTTTGTAATGGTACCAATTTGAGACTGGAAGAGTCGCAACCGGCACCCCTAGAGGGGACTCCCAATAGAGATATGTATGTTAAACATGCTCTTTCTTCTATAATGTACAGCACATTATGGAATAAATACACTCATGCGGATCCTGAGTTACGTTGCACTATGCATAGGTCATTTGATTTGCGAAAGATTGAGTATGTGGAACAATGTATGTGTAAGCGAAGGTCTAGGCAAGGTATGTTTGACTGTGTACAAATGTGGGAGAAAGAAGTGCGTGGACGAGTGAAGCGTGAGCAAGCCTTGCTTGAGAAAGAGTAGCGGAAGAATGTATATGTGAAAGCATTGGAAATGAGAAAGAAAGAAAGAAATTATTTAAAGGAGCTAGAAGAGAAAGTACGTAAATTACAGGTAACTGGCCAATACACTGTTAGGCAACCTCTCCATCCTATCCTCAATAAACCACACAATGATTTTTTTGTTACTAGATCGCCCTCCACCTCCATATGTCGTTCCTTCTGCCCCTCATTAGTTAGCTGAGGTCTCCGGTTCGGAGCAAAAAAAGATACGAGATAGTCGCTCTATGTTGCCTGCTGACCGTGCATCTGAGCTTAGATCTATTGCTCGCAAAACAATTTGTAGCGTTGTCTCTGCTTCTGAACTTTTAGACAACATGAAAGGGTGGACGGAAAAGGAGCAGCTATATTTTACTGAGGCATTTGGCACAGAAGTTATTGAACTATTTCGGAAATATTCTGATGAGTTAGAGTCCGATGATGCAGCAGCTGATCATAAGCAAATGCATGATGGTCTTTTTGTTTTCTCCCAGGTGGCTGATGCAATCAGGCTTTTGGTGAAATTATGTGTTGTGGCAGTCCGTTTGAAAGGGGAGAAAAGGGCCGTGGACATAGTTGCAAGGACATCTCAGCCCGGCGGGGTGCAAGCTTCTATCTTCGGAATAGATAAGACTATGATAGTTCACGCGAAACCAATGCGGGAGGCCGCACCTTTGTATATTCCTCCTAAAGGACTGGGTACAAGTGATGATAAAACTTCTGTTGATGCTAAGGGTTATTTTATTTATAATTGGGTGTATACTCCTTGGAATAGGGCAGATGTATGGGCACTTAAAACAGCATTACCTGACCGGCGAAAAAATCTAGCCACCTTTCATGAGGAAGTTGAGGGAGCAATTAGTTCATGTACTATGACTTTGGCTGACATTGATTTATTTTTCGTATTGATATTACCGCCAGATATGTGGAGAACTGTTTGTAAAGTTGATGATCGTGTAGTTTTTGGGGCGTCATGGAAAGAATTAGAACAGATGGAAGGGGATAGGGAACCTGCGAAAAAGCCATATCAGTTGATTCCAGATCTTCTCGCAGCCATATTAGTTAAGTAAAAAATGATTATTCTCCCTAAAAAGATAGATTGAACTGTTTTAGCGTCTTGTAAACAAAAGGCAGATGAATCGGTCCCTGATTTCTTTACACGCTTTGAAGAAGCATTTCATGATTTTAGCGTCCAGTTATTGTCAGATGATACGGGCAGACATTTGTTTGTCGATAAATATGTTGCAAATCTGTTACCAGGAATAGCTAGTCGTCTAAAAGCTAGTGAAAGTTCATGGACTACCTCTACTACGGTTTCTCTTTGGACTATGGCTCAGTATTATGAACGTCAGGAATTAGAAGCAAAAGGTAGAGACGATAAAAAGATTGAAGAATTAAAGACAAAAGTTATGTTGGCTCAAGCTATTGGTCCGCCTTTTAGAGGTAGTGATAGAATTGGATGTGGATCTCATGGTTCTTCTTACACTCGTTCGAATTTGTCTGTTGATCAGTGTGCGTATTGTAAGAATTTTGGGCATTGGGCTGCCGATTGTCCAGCACTACGTGTTCAGCAGTGTTCATGTGGTCGGGGACAAATGAGAAATCGCTCAGGATATTCAGGGCCTAGGAGAAGCACGAATGATCATGCTAGGGTTGATGCTAATGTACGAGGGCAGGATGGGTTTAACACTTTTGATAGACGGAATCAATACCAGATGTCTAACTATATGAAGCCTGATTTCCAAGATTCTGCTTATGCATAGGATTGCCTAGGATGGGGTAAGGAATCAGTTGAAGTTCCAGTAGATCAGAGGGGTTCCTGTGTTACACCACATGTTTTGGGTTCTATTGATCAGTTTCTGGTTGATACAGGAGCTACTCGTAGCGCCTTGTCTAAACAATTAATTCCAAGGGCTCCCCTGTCTGGCTTAACCATTACATCGATAGGTTTCGATGGAACACCTTCCCCTAGCCCATTGTCACAACCACTTACATTCCATGTTGATAAATGTACTGCTCCATGTCCATTTTTGCTTTCTCCAAATACACCAGACAGTATTGTGGGTCTTGATATGCTCAAGTATTTCAGGGCTACAATACGATGCTGTCCTGAATGGGTGCATGTTATTTTGAATGATAATCATCCTGTGATGGAAAGAGTTTGTCTTGTTAAAGATGATATTGCATTAGCTTCACTCCCTGGTACTTTGTGGGCTACTTCAGATACTGATGTGGGACAAATGATTATTCCCCCGATACATATTAGTGTCAAGGAGGGAGCTGTATTGCCACGTTTGCCTCAATACAAAATTTGACAGGAGGGCGAAGAAGCACTTTCACGAATTGTGCATGATCTTATTGCAGTTGGAGTTGTTGAGGAAGTTCCGTATAATGTTTGTAACAGTCCGATTCTTCCTATTCTGAAAAAGGATACTGATACTAGGATTTAATGATTTACTATTGATTTACGAGAAGTCAATAAGATTGTGGTACCACAATTTCCTGTGGTATCTGACATCATGACACTTCTTACTTTGGTTCTCACGACAGCAACTACGTTCTTTGTGATAGACTTGAAGAATGCTTTCTTTTCGATCCCTATTCATCCTGACGGATGATATTTCTTTGGTTTTACTTTGAATAAATGATCTTTTAGATTTTGCGGAGTTCCTCAAGGCTATACTGAGAGTCCTAGTATTTATAGTCAAGCATTAAAACAACAACTTGATTCTTTTGTTTTGCCTGAAGGTGTGGATCTCATACAATATGTTGATGATATTTTGATGGTGGCTGATACCCCTGAGCAATGTGAAAAGTGCACTTTATCCTTACTTTCTTTTCTTGCTTCACACCATCATAAAGTGTCACGAAAGAAATTGCAATATTGTAGACCAAAGGTAACCTATTTAGGTCACCTTTTGTCTAAGGAGGGCCGTGCACTTACATCAGATCGTATTCAAGCAATTTTAGACACACCAGTACCCTCTACTCAGAAAGATGTTCATGCATTCCTTGGTCTTACTTCTTTTTGTAGGCAATGGTTATTAGGGTTTTCACACATTGTCAAACCTTTGCTAGCACTTTTGACTAAAGATACTCCAATGCCCCTCCCATGGACAGATGAATGTGAGACTGCTTTTCGGCAGCTACGACAAGCCCTTTGTTCAGCACCAGTGTTAGGTACTCCAGATTACACGAAGCCTTTTGCACTTTACACATATGAGAAAGATGGATGTGCATTGTCAGTTTTAGAACAGACACATAGCGATAAGCAGAGTCCCTGTGTATATTTCTTTCAGTACTTGATCCTGTCGCTCGAGCGTTGCCTGGGTGTTTTCGTTTAGTTGCCGCAACAGCTATGTCAATACGTCAGAGTGAAGTCATAGTTTTGTCACATAAGCTGTTGGTGTTAGTACCCCATGCGGTTGATGCTCTTTTCAATCAAACAAAGACGCAACATTTAACTAGCGCTCGCCTGACAGGATATGAATTGACATTGCTGGCTCCTCACACTACACTGAAGAGATGTGCAACACTAAATCCAGCCTCTTTGTTGCCATTTCAGGTAACTCAGCCTCAGTCACAAGAAACACATGATTGTATATTCCTTACCGAAGAACAGACAAAGTGTTGTATTGATTTACAAGATACGCCCCTTCCAGATGTAGATGGGGAATTGGGGGTTGATGGGTCTTGTTTGAAGTTGCCAGACGGTACGACCTCAGCTGCATATGCAATCACCACAATATACACGGTAGTGGAGACAGCTCGTATACCACAGAAGTCAGCTCAAGCAGCTGAACTAATAGCTTTGACACAAGCATGTGAGCTTAGTACTGAATTATGTGTGAACATTTATACAGACAGCCGCTATGCTTTTGGAGTGGCTCATGAGTTTGGTTTGCTTTGGAAGGAGAGAGGCTTTCTCACATCCCACGGGATGCAGAGAATGCACGGAGAATTAGTGCATAACCTCTTGACTGCATTGACATATCCAAAGAAACTAGCTATTGTGAAATGTAGTGCACACAAGAAAGTGACCGATAAGATAGGGCAAGGTAATGCCCTTGCGGACCGCGTAGCACGGGAGACTTCGATACAGCGAAGTACTACTTCTATGTATGTAGTGAAGTCACAAGCTGAACGTTGGCATAATGCTAGACAAGACGTATTAGATATACAGAAATCTGCTTCTGTGAAAGAACGTGAGCAATGGTCTGAAGAAGGAGAATTGGATGATGAGGGCTGTTGGCGGAATAAGCAGATTGATAAATGGAAATTGCCTATAGCTTTTGTACAACCTATGGTTCAGATGGCACATGGGCTGGCACATGTTGGAGCTTCAACAATAACGAAGTTGCTTATGCAAGTTTGGAACCCTCCAGAAAATTCCAGTACAGCTAAGAGAGTAGTACAGTCTTGTTTGATCTGTTTACAATACAATCCTGGAAAAGGTACACAAACTCCTGAGGAAGGGCTTGATACACCAACTGCACCTTTCGAAGTTCTACAAATGGATTATATTCAGCTTGAACGCTGCAACAATTTAAAATATGTCTTGGTGGTGGTATGTGCCTTCAGTAAATGGATAGAGGCGTACCCTACAAAGGATAATACTGCCATTACCACAGCGAAGGTGCTTTTGAAAGAATCTTTCCCTAGATTTCGTGTTTGCAGACTTTTATGGAGTGATAACAGACCTCATTTTGTTGGGAAAGTTATTAAATATGTCCTGAAAGGATTAGGGAACAAACAGAAGTTCCATGCGGTTTTCCACCCACAATCAGCAGGGTTGGTGGAAAGGTATAATGCTACTTTGAAGCTGAAGTTAGCAAAGATACAGGCTTCCACATCCTTAACTTGGCCGGATGCTTTACCGTTGGCATTATTGTCTATTAGGTCAGTGCCACACTCTCGAATTGGCCTTACTCCCTATGAAGTAGTGTTTGGAAGGCCAATGAACATTTGGGGAGTTCCTAAGCCAAATTCTGTATATGATATACCTTGTGTCCTGATGAATGATTATTTGGCACAGTTAAACGACAATTTGATTTCTATTCATCAACAGGTTTGAGAAGCACTTCCTGACAGATCTACAGGTGAAGGCCATGAACTCCGACCTGGTGACCAGGTGATGATTAAGTCCTTTGAAAGATCAAGCAGCTTGGAACCAAGGTGGCGAGGCCCAGAGCAGGTGCTCCTTGCGACAAGGACAGCAGTTCGAGTGATGAACCGAAAGAATTGGGTCCATAGTACTCACTACAAGATAGTGCTACCTACCTTGGTGGAACCTGCTGTGCTGACCGATCATCGAGAGATTTTGACTACGCAGAAAGGCCGTGCTATATCACCTGACGAATCTGCGGAGTTCTTCCCAGACCATACGATTTCTGGAGTGTCGCGATATAATTTGAGACCAAGGAAAGACCCCGTACTGCTGGAGAAAACTGGTTGAGCTACCGCCCTGGATTAGTAAAATGGAGAGCCACTGCGGCAAGGGGGGGGGATCAGCCATGCATTAGAGTATTGACACCCGTCTTGGCCAGTGGTGAAGAAATCAACGGCTGCCCAGGGATAAGAACTCCAACAATTTTTTTTTATTAATTTCTGAAAGGTTCGATTATTACTGTTGCTAAAATGAATAACAAACTGATCATTAGTACTATGGGGTTTGTTGTTGTTTTGGTGGTTATAGCAATAATCACCTGGTTTGTTGAAAAGAAGGCTCCTGCTCGTGAGTTTTTTTGTTGCCACTACTCCAGTACCAGAGGATCACTATTACTTTACGCTTCCCTATCAGGAGTAGAAGCACCGTCAATCGTACTTCAATAATACTTTCAGATGTTGCATCATACTTATAAAGCTACAAATACTACTAACTGTTGGGTATGTGGAATGATACCTGTGCATCAAAAGAAAGGAGGAACACCTTTCATTCCTCTTCCTTTTTCACACAAAAGTTCTTGTCAAGCTTGTTATACGCTTTTGTTTGCATCTGGAAAACGTACAGATGGCGGACTTCTTTTTCGCCTTAATAAAGTATGCTACCAAGACAACGATGGGTATCCCCAAGCCAAAGGAACTAAATGGGAATGGGAAGAGTATCAACCGGACAATGTTTCAATACCATATGTCTTCACAAATATAAGAGACTCTGACAAGAAAGAACAATTTGGGATTTCTGTTACAAAAACTAAAGCAGATTTATGTATACATAGCATTGGGCGAATTCCAGTGGGGATAAGCGATTGTACCTTGATTTTAACTATTGAGGGTGTAAATAATAGTAGTTTTACAGCTTCACATAATACATATTTTGTTTGTGGTAACTATGGATATTACCAACTACCTGTAGGGTGGTCAGGTATGTGTTATGTATCTTTTCTATTACCCCCTGTGTTTTTGGCCCCTGCATCATATCACTGACATTTTAAACTGTTCAATGACATCATTAAAAATAGATATAAAAGGACAATAAGTACAAATGAGGTAGTCCAAATGGACACTAGCCTGCAACAATATGTTGATTTTAATTTAGGGTTGTTCTCCTTTGTAGGTGCTGCGTTAAACAGTAGGAAAGTGAGACGATTGACTAGGGTTGTTGAAGCTGTTACCAATCAGGCAGCTCTGGTACTTGGGAATATTACAGAGGAGCTCAAAACTGCGAGGATTGTTGCGCTCCAAGATCGTATGGTACTAGATGTGATATTAGCTGATCGAGGTGGAGCATGTCGCATCATCTGTAGTAGTTGCTACGTTTTTATTCCAGGTCACTCACCTTCAGTATAAAATGCAATATCTAAATTGCATAAAATTGCTGCGGAAATCCACACAGAGACTGGTACTTGGACTTTTTCTGGATGGTTTTGTGCTCTTGTTTCCGCTTCGGGCTGGAAACTACTGACTATCCTGTGTGTAATGATTGCAATATTTTTCACATGCTATATCTGTATTCAGTGTGGTCCAATGTTCTGCTCCATGTGTATTACTGCTTGTATGCCTACCAAAAGAAATATTTCAGAAATGAAAGCACAACACATGTTAGATAAGGAAATAGCTGAAATGATGAGCATAAATTTACAAGATCAATATTTAGATTAACCCAGAAAGACGAATGTCTTCAGCTAATGCTGAAAGGGTCGTCTGTTGTAATTTAATAGCGATTAGATTAAGCATTAGCAGAAGACATCTTGTATTTAGCTACTATTATGAACATTTCGCGGAATCCATTTTGTATTCATGGCAGCCATTTTCTCTGCCATGTGCTCGCCATGTGCTCTGTCCTACCTTTCTGTTAACTACTCTTGAAAATTTGTCTAGTGACAAGTTATATTTAGCATCTCCCACTTTCGCACATGCCCAGTAAGATCTTCAGCTGTTAGTAATCAGTAACAGACAGTAATGTGTCAACTAGTCCTTGAAAACTGTTAGCCCCTCCTACCTGTCGACTGTGCATTTCTATATGACCTTATATGTATGTAGGTCTTGCTTCTATAATTGTACCACCTTCTTTTAGCCCCTGCATGGGTATAAAAGGACCATGCTCTCTTAGTTCAGTGTGCTACTTCAAACATTACCAAAGGGTGCTGTTTGAACTGTAGTACCACCTCATGAGGTTTAATAAACTTTGTCTTTTATTTCAGTTTCTGAGCCAACATCTTCCTATATGGTCTGAGGACTTTGTGCAGAGAAGGGCGAACCCCTTGCACTAGTAGGCCTTGCTGAGGCTTACTTCGACAACAGAGGGGGCTGCATCCCACAGGACCCAAGAGTCGATGCCGAGGGAGCCAGTGGTACAGAGACTGAGGGGAGCACCACGGTGGAGACAGGAGATGACAACACTGATTCAGATACCTCCTCCGATTGAAGCTCCCTGGTGGTGGCAGACACCTCTATGACCACCCCAGCTGCAGGTACAGCTGCCACCCCATACCAGCACCGCCCTACGAGTAGCCCCTCAGTGAGTTGTCTGCGTTCGCTCACCAAGGAAGGTGGCCATCTCCTTCACCCCAGGCACCTCAGGCCCTGCCCCAGTGAGCCCTTCTGCCTTAAGTGAGGAGGCTATTGACCTCCTGAGATCCATCTCCGTAGGGCAGTCAACCATTGTGAATGCTATTGAGGGACTGGCATCCCAGATGCAGCAATGCAATGCATTCCTGGAGGGCCCCCCCAGTGGACTGGCGGCCCAACAGATTCAGGTTCTGGCCTCCTCTCTGATGGCAGCCAATGTCCCTGTTCCTATCCTCCCCCCTCCAACTACCACTTCCCAGTCCCAGTCTCCTGAACCCCAACACATTCCATGCACACATAAAGACGACTATGCACACAAGACATCACACAAGATCAGCACAGTCAAACACAAGCACCACATTTTAGCCCACAAGCACTTGAGCCGACACCAAACAGTAGCACACACAACCACATCCACTGCCTCCACTGTCTCCCCCTCCTCCTCCACCTCCACTTCCCTCACAGTCACGTCCACACTCACACCTAGATACACTACATCAACATCCACCATCAGCATCACCACACCAAGCAGCACACACACCTTACTAGCAGACACCTCCACAACGTCCATGCAGGTGTCTCCTGTGTTCTCTCCCACCCTGTCTGTCCCCCCTCCTAAAGGACACAAATACAAGCACTTAGACACCCAACAGCCATCCACCTCACACATGCACACTACTGCCCATGCACCCACACCAAAGTCCAGTAGACATACAGCTCCAACAACCACTCACTCAACCTCCACTCCCATTCCTCCTCCCTCTTCCCACCCCACCATCCCTAACAAGCTTTTCCTTGCCCAACTTGACCTCTTCCCTCCCCCTCCCCCCGTCTGGCCCGTAACAGCAGGGTCCCAATGGCCCAGCCCAGCACCTCAGCCAAACGGTCCACGCTGACAGTGGAGGCACCTCCTAGTCATGGAGCCATGACAGTGATGGATCTCACTCCACCAGCCAGGAAGGGTACGGATCCCACACCCCCTGCCATGAAGGGGAAGAAGCCCTCAACCCCTGCCATGAAGGGGAAGAAGCCCTCCACTCCTGACATGAAGGGTAATCAGGCCGCACCTCCTGCCATGAAGGGGAAGAAGCCCTTGACTCCAGCCATGAAGGGGAAGGAGCCCGCACCCCCTGCCGTGAAGGGGAAGAAGCCCTCAACCCCTGCCATGAAGGGTAATCAGGCCGCACCTCCTGCCATGAAGGGGAAGAAGCCCTTGACTCCAGCCATGAAGGGGAAGGAGCCCGCACCCCCTGCCATGAAGGGGAAGAAGCCCTCAACCCCTGCCATGAAGGGGAAGAAGCCCACGTCTCCTGCCATGAAGGGTAATCAGGCCGCACCTCCTGCCATGAAGGGGAAGAAGCCCTTGACTCCTGCCATGAAGGGGAAGAAGCCCTCGACTCCTGCCATGAAGGGTAATCAGGCCGCACCTCCTGCCATGAAGGGGAAGAAACCCTTCACTCCAGCCATCAAGGGGAAGGAGCCCGCACCTCCTGCCATGAAGGGAAAGAAGCCCTCGACTCCTGCCATAAAGGGGAAGAAGGCCTCGACTCTGGAAGAGGCTGGCAGGGTGACACCACCATCACCATTTGTCACAGAGCCTTCACCTCCAGCTGAGGCAGTGCAGCCCACTCCTCCTGAAGGGGCTGCACCTTCAGTGCAGCCCACACCTCCAGCAGAGGCTGCCCAGGAGGCACCTTCTCCTTCACCGACTGACATAGTGCAGCCCTCACATCCAGATGAGACAGTGCAGCCCTCACCTCCAGCAGAGGGCGTGTAGGCCACCCTCCCGGGCCTGCTGTACAAGTAGCCCCCTCCAGAAGCAGTGGGCAAGTCACCCACCTGAGAGACTGTGATCTTGCACACCCAAGCACAGAGTAATGGGCATGGAGCCCCCTCTAGAACCAGTGGGAAAGTCACCCACCTGAGAGACCGTCAACTTGCACTCCCCAGCACAGAGTAGTGGCCATAGAGCCCCTTCCAGAACCAGTGGGAAAGTCACCCACCTGAGAGATTGTGTCCTTGCACTTCCCAGCATAGTGTTATGGGCATAGAGCCCCTCCAGAACCCGTGCGCAAGTTCCCGACTTTGGCTGAGGTGCCACCATGCCCATGAGGTGCTTGTCCACTTCCAAACTGATGCCCCTGCAGAGTTCTGTGTGGAGGATTTCAAGAAAAAAGTTGGGCCTTGGACTGTGCCCCATGGCCATGTGGGCCCTTTGTACTTTGGACTGGGCATTGGCCCTCTGTGGACATTTGTACATATCTCTTTTTTATCCAATTGATTTATTTGGTGTCTCTTCCCATTCAATACATTCTCATTACTGCCTTCATGTTGTCCTTGCATTATTCTGCCGTGTGTCATGTACCATTGTTTTTCGTCTGCAACTAGTTCTGTGTGTGGGACATGTGTGTGAATGGTGTGTGTCGGGTGTGTGTGTGTCACTCTCCTTTTTCTCCCTCCCTCGTGTGCTAGGCGGCAGTACTCACCGTCGTCGCCTTTGTCGGCGTTGGTGTTCCAAGTGGAGCATTGCATAGAAGAGTATTGGGAAGACTTGCAGTGCCGGTTCCATGGCGGCATTGGTCTTCTCTTTGTCTCTGTAGGTGAGTCTTTTATCTTCTGTGGTCTGTTTCCACCAGGCTTTTGATGGCATTGATTCCGCCCCGGAAAGCGTGGCGGTGTACTGTGTCGTGATATGGTGGGTGACACTTTGGGGGTCATTCCGACCCGGGGTCGGCGGGAGCACCGCCAACAGGCTGGCGGTGCTCCACAGGGTATTCTGACCGCGGCGGTTCAGCCGCGGCCAGAAAGGGAAAACCGGCGGTCTCCCGCCGGTTTTCAGCTGCCCTGTAGAATCCTCCATGGCGGCGCAGCTTGCTGCGCCGCCATGGGGATTCTGACCCCCATACCGCCATCCTGTTCCTGGCGGCTTCGGCCGCCAGGAACAGGATGGCGGTATGGGGTGTTGTGGGGCCCCTGGGGGCCCCTGCAGTGCCCATGCCAATGGCATGGGCACTGCAGGGGCCCCCATAAGAGGGCCCCACCCTGAATTTCAGTGTCTGCTCAGCAGACACTGAAATTCGCGACGGGTGCTACTGCACCCGTCGCACATCCTCCACTCCGCCGGCTCCATTCGGAGCCGGCATCCTCATGGAGGGGTGTTTCCCACTGGGCTGGCGGGCGGCCTGTTGGCGGTCGCCCGCCAGCCCAGTGGGAAACCCAGAATACCCGCGGCGGTCTTTTGACCGCGCAGCGGTATTCTGGCGGTTCCCTCCAGGTGGGCGGCTCCCGCCGCCCGCCAGGGTCAGAATGACCCCCTTTGTCTCCTGCCTGCTTGTTGATGGCAACCGCCATAGTGTGTGGTGTTGACGCCCTGGAAGATGGTGTGGTACATTGGCTGTCAGTACAGGTGAACTTTATTTAGAGAGCATAGACAGGATAAGCGGTAAAAGAGATTCCCACCATCTTCCGACCACATTTGTGTGATGAGGCCTATGGTTGTTTTTTACAATAGGTAGAACCAAGCTATTTAAAAAAAAGTATGATTAAAGACTTTACAAGGAGCATTTAAGGTATTTCAGGGAATAGAGAAAAAAAGAGCCAGGGCAAGTTCACCATTATACAACTGATTTACAGAAACTCCATGCTTCCGGATATCTTCACGGACTCTCTTGTGACCGGTTGGAGATTTACAGCTCACAAATATACATTTATTTTTCTTCTGAGGGGTTAATTTTTGTTGGAGAACTATGTTCAAATCACAGGATTCCCCAGAAACACTTTTTTAAATATTTTCAAATTCAGGGTGTGTGGGAAAATGGACTTGATGGAATGATTAGTGGGGAGCAAACTCTACACTACTAGTCAGCTATATAAAGATCAACTTTATTACTCAAGACATGATATGGAAAAACAAGCTGAAAAGTGGTATAGTAAGCTGGGTTCCTTAGCTGGCCTTTTTAGGGACTCACTGGAACTAGCACAAACCACACTAGTTTTGCCCAATCTATTGGTCCAGCATTACACAACTGTTTATGACTTGTAATATACACCAGGGAAAATTGCTAGATGGGGAGGGTAACAGGCACCTCATGTCCACAGTGTCATTATCCCAAGGAAGACATTATTCAAGTGTTTAGGGGCATATTTATACTCTGTTTGCGCCGGAATTGCGTCGTTTTTTTTGACGCAATTCCGACGCAAAACTAACTCCATTTTTATACTTTGGCGTTAGACGCGTCTAGTGCCAAAGTCCATGGAGTTTGCGTAATTTTTTAGCGTGGACACCTTGTAGGAAAGTCCTCCTTTTTTTGCCTGATCACCCCCACTCTTTTTGGATAGGTACTGGTGGTTACTGACTCTTGGCTGTGCCCTGGGGACTGCTAACCAGTCCCAGGGCCTGTGCTCTGTGTAAAATGGATATGCAAATTAGGCTAATTATAATTGGCTAAGTTAACCTACCTATAAGTCCCTAGTATATGGTAGGGCATGTAGGTTTAGGGACCACAGCATAGGTGGTGCACACCTAGGTGCACTGCTGAGGTGCCCAGTGTCATTTTAAAAGCAAGCCTGCCTTGCTGGCTGCTTTTAAATTAAAGTTATATGCAAATTCGACTTTGGAATTAAAGGTACTTCCAAAGTCTTAAACTACCTTATTTTTACATATAAGTCACCCCTAAGGTGTGCCCTATGTGCCCCTAGGGCTGGGTGCCATGTAACTATAAGCAGGGACTTTATAAAAATAGATTTATAAGCCCTGGTGAGGTAAAAACAGCCAAATTCGTTTTTCCCTCATTGAAGTAAATGGCCTTCATAGGCTAGAATGGGCAGACTTTATTTTAAATTTTAAAGTCTCCTTAAATGTTACATACCAAGAATTTGGTATCAAATTAATTGTTGTAATAAATCCCACAACTTCCAGTTGTTGGATTTAATATAACTTGTTCAGGTAAAAAGTTTAGACTTTACCTAAAAAGTTGCCAATTTCAGCTCTGCATTGTTTTTGCTACTGTGCTCTGATTGGCCAGCCTGCAGCAGCTTCTGCCAGGCTGCCTTGATGAGGTGTGAAGTGGCCTGGCTTCACACAAAGGAATGTGCTTGGGGGAGAGAATCTCCCCTCGGCAGATGGTGAGGCAGGAAGGGGGAGGGCTGCCAAACTGGTCTTCAAAGGCAGAGAAGGACATCTGGAGCACCCAGCAACACCCCCACATCCTGCAACCCCAGACAATTAGGTGCCCCCTTGATTAGATTAGGAGAGGGCAGGAGAGGGGTGTGTTTATGATTTTTAGCCACACCAGTGGGTGGGCTCAGCCAGATGTAACCTCCAAAAATCAGATTCATCCATGTTGGATTTTTAGAGACTGTTTCCTTCTGGGATGGATTTTTGCCACACTTCCCAGGAAGTGGTCATCACAGGGGGACGACCCTGTCCCTGATTGGAGAACCAGGGCCCCCCTGCTTTTCACCCAGGAGCAAGGATAAAACTGGCAGACCTGCCCCCACACCTCAGATCCCCGCCAGATTTCAAGAAGAAAAGAACTAAAGGAGAAGAAGGACTGCCCTGCTGGACCCCTGGCCTGCACCTGGAACCTGCACTCAGAAGGACTGCACCAGCTGCACACTTGGGCTTCACCACAAGAAGGACTTTGCCTGGCTTCAACTGGTTCAAGGAGGGACTCCCTGTTTGCTACAGGTGAAAAATTGCTATCCAGAGTCCCCCTGCACCAACTCCTGAAAAAGTGACCAGCTGACCACCTTCCAGTGGCCAAAAAGGAGTTTGCACCAGGTTAATTCTGGGAGTTGAAGTCCGCACCCCCCAAGACCATCACAGAACTTCTGGACCCTTGGGGTGAGCTGTGGACCCCAAAAGAACCTTAAAAGAACATCTGGGTGAAGCCCCAGAAGTTTGGAGAAGATTTGAAAAATTTTGTAAAAAAGCTCCAGAGAGGGACCGACTCGCTGCGGAAATTCTAGCCGGCTTGTCTCAACCGCGACCCGGCCTGACTTCGTGGTTCGTCCCGGTAAAGAAAAACATCAGAAAAAGAGACTAAGTCCGAAGGTAAAAAGTTGACCGGGACCTCGTATCCGAGAAGGGCTCCACAGACGTCGGATCAAGATCCAGGTTTACCCCGGTCGAAGGATTTTCACCTCGAAAAAACGACTAAGTCCGAAGGTAAAAATCACCACCGAGGAAACCCACATCGCGTATCCGGACAAGGGCTCCAGGAGGTCGGATTCAACTGGCAGGTTCGTCCCGGTGAAGAAAAACTTCAAAATAAAGACTAAGTCAGAAGGTAACTTTTTAACCGAGGCCTCCCGCGACTTGTAGCCGAGCAGGGCTCCATCGCGGTCGGCCTGAAACTTTGACTTTGCCCCGGTCCTGGTGCAACCAGATGACCCGATTGGCGCTTTTTGTTTCTAAGCGCTAGAAAAATAATAATTCTTTAAAAATTCATATCTCCGGTTCCCCTGAACCGATTTTAATCGTTTTTGTGTCGTTTTAAAGATACAAATATAAACTATTTTTATAAATTGGTTTTGGATTTTTAAACTGTTTCCAGTGTTTTATTTAATTACCGTTTTGTGATATTTGAATGCTTTACACACTGTCTCCTAAGTTAAGCCTTGACGCTCGTTGCCAAGCTACCAAGGGTTGAGCTGGGATTAATTCACTGAGACCTAACTGTACCTAGGTGGAGGTTAGTGGCTTGTTGCTAGGTGTAGGTACCTACCTGCCCTTACCAATAACCCATTTTCCAACATTTTTGGTGGCAGCGGTGGGATCCTGTACTTGTGTTCAGTATCACGTTACAGTTTTAAGTAAAACAAATTAAAAATCCTTTAAATTGTCTTAGTGCAAAAATTATTATTTTTTAATTTTTAATTTTTATTTTTTTATTTTTTTTATTAATTATTAATTAGGATTAATTTCAATTATTGAATTTTTGTAATTTTTCTAAATTCTTGTTTCCAATTTTTGCAAAAAGTTTTTGTTGACACAAAACTAGGGAACCATGGAGCTTGATCTGGCTAGCCTACCCACACTGACAGTAGTCCAGCTTAGGGTGTTGTGTATTGAAAGAGGGTTGCCTGCAACCACAGATCTCAGGAAGCAAATCCTGATTAAATCCCTGACAGCATGGGCTGAGGCCCAAGAGGTAGAGACAGAGGAAGCTCCAGAGGAGGAAGAAAAAGGGGAAGATGCTAACTCTAACCACTCAGGGGAGGGAAGGCATCTGAGCCTAAGTGAGGAAGAGGAAGAACGGTCCTCAGTAGATACAGTCACTAGGGGCAGACCCAAAGCTAGTGGTAGGAAGGGGGTCCCTTCAGGAGGAGAGAACCCATCCATCAGAGAAAGAGAGCTGGAGGCCCAGCTAGCATACATAGCTTTGGAAGCAGAGAAGCTGGCCCTAGAAAAGAAAAAGTGGGCAAGCAAAGAGAAAAGAGATGGTGGCAGCGATAAAGAGGCTGAGGTGTCCCTGGGTGGGGGTTTTGCCCCCAGATTACCCAAAGGGGTGGTTCCTGCCTATGTAGAGGGGGGTGACATAGATAAGTGGCTGGGGGCCTTTGAGAGGGCCCTCCAGATGAGGAAAGTCAAGCCTCAGTACTGGGGTTCACTTCTTTGGGAGTTAGTTCCCAACTCTGGGAGGGATAGGCTCCTAACCATGAGTGGGGAGGATGCAGACTCATACCCCAGTATGAAGAGTTGCTTGACTAAAAAGTTTGGTCTGACCCCGGAGCAGTATAGGCTTAAGTTTAGGGACACCCAAAAGACAAGCACCCAGTCCTGGGTGGACTTTGTGGACATCTCAGTAAAGGCACTGGAGGGCTGGATACAGGGCAACAGGGTAAGTACCTTTGAGGGGCTGTACAATTTGATTATGAGGGAGCACCTTCTAACTAATTGTGTCCAAGAGAGGCTCCACCAGTATCTAGTAGACTCTAGGTTGACCAACCCCAGAGAGCTGGGGGAGGCAGCAGATGACTGGTTAAGAACTAGTGTTAACCAGAAACCCCCAGGGGGTGATCAGAAAAAGGGAGGACATGGTTCTTCTCAGGGGAAGAACCAGGGGAAAGATGACAAAAAACCCAAAGAGTCCTCACAAGAGACCCCAAAAACTTCTCAGGGAGGGGGAGCCCCGAGCCAATTCACTTTTAAAGGGAAAGGGTATCAGGGAAAGGATTTTGATCCTGCTAAAGCAGGAAGGTGTCAGGAGCTTGCTAAGGCCGGCAAGTGTTTTGATTGTCATCAACCTGGACATAAAAGAGGAGATGCTATCTGCTCCAAGAAGCCCCCCACTAGTGGGCAATCCCAGGGGATTGCTAGTGTAGGGTTGGGGGTGGAAGTTGGCCCAGGGGTGGAATCAGGGTACACTGAGGTCACCTTAGTATCCGTGGGTGGGGTGGACATTGCAACTATGGCCACCTTACCTCCCATCATGGAGAGGTATAGGCAGAGGCCTAAAGTCAATGGGACTGAAGTGGAAGCTCTGAGAGATACAGGAGCCAGTGTGACAATGGTCACAGAAAAGCTGGTTTCTCCAGAGCAGGTCTTACCTGGTGTCTTCCACCAGGTGACTTATGCAGATAGCAGAACCAAACTCCATCCCATGGCTATGGTGAGTCTGGAATGGGGAGGTGTGACTGGC
The DNA here is from genome assembly GCF_031143425.1 of Pleurodeles waltl. NCBI lineage: Eukaryota > Metazoa > Chordata > Amphibia > Caudata > Salamandridae > Pleurodeles > Pleurodeles waltl. The sequence continues at coordinate 1,304,838,659 of NC_090445.1, forward strand.
CCTAAAAAGGGAGCTGTAGCTCCTGCCCTCCCAGTAGAGTGTCTGCTGGGAAATGATCTTGAAGCATCTGAATGGTCAGAAGTGGAGAGAAGGGTCCATGCACAGATGCTGGACCTCCCTGAATGGGTGTGTGCTGTGACCAGGTCACAGGCAGCACAACAGGGAAATGCTGGACACTTGGACCCTGGAACAATGGGCCAAGCCTCCAAGAAAAAGAGAAAGGGCACTGGGTCTGGATTGCCAGCTCCAACAAGTACAGAGGGTCAGGAAGAATCCAACCCTGAGGGGGAGGATCTGAACTCTGAGGGAGGGACACTTTCCCTGCAAACTATGCCTGATTTGGCAGAACTGCAAGGGGCAGGTGGGCCCACCAGAGAAGACTTGTGCCAGGGACAAAGAGAGTGTCCCACTCTTGAGGGCCTGAGGCAGACTGCTGCCAGGCAAGAGCAAGGGGATACCAGTGGGTCCCACAAGGTTTACTGGGAGGATGGAGTTCTCTACACTGAGGCAAGGGCCCTCAAACCAGGGGCTACTAGGAGAGTAGTGGTCCCCCAGAAGTATAGAGAATTCCTCCTTACCTTAAGCCATGATATCCCCTTAGCTGGACATTTGGGACAGACCAAGACCTGGAACAGGCTGGTCAACCATTTTTATTGGCCCCAAATGTCAGAAAAAGTCAGGGAGTTTTGCAGCTCCTGTGTCACCTGTCAAGCCAGTGGCAAGACAGGAGGCAAACCAAAGGCTCCCCTGATACCACTGCCAGTGGTTGGGACTCCCTTTGAGCGGGTGGGGATTGACATTGTTGGTACCCTAGACCCACCAACTGCTTCAGGTAACAGGTACATTGTGGTGGTGGTGGACCATGCCACCAGGTACCCTGAGGCAATACCCCTCCGGACAGTCACTGCTCCCACAGTGGCTAGGGCCCTACTTGGTGTGTTCACCAGAGTGGGGTTCCCAAAGGAGGTGGTCTCAGATAGGGGCACAAACTTTATGTCAGCCTATCTGAAAGCCATGTGGGATGAGTGTGGTGTTACTTATAAGTTCACCACCCCCTACCACCCACAGACCAATGGTCTCGTGGAAAGATTTAATAAGACCCTGAAGGGCATGATCATGGGGTTGTCTGACAAACTCAGGAGGAGATGGGATGTCCTCCTCCCATGCCTGCTGTTTGCCTACAGAGAGGTGCCACAGAAGGGGGTTGGATTCAGCCCCTTTGAGTTACTGTTTGGGCACCCTGTAAGAGGCCCATTGTGCTTGGTGAGAGAGTCTTGGGAAAAGCCTCTCAAAGAATCCAAGGAGAATGTGCTAGATTATGTACTGGGCCTGCGGTCACGCATGGCTGAGTATATGAAGAAGGCAAGCAGAAACCTGGAAGCCAGCCAGGAGCTCATGAAGCTCTGGCATGATCAAAAGGCTACCATGCCTGAGTATCACCCAGGACAGCTGGTGTGGGTTTTGGAGCCTATGGCTCCTAGGGCACTTCAGGCCAAATGGACTGGGCCCTATCCAATTCTGGAGAAAAAAGGTGAGGTCACCTATTTGGTGGACCTTGGCACCCCCAGGAATCCTCACAGGATCCTGCATGTAAACAGGATGAACCCCCACCAGGACAGGGCAGACATGACCATGCTAATGGTCACTGATGAAGGGAAGGAGGAGGAGGGTGAACCTCTGCCAGACCTCCTGTCCTCAAAGGCGAAAGATGGGTCAGTGGAGGGAGTGGTACTCTCTCCCAAATTGACAGATCAGCAACAAAAAGACTGTAAGCAAGTTTTGGGACAGTTTGCTAGTCTGTTCTCCCTGACCCCAGGACTCACCAATTGGTGTGTCCATGATGTTGACACTGGTGACAGCTTGCCTGTCAAGAACAAGCTGTACAGGCTGTCTGACCAGGTCAAGGCCAACATCAAAGCTGAAGTGGCTAAGATGTTGGACCTCAAGGTAATTGAGCCCTCTGATAGTCCTTGGTCCAGTCCAGTGGTACTGGTGCCCAAAGCTAATCCCCAAGGTGGGAAGAAAGAATTGAGATTATGTGTGGACTACAGAGGTCTAAACGCAGTCACTAGGACTGATGCTCACCCCATACTTAGAGCTGATGAGCTCATTGACAGGTTGGGGGCTGCCAAATTCCTGAGCACATTTGATCTGACCTCAGGATATTGGCAGATTGCCTTAAGTCCAAGAGCTAAGGAGAGGTCAGCATTTTCCACACCAGAGGGCCACTTTCAGTTCAAGGTGATGCCCTTTGGCATGAAAAATGCTCCTGCCACCTTCCAACGGTTGGTGAACAGAGTCCTATCTGGGTTGGAATCTTTCAGTGCAGCTTATCTGGATGATATAGCTGTATTTAGTTCCACCTGGAAGGACCACCTGGTCCACCTGAAGGAAGTGCTTCTGGCCCTGCTTCAAGCAGGCCTGACTATCAAGGCAAGCAAGTGCCAGATAGGGCAAAGCTCTGTTGTGTACCTGGGCCACCTTGTTGGTGGAGGCCATGTACAACCTCTCCAGCCCAAGATCCAGACTATCCTGGATTGGGAGGCTCCAAAAACCCAGACTCAGGTCAGGGCCTTTCTTGGCCTGACTGGGTACTACAGGAGGTTTGTTCAGAATTTTGGGACCATAGTGGCCCCTCTGACTGAGCTTACCTCCAAGAAACAGCCCAAGAAGGTCATTTGGACCCCAGAGTGTCAGAAAGCTTTTGACACCCTAAAGCAGGCTATGTGTTCAGCACCAGTGTTACTGGCCCCTGACTATAGCAAGGAGTTTATAGTACAAACAGATGCTTCAGAGGAAGGGATTGGGGCAGTGTTAGCACAAGTTAATGAAGAGGGCCATGATCACCCAGTTGCCTTCATCAGCAGGCGACTACTCCCTAGAGAGAAAAAATGGAGTGCCATTGAGAGGGAGGCCTTTGCTGTGGTCTGGTCCCTGAAGAAGTTGAGGCCTTACTTGTTTGGCACTCACTTCCGTGTACAAACTGACCACAGACCTCTCAGATGGTTGATGCAGATGAGGGGGGAAAACCCAAAACTGTTAAGGTGGTCCATTTCCCTACAGGGGATGGACTTCCCAGTGGAGCACAGACCTGGGACTGCTCATGCCAATGCAGATGGCCTTTCCAGGTTTTTCCACTTAGCTGATGAGGACTACCAGGGTGTAGGTTAGTACCCATCACCTTTCATCTGGGGGGGGGGGCAGTGTAGAAAAGTCCTCCTTTTTTTGCCTGATCACCCCCACTCTTTTTGGATAGGTACTGGTGGTTACTGACTCTTGGCTGTGCCCTGGGGACTGCTAACCAGTCCCAGGGCCTGTGCTCTGTGTAAAATGGATATGCAAATTAGGCTAATTATAATTGGCTAAGTTAACCTACCTATAAGTCCCTAGTATATGGTAGGGCATTTAGGTTTAGGGACCACAGCATAGGTGGTGCACACCTAGGTGCACTGCTGAGGTGCCCAGTGTCATTTTAAAAGCAAGCCTGCCTTGCTGGCTGCTTTTAAATTAAAGTTATATGCAAATTCGACTTTGGAATTAAAGGTACTTCCAAAGTCTTAAACTACCTTATTTTTACATATAAGTCACCCCTAAGGTGTGCCCTATGTGCCCCTAGGGCTGGGTGCCATGTAACTATAAGCAGAGACTTTATAAAAATAGATTTATAAGCCCTGGTGAGGTAAAAACAGCCAAATTCGTTTTTCCCTCATTGAAGTAAATGGCCTTCATAGGCTAGAATGGGCAGACTTTATTTTAAATTTTAAAGTCTCCTTAAATGTTACATACCAAGAATTTGGTATCAAATTAATTGTTGTAATAAATCCCACAACTTCCAGTTGTTGGATTTAATATAACTTGTTCAGGTAAAAAGTTTAGACTTTACCTAAAAAGTTGCCAATTTCAGCTCTGCATTGTTTTTGCTACTGTGCTCTGATTGGCCAGCCTGCAGCAGCTTCTGCCAGGCTGCCTTGATGAGGTGTGAAGTGGCCTGGCTTCACACAAAGGAATGTGCTTGGGGGAGAGAATCTCCCCTCAGCAGATGGTGAGGCAGGAAGGGGGAGGGCTGCCAAACTGGTCTTCAAAGGCAGAGAAGGACATCTGGAGCACCCAGCAACACCCCCACATCCTGCAACCCCAGACAATTAGGTGCCCCCTTGATTAGATTAGGAGAGGGCAGGAGAGGGGTGTGTTTATGATTTTTAGCCACACCAGTGGGTGGGCTCAGCCAGATGTAACCTCCAAAAATCAGATTCATCCATGTTGGATTTTTAGAGACTGTTTCCTTCTGGGATGGATTTTTGTCACACTTCCCAGGAAGTGGTCATCACAGGGGGACGACCCTGTCCCTGATTGGAGAACCAGGGCCCCCCTGTTTTTCACTTAGGAGCAAGGATAAAACTGGCAGACCTGCCCCCACACCTCAGATCCCCGCCAGATTTCAAGAAGAAAAGAACTAAAGGAGAAGAAGGACTGCCCTGCTGGACCCCTGGCCTGCACCTGGAACCTGCACTCAGAAGGACTGCACCAGCTGCACACTTGGGCTTCACCACAAGAAGGACTTTGCCTGGCTTCAACTGGTTCAAGGAGGGACTCCCTGTTTGCTACAGGTGAAAAATTGCTATCCAGAGTCCCCCTGCACCAACTCCTGAAAAACTGACCAGCTGACCACTGTCCAGTGGCCAAAAAGGAGTTTGCGCCAGGTGCATTCTGGGAGTTGAAGTCCGCAGCCCCCAAGGACCATCACAGAACTTCTGGACCCTTGGGGTGAGCTGTGGACCCCAAAAGAACCTTAAAAGAACATCTGGGTGAAGCCCCAGAAGTTTGGAGAAGATTTGAAAAATTTTGTAAAAAAGCTCCAGAGAGGGACCGACCCGCTGCGGAAATTCTAGCCGGCTTGCCTCAACCGCGACCCGGCCTGACTTCGTTGTTCGTCCCGGTAAAGAAAAACATCCGAAAAAGAGACCAAGTCCGAAGGTAAAAAGTTGACCGGGACCTCCCAGCCATCGTATCCGAGAAGGGCTCCACGGATGTCAGATCAAGATCCAGGTTTACCCCGGTCGAAGGATTTTCACCTCGAAAAAACGACTAAGTCCGAAGGTAAAAATCACCACCGAGGAAACCCACATCGCGTATCCGGACAAGGGCTCCAGGAGGTCGGATTCAACTGGCAGGTTCGTCCCGGTGAAGAAAAACTTCAAAATAAAGACTAAGTCAGAAGGTAACTTTTTAACCGAGGCCTCCCGCGACTTGTAGCCGAGCAGGGCTCCATCGCGGTCGGCCTGAAACTTTGACTTTGCCCCGGTCCTGGTGCAACCAGATGACCCGATTGGCGCTTTTTGTTTCTAAGCGCTAGAAAAATAATAATTCTTTAAAAATTCATATCTCCGGTTCCCCTGAACCGATTTTAATCGTTTTTGTGTCATTTTAAAGATAAAAATATAAACTATTTTTATAAATTGGTTTTGGAATTTTAAACTGTTTCCTGTGTTTTATTTAATTACTGTTTTGTAATATTTGAATGCTTTACACACTGTCTCCTAAGTTAAGCCTTGACGCTCGTTGCCAAGCTACCAAGGGTTGAGATGGGATTAATTCACTGAGACCTAACTGTACCTAGGTGAAGGTTAGTGGCTTGTTGCTAGGTGTAGGTACCTACCTGCCCTTACCAATAACCCATTTTCCAACACACCTATTTTGCGTTAATGAGATGCAAGGTAGGCGTTCCCGTCTAAAAAATAGACTCCGCGGCATGTGCGCCGTATTTACACTCCCGGGCAAAATTCACGCCCGGGAGTGGGCAGGTAAAAAAAAATGAAGTACGGCCGCTTTTGCACTGTTTTTTAGTGCCTGGACAAGGCAGGCGTTAAGGGACCTGTGGGCTTGGAAGGAGCCCAGAGGTGCCCTCCCATGCCCCCAGGGACACCCCCTGTCACCCTTGCCCACCCCAGGAGGACACCCAAGGCTGGAGGGACCCATCCCAGGGACATTAAGGTAAGTTCCGGTAAGTCCTTTTTTTTTTTTTTTTTTTTTGGCATGGGGGGCCTGATTTGTGCCCCCCTACATGCCACTATGCCCAATGACCATGCCCAGGGGACAGAAGTTCCCTGGGCATGGCCATTGGGCAAGGGGGCATGACTCCTGTCTTTGCTTAGACAGGAGTCATTTCTATGGGGGTTGGGAGTCGAACAAAATGGCGCAAATCGGGTTGAGGCGAAAAATTTGCCTCAGCCTGACTTGCCCCATTTTTTGACGCCCAAGCTCCATATCCCCCTACGCCGGCGCTGCCTGGTGTACGTCGTTTTTTTTCACGCACACCAGGCAGCGCCGGCGGCTAACGCCGGCTACCGTCATTGAATAAATACTGCGCCCGCATGGTGCTTCAGAATGGCGTTAGCCGGCGCAAATTTTTTTGGCGCAAAACTGCGTTAGCGCAGTTTTGCGTCAAAAAGTATAAATATGGCCCTTAGTGTCTGTCCCAAGCTAGAATTATCCTGAAGAGAAATCACAAAGTTTCTTGCAGTCTCCCTTACTTACAATTAACGTTATTCTCTCCTCACAGCTCATCCTATTTGGGGTACAAGAAGACGCAGTTCTTAGTTCCTCTCAGCAGCTCATATTTATTGCTGTGTCGGTGGCTCGCTTGTCCATTGCTTTGGTTTGGCTAGATAATACCTCTTCCCCCCATTGGTTGGCTTGCTTGTTAAATATTTGTAACCTTGAAAAAGTTCTTTATTCAAGGAAAAGCAAGATGGCTTGTATAAGGGGGAAACAGATTTTGGCTCAGGTTATAAACTAGCTACACAACCAAGATCCCAATTCTAGTCTTTAAGGTAGAGTGATGGGTTTATGATTTAATTATAAAGTGTGATTTGTATATAATTTTGTATGATGGGAGGGATACAGGGATGATTTTGTTACACTAATCATATTACAGTGGTGATTCTGATTGTAATATGATGCTTTTAACTTAGGATAGTTAGTTGTAAAGATGCTTCCTTTGCTATGCTGTGAAATATTTGGATGCAGTACTGTGAAAGCTTCCTCTTGTATTGTCTTGTTTTGGAAATTTGTAAAAAAAAAAAAGAAAAAGCAATAACATTTTTTTTTTTTTAAAGGGAAATACCTTTGTCCTAAACTTATTTTGTAATTGTCACTAATTGTCTGCTGATTGTGTTTTGTTCTGCTAATATGTGTACCGTAAACTTATTATCATTTGTGACAGTGACAAGCACAGTCTGTATATTTTAGATTATTTTTCAAAGCATACATTAGTGTTGTACATTGGTGATGGACATGTTAAGTTTGGTGCAAGCATGCTTCTTGTTGCTAAGCACTCACACCAAAATTATATATGTTTCTGTTTTGGTGACTAGAGAATGCATGTGTATTTCTTTTTAAATGATGTGTCAATAAAATGTACATATGCATTACACAGGGAACGTGGTACTTTGCAGTTGAATGGGATCTTATGTGTGATATATTGCACACATCAAGGGGACATGTGACTTTCATACATCTCTGCCATGTTTGCAGTTTACCAATAAAATTGGTAGTACATACTGTGTACACCCACCTGCAGTATGTTGTAGTGTAATTACCACATTGTCAATGGATTGTTTGGTTCTGATTAGTTATACTGTTTCAGTTGATGTGTTCACTGTTTTGGGGACAGCATTGCACACACCTATGGAGACACATTTGTATTTGTGATTGTTGAGACTTTTTGTGTAGGTGTCCATTGCCATGAAGATGGTTCATACTAGATTGGTGACTGCTGCTTATATGTTGAGGTCTGTTCTGATACATTTTGTGACTACAACATTACACACTTAACCATTGCACAGCATTATGGTGGTGTTTGCACAAATTATTGACCAATCCACAAGTCCACTACTACTGTGAAGCTACTATTCTGAGGACAACAAGAATGCCTGTGACTAACCTTCTGTTCAGGCTTCAACGGGATTGATTTCCATCTTGGACTTGGCCCACGAACAATGGCAGGAATGGTAGCAGCGGGTTCAAGGTATCAGGAAATATTTTTTAAAAGGTGAGTTTTGTACTTACACAGCCCTCAATATACCAACTCAGGGGTGGACGCTTAGCAGCCACAGTTGCACCAGTGAGAATGCACATCATGACAGGTTCAGCATTAAAAGGGGTTGTTGTCCCACCACCAGCCACTTGGCGCCATCAATACGGGAAAAGTTTATTGACGGTGACAACGGACCATTGGCAATCTTTTGCAAATGCTCCCGCTGACATCTGAATAGGGAGGGCGGACAGACACTGAAGCAGGCGGGTTTACATTTGAAAAGTCGACAACTGGACTGGTACCGCCACCATCTAAATCAGGCCCTCAACAAAGCAGTCTACAGTTGAAAGCCATCAGAGGATCATTGAGGAGGCAATATCTTGTTGTCGTAGCTTTGCGTTTAAACTTTGACTTCCTGCTTTTTGCTCCATCTTGCCATTTTGATCATACTTACAATTGGTATTGATTAGCAAGGCATTATATATATGTGGACATATATTTGCATGCTCTTTGTTTAATACATTTTTGTTTTATTGGGCACATTCCTATTTTGCACTGTGTGCCTTTCCTGTTTTGCTTGGCTCCATTGTACATAACACCATTTCCCAGACTTTCAGGATTATCTAATTTGGAGTCCATTGGATTGAACTTTTTAGTGAGTTTGGAGATTCCTATTTGAAAACTGCACTACAAGAATTCTAAAGAACAATCACAATCTTTGTTTTCTATATTTTAGAGAGAGAACTGCACTTAATTTTAAAGAAGAAAGACATGAGTTAGAGGACTAGCTACATAAGGTGATTAGGTAAAATAATTGTTCATTATACTGGTGATCGACATTTCTTTACTAACACAATATTGTTTTTTACAGACCTCCATAGTGGTCCGAGAGGACGAGTGACAATCCTTGCTTCAGCATTTTCTGTCTCTTACCCTTACCTTTTTCCATTCTATAGGGGCTGCTGAGATTTCTGTTATAATAAAAGGCATGGGGGGTCATTACAACATTGGCGGTAAAAGGCGCTTACCGCCGTGTAGAAGACCGCTAATACACCGCAGCGGCCGCTGAATTCCGCCACAGCTATTATGACACACATCTCGAAATCCGCCGAAATTCAGATACCCACACAACACCGCCACACCAAAGGTCAGTGATAAACTGGCGGAAACAAATCCTCCACCTCCACGCCAACAGAAACACGCCCATGCTATTACGACCCACGAATCCACGCAGCGGTCTTTCAACCGCGGTATTCCATTGGCGGTACACACCGGCGGGCTCAAAATACACACACATCTACAAAACACCGCCACATTGGACAATTACAAATACACACACCTGATACACATACACACACCACTCCCACACACCCAACACAATATAAAATACACAAACCCCTACGACCAGAAATTCTGAAAGAAGGCCAGAGAGACAGCCCAGCAATTGACAACCCAATCACACAGAGGCACACAACACCATCACCCACACAACATCCACGCACAAAACACCACAAACCACTACACTCACCACACTCATCACCACATACACCACCCCACCCCACACCTCACCCACACCACCCCATGGCACGCCAAAGACACCCCTGCTTCTCCGAGGAGGAGCTCAGGGTCATGGTGGAGGAAATCGTCCATGTAGAGCCACAGCTATTCGGATCACAAGTACAGCACACATCAATAGCCAGGAAGATGGAGTTATGGCGCAGAATAGTGGAAAGGGTGAACGCTGTGGGACAGCACCCAAGAAATAGGGAGGACATCAGGAAGAGGTGGAATGACCTACGGGGGAAGGTGCGTTCCACGGTCTCCAGGCACAACATCGCGGTGCAGCGGACCAGCGGGGGGGCCCCGCCTCATCACCCACAACTAACAACATGGGAGGAGCAAGTCTTGACCATCTTGCATCCTGAGGGCCTCGGAGGAGCCGGTGGAGGATGGGACACTGGTAAGTCAAATCTCAACTATCATATCCCCCACCCTACCTGCATGCTATCACACCCCCCCACCCTCACCCCCTCCCCTATCACTCAAAATCCTCACTAATCTACCCATAACACTAACCACCCATCCCAACACCAAGCCCTGCATGACACAACTAAGCATGAACACCCATCACTAAAGCATGCTCACTGCATATACCCATAACAACCCCCTAACCATCATCAAACAAGCCCCCACACAGGAATGCTTGCACTGGGGTACACGCACACCCACACATTGCACACCATTACACACACACACGCAATAATCATGCTCTTATTCCCCTGCAGGAACCCGAAGGACCGTTACCACACCAGAGGGTCCAGACAACACCACTCCAGCCCCAGAAGAGGCCCACAGTGACGAGAGCAGCTCTGCCCTACTGGATCTTGATGACCAGCCCGGACCATCGTGGGCCTCAGGACAGTCGGTTCTCCTTGCACAGGCACAGCCCAACACAGACCTTCCATCCTCTGGTAACACCAGCACAGCACCCACCCAGCGGGCCCAAACCTCCCTACCCAGGATAGGTCAATCAGCGGTGTGTCCACCACTACAGGGCACCCAGGGTAACCCACCACTCCAACAACAGGGACCTGGGGGCAGTGGTAGTGGGCACACAGTCCAGGGGACGGAGGCACAGGAACATAGGGGAACTGGGAGGGCTGCTGTGCGACAGGGGGCGGACAGGCCAAGAGAACCCACTCTCCACGAGGCCCTGTCCTCCATCATGGGACCATACCACCACCCCCAGGAGACGATTGCAAAGGGCCTGGACAAGTTGCAGGAGACCCTGTGTCTGCAGGAGGAGCAGTATATGGGGTTCAGGGAGGAGCTCAGGACCATCAGATCCGCCCTGGGCACCATCGTAGGGGTGCTGAAGGACATACAGCAGACCTTGAGGGACACCGTGGCACTCCAGGGGGCCCCTGACACTAGCCACGACGATGAACTGCCCACCACCTCCGCCGGCGCTAGTGGACAGGACGCCCCACCACAGGACCACCACACCAGCACCCCATCCCCTGCAGATGGACAACCACCACGCAAGCGGTCCCTGAGATCCAGGAACAGGACAGAGCAAGATGGCAAGACCCCCGCCAGGAAATAAGACCACCATGATTGTCTTCCCACTGTCCTACTTTGTTACCCTGTCCATAGTCAAACTGCCCCAGCTCCACTTCCAATGCCCAGATGGGCAGTGCACCTGTGAGACTAATAGACTGGACTCTGCCATGGACATTCCTCCGCCATCCCCCATCACCATTTTACAATCCCCCTTCATTGTTTTGAGCACTTAAATAAACACCCTTGAAACACAAAACAATCTGGAGTCAGTCTATGATTTGGTACTTTGTATTATCAATGACAGTGTCATAATTGCTGTACCATTGTAAGGCTAACATACCTATGTCACACATCCAAAGCCCATGAAGGATGCAAACAGTTGACACGTAGGTTACCACACCTGTGAAACTGAAATTGAAGGGTACAACTCAGTTAACACATTGTGATTTAAATGGAGGAACAGGATAGAGGTAGACGTATCAAAGTTAATGTAATGTTAAACCTGAAAATTTTCTCACCTGTGTGTCACTTGAAATATTGCTGTATGACTGACTCGCTGTTGTCGTTTTCTTCTTCCTCAGCTTCATCCTCATCACTGTCCACAGGCTCCACAGCTGCTACAACACCGTCATCTGGATCATCCTCCTGCAGAAAAGGCAAATGGCGTCGCAAAGCCTAATTATAGAGCATGGAGCAGGCGATGATGATGTCGCACACCTTCTTCGGTGAGTAAAATAGGGATCCACCTGTCATATGGAGGCACCTGAACCCGGCCTCCAGGAGGCCGAAGGTGCGTTCGATCACCCTCCTAGTCCGCCCATGGGCCTCATTGTACCGTTCCTCTGCCCTGGTCCTCGGATTCCTCACCGGGGTCAATAGCCACGAAAGGTTGGGGTAACCAGAGTCCCTCAAAAGCCATACACGGTGCCTCTGGAGTTGACCCATCATATCAGGGATGTAGGCGTCATGCTCTGAGCCAGGGAACATAGCATTCACCTGCGAGATGTACTGGTCTGCCAAACAGACCATCTGGACATTCATCGAATGATAATTCTTCCTGTTCCTGTACACCTGTTCACTCCTGTGAGGGGGGACCAGAGCTACATGGGTACCATTAATAGCACCTATGATGCTGGAGATATGTCCAAGGGCATAGAAGTCAGCTTTCACTGTAGCCAAATCCTCCACCTCAGGGAAAATGATGTATCTCCTTACGGTTTTCAGCAGGGCAGACAACACTCTGGATAACACGTTGGAAAACATAGGCTGGGACATCCCTGATGCCATGGCCACAGTAGTCTGAAATGACCCACTTGCAATGAAATGGAGCACTGACAGCACCTGCACGTCAGGGGGATTCCAGTCGGATGGCGGATTGGTGACATCAGGTCTGGCTCCAACTGGGTACACAGTTCCTGGATAGTGGCACGGTGAAACCGGTAGGTGACAATGACATGTCTTTCTTCCATTGTCAACAGGTCCACCAGCGGTCGCTACACCGGAGGATTCTGCCATCTTCTTATATGTCCCAGCTGACGGTGCCTACGAAGGACAACAGCGAAGAACCAGTCAATATTCCTCCAGGTATGTACCCACAGTTACACACAAGACTACACCAGACACAAAACCCTTCCTGTATGTGTGTTGAGTGTAGGCCTAGCTATGTGTGACGCAGAAGTTAATGGAGCCATGTGGGCCCCTGAAATGGCGGCTGCCTGACCTCTAAAGTGGGACAATGGGATTCTGGGGTAACTGCGCTGGCGTTGCACACCGTCGCGGTAGGCGGTCGTATACCGCGGCGCAATGCTGCATTGGTTAACATTGGACCCTATGGGTCCCAGGACCCAATGAACAGGTGCAATGGCGGTGATGATGCGTACCGTTGCGGACGTCACCGCCGTGGACGTCACCGCCATTTTCTATCTGTTCAATCACTAGATACCTGACCTTCGACAGGAGAGGACCTACACTGCTAGTGCTGCTGTGACCTCGGTCTGGAAGCGACGATGGCTGCTGCGTCTGGGGAAAGGGCCCCTGCCTTCACTGCACAGGAGTTGGAGAAACTTGTGGATGGGGTCCTCCCCCAGTACACGCTACTCTACGGTCCTCCAGACCAACAGGTCAGTACACAGCGAGCACGTTGTATGGGCTAGGTCAGGGTGGAGAGGGCTGGGTGGAAGAGGGAAGGGGGCAGAGTTCACAGAACATTAATGCATGGGAATGAATGGGCCACATGGCCAGAGTAGGGAGGGGGCCACTCACAACAACGGTGCAGTTGGTAATGACTGTTCCTCTTCCCTTGTGCATGTCATGTAGGTCAGTGCCCACCAGAAGAGGGACATTTGGCGTGCCATCGCCAAGGAGGTCCGGACCCTGGGGGCCCACCAGAGACGGGGCTCCCACTGCCGGAAGAGATGGGAGGACATTCGCTGCTGCAGCAAGAAGACGGCGGAGGCTCAGCTGGGGATGGCCTTCCAACGTGGGACGGGTGCCAGTCGCACCATGACCCCCCTGATGTTCCGGATCCTGGCGGTGGCCTACCCGGAGTTGGATGGGCGCTTGAGGGCATCACAGCAGACACAAGGGGGTGAGTACAACCTCATTCTGCTGACTTTGCGTGCAGTGAAGGTGTCTGGGTGGGGGAGGTGGGCTGTGGGTGTCCCTAGGCCAGGGCGAGTTAGGTAGTCAAGGCCCCTCCGTAAATGTAGGCCATGTGGCCCTCAACCCCACCTCAGCAGAGTGCCAAGTCGAGGTATAGTTGCCCCTGTGGCATCCATGTGCGCAGATGTCCACCATTGCCATGTAGGCCATAACCCAGAAATTGCATGTGCAGAGGGCAGGCGCACGGCGTTATGCAGGGGGCTGCTGCGTCTGTCTTGTCCGCCAAAGGTAGCGGAATACCATGCACTAAAACTCTCTTTCTTCTGTCTCCCCCCCATTTTCCTGCTCTCCCTGTCCTTTTATACATCAGCATCAACAGGCGGAGGTACAGTGGCACCGGAGCACGAGGGAGCTGCATTCCACATGGCCATGGAGGGCCACACCACGGACTCAGAATGCACCAGTGGGACGGAGGGCGAGGGGAGCTTCACGTCGGCCACCGGATCACCAACCAGCGACACAGACTTGTCCGCTGATGGGAGCTCCCCTGTGGTGGCGGCACCATCTGTGCCCCCCACTTCAACAGGTACAGCCGCCACCTCCCCTACCAGCACCGCCCTCCCAGCAGCCCCTCAGCGTTCGCCCCGTGCCCGCTCACCCAGGAGGGTGGGCATCACCTTTGCCCCAGGAACCTCAGGCCCTGCCCCAGTCACCCCTGCTGCCCTCAGTGAGGAGGCCATTGACCTCCTCAGGTCACTCACTGTTGGGCAGTCTGCCATTGTGAATGCCATCCAGGGTGTAGAACGAGAGTTGCAACACGATAATGCATTCGTGGAAGGCATTCATTCTGGTCAGGCTGTCCTTGAGAGAACCCTGCAATCTCTGGCCTCAGCACTGATGGCAGCCATTGTCCCTGTGTCTAGCATCCCCCCTCCAACTACCTCCACCCAGACCCAATCCCCTCTACCCCAGCCCATCCCAAGCACACCTACAGACCAGCATGCGCACAAGTCAACACACAAAAGTAGCTCAAGCAAACATAGGCACCACACATCCCACAGGCACTCACACAAGCATCACACCCATACAGACACAGCAACATCCACTGTCTCCACTGTGTCCCACTCCTCCTCTTCTCCCTCCTCCCTCCCAGTCTCGTCTACACACACACCTGCATGCACCACATCTACAGGCACCATGAGTCGCACAAGGAGACCCAGCACCCCAAGCCGCTCACCTGCACTCACCACCTCCACTGCCATTTACACGTCCTATGTGTCATCTCCCAGTGTGTCTGTGACGCCCCCTTCCAAAGTACACAAACGCCGGCAATCAATCACCCAACATCCATCCACCTCACGACAGCCTCCAGTACCCGCACCTGCACCCAAAACAGCTAAAGTGACACCTCCGATAACCATCTCCTCTTCCTCCACTCCCAGACCCCCTCCAGCTACCCATCCCAGTGTTCGTCAGAAACTGTCCCTCTGTAAAATTGACCTTTTTGCCCCCACCAATTCATCAGTCCCATCGTAGCGCCTCAGCCAAAAAGCCTCCAATACCAGTGGTGCGTGTTCAAGGCTTGTGGAGTGCACCGGCCAGTAGGGCAGGCAGTAGGATCCGGAGCCAAGGCACTGGCAGCCCACCCCCTGTAAAGGCTCTCAAATTGGAGAGTGGACGACAGGACCGTGTTAAGACTCCTGGTGGGACAACAACTGACATGGGTTCGAAGGGGATTGGTGAGTCAGCTGTGACTCCAACAAAGGTGGGGAAGGTCCAGAGGAAGTCCGCCCAGCCTCTTGTGAGTGTAACGGCGGAGAAGATCGCCATCATTTTCGGCGGACCAGACACAACCGCCAGCACTGTCGTCACTGCTCCAGAGACCATCGCCAGAGTCACTGCCCAGGAGGGCCCCACTATCGTCACTGGTCAGGAGACCACGGCCAGAGTCACTGCCCAGGAGGGCCCGAGTATCGTAACTGGTCAGGAGACCACCGCCACCGCCGGAGTCAGTGCCCAGGAGGGCCCCACTATTGTCACTGGTCCAGAGACCACCGCCAGAGTCACAGCCCCGGAGGGCCCAAGTATCATCACTGGTCCAGAGACCACCGCCAGAGTCACAGCCCCGGAGGGCCCAAGTATCGTCACTGGTCCAGACACCACCGCCAGAGTCACTGCCCAGGAGGGCCCCACTATCGTCACTGGTCAGGAGACCACCGCCAGTGTCACTGCCCAGGAGGGCCCCACTATCGTCACTGGTCCAGAGACCACCGCCGGAGTCACAGCCCAGGAGGGCCCCGGCTGCCACAGTCCCGCTGGGCAATGAATGAACATCATGCCACACACCAATGCCCAGTGTAGAGAACGTCATGCCACACACCAATGCCCAGTGTAGAGAACGTCATGCCACACACCAATGTCCGTATCAGAACCGCCATGTCAAAGCACCGCTGAACAGGGTAAAGACCGCCATGTCAAAGCACCGCTGAGCAGGGCAATGACCGCCATGTCAACGCACCGCTGAACAGTCCTGAACCACCATGACAAAGCACCGCTGAACAGGGCAAAGACCGTCATGTCAGAGCACCGCTGAACAGGGCAAAGACCGCCATGTCAAAGCACCGCTGAACAGTCCTGAACCGCCATGGCAAAGCACCGCTGAACAGGGCAAAGACCGCCATGTCAGAGCACCGCTGAACAGGGCAAAGACCGCCATGTCAGAGCACCGCTGAACAGGGCAAAGACCGACATGTCAAAGCACCGCTGAACAGGGCAAAGACCGCCATGTCAAAGCACCGCTGAACAGTCCTGAACCGCCATGGCAAAGCACTGCTGAACAGGGCAAAGACCGCCATGTCAGAGCACCGCTGAACAGGGCAAAGACCGCCATGTCAAAGCACCGCTGAACAGTCCTGAACCGCCATGGCAAAGCACCGCTGAACAGGGCAAAGACCGCCATGGTGAAGACCGCTGAACAGGGCAAAGACCGCCATGGTGAAGACCGCTGAACAGGGCAAAGACCGCCATGGTGAAGACCGCTGAACAGGGCAAAGACCGTGTAGGAATGAAAAGGCCGCCACATCAGGCATCCTTATCCCATGTGCAGCTGGGACAGTGACAGGACATGAACTTTCACGGGGAGACTCATCCAGTCTGGGCACCAGTCCCACACAGTACCAGTAAAGAACTGCATCTACCTGAGAGACTGTGGCTTTGCACTCCCCAGGATGGCACAGTGGGCAACCCACCCACTGTAGAGACTTGTGAGACTGTGTCTTTGCACTCCCCAGGATGGCACAGTGGGCAACCCACCCACTGTATAGACTTGTGAGACTGTGGCTTTGCACTCCCCAGGATGGCACAGTGGGCAACCCACCCACTGTATAGACTTGTGAGTCTGTGGCTTTGCACTCCCCAGGATGGCAGAGTGGGCAACCCACCCACTGTATAGACTTGTGAGACTGTGGGTTTGCACTCCCCAGGATACATCAATGGGCATGGAGCCCTGTCGTGGATCTGGCTTCGCATTCATCTGGTTGAGGTGCCCCCCCTTCCCTTCCCTCTGAGGTGCCTGTAGTATTTCGATCTGATGCCCCAGCAGTGTTCTCTCCGATAGTGGTCAGGTATCGTTTGTGGGCCTCGCCCATGCATTTTGGACTGTTGGTGCACGGACATTGTTGTGTACATATCTACACTACTTCTCGTATTGTATCTATAATTATGAGTGAATTTGAAATATATATCTGTATATTTTTGTATGACATGTATATTGGCACATTACATTGTTTGACCGAATTTCGCATTGTCTATTCATTCTTCTGGGGGGATTGTGGGTTATTACTGTGATTTATTGTGAATGCATTGGTGTGTATGTTGTAATATGCAAGGGTGGGGGTGTTTGGTGGGTGTCCCCCTAACTTTTGCCTCCCCCCTTCCCCGTGTCGTAGGTGCAGTACTCACCGGTGTCTTCGGTGCCTACGTAGCTGTTGGTCGTAGAGGAGGAGAAAGACAAGGGCAGGGAGTATTTGTAATTCCAGCTCCATGGAGTCGTCGTTCCTCGTGGGATGTGTTCAGGTGAGCGTTTTCCCATAGCAAAAGCTGTTTCCACCGTGTTTTTATCCACGGTGAATCCGCCCCAGAAAAGGTGGCGGATTGGTAGGTTGTAATAGTGTGGGCGGTACATTGTCTCCCGCCTGTCTGTTGGCGGTGACCGCCGCGCTGTTTGTCTGTACCGCTGTGGCGGGCGGTGTATTAAAGTGGCTGTCTTTGTTGGCGGTTTCCGCCAGGGTCATAATTCCCTTTTTTTGTCCGCCGGCCTGTTTGCGGTATTACCGCACCTTTAACACCGTCCACCAGGGTTGTAATGACCCCATGGTGTCTCTGCATATGTAAATAGGACTACACTCATGACACTTCTAAAGTGTGATAAATCAAATCTCTGAACTACAACATAATAGATGTAAATGTATAGCATTAATTCCCTGCATGGATCAATCTTACCTTGATATATTTATTTCAGTTTACATGATACAGACTTTATTAGCTATTTTTCTCTTATTTGCTATTTGCCTGCAGTAATATTATCACTAAACTGTATTTGATGTATTTCAAGGGAGTCACTGTGCAAGGTGACAAAAGGAGAACACAAAGAGCCAGATTTAAGAGAAATGGCGCTGCATCTAGTGCAGCACCACTTTCTTTGGGCCCCTTAGCGCCCCCCACAACCACCCTGTGTGTACTGTAATTAAAATAGGGTGCACCTTGGCGCAGGGTAGGGGGCAATATCATCATTTTTATTAACGTTATTGATGTACTCTGCAGATGTAGTGCCAAAATGTTGGTGCTACTCCAGCAGAATACATAGGGGCCCATTATAAATAATGGAGCCCTCTTTTAATGTCTGCACTGAGCAGGCATTAAATGTGCTGAAAAAATTGGTGCAAAGAAATCTCTTAGATTTCCTTGCTCCATTTCTTTAGCCCTCGTACTAGGGGGATGCCCCCATTGCATACACTATAGCTGGTGCAGTCAGAATGTGGTGGAAGGGTTTACAAAGTGGTGCAATGAATGCATTGCGCCACTTTGTAAATATGGCGCAGCGAAAATAAAACTTTAGTGCCATTTTAGCGTCAAAAAAATTATGCTATGGCAGCGCTAAGGTGGCACTAGTGGCTCTTAAATCTGTCCCAAAGCATTTATAAATCAGAGACTAGGAACATTGCATCAGAAGGTGATGATGAACCACACAAAAATAATAGGGACCTTTGGGATGAGGAGGACATTTTTGTCCCACATAGAATAGCAAAGACAAGATCTATTTATGCCTGAACAGCAGCCTTACTCTGAGATGAGAATTGAGGATTCCATTCTTCAGTCTTTAGTTAGGCAGCCACAGATACGTGTCCCACCTTTGCAAGACTCATTCTCAGGCTAACCGTGGTGTAGCAAGGGCTGGGTTCAGGACTGTTTGGCCCTCTAAGAGTTGTACCTTTGTGTCTTTGAGGTTGAGATGTGACGTCCTGCACTGGTCTGTGCCATGCAGTATCAGATTCTGTAAAGCCTCTGATAAGAAGCTGAGAGGTGCTGTGATGCAATGTCCTTCGTCAGGCTGTGTGGAGCTGGGTCCCTTTCGATGAGGCTGTTTATCAGGAGGTGCGAGGTTTTGCAATGTGTTAGGTTGCATTGCTGTGTGTTTGTTCCAATGAGACCTTCAGTTGCACTGGAAGGAGTACACTTTGATGCCAGTCAAGTGTCCAGGACAGGGGGCACCTCTTGGGGAATCAGGGCTTTATCTAGAAGAGGACACAGGATGGTCCTGTTGCAGGTCCAGTTACAACAGATCAGCTGGGTCGTTGCAAGTAAGCTCATGAAGCTTGTTGTGTCCCAGTAGCTAACCCTTGGATTCACCCTGGGTAAGCTGGGATGAAGGCAAGCAGATCCAGTCCACTTTCTCAGGGCAGTCCTTCAAAGAACAGGGCAGTGCTCTAGACGCAAAGTAGTCCTTCTTCTGGAACTTCCACAGGATTGGGGGTGATCAGATTAGTGGCTCTGGAGGTCTAATATTTATACCTGCCAGCAGACTTTTTGTGGGGGGACTTCATGTACTAGCCCAACATCTGGCTTTTGAAAGTTCTTCCCCTGCCAAGGCTGAAAACTGTTTAGGGGTGACACAAGGCTGGGCAGGCCTGATGTGAAGGTTCTTTTGTGTATGCAGCAGGGAAATCCCTTTGAAGTGTGAGTTAGGCTGAATACAGAACCTCCCCAGTCATTGTGTTAGGATGGCCCATCATGTCTACAGCTAAGCCCCCTTTCTGTTTCTGTCTGGAAACAATGCGCAAACCCCAACATCAAAGCCACTTACAGTCATGTTACCCAGGCAGACAGACAAAGTTGTTTTGGAAAGTAAATGCTTACTTTCTACAGGTGGCATTTTCAAAATTGTAACTTAAGTTACAATGCTATCATTAAAGAGGATTTTAATTTAGTTGAGTGCAATCAGCATATCTTCACCTGCTCCCAACCGAAAGTTAGCACTTATTAAATAATGTCAGTTGCCCAAGTGTTAGTTAAAGTGAGAGCTAGGCATTACTACAGTGAAAAATGACTTTAATAGCCTTTCACTGTCAGGACATGTCAAACTTCAACACATATGTCCTACTTTTTAAAATATAAGACAGCATGCCCTATGATGATTCAGGGCCTTCCTTAGGGTGACTTATAGGTATTAAAAAAAAACAGTTTATGCCTGGCGAAAGGTTTATTTTCCTAGGTCGAAATGGCAGAATACTTTATTGGGTGGCACTATTGATGCTGCTGCCTACTTGCAGCATTACAGTTACATGCCCTCAGTACACGTAATGCAATATACTAGGGACTTACAGGTAAATTAAATGTACCAATTAGGTAGGTGCTAATTGTACCATGGTTTAGGAATAGAGAAGATACGCTTTACCACTGGTTAGCAGGGAAAAGTGCACAGAGTCCTATTGCCAACAAAAACAGGTTCAGCAGGAAAAGGCAAAAATATGAGGGTAGCCCAGCAAAATGGGCCAGGCCTTACAAAAGTCTAATGGTATTGCTCCATGAACAATTTAAAAATCCTAAAAATTGTATCTCACCAAAAAACTCCAATGCCCTGAACAATAATAAAGTTATTCCCCTTAGCCAGAGGCATACCAGAATCAAGTTAATTGATTAGAGACAAAAGTGCCTGGCCATTCTCTGATTCCCATTCAGCACAAAAATGTTAAAACCCTCCCCTGAGTAAGATACTAAAGGACTGGCAGTTGCAGCACTGAGCACCATGTGGAAAGCTTAAAATACAGGGGTATTAGGCAAAACATGTAACATTGATAAACTGTGAGATTGGACACCTGGAGATGGTCGGTTGGAAAGGCAGACAAAATGTTAGCCTGCTATCAAGGAGGTCATGAGACTGCACAAACTTCGAAGCTGTTCATTTATTGATTATTAGAGAGACAGTGGAGCCTTCTCTTTACACATCACTGGAAGATCTTCCTCAAGGCCATGAAGTGCTCCAAAATGTACATCCTCCTGGATGGTGGTATGTGTAGCATCCTCCCCAGCTTGGATACTGGCCAATAAGTATGCCACACAAAGAGCTATGTACTACAAGTCTTTATTCATCTGTGTGTAACCGCAACCTCCCCATTCTAAATCTGCATTCACTTTACCAGATTCTAACATGTATGTCACAAGTCTACGGAGTCCTTCAGGAGTCAAAAGGGTTTCATCAGTCATAATCACATGACACTATTTCTCCCCCTCTGTTAAATAAAAACATTATACTTTCTACAAAGATATACACAATCATAGCTCTTCGACTTTTTGGCTCTGATTACTCTTCAAAATCATGTCTTCAGTGACTGAGAATCAGCAACAGGAATGTAATGAACCCTAGTTTGTTTCAATGGGATAATGGGAGTTAGCTTAGCATTTGGCTTGCAGACTCGTGCCCCCGTACACCTATTGACTTTTAACCTACTTAGCTTACTCTATCTTAGACCATTTATTTAATTAAATCTTCTTAGATAGCTGCTGTGTTTATAGTTAGGCCTTTTTGTTTAGAGTTATGTTATCAGTGTCACCGCTCTAAGGCGTCAACTCATGCGACAAAGACAAACAAACTGTAGGTGCTCACATTAGAAATTACCGTCCCAAGCATGCAGCGTTATCTATTGTTTTGGAACAACCTATGTCACTGATCCAAGTAGATCTGTAGAAATACATCACACTTTAGACAGATAGACAGATAATCAGAGGGATTCCGACCAGATACCATCGCTGCTATCGATGCTGCACGTCGCCTTGATGCTGACCCAGACTTCGTGTTCTTCCGAAGTCTGAGCTCGAGACCTCATTCAAGGTAACCAGGGTTGGTGGCTCCTTCCAGGGACATGGCATTGGCAGATTCGGTTTAACATACCCAGCTCTCCTGTAGGTAGAAGGTTAGGCCTATTAGGCTAGGGTACACTGACATATGATACACTTCATGTCTTTCTATGCTAATGCAAGATGGTAGGGGTCTTCATAATCATGACCCTCATCTTTTCAATTCTATCTCTTGTACTGTTCATTATCCTAATCATTGCAGCCAATACGATTTACTGCATTGTATTAAATAAAAATTATTGAAACATTACTGCATTTTCTTTATTGCTTGTGTTCGATTGAGACATAATATATCTGCGAGAAAGGGGTAATCTCCGTTTAACCACAATACTCCCTGAGATATCATACTTTTGAGTTCATATGTAAAGGCTACCACAAATCACCTTTAACTGCTTGGGTTGCTGGTGAGGTACTGCTAGTGAGCCGGAAGGGTTGGGACTACAATTGCAACTTGTTGAAGGATAGGCATAGTCACCTACAAACATGAGTACTGTCATCCTTGAACCAGCAGTCTTGCCCAGAGCAAGAGTCCAAACTACTACAGGAGTGTCCATGATCTTCATTGGTGATGTAGGAGCAATGGCAACCTAACTGTTTCGAGCTGTCCTTTCTTAACCATGGATTATGTTTACATCAGTATGTGACCATGTGTCCTTTGATGATTATGACATGGAATGGCTCAGCATCAAATAGATCATCAGACATTTTCTCAGTTGAAGGACAAACCCTCAATTTCTTCTTGTGAAGTCAATGTCTTTTGAATGTCGTCTCTTGACTGCATAGGCCTTCATTTTCTTTTATGTGAGCCAAGTCTTTTGTATGGGTTTTTTCTTCATTTCTCAATCTTGTGTTGGCCCTTTGAGGTGACTTGGTTAACATTGCTCTCCAAACATCAATGTTGGAGGGCTTTCACTAGTGGTCAAGGGAGGAGTCGAAGGTTAAGCTCATAGGGTAGAATTAAAGATAGTCAAGCTTTGCTATGCAACACGCTGAACAGCTTTTATTAATGTACTCATGAAACATTTAGCAAGACCATTAACCTGTGGCCAAAGAGGTGTGCACTTCTAATGCTTCACATTAAGCAGATTGAAAAAGTCTCTGAACTCTTGACTATTTAAATATTTTAAAATCACAGGAATGCCCCATCTCATAAAGATGCAATTTAATCTTCCAATGACTCTTTCCTGAGTGATAGATGAGAGATCTTCTAATAATGGAAAACAGAAGTATTCATCCACAATCACCATCAGGTGATGTCCATTGTAAAGTGGACCGTAAAAGTCCACAGCTATTTTTTCCCATGCATGTTTTGACAACTCTGACATGCTTAAGGAGTGTTGAGTGGTTTTCAATGACAGGCAGCTGAATAGATTAAAGACCTTTAGTTCTCTTTCAACTCTTTCAATGAGATGAGGAAAAGAAACTTGATCTCGGAGTGCTCATTTTGTGGCAACAATTCCACAATGTCCTTTATGGGCTACTTCTATCATCTATTGTTGCAGACTCTGCAGAATGACAGTTCTCTAACCCCTGAGGGTAATGCCTTCTTGTGTCATGGATATTTCATCTTTGACATTTTAAACTTCTGGTATTCACTCTTCACTCTTTCTGGTAAGAGGTCGAGCATCCTAGTTCTGTGACTGATGTATAATAACGTCTTTGAGTTTTAACATATCACTGTCTTTACTCATGGCTGTGACAATTTGTTCCATCAAAATGGGAGCAGGCATGTTGGATTTCACAATGAAATTAATGTATGCTTCAGCTCTCTTAGAAGGTTTATGTTGACAATTTATAGGCATTCTGGAGAAGTAGTCAGCAGGGTTTTAATCCCTCCCAGGATGATGCACAATTGTGTAGTTGTACTCTTGTAATTGCAGACCCCAGTATTCAATGTATGAAGGCATACTGGGCTTTGGATTGTGAACGATAGTCAGAAAATGCTTGATGACTTGTCATGAACATAAAAGGTTTTCCATACAGAAAAACACATGGAAAATTTCACAAGCCCACACTACTGCTAAACTCTCTTTTTCAGGATGTGAGTAAGCATGTTCTGTCTGAGACAAACCTTTGCTTGCTTGTGCCACAATATGTCTTCTCACATTTGAATGTCAATTGTGCGGTGCAAGGTTTGTGTCTAACCCAACCACGATAGCGATAACAACAACTTCTGTATGTAGTTTTGGATCAAAATATACCATTTCTGTTGCAATTTCAATAGCTTATTTGGTTCTCTCAAAACTGTGCTTGCATTCATGTGACCAGTGAAATGAAACATTCCTTTTAGTCAACTATCTCAGAGGAGCACTCACAGTGGCAAAGTATTGTATGTACCCCAAACAGCAACTGGCCATGCCA
The DNA here is from genome assembly GCF_031143425.1 of Pleurodeles waltl. NCBI lineage: Eukaryota > Metazoa > Chordata > Amphibia > Caudata > Salamandridae > Pleurodeles > Pleurodeles waltl. The sequence goes on from NC_090445.1 coordinate 1,304,863,131, forward strand.
AGGAATTAGCGTAACATGGAAACATCTTGTGGGGTACTGGCAATTGAGAACACTTGCACTTTGTCTGGATCTGCTGTCATGCCCCCATCAGAAAAGCTATGGCCAAATAATTTTAGCTTTTTCTTATTAAATTCACATTTCTCAGCATTCAGCATTAAACCTGCATCAGCAACTAAACAGCAAACTTGCCTGAAAGCTTTATTGTGTTTCTTCTGCGTAGCCCTGACAACTATTATGTCATTGCTATAGTTGAAAGCATTTATGACAGGTTGTTTGATACGTCTAATGACATCTTGAAAAATCTCTGCAGCTGATGACTCACCAAAACTGAGGCCCTGATTTATACTTTTTGGTGCAAAACTGCACTAACATAGTTCTGCACCAAAAAGTTTAGCACCAGCTTGCACCATTTCTGTGCACCAGCTGGGCACCATATTTATGGAATGGTGCAAGCCGGTGCAAAGGATAGGCTAGCGTGAAAAACATGATGTTAGTCGGGTGTGGCTAGCGGTGTGGAAAAGGGGATTTTGCACAAAAAAATGGTGTAAGGCAGATTAGAGTAAAAAATAAAAAAAAGACTCTAACCTGCCTAGAGTCCTTTTCTGACACACAACCATCCATACCACATGACTCCTTTCTTAGAAAAGACAGAAGTCATGCCCACGACCCCAATGGCCAGCGCAGGGGACAAGGGTCTCCTGGGCATGGCCATTGCACCCAGTGCCATGTAGGGGGACCTAGTTCAGGGCCCCCAATGGCACTTAAAAAAAAAAAAAAATTACCTGTAGTTACCTATACTTACCTGGGATGGGCTCCCCCATCCTGATCTGTCCACTGGTGTGGGTACGGGTGTCCCTGGGGCCTGGGAGGGCACCTGTGGGCTTATTTCATGGTGTTCCACCATGGAAATAGGCCCACAGGTCCCCTAACGCCTGCCCTGACCCCGGTGTTAAGAAATGGTGCAAAGCAAGCTTTGCACCATTTTTTGACCCCTCCTCCCTACCGTGCATGATTTTAGCAAGGTGGGATAAGTATGGCGCTAAGGCCATAGAGTCATTCTTTGCACAGGAACACCTACTTTGCATCTCATTGACGCAAAATAGGTTTTGTGCATGGATACCATGGTGTTGTCAGTATTTTGTGCATTTGAGAAGTACATGGGATACAAAAGTAGCTAGAGGCCCAATATACAAAGGCAAGCTTAGACTAGACCAAAAGGTGAGTTACAAGTGGTATCTTTATGTTCACATGTGGGGTGGAATCTTTGCACTCAGGGCAGAATCTCCACCCCCAAGTGAAGAGATTCAACTCGGCACCCAGAGTGGAATCTCCGCACTCGGGGCAGAATCTCTATACTTGGGGCAGATTGCAGAGATTCTGTCCCAATTGTGAATGTAAAGATATTACTCATAACACCTTTGTGAATACTGAAAAGTTGTAAAGTTAGACTTTTGATCTAAACTTAAACCAAAAGTCTACCTTTACCTAACGTTACCTCTGTGAATCATGCCCTAGGTTGGTGGCCTTCTGCAGCCATAGTTCCTCAGGAGGTTGTGGTTATGACTGAGGGTTTTCAATGTTTAGACATCAAAGTTATATTGTGCAAAATACATGGTTCTTGGAATGGAATATTGAGGAGGCCCACACAAAATTACAGGCTGATATCAAATGTTGGAGGTGGTTACCACTCTCACTGATGGGCAAAGCGGCATTATTTAAAATGGTCACCCAGCCCACATTTCTGTATGGGCTGCATAACATTCCCTGGAAGGTGCCTGAGACCTTTTTTTCAGAAGGCAGATGGATCCCTTTATACTCTCTTTTCTGGGACATTGGCCTCCTCTGCATAGCACCCAGAACACAGCAAAGATAAGGGACAGTGGAGACTTTTCACTACTGGATATTAGAGCTTCCTGCTGGGCTTACCAGTGGCTGGGCTTACCAGTGGCAGGCAGTAAATGAGTGGAGTCTCACATTCTGAAATGGTCCAATGTCGAACTTGGAACGGTCCTTGATGGAGGTAAATTTTCACATACAATATGGCCGACCCCTAGTGTATGCTAGAACCTACAAAAGCCTCCCTGGAGGCTTAGGACAGGGCCACAACCTATGTTTGATGAGAAGGTAGACTTACTTAGGCAACTGCCCTGTGGTAGGACATTCATATACATGTGATGCAAAAACTGTGTGAAATGTGAACTTGGAAACTGATACGGATAGCAATCCTCAAGAATGTATGGCCTCATTTACAGTGTGACAGTGGGGTTACTCCATCACAAATGTGAAAGGTATCCCATCTGCTGCATTACAAGTTCCATAGGCTATAATGAAATTGTAATACGGAGGACAGGATATACGTTACATTTGTGACCAAGTAATCCCCTCTGCCAATCTTTAAATCAGGCGCTTAAGCTACCAGAGAAGGGGGGAAGCTCTTCTGAGCATTACCATACAAATACAAACTTCAATACACTCAACGTTTTAAATACTTACTCATACCCTACTGGTGGAAGCTTTACCGAGGGTAGCTAGAGAAAAGTAGTCCTAAGAAGACGGGATACTCTTGGGAGAGATGACCAGTAAAGCAATGTCCCAACCATCTTGCACTTATCACAAACAGACCTGACAACATCCTCCCCCTCAAATCCTGTTAGGAAAAAGAAGTAGGTTCCATATAGACTGGGATGCAGCGCTGTTTCACTCTGGGGCGTTGCAATTATAATGAGTCTGAAGGTCATTCAAATCATGATTCTTCATAGGCTCTATTACAAAATATTGGGAACTATTTAGGATGAGGAGCAGTTCCATAATTCTCTACAATGTAGGGAGAGCAAAGGCTCCTTCCCTCACAAGATCTAGGTCGGCTTGCCCCTTGATACACATATACTGGAGGGAGGTGGCTTTCAAGCTTGCCTATGTTCTAGGCATGCACGTGTTGGTCAGCTCACATTTCCTGGTACTGGGGGTGCAGAGAGAGGCATAACTCCCCAGGAGACAACTCCTTTTCTGCACCCTGGGCTTTGTATTAGTGAAACAGGATATATCCAGAAGGTGGGGGAGCCCCACCCCTAAATAAGGTGCAATTGAACATACACATGACGTACTGCATGGAAGCTCAAAAGTGGTCTCAGACGTGCAGCTGCCCGGGAAATTTCAGAAGGTATAGGTCCATGGACCCTCCAAGACCCTGCTGGAGAAGAACAATGTTGGGGGAAGGGGAGGCTCAGGGGATTGTGGATGTGATGCCTGAGGTGGGGGGATATTTTCAGGGTTTGACACTGTTCTGAAAGAACATATCCACATTTGAGGGGTTAGGAAGTCTGGAGGGGGAAGGGCAAATGTATAAGATATACACAGCTATTGTACTCTAAAAGATGGTATGTTTTGTTTCAGTTGTAGGTAAAGCAATAAAACAATAAAAACATTCTAAAAAAGGACATATTTTTTAAACGTTTAAGATTTTTATATTCACACTAGCTTGGTCAAGTTAGTGAAAATGTACACAATGTCATGTCTTATATTTAGGGATATAATATCCTTAAATATTCATTTATTTTTTTATTTGTTCCTTTTCGACAGACATATCTTGCTGAGTATTATCACAGCAGGGATAGGAGAATACAAAAACATTGTTGGCTGCAAGGTGAGCAGGACAAGTATCCACCAGCAGGTACTCAGGTTGGAGAGGATGCTGCAACTGGTGACGAGATAGGAGCTGAGTAACTCAAAGGCTGACAGTGCTCTCATAGAGAGTGTGCTGTGTTCCAAGCAAACTGCACATGCGTTCCACATGTGCCTTCACCGAAGTGCAAAATCGGTGGTTGTGTATGTGGAGTCAAATCACAATGCCAGCCGGTGTGAAACATTTGAAAATAAAAAAAGCTTCATTGACAGGGCTGTGTATTGTTGGACAAGAAGCTGCTAGTAAGCCCATACAGATAGGTACTGCGCTACTACATAATATAAAGCAATACAGTGAACAGAGGGATAAAGCTCAAGGCAGTCACAAACTGATACAGAAAAGAGCGCTAGCTGGCAAAACAATTAATAACAAAGCATACTCTTGTTACATTTACTGGAGTCTCAAGCAGAAGACCTCTACCGCCTCAGTGGTGAGCAAGGAGACCGAAAAAGAAGAACAAGGGTTCAGCTTTCCGAGCTGTGAAACACTTGCAGTGGCACACCACCAAACCTGGTGCATGACAGCTCAGCACAACTTCAGAAGTCTCCAGAAAGTGAAGGGCTCCAATGAGACAAAGAAAGAGGTCATGATTCCACAGACTGTCCAAGATGATCTAGAGACCAGCACATCACAAGGCCTCAGAGACAGTGTGCATAAAGAAATTCACCAAGACTGCCAAGTAAAGTTGGAAAGACCTCCAATTGCACGTCAGCCAATCCAGTGAATAGATGTACTGCTGCCGCCTTTCTGAAACCACCACTACCATTCGACATCAACAAAAAGCAAAATATTGGCAGCAGGTTGACTGCTTCAATAGAGACATTCAATGATTTATTAGTGTGCTAGAAGAAACAGATAACAAAAAGATGATCAAGTAGCTGAAGAATATTGCTGGCCATGGTTTAAAGGAAGTCATGAAGAAAATGTAGCGAGCAGATGAAACTATGTTCTTTCAAATTAAAGAAGCTTTGAATCTCATGTTCAATCCAATGCCAAATGTAGATTTTCAAAAGGTATATTTTCAGTCAAGAACGAGTTAGTGAAATCATAGACAAATTTCCTGAGAGACTGGATATGTTCATTAAACACTATAGATTCACTGAATGTATTGATGAAGAAGCAATAAGTCTCAGAGTTATTGACTGATGCCTCTCAGATGATTTATTCAGAGAATGAATGCTGAGAGAAACTCTTAGTCTCAAGCAAGTTCTCATGGATGCCAGGGCTGCAGAGCATGCTGATCGGCAAGCTGCTGACATGGAGTCTGGAGGTGCCCAAAGTGAGTGAGTTATGAACATGAAAAGTGAGCAGAAACACAAAGCTGAAGGACTCAATGTGAGGTCTCTAAAGAAAAAGAAGTTGTGCTTCATGTGCAGCTTGTCATTTCCACACATAGTTAAGCGTCCCACCATTGAACAAGTATGCAAAGGCTGTGGTATTGAGAACCCTTTTGTAATGATTTGCAGGGTGAAGAAATAAAGTACGTGTGTCACAGTGAGATGACAAAATGGCTGACCAAATGTTCCAGAAGTTACTTTTGACGCACTTCCAGAATGCCAAGCAACACCAGCTGAGACAAATCAGCACCAAACAAAGTCTAAATCATCATCAAAAAAAGTGCAAATATCAGTATCAAGTGAAAGTCAGGAAGATGAATGTGCAATGGTGATGTTTCCCGCAGATAATTACCCACACTTCGGACTGGCCGCATGTGTAGAAAAATGCCAGTCACAGAAAAGTCAACATGAAGAAACACCAAAGCCATTTAATCATTGTCCCAAAATTACACTGCAAATAAATGGTTATTCCATACCTTACATCATCAACAGTGGTGCATTGATAAATATTATGCTTGAGGAGAAATATAATGAACTATCTCTATTGCCACGACTGACACCATCGAAAACAAAAGTGTGCACAATGGTTGCATTGAAACTCTTGAAAAGTAAAACGTCATTTATGGCGACTATAAAACACATGAAATCAAATGTGGAAACGCCCATCCATGTACTACAAGTTATGGCACCAAGTTCCTGTTTACTCAGTTTCAGCACAGCTGCTGATATGTGACTGATCTTAGTGAACTTCAGCATGAATGCGTATCACAAAATAGTAAGTCAGTTCTCTTCATTGTTTAATGAGCTAGGAAACCATAAGGCTTTGAAAGTACATTTTGTATATTAATGATGATGTCTGTCCTGTTGCTCAAAGACACAGAAGAATTGCATTTCATTTACAGGAAAATGTTGAAAAGGAATGCAAATCATTACTTATGCATTATATTATTAAACATTCTACTGGTCTGATGCCAGAGGTTTCTCCCATCCTGGTAGTGCTGAAAAAGGACAGTGAAGAAGCTGTACGGATCTGTGTGGATTTGCATCAAGCAAACTAGGCAATTGAAAGAGAACAACATCCAGGTCCACATATTGCTGTCATCCCGACACAACTGAACCATGCAAAGGTCTTCTCTTGCCTTGATGTAAGTAAATGTTATCATCAGATGGAACTCGAGAAGAATTGCAGATACATTACAACTTTTTCTACACATATTGTTCTTTTTCAGTAGAAAAGACTCGAGGGCATATTTATACTTGTTTTGCGCCAAATTGGCTACATTTTTTTTTACGCTAATTTGGTGCAAAACTAACTCCATATTTATACTTTGGCGCTAGACCCTTCTAGTGCCAAATTTATGGAGTTAAAGTCATTTTTTGGATGTGGAAACCTACTTTGCGTCAATGAAATGCAAAGTAGGTGTTCCAGTGCAAAAAATGACTCTAAGACCTTAGCCCCATATCTATCCCCTGTGCTAAAATCATGCACGGGGTGGAGGGGTCAAATAATGGTGCAAAGCTTGCTTTGCACCATTATTTAACGCCTGGGTCAGGGCAGGCATTAGGGGACCTGTGGGCCTATTTCCAAGCCTACAGGAGCTTTCCCCAGGCCACATGGACACTCCCACCCCCACCAGAAGGACAGCGAAGGAAGGGGGACCCCACCCCAGGTAAGTATAGGTAAGTACATGTAAGTATTTTAATTAATTTAATTTTGTTTTATTTTAAGTGTCATTGGGAGCCCTGAAGTGGGCCCCCATACATGCCACTGGTTGCAATGGTCATGCCCAGGGGACCCTGGTCCCCTGTGCTGGCCATTGGGGTGGTGGGTATGACTTCTGTCTTTTCTAAGACAGGAGTCATGTGGTATGGATCATTTTGCATCAGAAAATGATGCTAAGCTGCTTAGAGTAATTTTTTTTACTCTAACCCGACTAACGTCATTTTTTGGTGCAAAACCCCCCTCTTCCATACCCCCCCCCCCCCCCCCACTCCCGGCTAACATCATTTTTTTACGCTAACCTGCCCTTTTCACCGGCTTGCACTATTCCATAAATATGGTGCCGGGAAAGTGCTCAGAAATAGTGCAAGCCAGTGCTAAACCTTTTGGTGCAAAATTGCGTTGGTGCAGTTTTGCACCAAAAAGTATAAATAAGGGCCTAAGGGGCATATTTATACTCTGTTTGCGCCGGAATTGCGTCGTTTTTTTTTACGCAAATCCGACGCAAGGCTAACTCCATATTTATACTTTGGCGTTAGACCGGTCTAGCGCCAAAGATCTTGGAGTTTGCGTCATTTTTTAGCGTGGCAACCTACCTTGCGTTAATGATATGCAAGGTAGGCGTTCCCGTCTAAAAAATGACTCCAAGGCATGTGCGCCTTATTTAAACTCCCGTGCAAAAATGACGCACGGGAGTGGGCGGGTCCAAAAAAATGATGTCCAGCCGCTTTTGCGTAATTTTTTAACGCCAGGTCAGGGCAGGCGTTAAGGGACCTGTGGGCTCGGAAGGAGCCCAGAGGTGCCCTCCCATGCCTCCACGGACACCCCCTGCCACCCTTGCCCACCCCAGGAGGACGCCCAAGGATGGAGGGACCCATCCCAGGGAACTTAAGGTAAGTTCAGGTAAGTATTATTATTATTTTTTTTTGTGGCATAGGGGGGCCTGATTTGTGCCCCCCTACATGCCACTATGCACAATGACCATGCCCAGGGGACATAAGTCCCCTGGGCATGGCCATTGGGCAAGGGGGCATGACTCCTGTCTGTGCTAAGACAGGAGTCATTTCAATGGGGGTTGGGAGTCAAAAAAATTGGCGCAAATCGGGTTGAGGACAATATTTTGCCTCAGACCTGACTTGCGCCATTTTTTGACGCCCAAGCTCCATTTTCCCCTACGCCGGCGATGCCTACTGTGGGTCATTTTTTTTGACGCACACCAGTCAGCTGCGCCTGCTAACGTCATTCCATAAATAAGGCGCCCGCATGGCGCTATGGAATGGCGTTAGCTGGCGTTAAAATTTTTGCCGCACAACTGCGTTGGCGCAGTTGTGCGTCAAAAAGTATAAATATGGCCCTAAGTTTCTTTCTTGGAAGCTGAAACTCTTCAGCAGGATCAAGCTGCAGACTGTAGCCAATGAACGTATTGGGAAGTCAGGCTGACTAGTGATGCACCTTGGGTGTATCTGTGAACAGGTAGGTCCGGATCTTCTGCCAGTTCTCAGGTCACATTTTGATAGAAAAATGTCCTAAGTCCCAAGTTTTTGTTTTTGGCTGTTTGGATACACTTAGCACCACTTCCCAGCATCCAGGACTGGATGGGCACAGGACAGGACTCACTTCAGGCTAGGTCCAGGTGTGGTTTCAAGGTTGTTGGAGCTTGTTGTATCCCTGGTGCTCAGACCAAGAAACCAGCCAACTAGCCCTTGGGTCACTATGGTAGTAATGGGTTCAAACAGCAAGGAAGGCCTCACGCAGGTAGGCAGTCTTCTGAGGGTACAAGGCAGACGTCAAGCAGTAGGAAAGTGCTCTGAAATATAAGGCAGTCTTTCTGCGTGTCTTCACAAGGTCCAGGAGTGAATGGAAGAGTTGGTCTGAGGGTCCAATATTCATATCTGGTGCCAGCCTTTGTCCTGGGAGAAACTTCTCAATTTTCCCTCATATCTGATTCTGGAAATTTCCTTTTTTCCCTGCCCTGCCTCTAAGAGTTCTAGGGTGCTAACAGGCTGCTGTCAAGTTCTTTGTGAATATGCTAGAGGCAGCCCCTTTCAAATGTAAGTGGGACAGGGAACAGCTCCACCCCTGCCATTCTGGCAAAACAACTCATCCTGCCAAAACCTAGTCCCCTTTGTCTCACTCTGTGGGAGGAATACACAAAGGCCAAGTGACACTCTATCCACAGTCATTTGACACAAGACTCAGGCTGCAGTCACCAAATGGTTAGGACAAGAAAATGGCAGCTATCTAAAAGTTGTATTTTCAGAATTATGACGTAAAATCTGACTTTACTATTTAAAAGGCTTTTAACTTGCATTTCTTTTTAAACCAAGCATTACATCTCTACCAGTTCCCAATCAAAAGTTAGCATGTATTAAATGTAATATGGTAACCCAATGTTATCCTATGGGAGAGGCAGGCCTCACAATCGTGAAAAAGGAATTTGGCAGTTTTTGCCTACTTGGACATATAGAACTTGAAAGGGATTTAAAATACAATGCACTCTACCTTATAAGCTGTTCCAGGCCTACCTTTGGGGTGACCATTATGTTTTAAAAAGGGAGGTTTAGGCCTGGCAAGAAGATAATCTTGACATGTTGAATCAGCATTTTAAAACTTCATACAGACTGCAATGGCAGGCATGAGACATGATTTAATTGGCTACTTAAGTGGGTGACGCAATAAGTGCTGTAGACCAACTAGTAGAATTTAATATACAGGCCCTGAGTACATGTAGTATCACTTTACTAGGGACTTAAAAGTACGTTAAATGTATCAGGCAGGTGTGCGCCAATTTTGCCAAGTTTAAGAGGGAGAGCACAAGCACTTTCACACTGCTTAGTGCTGGTAAAGTGCACAGAGTTCATAAAGCCAACAAAAACTAATTCAGAAAACAGTAGAGGTGAAGACAAACAAGTTTGGGGGATGGCACTGTGGAGATGGCCAGGTCTAACAATAGGGAAACATTTTAACATTAATTAAACAATGAATTAAATATATTTATGTTAATGGTGTTTAATTGTATATATTTATTTTAAAGGTAGTCCAAGTTAAACAAAAATTGGTACAACACTATTACTTTAGCTTCTAAATAAAAATGTAATTAATTTAGGTATTAAAATAAATTATTTATTCATAGATTTCTGTAATTCATCTAAAGTGAATCTTATACAGCTATTTATTTTGTATTAAACAACACTTACATTTATGCATAGAATAGATTTCAATTAGTTTAATTAATTTTGTTTTGGAAATCACTACATTTAGGATATTGTAACAGCATAATCTATATTTTTTATTTTGGACATTAAAATACATTCATATTTAGTTTAAACAGTTAATGTATTTAAAGTGACTTCCTATTGATTTCAATTAGTTTAATTAATTTTGTTTTGGAAATCACTACATTTATTTAGGATATTGTAACAGCATAATCTATATTTTTTTATTTTAGACATTAAAATACATCCATATTTAGTTTAAACAGTTAATGTATTTAAAGTGACTTCCTATGGGGTATATTTTTTGTCCTTACTGCCTTTATTTTTTATGAGACGGTTTTACAGTACTCATGATTGGCCATGTGTGCTGCTGGACTTATCCCAGCTCTGAGCTAGAGTGCATTTACTGCTGCTTTGGGACTTTTTGGCTGTAGTAATGGTAGCAGTGAAATCTTTTGCGGATGGGTGCATGTTCCTTCCTAACCCCCACCTCCCATGGTCTCTCTTAACCTCTAATTACTTATCCCTAAACCTTTCTTCCACTCTTTCAAGCCCCTCCCACTTGAAAACTTATGTATGTGGAAATCTCTGCGGTCAGAGTGGAGAGCTGCCCACATAAAAGATAGGAAAGGCAGTATAGGGAGTAGTATGTTGTACTGCGTTAGTATGAGTACTAGTACTCCTATACATACAACAAAATTAAGTTTGTTAATAGGCTCTGTAGTATTCCCAGAGTTTTGTGGTTACTTAGAAATGTGTTTTTCAGAAGGAGTGTAAGGATATATCAGAAACCAGGATATTTAAGTGATTTGTATGATTTTTATGATTGGGACCATATTATAAAAAGTGTATACTTTCCCTGTTTCTGCAATGGCACATCTTTAAACAGGTGCACCAGATGCAAACACGCACAGTGTACTCTATTACAACAAATGTGGTGCCTCCAAGGCAGCTGCAGAACTTGTGCTGCCCTGGGGGCTGCTCATAAAGGGCCATATGTACAAATGTACAAAACCTTTTTCTGTGCACAAATGGCCCAATTCGCAGAATTGGACCGTTTGCGCACAGAAAAAAGCATTTTGGTATGTACAAATGCTAGTAGGCTGTAGTAATGGTAGCAGTGAAATCTTTTGCGGATGGGTGCATGTTCCTTCCTAACCCCCACCTCCCATGGTCTCTCTTAACCTCTAATTACTTATCCCTAAACCTTTCTTCCACTCTTTCAAGCCCCTCCCACTTGAAAACTTATGTATGTGGAAATCTCTGCGGTCAGAGTGGAGAGCTGCCCACATAAAAGATAGGAAAGGCAGTATAGGGAGTAGTATGTTGTACTGCGTTAGTATGAGTACTAGTACTCCTATACATACAACAAAATTAAGTTTGTTAATAGGCTCTGTAGTATTCCCAGAGTTTTGTGGTTACTTAGAAATGTGTTTTTCAGAAGGAGTGTAAGGATATATCAGAAACCAGGATATTTAAGTGATTTGTATGATTTTTATGATTGGGACCATATTATAAAAAGTGTATACTTTCCCTGTTTCTGCAATGGCACATCTTTAAACAGGTGCACCAGGGTCGCAAAACCTCATGTTCAACAGTGTCTCCGACACTTTTAGCAAGTCCCATATGGGTAGCAAAGGACCTGCCTCATTAAAATTTATGAGGAATTTCGCAACTTGCCACTCATTTCGGAATGTCCACATTCACAGGGAAGGTGGCTTGCTGGGGCCAACAGACCACCATGTCTGTGATTGCTTTTTATATAAAGCAGCTTCTTTTAAAATGCAGCCCATTTGCCTTAAAGGAAATTAGGATGTATTTCAAAAATAAAAATGCAACATTTCAGTTTCATTTATGTAGAAGAGGCCGTGGCACCCCTACTTGCTCCGGAAAAATGTTGGTGCCCCCATTCACAAAGGGGAGGGGTCCGATTTGAAAATGGTGTTAACTATGATTGTTTTACGATCACATTCACTATCACAAAATAATCATACATACCACTGTGACTCTCAGTTCAGAAGTGACACCCTTGACACGCCCTTCCTAATTGCAGCTTGCAAACCTATTTTGCGATTCGGTAAATAGATTACCAAATCGCAAAATAGCATTTGTACATACCAAAATGCTTTTTTCTGTGCGCAAACGGTCCAATTCTGCGAATTGGGCCATTTGTGCACAGAAAAAGGTTTTGTACATCTGGCCCTGAGTTAAATATGAATGGAGTGTTTCAAAGCTGCTTCGTGTTTCACAATGCAGACGGCCTTTCCACCTTCAGAGCGCTGCCTTCAGGAGGCACAATGAACGTGCAGCACCTTTTTTAGTGCACTATGAGTGCGCCTTCTAAGGATATGTGGGCATCTGCAACTGCATCTTTATGGCACAGGCATAGATTCAAATAGATTCTCTTATTTGCATTGGGTCACACCTTCATGTAACTGATTGAACGGCCTTTAATGATAGCACTAGTGCTCCAGTATTATAGAAGGGAACATCAAAGTTTCTGAAGCCCCTGCTGTCACTACCTTTGCACCCCTAGGCACATTGTATAATATGGCACCATGTGTTATGGACAGAAGCAATTTGAACATTTGGTAACATGAAAATGTGTTTATAGTGGCTTTTGTCTATGAAACCATCTCTAACATTTCATTTTATTTTTCGATTTATTTTTATTTGCAAGTTGTTTTTCTGTTGTTCAGCTCCGGGAAGGAGTGTGATCTCTTGCAATTTTAGAGTGGAATGCTCTGTTCTGTAAAACTCTGTGTCTGAGAGCTTCTTGTAGTGGCAGTTGGTCCCGACAGTCTGTGGCTGACGTTTATGTTAATAAAGCTTGCAACTTTCATGATTAGAGTTGACCTTCCTTACACATACCCTCAGCTCTATAGTGATCTAGATGACCAGCTGCACTGTCTCAAATTTGGATGGTCATTAGCATGTTCTTCAGTGCAGTGGAAGTCCACAACCAGCATGGTAAGGACTGTTGCAAGCTCTGGGAGGACCTGTATCGCTGAGCCAGAAGTAAACCCAAAAATATTTTCTGCATGTCCTCCCAGTCATATTCTCAGCAGCCATACAAAACGTCACTGTACCGAAGGGTCCTTGGAGCAGTCCAATCAAGCCCCCTGCACCTCTTTGCTCTGTGCTGGGAGCCTTTGGTCTATTGACTGTGGACCATAGTGGACAAAGTGGGCTTTCTGGAAGAAAAAACTTTCGGGAGAACTCTAAAAGGTGTCCCTGTATACAGATGACATCCTGCTGTGCCTCATCAAGCCTGTGCACTGCGCCAAATTGGCTACATTTTTTTTTTACGCTAATTTGGTGCAAAACTAACTCCATATTTATACTTGTGCACCTGAATATGCATAAAAAAGAAATTACGCAAATTTGGTGCAAAACAAGTATAAATAAGCCTGTTAGTCTCAATGTAGAAAGTCTTCACCACAACTTTGCCCAGCAGCACCTAGATGGTGAGGCCTCCCCCTCAGACACCGCCGGCTGCCTTGCCTCACTGAACTTTACCCCTCAGACAGTTTTCTTCAAAAATTCTTCCATGTCCGAAGGTAAGCCAAGACCAGGCCCTATCACTCCATGTATTCTTACCCCGCTCCATTACGGTTGGCCAGATCTATAAACTTTGCCCTGGTCTCACCTGACTAGATGCCCGTGGTTGGTGCTTTCATCATTCAGTTGCTATTTTTCTCTAAAATCTTAAAAAATTTATAACTCTGATTCTACTAATTGGATTTATTTCAATTTGGTGTCAAATTATATTTTAAGGAATTGAATTCCCCCCTATTTGTCTAATGTGCGTTTTCACGTTATTACTGTTTGTGTGTTGCATAACTACCTAACACAGGGCCTGATTTAGATTTCAGCATACTGGTTATTTCGTCACAATGGTGACGGATATCCTGTCTGCCGAAAAAGAAATCCCGTAGGATATAATTGCATTTATATTTAGGCAGATGGGATATCCATCACTGTTGTGACAGAGTAACCCGTCCACCAAAATCTAAATCAGGCCCAATGTTCCTCTTAGATAAGCCTGACTTTGTTTGTTCCAAACTACCAGAAGCTTAACCACAGATTAATTTATTGACTTTTGTGGTTCACCCTGATGAGGATTGTGGTTGTTGCTTGAGTATGTTTAACACCCCACTCAGCTAAAAATCAGCTTTCCTATACCTTTAGTTGACCATAGGGAGATCCGCACTGTGATTGCAGAGGTCACTGCCAATTATGCAGAACATCAATTATGGTCATAAAGTCACTACTAGTAGTAACTTCACAGTTGTATATGATGTTTTGATGGATTACTTTTCTGTTTCAGCAGATGAGATACACTTTTGAGTAACTTTACACTTGTAAATGCTGATTAGCCCAAAGTGGGGAAATTACTTGAAAGTGTTAGCGTAAACGTACGCATGTAAATGTACTCATTTGTTTGTTTACTGTTATGAATATCCCTCCATGTCGCGATGGAAAATCCATTTACTCAGTACCCATCTCCTTTTCTCTTTGTCAATCAAGCGTCCTGGATACATGGAAACACGACTGATAATATAAATTGTCATTGGTTTAGAGGGCACTTTGACCACCTACATGGGATGGGAGAACTTAAACACTGTTACACAACACACACGCACTTGTATTTTCACCCAATCACACACAAAGACATTCATTTATCTTTTACTTGTGACACTTCTCTTCTTTCTTCTCCTACTTATTCTCACTTGACACTCCTATTCCCTTTGGACCCAGTCATAAAATTAGGTGAAAGCCTTGTTTTTTCCTTCCCCTACATACCTCAAAAGGAGAAAGGCCAGTTGTTGAATGAAGACACTATCCTGTAAGGCACTGACCATTTTGTTTAGCTCATCTTGCTACAGGAGATAATTTGCCCTTGCAAGCTACATACTTTCTTCTAAAGTCTTGTCAAAATGTTCAACCACCACATTTATTTCTGGCTAGTAAAGTGCACACTGTTTGTGTGAAATATCACATATAGCCAAATACTCAGAAACTTCCTTCAAACAAAAGTGAACTCCATTATCTTACAACACATTTTGGGAATCCCTTTCCCAAAGTAAGTCTCCCAAAACATAATGATACCACTTGAATTGGTGTCACACACACACACACACACTTCACTTCTGGCCAGACGGACTTTCACATAAAGATATGGAGTACTGTACTGCTCCTGCAAGTGATCTACCAAGTCTATGGCAACTTCCTCTCTGGGTGAGTCAGGTAGATATTTTTCCTTTAGTGGTGGGTGTAACTGGCATAATTTTATTTAGTATAATTACTCATAATTAACGCAAATTTACTCATAATTATGCATAATAATGTAAGAAGCACAATCCAGCATATAGCACTATTTGCACCGTGCATCCAAAATAGGACAAAGAAGGCATTTTACCCTAAGAAGAAAGCACAAAATGTTGCAGGTCATGAACAGCAGTGGCCAGCATCTGCTCGCTACCTCTTAGATAGTTGTTCTTGTGCTCATGTTGCAGGATTTGTACAGCAAAATACTCCTAATTACTTAAGCTGGCTAAAACACATGATTTTGGCAATTTTGCATCATAAGAGTAATGCATAATTACTAACATTACTCTTATTACTCCAACATAATTAAACGTTTACCCAGCCCTAATTTTGAGCATTGGAGTTCTATTCATTTTGAAATTGTTCTTATTGTTTTAGCATCATCCACAATTATGTAACTTGCTTTTAAACATCATATCTGGACCAGGACACCAGGTTGAATCCTTTCCTTAGTTTTCTCAATAGCCAGGTGACTTGCATTACCTAACTTTACTATCTTTTCCTTCAACATATCAGGGAACTGTTCCAGATCTCTAAAAAGGATACTTTATCTGTCATTGACTTCCTCCCACACTGTTCGAAACTGTTTCAATTCAACATTCCTATATTTCCTTTAAGCCAGCCACTCCTCAACCTCAACATCACCTCCTTCAAACATGCATCATTCTCCATCCTCTTTCTCTATTTGTCTTCTGTGACCATGCCTTACGTAATCACATACACTCACATTTACCCCTTCATCCAACTCCGAATTTTACCTATTATTTCCTGTGCCCAATTGTACATTTCTCACAAGGAACGTACTCTACAGTAAGACTAAATTCCTGTAGAGTGATGTAACCAATCCCTAATCCTAGAAGAAACTGCATCCATCCCTTTGGACAAAAAAATCCCTTGCAGCATTCTATGATTCGACCTTACTGGGATCCCCTCACCTCACATAAACGTTCTGAACTTCTTAAAGACCCAATTCACTGAGAATGTCTCTCTTTCGATATCTGAACACTTACCCTCAATTTCTCTACGAGATCTGGATGATAAGGTGATTTTATCACTTTGCTTTTTCCGTTATAAAAGCCCTAATACACCTTGCATTAGTAATCACAATTGTGTCCATGCAGGAACAATTGCCTCATGGTTTGGTGCAAACCTTTTTAGGTTCCATTTCACACTGTTTTGTCCAACTATAAACAACACCCTTCTTCAGCAGACTCCTCATGTAACAAGTCTGATCTGCAACACCATGTACAAGATAGATAGATAGATAGATAGATAGATAGATAGATAGATAGATAGATAGATAGATAGATAGATAGATAGATAGATAGATAGATAGATAGATACATAGATACTTTATTGCTCGACTAATAAGAACCATTGCAATATAAAACATGGTAAATATACTACAAAATGAAAATTGACTCTAAATTAAGGCTGCTGAGAGTAATTTTCAGGCTCATTACAGTCATTAATATATCTGTATCTACTGTCCTAGACATGTTTTGAACAGATATCAATAGAGAATAGAAAATGTATTAGCTTACATTTATAACTTGGACAACTGGGACACTCTATTATTTTTCATGAGACTGCCTGTTTTAAAAGAAAAAAGAAAAAACATTTGTGAACAATATACTCTTAGGACATAGATAAAGGTTAAACCTACAATCTTAAAACATGATAAGGCATTCAAGCTGTTTCCTTACGAGCTGTCCTAAGGCAATTTTCCCGAGTGCACCTTATTCAGTTTCTTATTGAGCAGTTGTAAAAACTTTACCCCCTGCAGCAGAATGGAATTGACTCACCGTTGAACCAAATTGTTACCCCCACTCTACAAGAGGGGATATTATTGGCTAGAAAATCATGTTTTAGCGACTTCTTTCTTTCCTGGCCAAGAGCTGGACAGATGTAAAAAAGGCGTGGAGCAATGATTCCTGATTGCAGGTGCATAAGCGTCAATTTTGGTCAATATGCTGATCTTTCCAGGATGGACGATTTTCTTTGGTGTCGAAGAATCCCATACGATAAAGCAGGAATTGATGTTTAATTTGAACAGAAAAGTGCTCAGCTAGATAACCCTGTTGGGACATAGTTGAATAAGACCCCAAGACTGCCCAAGCATGTCGTCTTTTGGCCAAGATGGCTTTGTCTGTAATGAGCGATAGGGAGTGAACAGTGATGCTGACTAATCTATTAAATTCAGACTTCCCCATGCTGCATTTCCATACTTCTTCCATTCCCAGGCTAATAATAACCTGGTTTAGGTAGATTCCCCAAGTTCCTTTCCTGTTACAGAGTTGTTGCGCCTGCACTTCTTGCCAGCAGGAGTGGAGTATGGAGGTATTCTCTGCTGCCCGTACCCTCCAAGATGCTTTAAGAAAGGTGCACTGTCGCTGGAAACTTCGATTTTTAAAGCCCATCTCCAATCTAACCTGGGCCGGGGAAGCACCTTACAGAGGTACTGGATAAGTACATTTTTTGCTGGCAATTCACAGCTTATTCCAGCATAACACCTGTTTGAGGGAACATCATTTGTCACTAGTTAGTCCATAATCAACCATGTGTAAGTGTGAAATCCACAGTACTAATTTGGCCAGTTACTGCTAATCCATTGGTAATAATGTAAAACAGTGGAACTCAAGGTAGAATCTCTCGGTAGCTGAGGGTCTTTAAGATGTGCAAATCTGCATGTAGTGACAAAGTGTGCCTGTCACCGTATAATGACAGGATGGGACCCTAAGTTGAACCCATCACTACATAGCCACATGTTTGAGGAACACTGCTATGTCACAGTTTTGACATCCACCAGTCATCAGCTCTTGTAACCTCCTGACAGTCTAATTCTCTTTCTTCACCACATGAGTTTCCTCATCCTCTCTCTCGCTCCGTGGTGAACCTCTACATGCATTGAGTGATTTTGTCTTCCTATGCACATCTAACAAACCTGTTAAATGACTGCCAATAATTGGATCATGTATGTCAATATCAACTTTTTTCCACTGGTGATACAGCTTGCACCATGCAAAGCATCTGTTTCATATGTGCATTGGGCTTACTTTGTGCTTGAAGGGTGCACATATGTGTGATACACTAGTTCTTCCTCCAGCACACCAGGTGTAAACCCTACAGCATGGACCATAAAGCATCACGCATTGTCCTGTGATGTTCAGCAGACTCCACAAGCCCCACTCCCACCGTACCAATAATCCTCCTGCCCACAAGCTAATTTTTTACTTCCACTTGGTACAATGATCTCCTTAAAAAGATATGAAGGAGCAGCCCAGACTCAATGCTTTTTTTCTCCACAATTCCTCCTCACCTCATAAGCATCTACACATAAGTAATTTTAGGCCACGTTGAGGAATTTTAGGATACATGTTGCCAGTGTAATGAAGCTCCACAGCAGAAAAAGTGTTAGAGCTATTTTAATAAAATTAATCAGACACAGACTTACCGGACCAAGTTCCACTACAAGAACCACTCAGATCCAGAGCTGGGGATTCCACTTCAACAGTAACTTTGGAGGATTCTCTCCCAGATGATCTTCAGTTCTTCATCAGTTAAAGTGCGGTTTGTTTCATCTTATCTCTAGATGAATTTGAGGGTTTGGATTCTCAAAGGAACAGAAGGATGAAAGAGGGTGTTGTTTTAGTGAAAGGAGGCTCAGAATGATCAGAAAATGGCAGACTTTTTATTTCTCTATGTAAATTCATGTGTGTGCCCTATGTGAATATGCCAGCCCTGTCTCAGGGACAGAGACCTTCACATACGGTAGGAAGTCCTCTGAATGTGGAGAAACAGGAAAAGCTTTTGGATTACACAGCTGTTGTACAGGGATTGGTTGTGTACAAGATTAAATTCAAGTTTGTAATATTATTGATTTGAATTAAGGGGCTGATTAATATCTGGATGGATGACCTCTCATGTTGGTTCCTATCAATGTGTTTTCCTGTTTAGTGCAGGGCTCAGTCAGCAGGCTGGAGCCCTATGCCAAACAGTTTTCAATTTGTATTTCCAAAAAGAAAATCCCCAAACAGGATTTTCCTTTTGAAAATAAAAAATGCAGTGCTTCCTTTGTCAAGGGAGCCCTTTCCCATGTAGAGGGGGCATTTAGCAGTTTTCACAGTCCCTTATCACTAGGGTTTCCCTAACAGGGACAAGCAGTGAAAATTGACCTTTCATTCCACCTATCTAAATTAGGTGGGCAGGAAGACAGGGTAGCCTCCAACCACCATTACTTTCCAGGGCCATCGGAGAAGTATGGCCATGGCAAAGACAGAGTAGTGTCCACTGTGGCCAATTAAGATGCTCCAAGATACATAAATCTGGCTGGCGGGCCACTATGTTGGTGAGAAGGGACTCCGGCCATATTGTAATCAATAGAGCACTGCATGATTGTTTGTGATATGATTTTAAGTAAGTGTCATCACCGGATAGTCAGAACGGACAGTGCACTAATCCACCATTCATCATTGCCAAGACACTGCCCAACCACTTAAATGCAGTAACCAAACTAGCCATGAAAATGAGTTAGCTGTTGATTTCTGCATCTCTACAGCCGGACCTCTGCTCTGTTCTCCAATCGGATACTTTCATGTGGCCCTACATCAGGAGTAAAATTTGTATGTAAGCCATATTGCATGGATTTTTTTTTGCAAAATGCATCAAGCTGAAACAATCCTGCACAAACATCTGGGAAGTACACCAGCATACATCTTTTACTGTCATGTCATCAGAATTGGGACTTAAGGATACCGAAGGTGTGTTTAGTTATGGCTTGTGGGTATGTTCTGTTATACCTCTGTTGAAGTTTTGTGGTTGGACATCTGTAGGGTGGAAGGAGATGGGGAGTGAAACCCCCAGATATATGATATTTCCTAAAATGGGATTCCATTCTAAATGTAATACATCATGTCTGCATAGATTAATTGGCTATCAGTGAGTAAAGAGTATGTTTCAGATGCCAACCCCGAGATGTACATGTAGCCCCAGTGTGACATGTTCTTATTTACAAATAAGCTGCACCTCACCAAATCCACAGATTCAAACTGACAAACAAATGAATAATAGAAGATGTAGCTGTTGTGTGTGCTACCAGGAAAGACAGCATACACTTTAGTGAATCAGCCCTTGACATCACAGACAGCTTGCAGATTGATTGAGTACCAGTGCTGTATGTTGTGGAAAAGGGGTGCTGTGTGGTGAGGTTACTGAAGTGTGATATGGGTGAAATCAATAGCACCTGTCACACTCAGAAGTGGAGAGCCTAAAGCACCAACATTTGGCTTTTCTCCAGTGAATGTGGCATGACAATAAACTGGGGGGCCTCTTTTGTTCATGCATCTCAGTATCTGATGCAACAATTAAAGCTCAATTGCCAGCAAGAAGCCTTTATTTTGAAAGCTGATTCTCTGGAGAGATCCAGTGGTTATGAAATACAATGCAAACAGTATTTTAACATAAGCAGAGCTACCTTGGGAGCAAGATGTATTTAAATCAAGCTCCTTCTCCCAGTCTGAAACCATGTCAATGATCACTTAAAGTGAGATGCGGTATCTGGCAATGACTGTTTTCTCAGACATGCCAGGGGTTCTTGACCCTTTGGGTAAAACAATGAGCATGTTCACTCACATAGTGAAGACAAAAATAATTTTGTTTTAAGAGTCAATTTCGTATGTGGTCAGCCTCTATGTGATTGGGGTGTAATGTGTTTCACTTGTAGATGGATGGTGGAGTCCAGAGCTATCGCTCCTTGTATTATCAGGTGTGTTGCAATTGTTGTAAGCCTTGTTTAAAAACTTTAAGAAGTTAAGAAATGTTTTGCATTAAAAAAAAAGAAACTGTGAAACAGGGTTCAAATAAGTTTCATATATAGTGTGGCATTTGGCAATGACTGCTTTCTTAGACATACCAACATTTTGACCCTTTTCCTCTAAACCATCTTTTTTCTCCTCTAATAATTGTTCCTCAAA
Organism: Pleurodeles waltl; assembly: GCF_031143425.1. Lineage (NCBI taxonomy): Eukaryota > Metazoa > Chordata > Amphibia > Caudata > Salamandridae > Pleurodeles > Pleurodeles waltl. Next base: position 1,304,884,388 of record NC_090445.1, read on the forward strand.
GTAAGGTGTAAAAACAAGAACTTTCACAGACATAGTGAAGGCAGAAAATGAGTTTTGTTGTACGAGTCAATTTCTGATGTGGTCAGCCTCTATGTGTTTGTGCTGTAAGGTGTTTCAAATACAGATGGTTGATAGAGTCCAGATCCATCACTCCATGCATTATCGGGTATGTAATAAAAAATGTAAAAATGTTAAGTAACGTTTTAGATTAAAAAATAAAACAGTGTTTACATTAGTTTCCCACCCATTTATACTGATATTTGGTATTGCATTTATTTTCTAAGTAAGTGCACTGCAGTATTTTAGAGTTGTCATGCATGGTACTCAAATTACTCTAAGGTTTGACTGGTGTATATTTACTACTGCTTTGTGCCCTTTCTGGACAGGGTGACTTTAGTAGGGCAGTTTGTGAATAACAATTGTCTTACTCTTTTGTGAATGGTTGTTTGTTTTGCGCATCTTTACCTAAAACCCCTTCTTACTGGAAATCCCTCCTTAATCCTCCCTAATTCCTTTTCAGTCAGTAGGAATTCACATTTTCTAGTCACTGCCCCATGCTCTTTCCACATTTACTACTAAAATGTACATCTACACATGAAGAGACCTCTGCAACCAGGGTGGGAACACCTGCATTGAAAGGATAGGAAAAGCAGAGGTCTATGCATACATATTTCCATATTTCTCAATAGTATTTTTCAATACATGAGTAATATTATTGTAGTTCTACTACAAAGTGCAGTTTGTGAATAGGCTTGTTCATGCTTTATAGGATATGTGTATATATATATATATATATATATATATATATATATATATATATATATATATATAATATAATATATCTTAAAGTATGTATGTATTACCCTGGGTGACCGATTGCACCACCCAGTGGGAAAAACACATTTCAGTATAACATTAGAAGGAGTTTTATGCACAGTCCTCTTTATCAATTGCTCTATTGTGTCATTCACATTATGGTTCCACCCAGTGCCGCATGAGTAAATGGGTTTGGATACTTCTAACACTGGCTAACTTCAATGAGAGTGCTAGGACTGTGAACTTTCATGAGGTGCACAAAGGTGTAGGGCTACTAGGTAAATGTGTGCTTCTTGAGATTAAATGTAAAAAAAAGATCAGGAAATTATGTTTATGCTGGCAATGGCTCTGCACCTCATCCAACAACAACTTTTCCATATGCCATGATAAATGAATGCTGCAGTTTTTGGTATATGGCAAGATGAAGTAATACTTTGTTTCTTTTTTGTCTTTTTAGTATATTTGGAGAGGCTGCAGTTGTATTGATGAGGTAAGTGTTATTTTGGCTTTTTACTGTTGCACACATCTCATAGAAGCACCTACCCACTGTTGGAGGGTGGCCTGGCTTATAGTGGGTACCAATGGTACTTACACCTTGTGCCAGGTCCAGTTATCCCTTATTAGTAGATTAGTATTGTTCTAGCAGCTTAGGCTGATAGAAGTAGCTGTAGCAGAGTAGCTTAGGCTGAACTAGGAGACATGCAAAGCTCCTACTATACCACTTATATCATATAGCACTGTATCATAAGAAACACAAAACTCAGAGTTACTAAAAATAAAGGTACTTTATTTTAGTGACGATATGAAAAAAGTATCTCAGAGGATATACTCCCTTAGGAGATAAGTAAAATACACAAATTACACACAAACCAAAATCAGGTAAATAAAACACTTAGGCGGTCATTCTGACCCTGACGGTCATGGACCGCCAGGGCCGGGGACCGCGGGAGCACCGCCAACAGGCTGGCAGTGCTCCCAAGGGCATTCTGACCGCGGCGGTATGGCCGTGGTCAGAAACGGAAAACCGGCGGTCTCCCGCCGGTTTTCCACTGCCCTGAGGAATCCTCAGCAAGCTGCGCCGCCCTGGGGATTCCGACCCCCTCACCGCCTGGAACAGGATGGCGGTGAGGGGTGTCGTGGGGCCCCTGGGGGCCCCTGCAGTGCCCATGCCAATGGCATGGGCACTGCAGGGTCCCCCGTAAGAGGGCCCCTAAAAGATTTTCAGTGTCTGCCATGCAGACACTGAAAATCACGACGGGTGCTACTGCACCCGTCGCACCCTTCCCACTCCGCCGGCTCCATTCGGAGCCGGCTTCCTCGTGGGAAGGGGTTTCCCGCTCGGCTGGCGGGCGGCCTTCTGGCGGTCGCCCGCCAGCCCAGCGGGAAACACAGAATAACTGCGGCGGTCTTCTGACCGCGCAGCGGTATGCTGGCGGCTCCCGCCGGCACCGCGGTTACCGCGGCCGGCGGGAGTCAGATTGACCCCCTTAGAAAGGTAGTGCAAACACTGTGGAACACAATAGAATACAATAGAAGACAATAGGCCTAGGGGCAAAACAAGCCATATACTCCAAAAGTGGAATGCGAACCACGAATGGACCCCAGACCTAGTGTAGAGTTTAGAGGGTCACTGGGAGTGTAAGAAAACACTAAGGGTGTCCAAGATACCCCACCTAAGTATCCTGAAAAGTAGGAGTAAAGTTACCCTACTACCCCAAAAAGACAATAAAGACGAGATAGGGAATTCTGCAAACACAACAACTGACTGCAAAACACTGAAGATGGATTCCTGGACCTGAGGATCTGCAAAGGAAGGGGACCAAGTCCAAGAGTCACGCAGGTGTCCGGGGGGGGCAGGAGCCCACTAAACACTGGATGAAGGTGCAAAAGGGCTGTCTCTGGGTGGAAGAAGCAGAAGATTCTGCAACAACGGAAGATGCCAGGAACTTCTCCTTTGGTCAGAAGATGTCCCACGGCATGCTGGAGGATGCAGAGTTGTTTCCACACAGAAAGACCACAAACAAGCCTTGCTAGCTGCAAGAGTCACAGTAGAAGGTTTTGAATGCTGCCAGGGCCCAGGAAGGACCAGGAGGTCTCCCCTTGGAAGAGGAGACAAAGGGGGTGCTCAGCAATACAGAGAGCCCATGCAGAAGCAGGCAGCACCCGCAGAAGCACCTGAACAGGTGTTCAGAAGATCTAAGCACAGTAGTTGTCTCAGCACAACAAAGGAGGGTCCTGCGAAGTCGGGGTCAACTCAGTGAGTTGAGCAATGCAGGACAGTGTGCTGGGGACCTGGGCTAGGCTGTGCACAAAGGAATCCTTGCAAAAGAGCACAGAAGCCCTAGCAGCTGCAGTTCACACAGTAAACAGGATTTCTGTTTGGCGTGAGGAGGCAAGGACTTACCTCCACCAAATTTGGACAGTAGGGCCACTGGACTGTCAGGGACACTTAGATCCAGTGCCTGTGTTCCAGGGGCCACGCTCGTCAGGATGAGAGGGGACCCAGAGGACCGGTGATGCAGTAGTTTGGTGCCTGCATTGGCAGGGGGAAGATTCCGTTGACCCACAGAAGATTTCTTCTTGGCTTCCAGTGCAGGGTGAAGGCAGACTGCCCTCAGAGCATGTACCACCAGGAAACAGTTGTGAAAGCTGGCAGGATTAGGCGCTACAATGGCGCTGGTAGTCTTCTTGCTACTTTGTTGCAGTTTTGCAGGTGTCCTGGAGCAGTCAGCAGTTGATCCATGGAGGGAGTCAAAGAGAGAGGTGCAGAGGAACTCTGGTCAATTCTTGCAAGTCCTTATCTGAGGAAACGCCCACTGGAGAGACCCTAAATAGCTTTCAGAGGAGGATTGGCCACCTAGTCAGGCACTGGCCCCTCAGAGGCCTCCAGAGTGCCCTTACACCTCTGGATTCAAGATGGCAGAGGTCTGAGACACACTGGAGGAGCTCTGGGACCACCCCTGCGGTGGCAATGGACAGGGGAGTCGTCACTCCCCTTTCCTTTGTCCAGTTTCGCGTCAGAGCAGGGACTGGGGTTCCCTAAACCGGTGTAGGCTGGCTTATGCAAGGAGGGCACCATCTGTGCCCTTCAAAGCATTTCCAGAGGCTGGGAGAGGCTACCTCTCCCCAGCCTTTAACACCTATTTCCAAAGGGAGAGGGTGTAACACCCTCTCTCAGAGGAAATTCTTTGTTCTGCCTTCCTGGGACTGGGCTGCCCAGACCCCAGGAGGGCAGAACCCTGTCTGTGGGGTGATAGCAGCAGTAGCTGCAGAAAAAACCCCAGAGAGCTGGTTTGACAGTACCCGGGGTCCATAGTGGAGTCCCAGGGATGCATGGAATTGGCTTCCCAATACCAGATTTGCATGGGGGGACAATTCCATGATCTTAGACATGTTTCATGGCCATATTCGGAGTTACCATTGTGAAGCTACATATAGGTATTGACGTATCTGTAGTGCACGCATGTAATGGTGTCCCTGCACTCACAAAGTCTGGGGAAATGGCCCTGAACTATGTAGGGGCACCTTTGCTAATGCAAGGGTGCCCTCACACTTAGACACTTTGCACCTAACCAAAGGTTAGACATAGAGGTGACTTATAAGTTACTTAAGTGCAGTGAAAATGGCTGTGAAATTCCGTGTGTGTTATTTCACTCAGGCTGCAGTGGCAGTCCTGTGTAAAGGTTTGTCTGAGCTCCCTATGGGTGGCAAAAGAAATGCTGCAGCCCATAGGGATCCCCTGGAACCCCAATACCCTGGGCACCTAGGTACCATATACTAGGGAATTATAAGGGTGTTCCAGTGTGACAATTAAAATTGGTAAAAGTGGTCACTAGCCTATAGTGACAAATTTGAAGGCAGAGAGAGCGTAAGCACGGAGGTTCTGGTTAGCAGAGCCTCAGTGACACAGTCACTACACGGGTATACACATTCAGGCCACAAACTATGAGCACTGGGGTCCTGGCTAGCAGGATCCCAGTGAGACAGGCAAAAACAAACTGACAGACATGTAAAAATGGGGGTAACATGCCAGGCAAGATGGTACTTTCCTACACCCACTGACTGATTTAGAACTATACTTCTGCCTTTTATGTAGGGCAGTATTTTAGAAGGAAGGTTTTAGACAGTCTGCAGTGATGGTGTCTCAGTGGATGACTCCAGCCAAAGCCCTAACCTGAATTATGGAGAACAGCTCTATGACATAATCAGATAATGAGATAGCATCTCAGTGTAAAGAAAATGGGACATAATCTGGATGTGATTTTTCAGTTGGTAGAGCTCTATCCGATGACTCATCTTCCAGTGATGCTGAGAAATATGGTCTCAGAAGTCATGACGTCCCTTCATAATCACAATCTGTTTAATGGAGAGACAGTAGCAGGGTTGGCCAGCCCTTTGAGCAGGCATGTGAAAAGGGAAGCACAGTCCAATTACAGTCTTTACAGCCCCCCTCATTTAGTGCCTCAGATTTCCCCGTACACTGCAGAAGCTGGATGTTAAGTTGATTCAACAAATCTTTGCCCATTGACTGCACCCATCTCTTTTTGGATGTTATCTTCCTTGATGAAATTGTGCACCAAACAAATGTGTATGCTGAACAAATTCTGAGGGAGCAAGGAGGCACTCTTAGGCATCATTCTATGTCATACGGCTGGACTCCCACTTAACTTGGGGAATTGAAGAAGTTGCTGGGCCTGCCTTACCCTCAAAATGGGGGTAGGGATGAAGCCAATTGTACAGTCCTAGTGGTCTACTCGCAAGGTTTGGATAAGACCAAACTTCACATCTGTCGTGAGAAGATACTGATTTTTGCTATTGCAGCATATGCAACTTTTCAGTATTTTTGCTGTATTGCCCTTGAACCGTCCACACCATGACAGTTTGCTCACAATTTGCCAGGTTTTCAGAAATGTATATATCTGGAAAGAATATAGCCATTGATGAATCCTGCTGTAGGCAGTACATACTGAACAAAAGAGTTCCTTATGGCATAAAAATGTACATACTGTGTGCCAGATCTACTGCTTATGTATACAGCTTGAGATTGTATACAGGGAACGACTCCACTCTAAATCAGTCACAGAAAATATTTTGTGGTAGCTTGTCTTTATATTGACAACTTCTTTTCAGGAGTATAGCTATTGAGCAAGATGGTAAAAGCTGGCATTGTTAAATGCAGTACAGTTCGATGTCACTGCAAAGTAATCCCCATGAGATTGTTTGTAAGAAGCTCCAAAAATCCCAGAACTCTGCATTGTGTTCCAAAGAACTGCGTGAATTCAACTTTGAAGTATATGTGTTCACAAAAATTAAGGATTAGAGCACTTTCCTGATCACAGTTTGAAGGTCAATTGATTTAGTTCACAAAACCACCTGTATACTTGATTACAACAAGTACATGGGCAGAGTGGATAATAATGACCAGGTACGTTAGCCATACAGTCCAAGTTGTAAAACTCATGCATGGTATAAAAAGCTGTTTAACCACCTCTTCCAGATGGCAACACATAACGCATATGTTGTTTACGGTAAGGTCACTACAGAAAGACCAATGTCTTTCCTTAACTTTCACTTGACCATTATTGAAGGTCTCATTGCTGAAAAACAGTAGCCTCTATTTCATTTGCAATAGAGAACACTGCAAAACTGCAGGATCAGCTTGTTACTATCATATTCCTGCAACAGCCAGAAAGACTCATCTGTGTGTTCCCCAGTATGTTGACCTTTGAATGAAAGGTACATATGCTCATTCAGGGCCTCATTAACAAGAATCTGACACATCGTCATCAATGCGTCACATTTCTTTCGCTTCCCACACATCCCCTAACGGTGCCCTGGATACAAAATCTTTAGACAACAGAGATCCATGGCACACGTTTTCACAGCTGTGCAAGAATTTCTGACACTTTTGTTGGTGTTAAACTCACACATTGCTGGAGTAGCGTCATCAAACTGATTCAACTCCAGCAATGTGAAGAGTCTCCCATAGGAAAAAGACCTGCATCAATTTTACGCCTGCTCTGAGCAGTCAGTAACATTTTGATGCAGTGAAGTCACAGAATGATGCAGTGAAATGTAAATTTCACTGCATTAGATCTGTATGGATTTTTCTGTGGGAACGCCTACCCTGCATACATTATACCTGGTGCAAGTATAATGTGACACAGAGCTTTACAAACTGACACATTGGACCCAATGCTTTGGTTTGTAAATATGGAGCAGTGTAGTACATTGGTAGCTGCACCACTGCGCCAAAAAAAATAAAAGACTCAGCAGTGGCACAAAGAGATTGCAAATAAGGCCCTCATTTTGAAGAATGGGGCCTCAGAAGGCATTCTCGGACACCCCGAGCTTGCATCCATGAACTGAAAAGAGTTGGATTAAGCACAGGAAGTAAGCTAAAGGTCATGAAAGACACATAAGAGGTTAGCAAAGGTTCACTTAGCAAGTAGACAAAATGTAGTCAGGACTTTGAATGGCACAGAGACATGAATAGGTAGGAAAAGCTTAGGCGGGGTGTGTTTTAACAGGGATATCACATAGATGGAAAGAAGATAATCAAGATAGTAGGTATACTTGTGATGTCACTTCATCTCGAACAAAGAACTCTAATCCATCAGTCCTGCACTGACCTCTATAATCATTTTCTCCCTCCCTAAATTAAACCTATGAATCCAAACAATACAGAATGTAGGAGACAGGGTCCCACTCAATTGCTCACTATGAACACACAAGGAACCTCAAAGAGCTTTACAAGCTCCCCATCCACAGCTCTGTTCAACTCCTGACAGAAAAATTTAAAGCATTGCATAACACTACAACACTGGCCCAGGATATCTCAAAACACCTTAGATTTCAGAAATCCTCCAGAAACCTTTGCTAAGCTGGACCCCTACATACACACATTCCATGCATACAAAGCACCAACATAGGCAGTTGTGGCTTCTCCTACTTCCAGAAAGACTGGAATTGACCTAACCTACACATCTGCAGTGCTTGTAAAATTGTTGCATTTTCAACAAAGTTAAAGATTTGGCTCTTCAACTAGATAAGACCTTGGATCAGCACTGACTGCCTATGTGTTGGCAGCATGATACTCTCCTGGGTCATAGTACAGTTTACAAATGCACATAACATTACAGAGAACGTTACACGCATAAGTTATATTTGTGTCCTGTTTGCCACGTTCATCCTGCATCAGAAAATAGTAGATGCTCAGTTCACCATATGTATAGTGCACTACAGTCACAATACTGCACCTAAAGGTGGACAGGAGTTATGCCATGTTCTTACTGACTAACCTGTCTGTCAAAAGGCGATGTCATTTGTGGTTTGGGATGTGCTCCTTAGGAAACTTAGGATGGTTTTCCCCAGCATGTTTACCTTAGTTTCAAAGATAGATATGTTCATACAGTTTGAGAAATCTAGTCATCAATGTGGTCACCCCAAACGTACAACCACAAACTGGAAGAAGTTGGATTAAGCACAGTAAGTGAAGTATGGGTGTATAAAAGACACATCTTCCTGAGACTCATGTTGCTCTCATGGGAGCTGGTGATAAAGGATCATTACCCATGCATTTGGTAATGCTCATAATATTGACTGAGGCGGATACTTGACAAGTAGTAAAAACACCTTTTCATTTCTAAAGGTTGTTGAAATACTAACCATCAACATGTCTGGACATATTGGTTTCTGTAGGTTAGCTTGTGGTGTGTTTGTATGCAAGTTGGTTGATGGCTGGGTGAATGGGTTTTGATTGGTGCCTTAACGTGGCTTTCTGGCTTACCTTCAGTAATCTTGGCTTTAATATACAGATACTGTGATTAGTATTTGTTCTTTGCAGCTGGCACTTCTGTAGGAGCCAAGCCAACCAATGTACGAGGTGTGTTAACTTTAAAAACTAGGGGCCAGATCTATATCCTGTTGGTAAGGATACTCCATTGCAATGGTGTTAGAGTACCTTACCACCACAATAATGGTCCACCTTCCCAATATATATGCAGGCAGGCCATTGGTGTGACCATGGTGGAGCCTACTCAATCTCTGTTATGCTTACATTACATCAGTGGCCCAATGAGGCAAGAGTCATTAGATACTGACGTCTATGTCCATCCACCTAATTTAGATAGGCAGACACATAGGTCAATTTTAACTGCATGTCAAAGCAAGGAAAACTCTACTGGTAAGAGAAAGTAAAAACTGTCTAATGCCCCTCTCGTAATGGGAGCTAATTCCCTTTGTGAGGAGGGCATTTCTGTTATTTTCAAAAAGAAAATATGGCTTTATGATTTTATTTTTTGACAATAAAAAATAAGGTTTAGTGCTGAGCTCCATCATGTTGATGGAGCGATGCATCAAACTTGAAAAAGACATTGACAGGAACCGCCGTCATTGCAAATCCTGCCATTGATTTTGAAATGATAACCTGCTGGGCAGTGATTTCTATAATTTGGCAGGCATAGTAGTCTCACCCTGGATGATTGTAATTCCTATGCCAGGCCAAAGGAAAATGTTCCATCCGCCAAAATATAAACCTGGCCATTTGTGAGAACCACTCTCTTTACTATTCTCTTTTGTAGTCAAGGTGTTGTAACTTTTATTGATTCTGCTCACTTTCCCGTTATGTTTTGTTTTGGACATTTCTGGAATCTCTGGAGATCCACAAATTGAACATAGCATTCTTATGTGCCTCCACATAAAAAAGGAATGCAATTTTTGTTGGGGGCCCAGTTCCATGATTGCAGAGGGTAAAATAATGCAACATGAGCACATCAGATTTTTCCACTATAAAGTGGCCCATTTTCTACAGTGTGAGAATTTTCCTCAGAATGTAAGGAACTTGAATGTTGTGAGCATGGTTTTAGGTTTGCAATGGCTTTTGGATAAAAGTACCTCATAAGCGCCATGCTCATAATGCACCGCTGAACTTCCCTGGTTCTCTAGTTTTCAGAAATGTGCAGGGTCACTAGGTTTCCCTAGTTGCCGGCTGAGCTAGGACCTATACACACAGCTACCCACATTGGAAAAAGAGACACAGTTTTCAGTGGAAAAAGTTGATGTGTCCATGTTGCGTTATGGGCCCCTTCCTTGTTGTGGGCACTAGGCCTGCTCACAATTGAGATACCATTTTGATCCAGAGACTTGGGGAAATGCTAAATTGTAGGAAATATGTGCTTCCCGGCAGATTCCCAAACTTTTCATCACAGAAATGTGAGAAAAATGTGTGTTTTTAGTCAAAGTTTGAAGTTTGTAAGGGCTTCTGGGTAATATAAAATGGTGAAAGCCACAAAAGTCACCCCACCCTGGATTCCTACAGGTGTCTAGTTTTTAACAAAATTCAAATTTGCTAAGTTTCCCTAGATGCCGGCAGCTGGCCCAAAATCCTGTTACCAACATTGCAGTCAGGGTCAGTTTTCAGTGGAAAATGATGTGTCCATTTTGCGTTTTGGGCTCTTCCTGTCATGGGCACCAGGCCTACCCCAGCAAGTCAGGTACTGTTTTTATTTGTTAGTACCAATTAGATTTCACTGTATTTTTGCTTTCAAAGTGTAAGCCAGTGTGTAAGAAAGAAGACATTTTGCAAAATGTCCTCTTAATCACATGGCAGTGTACATACCAACAACTCAGAGACCACTCCTTCTAAACTCTATATCTAGTGTCTATTTCATTTCAGAAATATATAGGTTTAATGATACCCATTTTTCACTCTATATAGTTTACTAAATGAATTGCTCTATCTTCAGAACACAATGAAAAAACATTGTAAGGTACAGCACAGTTTTTGGCTCTTGGCACCTCTGGTTCTTGGACAACCTACGAACTCTATATATCTTGCAACCAGAAGAGTGTAGCAAATGTAATGGTATATATTTTTTTAAATTTAAATCACCATTTGTGACAAGAAGTTAAAAATGAAAACTTTGTCACAAATTGCTGTTTTCCCTACTCGTTTTCACTTTCTTTATTTCAACAGTTCATTTTTGCTGAATTCTGAATTTTGTCTACTTTTCAGAAATCTTTAGTTTTCCAGGATCACCCGTGGGTTTTCTACCAGTTCCCACCACAAACTGGAAGATGCTTGAATGCAAAAAATAAGGAAAAATGGGCTACTGCTTTGAAAAATGCCAAAGCTGTTGTAAAATACATTTTTTTTCATTAAGCTCTGCAGGTTTCTCAAAGCTGGGAAATAGTGACTTTAGCACAGCAAACCTTTTGCTGATGCTATTTTTAGGAAACAAAAATGACACTTTTTGCAGGGGCACTTTTTCCTATTTGTTTACAAAAAGTAAAAATGTAGCTATATCTTGGCTATGTTCCTGGTCCCCTCCAAGGGAATCTACAATCCCTGGATACCTATAGAATCCCCAGGGTGCTGGAAAAAGGGACACAAAGTTATGGAGGCATCAGCACAAAGTAACCTAAATAGCTAAAAAGGACTCAGCACTAGGTTGAAAAGAGCCCCAGCAGTTAAGGGGTAAACGGTTATACAGAGAAAGGAATTTAGAATCATAGTGAAAGGAGTGAAAGGAGTGAGCATATTTTAGCCGAACAGTCCAAAAGAAACAGACACAAAATGGCAAATTTTGTCAATTCACTTTAACATTCTGATTTGACCATGTATTCAAGGGTAACTTGCTTTTTGGCAAACACTTGCATCAGCTCTTTTCTAGGAACTGTTCTATGTCTGCCTGAGAGAATATCACAACTTTTTTTAATCAATTATCAAATACATCTTGTCATAGTCAACACGAAAACAGCTGGGTCCCGAAAAGCACATGGAATATTACATCCTTCAGATTTAAGAAACGTTTGCTTCTTTTATATGCATATTTAAAAAATGTATGTCCTGGTTAACGGCATTTACTTGCTCTAAAATTGGCATTTGTGAAAATGTTTTTGAAAACAGCCTTACCCTTAACAGTTACAAGCCTGAAATAGATAAGTATACCAAAGTCAAGTTTAGTTATGAGTAATACGTTTTATGCGAGTACTGATTTACAAAACCACAAACTGAAGCAGGCTACTATTGCAATGCATTATAGACATCTCCAAAAAAAGGTACAGAGAATGGTTTTATAGCTATTTATCACTATGGTATTTAGGCACCAATAAACTGGAAGGTAAAATCATGTGCCTCAATTCCGGATTGCATCAGTCTTGCATGCCACCTTTCAAGCTGATATAAACTCTCATTATGAGTGGGTGGGATTTAAGGATCAGTAATATCGCACACAGGCCCTTATTTACCAGGCCCGTGACGTGCCGCCCTGCGCCACTGGGAAAGGGCAGAAATGCGATGTATCTAAAAGATGCAGTACATTTATGTCCTCTCCACCTGCGCTGGTGCACAAATTGTTGCCTAGCGACAATGCAGGCACCCTTGCACCATGGTGAAAGGATGTCTGCCTTCCGGGGATGATTGTTTTTGTGCAGGAAGGAACACCTTCCTGCACAAAAACAATCACAAGACAAGAGGTGTTTTCCTCCTTCAAGGAAACAATGGGGAGAAATAAAGGTATTTCTTCCCGTAGTAGCATTCTTACACCACCCCTGAGGTGTCGAAGGAATCTGATGCATTCCCAGACTTGAAAATCTGGGAATGCATTGGATTTCTTCGGGTTCCAAGAATGTTTTGTGGTAACACCCCAAGCAACACCCATGGAATGTCTCTCTCACGCAGTGTTATGCATGAAAGGGATCCATATTTACAAGGCCATGAAAGCCACACAAGGTTGGCTTTGCGTGGCCTTGTAAATATGGGCTGGCACACTGCACCACCGGAGCATAAAAAAAATATGACTCTCCCGTGGTGCAGTGTGCTGCTAGGGCCTTGTAAATGAGGCCCCAGTGTTATCGAATATGGAGAAGATCTGTATTTATCTCCTGGTATTACCAGGGATCTCAGGTTGATTCCCTATACTACAGGAGATGATGCAAAATAATATGCTGCAGCCCATGTTTCTGGAATAAGCATTAAAACAAAGGTTCTCCCAAGTGGCAGGTATTTTTAATCTTGCTTTTTGAAACCCCCCCCACTCCTATTCACTAACCATCATTGTTATAGTCATAATAAGTGCTCCCTCACAGTTTGCAGCACACCTTGTTCCAAAATGGAGCAGGAAGGATCTGATGATGAAACATGCCACCAACAGGTAACCCTGGTGGGTGAAAGTTTTTTTTGAGAAAAATAATTCATTTTTCTGTTTCCCTTTCTTGGAGAGTTGGTTTTTGACACAGATATGAGCCAGGATTCTGCTATGTGGTGTATATAACTTTATAGTAGGACAAACCATGGCTCCTATCTTATCTCTCAACTCCCTTTCAGAAGTATATGATTTCTACTGCGGACAGCGATCTTGAAAGTATGACTTGGGTGATCTGTCTCACCTTAACACATGTAAGATGTCAACTGAAGCAAAACTACATCACTCTTTGCTCCTGTGGGACTAGCAACTTCCGTTATCAGCACCACTGGAAGATCTAGGCCATCAATCATTTCACACCAACAGTGGCAAATAGCATATGCAAACTATTTTCACCAGTTATTTCTTCCATTTTACATTGGTTTGCAAGCCTTGATGCTAAATTGCGGATGAAAAAAATGAGCAAGCAAAATTAGTGCTCACCTCTTAAGAGTCACAAATTGTAACAAGTTTAAAAGGATGCTAAATTCATTTGTTCCTGTTTTTCTGTTTTGCAGCAACTTCTAAATGAGGTCCGCCAAGAAATGAGGTGTGAGGGTAGTTGGTGAAAAATGACTTAGGGGGTGATTCCCGCCGCCCGCCAAGCGGGAACCGCCAGAAGACCGTACCGCGGTCGAAAGACCGCGTCGCTCATTCTGAGTTTCCCGCTGGGCGGGCGGGCGACCGCCAGAAGGCCGCCCGCCCGCCCAGCGGGAAACCCCCTTCCACGAGGATGCCGGCTCCAAATGGAGCCGGCGGAGTGGAAAGGGTGCGACGGGTGCAGTTGCACCCGTCGCGATTTTCAGTGTCTGCATAGCAGACACTGAAAATCTTAGTGGGGCCCTGTTACCGCCAGGCTGGCGATAAGAACCAGGCTGGCGGTAAGGGAGTCGGAATCCCCATGGCGGCGCTGCCTGCAGCGCCGCCATGGAGGATTCCATAGGGCAGCGGAAAACCGGCGGGACACCGCCGGTTTTCCGTTTCTGACCGCGGCTGTACCGCCGCGGTCAGAATGCCCATGGATGCACCGCCAGTCTATTGGCGGTGCATCCGCGGTCCCCTACCCTGGTGGTCTCGGACCGCCAGGGTAGGAATGACCCCCTTAGTTGGCTGACAGAACAATGATATCTTGTTGAAAGATTAAGATGACTTTTCTATATTAGCTGATACATTACGTCCAGAATAAGTTAGAATAATGCTGAGAGAGCGTACCTTAAGTATTACATATATTAAATGTGAAATGCTCATATAAATGCCTAACAATGTTGCATATGAAAAACGCCCATAAATATTAGTTGCTTAGTGTGTATTCTCAATATGATTATAAGTGTGAAGTTACTATTGTGCACATAAACTAATGTCGAATATAAGAAATAATTGCTTGCACCATGATTAATTGAATATATTAACGCTTACGAATATTGTATTTGTATGAAAACCCATAAGCCTTAAGTTAGCGTGAGTTGAAGATTTTTAGCTGTGTAGCTCTCCTATTAAAAGCATATTTTCTGTTTTTCAGTGAGCCATGACCCAGCGTTTGTTCCTTTTCTTTGTTTTATGTTGCCAACTCATCCTGTTCCCATCCGCATGCTAGCTGCCTTAGTATAAGTTTTATACAGAATTTGAAACAAAAAATATACCAAAGGAATGTGCAAGGCCATTTGACCATGGATAAAGAAGCTCATGACCCGAGAAACGTGCCAAGATGATGACACGACACTCGGATGTGCCACCTACGAAGACGTCAATTACGAAGACCAATCAAAGTGTTATAAATTATCGTGGGGTGACAATTTGGATTACCTAATGTATAATTTGATAGGTTAAAGATAGTGGGGTATAGCGAATATCCAATAGAATTTTGGGGGAAGGTATTGCGAAAAAGGGATAAAAGCTCATGACACAGAAGAGTCGAAAAAAACTAGGTAGGGAATGCTATTGATTTTATCCAGAATCTCTGTCACTCTGTTTGGTGACTTTGAGACTTAATAAATTATCCTCACCCATTATTGTCTTCATACTTCTCCTCCTTAAGAGGGAAGTGTCCCCTCTCCACTAGACTGAGTTAGATTGATGGCGATATGACTGATGGCCTGAAGGCGAAGGCTGATCCTGTGTGCTGACTTAATCCTTGGAGGGTAATTATGACAATGCTATTGTAATTTGTCTATTTGCTTTTCCTTTCTAGGTACCAACTGCTGTATTTTTGATTAGAGACCATAGTTTAGATGTTTTCCAAATTGGTGTTCTAAATTATTTTGCATGAAGTCCAACATGCCAATGCTAATTAGAGGCTAGGTTAAGTAAATCACCCTGACTGACACAAACTAACATGACTGACATTATGCCATGCTGAATAAAGACTTACACGATATTCTATGTGTTCCGATCTATGTTTACTTTATGTTATGCTCTCCTATTTGTAATTTTTGCATTAATGAAGTCCTATTACAGTTACCATATTGTGACTATGCTTATATGTTTCTTGGTTTTGAGATTGACACTTTGCTAGTAGATTGTAATCAATAGGGAATAAAACTCATAAAATGCTATCACAAGGTGTGGTTATTCATGGCTGAAAGGTCATGGTTGTGTCGAAAATTTGATTAATGTCTTTATCCAAAGTAAGGTGTATTGTGGTGATAAATATCAGCGACCTTATTGATATATTACTCGACATATTGATTAGTTATCTTGTTCTACGGTGTCTCACCACTGGATCAAAAGATTCATCGGCCTAAAACGAGTCCTGATGTGTATAAAATTAACATAGAGGGACGCATTAACAATGCCATTGTAATGTTTCGCATGCTGATACTAAAGGAAAGTTGGCAGTTTCTACTGTAACTGTAGCATTGATGCAAGACCGCATGTAGCATGTTTTCAAATGTATTTCGGTACCAAATTTAAGATTTGAGGAAAGATGGAGGGTCATTCATTTTATGAAAAGTGCAACATCTACATTGTTCTCTTTTTGGAAACTTCCTTTTCCATTAATGTAGTCCTTTTTCTACCTTTATAGCTAAGGAAGAACTTCTTTACTTAGATTCTTGCTGAAGTGGCATGCTAGTGGATATGTAACCTGAATGACTGTGTTTATGATTGATTTCTTTGACATTAAATTATATGCTCAGGCCAGAAGACAAAGGGCCAGATTTATACTTTTTGATGCAAAACTGCGCAAACACAGTTTTGCGTCAAAAAGATTAGCGTTGCCTAGCACCATTTTTTAATGCCACCCATGTGTCATATTTATACTATGACTCTGGGTGGCGCTAAGAATAGGTTAGAGTGTTTTGTCCTGACGCTAACCATTGCCCCTTGTCGTAAGGCAAAATGACGTTAACGCAAGAAAAATGACTCTAATCCACTTTACGATATGTAAACACGTTGCAAAATGGAAATGTGCCATTTTTGCCCGCAATAGCGTCAAAAAGTGACGCTAACGGAGCAAACAGTGCAAAGGAGAGGCAAGATGGATCCACAAAGCCAGGAGAGACCCCAGGAAGACCCCAGACAACCAGGAACCAGCCAGGAGGACATTAACAAGACCCAGGGGAGAGACAAGAAAAAGAAGTGTTGCTTCAGCACAAAAGAGCATGAAATACTGGTGATTGAGGTGGCGGAGCACCAACATCAACTCTTCATCACCTCTAAATTGCCAATTGGAAGGAGAGAGGCAATTTGCCAGGAGATTGTGGACAAGATTAACAGTGTGGCAGAGGTCAGGAGAACTGTCACTGAGTGCAAGAAACGCTGGTATGACTGTAAGCGGAGGGCAAAGGAGAAAATGGCAAGGAACAGGAACACAGCACTGCAGACTGGAGGTGGGAGTCCAGCACCACAAGAGGACCTGGACAAGATGGAGCAGATGGTTGCAGCCGTCATCCCGAAAGAAATCATCACTGGTATCACAGGACAGTGCAGACTACCAGGAAACAAAACACCATGCCAAGGTTGCTGGAAATCCTGAAGCAGACCAGGAGGGTAGGGTACAGCGTAAAACTGGTCGGGTGTGGCAGGCCAGCTGGTATTGTCAGAATGTAAACTAGAGGACAATGCCCAGTATCAGGCCATTGGCTCAAGCAGGCATTCCCTATTGACAACATTTACCACAACTACCTATGCTGTGTGTGCTGGTCAATTAGGGAATGTCATTGAGGTGCCCATGGAACAAACACACTCGAAATTAGGGTTCAGTATGACTACGTGATCAATCCCCATCAATCCCTATCCAAGTGCAACTCCTGTCAACTGGTCATGCCCACAGACTCAATAACCATCAGGCACTTTCACATACATTATTATGTACACAGCAGTAATCTCATACCTGTGCTGGCCATCCCTGGGTTTAGCCCTGTGCCTATGTCACATTAGCTGCAATGCCACCATGCCACATCTCAGGTATCATACTACAAAGACAACTGCATTGAGGGGGAGGACATATGTGTGTAGGAAGGCGAACACACCCGCACAGTCACAAGAGGAAACGGAACTCTGCAGGTCCATCAGTGCAATGCAATGTAACACACATATGCAAACATCAACATGAGAAAATACCAATGGTAACAAGTGCATTGCCTCCTGGACATGCCATGCATTGTGTGGTGCTACCGCACAATGCACCGCATAGGTGTATGTGAAAAATGAAAGACTGGGACAGGGCCATATTGTTATATGTGGTGCTGTGGCATTAGCACACCAACATTAAATGCACGGCCTCACCATACAAATGGAAGCAGAGGGAGGGTTGATGGGGACAAGAAGGTGGCAATCCACATATTGGAAAGAACCCACACCTAGATGATGTGATGCAGACAATGGCCCAAACTGCCCTTCACTACATGTGACATGCAGGTGGAGCAAAGGACTGAGAGACTGCAAGCATTAATGACAGGAACAATGTATGGGAACCAACATAACAATGTACCACCAACATGAAGACAATGATGTCACATTACAACTGGCACAACACAGACAGACTAAGGGGGTCATTCAGACCTTGGCGGACGGCGGAGGCCGTCCGCCAAGGTACCGCCGACAAATGACCGCACTGCGGTCAAAAGACCGCGGCGGCCATTCAAACATTTCCGCTGGGCCGGCGGGCGCTCTCCAAAAGAGCGCCCGCCGGCCCAGCGGAAATGCCCCTGCAACGAGGACGCCGGCTCAGAATTGAGCCGGCATAGTTGCAGGGGTGCGACGGTTGCAGTTGCACCCGTCGCGTATTTCAGTGTCTGCAAAGCAGACACTGAAATACTTTGTGGGGCCCTCTTACGGGGGCCCCTGCAGTGCCCATGCCATTGGCATGGGCACTGCAGGGGCCCCCAGGGGCCCCGCAGCACCCCCTACCGCCATCCTGTTCATGGCGGGTTTCCCGCCATGAACAGGATGGCGGTAGGGGGTGTCTTAATCCCCATGGCGGCGGAGCGCGCTCCCCCGCCATGGAGGATCAATGGGGCAGCGGTAAACCGGCGGGAGACCGCCGGTTTACCCTTTCTGCTCGCGCCTGAACCGCCGCGGTCAGAATGCCCTTGGGAGCACCGCCAGCCTGTTGGCGGTGCTCCCGTGGTCGGTGACCCTGGCGGTCACCGGCCGCCAGGGTCAGAATGACCCCCCAATTGTACAATATCTCATTGCAGAGGACGATGGCTCTCCTGTGGATCTGCCTGACATGGTTTACGCTGATGTCCTGGATGACCAGCTGACCACCAGACACCACCGTCTGTCGCATAAAGGAACATTCATGTAGCAGCCATCCCAGAGGACCCACCCACCACCTCAATATTACGACCTGCCAGCTCAAACACAGCTGCGGACTCTGATGACACAGGGGCCACCTTTGAGAGGACAGTAGTGGGAGTCCAGCGGGAGCTGGCCAAGGAGGTGCGGGTGGGTTTGCAAACTATGGCAGCAAGCCTTGAGGGTATGTGCATGTGCATGATAACGGCCACAGAACTGACAACAGCCAAACAAGGCACACAATCCCCAGTGCATGGTGTCCAACAGTGAGTGAGGGTCCTAAACACTGCCGTGAGGGAGTTGCCACAACACCTGCCCTCCTAATAATGCTGCTGCATGCATGACAACAAGCAGGACTCCATGCACCGGGAACTGGCCTCCCTCAGGGCAGACATGGCTGCCTACCACAGGCATGTTGCTACCATACTCAATAATTAGCAGCTCCTCCTTGCTGAAGTGATGCCATATATAGTTCCACAGATGGCTCTGCCAAGAATTGGCCACTGAAGTGTGTGTGGCCCCTCAACCCCACCACCACCACCATCATGGGCAGAGGAGACAACGCACACATCAGAGGATGAAAATGTGGAACAGATCATCTTCATCCCTAGAAGTACCATGGCACCAACCCATGCCACATGGGCAGTGGTTTCCCTTTGTCCTGTGCTTGACAACGTGCCACTGTTGCTACAGTTGGTGACATGCACTCTTCACTGACACACTGTTAACCTTTCCACTATGGACTGCAATTATCTCTCACTACTCCATTGGCAATTCATGTTCCCCTGCACTGAATGACACTTCACCTCAGTACGTCCAATGACATGTCCCTCAACCCTGCACTTGTGTTGTGTCACAATAGAATGGTTTACACTAACTGGGTCACAGACCTGGACAATGTAAATATTGCACCACAGCACTTTAGCACTTTAAAATAAACAGCACCTACACAATCACTCTACTTTGCTGGAGATTTGTGATACGTGTAACATGTCTATAGTCTATAGTTTAGCTCTGCTCAGTTTAGCAGTGTTGACATGAACTTCAGGCTGCAGGCAGTCATCCCACAGTGCCCAACATCCCAACACATGATCCAAACAATTACAGCTTAAAAAGCACACATACCTATCCAATACATGGGAACCATAGTCACATTGAGTGGTGGGTACATTGAATGGTAGATGCATTGAGAAGTAGATTTGTTGTAGCTGCCAATGTGACAGCTCAGTTGGAAGTGGGAATTAACATTTCAAGAGAGGGATCTGGATGCAGGATGGACTCCCAAGGCCAACAGACAATTGGCAGTGTACACTCATGCAAAGACCCTGAGCCCCAAGCATATGACACGTGCAGTAAGGGAGTACCCAAAGTTGTATTATATACGTATGGAACTGAACTTAAAACTATGTAAAACACCTATATTAACCTAATCTATCCTACATATACATTACCCACAACTGGCCCTAACTACCCTATGCTAAGCTTACTTAACGCATTTAACAACACGCTCTAAACATTGGCTCCCCCGCCCCCTTATATGACGAGACACATGCAGGACAACATATACTAACCTAAACATATACTACCTAATCCTAAACAAATATATATATATATATATATATATATATATATATATATATATATATATATATATATATATTATTTTTTAACACAAAAGCCCCAACATTAACCTCCACCCACCCACCCACAAACTAACGTAATAATATGAAAAAACACCCCCAAACCTACTTATCATATCTAAACAATTACCCTACTATAAACTATCACTAACCCCCTGAAACCCACTACAAAATGTGATGAGGAATGAGGAGGGAGGGGACTGAACTAGGGGTGAAGGGAAGCAACAGTTCAGAGGTTGGCCCTCCTGAGTGTCCTCTTGATGGCCTTCATTATCTTTGTATTGCAGTCCACATCCTCCAGCTTTTTGAGGACCTGTTTCATGTCCCTCTGGAGCTCCTTTATTGCTGACATGCCCTTTGCAGCAGGCGTGCTGTGGTGCTGATTTTGATGGCGCTGCAGGTGGGGCATATATGAAGGTGGTGGCTGTGGTCTCCTTTGAAGGTGTGGTGCTTGGTCAACTCTTTGGGGCCAATGCGGGTCCCCCTTTGCTGAATGCCTGACATTCCCCTGTGGCTCGCTCTTTTCAATAGCGTTGTGCCATCTTGTGGTACCCAGACTCCACATCCAATATATTGCGATATCGCACTGCCCTCTTTTGGAATACCCTGAGTTATGCAGCATCCATGTTAGCAGCTGTAAAATTGAGACAGGCAACCATCAGTGTCATCATTGTGTGATTTATGTACAGATGATACTCTAATGCTGTATTTGCACATACAGTCCAGCCAGATATTACAATGTCCCTGAAGAATGTAATGGCAACGCTGCCTACCCCTCATGTCATTTACACCAAAGCACAACAAGAGTTGGACCAAATAAAGTAATGTGTGCATTGATTTAGTGCAATGTGCCACAATGCAAAGGCAGCAACTGCTTCACATGGGCCCGACTCACTAATCTTTATAATCTGAGTCAAATTCAAAGCACACAATACCAGTGACCAGTAGATGTAATTGGCACTATGGTATGCAGTTGCTAATCAAAAGGGGTCAGTGTTGTTTGGGACACAAGCAAGCCTGAATGAGATGACTGTCATCTACACTGCGACCATCACATCTACCTACATATATGTTGTTCCCCTACTCCTGTGCCTCAGGGGGAATGGGCATGCAATACATCATCACAACTGTTGAGGTCAACCACATAGGCATGTCCACTTATACATGGACACCCATCAACACCTGATCTGCCAACACAATTCCCAAAACATCAATATTGATGCCGGCACATGTCTGGCCTTGACCTGCATGCACACCTATTACATGCCACATAAGTGTCACGTAAATGGAGTACAACCTATGGGGCCACATGCTGGGAGACAGTTACCCATATAGTCCTACATGTACATTACAATTCAGGGATGCACCAATTTGTGTGGATAACTGGTGCATCACTGTGTTGTAAGAATGACGGTATGACCCAGTGCCAATATACTGACACTGGTGCACTTCTAAGTCAAATGTGGGCCTACATGTGACTTCTAATCACCTTGTTCACACGCTGTTGCCTATTGCACAGCACAAGACTCCTAAGATATAACTCTCTGCTTGTGAATGGGTAACCCTTGTACGGGACACTATGTCACCATCCAGCCTACTAAGATATCCGATCACGTGCCAGCTCATCATATCTTACAATGAGTGCAACACACAAGAGTCAATCACACAATAGTCGCAATCACTACACAGGACAGATATTATCACACTTACCGGATACATCTGTGTCCTGAAATCTTGCCACTTCTCCGATGGTATAGGGGGCAGGTCCACCTGTAAGACATAGATGGAAATATATGCCAATGTCGTATCACTGTACATACGAGTGGACAACATTTCACAATGTGTAACATTTTATATGAGTGAGCTAGTGATCTTGCATGAAGACAGTACAACAGAAATACCACTGCAAACTCACATTAACACTGACACTCCGATGAGTGAGAGTCACACATCTGCACAAATGCACTGGCCCAACAATCGTGTTGTGCTAAACCTTACAACAACCATATGTGGCTAATCAATTTAGGATTGTACTCCATGGCATGATTTGCATTTGGGTGAAAATTTCCATGGCACTTCCCTGGTGCACTGCAATACAAGTGACTCAGGTATTGTGGCTTGTGCATCAAGGGACACTGAGTTACTGTTTGATGGACGTGTGGCTCAATTTTCAGTCTGCAATTATCATGCCTTCAGTCGTCCATGACAGATATGGCACAGTTATGTGTTGGTAACAAATGCCCCTTTGGCAGTGTCCCTAAGCCGGGTATGCCCCCTTTGCCAACATAATCGCAGGGATCATGTGTGTGTAATGATGACAATGTAGTTCTAAACATGGATTACCCACTTTGCTGTCAGGATCTAGTGAAATAGTGTATGCTGATGGCGTCTTACCTGATCATCATTGACTGAATGCGTGGGCACAGCTGTTGTCATGGCACCTGAAATGTGTGACTAAGGGCCACATGTACGAAGATCAGGTTTTGGGAGCTGCAAATTGTGAGACTCACAAAAATCCGATGTACAACACGGTAAATGACACTGTTTGCAATTCACAATGGGGTAGCAAATTACCTACCTCATGAATATTCATGAGATAGGTCTCGATTTGCAAACCCATAGGCAATGGCGGCACTCACACGGATGGTGGCCTTCTGGGGTCAGCAGACCACCATGTCTGTGACTGCTTTTAAATAAAGCATTTTTTTTAATGTAGCCTGTTTCCAGTAAGGTTAAACAGAATGCATGTCAAAAACAAAAGTTATAACTTTTATTTTCATTTTTTCAGAGGAGGCAGTGGCTCCAAACCACTGTTTTTGCATGCATTCACAAAGATGAAGGGGTCCCATGGGGACCCCTTCCCTTTTGCAAATGGTTTGGCACCAGCTTGAAACTGGTGGTAACTGCAATTGTTTTGTGACGGCATTTGCAGTCACAAAACAATCATACATCGGACTGTGACTCGCACATAGGAAGGGAACATCCCTTCCTAAATGCAACTCGCAAACCCTGTTTTGTGAGTCAGTAATCTGATTGCCGAATAGCAAAATTGGGTTTGTGCATTGGAAAATGCATTTTTTCTCATCGAAAACGGCCCAATTCTGCAAAATGAGCCGTTTGCTTCGATAAAAAAGAGCTTCCTACATGTTGCCCTTAGTGATAGTTGTACATAACTCAACAAACCTGTGACCTGCATTGTTAACATGTATAGACATGTGGACTCCATCTCAGTACTGGGACACTAACACTTTGTTCTGGTTGCATTCAACCTGGCCACATACAGTACATTGCATGCAGCACGCCAACACATCTGCTACTGTCACTCAGGACCATTCTACAGTACACATTTGTCAATGTGATACTCACCAACAAGGCCACCGATCACCACACCCAGGTGGTCCAGCAGATCTTGCTCTCTGGCCACCAGGTCAGCCCAATGATGCTTTAACTGATGCTCATTCTGGCTGGTATAGTACACCCTCTTCAGGTGGTGGAGCACCTCGCCCCACCACAGCTGCCTTACCACTGTGTGATACCCCTGTATAACCTAGCCACCCATCTCGACCATCATGGGTAGGAAGTGGCACACCAGCCACACAAAGCCCACAAGCTCCTCCTCCCCATCTGTGTCAGCCTTGCCCTTCCCGACATGTCCCTCAAACACAAATTCAAAAAGTTAATATTTAAAAAAAGAAAAGAAATGAGAATAAAGGAAACTTACTGCCCAAACTTAAGAACCCCAACTAATCCAACTAATCTAACACCCAGACAGACACCCGACAGTACAAGTACAATATGAAGGGCACTAAACTACACAAAATCACACACACTAGTACAAGTAACAAACAGATTTCACGACAGACATAACAAGTGAGACACCACAAGATACAATATTCAAAATCAACACACCAGGAACACACAAAAGACAGCCACACAGTCAACAAATGCACAGACTGTAAAGTGAAAGTGAAAGTACACCCACTGTACCATGCCTGTAAACAGGATTTTCCTATTACATCACTTCCTGGCCCCTTGCGGCACATTTTATGTCATGCATGTATTTTTTTGATGCATACGATGTTTGCATGAATTTTGTTTGCCGCATCACCCACATGTGCGGCAATATACAACGCATTAACTGTATACTTCAATTTCAATGGATAGCCACATGAGTGTGGTGAGCGGGTGGAATTCATGCTAAGGGCCCCTGTATGGTTAGTTTGCGTTTACGGGTGTTTTCGATGCGTTTGCGTCAACATTTTTTAATCTATCTGAGATTGCGTCATTTTCTAATATTTAACATGGATGCACCCTGTATCAACATGAAGATAGGATGGTATGGCCTGCACTAAGTAACATAGCGTTTGGCCACATGTGATAGAGCATGCTACTTTGTGATTTGGTATGAATGGTCTGTAACAACAATGTGTGTGTTTCTGAAGAAACGGCATGCAATACTTTGGACGTCATGCAAATGTATGAATGTGTACCAAATGTGTATCTACATTTGATGGCAATCAGTGATCTACAACAGTCATGGTATGTGTTTGTACCTTGTGTTGACTCATGTGATGTGTGTAGTTGTTTGACTTAGGGGACATTACATTTCAGATGACAAACAAAACTCAGGTATCATTGTGGATGTCTGATGAGTGATATGTAGGATATATTAATCCTCATATGTTATTAATTGTTGGTTATGAGTTCATGGTGACTTGTGTGTGGACTACATAAATGTCAGACATGTGTACATGTTTGGTACATACTGTGTTTGAGACACTGTGTCTAATCTCCACCCATAAAATGTTCGGCACATGTCAGTTTGACTCATTACAATTAGCTAAGTTACTTGTGTTGCTGTGGTGGACCTGCTGCCCTGGCTGCATGTGTTCACATATTTTCAGATGTCCGTTCCACAGAAGTGTCCAGTCCAAGTGTGTGGGCATGTATACCCTGTGTCAGGATTGGGCTCTATGGCAGTGGCTGGACTGATTTCCTGTGATGGACTGCACAGGGCATGTGTTGTGAACATTACTTGTCATACGTGGAGCAATCATGCTATCCATTGTCACAAATGATGCCCCCTTATCACACAAGCTCCTTGCAGACATTGCAAGTGTAACACTTAGTAATGTCAGGGGTTTGTTCATACTTTCCTGTACTTCTGATATTTCACATCCACTGCCTCATGTATGGGGCCCTTATTTACCTTATTATTGGAGATGTCATAGTTGGGTGTCATGTGCTACAGCTGACCATGTTGACGATGTGGATGTGACTCATATGTTGTGGTCCATTGATTGTGTCCTTCATATGTGACATTCAAGAGATGAGTATTTTTTAAATGGGTGTGATGTTTGCTGTACAATCATACGCATCACATGTGATGTTGCATCAGAAGTAGTCAGATTTGTCTTTGTAACATGATCCCTGTGGTAATACTCACATTCCTAAGGTACATGTGATGGAGAATGAAGACACAAGAGCAGGACTGTGTGATCAAGTAAGGTGTTTATTTACATATCTCAACAAAGTGTGTAGAGTGACTAATAAGTGAAAATGTTGTGTACAATTTGCTGTCTGCGGCGCATTCCTGCAGCTGTGTTCTGCTGTTTCCCCTCATTTTCCCTGCCACCATCCTCCTCCTCCTCCTCAGACAGTTCTTAGTCCAGTTCATATAATGGGATGTTCATCCTCACACAAATGTTGTGCAGGATAGCACAGGTCAGTATTATTTTACACACAATCTATGGGGCATATAGGACGCTGCCTTCTGTGATGTCCAAGC
Organism: Pleurodeles waltl; assembly: GCF_031143425.1. Classification (NCBI taxonomy): domain Eukaryota; kingdom Metazoa; phylum Chordata; class Amphibia; order Caudata; family Salamandridae; genus Pleurodeles; species Pleurodeles waltl. Next base: position 1,304,910,556 of record NC_090445.1, read on the forward strand.
ACCTGAATCTGGACTTCAATATGCCGAAAGTACTTTCCACAATAGTGCATGTCCTCTGATATGCCTCATTATAGGCACGCTCTGCTGCTCTGCTTTGGTTGGGGAATGGGGTCATGATCCATGGCTGGATCCCATAAACCTGATCCACTGCAAAAGATAATAGGGACAAGTATTTTGTTAGTGTTTGCAACAGGAATGTCATGTAGCATGGCAGTTGATCTCTTGTATTGTCTGTGACTCACATGTGTTTGTGGTATTGTGTGAGTTCCTGGGCTTCTGTGAGGTATTCTCTGCACTGGGTTGTTTGACATGACAACTTGTGTTTGGCTCATTGACCTGGGATCTATGATTTGGTTTCCGAACTGTTGGTCAGTATGTATGTACTATACGTTGTGTAGTGTCCCACATGTTTCAGTGTGCTTTCACTGGAGGGGACATGATACATCAATACACACTATGGATTCAGATGTGGTGGTAACATGGTTGCAATACATGGCCTGGACATCCCATTTAGACATATGTCATTACAGATGAAATGCGACACTGAGGGCCTTTGAATTGGGTAGGTGACAATGCACAACACATCTCCATAATTTGGCTGCACTGAGCTGTTCAGTATTAACAATGCACAATTGTCCCATGTGTGACTTGTTTCTAGGCAAGCCTTTGTTGACTCTGCCAGTAGCTCATGTGCAACCGTGCACCTACACTACCAAACTTGCTCCAGGGAACCTGGCTACCTGCCTTGAGGAAGTGGATGTATCTGTTCAGGAAGGGCCATTTCCCTGTACATATGCTATGTTGATGGACAATTGGCTCTTGCAGTGTGTGCAGCAGTGTACAGTTTGCTTTGGTGGCACATCAATATGTGTTCATAGCACAATCCACTTCCTTATTGCAACCTGGAAACAGCTCCACAGGAGTTGTGTATGATGTTGGGACTTCCTCAGTATTTCCGTTTCACCTACATGTGAGTCTGCATCATCATGCGATGTGTCTCATGGTGTTAGACCTGCTGCAACACACATTGCACACCCCTCACATGCTACATAGGGCTTGGGAGGTTGGCTGATTGACTATGTGGCCTAATGTAATTGTAAATGGTTCATCTTCTAAGTTGTACTTACAGTGCATGCCATGTCATTGTCACTGTGGGCTTTGACATTGGTCCCTTGGTGCTCTAGAGTGGCAGCTAATGTTTGTGTAAGCTGCCATTTGTCCCAAGGTGTGTATCCCATTGTGTTAGGGTGTACAACATAACTACCAGTGTCACACCTCAGAGTCACCCTGCCAATGTGTCAATGCAGTGGTGTATGTCTTGTGTGTCCTACATGGTTGTTGCACTGTGTGTACATTGCTAGGTTTATTGATTTACCAACAAGAAGGCCATTGCCATATTGTCCATCCTGAAAGTGCTGATTGATCCTGCTGTGCCGGAATATGAATGAGTAATGGACACTGCCAGGATACTTGGCAAAGATGTTTGTGAACAATTCCTGGTGGTCAACTATGGCCTGCACATTGATAGAATGTGTGTACTTTCTGTTCCTGGATAGGTGCTTTGATGCTGCAGGTGGGACAATCTGGACATGGGTGCAGTCAATAGCACCGAGCACATGCGGGAAGCCATGGATTTGATAAAACCCCTGTTTTATCTCCTGCTGGTTCTGCTGGGTGTGGGGGAAGCTGATGTGGGGGGATGTGAGGGAGATTATGGCATCTAACACATTCAGCAGAAAAGCCGAGAATGAGGGCTGTGACCAGGGCACCTGTTATCTGGAAGGAGCCACTTGCCAACATATGCAGGACAGCTAGCAGCTTGGTCACCGGTGGTATGTTGTGTGTTTGAGTCATTTTTTGGACGGGAACGCTTACCTTGCATCTCATTGACCAAAGGTGGTTTCACACACCTTAAAATTATGTTAACTCTGTATTTTTGAAGCTTGACATGTCTAGCATCAAAATATAGATATGGAGTTAAGTTTGCGCTGGATTTGTGTAACAAAACAAAATGCAAATCCGGTGCAAACAGAGTATAAATATGGCCCATAGTGTCTTAGGAATTTACTGTTTATATTACCAGTGAGTGGCCAAGTGAACCAAACTCTCACAATGAATGATGGATTTGATTTCACTTAGTCAGGCAACTTGTGACTGAAGGAATATATATACTGTACTAATCTTAGCTGAGGATTGAAAGTAATACATCTGAGCTGGGTCAACAGCTTTGGTATAGGACTAGGCTGAAACACCTACATCATTTAAGGAGGTTGATTGGGTCCACCAACAAGGGCCAGTAACTCTCACCGGTGCACAGCAATAAAATGGCTAACCACTCCTCTATGTAATGTGCCACTCAGGGCCCTGTGCTGGAACATTATCAGAAGAAAAGCTCTTCATTTCTATTCTTCTGATAAAAATGAGGGAGTACCTGATTCTATCAATGTATACCACACAACAAATGTAGCTTATGTCCTTGTAAAAACTCTCCACCCTCACCATTCTACTAGAAGGAGGAGCAGTCAAAGAGAGCAAAACTACTGGCTAAAGAGATTGACCTTCTGCTAAGAATAAACAGGTGAGTCATGGCACAGAGGCAGTGGCCTAGGGCTCACTGTTAATTGCATATGTTCCCCGGGCCTCTGCAGAATCTTCAGCATATCCAGGAGATATCTAATGGGGTGGAGTTGTTGTGTGCTGTTACAACATCACATTTGAACTTAAGTGACTTACAAAGGGAAAGGACAACACTGGAGCTCTGTGACAGAGTGGTACCTTCCAGTCCAAATTGGGCAAGGTTTTTTTAAGAGGAATTCCCCTTTTTCCCTGCACAGTGTAGTCGTCGGTGCTTATTGTAGGAAATGCCCTTATAGTAATTTTTCCCAAGTAGTTCCTGTGTCTTACATGACACCTATACAAGCATATAAAACACTGGCAAATTGTCATCAAATTCAAGGGTATCACCCACAAATATATCTGAAACAAACAAAAAAAACACTGATAGATCCTAAAACATGTCCATATATTTTCATTTGTCAGAAGTAGTTTTTGGTTTGTCTAACAATACCAATCACTTATACCAAAACTGTTAGAGAGTAGTCATACAACTATTAATCATCCAAGTTAGAATTGATTTTGGTTAATGTGGAATGCTTGCTGAGGTATTGATAATGTGTTCATATAAAATATTCAGCAATTTATCATTTTTGTATACTGCCACTTTGCCCAGTGCTGCCAGTGTACTTTATAATGTAATAGACATTGGAAGAGCAGATTTTGCATTACCCTAAACATTAGAGGAACAGTAAAGAGACTAAATATAAAGCAGAAAAATTCAACTGGGTAGGTAGAGCGGACCTTAAGGTAAAGGAAGGATGATAGGGGACAGGTGGGCTGACAGTCACAAGAGATGAAGGTAGAGAGGTAGTGGGATAGGTTGGAGAGGCAAGAGAGAGGATGGGAAGGAAAAAAGTAAAAGGAGTAAGAGGTATGGGGAGTGAAGGAAAATGGTTCTTTTTGCATTATCATTGCCATCTTTTGGACTGATGCTGCTTTTGTTTACTCAGTTCACTGGGATAATGCTAACCAGGTCCCAGTGCATGTGTTCTGATCTTTAAAACAGGTTGAAATTGTCTGTACTCCTAATTGGAATATTTACCTTACTTATAAGTCCCTAGTATACACTCCTGGGCTGACAAAGGATTGCACCTGCTGTTTACACCTGTGAGGAGACCTGAAGGGCTGGCCCTGCTCCCACATGTACTCAGGACAATGAAGTGGCTCCTCTGATCATTTGGCTGGCCTCCTGTTGAACTACAGGGGCAAGACAAGATGCTAGAAGCGATTTTCCTGAAGAACCCAGCTGACTACGTCTAGCTTAATCTGTGCTGCACCATGCTGGTGTCTTCTTCTGGGGTGAGTCATGACCCCCCCCCCCCAAACTGCCATTTTGGAGGGTTTGGGACCTGGGACCCCTGGTCTGTCAAAGTGTACTCCTCCTATCATCATGAAAAACCTGAGACTTAGAAACATTTAGGCTCCAAAGACCCTTAGGGGACTGGGACAAACATGCTATGTCAATTCAATGAAGGTGCATTGATGCTGGGCCAAAGATTCAGGTTGCTCCCACTCAGATCTTAGAACTGTATTCAGCTAATTGGAGCCCAGTTAAGCTACAGCTGCAGCCTCACCCCACTGGAAGAATCTGAGCTCCAAAAATGTGACCAAGTCAGAGGATAGAAATCTTAATTTCTCCCACTCTGAGCTTTCCCAACAAAAGTCAGTGGCTTCACTTGGGACCTCGTCATACAGCTATCCAGGTTAATGGAACCCATTTTGGTCACTACCTGATGCCTTGCCTCACTGAAAGGTTTTGACTTCCATTTCAGAGACTTAAGCCCTGATTTAGATTCCAGTGTATGGGGTATTCCGTCACGATGGTGACAGATATCCTTTCTGCCAAAATATAAATCCCATAGGAAATAGTGGGATTTATATTTCAGAGGATGGGATATCTGTCACCATTGTGACGGAGTACCCCATCTGCTGAAATCTAAATCAGGCCCTTAGTCAGTAGATAAAATTCTGACTGGGATGGAGATGGTTTCAGTATCTGATCCAGGCTTCATACTTAACTTTTGCCTAGGTACTGGTTGACTGCAACCACATGCCCTTGGGGATGCCAATGCTTTTTGGTGATGTTTTTATTTCAATAAATGTATCTATGTTGTTTTGGTGTTGTTGGAAAATGGGTTATTGGTAGGGCAGGTAGGTACCTACACCTAGAAACAAGCCACTAACCTCCACATAGGTACAGTTAGGTCTCAGTAAATTAATCCCAGCTCAACCCTTGGTAGCTTGGCAACGAGCGTCAAGGCTTAACTTAGGAGACAAAGTGTAAAGCATTCAAATATCACAAAACAGTAATTAAATAAAACACAGGAAACAGTTTAAAAATCCAAAACCAAATTATAAAAATAGTTTATATTTTTATCTTTAAAATGACACAAAAACGATTAAAATCGGTTCAGGGGAACCGGAGATATGAATTTTTAAAGAATTATTACTTTTCTAGCGCTTAGAAACAAAAAGCGCCAATCGGGTCATCTGGTTGCACCTCGACCGGGGCAAAGTCAAACTTTCAGGCCGACCGCGATGGAGCCCTGCTCGGCTACAGGTCGCGGGAGGCCTCGGTTAAAAAGTTACCTTCTGACTTAGTCTTTATTTTGAAGTTTTTTCTTCACCGGGATGAACCTGCCAGTTGAATCCGACCTCCTGGAGCCCTTGTCCGGATACGCGATGTGGGTTTCCTCGGTGGAGACTTTTACCTTCGGACTTAGTCGTTTTTTCGAGATGAAAATCCTTCGACCGGGGTAAACCTGGATCTTGATCCGACGTCCATGGAGCCCTTCTCGGATACGATGGCTGGGAGGTCCCGGTCAACTTTTTACGTTCGGACTTAGTCTCTTTTTTGGATGTTTTTCTTTACCGGGACGAATCACGAAGTCAGGCCGGGTCGCGGTTGAGGCAAGCCGGCTAGAATTTCCGCGGCGGGTCGGTCCCTCTCTGGAGCTTTTTTCCAAAAATTCTCAAATCTTTTCCAAACTTCTGGGGCTTCACCCAGATGTTCTTTTAAGGTTATTTTGGGGTCCACAGCTCACCCCAAGGGTCCAGAAGTTCTGTGATGGTCCTTGGGGGGTGCGGACTTCAACTCCCAGAATGCACCTGGCGCAAACTCCTTTTTGGCCACTGGACAGTGGTCAGCTGGTCGCTTTCTTCAGGAGTTGGTGCAGGGGACTCTGGTTTAGCAATTTTTCACCTGTAGCAAACAGGGAGTCCCTCCTTGAACCAGTTGAAGCCAGGCAAAGTCCTTCTTGTGGTGAAGCCCAAGTTTGCAGCTGGTGCAGTCCTTCTGAGTGCAGGGTCCAGGTGCAGGCCAGGGGTCCAGCAGGGCAGTCCTTCTTCTTCTTTAGTTCCTTTCTTGTTGAATTCTGGAGGGGATTTGAGGTGTGGGGGCAGGTCTGCCAGTTTTATTCTTGCTCCTGGGTGAAAAGCAGGGGGGCCCTGGTTCTCCAATCAGGTACAGGGTCGTCCCCCTGTGATGACCACTTCCTGGGAAGTGTGGCAAAAATCCATCCCAAAAGGCAACAGTCTCTAAATATCCAACATGGCTGAATCTGATTTTTGGAGGTTACATCTGGCTGAGCCCACCCACTGGTGTGGCTAAAAATCATAAACACACCCCTCTCCGGCCCTCTCCTAATCTAATCAAGGGGGCACCTAGCTGTCTGGGGTTACAGGATGTGGGGGTGTTGCTGGGTGCTCCAGATGTCCTTCTCTGCCTTTGAAGACCAGTTTGGCAGCCCTCCCCCTTACTGCCTCACCATCTGCTGAGGGGAGATTCTCTCCCCAAGCACATTCCTTTGTGTGAAGCCAGGCCACTTCACACCTCATCAAAGTAGCCTGGCAGAAGGTGCTGCAGGCTGGCCAATCAGAGCAAAGCAGCAAAAACAATGCAGAGCTGAAATTGGCAACTTTTTAGGTAAAGTCTAAACTTTTTACCTGTACAAGTTATATTAAATCCAACAACTGGAAGTTGTGGGATTTATTACAACAATTAATTTGATACCAAATTCTTGGTATGTAACTTTTAAGGAGACTTTAAAATTTAAAATAAAGTCTGCCCATTCTAGCCTATGAAGGCCATTTACTTCAATGAGGGAAAAACGAATTTGGCTGTTTTTACCTCACCAGGGCTTATAAATCTATTTTTATAAAGTCCCTGCTTATAGTTACATGGCACCCAGCCCTAGGGGCACATAGGGCATACCTTAGGGGTGACTTATATGTAAAAATAAGGTAGTTTAAGACTTTGGAAGTACCTTTAATTCCAAAGTCGAATTTGCATATAACTTTAATTTAAAAGCAGCCAGCAAGGCAGGCTTGCTTTTAAAATGACACTGGGCACCTCAGCAATGCACCTAGGTGTGCACCACCTATGCTGTGGTCCCTAAACCTACATGCCCTACCATATACTAGGGACTTATAGGTAGGTTAACTTAGCCAATTATAATTAGCCTAATTTGCATATCCATTTTACACAGAGCACAGGCCCTGGGACTGGTTAGCAGTACCCAGGGCACCATCAGAGTCAGGAAAACACCAGCAAAAAGTGGAAAATGGGGGCAAAAAGTTATGGGGCCTCTGCAATCAGCCCTGTTTTCTCACACAACCCCCCCCCCCAGCCCACACGCCCAGGAGACTCAGCCCAACCCTGGGAGAGTCTTCCTGGCTTGTTAGGCGAGGAAGACAGTGAAGAAAACTGGCTGTCCCTTTGCAGGGCCTACTCTGCCTTATATCCTCCTGTCAGGGTCACTCCCTCTGGGTAGTGAAGCCATCCCAACAGTAAAAGGACCCAACTCAAACTGGAACTTCCCTCTAGGGGGGTCTTCCTCCTCTCTCTCTGCCAACTTGGGTAGTGAGGTGCCCACCTCCCCTACTCCAAACTTTGCTAGGGCAACACCTAGCTTACCCAAAGAGGTCACCCAACACTTGAGCAACCCCACCATGACCAATAGGGTCAGGGGGCCTACTTCGCTATTGGCCCTGGGGTCTGCCTCCCAGGCCAAGTACAGTGCTGCCAGGAAGGCTAGCACCCAGCAGAGGCTACTGAAAGCTGTCAGTACCCAGAACCACACCCTAAGCTCTCCACTGACAGGTGGCTGAGCTGCTTCAAGGGCAACTTTGGGGTCCTGGCACCCCTCTTGCTGTCTAGAGTGGGGGGCTACCACCTCCTGTGGCAGACACCCTCCTTCCACTCTCCCTTCTGTCAGTGCAGGGGCAACACCCTGCATCTGGACAGCTGCCTGACTACTCAGGACTTCCTTGGGGTCAGGGGAGGCCTCACCAGTGCCAACTCTGGGCTCCCCTCCTACTGGGGCAGAAGGCCTTTGGCTCCCTGGAACTCTCTTTAAGAGTGGCCTACCCTTCCTTTTCTTCTTTCCTTTTCTTGGGGACCCCTGTCTCCTAATTGTAGGGACTGACTCCCCAGGACTTTGGGTTGGGGGGGCGCCCTGGGCGACCACCCCATCTGTGACCAGACTCACCTCTGGGAGGTCATTGCCCAGGATACAATCTAGGGGAAGGTCAGCACTGACTACCACCCTAATCCAGTCAAGGATACCCTCCCTCTCTAGGGGCACTATGGCTACAGGTTTGGAGGTGACCTCCCCTGTGGCTATCCTGACTTTCTTTGTCTTTCCTGGGACATACATGTCTGGGGTCACTAACCGGTCACTCACTGTAGTGTGACTGGCACAGGTGTCTCTCAGGCCAGTGGTAGGGATCCCATTCACTTGAATGTGGTGGAAGTGCCTACTCCCACCCTCAGGGATCACCAGCTTACCATCTGGTCCTGTCTCCCAGCTCAATGCTAGGAGGACTTCATCATCTGAGGAATCCTCCTCTATGGCTACACTGGACAGCCCAGTGCTAACCACCTTCCTTGGACAGGCTGCATCTCCTCTGAAGTGACCTGTCTGCTGACAGTCAAAGCAAGCCCTACTGTCCAAGAGCTTTTTTAACCCTGGGTCTAACTGTCTCTGCTGGTCAGAGTGGGAGTGGGATTTACTCTCCTCCTTCTTAGGGTTCTGGGGTACAGAGGGAGTCTCTGTGGTGGGCTTACCACCTCCCTCCTTAGGTTTTTGGGGACCTGTCCCCCCCCCCTACTTGGAGTCTCCCCCCTGGGACTTGACAACCACCCTGGATCTCAACCACTCATCAGCTGCCTCCCCTAGCTCTCTAGGGTTGGTCTGTTTAGAGTCCACTAGATGCTGGCGTAACCTTTCTTGGGTACAATTGGTCAAGATGTGCTCTCTCATGATCAGATTGTATAACCCCTCATAAGTATCTACTTTGTTACCAATAATCCAGCCCTCTAGTGCCTTTAGTGAAATGTCCACAAAGTCAACCCAAGACTGGGTACTGACCTTCTGGGTGTCCCTGAACTTCATTCTATATTGCTCTGGGGTCAGACCAAACTTCTTGGCTAAGCACCTCTTCATACTAGGGTATGAATCTGCCTCCTCCCCCCTTAAGGTCAGAAGCCTATCCCTCCCTGAGTTGGGGACCAACTCCCACAAAAGGGAACCCCAGTATTGAGGCCTAACCCTTCTCATTTGGAGTGCCCTCTCAAAGGCCCCCAGCCACTTATCTATGTCATCCCCCTCTACATAAGCAGGAACTACCCCCTTGGGTAATCTGGGGCAAACTCCCCCACCCATGGACACCTCAGCTTCTTTATCGCTGCTTCCATCTCTTTTCTCTTTGTATGCCCACTTTTTCTTTTCTAGGGCCAGCTTCTCTGCTTCCAAAGCTATGTATGCTAGCTGGGCCCCCAGCTCTCTTTCTCTGATGGATGGGTTCTCTCCTCCTGAAAGACCCCCTTCCCACCACTAGCTTTGGATCTGCCCCTAGTGACTGTATTTACTGAGGACCGTTCTTCCTCGTCCTCACTTAGGGTCAGATGCCTTCCCTCCCCTGAGTGGTTAGAGCTTGCATCCTCCCTTCTTTCTCCCTCCTCTGGAGCTTCTTCTGACTCTACCTCTTGGGCCTCAGCCCATGCTGTCAGGGATGTGATCAGGATTTGCTTCCTGAGATCAGTGGTTGCAGGCAACCCTCTTTCAATACACAACCCCCTAAGCTGGACTACTGTCAGTGTGGGTAGGCTAGCCAGATCAAGCTCCATGGTTCCCTAGTTTTGTGTCAACAAAAACGTTTTGCAAAAATTGGAAACAAGAATTTAGAAAAATTACAAAAATTCAATAATTGAAATTAATCCAAATTAAAAATTAAAAACAATTTTTGCACTAGGACAATTTAAAGGATTTTTAATTTGTTTTACCTAAAACTGTAACGTGACATTGAACACAAGCACAGGATCCTGTCGCTGCTTCCAATTATGTTGGAAAATGGGTTATTGGTAGGGCAGGTAGGTACCTACACCTAGCAACAAGCCACTAACCTCCACATAGGTACAGTTAGGTCTCAGTAAATTAATCCCAGCTCAACCCTTGGTAGCTTGGCAACGAGCGTCAAGGCTTAACTTAGGAGACAAAGTGTAAAGCATTCAAATATCACAAAACAGTAATTAAATAAAACACAGGAAACAGTTTAAAAATCCAAAACCAAATTATAAAAATAGTTTATATTTTTATCTTTAAAATGACATAAAAACGATTAAAATCGGTTCAGGGGAACCGGAGATATGAATTTTTAAAGAATTATTACTTTTCTAGCGCTTAGAAACAAAAAGCGCCAATCGGGTCATCTGGTTGCACCTCGACCGGGGCAAAGTCAAACTTTCAGGCCGACCGCGATGGAGCCCTGCTCGGCTACAGGTCGCGGGAGGCCTCGGTTAAAAAGTTACCTTCTGACTTAGTCTTTATTTTGAAGTTTTTTCTTCACCGGGACGAACCTGCCAGTTGAATCCGACCTCCTGGAGCCCTTGTCCGGATACACGATGTGGGTTTCCTCGGTGGAGACTTTTACCTTCGGACTTAGTCGTTTTTTCCAGATGAAAATCCTTCGACCGGGGTAAACCTGGATCTTGATCCGACGTCCATGGAGCCCTTCTCGGATACGATGGCTGGGAGGTCCCGGTCAACTTTTTACGTTCGGACTTAGTCTCTTTTTTGGATGTTTTTCTTTACCGGGACGAACCACGAAGTCAGGCCGGGTCGCGGTTGAGGCAAGCCGGCTAGAATTTCCGCGGCGGGTCGGTCCCTCTCTGGAGCTTTTTTCCAAAAATTCTCAAATCTTTTCAAAACTTCTGGGGCTTCACCCAGATGTTCTTTTAAGGTTCTTTTGGGGTCCACAGCTCACCCCAAGGGTCCAGAAGTTCTGTGATGGTCCTTGGGGGGTGCAGACTTCAACTCCCAGAATGCACCTGGCGCAAACTCCTTTTTGGCCACTGGACAGTGGTCAGCTGGTCGCTTTCTTCAGGAGTTGGTGCAGGGGACTCTGGTTTAGCAATTTTTCACCTGTAGCAAACAGGGAGTCCCTCCTTGAACCAGTTGAAGCCAGGCAAAGTCCTTCTTGTGGTGAAGCCCAAGTGTGCAGCTGGTGCAGTCCTTCTGAGTGCAGGGTCCAGGTGCAGGCCAGGGGTCCAGCAGGGCAGTCCTTCTTCTTCTTTAGTTCCTTTCTTGTTGAATTCTGGAGGGGATCTGAGGTGTGGGGGCAGGTCTGCCAGTTTTATTCTTGCTCCTGGGTGAAAAGCAGGGGGGCCCTGGTTCTCCAATCAGGTACAGGGTCGTCCCCCTGTGATGACCACTTCCTGGGAAGTGTGGCAAAAATCCATCCCAAAAGGCAACAGTCTCTAAAAATCCAACATGGCTGAATCTGATTTTTGGAGGTTACATCTGGCTGAGCCCACCCACTGGTGTGGCTAAAAATCATAAACACACCCCTCTCCTGCCCTCTCCTAATCTAACCAAGGGGGCACCTAGCTGTCTGGGGTTACAGGATGTGGGGGTGTTGCTGGGTGCTCCAGATGTCCTTCTCTGCCTTTGAAGACCAGTTTGGCAGCCCTCCCCCTTCCTGCCTCACCATCTGCTGAGGGGAGATTCTCTCCCCCAAGCACATTCCTTTGTGTGAAGCCAGGCCACTTCACACCTCATCAAAGTAGCCTGGCAGAAGCTGCTGCAGGCTGGCCAATCAGAGCAAAGCAGCAAAAACAATGCAGAGCTGAAATTGGCAACTTTTTAGGTAAAGTCTAAACTTTTTACCTGAACAAGTTATATTAAATCCAACAACTGGAAGTTGTGGGATTTATTACAACAATTAATTTGATACCAAATTCTTGGTATGTAACTTTTAAGGAGACTTTAAAATTTAAAATAAAGTCTGCCCATTCTAGCCTATGAAGGCCATTTACTTCAATGAGGGAAAAACGAATTTGGCTGTTTTTACCTCACCAGGGCTTATAAATCTATTTTTATAAAGTCCCTGCTTATAGTTACATGGCACCCAGCCCTAGGGGCACATAGGGCATACCTTAGGGGTGACTTATATGTAAAAATAAGGTAGTTTAAGACTTTGGAAGTACCTTTAATTCCAAAGTCGAATTTGCATATAACTTTAATTTAAAAGCAGCCAGCAAGGCAGGCTTGCTTTTAAAATGACACTGGGCACCTCAGCAATGCACCTAGGTGTGCACCACCTATGCTGTGGTCCCTAAACCTACATGCCCTACCATATACTAGGGACTTATAGGTAGGTTAACTTAGCCAATTATAATTAGCCTAATTTGCATATCCATTTTACACAGAGCACAGGCCCTGGGACTGGTTAGCAGTACCCAGGGCACCATCAGAGTCAGGAAAACACCAGCAAAAAGTGGAAAATGGGGGCAAAAAGTTATGGGGCCTCTGCAATCAGCCCTGTTTTCTCACAGGTGTTATTTTATTCATTAAATTATTCTCTATTTTCATCAATTGTTGTGGGGTTTTCAATACGCTGACTTTTTAACTGTTTTGGTACTTTTGAACGTTTTCTACATTTTCTTAAGTAAAGCCTGTCTGCTCTAATCTATAACTACCAGACTGTCTGTTTTCTTTATACCATAACTACCAGGACTTGAACTCAGATTTAAATTACTGAAACCTTTACTGGACCTAACAGGAAGAGTGGCATTATTATCTGTGGTATACTACCATCCACCCCAACTAATAATCCACTTCCTCACTTGGAGAAAGAGTGAGTGAGGGTTCAGGGAGACGATAGATAATAAGGCAAAATTAGGGAGGTTAGACGGGCTAATGAGGAGCAGGAGGGTGAATGTCAAAAGAGCAGGCAGAGAAGGAAGAGAAAGGGATGTTGAAAAGGTGAGGTGATAGAGGCTGGGATAAAGGAGGTACATAAAGGAGGGCATGACATAGGAAGATGGGGGTGAGGAGTGCACAGGAAGGAATAGGCGCAACCAATATTTGGAATCACTCAGAAAAAAAGTCAAAACTTTGAAACATAAATCAAATTCACCACAATGAACCCACACAAACCCACAACATAAAGGAAAACACCTATAATATAAACTCACACAAACAAACCTAAATAGTGGCCTTTGTTTCTTTACTGATTGTGAACTATGCAATGATAGGTATATATATATATATATATATATATATATATATATATGTATATATATATATATATACAGTATATATATACATATATGTATGTTACACGGCAAGACATGCATAGCTTAAGGCTGAAAGTCCACGACTACCTGGGAAAATGTTCAACGCCCACCATTCTATCCTTGTCTTGTACGTTCCTCTGCAAGTGAGGAATCCACCCTTAGAGGTGCCGGTGTTATCCCCAAAGATAAGGGAGAAATGTATTTGGTGTTCTCTCCTTTTCTCTATACAGTAGCTGAATTAAGAGGTGATGCAAACCAACATCCCCATGAAAATTAAGTCCAATGATCTGTGGGAAATAAGTGACATTTCTGTTTCTTTCATAAATATGGTTGAGCTCATATTATGTGGATATAGATATATAGAGATATATATAGAGAGATATCTATATATAGGCATATTGTACACGGTGGAACCCTACATCAGCTTGCAAAAAATAAAATCCCACTTGCTGTATCAGCTAAGGCAATTTGTTATGTTCAGTGTATTCTTATGCCACTGGTTCTCTTTAGTGAGTTCAGAAGACTGATTTGGAGTAAGTCAGCCATATGCTTGCAAGTGTTGAAAGCCACAGGCACACATAAACCCCATTTGGCATGCTTCTTCACATAACTTTGCACTTGCAAAGAGCACAATGTCACACAAGACCAGAAAAAAAATCTACAGAAAAATACAAATGGATTCAATTATCCAATATTTTAACTTTTGTTGTGGAAACATCTGCTGAGGTTTCATGTGTTATATAAGAATACAAAATACTTCTACACCTGGAACCCAACAGATCTGTGCCGATTGTGTAATTTATCATCCCTTGCCACCAACCTGACCCCCCCCCAAGTACAATGACCTAGGGTATATTTTTCTTCACCACTATATCTACTTTTTATAATATTTATTCACTTCCATGTTTTAAAAACAGCATATATGCTATTCAGAACAATATATGAAAAAGGCACAGTGGACTTGTGAGACTTAGTATACAGTGCTCAACATATAAACTATCAATGCCTTTTAAAATGAATGAACTGATGATATTTCTTAGGCCCATATTTATACGTTTTACGCAAAACTGTGTAAACGCAGTTTTGCGTCAAAAAGTATAGCGCCGGGTTGCGTCATTCCAGAGTGCCAGCCGGGCGCCAAATTTATGGAATGATGTAAGCCGGCACAAAGGGTTGATTAGTGTAAAAAAAAAAAAAAAAAATTAGCCGCGTAGGGGTGGCAGTATGTTAGAATGGTATTTTGCACCAAAAAAAGACTTTAGGCTGGTTATAGTAAAAAAAGATGACTGTAACCAGCCTACCATCATTTCTTGATGCAAAACCATCCATACCACATGACTCCTGTCTTATAAAAGATAGGAGTCATGCCCACCACCCCATTGGCCAGCACAGGGGACAAGGGTCCCCAATGGCACTTCAAATTTTTTTTAAAGTACTTACCTCTACTTACCTGGGATGGGGTCCGCCATCCTGTGGTGTCCCTCTGGTGTGGGTGTTCCTGGGGCTTGGGAGAGCACCTGTGGGTTCTTTCCATGGTGTCTGACCATGGAAATGGGTGTGCAGGTCCCCTAACGCCTGCCCAGACCTAGGCGTTAAATAATGGCACTAAGCAGGCTTAGCACCATTATTTAGCCCTGCCTCCCTCCCACATGACGATAAATAAGGCACTGAGGCCTTAGAGTCATTTTTGGGATGGGAACGCCCACCTTGCATCTCATTGACACAAGGTGGTTTTACGCATCAAAAAATGACTTCAACTCCAACATTTTCGCACTAGACTAGCCTAGTGTCTAAAGATAAATGTTGAGTTAAGTTTGCGCTGAATTAGATTAAAAAACATTACCCTAATTCAGCGCAAACAGAGTATAAATCTGGGCCTGAGGGCCAGATGTAGGTAGGTTTCCATTTGCGAGTTGCAAATTGCGAGTCCCAGCGACTCGCAATTTGCAACTCGCAAAAGGAAATGCAGAAAGGTGTCTCAGACACCTTCTGCGACTCGCTATGGGGTCGCAAAGACCCACCTCATGAATATTTATGAGGTGGGTCGCAGTTTGCGACCCCATAGCGACTCTAGGCACTCACGGGGATGGTGGCCTGCTGGAGACAGCAGACCACCATGTCCGTGACTGCTTTTAAATAAAGCAGTTTTTTTTTCTCTTTGCAGCCCGTTTTCCCTAAAGGAAAATGAGCTGCAAATAGAAAAAATACCGAAACCTTTTTGTTTCGTTTTTTTTCAGAGTAGGCAGTGGTCCATAGGACCACTGCCTGCTCTGAAAAAATATATTTTTTTGCATTCACAAAGGAGAAGGGGTCCCATGGGGACCCCTTCCCGTTTGCGAATGAGTTACCATCCACTTCAAGTGGATGGTAACTGCGAGTTGATTTGCGACCGCTTTCGCGGTCACAAATCAACTCTACATCGCGATGTGGTCGCAAATAGGAAGGGAACACCCCTTCCTATTTGCGAGTCGGAATCACATTTTGCGAGACGGTACTGACTCGCAAAATGTGATTCTGCATCGCGTAAGGGCTTTTGCGCCTCGCAAATGGTGTTTTTTGCCGTTTGCGAGGCGCACAAGCCTTCCTACATCTGACCCTAAGTTTCTTGGAGATAGAAGGAACCTTGGCCCTCAAAAACAATTCACTCGCTTGCAGCTTGAATTCTAACACTGAAGGCATATTCTGTACGAGGTTTAAAATATTGTTAATTTTCCTTACAGCTGTGTCTAATAATTATGGCCGGGCCTTTTAAACAATTCAATTTAATTCTCATATTCGGATAACAAATTTGAATTTCATCAATTAGTGTACACCTACCAACATCTTTATTAAAGTCTTGTGAAAATAAAAGTATACAAGTTCTCTTGTAAATAGACTGAATTGCAAATTCTGTTGCAGTGAAAACAGAGAAAAAAACAAACAACCTTTGTTTCGGATGCTAGAGGAATCTGGAATTCTTATCTCAGTGGATTTATAAATGTGGAGCAGGAACCGTGTCTCCTACTATGACTGGACGCCCTTCTCATATTAAATTTTTTTAATTGTTCGCGTGTTGCAAGTATTAATCGTCCACGACAGCTTGAAATGTACCTCACGATTTGGGCGTATGCTTAAATACAAACATAAAACAAAGGTGATATACGATGCCATTTTATTCAACAGTATATTAATTGCAATGAAAAAAACTCACTGTAGCCTCTTCGTATGTTACACGGCAAGACATGCATAGCTTAAGGCTGAAAGTCCACGACTACCTGGGAAAATGTTCAACGCCCACCATTCTATCCTTGTCTTGGACGTTCCTCTGCAAGTGAGGAATCCACCCTTAGAGGCGCCGGTGTTATCCCCAAAGATAAGGGAGAAATGTATTTGGTGTTCTCTCCTTTTTTCTATACAGTAGCTGAATTCAGAGGTGATGCATACCAACATCCCCATGTAAATTAAGTCCAATGATCTGTGGGAAATAAGCGACATTTCTGTTTCTTTCATGAATATGGTTGAGCTCATATTATGTGGACTGTATCTTGTAATAACTATAGTGACCATTAGTACAACTTTGGAAGAAGATCATTCACTATATCCTTCTTTATACATGTAACTTGAGTTACCCTTCAAAGATTGTGAACATCATTTCATCATAAATTAGGTAGAGGATGTCTACTATCAACCAGACAAACAAGGACAGTCTCATCTTCCACGTTTATCTCGTAGATTCCTTTGCCTCATGGTCTTGTTTTGGGAAGATTGCGCACGGTTTGCCAACATAGTAATGCTTTGGATATTGTGCCTGACAGATGTGTCACATAGCTATCAAAGTACATTCTAGGAGGAGGCATATTTCTCTCCATTGCGGCAGGTACTGGCACTAGGACTGAGACATGTTAAATGTCCACTGCAGTTCAAATAGTTCTGTCTTCAATATTCATCTGGGGTACACCGTCATTTTCCTTGTGTGATTTTAAACCTTCGCCTTTTTCTGATGAGCAAAACATGGCTGTGCCACCCTGGCACTCTTATTTGGAGGGAAACTGTGCATCACCACGCTTGGTTGGAATTTCGAAATGGCTGCTACTGCGCTTCTGCAATGAATGTGAATAAAAGTTGCATGGTCGTCCTGGAAACCAAAATAATTCCTGGCAAAAAATTTCAAAATTAACTGTAATTTACATTGTCTATGCTTTTCACAACTTCCTACAACATGCTAAGTATGCATGATGTTTCGACAAAATATGTTGAGTCTAAACTATCATGAGCACAAAATATCTTGTCAAGAATATCGAGGATAAGAATTTAATGAAGTCAAGTTTCTATTGGTATACACAGTTTTACTACACTAAACTCCACCTATATGTACCTCAACGAAGTATATAGCTTCAAGTTATGTAGATATGGAGTTAAGGATAGTAAATCTATACTTATCTATTTTCACTTATGTGAGAAAGTAGCCTCTTTCTAGCCTTGTTACCCCCCCTTTTGGCCTGTTTGTGAGTATATGTCAGGGTGTTTCCCCTGTCTCACTGGGATCCTGCTAGCCAGGGCCCAGAGCTCATAGTGAAAACCCAAAGTTGTAAGTGTGGTTGTTATGTGTCACTGGGATCCTGCTAGCCAGGACCCCAGTGCTCATGAAGTTTGTGGCCTATATGTATGTGTTCCCTGTGTGATGCCTAAATGTCTCACTGAGGCTCTGCTAACCAGAACCTCAGTGGTTATGCTCTCTCTGCTTTACAAATTTGTCACTAACAGGCTAGAGACTAAGGGGGTCATTCTGACCCGACCACGGGAGCACCGCCAACAGGCTGGCGGTGCTCCCACGAGCATTCTGACTGCGGCGGTTCAGCCGCGGTCAGAAGCGCAAAGTCGGCGGTCTCCCGCTGACTTCCCGCTGCTCGGGGGAATCCTCCATGGCGGCGGAGCGCGCTCCGCCGCCATGGGGATTCTGACACCCCCTACCGCCATCCTGTTCCTGGCGGGTCTCCCGCCAGGAACAGGATGGCGGTAGGGGGTGCCGCGGGGCCCCTGGGGGCCCCTGCAGTGCCCATGCCAATGGCATGGGCACTGCAGGGGCCCCCGTAAGAGGGCCCCACTGTGCATTTCAGTGTCTGCAATGCAGACACTGAAATACGCGACGGGTGCAAACTGCACCCGTCGCACCCCTGCAACTACGCCGGCTCAATTCTGAGCCGGCGTCCTCGTTGCAGGGGCATTTCCTCTGGGCCGGCGGGCGCTCTTTTGGAGAGCGCCCGCCGGCCCAGAGGAAATGTCTGAATGGCCGCCGCAGTCTTCTGACCGCGGTGCGGTCATTTGGCGGCTCCCTCCAGGCGGGCGGCTCCCGCCGCCCGCCGGGCTCAGAATGAGCCCCTAAATTTACCAATTCTCATTGGCATACTGGTACACCCATATAATTCCCTAGAATATGGTACTGAGGTACCCAGGGTATTGGGGTTCTTTTGCCACCCATAGGGAGATCAGACAATTCTTACACAGGCCTGCCAGTGCAGCCTGAGTGAAATAACGTCCACGTTATTTCACAGCCATTTACCACTGCATTTAAGTAACTTATTAGTCACCTAAATGTCTAACCTTCACCTGGTGAAGGTTGGGTGCAAAGTTACTTAGTGTGAGGGCACCCTGACACTAGCCAAGGTGCCCCCACATCGTCCAGGGCAAATTCCCCGGACTTTGTGAGTGCGGGGACACCATTAAACGCGTGCACTATACATAGGTCACTACCTATGTATAGCGTCACAATGGTAACTCCCAACATGGCCATGTAACATGTCTAAGATCATGGAATTGTCCCCACAATGCCATTCTGGCATTGGGGGGACAATTCCATGATCCCCCGGGTCTCTAGCACAGAACCCAGGTACTGCCAAACTGCCTTTCCGGGGTCTCCACTGCAGCTGCTGCTGCTGCCAACCCCTCAGACAGGTTTCTGTCCTCCTGGGGTCCAGGCAGCCCTGGCCCAGGAAGGCAGAACAAAGGATTTCCTCTGAGAGAGGGTGTAACACCCTCTCCCTTTGGAAATAGGTGTGAAGGCTGGGGAGGAGTAGCCTCCCCCAGCCTCTGGAAATGCTTTGATATGGTGCCCATCTCTGCATAAGCCAGTTTACACCAGTTTAGGGATCCCCCAGCCCTGCTCTGGCGCAAAACTGGACAAAGGAAAGGGGAGTGACTACTCCCCTTACCTGCACCTCCCAGGGAAGGTGCCCAGAGCTCATCCAGTGTGTCCCAGACCTCTGCCATCTTGGAAACAGAGGTGTCTGTGGCACACTGGACTGCTCTGAGTGGCCAGTGCCAGCAGGTCACATCAGAGGCTCCTCTTGATAGGCTCTTACCTCTCTTGGTAGCCAATCCTCCTTCCTAGGTAGCCAAACCTTCTTTTCTGGCTATTTAGGGTCTCTGCTTTGGGGAATTCTTCTGATAACGAATGCAAGAGCTCACCAGAGTTCCTCTGCATCTCCCTCTTCACCTTCTGCCAAAGGATCGACCGCTGACTGCTCAGGACAACTGCAAAACCGCAACAAAGTAGCAAGACGACTACTAGCAACCTTGTATCGCTTCATCCTGCCAGAATTCTCGACTGTTTCCAGGTGGTGCATGCTCTGGGGGTAACCTTCTTGCACCAGGAGCTCTGAAGAAACCTCCCGTTTGTCGACGGAATCTTCCCCATGCAACCGCAGGCAACAAAAGACTGCACCACTGGTCCTCTGGGTCCCCTCTCAACACAACGAGCGTGGTCCCTGGAACTCAGCAACTCTGTCCAAGTGACTCCCACAGTCCAGTGACTCTTCAGTCCAAGTTTGGTGGAGGTAAGTCCATGCCTCCTCATGCTAGACTGCATTGCTGGGTACAGCGTGATTTGCAGCTGCTCCGGCTCCTATGCAATCTTCCAGGATTTCCTTCATGCACAGCCAAGCCTGGGTCCCCGACATTCTAACCTGCAGTGCACAACCTTCTGACTTGTCCTCCGGCGTCGTGGGACTCCCTTTTGTGACTTCGGGTGGACTCAAGTTCACTCCTCTTCTAAGTGCCTGGTCAGGAACTTCTGCCGGTGCTGCCTGCTTCTGTGAGGGCTCCCTGACTTGCTGGGTGGCCCCTCTGTCTCTTCATCCAAGTGGCAACATCCTGGTCCCTCCTGGGCCACAGCAGCATCCAAAAACCCTAACTGCGACCCTTGCAGCTAGCAAGGCTTGTTTGCGGTCTTTCTGCGTGGGAACATCTCTGCAAGCTTCTTCATGACGTGTGACATCCATCCTCCAAAGGGAAGTTCCTACTCCTCTTCGTTCTTGCAAAACACTAAGCTTCTTCCATCTGGTGGCAGTTTCCTTGCACCCTCAGCTGGCATTTCCTGGGCTCCGGGCCCACTCTCGACACTGTCGCGACTCTTGGACTTAGTCCCCTTGTCTTACAGGTACTCAGGTCTGGAAATTCACTGTTGTTGCATTGCTGGTGTTGGTTTTCCATGCAGAATCCCCCTATCACGACTTCTGTGTTCTCTGGGGGTTGTAGGTGCACTTGACACCTACCTTTCAGGGACTTGGGGTGGGCTATTTTTCTAACCCTCACTGTTTTCTTACAGTCCCAGTGACCCTCTACAAGCTCACATAGGTTTGGGGTCCATTCGTGGTTCGCATTCCATTGTTGGAGTATACGGTTTGTGTTGCCCCTATACCTATGTGCTTCTATTGCAATCTACTGTAACTTTACATGGCTTGCATCACTTCCTTTTGCTATTTACTGCATCATTTTGGTTTGTGTACATATATCTTGTGTATATAACTTATCCTCATACTGAGGGTACTCACTGAGATACTTTTGGCATATTGTCATAAAAATAAAGTACCTTTATTTTTAGTATATCTGTGTATTGTGTTTTCTTATGATATTGTGCATATGACACCAGTGGTATAGTAGGAGCTTTACATGTCTCCTAGTTCAGCCTAAGCTGCTTTGCCATAGCTACCTTCTATCAGCCTAAGCTGCTAGAAACACCTCTTCTACACTAATAAGGGATAACTGGACCTGGCACAAGGTGTAAGTATCTCTGGTACTCACTACAAGCCAGGTCAGCCTCCTACACATACTGATACACCCATATAATTACCTAGTATATGGTACTGAGGTACCCAGGGTATTGGGGTTCCAGGAGATCCCTATGGGCTGCAGCATTTCTTTTGCCACCCATAGGGAGCTCTGACAATTCTTACACAGGCCTGCCAGTGGAGCCTGAGTGAAATAACGTCCACTTTATTTTACAGCCATTTACCGCTGCACTTAAGTAACTTATAAGTCACCTATATGTCTAACCTTCACCTAGTGAAGGTTTTGTGCAAAGTTACTTAGTGTGTGGGCACCCTGGCAATAGCCAAGGTGCCCCCACATCGTTCAGGGCAAATTCCCCGGACTTTGTGAGCGCGGGGACACCATTACACGCGTGCACTGTACATAGGTCACTAGCTATATACAGCGTCACAATGGTAACTCCGAACATGGCCATGTAAATGTATAAGATCATGGAAATGTCAACCCAATGCCATTCTGGCATTGGGAGGACAATTCCATGATTCCCCGGGTCTCTAGCACAGTACCCGGGTACTGCCAAACTGCCTTTCCGGGGCCTCAACTGCAGCTGCTGCTGCTGTCATACCCTCAGACAGGTTTCTGACCTCCTGGGATCCAGGGAGCCCTGGCCCAGGAAGGCAGAACAAAGGACTTCCTCGGAGAGAGGGTGTAACACCCTCTCCCTTTGGAAATAGGTGTGAAGGCTGGGGAGGAGTAGCCTCCCCCAGCCTCTGGAAATGCTTTGATGGGCACAGATGGTGCCCATCTCTGCATAAGCCAGTCTAAACTGGTTCAAGGATCCCCCAGCCCTGCTCTGGCGTGAAACTGGACAAAGGAAAGAGGAGTGACCACTCACATGACCTGCACCTCCCAGGGGAGGTGCCCAGAGCTCCTCCAGTGTGTCCCAGACCTCTGCCATCTTGGAAACAGAGGTGTTTGTGGCACACTGGACTGCTCTGAGTGGCCAGTGCCAGCAGGTGACGTCAGAGGCTCCTTCTGATAGGCTCTTACCTCTCTTGGTAGCCAATCCTCCTTCCTAGGTAGCCAAACCTCCTTTTCTGGCTATTTAGGGTCTCTGCTTTGGGGATCTCACCAGATAACGAATGCAAGAGCTCACCAGAGTTCCTCTGCATCTCTCTCTTCACCTTCTGCCAAAGGATCGAGCGCTGACTGCTCAGGACGCCTGCAAAACCACAACAAAGTAGCAAGACGACTACTAGCAACCTTGTATCGCTTCATCCTGCTCGCCTTCTCGACTGTTTCCAGGTGGTGCATGCTCTGGGGGTAGCCTGTCTCCTCTCTTCACCAGGAGCTCTGAAGAAATCTCCCGTGGGTCGACGGAATCTTCCCCCTGAAACCGCAGGCAACAAAAGACTGCATCACTTGTCCTCTGAGTCCCCTCTCAGCACGATGAGCGTGGTCCCTGGAACTCAGCAACTCTGTCCAAGTGTCTCCCACAGTCCAGTGACTCTTCAGTCCAAGTTTGGTGGAGGTAAGTCTTTGCCTCCCCACGCTAGACTGCATTGCTGCGTATCGCGTGATTTGCAGCTGCTCCGGCTCCTGTGCACTCTTCCAGGATTTCCTTCATGCACAGCCAAGCCTGGGTCCCCGACATTCTAACCTGCAGTGCACAACCTTCTGAGTTGTCCTCCGGCGTCGTGGGGCTCCCTTTTGTGACTTCGGGTGGACTCCAGTTCACTTTTCTTCTAAGTACCTGTTCAGGTACTTCTGCGGGTGCTGCCTGCTTCTGTGAGGGCTCCCTATGTTGCTGGGCACCCTCTCTGTCTCCTCATCCAAGTGGCAACATCCTGGTTCCTCCTGGGCCACAGCAGCATCAAAAAACCCTAACCGCAACCCTTGCAGCTAGCAAGGCTTGTTTGGGGTTTTTCTGCGTGGGAACACCTCTCCAAGCTTTTTCACGACGTGGGACATCCATCCTCCAAAGGGGAAGTTCCTAGTCCTCTTCGTTCTTGCAGAACACCAAGCTTCTTCCAACAGGTGACAGCTTCCTTGCACCCTCAGCTGGCATTTCTTGGGCTCCTGCCCACTCTCGACACTGTCGCGACTCTTGTACTTGGTTCCCTTGTCTTACAGGTACTCAGGTCCGGAAATCCACTGTTGTTGCATTGCTGTTGTTTGTTCTCCTTGCAGAATCCCCCTATCACGACTTCCGTGCTTTCTGGGGGTAGTAGGTGCACTTTACACCTAACTTTCAGGGTCTTGGGGTGGGATATTTTTCTAACCCTCACTGTTTTCTTACAGTCCCAGCGACCCTCTACAAGCTCACATAGGTTTGGGGTCCATTCGTGGTTTGCATTCCACTTTTGGAGTATATGGTTTGTGTTGCCCCATACCTATGTGCTCCTATTGCAATCTACTATAACTTTACATTGCTTGCATTACTTCATTTTGCTATTATCTGCATAATTTTGGTTTGTGTACATATATCTTGCGTATATAACTTATCCTCATACTGAGGGTACTCACTGAGATGCTTTTGGCATATTGTCATAAAAATAAAGTACCTTTATTTTGAGTATATCTGTGTATTGTGTTTTCTTATGATATTGTGCATATGACACCAGTGGTATAGTAGGAGCTTTACAAGTCTCCTAGTTCAGCCTAAGCTGCTTTGCCATAGCTACCTTCTATCAGCCTAAGCTGCTAGAAACACCTCTTCAACACTAATAAGGGATAACTGGAGCTGGCACAAGGTGTAAGTACCTCTGGTACCCACTACAAGCCAGGCCAGCCTCCTACAAGTTACCTTCTCTATATTTTGATCTTGACATTTTTGGCATGATGTTCTGTCCACACAATAATTTTGCCCTCTATTTTCCATCAATGATACCTCCCTGAAGGCTCCCTGTTGATTTCCTAGTGTTATACAGACCCAGTCTAACACTTCCCCACTGTAAATTAGGCACCATTTCTGTGCACCAACCGGGCACCATATTTATGGCATGGTGCAAGCCGCTCCAAAGGGTAGGCTAGCGTAAAAAAAAAAATTACGTTAGTCGGGCAAGGCTGGCTGTATGGAAGAAAGGGACTTTGCACCAAAAATGGCATTAAGCAGGAGAGAGTAAAAATAAATGACTCTAACCTGCTTAGAGTTATTTTCTGATGCAAAACCATCCATACCACATGACTCCTGTCTTAGAAAAGACAGGAGTCATGCCCACCACCCCAATGGCCAGAACAGGGGACCACGGTCCCCTGGGCATGGCCATTGCACACTGTGCCAAGAATGGGTGGGGCATTATTTTTATTTGTAAAAAAATAAAAAGCAATACGTACCTGTATTTACCTGAGATGGGGTCCCCCATCCTCCATAGTCCCTCTCATGTGAGGGGGGTGTCCCTGGTGCATGGGGAGGGCACCTGTGGGCTTATTCCATGGTGTTGTAACACCTTCGCTGACCCAGTTTTACACCATTTTTTGACCCTTTTCCAACCATGTACCATTTTTGCACTGGAGTATAAATATGGCGTTGAGGCCATAGAGTCATTTTTTGCACAAGAACGCCTACCTTGCATCTCATTAGGGAAACTTAAGTTTCTACTTCCAAAAAATGACTTTAACTCCATAAATTTGGTGCTAGACGGGTCTAGCGCCAAGGTATAAATATGGAGTTCGCTTTGCACCGATTTAAAGTAAAAGCAAATGATGCTAATTCGGTGCAAAAAGAGTATAAATATGCCTCTAGGCATCTTATTCCCCCAAATAAAGAAACTCACTTCCTCTTGCAATCTGGTAATTGGTTTACTTGGAAATATTAATGGCATACAGTTAAAACAAAAGGTCAGCTTAGGCACAATCACATTTTTATCAAATTCACACTACCATAAAATGTTAGGGAGAGTTTCTTCCTCTTCTTTAACAGGAGTTTATTTTCCTTAGCCACTCTGGTTATATTAGTGGGAGCTACATCTTCCAACTTCTCGATTGTTGTAACCCCCTAAAGATCTTATTTGTTTCTTCTGACAAAGTGCATAATTGACCCTAGGCCATACCATTAACCCTATTTTATCTTGATTTATTTGATATCCAGAGAGTTGGCCAAACTCCAGGGCTAACGCATGCAATCTAGGAATGGTAATATGTGGGCACGCCGTATAGGCAAAAATATTGTCAGCATATAACACCAGCTTCAGTGACAAAGATTGCACTGTAAAAGGGGGGATAGTATGGTCTGACAGAATCGCCTGGGCAAATGGCTCGATATAAAGCGTAAACTACAATGGAGACAGTGGACAACCCTCACAGGTGCCCCAGTCAATGGTAATTGGTCGAGATAGCTCCTGCTTGACTAAAACGTTTGCCAATGGAGAGTGGTACAGCTTTAGAATTGCTATCATAGATTCTGGAAATTCAAAACATAGCACCTCCCTCAAGTAGGCCCAACTCAATCAATCAATCAGGATTTATAAAGCATGGCTAATCACCCAATAGGGTATCCAGGCGCTTGACATGCTTTAGCCATGTCTAAGGTGACAATAGTTAGTGGCTGCTCATATATTATGGCCATATCAATGGCTCCAATAACCAGTTGAGTGAGCTCACTTAATTGCCTTCCATGGATAAAACATTTTTGGTCTGGATGTATTAAATGAAGTAAGTCATTCACCATACAACCTGCCCATATTTTTGCAACTATTTTATAATCATTATTTAGCAAGGGAACAGGTGATGTGCCCCATTTGACAACCATGAGAACAGTTGCCTCTGCCCAAGAGGAAGGTAGCAATAAACTGCAAAAAAAAATCTGGTTGAATAAAGTACACATGGCTGAGGCAAGGACATGGGCAAAGGATTTAAACATTTTTGTCTGTAATGCATGTGGCCCTGCAGCTTTGCCTTTCTTCAAAGTTTCTTCAAAGATTTAAGATGAACCACAACCTCCTTCTCAGTAATCTCTGGTGACAACTCATGAATTTGAGAGTCTGACAACTGAGGGAACCCTTTCTCAGCCAGCTATCATCTAATGATTTCAAGTTCAGGTTTTAAATCCTCCTGGTGCACCCAACACAGAATACCAGTGAGCTGTTCCTTAACCTCTGCTGTTGTGGAGAGCTTTACTGCTGTTCTCGCCTGTTTCATTTTGTGAATGTAGGTCCTGGCATTATTGGATCTTACTTCCCAATCTAGGAGATTTCCACACTTCTACCCATAGTCGAAATGTAGTAAATTACTAGTTTTCCATATGTCAGGGGATTTCTTTTAAGGAAATGCCTCACACTTGTTCTGCACCTGCTTAACCTCATAGCTTAATTGATCAAGGGTGCCCATAGAAGATGGATTCATTTCCTGTAATAACCTAGTTTTTAAAACCCGAATCCATAGCAGTTCCTCTTCCTCCATACATGCTATTTGCCGATTTATTGCAGCCACTTTTATTACCATCCTGCATATCTATGCCTTTTAGGCATCCCACACCACTGACAAGCTAGCAGAGCTAAGATTTTCTTTCAAGTAGAGCTGGGTCTGTGAAAAAGGGCATTATCAAGCAAAAAATAATCAGTACAAGAATGGGAGGCATACTTCTAGCTGTAAAAGGTAAACACTTTACAAGTGCCAAGTTGACAGTGGACAATTATGGTAAGACCAAACTTCTTCTGCATGTTCATAGGTTTTAACCTCATATTCTCCATTACAGTTCCCTTATATTTAGATTTCCTGTCAAGTGCCTCATTCAAAACAACATTAAAGTAATCCCCAGTTGGAACTGGTAGATTCACTTCTAATATTTTCTGTTCGGTGACATTTAAATATGTGGGGTTATCTATATTCAGACCATAGTACCCACACCACGGGAACTCTGTCTCACCAAGTGCAAGTTTTGCAAGTAAACATCTACCAGATATATCTGACCAGTAATCTAGCAACTTGGAATCATTGTTCTTTTTTATGATCATTGCAACTTTTGTGACACCACGCTGTTCTGTCACAATAATCTCCTGAACCAAATATGTCTTAGAAAAGCAGGAGTGACAATTATGCCTCTCTAAATGAGTCTCCTGCAATATGAGTAACTGGGCATTGACATTCCTGAGAGACTGGCCAACTGCAACCTGCTTCTTTCTCTCCTGCAAACCAATTACATTCCACAAAAGAAATCTTAGGCCAGACAGCATGGGGGAACTGCCTGTGGCCACTTATAGTGTTATGATATGAATCAATTAATTGAGGATGTTTTGCTTTTTTATCCCGCATGCTCCCCACCCAACTGCTCCCACCCTGAAGAACTTGATACTTTTTTTGGTGAAAACTTCTCACCATTCAGACAGTAAGACCGGTGGAATTTTGTTTTAAAGAAAGTGAAAAAGTAGGAAGTTACACCACATTACTTTCAGTGCAGCCAGGAACTTGAACTGAACTGAGAGGCCCAAAGCTGTCAGTTCTGCTATTTTAGCCGCAAGGTCCCACTGCTGCTCGGCAGTAACCCACCCAACATCCAACCTGACCTTATAGGTGAAGGAGTCTTGCTGGAGACTCTTTTTTCTCAATGCTGAACTAAGTATTCTTCCTTTTAATGCATAGGTGTGAAAGTTGACCAATCTCTTCCTGGAGGATGTTCAGATGGGGTTAAGTCTGAAAGGATCTCTATGCACACGTTGAATATACTTTTCCAGATTAAAAACCACCAACTTCCTCTAAAAAAAATTATCCTGCAAGATTTTGATGACAAACTTCTGAAGGTCAGTGCCTTCCACATCTTCTGGGACATGCAACAGCCTAAGATTATTCCTTATGGTGTAAATCTTTAGTCTCTTGACATCATGCAGGATTTGATGGTTGGCCTCCTTCATTGATCTTACATTTCTCCATCATCTAGGACCTTAGTTGAAATAAAAGCTGTTGGATGGAGAGATGTTCAGAGTTCTGTTCCAAGGGAATCACAGGATCCACCATTGAAAGAGGACGACCTTCAATGGCCTCACCAGCTCATGAGCTTCCAACAGAGCCAAAGGAGCATGTCTGTTTGCGACATTAGGCATTAAGGCCACATCAGTTGTTATGTTTGAGCTGTAATGAACCAAAAATTGGCTGAAGCTATAGGGTATTTAGGACTATGCCCAAGGGTAGCAGTCACTGCTAATATTGACTTGCCCAGTACAGGTGGCCTTGAGTCCAGATTATGCTGCATGGGGGCTGAATAGGCAAAACCACACCAGAGTTTGCTTTATTCTCCATTACCTTAAGAAAGGAATTATGAGAGGGAGTATTCCTCCTGTAACAAGCAGGTATTAAATATGAAGAATGGAAGGCACCTTTACTGCCACTTCTGAGCCCTCACATCTTTTTCACAGTATTACATGCCTGTCTAGCAGATGGGAGACTACTCAAACCAACAGCACCCTCTTGCTCTAGATACCTCCCAGCTTTACCTTAAACAGGGCAGTAGACTTAGGGCCTGATTACAACTTTGGCTGAGGGGGTTAATCCGTCCCAAATTTGACGGATATCCCACCCGCCGTATTATGAGTCCATTATATCCTATGGAACTCGTAATACGGTGGGCTGGATATCCGTCACATTTGGGACGGATTAATACCCTCAGCCAAAGTTGTAATCAGGCCCTGAGTGTACATCTATTCTGGGGGGAGGGAACGCAGCATGTTGAACCCCTTGAATTTTTCCACAGTAATTTATTTTACTGCAAATCATCACTATTTGTCAGAAGATTGCACAATTTTAAGTCACAAAAGTGGGGCTCACCCACACCTTCTGGGGCTTTAACATGTGCCCTTCATTCCAGTGTGCACTGTTAGCCTGAAGACACACCAGGACCCACATCATATGTAACTGCCAGGATCCTCCACAAGCAGGATTCACAGGACAAGACTTACCACCTTGGCTCCTCTGTGTCACCCCAGTAGTGCCTGAAACATGGAGAGTGCTGAGAGTTCTTCTTCCCCCAAAGGAGAACCACACAATCACTGTGCTGCAGGTACACAGCCACACATGCGCAGGAGAGGGAGGAAACCCGATCTCCAGGCTGCTACTGGAATGACTGCAGTATGGAGACATCCGAAGCTGACGTGTCGGTGAAAGGACACTTTAACATCACACAGCGAGCAACAAACAACAAAAACCCACCTCCCACACTACAGACTCAACTGGCCTCTGCTCCTCAATCCAATCTGCCAGGTAAACCTTCTGCAGCTCGATACCGTCCTGCGACCGCTTCAGCCTGCTGCCATGTTCTTCCCATGTTTCGATGTTGGATTTGAGTCCTATCATGTGACAGGCGCTAGGCCAGTCTCACTAGTAGAGTACTGTTTTGATCAGGAGAAATGGGAGCACTGGGTGGCAAAACATTTGTTCCCACAGTTTCTAAAACTTTTCCTTGCAGAATTATAAGGAATGTACATGATTTTAGCCAAAAGTTAAGTTCACTAAGAAAACATGGTATGACCCATGCATGTCACATCATCCTAGACTCGTCTTGATGTCTACTTTTCAGAAATGTCTGGGTTTATTAGCTTTCCCCCTTGGGGCATTTGAACCCAGGGCAAAATTCTGTGGTTATCAAAATTAGTAAAATGGATCAATTTTCAAAGCGATAACTTGATGTTTCCACGTTGTGTTTTAGGACCTTTCCTTTTGCGGGCAATTGTTCCACCCACTCAAGTGTTGGTACTGTTTTATTGGAACATGTTTAATGCAGAAAAGTTGAACATTTGTTATTATCAAACACATTTCCACCCAATTGTATTTTCATTTGTATTTTGTATTTATAGAGCGCATTCCGGCCTAGGCATCGAAGCGCTAGAAGGTAAGGAGAAGAGTCCACAGAATAAAGAAAAGTTCAAAAGAGACACACTAGCGTAGAAAAAACATGTTTTGACTAACCTCCTAAACGCTAAGAAATTTTGGGGGTCATTCTGACCCTGGCGGTCAGTGTTAAAGCGGCGGCCAACCCGCCAACAGGCTGGCGGCCCAAAAAAATGAATTCTGACCCTGGCGGGAACCGCCAACACAGGCCGCCGCATTAACACTCCGAACGCCACGGCGGTACAAACAAACAGCGCGGCGGTCATCGCCAACAGGCAGACGGCAGACAATGTACCGCCCACCCTATCACGACTCACCAATCCGCCACCTTTTCCGGGGCGGGAGCCCCGCCGATAAAAACACGGCGGAAACAGACATCTCCAATGGAAAACGCTTACCTCAACACACTCCACGCGGAATCGGAACAGCATGGAACCCGAACTCCACATCCTCCCAGCCATTGCCTTCCTGCTCTTCTTCCAGGATCACAAACCACGCCGCAGACGACAACGGTGAGTACTGCACCTACGACACAGGGGAGGGGGGAGGAGGAAAGGTTACGGGCACACACATACGCCACACACCCACCCCCATCCTCACCCCCACCGAAATACCTACACACCTATGCAGATAAAAAAGTCAGAGTGACACCCGCAAACCCCCCCCCCCAAAAAGCAAAGACAAAAGGCAATGAATGTAAAAGTAGAACTATATTATTGCAACAATAAAGCATAACGATCTTAGCAATATATGAAGAATTAATACACATCCATACAAGTAGCAAAAGTCCGGCCCAGTCTTTCAAAGTCCAAATGTCCGTGGGCCAATGTGCAGCAACACATGGGCAAAGCCCACACACGAGATCGAGTCAATTGGAGAGAACACTGCTAGGGCATCACAAAAAGTTAAAACAGGCACCTCAGGGGGAAGAGAAGGGGGGGCATCTCAGCCACATGAGTCCACGACACCAGATCCACGAAGGCCCTCCATGCCCACTGTGCCATCCTGGGGAGTGCAAAGCCACAGTCTCACAAATCTCTACAGTGGGTGGATTGCCCACTGTGCCATCCTGGGGAGTGCAAAGCCACAGTCTCACAAGTCTCTACAGTGGGTGGATTGCCCACTGTGCCATCCTGGGGAGTGCAAAGCTACAGTCTCACAAGTCTCTACAGTGGGTGGATTGCCCACTGTGCCATCCTGGGGAGTGCAAAGCCACAGTCTCACAAGTCTCTACAGTGGGTGGATTGCCCACTGTGCAATCCTGGGGAGTGCAAAGCCACAGACCATCAGGTGGATTACAGAGACCACTGGTCATGGAGGAGGCATGGTGGGCAGAGTGCATCGTGAAGGCCTGCCCGACACAGAACCGGGACTGCCAATGGGCCAGCGGTGCTTGACAGGAAGGGCCCAGCGGAGCGGTGCTTGAGATGGCGGGGCCCAGCGGAGCGGTGCTTGACAGGAAGGGCCCAGCGGAGCGGTGCTTGAGACGGCGGGGCCCAGCGGAGCGGTGCTTGACAGGAAGGGCCCAGCGGAGCGGTGCTTGACAGGAAGGGCCCAGCGGAGCGGTGCTTGAGACGGCGGGGCCCACCGGAGCGGTGCTTGACAGGAAGGGCCCAGCGGAGCGGTGCTTGACAGGAAGGGTCCAGCGGAGCGGTGCTTGACAGGAAGGGCCCAGCGGAGCGGTGCCTGAGACGGCGGGGCCCAGCGGAGCGGTGCTTGACAGGAAGGGCCCAGCGGAGCGGTGCTTGACTGGAAGGGCCCAGCGGAGCGGTGCTTGACAGGAAGGGCCCAGCGGAGCGGTGCTTGAGACGGCGGGGCCCAGCGGAGCGGTGCTTGACAGGAAGGGCCCAGCGGAGCGGTGCTTGACAGGAAGGGCCCAGCGGAGCGTTGCTTGAGACGGCGGGGCCCTGTTCAGCGGTGCCTGTCTTGGTGGGGCCCTGTTCAGCGGTGCTCCTCACGGCAGGGCCCTGTTCAGTGGTGCTCCTCACGGCGGGGCCCTGTTCAGCGGTGCTTCTCACGGCAGGGCCCTGTTCAGCTGTGCTCCTCACGGCGGGGCCCTGTTCATCGGTGCTTCTCACGGCGGGGCCCTGTTCAGCGGTGCCTGTCTTGTGTTTCCAGTGAACCACACCTGGCCAATACTTGCCGCTCAGTCTGCATCGGACCTTTCCGTTGTGGGGCCCTCCTGTGATGGAGTCCTGGGGCCCTGGGTCTCCTCTGATACCCCCGGAATGGGGCTGGTGGGGCCCTCATGGCCAGGTCGGCTGCTCCCTGCCTTTTGCTCCTTGCTGCCCTTGCCCTCCTTGGCAGACTGTCCGTGGCCCTTGGCTCCCTTACCCGATGTGGCAGGTGACGGTGCAAGGCTACCCTCCTTGGGGGCAGGCGTATCAGGCCTGTCGTGCCTGCCCTTCAGTTTTTTGCTCCTCTTCCCAGGGGGGGGGCTGGCTGTGCCTTTGCTGCTGGACGATGTCCCAGCCCAAGGAAAGGGCAGACTCCAAAAACCAGGCACGACGTTCTTGGGAGTTGCTGGGCTGGTGGTGGCTGAGGTGTTTGTGGAACTCTTACGGGATGGAGGGGGTGGGTCAGGTGAGGAAAAGAGGTCATGTTTAGAGAGGAAATTTTTCTTTGGAGCCATGGGAAGGGTAGCTGGAGTGGGTATGGGAGTGGAGGAAGAGGATGTGGTTGTAGGAGAGTCAAGTGTGCTGTCTTTGGGTGCAGGTGCTTGGGCTGGAGGCTGACGTGAGGTGGATGGCTGTTGTTTGGGTGCCTGCCTGCGTTTGTGTGGTTGGGAAGCGGGGGTGACAGACACACTGGGAGAGGACACAGGGGACGTGTACATGGCAGTGGGGGTGGTGACTGCACGTGTGCGGACTGGTCTGGAGGGTGTGCTGGTGATGGGTGCAATGGCTGATGGTGGTGTGCTTGCAGGTGTGTGTGGAGACGTCACAGGGAGGGAGGAGGGAGACGAGGAGGTGGGGGACACAGAGGAGGTAGTGACTGTTGGCATGTCTGCATCTGGTTGTTGCTTGGGTGAATGCTCGTGTTTTCCTGTGGTGCTTATGTCTGGATGAGCTGCCCTTGGGTGTTGAGGTGTGTGCAGGCTGGTCTGTAGGTGTGGATGGGATAGGCAGAGGAACAGGGGAGTGGGACTGGGTGGAGGGAGTCAGAAGAGGGAGGCTGGAGACAGGGACAATCGCTGCCGTCAGTGCTGAGGCCAGAGCGTTGAACGATCGTTGATGGGCAGCCTGACCCGAATGAAGGCCCTCCAGGTATGCATTGCTTTGATGCACCTCCCTCTCCACACCCTGGATGGCATTCAAAAGGGTAGACTGCCCAACAATGATGGTCCTCAGGAGGTCAATGACCTCCTCACTGAGGGCAGCAGGGGTGACTGGGGCAGGGCCTGAGGTGCCTGGGGCGAAGGAGATGGCTGGCTTCCTGGCCTTGCGGGCACGGGCCAAAGGCCGAGGGGCTGCTGGGAGGGCGGAGCTGGTGCGCTGGGTGGCGGCTGTACCTGTAGGATCGGTGGGCACGGATGTTGCCGCCACCGCAAGGGAGCTCCCTTACGAGGACGTGTCGGTGTCGCTGACGTCTCCACGGGTCCCCGTGGTGGAGCCCCCCTCGCCCTCCGTCTCACTGGTCATGTCGGAGTCCGTTGCATGGCCCTCCGGGGCCATGTGAGATGCAGCTCCCTCTTGCGCCGATGCCACTTCTCCTCCACCTGATGATGCTAATGCACACATTCACAGAGAAACAAAGAAAATGGGGGGGGGTGGAAAACATAAAGACAAGTTGAGTGCATGCATTGGGGACACCGTTGGCGGAGAGGACAGACACAGAAGCCCCCTGCACTACGCTGCGCACTTGGGGTACACTACTCATTCACTGGGACATGCCCTACAAGCCTATTGGCGACAACTGCCCACAGAGTATACACTGGTCCATGAATCGCGTTTCTAGGCACCCTACAGAGGTGGGGGGCGGGGGCACAGGACCATACCTCACGGACGGGCCTATCCTTCAGAAATCGCCATGGCCTAGGGATACCCACAGCCCTCCTCCCCCACCCAGGCACCTCCACTGCGCGCAAAATAGCTGAATGTGCTAGTACTCACCCCCTTGTGTCTGCTGTGATGTCCTCAAGCGCCCATCTAAATCGGGGTAGGCCACCGCCAGGATCCGGGACATCAGGGGGGTCAAGGTACGACTGGCACCCCTCCTAGGTTGGGAGGCCATCCCCAGCAGAGCCTCTGCCGTCTTCCTGCTCCCGCGGCGGATGTCCTCCCACCTCTTGCGGCAGTGGGTGCCCCTTCTGTTGTGGACCCCCAGGGCCCGGACGTCCTTGGCGATGGCACGCCAAATGTCGATCTTCTGATGGGCGCTGACCTATGTGACATGTACAGGGGGGGAAGAGAAACATCATCACTTTTCTGCATGCTCGATGTGAGTGGCCCCCCCTCCCCAACCTTGCCATGTGGCACATGCTCTCATCTGTCGTGCCATGCATTCGTCATTCGCTGCCCTCCCCTCCATCGTACATCCTCCCCACTCAACCCAGGCATTGGGCACTATGCATTGCCCCCCGTGTACTCACCTGTTGGTCTGGAGGCCCGTAGAGTAGCGCATACTGGGGGAGGACCCTGTCCACGAGCTTCTCCAACTCCTCGGAACTGAAGGCGGGGGCCCTTTCCCCAGTCGCAGCAGCCATTGTCACTTCCAGACCGAGGTCACAGCAGCACTTGCAGTATAGGTCCTCTCCTGTGGATGCTTAGGTCTCGTGTGATCAAGCAGAGAGAAAATGGCGGTTACGGCCGCGGCGGTGCGTACCGCGACCGCCGGCGCTCACCGCCATTGGCTCCTGAAACCCATAGGGTACAATGTTGTCCAATGCGGCTTTGCGCCGCGGACTGCGACCGCCTACCGCCACGGTGTGCCACGCTTGCGCAATGACCTCACTTCACATTGTCACACTTCACAGGTCAGGCAGCCGCCATTTCAAGGGCCCACATGGCTTAATTCCTACTGCGTCACACATGGCTAGGCCTTGCGCCGACAATCATACTAGCCATTCAATCCCGAGAAACTCGTGTACTGTGCATGCTGTGGGCACTTACCTGTGGGTTGCTTGACTCTGTGCTCCATGTTGTCCTTCCTAGGCACCGTCCGCTGGGACTTGCGAGGAGACGGAGGAATGTTCCCGTGTACAGACCGCTGGTGGACCTGTCGACAATGGAAGAAAGACACGTCATACTCACCTACAGACTCAACCGTGTCACTATACAGGAACTGTGTGTCCAGCTGGAGCCAGACCTGATGTCACCCATCAGCCAACCCACAGGAATTCCGCCTCTAGTGCAGGTTCTGTCAGTACTGCATTTTTTTGCCAGTGGATCATTTCAAACTACAGTGGCCATTTCATCTGGGATGTCTCAGCCTATGTTTTCAAAGGTGTTGTCCAGAGTGTTGTCTGCCCTGATGAAATACATGCGGAGCTACATCATTTTCCCTGAGGTGGGTGACTTGCCTACAGTGAAGGGTGATTTCTATGCCCTTGGACACATTCCCAATATCATTGGTGCCATTGATGGGACCCATGTGGCTTTGGTTCCCCCAAAAGACAATGAACAGGTGTACAGGAACCGAAAAAGTTATCATTCGATGAATGTCCAGGTGGTCTGTTTGGCTGACCAGTACATCTCCCATTTAAATGCCAAGTTCCCAGGGTCAGTGCATGACGCGTACATCATGCGAAATAGCAGCATCCCTTATGTGATGGAACAGCTACAGAGACACCGTGTGTGGCTAATTGGTGACTCTGGTTACCCAAACCTGCCTTGGCTATTGACCCCAGTGAGGAATCCCAGGACCAGGGCAGAGGAACGGTACAATGAGGCCCATGGGCATACTAGGAGGGTGATTGAGCGGACCTTCGGCCTCCTGAAGGCTAGGTTTAGGTGCCTGCATATGACTGGTGGATCCCTAATGTACTCACCAAAGAAGGTGTGTCATATCATTGTGGCCTGCTGCATGCTTCACAACCTGACTTTGCAACGCCAGGTGCCTTTCCTGCAAGGGGATGGTCCAGATGGTGGTGTTGTGGCCGCTGTGGAGCCTGCGGAGAGTGAAGAGGAGGAAGACGAAGAGGACGACACAGACAACAGGGACAGAGTGATACTGCAGTATTTCCAGTGACACACAGGTAATAATCTACTCCTGCATTGTATTATGTCTGTAACTGTAGTGGCTCTCTACTGTCTGACTTTTCACCCCAATGTATGGTAACTTAGTTGTGTATATCACTTCCTATTTCAGTGATCTGATCCCCACGGAGTGCCCTCTGTTTTTTTTCCCATGGACTACCGCTGCGTGACACTGGTATGTTGTCATCACAATGTAAATAGAAATGTTTTGTTGGTTATATCGAATACATTTGGTTTAAATAAATAGATAGCAGAATCCAGTTGGTTTTTGTGCAATAATTGTGTTTATTGAAGTTTTCAAATAGGTGTATAGTTCAAAAAGGGTGATGGGTGATGGTGTAGGCATGTCCATGGCAGAGTACAGACTGTCGTTCCTACAGCTCCATTGTCCATATGCCTGTGGAAGGTGGAGCAGGGGCAGTTCAAGGTTGGACAGGGTGAACAAGTGGGACAGTGGGATGACATCCGGGGGGTTCCGTGCATGGCGGGGGTCTTGACATCCTACTCTGTCTTCTTCCTAGATCTCAGGCCTTTCTTGCGGGGTGGTTCTTGTTCTGCAGGGGGTGTGGTCCGGGTGGGCCGTTGCTGTTGTGTCGGGGCCTCCTGACCACTAGCGCCGGCGGAGGTGGTGGGCTGTTCTTCCTCCATGGTAGTGGCAGGGGCCCTTTGGGGGGCCACATGGTCCCGCAAAGTGGTGACAATCTGGTTGAGTGCCACCACCATTGTACCCATTGCAGCACTGATGCTGCGCAGTTCTTCCCGGAACCCCATATTCTGTTGCTCATGCAGAAGCAGGATCTCCTGCAACCTGGCCAGGACCGTCGCCATCGTCTCTTGGGAGTGGTGGTACGCTCCCATGATGGTGGTGAGGGCCTCTTGGACAGTGGGTTCCCTAGGCCTGTCCTCCCCCTGTCGCACAGCAGCCCTCCCAGTTCCTCTTTGTTCCTGGGCCTCTGTCCCCTGGACGGTGTGCCCACTACCAGTGCCCCAAGGTCCCTGTTGTTGTTGGGGTTGTGGGTTACCCTGGGTGCCCTGTACTGGTAGACACACCGCTGCTTGACCTGTCCTGGAGAGAAGAAGCATGGGCCCGCTGGGTGGGTGCTGTGCTGGTGTTTCTAGAGGGGGGTAGGTCTGCTGTGGCCTGTGGCTGACTGAGGGTAACCGACTGTCCAGAGGTCCCCGATGGGCCGGGCTGGTCATCAGGTTCTAGGTCGACAGAGCTGCTGTCATCACTGGGGGCCTGTTCTGGGGGTGGGATGGACAAATCTGGACCCTCCTGGCCGGTGTGTTGGCGTTCGGGCCCTGCAGGGGTAAAAGAGTATGGTTATAGCTTTTGTGTGTGCCATGGCGTGCGATTTGTGGGTGCCTTTGTCCCCCAGTGCTGGCAGTCCCATGTGGGAGGAGTTGTGAGGGTGGTTTGTGGGGGGGGGGTGGGTATGTGCAGTGGTCATGCTTAGGTGATGGGTCTCCATGGTTTGTGTTGGCATTCAGGGGTTGGGTTTGGGTTGGGTGGGTTGTGCTGGTGAGACATTAACAGGGAGTATGTGTGCTGGGGGTTTGGGGGTGTGGGTTGGCATGCTGGTGGTTGGGGGGGGTGAAGTAGTTGAGATCAGACTTACCAGAGTCCATTCCTCCGCCTACTCCAGCGAGGCCCTCAGGATGCGGGATGTTCAAGACCTCTTGCTCCCATGCTGTGGATTCGGGTGGAGTGGGTGGGGGTCCGCAGCCAGTCTTCTGCACAGCTATGTTGTGTCTTGACACCATCGACCGCACCTTCCCCCGTAGGTCGTTCCAGCACTTTCGGATGTCTTCCCGATTTCTGGGATGCTGTCCCACAGCGTTGACCCTGTCGACGATCCTTTGCCATAGCTCCGCTTTCCTGGCTATTGTGGTGTGCTGCACCTGTGTGCCAAAGAGCTGGGGCTCTACCCTAATTATTTCCTCCACCATGACCCTGAGTTCTTGGTCCGAGAACCTGGGGTGTCTTTGGGGTGCCATGGGGTGGTGTGGATGAGGTGTGGGGTGGTGTTTGTGGTGATGAGTGTGGTGGTGTGTGGTGTTTTGTGCGTAGATGTGGTGTGGGTGATGGTGTTGGGTTCCTGCGTGTGTTGTGCTTTGCGTTCCCTGTGCTCTCTCTCTGTGTATTGCGCCTTGTCTCTGAATTTCGATTTGTGGGGGTTTGAGGGTGATGTGGGTGTGAGTTTTATATAGTGATGGGTGTGTGGGTGTGTTGTTTGTATGTGTATCAGGTGTGTGTATTTCGAATTGGCCAATGTGGCTGTGTTTTGTAAAGGTGTGTGTATTTTGAGCGCGGCGGTGTGTACCGCCAATGGAATACCACGGTTGAAAGACCGCCGCGTGGATTCGTGGGTCGTAATGGCATGGGCGTGTTTGTGTTGGCGTGACGGTGGAGGTTTGGTCATCTCCAGTTTATCGCTGACCGCTGATGAGGCGGACTTACGTGGATGTCGGGTTTTTGGCGGTTTGGCAGTTGTGGGTCAGAATGACCGTGGCGGTTTACCGCAGCCGCGGCGGTATGATGGCGGTCTTCTGACTGGCGGTAAGAGCCTTTTACCGCCGAGGTCAGAATGACCCCCTTTGTTCCTTCCTGATAGGGGTAGAGAATTCCAACATTTAGATGCAGCCACCGTAAAGGCTTTATCTCCCCATTTCTCTTTATAGGCACGGGGAACCTGAATTCTGAAAGCTCCTACCGAGCGAAGTAGTCGTTTGGGTTTATACCAGTGTAGCTTAGAAGTCAAATATTTTGAACCATTTCCATGTGCTGCTTTGTAGGTCAGACATAAGGTCTTAAAGATAATACGATGGGCCACTGGAAGCCAGTGCAGTTGTTTCAAACTGCCACTGGCCGATGCTGAACATGGGAGATTCAAAATAGGCAGAGCAGCAGTATTTTGAATCAACTGAAGCTTCTTTAGAGATGTTTTATCTAAATTAAGCATCAGAGCATTACAGTAGTCAAGTTTGGATATCACCAGTGCCAAGGTCACTGTAATTCTCCATACTCTTTGGAGGAAAGGAAAAACTTTCTTTAGCAGCTTTAATGTCCATTTAATGTGATTGACATGTGATCTAAAAGAGAGGCAATTGTCGAAAGTGACACCTAAATTTCTTGTAGCATTAATAGGAACTGGGAGAGTGCCACAATCAGTCGGCCACCAACGGGAGTTCCACAATTCCTTGCTTGTTCCGAAGCATAGTATTTCAGTTTTATCACCATTTAATTTGAGCCAATTTGAGTTCATCCATCCATTGATTTCACGCATACATTCGTCAAAGCGATCAGCCACTTCCTCCCAATTTTTATTGACTGGGATGAACAATTGGGTATCGTCAGCATAAGAGGTTGGCCTAAAGCCAAAAGAACAAATTAATATGGCCAGAGGAGCAACATACAAATTGAACAAGGTGGGGCTACGTGATGATCCCTGGGGAACACCATAAGGTAAGTGGTATGCAGGGGACTTAAAGTTGCCGCAGTTCACCGTGGTCCATCTATCTTTCAGAAAAGATTCCAGCAACGTAAGAGCCTCATCTCTAATCCCTGCTTGAAATAAGCGGGCTATCATAATCTGTGGAGAAATAGTGTCAAATGACGTGGATAGGTCCAGTAGGATTAAAATAGCCCCTTGTCCTTCATCCACCATTCTCCGGATCGAATCCGATGAAGTAATGAGGGCTGATTCTGTGCTATGTGCCTTCCTGAAACCATGTTGGGAGGCATCTAGTCCTCCTGACTCCATAAAAAAATTGGCTACTTCCCTTTTAATATACTTCTCCAAGATCTTGGCCAGAAAAGGAAGAAGGGCAATGGGTCGCAGATTATTCAGGTCATGACTGAGTCCATCTTGTTTCTTTTTCAAAGGAATTACTGTAACATACTTCCAAGAAGTAGGATAGACTCCAGAAGTGAGGACCTCACGACAAAATTGGAGCTAAGGCTGTCAAAACAAGATCAGGGGCTAATTGAAGAATAGAGGGGGGCAAGAATCAGAGGGGGAGTCTGATTTAATTTCTGACATAAACTTTTTTATTCTTTCCAGAAATAGGGCTTGAAAGTTAGTTAGTTTGGGGTAGTTAGTATTTGATTCAATATAAACTATATCAGGGCAGCCATCTCTCTCCTCAAGTTGATTAAAACTAGCATACATTTATAAAATTTTATTTTCGAAGTGTAAGGCCACTTTATTAGAGAATTCCTGTGAATTCTCCAACTCTAGCAGTGGTGGGGGATAAGTCAGTGCATTAATAACCTTAAAAAGTTCTCTGGGGGCGTTAGAGGCCGCTTAAATTTTTAGGGTGAAATATTCAGATTTAGTTTTAGTGCTTGCCTCTTTATAGTTTTTAAGAGCAATTCTTAGTTTTTCTTTCTCAAAAGGAGTAGAATTCAATTTCCATTGCCGCTCTTGTTGGTGATACTTTCTTTGGAATATCTTAAGGTCCTTTGTAAACCAGAGTTGGCTAGGTTCTTTTGTTTTCCGTGAATCATAGGCCTTAAGGGGGGCCAATTGATTCATGGCAGTAGCAATTCCCTGATTAAACCTATCCACTGGTGGCAGGGACACATTTTAAGCCCTTTCCCAGCCTGCTTCCAGGGTAGGTACTAACTGTTCTTTCTTAATATGATTCCAGTACCTAATCGATTTTCTTTTACAATTGAGAGCCTGAGGTAAGAGACCCTCTGTAAATCTGCAAAGTCAGGAGAAAGTGATCAGTCCAGCTTAAAGGGGCATTGGAGAATGCCAGCTGGTGAGGGAAAAAACCCTGTCTATTAAATGTCCAGCTATATGTGTAGCTGATAGAACTTTCAGCTCCCAATCTAAGCCTGCCATGAGATTTCTGAATTCTTTAATATGCAGGTTTTGAATCTCATTGAAATGAAAATTAAAATCTCCTAATATGATGGCTTTAGTTGACATAACTAAAGGCTCTAACAGACCTGTCCAATTCTGAAGAAAATTTTAAAAAGGGCCAGGTGGTCGATATATTAGCAGTCCTTCAAGGAGTAAAGAATTATGCTGATAAATTTGAAAATACATGGCTTTACATATCTCAGAGGGGGGTTTGGTGTGTTCCATTGGCACGTAAGATCTGGTCTACAAATAACCGCTAGTCCTCCTCCTCCACCAGTTGTCCTATCTAATCTGTAGAAGGCATATCCCAGGGGAGAAGCCTCAATAAAATTGGGATTAGAGTCCATTTTAGCCCATATTTCTGTAATAAAAAGACAACCAATGTTGTTTAGCCCGATTAATTCCGCAATTTCTTTTTTATGTTTAGTAAATGATCAGGCATTCATCAGCGTTTATTTTAGGAGCCCCCTACTAGAAGTCCTGTCCTGTATATGCTTCCCCCTGTCCTATCCAGCCCTGAGATCTGGGCTCAAGCCTCCTCTAAGGTTTGGGGTGCTTGAATCACCCAGTTACAGTGCCTGCAACCCCATTCAGTGAGGTGATCTAATTCTATCTTGTGCTGGCAGGAATTACCTGCAAGAGAGCGAAGACATGCGGGGGAGAAGGTAAGAGTAGTCAGCATTTGGGCATGGTCCCCAACCCCCGGCCCTGATTGGGCGTGGACGGGCGCAGACGGGCTTACCTTAGGCGCGCCTTTGGTGCGCCCGCTGCGCAGCTGCATTGTGTGAAAATATATTGCCGCCGGGTCGGAAGAGCAAAGCTCAAGCGACCCGCGGCGTCTAGACTGCTAACCCACGGATTGGCAGTCAACAGGAAGTAGGGCTCTAACCGGCCCTTACTCCCAAAAAAAGAAAACCAAAATGAGCTCCCCAAAAATACAAAGAATCCCAAGTTTGCCCCAGAGAAATCCCCAATTTCTGAATTAAAAATAGTAAAACCAGTTAAAAAGAATAAAAACAATTGAGTTAAAATTGAAACAGAAAAGCCTGTGGCACACACGCTTACCTTCCGCTGCACTGCTGCATTGTGTGAAAATATATTGGCCCTCATTACAACCCTGGCGGTCGGTGTTAAAGCGGCGGTAAGACCGCCAACAGGCCCGCTGTAAAAAAAATGGAATTATGACCGTGGCGGAAACAGCCAACATAGACAGCCACTTTAACACTCCGACCGCTACGGCGGTACAAACAAACAGCATGGCGGTCACTGCCAACAGACAGGCGGAAGACAATGTAACGCCCACACCATTATGAGAGGCCAATCCGCCACCTTTTCTGGGGCGGATTCAACGCGAACAAAAACATGGCGGAAAGAGGACTTGGAAGGGAAAACGCTCACCTCCACACACCTCACGAGGAACTAGGACGCCATTGAGCCGGAACTCCAAATTCTACCTGCCATTCTCTTCCTGCTCCTCTACCAGGAGTACGACCGACGGCGGCGACCACCACAGTGAGT
Organism: Pleurodeles waltl; assembly: GCF_031143425.1. Lineage (NCBI taxonomy): Eukaryota > Metazoa > Chordata > Amphibia > Caudata > Salamandridae > Pleurodeles > Pleurodeles waltl. The sequence goes on from NC_090445.1 coordinate 1,304,953,182, forward strand.
ACTGCACCCACGACACAGGGGAGGGGGGAGGGAAAAAAGAGTGACACACACACACAACACGAAACACCCCCTCCCCCACCATCACACACAACAACATACACACAAATACATGTTGAAACATTACATTTACACCCCCCCCAAACCCCCCTGGAAGAACGCAAGGACAAAAGGAAATGATTTGAACAATTGTAATGAGTAAAAATCCATTAGTCAAAAATATATATATACACTATTAACAAATATGTACACCAAGATTTCAAGTCCATGTCCTGCACCTACATAGTCCGTGGACCACTGGGCCCAAACTGCATGGGTGAGGCCCACACGAGATACCCGTTCCAAACGGAGAGAACACTGATGGGGCATCAGATCGAAAAAAAACAGAAACCTCAGGGGGAGGGGAAGTGGGGGCACCTCAGCCGATGAGTGCACGACGCCTGCTCTACGAGTGGGCTCCATGCCCATCAAGGTATTCTGGGGAGTGCAAAGCCACAGTCTCACAAGTCTCTCCAGTGGGTGGTTTGCCTACTGCTTTATCCTGGGGAGTACAAAGCCACAGTCTCACAAGTCTTTCCAGTGGGTGGTTTGCCCACTGCTTTATCCTGGGGGGTGAAAAGCCACAGTCTCACAAGTCTCTCCAGTGGGTTGTTTGCCCACTGCTTCATCCTGGGGAGTGCAAAGCCACAGTCCCTCAAGTGGATGTCATTCTCCACTGGTTCTGGAGGGGGCTTTGTGCCCAGAGTGCTTCATCCTGCCAAGGCAGAGGTAGTGGATGTCATTTTCCACTGGTTCTGGAGGGTGCTTTGTGCCAGAGTGCTTCATCCTGCCAAGGACTGAGGTAGTGGATGTCATCCTCCACTGGTTCTGGAGGGGGCTTTGTGCCCAGAGTGCTTCATCCTGCCAAGGACAGAGGTAGTGGATGTCATTCTCCACTGGTTCTGGAGGGGGCTATGTGCCCAGAGTGATTCATCCTGCCAAGTCTAGAGGTAGTGGTTGTCATTCTCCACTGACAGTGGGACAACATGGAAGCTGTCCAGGCCCCTGGAACTGACCACCAGCCACATACGACTGACCAGTGGGGATGGCAGCCATGTCTGCGGTGGTGCCACTGGCACAGGATGTGGCGTGCCACACACCGATTAAATCACAATAGTGCAAAACACCCTTGTGCAACCTGTGTGGTATATGACCCTCTGCTCACCATTCTCCTCCATAGGGCACATCCGCTGGGGCAGATGATGAGATGGCGTCATCCTCCGGTGTACAGAGCCCTGGTGGACCTGTCGACAATGGAAGACAGACACATCATTATCACCTACAGACTTGATCGTGCCACAATCCATGAACTGTGTGCCCAGTTGGAGCCTCGCCTGATGTCAGCTATCCGCCATCCCACAGGAATCTCCCCTCTAGTGCAGGTCCTGTCAGTGCTCCATTTCCTGACCAGTGGCTCTTTTCAAACAACAGTGGCCATTGCATCAGGGATGTCCCAGCCTATGTTCTCAAATGTGTTGCCCAGAGTGTTGTCTGCCCTGCTGAAACACATGCGCAGCTATATCGTTTTCCCCCAGGTGGAGGATTTGCCAACAGTGAAAAGTGACTTCTATGCCCTGGGACATATTCCCAACATCATAGGTGCCATTGATCGGACACATGTGGCATTTGACCCACCCCGCAGGAGTGAACAGGTTTACAGAAACCGGAAGAGCTACCATTCAATGAATGTGCAGATGGTATGTTTGCAGACCAGTACATCTCTCATGTGACTGCAAAGCATCCTGGCTCTGTGCATGACACTTACATTTTGAGGAATAGCAGCATCCCTTATGTGATGGGGCAACTTAAGAGGCACAGTGCGTGGCTAATAAGTGAGCCCAAGGTCCCCACACAGTTTGAATAGGTGTCTGGGTAAGGGAGAGTCCCTAAGTGTTGGTATATGTATAACAGATACCCCTCAACCTTTGCAGGTGACTCTGGTTACCCCAACCTGTCATGTCTACTGACCCCAGTGAGGAATCCCAGGACAAGGGCAGAGGAACGCTACAATGAGGCACATGGGTGAACTAGGAGGATTATAGAATGGACTTTCGTCCTCCTGAAGGCCAGATTCCAGTGCCTCCATCTAACAGGTGGCTCCCTATACTACTCACCGATGTATGTGTGCCAGATAATCGTCGCATGCTGTATTTTGCACAACCTGGCTTTGCAACACCAGGTGCCTTTTCTGCAGGAGGATGGGCCTGATGTTGGTCCTGTGGCAGTTGTGGAGCCTGTGGACAGTGAAGAAGAGGCGGCAGAAGAAGAAGATATTGTCAACCCTAACAACATCATCATCTAATACTTCCAGTGAGACACAGGTAAGAGACTGGCACTGCTCCTCTCATATCAGACTACTGTAGGACATTGTATACGTCTTCCTTTTTACCTTTGTGTATGGACCCTGACAGTTCACTTTGCCTTTCCTTTTCACAGATCTGGATACCACATTCTGCCTTCCGCTATGTTCACTGCTGCCCAACTGTCATACTTTGGTATGTGCAAATGAACATTGACATTGATATTTGTCAGAGAGGTTGTAATAACACATTTGTGAAAGTACAGACTGACTCCAGATTGTTTTGTGATTCAAGGGTGTTTATTTCAGTGCTAATAAGTGGAGGGGTATGTGCAATGGGCTGGGGTGATGGTGGAGGAATATCCATGGTAAAGTCCAGTCTCTTTGTATCACAGGTGCATTGTCCAAGGGGGCATAGGAAGTGAAGCAATGGCAGTTCAAGGTGGTCAGGATGACATAGTGGGACAGAAGGGTGACAATCAGGAGAGTCTTATTTCCTGGCGGGGGTCTTGGCAATGTTCTCTGTCTTGTGCCTGGATCGCAGGACCGTTTGCAGGGTGGTTCTCCTGCAGGGGTGGGCTGCTGGTGGCCTGTTGGTCCTGAGGCGGGACCTCCTGTCCACAAGCACCAGCGGACGTGGAGAGCTGTTCATCGTTCGGGCTAGTGTCAGGGGCCCGTTGGTGTGCCACTGTCTCCCTCATGGTGTTGGCCATGTCTGCCAGCACCCCTGCAATGGTGACCATGGTGGTGTTAATGGACTTCAAGTCCTCCCTGATCCCCAGGTACTGTTCCTCCTGCAGCCGCTGGGTCTCCTGAAACTTGGCCAGTACCGTGCCCATGGCCTCCTGGGAATGGTGGTATGCTCCCATGATGTTGGAGAGTGCCTCGTGGAGAGTGGGTTCCCTGGGCCTGTCCTCCCCCGTCGCACAGCAGACCTCCCAGCTTCCCTGCTGTCCTGTGCCTCTGTCCCCTGAACTGTGTGCCCACTGCCACTGACCCCAGGTCCCTGATCGTCCTGTGTTTTTGGGGTTGCCTGGGGTCCCTGTAGTGGTGGACACACTGCTGATTGACGTGTCCTGGGGACAGTGGCATGGGCCCGCTGGGTGGGTGCTGTGGTGGTGTTTCCTGAGGGGGAGGTTCAGTAGTGGTTTGTGACTGTGGCAGGGGAACCGACTGTCCAGAGGTCCCTGATGGGCCAGGCTGGTCATCTTGATCCAGGCGTGCAGAGCTGCTGTCGTCACTGTCGGCCTCTTCTGTGGGAGGACTGGATATGGCTGGCACCTCCTGTCCAGTGATGTTGGGTAGGGGTCCTGTTGGGGTGTAAATGCATAGTTATTGTATCTGTGCGTCCCATCTTGTGCAATGGGTGAGTTTCCCTCTACTCCTGTGCTTGCATTATTGCCTTGGCCCTTCTGTGAGTGGTGTTCATGTGCCCTGGCTGAGTCTCTCTACTGGACATGCTTTGGTGATGGGTGTCCATGCAGGTCTGTAACGGGTGTCCATGCATTGTTGCCACATGCAGGGCTTGGTATTGGGATGTGTGGGTTGTGATAGTGGGGTATCTGTGAGGTGTTAGGGTGATGGGTGTGAGGGTAGGGGTAGGTGTTTGTGATGGCATGCAGGTAGGGTGGGGGATATAGTAGTATAGATTTGACTTACCGGAGTCCAGTCCTCCAGCTACTCCTGCGAAGCCCTCAGGATGTATGATCGCCAAGACTTGCTCCTCCCATGTTGTTAGTTGTTGGGGAGGAGGTGGGGGTCCACTGCCTGTCCTCTGTACGGCTAGCTGGTGTCTGGATACCACAGAACGCACCTTCCTCTGTAGGTCGTTCCACATCTTCCTGATGTCATTCTGTGTTCTTGGGTGCAGTCCCACTGCGTTGACCCTGTCGACAATTCTACGCCATAGCTCCATCTACCTTGCAATGGATGTCTGCTGCACCTGTGATCTGAATAGCTATGGCTCTACCCGGATGATTTCCTCCACAATGACCCTAAGCTCCTCCTCAGAGAACCTGGGGTGCCTTTGAGGTGCCATGATGTGGTGTGGGTGATGTGTGAGGTGATGTTTGTTGTGATGTGTGCTGTGATGTGTTGGGGTGTGTTCTTTGAGGTGTGTGAATGTTGTATGAGTGATGGTGTTGTGTGCCTCTGGATGCTGATGTTGTCTTTGCTATTCTCTCTCTCTCCGCTTCTTCCCAAATTTTCGTTGTAAGGGGTTCTAGGTAATGTGGGTGTGTGTTTTGTAGTGCTGTGGGTGTGTGGGTGTGGTGTGTCTATATGTGTCAGGTGTGTGTATTTTGAATTGTCCAAAGTGGTTTTGTTTTGTAAATGTGTGTGTATTTCGAGTGCGGCGGTGTGTACTGCCAATGATTTATCACGGTTGAAAGACCACTGCGTTGATTCATGGGTCGTGACAATATGGGCATATTCCTGTTGGTGTGACAGTGTAGGGTTTGCTATTGTCAGTTTATCACTGACCTTTGGTGTGGCAGACTTGTGTGGGTGTCTGTATTGTGGCAGATTTCTCGATGTTAGTCATAACCGCGGCCATGGTATGTTGTCGGCCGTCAGCACGGCGGTAAGCGGGATTTACCGCCAGGGTTGTAATGAGGGCCTTTGTGTTTCCATCCAAAAAATGGCCTGTAGCAGTTTGTAGTCATCACATCAGTACACAGTTGTAACCACGCCAACATCTGCAAAATGGGAAGGCATAAGTGACAGTCAGTTGGGATGCTAAGAAAGGGACTGCCATTATTCTACAGCCACACAGAAAAATAATTAATTAGAGGAATGGTCAGTTCTACTGTCTTACCTGTGTGTCATTGGAAGTACTGCTGTATAACTGATGTCCTGTTGTCCACATCCTCATCCTCTTCCTCCTCATCTTCACTGTCCTCAGGGTACACTGCTGCCACAGCTGCATTTTCACCCTCCTTCTCCTGCAGATAGGGCACATGTCACTGATGGTCAGGTTGTGCAACATGTAGCACACAACAACTGTTAGACCTGACAGCCTTAGGGTGGTCACCTCTAACTGTTTGCCTGCCTCCCTCCACTTTTTAGATACTGTTTTTGCTCATATTAAGACTTTGCACACTTTACCACTGCTAACCAGTGCTAAAGTGCATATGCTCCCTCCCTTTAAACATGATAACATTCGATCTTACCCAATTGGATTATTTAATTTAATTATAAGTCCCTAGTAAAGTGCTCTATATGTGCCCAGGGCCTGTAGATTAAATGCTACTGGTGTGTTTGCAGCACTGGTTGTGCCAACCACTTAAGTAGCTCCTTAACATTGTCTCAGGCCTGCCATTGCAAGGCCTGTGTGTGTAGTTTCACTGCCAATTCGACTTGGCATTTAAAAGTATTTGCCAAGCCTAAAACTCCCCTTTTGCGACCTATAACCGTCCCTAAGGTATGCCCTAGGTAATCCAAAGGACAGGGTGCTGTGTAGGCAAAAGAGAGGACATGTACCTATTTAAATGCTACCAGAAGGTGGTGCACTGCAATTGTACAGAGAGCAAAATAACAAGAAGGCCAAGGCCAGTATAACGATGTAGAGAACAAAGATTATTACAAATGTATTGAGTCGTAAATAGTCCAAGAAAGTAAATCATTGATTGCCAACCAAATAGACAAAGTAGATAATAACAAAAAAGAAAGAAAAAATTATATAATGTACAGTCAAGGAAGCCAAGAAAACAAAAAATCCTTATGTCCTTGTGGTCGTAGCGGGTTCATAAATAAGTAATAAGTTCATGATGGATGGCCAACGCGTTTCGCCCAGCATGGGGCTTCTTCAGGGCTGAAAACATAACCAAGAGAAACATGTGTATTCCATGATAGGGTGCAACATGAATAAGTAAGAAAAACCAGTAAAAATACCAGAGAAACTGTAATTGTGAGGAGTGTGTTAACAGATGATGGAGATTAGCCAACCCGTGCATGATAAGATCAAAATCATGCATGATTAAACAGTTCGTGACAACGTGAGAGAAAAAAATTATTAATATACAAATAATAATTCTAATAATGTGTATGTGACAAATTAGTAGTTTATGTCAAAAAGAGAAAAAAAAAATATTAGCACAAGAGTAAACCAGCCAGCAGTGAGAAGAATAAATATTAAGTAGTGCAACAAGAAATGAGGCGATATCATACCCCAAACAGTATCCAGTCAGAAGTAATAACGCAATATATATTGGTATATGAATCACCTGAGGAAAAGATTCCAATGGTAAAAAATGGTGAGTATAGTATGTAACGAATATGGGAGTAGAGACCCTCATGATAATGAGGGAGAAGGAAAAGAAGGGGAGAGGCTTACCGCAAAAATGAATAACTAAGCGAGAAACTCAGCAACGAGTAAAGTGACCAACAGGTATGTTTTCAGCCCTGAAGAAGCCCCATGCTGGGCGAAACGCGTTGGCCATCCATCATGAACTTATTACTTATTTATGAACCCGCTACGACCACAAGGACATAAGGATTTTTTGTTTTCTTGGCTTCCTTGACTGTACATTATATAATTTTTTCTTTCTTTTTTGTTATTATCTACTTTGCCTATTTGGTTGGCAATCAATGATTTACTTTCTTGGACTATTTACGACTCAATAAATTTGTAATAATCTTTGTTCTCTACATCGTTATACTGGCCTTGGCCTTCTTGTTATTTTGCTCTCGGTACAATTGCAGTGTACCACCTTCTGGTAGCATTTTCAGTGGAGCTTTCCTTTAGCTCTGCTTAGTTCTTTATTGCAGTAGGAACTATGGTGTAGTTGCACGCTCAGTGTATTCTTTATTGTTGATTTTTTCATGTGTTTTACTTATGCTTCTTACACTTAGGGGATAAACATAGGGATGGTACGTTTCTAAGGAGCTTACTGCATATTTTCTCTTCTGTTTAGACATGTACCTATGTAGTTTACATGTCCTGGCAGTATAAAACTCCTAAAGTCATTTTCACACTGCTGTGAGGACTGCTCCCTTCATAGGCTAACATTGGGGCTACCCTCATATATTGTTTTAGTGGTAGCTGCTGATCTGAAAGGAGTAGGAAAGTCATATTTAGTATGGCCAGAATGGTGATACAAAATCCTGCTGACTGGTAAATTTGGACTTAATATTACCATTTTAGAAATGCCACTTTTAGAAAGTGAGCATTTCTCTTCACTTAAATCATTCTGTGCCTTAAAATCCACATCTCGCTGGGTTTAGTTGACAGCTCCCTTTTGCATTCACTCAGACACACCCCAAACACAGGATACTCAGCCTCACTTGCATATATCTGCATTTTCAATGCGTCTTCCAGGGTGGGAGGGTGGGAGGGTGGAGGGCCTGAAACTTAAATGTCAAAAGACTGTGGCCTGGCCTCACACAAAGGACAGTCGTACCCCCTACTGGGACCCTGGCAGACAGAATTGAACTGAAAGGGGACCTTCTGCACTTCTAAGCCACTCTTTGAAGTCTCCCCCACTTCTAAGGCACATTTGGGTATTTAAGGGCCTCTGTCCCTAACAACTCAGACACTTCCTGGAGAATCAAACCTGAACCAGAACCTGCATCCTGCCAATAAGAACTGCCTGGCTGCCCAAATGACTCACCTGACTGCTCTCTGTGAAGGACTGCTGCCTTGCTGTTGCCCTGCTGCCTTGCAACAAGAAGGACTCCTTGTGTGGCGAAAATCGACACACAGCATGCCAGAAACGACGCACAGCCTGCATTGTAGTGAAAAATTCACTGCACCCCGAACCGGAACGACACAGCCCAACTTCGCACTGAGAAGATTGACTCAGCGCCAGCATAGCAACCGGAAATTCGACGCACAGTCGAGCCTGAACAACGCAGCCCTACTTCTACAGAGGAATCGACGCAGCACCTGCTGTGCGGTAGAAATTTCCACGCAATGCCCACCGGATCGACGCAACCCCTGTGACTTCGGCCTGTCAGTGGTGGAAAGCCACGCAACATCCCCGGGGCGTCCGAAAAACCTGCAACCCGCCAAGGATCCATGACCAAACGCCTGAAATCAATGCACAGCTGTCCCTGTGTGAAAACTAAACAATGCATCACCGTGTGTGGCCCATGAAATCGACACACACACCCTTTGTTTCCACGCATCTCCTCCTCTGCGGTTCTTTGCGGAGATCTTGCACATGAACCAGGTACTTTGAGCTTGAAAGAGACATTTATTGCTTTTTAAAAGACTAAAGACTCTTTATATCACTTTTACAGTGATATCTCAACATATACTTATTGCATTTTAATTGTTTTGACCTGCATCTTATCAGATAAATATTATATATTTTTTCAACACTGTGTGGTGTATTTTTGTGGTGTTATATTGTGTTATTGCATGATTTATTGCACAAATACTTTACACATTGCCTTCTAAGTTAAGCCTGACTACTCAGTGCCAAGCTACCAAAGGGAGGGCACAGGATAATTTGGATTGTGTGTGACTTTCCCTGACTAGAGTGAGGGTCCTTGCTTCGACAGGGGTAACCTGACTGCCAACCAAAGGCCCCATTTCTAACAACAACTATCTGTCAGACCTTCTCAGGGGAGTAGCAGAGGGATCCACCTGTCACATGGAGGCTCTTGAACCTGGCCTTCAGGCGACCAAAGCTTCTTTCAATAATCCTCCTGGTACGCCCATGAGCATCATTATACCTGTAAGCAGCCCCTGTCCTCAGATTCCTTACAGGGGTCAGGAGCCAGGACATATTTTGGTAGACAGAGTCACCTGCAAGAAGTGAGGGACAAACATTAGCCTTTCACAATGGCATGGGGGATGACTCCTGAAGGCATACACTGTCATACATTGGGTGGGGACTCAGGCTCATCCTATAAGCCACATTCTGTGCCACTGTAGTTGCGCCACCACTTGTGGGATGCTGCTATTCCTCAAGATGAAGGTGACATGCACTGACCCAGGATACTTGGCAGTGATGTGGGAGATGTACTGCTCAGCCTGGCACACCATCTGGATACTGAGGGGCAGATTTATACCTTTTGACGCAAACCTGTGTCAGCGCAGGTTTGCGTAAAAAAGTATAGCATCGGTTAGCTCCATTCCATGACACTGGGAGGGTGCCATATTTATGGAATGGCGCTAAGGCCCTGTTAGCGTCCTTGTAAAGGATGAAAACAGGACCAGGGAGGCATAGGGGGAACCGGGGCTTGTGCGCCAAATTATGGCACTAAACTGTTTAGAGGCAAAAAAAAGTGCCTCTAGACAGTGTAGAGCCATTTTCTGGTGCACCCATGGACATGGCTCCTGTCTTAGTAAAGACAGGAGCCATACCCACCACCCCAATGGCCATGCCCAGGGGACAAAGGTCCCCTGGGTGCCGTGCAGGGGGCCCCAAGATAGGGCCCAGAGCGGTGTTTGGCAAAAAATATATATATACTCACCTGGACTTACCTTGGATGGGTTCCCTATCCTTAGGTGACTTCCTGGTGTGGGTAGGGGTGGGTGGGGGTGTCCCTGAGGACAGGTTAGGGTACCTGTAGATAATTTCCATGGTCTTTGACCATGGAAATTTGCCTACAGGTTCCCTTACGTCTGCCCAGACCCAGGCGTTAAAGCAAGCTTAGCGCCATTATTTAAGGCTCCCATTGCCTCATGCCAGATTTTAGCACGGGGGGATAAATATGGTGCAAAGGCCATATCGTCCTTTTCTGGATGGCAACGCCTACCTTGCATCTCATTGATGCAAGGTAGGTTTTCCCCTCCAGAAAACTATGTAAACTCCATTACTTTGGCGCTAGACGTGTCTAACGCCAAAGTATAAATATGGAGTTAGATTTGCGCGGAATTAGCATCAATAGAAATTACGCTAATTCAGTGCTAACCAAGTATAAATGTGGGCCTGAGTGAGAGGAAACTCTTCCTATTCCTGAACACCTGTTCATTGGCCCGGGGGGGGGGGGGAGGACAAATGCTCTATATGTGGCCCCAATAACAATTGGAATATGTTCCATTGCATAGAATCCAGCCTTCACAGTGGCAAAATCTTCCACTTGAGGGAAAGCGATGTAGCTGCACATGTGTTTGAGCAAGGGGGTCAAACCCTTGCCAGTAGTATTGAGAACATTGTCTGTGACATTCCTGCAGCCAAGCTCACTGCCACTTGGAAAGAGCCTGTTGCCAGGAAATGGAGCACTGATAGGACCTGCACAAGAGGGGGGATCCTAGTGGGATGACAGATATCAGATCAGGCTCTAATTGAGCACACAGCTCTGTGATTGTGGCCCTGTCCAATCTATAGGTGAGTATTATGTGCCTGTCCTCCAGTGTAGCCAAGTCCACAAGGTGTCTGTACACGGGGGCTTGCCGCCTCCTCCTATTTCTCCACAGTTGTAGGTACCTAAGGGACACAAGAGTGAGAAGGGAGTGACAAAATGCAAAATGGAACCACCACTTCAGTGTACAAAGAACAGATAGGTAACTGGACAATGTAAATGGCTATGTATGTACAATCAACACCAATGATGCAGTTTTCATTCTAAAATTGTGTACCAGCACTAGAACATAGTGACTGCCTGTCCTGTATGTAGGGACAGATGGAAGTGATGTCACTCCGCCGGCGTTGGGCATCATGGCAGAAGGCGTTCTGCACTGCTGTGCAATTCCTCATTGGCTAAAATGGGGCTCTATGGAGTACAGCATCCAATGAGGATCACCGGAGGTGGTGATGGTGTACACCTTCGCGGACGTGACTGTCATTTTCTGACTATAACCTCACTTGATTCCTGAATTTCCACAGGACAACATCTCCACTGAATGTGCTGCTGTGACCTGTGTCTGGAACCTGAAATGGCCCGTGTGACAGGGGAAAGGGCCCCTGCCTTCACATCAGAGGAGTTAGAACACCTGGTGGATGGAGTCCTACCCCTGTATGAACGGCTGTATGGGCCTCCAGACCAACATGTGAGTACGCCAAGGAGATGTTGTATGCAACAAGGCTGCATGGAGATGTGTGTGTGTGCTGGCATTGTGTCATTTGGGTGGAGGGTATGGCTGGTGGTAGTGTACATGTAGGGCTCCGGGTGATGTTTTTGCTATTTCAGAGGCAAATGATGTCTGAATGCCATATGTGTGAAAGGCTGGATATTCAGATTCATGGTCTCCCTCTTTGTGCCATCGCCAAGGAGATGCAGAACCTAGGGATTTTAAGCCACTGCAGGAAATGGTGGAAGGACCCAGCTGGGTCGGCCTCCCAATGAGGAAGTGGTGCCCATCAGAACCTGACACCTCAAATGGCCTGCATACTGGTGGTGGCCTAACCAGAGCTGGATGGGCGCTTGAGGGCATTACAGCAGCCACAAGGGGGTAAGTCTGGTGTGTGTGGCAACCATCTTTGTTGCTGCATGGTCCATCTCAGGCTTAATGGGTGAATAACAATATCTGGATATCTAGCTAGGTGGTATTTCCATGTCAGACAGGGCTTGGTAGGACCCAGGAGGGGTGAAGATGGCAGTGTTTGACTCTTATCCTGCTGTGCTACCTAACCAATGGAATGCCAGTGCGGTGCATACTGTGCAATCTTGGTCCCTGTGTGTGATGGTGATGTGCATGCCATCTGTGGTGTTGGTGCTGTAAGTGACCCAGTACTTGTATTCTTTCTCCCCCACCCCTATTTTCTTCTGTCATCCTGTCCGTGTGCGCATTAGTATCACCTGGCGAAGGAGCAGGAACACTGGTAAGTGAGGGAGCTGCAGCCTACGAGGCCCAGGAGGCAGAGCCCACCGATGCCGAGGGAACCAATGGGACAGAGGGCAAGGGGAGCACCACGGCGGGGACAGCAGGTGGCAACACTGACTCTGAAACCTCCTCCTGTGGGTGCTCCCTGGTGGTGGTGGACACCTCTGGAACCACCCCAGCTACAGGTTCAGCCACCACCCCGTACCAGCACTGCCTTCCTAGTAGCCCCACACACAGTTGCCTGTGCCCGCTCACCCAGAAGAGTGGGTATCTCCTTTGCCCCAGACACCTCAGGCCCTGCCCCAGTCAGCCCTGCTGCCCTCAGTGAGGAGGCTATTGACCTCCTGATATCCATCTCTGTAGGGCAGTCAACCATAGTGAATACAATCCAGGGGCTGGCATCCCAGATGCATCAATGCAATGCCATCCAGGAGGCCATTCACGATGGCTTGGCGGCCCTACAGAGATCATTTTAGCCTCTGCCCTCCTCTCCAATGGCAGCCATTGTCCTTGGTCCTACTGTCCCCCCTCCAACTACCAGTTCCCATTCCCAGTATCCTCGACCCCAATCCATCCCATGCATACGTACAGACAAGCATGCATACAAAACATCACACAAGAGTGGCACAGACAAACACAGGTACCAAATGTCAAGCCACAAGCACTCACACAAACAACAGACAGTTGCACACAGAACAACATCCACTGCCTCCACTGTCTCCCCCTCCTCCTCCTCCCTCACAGTCACATCTGCGCTCACACCTGCATACACTGCATCAACAGTCCCACACCCTGCCACCTGTACATCCTTGCCCACAGACACCACAAGAGCAGACCAGCAGATATGCACCCTACACACCACATGTGCAGTCACCACCACCAGCACCATCACCACCTCATGCAGTACACCCACCTCACTTGTGGATGCCACCACAAAATCCATCCACACGTCCTGTTGGTCCTCCCCCACCCTATCAGCCCCCCTTCAAAAAAATATAAACGCTTGCACTCAGAGACCCAACATCCATCCACTTCACACACAAACACTGTCCATGCACCTGCACCCAAGTCCAGCAGACGTACACCTCCTACAACCACTCCCTCTACCTCTACTCCAACCGCCCTCCCACATCCCGCCCCAAAGTCCCTAAGAAGGTTTTCCTTGCCCATCTTGACCTCTTCTCTCCCCCACCCCCTGTCCTGCCCTTAAGTGCAAGGTTCCTAGCACCTCAGCCATCCAGTCTGCCACTGCTCTCACCAAGAAATCTGCTGCTGGCACTAAGGGGCCCTGAGTAGGACGGCAGCCACTCCCAGCAAGGACATAGCTCCACCTCAAAAACGGAGGTCTAGGGTGACAAAACCTAAGGGACAGAGGACAGGGTCAGTGGAGGCGCCTCCTAGACCTGGAGGCAAGGACTCAAGTCACATGACAAAGGCTAAGGGGGCCCATCACAGGAAAGAACCCAAGGAACCCCCACAACCACTTGAGGGGAAGGATCCCCATCTACCACCTGAGGGCAAGGATACCCCTCTACCACATGAGGGTAAACATCCCCATCCACCACCTGAGGCCAAGGATACCCCTCTACCACCTGATGGCAAGGATCCCTATACACCACCTGAGAGGAAGCATCCCCATCCACCACCTGAGGTCAAGAATACCCCTCCAGAACCAGTGGGCAGGAATCCCCCTCCAAAACCAGTGGGCAGAGAACCCCCTCCAGAACCAGTGGGCAAGGAGCCCCCTCCAGAACCAGTGGGCAGGGAGCCACCTCCCAAACCAGTGGGTATGATACCCATTCCAGCTGATGTGCCGCCCACCCCCTTTCTCCCTGAGGGGCCTGTATATTTCCAAAATGATGGCCCTGAACAGTGGAGTCCGGAAGATTTCAGGAGTCAAGTTGGGGCTTGGACGATGCCCTGTGACCATGTGGCCCTTTGGTACTTTGGACTGGCCAATGGCCCAAGCTGTACATTGAGGTGTACATTTCTAATTTCTTAATTCATTATGGTGACTGTTGGCAGCAAATTACAGTGTTTGTACTACAGGTATATGCCTTTGCATTCTTTGCTCGTGGGTCCTGTTACAGTCAATTTACTCTGCAGCTGGTTATGTGTGTGTGCTATGTGTGTATGGTGTGTGTTCTGCATGTGTGTGTCACTTTCCTTTTCCTCCCTCCCTCCCTTGTGTGATAGGCGACTGTACTCACTGTCATCGACTTCATCGGCATTGGTGCTCCAGGACAACCATGGTGTGGTAGAGCATCAGAAAGACCTGGAGTTACGGTTCCATTGTGGCCGCGGAGTCCTCTATGTCCCTGAAGGTCAGTCTTTCCTTTTCTGTGAAGTGTGTTTGCCAGGCTTTTGCTGGCGTTGCTACCGCCCTGGAAATCCTGGCGGTTTGCTATGTCATAATATGGTGGGCAGTACCTTGTGTTCCGTCTGGTTGTCGGTGGCTACCACCTTGGTCGGTGGTGTTAACGCCCTGGCGGTTTTTGTGGTACAGTGGCTGTCTATAGGAGGTCTCACCACCATGGTCATAATTTGACAGTAATTACCACCAGCCTGTTGGCGGTATTACAGCCACTTTAAAAGTGGCAGTCAGTACACCGCCAATGTCATAATGACCACCTTTATTTATTAGACTGAAACACTAGGGGCTTGATTACGATCTTGGCTGAGGGGTTTGCTACATCCCAGATGTGACTGATATCCTGTCTGCTATGGTACAATTTCTATAGGATATAATGGAACTTGTAATACTGGGGCGGGATATCCATCACCTTTAGGATGGAGCAATCCCCTCCTCCAAGGTCGTATGTAATCAAGCCCTAGATGTGATATTTCTCTTCTACTATTAACTGGGGTAGACATGTGCAGACTTATGAGACATGGTCAGATTTTCTCAGCTGGCAGATGAAAACCACCACTGAATTCTGGACATTATGGAGCAGATTTATACTTTTTGGTGCAAAACTGCACTAACGCAGTTTTGCATGAGAAAGTTTTGCACTGGCATGTGCCATTCTTGAGCGCCAGCCGGCCACCATATTTATGGAATGGTTCAAGCCGGCGCAAAGGGTAAGCTAGCATTTAAAAAAATGATGTTAGCGGGTGGGGGTGATGTTATGGGAGGAGGGGGGTTTGCACCAAAAAATGACATTAGGCAGGTTAGAGTAAAAAAATGACTCTAACCAGCCTAGTATCATTTTCTGACGCAAAACCATCCATAGCACATGACTCCTGTCTTAGAAAAGACAGGGGTCATGCCCACCACCCCAATGGCCAGCACTGGGGACCAGGGTCCCCTGGGCATGGCCATTGCACCAGTGCCATGTAGGGGAGGGCATTTCAGGGTCCAGAATGGACTTTTAAAAAATATATAAAATAGTCACCTGTACTTAACTATACTTACCTGGGATGGGGTCCCCCATCCTCTGCTGTCCCTGTGGTGTGGGTGGGGGTATCCCTGGGGGCTGGGGAGGGCACCTGGGGGCTTATTCCATGGTGTTCCACCATGGAAATAGGCCCACAAGTGCCCTAATGCCTGCCCTAACCCAGGCGTTTGCACCGGCTTGAACCATTCCATAAATATGGTGCCCGTCTGGCGCTCCAGAATGGTGCAAGCCGGTGCAAAATGTTTTGGTGCAAAATTGCGTTAGTGCAGTTTTGCACCAAAAAGAATAAATATGCCCCTAAGAGTATAAGGCCCTCATTACAACCCTGGTGGTAAATGCTGCTTACTGCAGTGCAGAAGACCGCCAACATACCGTTGCAGCCACGGAATTCCGCTACAGGTATT
Source organism: Pleurodeles waltl (assembly GCF_031143425.1). Taxonomy (NCBI): domain Eukaryota; kingdom Metazoa; phylum Chordata; class Amphibia; order Caudata; family Salamandridae; genus Pleurodeles; species Pleurodeles waltl. Next base: position 1,304,969,034 of record NC_090445.1, read on the forward strand.
ACGACCCACAGCTCGGAATCTGCCATACTACAGACACCCACACAAGTCCGCCACACCAAAGGTCAGTGATAAACTGGCGATAACAAAACCGACACCATCACGCCAACAGGAATACGCCCACACTATCCCGACCCTCGAATCAACGCAGCGGTCTTTAAACTGCGGGAATCCATTGGCGGTACACACCGCCGCGCTCAAAATACACACACATTTACAAAACACAACCACATTGGACAAATCGAAATACACACACCTGATACACATACACACACCACTCCCACACACCCAATCCAATATAAAGCACACACCCACATCACCCACAAACTCTTACTACCAGAATTTTGATACCATGCCAGAGAGACACTACCTTAAACAACACCAGCATCCACAGACACACAACACCATCACTTACATAACATCCACGCACCTCAAACAACACACACAAACACATCCCCTCACACATCACAACACACACCACCTCACACACACCCTCACCACATCATGGCACGTCAACAACACCCCAGGTTCTATGAGGAGGAGCTCAGGGTCATGGTGGAGGAAATCATCTGGGTTGAACCGCAGCTATTCGGATCAAAGGTACAGCACACCTCCATTGCAAGGAAGATGGAGCTATGGCGCAGAATTGTCGGCAGGGTAAATGCAGTGGGACAGCATCCAAGAAAACAGGATGACATCAGGAAGAGGTGGAATGACCTATGGGGGAAGGTGCTTTCCGTGGTCTCCAGACATCAGATTGCTGTACAGAGGACTGGCGGTGGACTCCCACCTCCTCCCCTGCAACTAACAACATGGGAGGTGCAAGTCTTGGAAATTTGCATCCCGAGGGCCTCGCAGGAATAGTAGGAGGACTGGTCTCTGGTAAGTCATATCTTAATTACCATATCCCCCACCCCACCTGCATGCCATCACATACCCACACCCTCACCCTCACCCCCATCACTCGAACACCTCACATGTGCCCCACTATCACAACCCAGCCATCCCAATACCAAGCCCTGCATGCAACACCAAAGCATGGACACACATCACCAAAGCATGTCCAGTACAGATACCCACACAGACCCCAAACCAACTATCACACAAGGACCAAGCCAAGAATGCAAGCACTGGAGTACAGGGTCACTCACCCATTGCACATGATGGCACACACAGATGTAATAATCATGCCTTTACACCCCTGCAGGACCCCTACCCAACGTCACCGGACAGGAGGTTCAGACATATCCAGTCCCCCCACAGAAGAGGCTCACAGTGATGACAGCAGCTCTGCACAACTGGATCAAGATGACTAGCCCGGCCCATCAGGGACCTCAGGACAGTCGGTTCCCCTGACACTGGCACGAGCCACCACAGAGCCTCCCCCCTCAGGAAACACCACCACAGCACCCACCCAGCGGGCCCATCCCTCTGTCCCCAGGACACGTCAATCAGCAGTGTGTCCACCATTACAGGGAACCCAGGCAACCCCGCTAACACAGGACGATCAGGGACATGGGGGCAGTGGGTACACAGTTCAGGGGACAGATGCACAGGAAAACAGGGAGGCTGTGAGGACTTCTGTGCGACAGGGGGAGGACAGGCCTAGGGAACCTACTCTCCACAAGGCACTCTCCAACATCTTGGGAGCTTACCATCATTCCCAGGAGACAATGGCAACAGTACTGGCCAAGTTTCAGGAGACCCAGCGGCTGCAGGAGGAACACTATCTGGGGATCAGGGAGGACCTGAAGTCCATTAACAACACCCTGGTCACCATTGCAGGGGTGCTGCAAGACCTTGTCAACACCAGGAGGGACAAAGTGGCACAACAAGGAGCCCCTGACACTAGCCTGGACGATGAACAGCCCTCCACCTCCGCCAGTGCTAGTGGACAGGAGGCACAGCCACAGGACCAACAGGACACCAGCACCCCACCCCCTGCAGATGGAGAACCACCCCACAAACGGTCCCTGAGATCCATGAACAAGACAGAGAACATTGCCAAGACCCCAGCCAGGAAATGAGACCCCCCTGAGTGTCACCCTTTTATCCCACTTTGTCACCCTGTCCATCCTTCAACTGCCATTGCTCCACTTCCTATGCCCCTTTGGACAATGCACCTGTGAAACAAATAGACTGGACTCTGCCATGGACATTTCACCACCATCCCCCCAGCCCATTTTACAACCCCCTCCACTTATTTGCACAGAAATAAACACACTTCAATCACAAAACAATCTGGAGTCAGTCTGTGCTTTCACAAATGTGTAATTGTAATAACCATGGAATATAGCAATGTCAATTTACTTTTGCACATACCGATGTAACACAGCTGTAGGCCTGGAGGAAATATAGCAGAGGGCACAAAGTGGGACCCACATCTGTGAAATGGAAAGGCAAAGTGACAAGTCAGGGTCCATACACTGAGTGAAAATGACAGACTTATGCTAGCTCCAATAATAATATGAGATGTGGGAGGCACTGACATCTTCTTACCTGTGTCTCACTGGAAGTATTGCATGATTGTGTTGTTTCGGTTGCTGATATCCTCTTCTTCTGCCTCCTCTTCTTCACTGTGCACAGGCTCCACAGCTGCCACAAGACCACCAGCTGGACCATCCTCCTGCAGAAAAGGCACCTGCTGTCGCAAACCCAGGTTGTGCAGCATACAGCAGGCCATGATTATCTGGCACACCTTCTTTGGTGAGTAGTAGAGGGAACCAACTGTCATATGGCGGCACCACAATCTGGCCTTCAGGAGGCCGAAGGTTTGTCCGATCACCCTCCTAGGTCGCCCATGTGCCTCATTGTAGCGTTCCTCTGCCCTTGTCCTGGAATTCCTCACTGGGGTCAGTAGCCATGAAAGGTTGGGGTAACCAGAGTCACCTGCAAATATCGTGGGACAACTGTTAGACACACACTAACCCTTACGGACAACCCCATGCCCAGACACCTATTCACACTGTATAGGGTCCTTGGCCTCACCTATTAGCCACACACGGTGCCTCTGGAGTTGCCCCATCACATAAGGGATGCTGCTTTTCCTCAAAATGTAAGAGTCATGCACTGATCCAGGAAACTTGGCATTCACATGGGAAATGTTCTGGTCTGCCAAACACACCATCTGCACATTCACTGAATGGTAGCTCTTCCGGTTTCTGTACACCTGTTCACTCCTGCGGGGGGGTCCAATGCCACATGTGTCCCATCAATGACACCAATGATGTTGGGGATATTTCCCAGGACATAGAAGTCACCTTTCACTGTGGGCAAATCCTCCACCTGAGGGAACACGATGTAGCTGCGCATGTGTTTCAGCATGGCAGACAACACTCTGGACAACACGTTAGAGAACATTGGCTGGGACATCCCTGATGCAATGGCAACTGTTGTTTGAAAGGAACCACTTGCCAGGAAATGGAGTACTGACAGGACCTGAACTAGAGGGGGTATCCCTGTCGGATGGCGGATAGCTGACATCAGGTCTGGCTCCAACTGGGCACACAGTTCCTGGATTGTTGCACGATCAAGTCTGTATGTGACTAATGTGTGTCTCTTTTCCATTGTCGACAGGTCCACCAGCGGTCTGTACACCGGAGGATGGTGCCATCTCATCACCTGCCCCAGCAGACGTGCCCTATGGAGGAGAACAGTGAGGAGAGAGTCAGCCAACACTGAGGTATCACAAAATGTCATTTGCACACATTTATTAATCTGCAATGTGCCTGTAACTGTGTGTATTCCAGGCCTACATTGGTGTGACACAGTTATTATTAATGCCATGTGGCCCCCTGAAATGGCGGCTGCCTGACCTGTAAGGTGGGACAAGGCGATATGAGGTAACTGCGCTGGCGTTGTACACCGTCGCAGTGGGTGGTCGAAGACCGCTGCGCAATTCTGCATTGGTTAACATTGGACCCAATGGGTCTGAGGAGCCAATGACGATGTACCCCGGAGGTGACGGTACGCACCACCGCGGATGTGACCGCCATTTTCTGTCACTCACTTGATACCTGACCTTCAACAGGAGAGGACCTACACTGAAAGTGCTGCTGTGACCTGTGTCTGGAAGCGACAATGGCTCATGTGTCTGGGGAAAGGGCCCCTGCCTTCACTTCAGAGGAGATGGAGAAACTAGTGGATGAGGTCCTCCCCCAGTATACACAATTGTAGGGTCCTCCAGACAAACAGGTGAGTACACTGTGGGCATGCTGCATGGGCAATGCCTGTTTGGAGTGGTGTGGATGGAAGATACATGGGGGGTGCTGAGGCCTGCATGTGCGGACGGTGAGTGTGTTCCTGATCCTGGTGGTGTCGTATCTGGAGTTGGATGGGTGCTTGAGGGCATCACAACAGCCACAAGGGTGTGAGTACACTCTCATTTAGCTGACTCTACGCGCATTACGAGGTGTTTGGGTGGGGGAAGTGGGCAGTGGGTTCCCCTAGGCCGGGGTAATCTTGGTAGGCAAGGTCTCTTGTGAGGCGGGCCATGTGGTACCCCAACCCCACTAGTGGTTAGAGCCATCTACACCTAGTCAGGCTCCTGTGACTTCCAGGTGTGAAGCTATCGGGTTTAGGCGTTGTACCCCATGGGCATGTGATTATTCTAGGAACTATAAGTGCATGGCGTAGTGCAGAGGGCTGCTGTGTCTGTTGTGTCCCCCAACGGTAGTGGTGTTGCATGCACTGAACATGTCTTTCTTCTGTCTCCCCCCCTTTTTGTGGTCTCCCTGTTCTTGTGTGCAATAGCATCATCAGGCGGAGGAGCATTGGCACCGGAGCAGGAGGGAGCTGCATCCCACTTGGCCCTGGAGGGTGAAGCAACAGAGTCTGAAGCCACCAGTGGGACGGAGGGCAAGGGGAGCTCCACGGCAGGGACAGGAGCAGAGACCAGCGACAGCGACTCCTCCTCTGATGGGAGCTCCCTTGCGGTGGCGGGCCCTTCTGTGCCCATCGCATCAACAGGTAAAGCCGCCACCCCCCCCTACCAGCACCACCTCTCAGCAGCCCCTCAGCGTGTGTCCTGTGCCCGCTCACCCAGGAGGGTGGGCATCTCCTTTGCCCCAGGCACCTCAGGCCCTGCCCCAGTGAGCCCTGCTGCCCTCAGTGAGGAGGCTATTGACCTCCTGAGATCCCTCACTGTTGGGCAGTCTGCCATTCTGAATGCCATCCAGGGTGTTGAGAGGCAGTTGCAACATACTAATGCATACCTGGAGGGCATTCATTCTGGCCAGGCAGCCCAACAGAGAGCATTTCAGGCTCTGGCCTCAGCACTGATGGCAGCCATTGTCCCTGTGTCCAGCCTCCCCCATCAACCTCCTCCACCCAGACCCAATCCCCTGTATCTCAGCCTATCCCAAGCACACCATTAGACCAGCATGCACACCCATCAACACACAAAAGTGGCTCAGGCAAACATAGGCACCGCACATCCCACAGGCACTCACACAAGCATCATACCCATGCACACATACCAACATCCACTTCCTCTGCTTTGTCCCCCACCTCCATGTCTCCCTCCTTCCTCCCCGTCTCGTCTCCACTCACACCTGCATGTACTACATCTTCATCCACTACCTCCATCACCAGCACGCCCATCACCACACACCACTCACGTGCAATCACCACCCCCACTACCATTCACACATCCCCAGTGTCCTCTCCCAGTTTGCCAGTGAGCCCTCCTCCCAAAGTACACAAACGCAGGCACACACCCGCCCAACAGCCATCCACCTCACAACAGCCTCCAGCCCATGCACCTTCACCCAAATTCAGCAGACATACATCTCCTACAACTACTACCTTTCCTCCACTCCCAAACCCCCTCCATCTACCCGTCCCAGTGTGTCTAAAAAACTTTTCCTGTCAAACCTTGACCTCTTCCTTCACCTTCCCCCATCCTTCCCCTAGGGCCAGGATTTCCACGTCCCAGCGCAGCACCTCAGCCACTACATCCCCAGGCACAGTGGTGCCAGCAACTGCGGGTCATGTAGTGCACCAACCATCAGGGCTGCCAGTGTGCCACGGACCGAGGGCAAGGATATTCCGCCACCTGCCAAGGTTAAAAAGGTGCCCACATCCCAGAGGGAGAAGCCAGAAACACCTGCCACCAAAGGGTCAGTGAAAACGAAGGGAAATAGTGATAAGACAACTGCGCCACCATCAAAGGTGTGGAAGGGCAAAAAACTGAAGGGCAAGTCAGGAGAGGGCATGGTGGCACCTACTGAGGGACCAGTGTCACACCTTTTGTCCACGTCCACGCCAACCTGTACGGCGGCAAACACTGCCACCTGCACCACCACCTGCACCGCCTCCGGCATGTCTACAGCCGGTGCGACAGTCCCCAGCCTCTTCCCCTGTGGGCAGCCGTCCGAGGCTGAGGAAGACATCCTGCTTTCTCCCTCAGCAGGTGCTGACACATGCTCCGCCGCCACAGACCCTGCCCCCAGCACCGCCGCCACAGACCCCGCCACTAGCGCCGCCGCCACAGACGCCGCAGCCAGCAGCGCCACCACAGACCCAGCAACCAGTACTGCCACCACAGACCCCACAGCCAGCACCGCCGCCACAGACCCCGCAGCCAGCACCGCCACCACAGACCCCGCAACCAGCACCGCCGCCACAGACCCCGCAACCAGCACCGCCGCCACAGACCCCACAACCAACACCGCCACGACGGACCCCGCAGCCAGCACCGCCACGACTGACACAGCCGCAAGCACCGCCATGACTGACACCGCCGCAAGCACTGTCAGCGGCCCCACGACGTCCTCAAACAGTGGCACCACTGCAGACATGCCTACCATCCCCAGTGGTCAGTCATCCGAGGCTGGTGGTGAGTTCCAGGACCCAGGGCAGCTTCCATGAAGCGATACTGTCATCACAGTTGTCACCTGCATATGGAATGCGAAGCCACAGCAGTGTGGGATATGTCTCTGTCTCCATGGCATATCATGCTACCTGTACCTCGGCAATCTCGTGGCACATACACCCAGGTGAGTGTATTGTACCTGCCACATTGCACATGGAGCACTCTGGGCACAAATCCCCCTCCAGAACCAGTGGAGAAAGGCATCCACTACCTCAGTCCATGGCAGGTTGAAGCACTCTGGGCTCAAATCCCCCTCCAGAACCAGTGGAGAAAGGCATCCACTACCTCAGTCCTTGGCAGGGTGAAGCACTCTGGGCACAAAGCCCCCTCTAGAACCAGTGGAGAAGCACATCCACTACCTCAGTCCTTGGCAGGATGAAGCACTCTGGGCACAAAGCCCCCTCCAGAACCAGTGGAGAATCACATCCACTACCTCAGTCCTTGGCAGGATAAAGCACTCTGGGCACAAAGCCCCCTCCAGAACCAGTGGAGAAAGGCATACACTACCTCAGTCCTTGGCAGGATGAAGCACTCTGGGCACAAACACCCCTCCAGAATGAGTGGAGACTGTTATCCATTTGAGAGACTGTGGCTTTGCACTCCCCAGGATAAAGCAGTGGGCAAACCACCCACTGGAAAGACTTGAGAGACTGTGGCTTTGCACTCCCCAGGATAAAGCAGTGGGCAAACCACCCACTGGAAAGACTTGAGAGACTGTGGCTTTGCACTCCCCAGGATAAAGCAGTGGACAAACCACCAACTGGAGAGACTTAAGAGACTGTGGCTTTGCACTCCCCAGGATGCAGCAGTGGGCAAACCACCCACTGGAAAGACTTGAGAGACTGTGGTTTTGCACTCCCCAGGATAAAGCAGTGGGCAAACCACCCACTAGAGAGACTTGAGAGACTGTGGCTTTGCAATCCCCAGAATAAAGCAGTGGGCAAACCACCCACTGAAGAGACTTGAGAGACTGTGGCTTTGCACTCCCCAGGATACATCAATGGGCATTGAACCCCCTTGTGCAGCAGTGGCGTTGGTGCACCCTCCTCCCCCTCCCCCTTAGGTGCCTGTTTCATTTCGATCTGATGCCCCTGCAGTGTTCTCTTCGTTTGGAGTCAGGTATCTAGTGTGGGCTTCGACCATGCATTTTGGGCCCAGTGGTCCACAGACAATGATTGGTGCACTATACGGACTTGTGTAGTTGGGGTACATAATTGCGTTTACTGGATTTTGAACTTTGATAATGAGATTTCACATGATTATATTTGTTCAAATCAATTTCTTTTGTCCCTGGGTTCTTCCATGGGGTGAGGGGGTGTATATGTAATGTTGCTGCATGCATTTGTGTGTATGTTGTTGTGGGTGAGGTCAGGGTGGGGGTGTTGCGTGTTGCGTGTGTGTGTCACTCTTTTTTCCCTTCCCCTCTCCTGTGTTGTAGGTGCAGTACTCACCGTGGTCATCGTCGCCGTCGTTGGAGCTCCTGATAGAAGAGAAGGACGACCATCATTGCCAGTATCTGCAATTCGGGCTTCATGGCGTCCTGGTTCCTCGTGGTGTGTGGAGAGGTGAGTGTTTTCCCTTCTGTGTACTGTTTCAGCCGTCATTTTGTTCGCGTTGGTTCCGCCCCGGAAAAGGTGGCGGATAGGCATCTTGTGATAGGGTGGACGGTACATTGTGTTCTGCCTGTCTGGCGGTGTCCACCGCGCTGTTTGTTTGTACCGCCGTGGCAATCGGAGGGTTAAAGTGTCTGTCTATGTTGGTGGTTTCAGCCACGGTGCCGGCTGAGCTAGAGGCCAAAATCTACAGGTAGGCACTTTGCAAAAAACACCTCTGTTTTCTGTAAAAAAATAGGATGCGTCCACGTTGTGTTTTGGGGCATTTCCTGTTGCAGGTGCTAGGCCTACCCACACAAGTGAGGTATCATTTTTATCGAGAGACTTTGGGGAATGCTAGGTGGAAGGAAATTTGTGAATCCTCTCAGATTCCAGAACTTTCTGTCACCGAAAGGTGAGTAAACTGTGTTTTTTTAGCCAAATTTTGAGGTTTGCAAAGGATTCTGGGTAACAGAACTTGGTCAGAGCCCCACAAGTCACCCCATCTTGGATTCCCCTAGGTCTCTAGTTTAAAAAAATGCACAGGTTTGGTAGTTTTCCCTAGGTGCCGGCTGAGCTAGAAGCCAAAAATCTACAGGTAGGCACTTTGCAAAAAACACCTCTGTTTTCTGTCAAAAAATGGGATGTGTCCATGTTGTGTTTTGGGGCATTTCCTGTCGCAGGCGCAAGGCCTACCCACACAAGTGAGGTATCATTTTCATCGGGAGACTTGGGGGAACGCTGGGGGGAAGGAAATTTGTGGCTCCTATCAGATTCCAGAACTTTCTTTCACCGAAATATGAGAAAAATGTGTTTTTTTAGCCAAATTTTGAGGTTTGCAAAGGATTCTGGGTAACAGAACCTGGTCAGAGCCCCACAAGTCACCCCATCTTGGATTCCCCTAGGTCTCTAGTTTTCAAAAATGCACAGGTTTGGTAGGTTTCCCTAGGTGCCGGCTGAGCCAGATGCCAAAATCTACAGGTAGGCACTTTGCAAGAAACACCTCTGTTTTCTGTCAAAAAATGGGATGTGTCCACATTGTGTTTTGGGGCATTTCCTGTTGCGGGCGCTAGGCCTACCCACACAAGTGAGGTATCATTTTTATTGGGAGACTTGGGGGAACGCTGGGTGGAAGGAAAGTTGTGGCTTCTCTCAGATTCCAGAACTTTCTGTCACCGAAATGTGAGGAAAAGGTGTTTTTTTTGCCAAATTTTGAGGTTTGCAAAGGATTCTGGGTAACAGAACCTGGTCAGAGCCCCACAAGTCACCCCATATTGGATTCCCCTAGGTCTCTAGTTTTAAAAAATTTACAGGTTTGGTAGGTTTCCCTAGGTGCCGGCTGAGCTTGAGGCCAAAATCTACAGGTAGGCACTTTGCAAAAAACACCTCTGTTTTCTGTCAAAAAATGGGATGTGTCTACGTTGTGTTTTGGGGCATTTCCTGTCACAGGCACTAGGCCTACGCACACAAGTGAGGTATCATTTTTACCGGGAGACTTAGGGGAACGCTGGGTGGAAGGAAATTTGTGGCTCCTCTCAGATTCCAGAAATTTCCGTCTCCGAAATCTGAGGAAAATTTGTTTTTTTAGCCAAATTTTGAGGTTTGCAAAGGATTCTGGGTAACAGAACCTGGTCAGAGCACCCTACATTTTTTCCTTCCAAATATGAGAGTGTGTAAAAAAGACATCTATTTGAGGAATGCCCTGTAATTCACATGCTAGTATGGGCACCCCGGAATTCAGAGATGTGCAAATAACCACTGCTCCTCAACACCTTATCTTGTGCCCATTTTGGAAATACAAAGGTTTTCTTGATAGCTATTTTTTACTCTTTATATTTCCGCAAATGAAATGCTGTACACCCAGTATAGAATGAAAACCAACTGCAGGGTGCAGCTCATTTATTGGCTCTGGCTACTTAGAGTTCTTGATGACCCTACAAGCCCTATATATCCCCGCAACCGGAAGAGCCCAGCAGACGTAACGGTAGATTGCTTTAAAAAATCTGACATTGCAGGAAAAAGTTACAGAGTAAAACGTAGAGAAAAATTGCAGTTTTTTTCACCTCAATTTCAATATTTTATTTTTTTAGTTGTTATATTCTGTAGGAAACCCTTGTAGGATCTACACAAATTACCCCTTGCTGAATTAAGAATTTTGTCTACTTTTCAGAAATGTTTCGGTGTCTGGGATCCAGCATTGGTTTCACACCCATTTCTGTCACTGACTGGAAGGAGGCTGAAAGCTCAAAAAATCATAAAAATGGGGTATGTCCCAGTAAAATGCCAAAATTGTGTTGAAAAATTGGGTTTTCAGATTCAAGTCTGCCTGTTCCTGAAAGCTAGGAAACTGGTGATTTTAGCACCGCAAACCCTTTGTTGATGCCATTTTCAGGTAAAAAACAACAAGCCTTCTTCTGCAGCCACTTTTACCCATTTAAAAAAAAAAAAAAAAGGTTCACTGTATTTTGGCTAATTTCTTGGCCTCCCAAAGTCTGGGTACCTCTAGAATCCCTAGGATGTTGGAAAAAAAGGACGCAAATTTGGCACGGGTAGCTTATGTGAACAAAAAGTTATGAGGGCCTAAGTGCGAACTGCCCCAAATAGCCAAAAAAAGGCTTGGCACAGGAGGGGGGGAAAGGCCTGGCAGCGAAGGGGTTAGTGTGTGGGCATCCTGACACTAGCCAAGGTGCCCCCATATTGTTCAGGGCAAATTCCTCTGACTTTGTGAGTGCGGGGACACCATTACATGCATGCACAATACATAGGTCACTACCTATGTATAGCGTCACAATGGTAACTCCGAACATGGCCATGTAACATGTCTAAGATCATGATATTGTCACCCTAATACCATTCTGGTATTGGGGGGACTATTCCATGATCCCCCGGGTCTCTAGCACAGAACCCGGGTACTGCCAAACTGCCTCTCCGGGGTCTCCACTGCAGCTGCTGCTTCTGCCAACCCCTCAGGCAGGTTTCTGCCATCCTGGGGTCAAGGCAGCCCTGGCCCAGGAAGGCAAAACACCCTCTCCCTTTGGAAATAGGTATGAAGGGCTGGAGAGGAGTAGCCTCCCCCAGCCTCTGGAAATGCTTTGATGGGCACAGAGGTGCACATCTCTGCATAAGCCATTCTACACCGGTTCAGGGATCCCCCAGCCCTGCTCTGGCGCAAAACTGGACAAAGGAAAGTGGGAGTGACCCCTACCCTGACCAGTACCTCCCAGGGGAGGTGCCCAGAGCTCCTCCAGTGTGTCCCAGACCTCTGCCATCTTGGAAACAGAGGTGTTGGGGGCACACTGGACTGCTCTGAGTAGCCACTGCCAGTAGGTGACGTCAGAGGCTCCTTCTGATAGGCTCTTACCTCTCTTGGTAGCCAGTCCTCCTTCCTTAGTAGCCAAACCTCCTTTTCTGGCTATTTAGGGTCTCTGCTTTGGGGAATTCTTCAGATAACGAATGCAAGAGTTCCTCTGCATCTCCCTCTTCACCTTCTACCAAGGATCGACCGCTGACTGCTCCAGGACGCCTGCAAAACCGCAACAAAGTAGCAAGACGACTACCAGCAACATTGTACGCCTAATCCTGCCAGCTTTCCCCACTGTTTCCAGGTGGTGCATGCTCTGGGCGTAGCCTGCCTTCACCCTGCACCAGAAGCTCCGAAGAAATCTCCTGTGGGTCAACTGAATCTTCCCCATGCGAACACAGGCACCAAAAGACTGCATCACTGGTCCTCTGGGTCCCCTCTCATCCTGACGAGCGTGGTCCCTGGAACACAGCAACTCTGTCCAAGCGACTCCCACAGTCCAGTGACTCTTCAGTCCAAGTTTGGTTGGAGGTTAAGTCCTTGCCTCCCCACGCTAGACTGCAAAGCTATGTATCGCGTGATTTGCAGTTGCTCCGGCTCCTGTGTACTCTTCCAGGATTTTCTTCATGCTAGCCTGGGTCCCCAGCACTCCGTCCTGCAGTGCACAACCTTCTGAGTTGTCCTCCAACATCGTTGGACCCGATTTTTGTAACTTTGCGTGGACTCCGGTTCACTCTTCTTCTAAGTGCCTGTTGGGGTACTTCGGCGGGTGCTGCCTGCTTCTGTGAGGGCTCTCTGAGTTGCTAAGCACCCTGCCTGTTTCCTCCTTCAAAAGGCGACATCCTGGTCCTTCCTGGTCCTCAGCAGCACCCAAAAACCTCTACCGCAACGCTTGCAGCTAGCAAGGCTTGTTTGCGGCATTTCTGCATGGGAACACCTCTGCAGGCTTTATCGCGACGTGGGACATCCGTCTTCCAAAGGAAAAGTCCCTAGTCCTCTTCTTTCTTGCAGAACTCCAAGCTTCTTCCAACTGGAGGTAGCTTCCTTGCACCTTCATCCGGGGTTTCCTGGGCTCCTGCCCCCCCCGGACACTGTCGCGACTATTTGACTTGGTCCCCTTGCCTTGCAGGTCCTCAGGTCTGGAAATCCATTGTCAGTGCACTGCTGGTGTTTTTTCTTCCTGCAGAATCCCCCTATCACGACTAGTGTGCTCTCTGGGGGTAGTAGGTGCACTTTACTCCTACTTTTAAGGGTCTTGGGGTGGGGTATTTTGGTAACCCTCACTGTTTTCTTACAGTCCCAGCTACCCTCTACAAGCTCACATAGGTTTGGGGTCCATTCGTGGTTCGCATTCTACTTTTGGAGTTTGATTTGTGTTGCCCCTATACCCATTCTTGCCCATTGCAACCTATTGTAATTCTACACTGTTTGCATTACTTTTCTTGCTCTTACTTACCTAATTTTGGTTTGTGTACATATAACTTGTGTATATTACTTACCTTCTTACTGAGGGTACTCACTGAGATACTTTTGGCATATTGTCATAAAAATAAAGTACCTTTATTTTTAGTAACTCTGTGTATTGTGTTTTCTTATGATATTGTGCATATGATATAAGTGGTATAGTAGGAGCTTTGCATGTCTCCTAGTTCAGCCTAAGCTGCTTTGCCTTAGCTAACTTCTATCAGTCTAAGCTTCTAGAAACACCTCTTCTCTACTAATAAGGGATAACTGGACCTGGCACAAGGTGTAAGTACCTCTGCTACCCACTACAAGCCAGGCCAGCCTCCTACAGTGACACTGCAAAAAAACTCTGGAGCATAAGCACTGATCGTTATGTTTATTTATTATTATCACTTTTTTAGGTGCTACATGTTTTTGTTACTTCAGAACTCTAGAAGAGCTGACAATCTACTGACAATCAGTTAGGCATACATGTTTGGTGCCCAATCAGAAGGGCAAGCCCTGTCCCACTTCAGAGTGGCACAGAAATCCCACCTTAAGCTGATCAAGGAGACCAAGAAATCTCACTTTACCACTCAAATTGAGGAGGCTCACTATAACCCTAAAACGATCTTCAAAATCTCAAAAGCCTTCTTACAGCCTTAAGTCCTGTCAGGAGAGATTCCCCTATCTCAGACCCTTTGTGATCAGATTCCAGATGTTTTTAAGGACAACCTCCTCCCAGGTAGCCCTCCCATAACCATAAGATTTTGCTACCTCATTCGTGTCAAGCCAGTCTTTCCTGTAAGTTCAGGACCTACTACCCATGCCCACCCGCCATACAACACATGGCCATTGACACTACTGTCACCCCGCTAATCATCCAGATTCTCAACACATCCTTATCCTCAGCGAAGTCCTCTTCTCACCTGGAAACTGGCAGTTGTAAAACCTCTACAAAAAAGCCCCCACCATATCCCACCACCCTTTCTAACCATAGCCCAAATATCTACTTTCTGTATTGAGCAAAATACTGGAAAATATTGTTAATGGTCAACTCATCTCCTTTCTAGAAAGTTCCTACTCACTACAAATTTGAGAGTCCTGTTTCAGTGCCAAATAATCTACCAAGGCAGCCCTCCTTAAAGTATATTAATGACTCTGGATACCGGTAACATCGCAGAGTTGACAATAGTTAATATATCCGCAGCATTCAATACCATCTCCCACACCATACTCCTTCAGTAGATTGAATAAATGGACATTTACCACAAGACTCTATGATGAATCAAATCTTGCTGACTGATAGTAGACAAACAGTTGTCATAGGACAATTTTCATCAGCCGAAAGATCAGTAACAACGGGAGTGCCGCTGGGCTCACCCCTTAGCCCACTCTAATCAATATTTATATGCCCTCTAATTTCCCTGATAGCCTCTTAAGGAATTGCTATCACATCCTATGCTGATGATACACAGCTGATACGTTCCTTAGACAAAGGCTCTCTCAGCTATGAACTCAACTTCCAAAACTACTTCACCAATATCATCCACTGAATGCAAAACAATCACCTCAAATGCAACCTAGATAAAACCGAAGTCCTTCTTTTTGGCAAATCTAATCTGCTGTCCCCTATGAAAGAGTGGCCCAACTCCATGCCCTGGCCTTCTGCACCGTGGAAGTGGCAAATAATCTAGGGTTCAAGTTAGACACCGCCATCTCCTTTCATTCACAGGATATGGCAGTAGCAGGCATGTGTTTCAATCTAATCAAATCCCTGAAAAATTGTGTTTACCTTCTCCCTGTAGACGACTGAAAAACTGTTACCTTTGCCCTAATTACTTTGACTCGACTACTGAAATAGTATTTAACAGGTTGCTGCAAGCAGTTAATTCATGAGCTCCAGGTGGTACAACATGCCACTGCAAGGTTGGTGATGCAACTCCCTAAGCACAGCTCTGTTTTCAGCAGCCCTGTTAAAACGTCATTGTCTACCAATCCACACAAGGATTCTATTTAAAATCCTACTGCTGTTTTTCAGAGTCTTTAAGTCCACCAGACTCAAGAGATCACTGCCCAATTCTGCCACTACAGGATACTGATGACACTAAAATCATCAATTGCCAATCTTTCGAAGCCCCCTCCCCACAAACTCAAATTTCAGGAAGGAAAGTCCTCAATGTGCTGGACTCCAACGCCTGGAACCACCTCCCTAGCTCTTTCCGCTTCATTGACACTGAAGACAAATTTAAAATATGCTTGAAGATCTGTCTCATTCTCATACCCGATGTGCTGTTTCTGAATCTAACCAATCCATCACTCTTTTCCTTCTTGCTCAAGGTGTTCTCATATAAGAATTCTTGTCGTCCCCAGCTTAGCACCAGGATGCTCAATTGGGAGTGAGAGTCTGCTCTTTATGATAGATATTCATTCATGCAATTTTTTATTACAGCCCTAGAGCTTTGATTATTTTTAGCAAGCATGTGTGAATTTTTCTGTCTGGAAGAGATTCCTCAATCAAAGTTTTTGGGTTCAGATCTATAAAATGTGATCATGGAATTCCACAGTCTGGAACCTGCTTCTGTGTTTTGTCCAATGTTTGGGTATGATGGGTGGATACTGATCTGAATTTGTTTTCTTTGCTGGGGTATTGTTTAGGGCAAAGTTTAGTAGGTATTCTTAGTTTTTCCCCATTTAGGTAGTGGCAGAGAACTTTCAGTTTGACTCTGGGTTCCACTGCAAACCCAAGTGGGGCTTTTAGTGGCAACTTGATAGTGAGTCCCATTTGTGGAGGTTTGGTACAGCCTTGATGCTTATTTCTTTGTAGTCTGAAATTCTTACATTTGTTTAAATAGCAGTACAGATATTGTTGAAGTGGTCTGTATTCCCTGACCAGGGCCCCATGAAGCTCCACCTAGTGTATCAATTGCAGAAGTGGAATCATTTTGTATTTCAATGCTGCTGTAGCAGGAAGTTGACTGATGCATTGCCTTGAGGAGTGAATGAAACTTCACGGTCAAAGTGTGTCCACAGGATCCTGAAAAAGTGGAAATCTGATGGAGAGATGCCTTGATCTTTGGGCCAGTCAAATGCTTGGGGGAAGATTTGTGCTTCTTTTGAGACAGATCTTTCATCCTATGAAGTATATATTCCACACATAAGATAATGTTGGTGGCTTTATCTAACTGGTTGTCAAGCCGCAAACAAATTTGCATGAGGTCTGCCTACATTTGGACATTCACCTGGTATTGATCAATTACCTAAGCCAGGAGTCAGATGTAAATGTTAATAAACAAATGAGAGTGGGATGATTCTTGGAGAAAACCACAAGGCAAAGTGTGTAATGTACTTCATTTTTAGGTTTATGGCAACAGTTAAACAGAAAATACTGAATGCAAAACACAACAGATTACGTTGTGACAAACCACTGTTCTGGTATTGTGCGGTCAATAAGGGTCACCTAAGTTCTAAACCACAAAGAGGTCTTGGAGTGTAAATTGATTTTTCTCTTTTCACTAATGGAAATTGTAACTCTTCCATTATATTAGATAAGGCAGATACAGTGCATCACAAGAGTCTAAATCCAGAATGATTGTCTTGGTGAGGTGATGTAATTCAATTGACTGTTGTTGTATTTTGACAACCTTTTGCATGATCTTTGTGGAAAAGAGAGAGTGTACATTGGGATACACATTAACGTGAATTTCTGATGTATGGATTTTTTGAAGGGTGGTAATGTATTTTTCACAGGGCCAACCACAGTTCCTGAGCAGAGTTCATCATTTACCTCCATTGGTGAGTTTGATACTTTTGTCTTAATTGCCATGTTTATCACCTCAGCAGTTTCCCTGATTTTGAGTTTGGAGAAGGCAGACAGCAAAAGTAATAACAACATTGGTTAGAATCATGGTAGTTGAGTATTGTTTTGTAATATCATGGATTGGAAGCACTCACTTGGTCCTCACAGTGCTGTTTGTCTGCACATCCGTTGCCTTTAAGGCAGAGGCAGGATTGTAATGTACATTAAAATTGTTAAATATATTTTAGCTGGATGTGGTGCCCCATTGATGCTTCTTGTGAAGTAGGGTGGTTGTGTTCTCATACATGCTCCTTGGTAAACTCTCTGCTCTATTTTATAATAGATTTTATGTTTTTCCGTCCTGAATCTATAAAATACAATTTCCAGATTTTTGTCAATATAGGTCAATTTATCTAGGATTGTGAGCTATGATAGAGGTGGTCTACCATGGTTTCAGAAATCGTTTGGTAAAATTGTTTAGCCTAAAGAGTATTGTAAGGTAACCCAAAGTGGAACCTTGGAAAGATAGAAGGAGTGGTGGTAATGTTACAGATGGTAGATTTGAACCTTGGTTAATTAGTGCTTGGAAATTTTAGAAATGCTACTGGGTAGGCAGGGGCTGCTAGTCTTCAACTTTGTCATCTGGAGCCTTACCAACTGATGGACTAATATCTGATCATCAAGTACAACAGTTTAGCACTTAGGCCCTCATTATGACATTGGCGGTAAGTGCCGCTTACCGCCATGCTGACTGCAGGCAACATACCACAACGGTATACCGCTATCCGTATTATGACCCACACATAGAAATCCGCCACTATACAGACACACACACAAGTCAGCCAGCCAAAAGGTCAGTAATAAAACGGCGGTACCAAAACCCATACGTTTACGCCAACAGAAATACGCCCACAGCATTATGACCCACGAACTACCGCAGCAGACATTCAACTGCCGTAAAACATTGGCTGTACAGACCGCCCCGCTCAAAATACACACAACGTAACAAAACACCACCACAGTGGACAATTCAAAATACACACACCTGACACACATACACACACCACATCCACACCACTATAAAACACACTACCCACAATCGTTTACGGAAAAAAATAAAATGACAACTGAGAGAGAGACAAGCCAGGAGCACCCACTGAATCAGAGCCACAAAACACCATCACCCATACACCATCCATGCACCCCACAGCACACACCCCACCACATCACCCCACACACCCTCACACACACCACTCTCACTACACCCGTGGCACCACATAGAGACCATAGTTTCTCTGAGGAGGCGCTAAGGGTCATGATGGAGGAAATCTGGGTAGAGCCACAGCTATTCGGATCACAGGTGCAGCAGACGTCCATTGGTAGGAAGATGGAACTATGGAGGAAAGTCGTGGACAGGGTCAACACCGTTGGACAGCACCCAAGAACAAGGGATGACATCAGGAACAGGTAGAACAACCTACGGGGGAAGGTGTGTTTCGTGGTAGCAAGACACCAGATAGTTGTATAGAGGACAGGCGGTGGACCCCCTCCCGCTCCCCAACAACTAACAACATGGGAGGAGAAAGTCTTGGTGATCATGCATACTGAGTGTCCATCAGGAGTAGCAGGAGGACTGGACTCTGAAAAGTCAAATCTTTACTACTTTATCACCCCCCACCTGCATGTCATCACAAACTCCTGCACCTACCCTCACCCCATCACTCCACCACCTAACATATACCCCATCATCACAACCCACCCATCTCAATACCAAGCCCTGCATGCAACACCAATGCATGGACCCCCATCACAGACCAGCATGGACACCCATCACCACAGCATGCACACTAGTGACAATCACTTAGCCAACCAAATCACAACTCACACAAGCCAAAACTGCCTTGGTAATAACAACCATAGGGGGAAACATACCCATGCACAAGATGTCACACGCAGAAACAATATCACTGCATTTACATCCCCACAGGACCCCCACACAACGTCACCGGAGAGGAGGTTCCAGCAACATCCAGTCCCCCCCCAGAAGAGGCCCACAGTGATGACAGCAGCTCTGCACGCCTGGATCTGGATGACCAACCTGGCCCATCAGGGACCTCTGGACAGTCGGTGAGCCAACCACATTCCCAAACCACCACAGAGCCTCCCCCCCTCAGGAAACACCAGCACAGCACCCACCCAGCATGCCCATCCCTCTGTCCCCAAGACACGTCAACCAGCAGTGTGTCCACCACTACAGGGACCCCAGGCAACCCCACAAATACAGGGCGATCAGAGACCTATGGTCAGTTGCAATGGGCACACGGTTCAGGGGTGTAGGAAAGTACCACCTTGCCTGGCATGTTACCCCCATTTTTACTGTATGTATGTTTGTTTTTGCCTGTGTCACTGGGATCCTGCTAGCCAGGACCCCAGTGCTCATAAAGTGTGCCCTGCATGTGTTCCCTGTGTGGTGCCTCACTGTATCACTGAGGCTCTGCTAATCAGAACCTCAGTGTTTATGGTCTCTCTGCTTTTAAAATTGTCACTGCAGGCTAGTGACTAATTTTACCTATTCTTATTGGCACACTGGAACACCTTTATAATTCCCTAGTATATGGTACCTAGGTACCAAGGGTGTTGGGGTTTCAGGAGATCCCTATTGGCTCCAGCATTTCTTTTGCCACCCATAGGGAGCTCAGACAATTCTTACACAGGACTGACACTGCAGCCTGAGTGAAATAACGTCCACGTTATTTCACAGCCATTTTACACTGCACGTAAGTAACTTATAAGTCACCTATATATCTAACCCTCACTTAGTGAAGGTTAGGTGCAAAGTTACTTAGTGTGTGGGCATCCTGGCACTAGCCAAGGTGCCCCCACATTGTTCAGGGCAATTTCCCCAGACTTTGTGAGTGGGGGGACACCATTACACGTGTGCATTACATATAGGTCAATACCTATATGTAGCTTCACAATGGTAACTCCGAACATGACCATGTAACATGTCTAGGATCATGGAATTGTCACCCCAATACCATTCTGGAATTGGGGGGACAATTCCAAGCATCCCCGGGGCTCCAGCATGGAGCCCGGGTACTGCCAAACTAACTCTCTGGGTTTTTCTCTGCAGCCACTGCTGCTGCCAACTCTCAGACAGGTTTCTGCCCCCCTGGGGCCTGAGCAGCCCAGTCCCAGGAAGGCAGAACAAAGGATTTCCTCTGAGAGAGGGTGTTACACCCTCTCCCTTTGGAAATAGGTGTGAAGGGCCTGAGAGGAGTAGCCTCTCCTGGCCTCTGGAAATGCTTTGAAGGGCACAGATGGTGCCCTCCTTTCATAAGCCATTCTACACCAGTTCAGGGATTCCCCCAGCCCTGCTCTGGCTCAAAACTGGACAAAGGAAAGGGGAGTGACCACTCCCCTGACCAGCACCTCCCAGGGGAGGGGCCCAGAGCTCCTCCAGTGTGTCCCAGGCCTCTGCCATCTTGATTGCAGAGGTGTGAGGGCACAATGGACAGCTCTGAGTGGCCAATGCCAGCAGGTGATGTCAGAGACTCCTCCTGATAGGTGCTTACCTTTCTCTGTAGCCAATCCTCCTCTGAGAGCCATTTAGAGTCTCTCCTGTGGGTATCTCACCAGATAATGAATGCAAGAGCTCACCAGAGTTCCTCTGCACATCCATCTTTGACTTCTGCCAAGAATCGACCCCTGACTGCTCCAGGACGCCTGCAAAACCGCACTAAAGTAGCAAGAAGACTACCAGCAACATTGTAGTGCCTCATCCTGCCGGCTTTCTCAACCGTTTCCTGGTGCTGCATGCTCTGAGGGCTGTCTGCCTTCTCCCTGCACAGGAAGCCAAGAAGAAATCTCTTGTGGGTCGACGGAATCTTCCCCCTGCCAACACAGGCACCAAACTTCTGCATCGCCGGTCATCTGGGTCCCCTCTCATCTTGACAAGCGTTGTCACAGGATCACAGGAGCTGGATCCAAGTGTCCCCGACAGTCCAGTGGCCCTTCTGTCCAAATTTAGTGGAGGTATGTCCTTGCCTCCCCAAGCTAGACAGTAATCCTTTGAACTGCGTGAACTGCAGCTGCTAGGGCTTCTGTGCACTTTTGCAAGATGTCCTTTGTGTACAGCCTAGCCCAGGTCCCCAGCACTCCATCCTGCATTGCCCAACTCGCTGAGTTAGACTCCGACTTCGTGGGACTCCCTTTTGTTGTGCTGAGACGAGCGCCATGCTCAGATCTTCTGAATGCCTGTTCAGGTGCTTCTGCAGGTGCTGCCTGCTTCTGCATGGGCTCTCCATGTTGCTGAGCACCCCCTTTGTCTCCTCCTCCAAGGGGCGACCTCCTGGTCCTTCCTGGGCCCTGGCAGCACCCAAAACCTTCAACCGCAACTCTTGCAGCTAGCAAGTCCTGTTTGCAGTCTTTCTGTGTGGAAACAACTCTACATCCTCCAGCACACCGTGGGACATCTTCTGACCAAAGGTCCTCCAGCGCACCGTGGGACATTTTATGACCGAAGGAGAAGTTCCTGGCACCTTCCGTTGTTGCAGAATCTTTGGCTTCTTCCACCCAGAGGCAGCCCTTTTGCACGTACATCCGGGGTTTAGTGGGCTACTGCTCCCCCGGACACTTGCCTGACTCTTGGACTTGTTCCCCTTCATTTACAGGTCGTCAGGTCCAGAAATCCACCTTCAGTGCTTTGCAGTCAGTTGTTGTCTTTGCAGAATCCCCTATCTCGTCTTTACTGTTTTTCTGGGGTAGTAGGGTAACTTTACTCCTACTTTTCAGGATCTTTAGGTGGGGTATCTTGGACACCCTCAGTGTTTTCTTCCACTCCCAGCGACCCTCTAAACACTACACTAGGTCTGGGGTCCATTCGTGGTTCGCATTCCACTTTTGGAGTATATGGCTTGTTTTGCCCCTAGGACTATTGTCTTCTATTGTATTCTATTGTGTCCCACAGTGTTTGCACTACCTTTCTAAGTGTTTTATTTACCTGATTTTGGTTTGTGTGTATTTTGTGTATTTTACTTACCTCCTAAGGGAGTATATCCTCTGAGATACCTTTTGCATATTGTCACTAAAATAAAGTATCTTTATTTTTAGTAACTCTGAGTATTGTGTTTCTTATGATACAGTGCTATATGATATAAGTGGTATTGTAGGAGCTTTGCATGTCTCCTAGTTGAGCCTAAGCTGCTCTGCTATAGCTACATCTATCAGCCTAAGCAGATAGAACACCACTAATCTACTAATAAGGGATAACTGGACCTGGCACAAGGTGTAAGTACCACAAGGTACCCACTATAAGCCAGGCCAGCCTCCCACATTGGTGGTGCAGCGTTGGGATAAGTACTTATAACTGCTTTACCACTTTGTGATTGGTGCATCTCCCACTTTCACACATGCCCAGTAAGATCTGCAGCTGTTAGTAATCAGTACCAGACAGTAATGTGTCAACTAGTCCTTGAAAACTGTTAGCCCCTCCTACCTGTCGACTGTGCATTTCCATATGACCTTATATGTATGTAAGTCTTGCTTCTATAATTGTACCACCTTCTTTTAGCCCCTGCGTGGGTATAAAAGGACCATGCTCTCTTAGTTCAGTGTGCTACTTCAAACATTACCGAAGGGTGCTGTTTGAACTGTAGTACCACCTCATGAGATTTAATAAACTTTGTCTTTTATTTCAGTTTCTGTGCCAACCTCTTCCTATATGGTCTGAGGACTTTGTGCAGAGAAGGGTGAACTCCTTGCAATAGTAGGCCTTGCTGAGACTTACTTCAACAAATTGGCGCCCAAACAGGGACTCATTGGTGACTCGGACGCCCAATGGATTGGTCGTGACGAAGGATTGGGATCTTGCTGCAGACGATCAATGCCTGAGGAGACCCGAGTCTTGGCAACCACAGCGTTTTTCCCTTCTTTCTGATTTAACCATCCAGGTGGCGCCGGTCCTCGACTGAGATCCTTTTTGTTCATTCGTCATGTTGTGACCATTTGGTCGATTTTAGAACTTGGCAGTTGGAACACCCTGTGATTGGTAAGAGCCGTTTTACGGCACTTGCTGTGGGTTTTGATGCCTTTGTTTGGTAATGAAGTTTAGCACTACTTACTGTGGCTCTCATGTTTTGGGTGACTAGTCAGTTTGTGTCCTTTGAATTGATATATAAATTGCAATTTATATAAGCAGATAATGAGGAGAATTTTCTCCAATTTTATTTTGATTTGAACGGCACCTTAAGTGCTACTTTGATTATAATATTGCATATTCTGCACTATTTTTGGCATGCCTGTTTTTAGCGCACTTCATAGGATGTGTTGCTTTTGTAATGGTACCAATTTGAGACTGGAAGAATCGCAACCGGCACCCCCGAGGGGCCGCCCAATAGAGATATATATGTTAAACATGGTCTTTCTTCTATAATGTACAGCAGATTATGGAATAAATACACTCGTGCGGATCCTGAGTTACGCTGGCCTATGCATGGGTCATTTGATTTGCGAAAGATTGAGTATGTGGAACAATGTATGTGTAAGAGAAAGTCTAGGCAAGATATGTTTGACTGTGTACGAATGTGGGAGAAAGAAGTGAGTGGACGAGTGAAGCGTGAGCAAGCCTTGCTTGAGAAAGAGCAGTGGAAGAATGTATATGTGAAAGCATTGGAAATGAGAAAGAAAGAAATAAATGACTTAAAGGAGCTAGAAGAGAAAGAACGTAAATTACAGGTAACTGGCCAATACACCGTTAGGCAACCTCCCTATCCTATCCTTAAAAAACCACACAATGATTTTTGTTACTAGATCGATCTCCACCTCCGTATGTCGTTCCTTCTGCTCCTCATGAGTTAGCTAAGACCTCCGATTCGGAGCAACAGAAGATACGAGACAGTCGCTCTATGTTGCCTGCTGACCGTGCGTCTGATCTTAGATCTATTGCTAGTAAAACAATTCGTAGCATTGTCTCTGCTTCTGAACTTTTAGACAACATGAAAGGGTGGACGGAAAAGGAGCAGCTATATTTTACTGAGGCGTTTGGCACAGAAGTTATTGAACTATATCGGAAATATTCTGATGAGTTAGAGCCCGATGATGTAACAGCTGATCATAAACAAATGCGTGATGGTCTTTTTGTTTTCTCCCAGGAGGCTGATGCAATCAGGCGTTTGATGAAATTATGTATTGTGGCAGTCCGTTTGCAAGAGGAGAAAAGGGCTGTGGATGTAGTTGCACGGACATCTCAGACCGGCGGGGTGCAAGCTTCCATCTTTGGAACAGATAAGACTATGATAGTTCATGCGAAACCAATGCGGGAGGCCACGCCTTTGTATGTTCCTCCTAAAGGATTGGGTACAAGTGATGATAAAACTTCTGTTGATGCTAAGGGTTATTTTATTTATAATTGGGTGTATACTCCTTGGAATAGGCCAGATGTAATGGCACTTAAAACAGCATTACCTGACCCACGCAAAAATCCAGCCGACTTTTATGAGGAAGTTGAGGGAGCAATTAGTTCTTGTACAATGACTTTGGCTGACATTGATTTATTTTATGGATTGATATTACCGCCAGATATGTGGAGAACTGTTCGTAAAATGGATGATTGTGTAGTTTTTGGGGAGTCATGGAAAGAATTAGAACAGATGGACGGGGATAGGGAACCTGCGAAAAAGCCATATCAGTTGATTCTAGATATTCCCGCAGCCATATTAGTTAAGTTAAAAATGATTATTCCCCCTAAAAAGATAGATTGGACTGTTTTAGCGTTTTGTAAGCAAAAGGCAGATGAATTAATCTCTGATTTCTTTACACCCTTAGAAGAAGCATTTCATGATTTTAGCGGCCAGTTATTGTCAGATGATACGGGCAGACATTTGTTTGTTGATAAATATGTCGCAAATCTATTACCAGGAATAGCTAATCTTCTAAAAGCTAGTGAAAGTTCATGGACTACCTCTACTCCGGTTTCTCTTTTAACTATGGCTCAGTATTATGAACGTCAGGAATTAGAAGCAAAAGTAAGTGAGGAGAAAAATATTAAAGAATTAAAGACTAAGGTTATGTTGGCTCAAGCTTATGGTCTGACTTTTAGAGGTAGTTATAGAGGTGGATGTGGAGCTTATGGTTCTTCTTACATTTGTTCGAATTTGTCTGTTGATCAGTGTGCGTATTGTAAGAAATGTGGGCATTGGGCTGCCGATTGTCCATCACTACGTGTTCAGCAGTGTTCACGTGGTCGGGGACAAATGAGAAATCGTTCAGGATATTCAGGACCTAGAAGAAGCACAAATGATCATGCTAGGGTTGATGCTAATGTGCAAGGGCAGGATGGGTTTAACACTTTTGATAGACGCAACCAATACCAGATGTCTAACTATGTGCAGCCTGATTTCCACAATTCTGCTTATGCATAGGATTGCCTAGGATGGGGTAAGGAATTAGTTGAAGTTCCAGTAGATCAGAGGGGTCCCTTTGTTACAGCACATATTTTGGGTTCTACTGATCAGTTTCTGGTTGATACAGGAGCTACTCGTAGCGCCTTGTCTAAACAATTGATTCCAAGGGCTCCCCTGTCTGGCTTAACCATTACATCGATAGGTTTCGATGGAACACCTTCCCCTAGCCCATTGTCACAACCACTTGCATTCCATGTTGATAAATTTACTGCCCCATGTCCATTTTTGCTTTCTCCAAATACACCAGACAATATTGTGGGTCTTGATATGCTCAAGTATTTCAGGGCTACAATGCGATGCTCTCTCGAAGGGGTGCGTGTTATTTTGAATGATAATCATCCTGTGATGGAAAGAGTTTGTCTTGTTAAAGAGGATATTGCATTAGCTTCACTCCCTAGTACTTTGTGGGCTACTTCAGATACTGATGTGGGACAAATGATTATTCCACCGGTTCATATTAGTGTCAAGGAGGGAGCTGTATTGCCACGTTTGCCTCAATACAAAATTTCACTGGAGGGCGAAGAAGCACTCTCACAAATTGTGCATGATCTTATTGCAGTTGGAGTTGTTGAGGAAGTTCTGTATAATGTTTGTAACAGTCCGATTCTTCCTATTCTGAAAAAGGATACTGATACTAGGATTTACCGATTCATTATTGATTTACGAGAAGTCAATAAGATTGTGATACCACAATATCCTGTGGTATCTGACATCACAACACTTCTTACTTTGGTTCCCCCGACAGCAACTACGTTTTCTGTGATAGACTTGAAGAATGCTTTCTTTTCGATCCCTATTCATCCTGACAGACGATATTTGTTTGGTTTTACTTTGAATAAACGATCATTTAGATTTTGCAGAGTTCCTCAAGGCTATACTGAGAGTCCAAGTATTTATAGTCAAGCGTTAAAACGACAACTTGTTTCTTTTGTTTTGCCTGAAGGTGTGGCTCTCATACGATATGTCGATGATATTTTGTTGGCAGCTGATACCCCTGAGCAATGTGAAAAGTGCACTTTGTCCTTACTTTCTTTTCTTGCTTCACACCATCATAAAGTGTCACGAAATAAATTGCAATATTGTAGACCAAAGGTAACCTATTTAGGTCACCTTTGTCTAAGGAGGGCCGTGCACTTACATCAGATCGTATTCAAGCAATTTTAGACAGACCAGTACCCTCTACTCAGAAATATGTTTGTGCATTCCTTGGTCTTACTTCTTTTTGTAGGCAATGGATATTAGGGTTTTCACACATTGTCAAACCTTTGCTAGCACTTTTGACTAAAGATACTCCAATGCCCCTCCCATGGACAGATGAATGTGAGACTGCTCTCCGGCAGCTACGACAAGCCCTTTGTTCAGCACCAGTGTTAGGTACTCCTGATTACATGAAGCCTTTTGCACTTTACGTACATGAGAAAGATAGATGTGCATTGTCAGTTTTAGTACAGACACATGGCGATAAGCAGCGTCCCTGTGCATATTTTTCAGCAGTACTTGACCCTGTCGCTCGAGCGTTGCCTGGGTGTTTTTGTTCAGTTGCCACAACAGCTGTGTTAATACGTCAGAGTGAAGGGATAGTTTTGTCACAGAAGCTGTTGGTGTTAGTACCCCATGCGGTTGATGCTCTTTTAAATCAAACAAAGACACAACATTTAACTAGCGCTCGCATGACAGGATATGAATTGACATTGCTGGCTCCTCACATTACACTGAAGAGATGCGCAACACTAAATCCAGCCACTTTGTTGCCATATCCGGTGACTCAGCCTCAGTCAGAAGAAACACATGATCGTATATTCCTTACCGAAGAACAGACAAAGGGTCGTATTGATTTACAAGATACGCCCCTTCCAGATGTAGATGGGGAATTGCGGGTTGATGGGTCTTGTTTGAAGTTGCCAGACGGTACGACCTCAGCTGCATATGCAATCACCACAATACACATGGTAGTGGAGACAGCTCGTATACCACAGAAGTCAGCTCAAGCAGCTGAACTAATAGCTTTGACACGAGCATGTGAGCTTAGTACTGACTTATGTGTGAACATTTATACAGACAGCCGCTATGCTTTTGGAGTGGCTTATGATTTTGGTTTGCTTTGGAAGGAGAGAGGCTTTCTCACATCCCACGGGATGCAGATAATGCACAGAGAATTAGTGTATAACCTCTTGACTGCATTGACATATCCAAAGAAACTAGCTATTGTGAAATGTAGTGCACATAAGAAAGTGACCGATAAGATAGGGCAAGGTAATGCTCTTGCGGACCGCGTAGCACGTGAGACTGCGATGCAGCGAAGTACTACTTCTATGTATGTAGTGAAGTCACAAGCTGAACATTGGCATAATGCTAGACAAAACGTATTAGATATACAGAAATCTGCTTCTGTGAAAGAACGTGAGCAATGGTCTGAAGAAGGAGAATTGGATGATGAGGGCTGTTGGCGGAATAAGCAGATGGATAAATGGAAATTGCCTATAGCTTTTGTACAACCTATGGTTCAGATGGCACATGGGCTGGCACATGTTGGAGCTTCAACAATAACGAAGTTGCTTTCGTAAGTTTGGGAGCATCCAGAAATTTCCAGTACAGCTACGAGAGTAGTACAGTCTTGTTTGATCTGTTTACAATACAATCCTGGAAAAGGGACATGTACTCCTGCGGGAGGGTTTGCTACACCAACTGCACCTTTTGAAGTTCTACAAATGGATTATATTCAGCTTGAATGCTGCAACAATTTAAAGTATGTCTTGGTGGTGGTATGTGCCTTCAGTAAATGGATAGAGGCGTACCCCACAAAGGATAATACTGCCATTACCACAGCGAAGGTGCTTTTGAAATATTTTTCCCTAGGTTTGGTGTTTGCAGACTTTTATGGAATGATAACGGACCTAATTTTGTTGGGGAAGTTATTAAGTATGTCCTGAAAGGACTAGGGATAAAACAGAAGTTCCATGCGGTTTTCCACCCACAATCAGCAGGGTTGGTGGAAAGGTATAATGCTACTTTGAAGTTAGCGAAGATACAGGCTTCCACATCCTTAACTTGGCCGGATTCATTACCGTTGGCATTATTGTCTATTAGGTCAGTGCCACAATCTGGAATCGGCCTGAATCCTTATGAAGTGGTGTTTGGAAGGCCAATGAACACTTGGGGAGTTCCTAAGCCAAATTCTGTATATGATGTACATTGTGTCCTGATGAATGATTATTTGGCACAGTTAACCGACAATTTGGTTTCTATTCATCAACAGGTTCGAGAAGCACTTCCTGACAGATCTACAGGTGAAGGCCATGAACTCCGACCTGGTGACCAGGTAATGATTAAGTCCTTTGAAAGATCAAGCAGCTTGGAACCAAGGTGGCGAGGCCCAGAACAGGTGCTCCTTGTGACAAGGACAGCAGTTTGAGTGACGAACCGAAAGAATTGGGTCCATAGTACTCACTGCAAGAGAGTGCTACCTACCTTGGTGGAACCTGCTGTGCTGACCGATCATCGAGAGATTTTGACTATGGAGAAAGGCCGTGCTATATCACCTGACGAATCTGCGGAGTTCTTCCCGGACCATACGACTTCTGGAGTGTTGCGATATAATTTGAGACCGAGGAAAGAATCTGAAAATGTTTTGAAAAAACACTGGTTGAGCTACCGCCCTGGGTTAGTGAAACAGAGAGCCAATGTGGCAAGGGGGGGATCAGCCATGCATTTGAGTAGTGACACCCGTCTTGGCCCGTGGTGAAGAAATCAGCGGCTCCCCAGGGATAAGAGATCCAAGGATTGTTTTTAATTAATTTCTGAAAGGGTCGATTATCACTGTTGCTAAAATGAATAACAAACTGATCATTAGTACCATGGGGTTTGTTGTTGTTTTGCTGGTTATAGCAATAATCACCTGGTTTGTTGAAAAGAAGGCTCCTGCTCGTGAGTTTTTTGTTGCCACTACTCCAGTACCAGAGGATCACAATTACTTTACGCTTCCCTATCATGAGCAGAAGCACCGTCAATCGTACTTCAATAATACTTTCATTCAGATGTTGCATCATACTCATAATGCTACAAATAATACTAACTGTTGGGTATTTGGAATGATAACTGCGTATCAAAAGAAAGGAGGAACACCTTTCATTCCTCTTCCTTTTTCACACAATGGTTCTTGTCAAGCTTGGTACACGCTTTTGTTTGCATCTGGAAAACGTACAGAGGGTGGACTTCTTTTTCACCTTAATAAAGTATGCTACCAAGACAAAGATGGGTATCCCCAAGCCAAAGGAACTAAATGGGAATGGGAAGAGTATCAACCGGACAATGTTTCAGTACCATATGTCTTCACAAATATAAGAGACTCTGACAAGAAAGAACAATTTGTGATTTCTGTTACAAAAACTAAAGCAGATTTATGTATACTTAGCATTGGGCGAATTCCAGTAGGGATAAGCGATTGTACCTTGATTTTAACTATTGAGGGTGTAAATAATAGTAGTTTTACAGCTTCACAAAATACATATTTTGTTTGTGGTAAGTATGGATATTACCAACTACCTGTTGGATGGTCAGGTGTGTGTTATGTATCTTTTCTATTACCCCCTGTGTTTTTGGTCCCTGCATCATATCACCGAGATTTTACACTGTTCAATGACATCATTAAAAATAGATATAAAAGGACAATAAGTACAAATGAGGTAGACTAAACGGACACTAGCCTGCAACAATATGTTGATTTTAATTTAGGGTTGTTCTCCTTTGTGGGTGCTGCGTTAAACAGTAGGAAAGTGAGACGATTGACTAGGATTGTGGAAGCTGTTACCAATCAGGCAGCTCTGGCACTTGGGAATATTACAGAGGAGCTCCAAATTGCGAGGATTGTAGCGCTCCAAAATCGTATGGTACTAGATGTGATATTAGCTGATCGAGGTGGTGCATGTCGCTTCATCGGTAGTAGTTGCTGTGTTTTTATTCCAGATCACTCACCTTCAGTATATGATGCAATATCTAAATTGCATAAAATTGCTGCAGAAATCCACACAGAGACTGGTACTTGGACTTTTTCTGGATGGTTTTGGGCTCTTGTTTCCGCTTGGGGCTGGAAACTACTGACTATCCTGTGTGTAATGATTGCAATATTTTTCACATGCTGTATCTATATTCAGTGTGGTCCAATGTTCTGCTCCATGTGTATTACTGTTTGTATGCCTACCAAAAGAAATATTACAGAAATGAAAGCACAACACATGTTAGATAAGGAAATAGCTGAAATGATGAGCATAAATATACAAGATGAATATTTAGATTAACCCAGAAAGACTAATGTCTTCAGCTAATGCTGAAAGGGTCGTCTGTTGTAGTTTAGCAGCGATTAGATTAAGCATTAGCATAAGACATCTTGTATTTAGGAACTATTGTGAACATTTTGCGGAATCCATTTTGTGTGCATGGCAGCCATTTTCTCTGCCACATGCTGCCATGTGCTCACCATGTGCTCTGTCCTACCTTTCTGTTAACTACTCTTGAAAATCTGTCTAGTGACAAGTTATATTTAGCATCTCCCACTTTCGCACATGCCCAGTAAGGTCTGCAGCTGTTATTCCTTGAAAACTGTTAGCCCCTCCTACCTGTCGACTGTGCATTTCCATATGACCTTACATGTATGTAAGTCTTGCTTCTATAATTGTACCACCTCCTTTTAGCCCCTGCGTGGGTATAAGAGGACCATGCTCTCTCAGTTCAGTGTGCTACTTCAAACATTACCGAAGGATGCTGTTTGAACTGTAGTACCACCTCATGAGGTTTAATAAACTTTGGGGGTAATTACAACCCTGGCGGACGGTGTTAAAGCGGCGGTAAGACCGCAAACAGGCCGGCAGTAAAAAAATGGGAATTATGACTGTGGCGGAAACCGCCAACAAAGACAGCCACTTTAACACTCCGACCATCACTGCGTTACAGACAAACAGCGCGGCGGTCACTGCCAACAGACAGGCGGGAGACAAAGTACCGCCCACAGTATCACAACCTACCAATCCACCACCTTTTCGGGGGCAGATTCACTGTGGATAAAAACACGGCGGAAACAGCCATTTCAAAGAGAAAACGCTCACCTCTACACACTCCACGAGGAACGAGGACACCATGGAGCCGGAACTCCAAATACTTCCTGCACTAGTCTTCCTGCTCCTGTACGACCATCATCAACGCCGGAGACAACGGTGAGTACTGCACCTACGACATAGGGGAGGGGGAGGCAAAAGTCAGGGACACAACACGCAACACCTCCACCCCCACCCCGACCCACACCCACTACAACACACACATCAATGCATATCCAAACATTACAGTAACAACCCCCAGCCCCCCCGGAAGAATGCAAAGACAAAAGGAAATGAGTTCAACCATTGTAATATATCAAAATACAGGAAGCAAATATATACAGATATATATACACATTCAACAAAATATACATCACGATTAGTAGTGCAGGTAATGCACCATTCATTGTCCGTGGACCACTGGGCCCAAAATGCATGGGCGAGGCCCACATCAGATACCTGATCACAACAGAGAGAACACTGCCGGGGCATCAGATAGAAATACAACAGGCACCTCAGGGTGAAGGGAAGGGGGGCACCACAGCCGGATGAGTGCACCACGCCAGATCCGCGACGCGGCTCCATGCCCATTGATGTATCCTGGGGAGTGCAAAGCCACAGTCTCTCAAGTCTCTACAGTGGGTGGTTTGCCCACTGGACTATCCTGGGGAGTGCAAAGCCACAGTCTCTCAAGTCTCTACAGTGGGTGGTTTGCCCACTGAACCATCCTGGGGAGTGCAAAGCCACAGCCTTTCAAGTCTAACAAGTGGGTGGGTTGCCCACTGGACCATCCTGGGGAGTGCAAAGCCACAGTCTCTCAAGTCTCTACTGTGGGTGGTTTGCCCACTGGACCATCCTGGGGAGTGCAAAGCCACAGTCTCTCAAGTCTAACAAGTGGGTGGGTTGCCCACTGGACCATTCTGGGGAGTGCAAAGCCACAGTCTCTCAAGTGGATGACAATCTCCACTGGTTCTGGAGGGGGACTGGTGCCCAGAGTGCTTCATCCTGTGAAGGACAGAGGTAGTGGATGCATGTCTCCACTGGTTCTGGAGGGGGACTGATGCCCAGAGTGCTTCATCCTGTGAAGGACAGACGGAGTGGATGCATGTTTCCACTGGTTCTGGAGGGGGACTGGTGCCCAGAGTGCTTCATTCTGTGCAGGACAGAGGTAGTGGATGCATGTCTCCACTGGTTCTGGAGGGGGACTGGTGCCCAGAGTGCATCACTTTCCCCGTGACGGTCCCAGTTCCGTCACTGGCCATGCCGCTCATGGGCTAGCGGTGCTTGAGTTGGCGGTCCTTGCCCTGTTCAGCGGTCTTTGCCCTGTTCAGCGGTGCTTGAGTTTGCAGTGTCTGACCTGTTCAGCTGTGCTTGTCATGGCAGTCTTTGCCCAGTTCAGCGGTCTTTGCCCTGTTTAGCAGTGCTTGAGTTTGTAGTGTCTGACCTGTTTAGCGGTGCTTTCCATGGCGGTCTTTGCCCTGTTCAGCGGTCTTTGCCCTGTTCTTTGGTGCTTGAGTTTGCAGTGTCTGACCTGTTCAGCGGTGCTTGCCATGGAGGTCCTTCATTGCCCAGCTGGGCTGCGGCTGGCGGTCCTTCATTGGGCAGCTGGGCTGTGGCTGCCGGGGCCCTCCTGGGCAGCTGGGCTGTGGCTGCCGGTGGCCTCCTGGCCACTGACGATGGGGCTGCCCTCCTGGGCACTGACTCTGGCGGTGGCCTCCTGGCCATTGACGATGGGACTGCCCTCCTGGGCACTGACTCTGACAGTGGCCTCCTGGCCAGTGACGATGGGACTGCCCTCCTGGGAACTGACTCTGGCGGTGGCCTCCTGGCCAGTGACGATGGGACTGCCCTCCTGGGCACTGACTCTGGCGGTGGCCTCCTGGCCAGTGACGATGGGGCTGGCAGTGGCCTCCTGGCCAGCGGGGATGATGGCGGTCTTCTCCGCCGTGCTGCTCTTCCCAGACTTTGGCGATTTCTTCTGCCCCTCCCCCACCTTGGAAGGAGTCACAGCTGAGTGGACACTCCCCCCGGGACCCTTGTGAGCAGCTTTGCTGGCTGGAGTCTTCCCCCACTTCCGTTGGGCACTGTCCAACTTCTGGTGCTTCACAGGGGGGGAACTGGCTGTGCTGTGGCTCTGTGTCGCACTGGCTGCCCTGGTGCCCGGTGCACTCCACATACCTCTAACAGGCACCACTGGTACCGGAGATTTTTTGCCTGAGGTGCTAATACGGGACCTATGAATTGGCGGGGGGGTGGGCAAGAGGTCAAGCTTGGTCAGGAAAAGTTTCTTCGGTACACTGGGACGGGTAGCTGGAGAGGGTATGGGAGTGGAGGAAGAGGAGGTGATTGTAGGAGGTGTAACTTTTGTGGCTTTGGGTGCAGGTGCATGCGCTGGAGGCAGTCATGAGGTGGATGTATGTTGGGCGGGTGTGTGCCTGCGTTTGTGTACTTTGGGATGGGGTGTCACAGACACACTGGGAGAGGACACAGGGGACGTGTAAATGGTAGTGGGGGTGGTGAGTGCAGGTGAGCGGGGTGTGGTGGTGGGTGTGCTGGTGTGGGACCTAGTGGCTGTAGTGGTAGTTGTAGGAAAGTACCATCTTGCCTGGCATGTTACCCCCATATTTCACTGTATATATGTTGTTTTAGTGTATGTGTCACTGGGACCCTGCCAGCCAGGGCCCCAGTGCTCATAAGTGTGCCCTGTATGTGTTCCCTGTGTGATGACTAGCTGTCTCACTGAGGCTCTGCTAACCAGAACATCAGTGGTTATGCTCTCTCTTCTTTTCAAATTGTCCCTAACAGGCTAGTGACCAATTTCACCAATTCACATTGGCATACTGGAACGCCCTTATAATTCCCTAGTATATGGTACTGAGGTACCCAGGGTATTGGGGTTCCAGGAGATCCCTATGGGCTGCAGCATTTCTTTTGCCACCCATAGGGAGTTCTGACACTTCTTACACAGGCCTGCCACTGCAGCCTGAGTGAAATAACATCCACGTTATTTCACAGCCATTTACCACTGCACTTAAGTAACTTATAAGTCACCTATATGTCTAACCTTTACCGGGTAAAGGTTGGGTGTTAAGTTACTTAGTGTGTGGGCACCCTGGCACTAGCCAAGGTGCCCCCACATCGTTCAGGGCAAATTCCCCAGACTTTGTGAGTGCGGGGACATCATTACACGCGTGCAATATACATAGGTCACTACCTATGTATAGCGTCACAATGGTAACTCCGAACATGGCCATGTAACATGTCTAAGATCATTGAATTGTCACCCCAATGCCAGACAATTCCATGATCCCCCGAGTCTCTAGCACAGACCCGGGTACTGCCAAACTGCCTTTCCCGGGGTTTCACTGCAGCTGCTGCTGCTGCTAACCCCTCAGACAGGTTTCTGCCCTCCTGGGGTCCAGCCAGGCCTGGCCCAGGAAGGCAGAACAAAGGACTTTTGAAAAACTTTGGAAAAAGGTGTCAGGGCTGGGGAGGAGTAGCCTCCCCCATCCTCTGGAAATGCTTTGATGGGCACAGACGGTGCCCATCTCTGCATAAGCCAGTCTACACCGGTTCAGGAATCCCCCAGCCCTGCTCTGGCGTGAAACTGGACAAAGGAAAGGGGAGTGACCACTCTACTGACCTGCACCTCCCAGGGGAGGTGCCCAGAGCTCCTCCAGTGTGCTCCAGACCTCTGCCATCTTGGAAACAGAGGTGTTGCTGGCACACTGGACTGCTCTGAGTGGCCAGTGCCATCAGGTGACGTCTGAGACTCCTTCTGATAGGCTCTTACCTGTGTTACTAGCCTATCCTCCTTCCTAGGTAGCCAAACCTCCTTTTCTGGCTATTTAGGCCCTCATTACGACCCTGGCGGTGTAACACCGCCAGGGCCGCTGTAGGCGGGAGGACCGCCGACAGCCTGGCGGTGCCCCGCGGGGCATTCTGACCGCGGCGCTTTGGCCGCGGTCAGAAAGGGAAAACCGGCGGTCTCCCGCCGGTTTTCCACTGCCCCTCAGAATCCTCCAAGGCGGCGCAGCTCGCTGCGCCGCCGAGGGGATTCTGACAATCACTACCGCCATCCTGTTCCTGGCGGCTCGCCCGCCAGGAACAGGATGGCGGTAGGGATTGTCGTGGGGCCCCTGGGGGCCCCTGCAGTGCCCATGCCAATGGCATGGGCACTGCAGGGGCCCCCGTAAGAGGGCCCCTAAAAGTATTTCACTGTCTGCTTGGCAGACAGTGAAATACGCGACGGGTGCAACTGCACCCGTCGCACCTTCCCACTCCGCCGGCTCGATTACGAGCCGGCATCCTCGTGGGAAGGTCGTTTTCCCCTGGGCTGGCGGGCGGCCTTTTGGCGACCGCCCGCCAGCCCAGGGGAAAACTCAGAATACCCGCCACGGTCTTTTGACCGCGGCGCGGTATTTTGGAGGGGGGAATTCTGGCGGGCGGCCTCTGCCGCCCGCCAGAATTGGAATGAGGGCCTTAGTGTCTCTGCTTTGGGGAATTCTTTAGATAACGAATGCAAGTGCTCATCCGAGTTCCTCTGCATCTCTCTCTTCACCTTCTACCAAAGGATCGACCGATGACTGCTCAGGACGCCTCCAAAACTGCAACAAAGTAGCAAAGACGACTACTGCAACCTTGTATCGCTGATCCTGCCGCTTTCTCGCCTGTTTCCTGGTGGTGCATGCTCTGGGGGTAGCCTGCCTCCTCTCTGCACCAGGAGCTCTGAAGAAATCTCCTGTGGGACGACGGAATCCTCCCCCTGCAACCGCAGGCAACAAAAGACTGCATCACCGGTCCTCTGGGTCCCCTCTCAGCACGATGAGCGTGGTCCCTGGAACTCAGCAACTCTGTCCAAGTGACTCCCACAGTCGAGTGACTCTTCAGTCCAAATTTGGAGGAGGTAAGTCCTTGCCTCCCCACGCTAGACTGCATTGCTGGGTACCGAGTGATTTGCAGCAGCTCCCGCTCCTGTGCACTCTTCCAGGATTTCCTTCATGCACAGCCAAGCCTGGGTCCCGACACTCTAACCTGCAGTGCACAACCTTCTGAGTTGTCCTCCGGCGTCGTGGGACTCCCTTTTGTGTCTTCGGGTGAGCTCCGGTTTACTCCTCTTCTAAGTGCCTGATTCGGTACTTCTGCGGGTGCTGCCAGCTTCTGTGAGAGCTCCCTGACTTGCTGGGCGCCCCCTCTGTCTCCTCATTCAAGTGGCGACATCCTGGTCCCTCTTGGGCCACAGCAGCATCCAAAAACCCTAACCGCGACCCTTGCAGATGGCAAGGCTTGTTTGCGGTGTTTCTACGTGGGACCACCTCTTCAAGCTTCTACACGACGTGGGACATCCATCCTCCAAAGGGGAAGTTCCTAGTCCTCTTCGTTCTTGCAGAATTCACAGCTTCTACCATCCAGTGGCAGCTTCTTTGCACCCTCAGCTGGCATTTCCTGGGCATCTGCCCACTCTCGACATTGTCGCGACTCTTTGACTTGGTCTCCTTGTTCCACAGGTACTCAGGTCTGGAAATCCACTTTGGTTGTATTGCTGGTGTTGGTCTTCCTTGAAGAATTCCCCTATCACGACTTCTGTGCTCTCTGGGGAATATAGGTGCACTTTACACCTACTTTTCAGGGTCTTGGGGTGGGCTATGATTCTAACCCTCACTGTTTTCTTACAGTCCCAGCGACCCTCTACAAGCTCACATAGGTTTGGGGTCCATTCGTGGTTCGCATTCCACTTTTGGAGTATATGGTTTGTGTTGCCCCTATACCTATGTGCTCCTATTGCAATCTACTGTAACTTTACATTGCTTGCATTACTTCCTTTTGCTATTACTGCATATTTTTGGTATTGTGTACATATATCTTGTGTATATTTGGCATCCTCATACTGAGGGTACTCACTGAGATACTTTTGGCATATTGTCATAAAAATAAAGTACCTTTATTTTTAGTATATCTGTGTATTGTGTTTTCTTATGATATTGTGCATATGACACCAGTGGTATAGTAGGAGCTTTGTCTGTCTCCTAGTTCAGCCTAAGCTGCTCTGCTATAGCTACCTTCTATCAGCCTAAGCTGCTAGAAACACCTCTTCTACACTAATAAGGGATAACTGGACCTGGTACAGAGTGTAAGTACCCCTTGGTACCCACTACAAGCCAGACCAGCCTCCTACAGTAGTGCATGCAGGTGAGAGTGTAGACGACACTGGGAGAGGGAGGAGGGAGACGACGATGAGGGGGACACAGTGGAGGCAGTGGATGTTGCTGTGTCTGTATGTGTGTGATGCTTGCGTGAGTGCCTGTGGGATGTGTGGTGCTTATGTTTGCCTGAGCTTCCCTTGTGTATTGAGGTGTGTGCAGGCTGGTCTGATGGTGTGCTTGGGATAGGCAGGGGTACAGGGGATTGGGTCTGGGTGGAGGAAGTTGGAGGAGGGAGGCTAGAGACAGGGACAGTGGCTGCCATCAGTGCTGAGGCCAGAGTTTGCAGGGTTCGATGAAGGGCAGCCTGACCAGAATGAATGCCCTCCAGGAATGCATTTGTGTGTTGCAATTCCCTTTCTACACCCTGGATGGCATTCAAAATGGAAGACTTCCCAACAGTGAGGGACCTGAGGAGGTCAATGGCCTCCTCACTGAGGGCAGCAGAGGTGACAGGGGCAGGGGCTGAGGTGCCTGGGGCGAAGGTGATGCCCACCCTCTGGGGTGAGCGGGCACGGGGCGAAGGCTGAGGGGCTGCTGGGAGGGCGGTGCTGGTAGGGGGGGTGGTGGCTGTACCTGTAGAAGGGGGGGGCACAGATTTTGCCACCACCACAAGGGAGCTCCCATCGGAGGACGAGTCCGTGTCGCTGGTTGCAGATCCGGTGACCGCCGTGAAGCTCCCCTCGCCCTCCTTCCCACTGGTGTGTTCTGAGTCAGTGGTGTGGCCCTCCATGGCCATGTGGGATGCAGCTCCCTCGTGCTCCGGTGCCACTGTACCTCCGCCTGATGATGCTGATGCACACAAGAACAGGGAGACCAAAAAAAGGGGGGGACGACAGAAGAAAGACAGGTTAAGTGCATGGATTACCGCTACCGTTGGTGGACAATACAGACACAGCAGCCCCCTGCACTACGCTGCGCTGTTGGGCTCTACAGATGGCGGTCACATCCGCGGCGGTGCGTATCATCACTGACGGTGCACTTCGCCATTGGCTCCTGGGACCCATGGGGTCCAATGTTAACCAATGCAGCATTGCGCCGCGGTCTTCAACCGCCTACCGCGACGGTGTAGAACGCCAGCGCAGTTACCTCACATCCCATTGTCCCAGTTTAGAGGTCAGGTAGCCGCCATTTCAGGGGCCCACATGGCTTCATTTTCAACTGCGTCACACATACCTAGGCCTAGACTCAACACACATACAGACAACTTTTTGGATTATGTTTCGTGTTCTGTGTAGACTGTGGCTACATACATCTGAGTTGGTTGACTCTGTGGTCGCTGTTGTCCTTCCTAGGCACCGTCCGCTGGGACATGTGAGGAGATGGCGGAATCCTCCAGTGTACCGACCGCTGGTGGACCTGTTGACAATGGAAGAGCGACATTTAATCATCACCTACAGGTTTGACCGTGCCACAATCCAGGAATTGTGTACCCAGTTGGAGCCAGACCTGATGTCAGCAATCCACCATCCCACAGGGATCCCCCCTCAAGTGCAGGTGCTATCAGTGCTCCATTTCCCAGCAAGTGGGTCATTTCAAACAACAGTGGCCATGGCATCAGGGATGTCCCAGCCTATGTTTTCCAACGTGTTGTCCAGAGTGTTGTCTGCCCTGCTGAACCACATTCGGAGCTACATTGTTTCCCTCAGGTGGAGGATTTGGCTACAGTTAAAGGTGACTTCTATGCCCTGGGACATATCCCTAACATCATAGGTGCCATTGATGAGACCCATGTAGCTCTGGTCCCCCCCACAGGAGTGAACAGGTGTACAGGAACCAGAAGAGTTATCATTCCATGAATGTACAGATGGTATGTTTGGCAGACCAGTACATCTCCCAGGTAAATGCTATGTTCCCTGGATCTGTGCATGACGCCTACATCCTGCGGAATAGCAGCATCCCTTATGTGATGGGTCAACTCAAGAGGCACCGGGTGTGGCTATTAGGGGACTCTGGTTACCCCAACCTGTCCTGGCTACTGACCCCAGTGAGGAATCCCAGGACCAGGGCAGAAGAACGCTACAATGAGGCCCATGGGTGGACTAGGAGAGTGATAGAAAGGACCTTCGGCCTCCTGAAGGCCAGGTTCAGGTGCCTCCATATGACAGGTGGATCCCTATTCTTCTCACCAAGGAAGGTGTGCTAGATCATCGTGGCCTGCTGTATGCTTCACAATCTGGCTTTGCGACGACAGGTGCCTTTTCTGCAGGAGGATGGTCCAGATGGTGGTGTTGTGGCAGCTGTTGAGCCTGTGGACAGTGATGAGGAGGAAGCAGAGGAAGAAGACATTGACAACAGGGACTCAGTTATCCGTCAATATTTCCAGTGACACACAGGTGAAACACATTCCTGACTACTACAAGTACTTTCACACTTCTACCTCTATCCTGTCCGTCGATTTCAACCAGTATATGGTAACTGAGTTGTACATTTCCCTTACGGTTTCACAGGTGTGGTTACCAACGTGTGTCATCTGCTTAGATTCCTCATGGACTTGAGATGTGTGACATAGGTATGTTGACATTACATATGAGAACTGATTTTGTCACTGTCATTGGTAATACACGTTTTCAAAATCACAGACTGACTCCAGATTGTTTTGTGGTTCAAGGGTGTTTATTGAAGGGCTAAATATTGGAGGGGGGTGGTAAAATGGTGAGGGTTGATGGTGGAGGAATGTCCATGGCAGAGTCCAGTCTATTAGTCTCACAGGTGCACTGCCCATATGGGCATAGGAAGTGGAGCTGGGGCAGTTCCAATATGGACAGGGTTACAAAGTGGGACAGTGGGATGACAATCAGGGTGGTCTCATTTCTTGGCGGGGGTCTCGGCATCATTCTCTGTCCTGTTCCTGGATATCAGGGATTGCTTGCGGGTGGTTCTCCGTCTGCAGGGGGTGGGGTGCTGGTGTGGTGGTGCCTCCTGTCCACTAGCGCCGGTGGAGGTGGTGGGCTGTTCTTCGTCCATGCTAGTGTCAGGGGCCCCTTGGAGTGCCACGCTGCCCCTCCTGGTGTTGAGTATCTCCTTCAGCACCCCTACAATGGTGCCCAGGGTGGAGTTGATGGATCTGCGTTCCTCCCTGAAGCCCAAATACTGTTCCTTCTGCAGGCGCTGGGTCTCCTGAAACTTGGCCAGGACCGTTGCCATCATCTCCCGGGAGTGGTGGTATGCTCCCATGATGGAGGAGAGGGCCTCATGGAGAGTGGGTTCCCTTGGCCTGCCCACCCCCTGTCGCACAGCAGCCCTCCCAGTTCCCCTGTGTTCCTGGGCCTCCGTCCCCTGGACCGTGTGCCCACTACCACTGCCCCCAGGTCCCTGTTGTTGTTGGGGTGGTGGGTTATCCTGGGTTCCCTGTAGTGGTGGACACACAGCTGATTGACGTGTCCTGGGTACGGAAGTATGGGCCCGCTGGGTGGGTGCTGTGCTGGTGTTACCAGAGGGTGGAAGGTCTGTGGTGGCCTGTGACTGGGTGTGGGGAACCGACTGTCCCGAGGCCCACAATGGTCTGGGCTGGTCATCTGGATCCAATTGGACAGAGCTGCTGTCATCACTGTTGGCCTCTTCTGTGGGTGGGGTAGAGATGTCTGGACCCTCCTGTCTGGTGACGTTAGGTAGTGGTCCTGCAGGGGTGGAAAGGCATGATTATTGCATCTGTGTGTGTCATGGTGTGCAATGGGTGGGTGAGCGTGTACCCCAGTGCTAGCATTCCTGTGTGGGGGCTTGTGTGATGATGGTTGGGGGGGTGTTATGGGTATGTGCAGTGGGCATGCTTTAGTGATGGGTGTCCATGCTTTGTTGTGTCATGCAGGGCTTGGTGTTGGGATGGGTGGTTTGTGGTATTAGTACATATGTGAGGAGTTGGAGTGATAGGGGTGAGGGTGAGGGTGGGGGTATGTGATGGCATGCAGGTAGGGTGGGGGGATATGATAGTTAAGATTTGACTTACCAGAGTCCATTCCTCCACCGACTCCTCCTAGGCCCTCAGGATGCATAATGGCCAAGACCTGCTCCTCCCATGTTGTTAGTTGTGGGGGAGGAGGGGGGGTCCGCCGCCAGTCCGCTGTACCGCGATGTTGTGCCTGGAGACCACGGAACGCACCTTCCCCCGTAGGTCGTTCCACCTCTTCCTGATGTCATCCCGATTTCTTGAGTGCTGTCCCACTGCGTTGACCCTGTCGATTATTCTTCGCCATAGCTCCATCTTCCTTGCAATTGAGGTGTTCTGCACCTGTGCTCCAAATAGCTGTGGCTCTACCCATACGAATTCCTCCACCATGAACTTGAGCTCCTCCTCCGAGAACCTGGGGTGTCTTTGTCGTGCCATGTCGTGGTGTAGGTGATGTGTGGGGTGGTGTATGTGGTGATGAGTGTGGTGATATGTAGTGGTGTGTGGTGTTTTGTGCGTGGAAGTAGTGTGGGTGATGGTGTTGTGTGCCTCTGTGTGGTGGGGTTGTCTATGCTGTGCTGTCTCTCTGGCCTTTGTCAACATTTTTGGTCGTAGGGGTTTGTGGGTGATGTGGGTGTGCGTTTCATATAGTATTGAGTGTGTGGGAGTGGTGTGTATATGTGTATCAGGTGTGTGTCTTTTGAAATGTCCAATGTGGCGGTGTTTTGGAGATGTGTGTGTATTTTGAGCGCGGCGGTGTGTACCGCCAATGGAATACCGCGGTTGAAAGACCGCCGCTTGGATTCGTGGGTTGTGATAGCATGGGCGTGTTTATGAATGGCGTGATGGTGGAGGTTTTGTTTTCGCCAGTTTATCACTGACCTTTGGTGAGGCGGACTTGTGTGGGTGTCTGAATTTTGTCGGATTTCGAGATGTGGGTCATAATAGCTGTGGCGGTATTCCGCTGCCGCGGCGGTGTATAGGCGGTCTTCTGCACGACGGTAAGCGACTTTTACCGGCAATGTTGTAATGACCCCCTTTGTCTTTTATTTCAGTTTCTGTGCCAACTTCTTCCTATATGGTCTGAGGACTTTGTGCAGAGAAGGGTGAACCCCTTGCACTAGTAGGCCTTGTTGAGGCTTACTTCAACAAATGGACCATCATTTTGATAGATATCTTAATGGAGTTGAAAGTGTGCTAGTGATACACTACTGCAGTGCTAAAGAAGCTTTTGTGGTTTATGGTGCAGCGGGCAACCTGCGGTGCATTCAAATGATGACTGAGCATTCAAAAGATAACAATGTTATAGTGTGGGTGTTGGTACACTTTAAGTCATTAGTGCATGTAGGACCATCCCCTTAATCTCTTTTGCCATCTCCATTCTTCAGTATGATTTTTGTCCTAAGGAGATAAGGTGGTCAAGTGCAGGGGTGGAGTCATAGCACAACCTTGTGTCAGTAATGCCAACTAGATGACAACTTGAGCTGAACAGAAGAGTTTGTGTGTTCAGCCTGTGCTTAAATGCTGGGTAGTTATGCATGAGGCTGAATGTTAAGAAAGGACTTAGTGGATCAGGAGGATATACACTATGTAATGGATAGCTGAGCTCTGTCGTGTGAAAGAGAGAGAGAGCAGAGCTAATCAGTTTCAAAGAAATGATACAGTTCCGTTTGCTCCCCGCTCTGGTGCACTTTGGGCTGCCCTGTGCCAACACAGACACCCTTGCAATGCGTTACAAGAGTGCCTGTCCTCTGCTTCCTTTTCACCTTCTTGCAAACAAAATATCCTCTGAGGCATTTTCCCAGTTGCATGTGAGGTGCAGAATTTCTAGTTATGCCAGCCTCTGGAAGGAGCACCATTTTGACACAAACCCAAGCCTATAGCTCTTTGTAAATATGGGTTGCTTCAAAGTCCATGAGGGTAAGGACGGGAATGCCCACACACTACCCATGGAATGCTGCCCTGCTTTGTGTTCACTATTTTATACAATGCAACAGAAATCAAAATGTGCTTTGTTTTTTAAATACCAAAGTTGTGAAGCGGACAAGATGGAACTCAAGCACAACTACTTTGGAAGATAGGTCAGAGAGGACTTGCGCTTCTGTTTTCATAACACAGGATAAGGTTGGCTGGTGATAGGACAATTTCTGTTTGGGTTGTTGTCATTTGTTAGCAATGTCGACCTGTCAAATAGAAAATGGAGACCTGGTACTGACCCCGAATGATAACCTGAAATAAGTGAAAACATTTGTTTATTCCTAGTTTCCTGTGAATTTACACTTCAAGAAACTATGAAAGCGCTATCAAAAAGCAATCCACTTGAGAGTGAGAAAATCTCATATTTTATCCCAGACAGTGTCAAAATCTATTGGAAAAGTGAATGGTTGGAGGACCTTTGCTGCTCACATAATACTCACTTTTGCTTAAATATAAGCTCTTTGTCAAATTATTTAACGAGCTCATCAATCAGGTGTTAAACCAATCAATACATTTGTTGGTCATACTTATCACCCATGATGATATCCAGGCACTGTGTCAGCTGCATGGGATTTAGCGGGAGGGCTCAGTCAAGGAGCCAGGTCTTGAGCTGTCTTCTAAATGCCAGGATGGAGAGGAAGAACCTAAGGTGGAAGGGGAGAGTCTTCCATTCTTTTGATGCTAGATAGGAGAAGGGTGTTCTCCGTGGCTGCTCCTACGGATGCGGGACGTGTGGGACAAGTACAGGGTGGCAGATAGAAGATGGGCAATTTCCACATCAAGCTGGGACCTGCTGCATGGGACGCTCCCGTGTA
Organism: Pleurodeles waltl; assembly: GCF_031143425.1. NCBI lineage: Eukaryota > Metazoa > Chordata > Amphibia > Caudata > Salamandridae > Pleurodeles > Pleurodeles waltl. The sequence continues at coordinate 1,305,013,466 of NC_090445.1, forward strand.
CGGCGCAGGAAAAGACCGGGCCAAAAGAGGACCTGTCCACGTCCATGTGGGGCTGGATGAGTCGGGCTGGACTGGGCCGCCCCTCGAAGCTGCTCACTCTTTGATTGGGTTTGTTGGGTGAGTGTCGGCCCTTTCATTTAGATTTGGAGTTCAACTGAGCATGTTTTCGGTCATGATCTAGGGGCTGTTTTCTGCAGCTATCTTGGCGTTCTCAGGGGCTGATTGAGATGGGGAAAAAAGGCCACTATGTGATAAAGACCTCACAGCGGGTAGTTAAGATCCTGTCAGTTCCACCCTTGACTCTTTTCTGGCTCGAGCTGTGAGGGTGGTTTCCAAGGGTTATTGGCTAAGAGACGTCTCTCTTTAGAAATGAGTGAACGACAATGAGTGCCCCCCAAATGGCTGACTTTTTGAACACTGATACAGGGGAAGGTATAGTAGTGGTGTCATGTGATGAGTTACATAGGTTCCTTACAGTGGAAGTGTTTAATGATGCATCTGGGGGTGTCTCTGTCTGCTGCACAGGTGATGCTACTGATTTCATTGCCACACTCCCTAGTTGCTGTAGTCCACTGACTAAAAAGAAAAAGGCCATCGAAAAGAGCCAGGAAATAACCTGCTGACCTGGTTTCACCAGTTCATGTTGCCCCTCCTTACTTCCAGGGGGTCTATTTCTAATTAAGGAGATGGTGGATTCCTGTCTGGCACTATTGAAGAACAAACTACATTCTTTGGAATCAGTGGTTTCTCTGCTGACTTCCAGGTTGGAGGCTTGACTGGCCCAACCATGCGATTCTAATGTGCTTGGATCCAGTGGTCCTGCTGGCTCTCTCTCAGAAAAGGAAGCACTTCTGTTGGTTACTCCAGCCTCCCATGTGAACCTGAGAAGTCAGACCACTCAGCTGCCCCACACAAACTCAAGGAACTCTGCCACTTGTTCCCATTGCCAAGTGTTTGCTGAGACTGCTGGATCTGCTGGGGTCCCAGATAGAGATCATTTTAATAACAGTAACATCTCTAGGCCTACGTTGGGTAACTTACCTGCAATGAGGGATATAGGGGTTGCTAACACCCACTTAGCTCTATGTTTTCATTTGGGGATTGTGCTCGCTAAATGTTGTAATGCTCACAAATGTAGCTTTGTTATCACCTGACTCGCATGAATCTACAGAGCAGCTGAAAAATAAGGTTGTACACTTGCTGGGTCAAAAATGTGATTTAAATTTCAGAGATTTCGAGAGCATTTGGTTAGTTAGGCAGAATGGGTGGGTTGGCCCATCAGCTAAGATTGAGAAAGGGGATTGCACTATAGCACTGGAGATAACCAGGGTTGGCCCACCGTCTGATTTCTTCTTGCTCAATGACCCCTCTCTAGTGATGTCATTGGGTAAGTTCCCTTGGTTTTTTTCAACAGAGACCCACACATTACCAAGAAGTTGTTTACACTTGAGGGGTGCCTAGCTTGTGTTGTGCCCAGCCTTTACTTAGCCTGAACAATAGTTTTTCAGTTGTATCGGGCTTAGAGGAAAATGATTGACCCATAAGTCTGGCTAGCTGCCCCATTCAAGATTTGTGTCTCTATGGTGGTACACAAGGTTCTAAGTTTCATCCAATCCCTGAGTTGGTTTCCAATAAGGATTTGTTGTCCTTGTCATCATTCATTTCTTGAAATATTGCAAGATATGATACCAAGCTCCAGGATGTGTTATAGATGGGGTATATCTCTGCATTTGATTTTATCCTGCTGCAAGAGACATTGTGGGAGGGTGAAGCTGAATGGGTTGGGTTTCAAAGGTTTGTTGTTCCAGCTGTTCATGTGCCTGGCTACCAACCTAGAGGTGGGCTAGTGACCCTTGTCCACATTTCTAAGATACACAGAGCATATCACATCAAATGTAATCATCAGGGCATTTTATTTGTCTGTGTGCTTCTTCCTAATACATGCAGTATCTTAATAGTTAATTTTTGTACTGTTGTTTCAGGATTTCGAATTTCAGTACTTTTCTCTGCTCTGCACACATTAAAATTGAGGATGGAATCCATTTTGAACAAATTGAGTGTTATTTTGGCAGACAATTTTAATGCTAAGATTGCTGGCTACCGTGCCATGGGCAATCCTTTTGATTGGAAGGAGTGTCTCACTACTAGTGAAGTATCCCGGGATAGTAGAGGTAAGACATTAGTTAATGCTCTGCTAAAGATAGGGCTGATTAATACCTATAAATTGTTTTTTAACCCAGGGAGCCAGGCCCCAACTTTTGTTGTTAGGGGGGTACTGCAATTGATTATGTTCTTGTGTCTGCTTCAGTGAGCCAACTTGTACGGCAATGTGGGTCCAAATGCAGGATCATAGTGATCACAATCCCCTCATATCGACCTTTGACCTCCCCTTCAACAGGCTTCTGCGTGCTGTTATGGGCTCCACTGTACTGGAAGCAAAGGATCAATGCCACATTGTGCGTTGGCACCAGGTTGATATCCACCAGGTCTTAGTTGTCATGGTGAAAAGTAACTTTAATATGATGGTAGGGACTCTCCTGTCACAAAACCCCTCAGCTATAGACATGATTGCTGCTATGGAAAGATTAAATGGCTTCATTAGAACTATTATTAATTATTAATGCCAGTGAGGGGTTCTCTTGTAAGCCTCACAGGGGTTGGTTTGATAAATTGTGCCATGCTGCTAGGAAAACCCTGTTCAAGGAACTGAAAACATTGTCCAGAGATAGAGATCAATCGAGCAGGGCTAGGCTCATTATAAGCTTGCCCTCAAGACCAGGAATGTACAACTACAAGAACAGATGTGGAGTGATTTAGTCCATTCTTGTCGCACAAAGAACAGAGGTCTATTTTGGAATATTGTCAACAGACGTAGGCATGCAACAGGAACATCTGGGCTGATGAGATGCAATACCCACCCGATTTCTGGGTATGATACCTGGGTACAATATTTCTGCAGCATCTACTATCCTGAGACTCCTATGGAAGCTGTGGTGGACTCGGATGACCCTGGTCAGAGTTTGTCTATTAGGTTCCACCTGGATGAGGTGGTTGTTGCCTTACGGGAGAGTCCAGTACACAAAGCTCCTGAACCTGATGCTATTCCAATAGATTTATATAATGGAAACTTTCAGTTGTGGGCTCCCATTATTGTAAATGTATTAAATGCTGCTTTGATTTCTTGGATTCCCTCTTTGTGGAAATCTGCCTGCACAGTGCTGGTGTTTAAAAAAGGAATCGTAGTGACTCCAAGTGTTATCGCCCTATCTCACTGTCAGATTCTTAGGTGAAAATTTTGGGCTGCATTGTTTTGCAGCGCATTGAGACCTGGGTGGCGGAACAAGATCTCACGAGCCAGGTGAAGTATGGGTTCAGGGAAGGGCTGAGGACACAGGAACAGTGCCTAAATCTGTTATTTTTGATTGGCAAATACACAATTGCAAAAAAAGGAACTCTTTACTTGGCATTCAAGGACCTTATCTGTGCCTTCAACAGGTTAACTGTGTTAAGTTGTGGGGTTTGTTATCTAAGATGGGGTTGTCCAGCTCAATTGTTGATCTTTTGCGAAAGATGTATTCCAGAACTAATGCCTTTGTGATATAGGATAAAGGGTGAATGTAAAGATCCATTTGCCCTCCACAGAGGGATGAGGCAGGGTTGTATTCTTGCCCCATGATATTTATCTTGTACACTACTGGATTGCATGACTTGCTTGTGGATAGATGTTAGGATGTTCCCAAAATTAATGGGAAGAGTGTGCCATCTGTGGTCTATGCCGATGATGCAGTGTTGTAGGCTCATACGATGAGTGGTGTACGAACTACAGGGAATCCTTTTGTGGAGTTTATGACAAACCTGGATCTGGAAATGGATTTTGGAAAAACCCATTATATGGTTTGTGGGAAGCCTCAGAGCAAACTAGAGCTGTATATATCAATGGTCAAATAATTAGTTGTGTTCACGATTTCCCCTATCTTGGGGTGACCTTTGATGATAAAGGACTTTGTGACCCCTGAATTTCTAGGCGTTGCTCACGTTTTAACGCTGCAGTGGGTGTTACATTTTCCGTCAGGGTTGGGAATAAACCTATTTTACTCCTAATCGAGGTGTAAAGGTGTAAATGCATTCCAGATTTATTTACGGGGCCTCGATTTCTGGATATTTCTGCAGCATGGTGTCTCAAAAAGAGGAGAATGGATTTTGTAAAAGGTTATTAGGAGTTGGGCTGAATACCCCTGTGTTTTGTCCGCATGAGGAAATGGATTTGGGGTTTTAAGAAGACAGTATCAAGATTGAGCCACTTTTTGTGGATCTCAGGATCGACCAAAGAAGTGCACCTCCCTAAATAGGGAGGTGATCTTTGATTGTTTGGCCTGTGATTTTGGACAGGCCAACCCTTGGTTACACTATATTGAAAGCATTGCCTCGCTTTTGGGACGTCTAAAGATTTTTAATTCACCAGAGCTTTTAAGACAATCTGATGAGTGCTGGGTTAGTGAGGAATTTAATAAACTTATGGCAGGTGAAAGGAAAGCCATAAAACTAATGAAATCATCTGTGCATCATTTTTTAATGATTAAGATGCATGCAGGGCCCTAGTTTTATTTACTGGCAGTTCAAAATGTGTGGGAAAGAGCACTTATTACTCAATTTTGTCTTGGCTCAATTAGATGTAATTTGTGCTTTCCACTTGGCCAGCGACTTAAATAATATTCTTATCTGCCCTTGTGATGATGCTCCTCCACAGACCCTGCTCCATTTTACTTTCTTTTGTGAGTTTTAATCTACTTTTAGACAGACGTTTTTGTTGCCTATATTGAAAAGCAAGGGTTTTTTACAATGCTGCCCAGCTTACCTTTATTTGCTCATGGTGCTACCAGGGAGGCCCCAGCACTGGCCATGCCAAGTGTATCAGCAGTGCAGGGGGCCCCATGGAGCCCTGCACCCATTCTCCACCAGGCTTTTCATGGGCGGTGCTACTACCATGAAATCGCTGGTGGAGATCAAAGTTGTAATCCCCCTTGGCAGCGCTACTTGCAACACTGTCCTGGTAGATTAGGACCGCCAGCGCTGCCAGGCTGTCATGAAGACGAAATGTGGTGGTAGTGGTGGTCTGACTGCAGCGCTACTGCTGTGGTCGCAATATGGCACTCGGACCGTCACATTGGCAGCGGTCCAACCACCACCGCGAATCAGGCGGGCATTAGACTGCCAGGTTCATAATGAGGCCCAATGTTTCTTTGCCAAGGCAGTCTCTTGGTGCATACTGTAACTCATGACAAACTATGTGAACATATTTGATGATAAGAGAACTGATACAGCATTATGTTCCATAGTCTTTCAAAAACGTCCCTAATTGTAAGTCAGCATAAAGAAACGTATGTGCTCTAAACTCAAAAATAACACTCTTGCAGTGTGTTGAGGTCAGACACAGTAACAGTTCATACATAATTAGCAAGTGTTCCTCTTACTTGCCTGTTCATACAACATGTATTAAACCCTCTCTATGGTGATTAAAAAACTAGAAGGAAATAATCTGATGGAATGTTTTTTAGGAGTTTAATCTTCACCCATTTTAGCATTTTACCAGCCTAGCACTTTATTTCATCGACGTAACAGCATTACATGATTACGTGCTAATTTAGTGCAATAAATATTATACTATTTTCATGAACATGACTGCTTAACCTCAGAGTCTGCAGAGTGCATGCGTCTATTGATAAACACAGATTTAACCAAAGCCATTCGGAACTATAATGTAACATTTTCCAAACAGAATTTTCACAACTGCAAAACACAGGGTTGGAAGAAAGAGACCTATCTACTATGATATTTTCCTCGATACATTGTAGTTTCATCATGCTCGGAAATGATATGGGTATGTTGCACCTTAAAAACGCTTTTTAAGGTAAAACCAAGGACATTTTAAGGATTTTGGAAGTCCTCTTCAGAACAGCTCTGAATTTATGATGCAATTACAGCTTTTTCATAACCTCTTTAGCCAGGTCACTGAAGTGTTCAGGCACACGACTCCACATTTTTAATGTGTATTACTCTATCATTCATGGATAGTAAAGTGTCTTTTCAATATTCAACACAACAACAGCTCACAAAGGCTACTTCAAACAATCTCTGTGACGCCCTTCCAGTTCTTATATGTGAGGTGTTGTTTTGATCTAAAGGAAACTAAACACAGTGGTCCAGACTTAAACGAAATTGAAGCAGCGCAACACTGCACCATATTTGGCAGTGCCGCTCTCCGTCATTTTCAAAATGCAGGGATGCACTGTATTTAATAGAATGTGGCTATCCTGTGTTGCCCCCTGCGCCGGTGCTACATTTGCCGCCGAGCGCCAACGCAGCTATCCATGGTGCAAGAATGGTTGCGCTGCTGGGGAGATTGTTTTTGTAGAGGAAGGAACACCTTCCTGTACAAAAACAATCTTCAATTTCCTTACCACAAAGTGGACAACTTTTTTTCGTCTTCCCTAGAACTGACAGTTTCTCTGGGGACCACTATACTCTATATATTGTAAACAAATGTTTTTTCTTCAGATAAACGGATTTAGTAGCGGACCAGAGTGTAGAGCATGAACTTTTGCATGCATTACCAACGTCTAGAACTGGAAAGACCTCCCTCCATTTCTTTTCCGGGAGAGACATCTCATCATCCGTTGCTTCTAGTAGTGCCTGATACCACAATGCAACTTCTTTCTGAACAGACACCTGTACTAGTTTTTCCTCCCAAATGTTCTTCCCAGCTCCTTCTTCCTGGAGAGTGGTAACCCAACTAGCCAACTGATAGTATTTAAACTTAAAGATCCTGTATCCTGCTAGTTCCTCCAATTTAGACCAGGGTATCAATTTAGAGTGCTCCAAAATTTGCCCCCATTTTGTCACCCCACTTTAATGGATGTGCTAACGTATATATAAGACAATCAGGGGTGCCCGGTGAATCCCAGACAGGGGCCAAATACCTATAATAGTTTATCCCTAAAGCTCCACGAATCTGCCACCAATCCCCTACAGGCATCCTTAAGATTCTTTAAACTAACGCTTTTGAAGTATTTCGTGTGACCAAACTCATCCAAAAAATTGTCACCCGGCTTTGATAGATCCTGAGTCATTGCTTTCCAAAATAGAGAGTACTTAGCTCTATCAAGTAACAAAATCCCCACATTCTTCAACTGGAAGGTGAGATATTATTTACAGAAATATGGAACAGCAATCCCTCATTTTTCTTTCTTTCTACACAGCTTTTTCCATGCAATCTGCCCCACCTTGGATGCCCATACAAACAAGGTCAAGTCCCCCTGTAGTTTTTTAAACCAGCACGCCTTAAACTCTAATGGCATTGCGTTAAACAGGAAGGTACATTTTGGGAGAATAATCATCTTGAGGATGTTAACTCTTCCTATAAAAGACAGAGGAAGACTAGCCCAAGTCCTAAGAAGATTTCTTGTGCCCGCACAGGCTCATAATTAACCATGGCCACATTCTCTAGATTATTAGTAACTTGAATCCCCAAGTATCTGATCTGTTGCTTGACTAAAGGGCTATTGTAGATAACGTTCCAACACATAGGGGGTGATTCTAACCCTGGCGGTCGGTGATAAAGCGGCGGCCAACCCGCCAACAGGCCGGCGGTCGAAAAAATGGAATTCTGACCCTGGCGGGAACCGCCAACACAGCCCGCCACATTAACACTCCGACCGCCGCAGCGCTGCAGACAAACAGCGTGGCGGTCACCGCCAACAGGCAGGCGGCAGACAATGTACCGCCCACACTATCACAACTCACCAATCCGCCACCTTTTCCGGGGCGGGAGCCCCGCCGATAAAAACACGGCGGAAACAGACTACGAATGGGAAAACGCGCACCAAAACACACTCCACGAGGAAGGAGGACAGCATGGAACCCGAATTAAACATCCTACCTGCTCTCGTCTACCTTCTCATCTACCACGAGTACGAACTCCGGCGCAGACGACAACGGTGAGTACTGCACCTACGACACACGGGAGGGGGGAGGAGGGAAGCTTACGGCACACACATATGCGACCCCCCCCCAAACTATGTACACACTAATGCAGAGCAACAATGCACAGTGACACCACCCAAACCCCCCTTAAGAATGCAAAGACAGAAATAAATTGGGACGATTTTTTTAAATAAAAAATAGACTCTGATATGGAGCGATCAACTATGCAAAATATCCATAACAAAATGATACTATGTACACTGCCATGGAGAACCGAGGCAATTAGTCCTGTACATGAAAGTTAAATGGAACAGTCCGTGGGCTACAGTGTAGCGACACAAGGGCAAAGCCCACACAGGAGACCTGAGTCCTTTGGAGTGAACACTGCAGGGGCATCTGATGAAAAAATTACAGGCACCTCAGGGGGAAGGGAAGGGGGAGGCACCACAGCCACATGAGTCCACGACGCCAGATCCACGAAGGGGCCACCATGCCCATTGATGTATCCTGGGGAGTGCAAAGCCACAGTCTCTCAAGTCTCTACAGTGGGTGGGTTGCCCACTGCTTCATCCTGGGGAATGCAAAGCCACAGCCTCTCAAGTCTCTACAGTGGGTGGGTTGCCCACTTCACCATCCTGGGGAGTGCAAAGCCACAGTCTCTCAAGTCTCTACAGTGGATGGGTTGCCCACTTCACCATCCTGGGGAGTGCAAAGCCACAGTCTCTCAAGTCTCTACAGTGGGTGGGTTGCCCACTTCACCATCCTGGGGAGTGCAAAGCCACAGTCTCTCAAGTCTCTACAGTGGGTGGCTTGCCCACTTCACCATCCTGGGGAGTGCAAAGCCACAGTCTCTCAAGTCTCTACAGTGGGTGGCTTGCTCACTTCACCATCCTGGGGAGTGCAAAGCCACAGTCCATCTGGTGGATGACAGTGTCCACTGCTCAAGGAGGAGGCATGGTGGGCACAGTGAACCATAAACAGTGCTTGAGAGGAAGGGCCCAGCGGAGCGGTGCTTGAGACGGCGGGGCCCAGCGGAGTGGTGCTTGAGACGGCGGGGCCCAGCGGAGCGGTGCTTGACAGGAAGGGCCCAGCGGAGCGGTGCTTGACAGGAAGGGCCCAGCGGAGCGGTACTTGACAGGAAGGGCCCAGCGGAGCGGTGCTTGAGACGGCGGGGCCCAGCGGAGCGGTGCTTGAGACGGCGGGGCCCAGCGGAGCGGTGCTTGACAGGAAGGGCCCAGCGGAGCGGTGCTTGAGACGGCGGGGCCCAGCGGAGCGGTGCTTGAGACGGCGGGGCCCAGCGGAGCGGTGCTTGAGACGGCGGGGCCCAGCGGAGCGGTGCTTGAGACGGCTGGGCCCAGCGGAGCGGTGCTTGAGAGGAAGGGCCCAGCGGAGCGGTGCTTTACAGGAAGGGCCCAGCGGAGCGGTGCTTGAGACGGCGGGGCCCAGCGGAGCGGTGCTTGAGAGGAAGGGCCCAGCGGAGCGGTGCTTGACAGGAAGGGCCCAGCGGAGCGGTGCTTGAGACGGCGGGGCCCAGCGGAGCGGTGCTTGAGACGGCTGGGCCCAGCGGAGCGGTGCTTGAGAGGAAGGGCCCAGCGGAGCGGTGCTTGACAGGAAGGGCCCAGCGGAGCGGTGCTTGAGACGGCGGGGCCCAGCGGAGCGGTGCTTGACAGGAAGGGCCCAGCGGAGCGGTGCTTGACAGGAAGGGCCCAGCGGAGCGGTGCTTGAGACCTCGGGGCCCAGCGGAGCGGTGCTTGAGACGGCAGGGCACAGCGGAGCGGTGCTTGAGACGGCGGGGCCCAGTGGAGCGGTGCTTGACAGGAAGGGCCCAGCGGAGCGGTGCTTGAGACGGCGGGGCCCAGCGGAGCGGTGCTTGAGACGGCTGGGCCCAGCGGAGCGGTGCTTGAGAGGAAGGGCCCGGCGGAGCGGTGCTTGACAGGATGGGCCCAGCGGAGCGGTGCTTGAGACGGCGGGGCCCAGCGGAGCGGTGCTTGAGACGGCGGGGCCCAGCGGAGCGGTGCTTGAGACGGCGGGGCCCAGCGGAGCGGTGCTTGACAGGAAGGGCCCAGTGGAGCGGTGCTTGAGACGGCGGGGCCCAGCGGAGCGGTGCTTGACAGGAAGGGCCCAGCGGAGCGGTGCTTGACAGGAAGGGCCCAGCGGAGCAGTGCTTGAGACGGCGGGGCCCAGCAGAGCGGTGCTTGAGACGGCGGGGCCCAGCGGAGCGGTGCTTGACAGGAAGGGCCCAGCGGAGCGGTGCTTGACAGGAAGGGCCCAGCGGAGCGGTGCTTGAGACGGCGGGGCCCAGCGGAGCGGTGCTTAAGACGGCGGGGCCCAGCGGAGCGGTGCTTGAGACGGCAGGGCCCAGCGCAGCGGTGCTTGAGACGGCAGGGCCCAGCGGAGCGGTGCTTGAGAGGAAGGGCCCAGCGGAGCGGTGCTTGAGACGGCGGGGCCCAGCGGAGCGGTGCTTGAGACGGCGGGGCCCAGCGGAGCGGTGCCTATCTTCACGGCGGGGCCCTGTTCAGTGGTGCCTATCTTCACGGCGGGCCCTGTTCAGCGGTGCTCTTCTCCATGGCGGGCCCTGTTCAGCGGTGCTCTTCTGCACGGCGGGCCCTGTTCAGCGGTGCACATCCAGTAGGTCAAGGGAGACAGACCTGGCCTGGACTCCCTGCTCAGTCGCCCTCCGACCGTGATGCTTCTGGACCCTTCGGGGACGGAGTCCTGGGCCCTTTGGTGTCCTCCTTTCCAGCTGGGATGTGGCATGTGGGGCCCACCTGCTCCGGGCTCCTGCTGCCTGACTTCTCCGCCCTGCTGCCCTTACGCTCCTTAGATGGGGCTCTCGGGCCCTTGCCTCCCCTAGATGATGTGGCTGGTGAAGTGGGCGAAGTTTGCTCCTTGGGGGCAGCTGTGTCAGTCCTCGCACGGCGGCCCTTGTGTTTCCTGGTCCTCTTGCCGGGGGGGGGCTGGATGTGTCCTTGCTGCTGATTGAGGTGTCACTGCTGGCAAAGGGTGGACTCCAGAACCCATGCACAACAGTGACACCCGAAGCTGGGCTGGTGGTGGCTGTGGTGCTCTTGGGACTCTTTGCAGATGGAGGGGGTTGGTCATCGGAGGGAAAGAGGTCAAGATTAGCCAGGAAAAGTTTTTTAGGGCCAAGGTAAAGGGTAGGAGAAGTGGTGATGGGAGTGGAGGAAGAGGATGTGGTTGTAGGAGAGTCAGGTGTGCTGTCATTGGGTGAAGGTGCTGGTGCTGTAGGCTGTCGTGAGGTGGATGTCTGTTGGGTGGGTGGCTGCCTGCGTTTGTGTGTCTTGGAAGAGGGGGTGACAGACACAGTGGGAGAGGACACAGGGGACGTGTAAATGGCAGTGGGGGTGGTGACTGCACGCGTGCGGACTGTACAGGAGGGTGTGGTGGTGATGGAAGCACTGGCTGATGTTGGTGTGCATGCAGGTGTGAGTGTAGACGTCACAGGGAGGGAGGATGGAGACGAGGAGGAGGGGGACACAGGGGTGGCAGTGACTGTTGGAATGTCTGCATCTGGGTGTTGCTTGGGTGAGTGTTTGTGGGATCTGTGGTGCTTGTGTCTGGATGAGCTGCCCTTGGGTGTTGAGGTGTGTGCAGGCTGGTCAGATGGTGTGGATGGGATAGGCTGAGGAACAGGAGACAGAGACAGGCTGGAGGCAGTCAGAAGAGGGAGGCTGGAAACAGGGACAATGGCTGCCGTCAGTGCTGAGGCCAGAGCAGTGAACGATCGTTGATGGGCAGCCTGACCCGAATGAATGACCTCCAGGTAGGCATTGCTCCGATGCACCTCCCTTTCTACCCCCTGGATGGCATTCAAAAGGGTAGTCTGCCCAACAATGAGCGTCCTCACAAGGTCAATGAGCTCCGCACTGAGGGCAGCAGGGGTGACAGGGGCAGGGGCTGAGGTGCCTAGGGGGAAGGAGACACCCGCCTTCCTGGGCGAGCGGGCACGGAGCGTAGGCTGAGTGGCTGCAGGGAGGGCGGGGCTGGTGCGCTGGGTGGCGGCTGTACCTGTAGAGGCGGGGGTCCCGGATGTTTCCGCCACCGCAAGGGAGCACCCATCTGAGGACGTGTCTGTGTCGCTGCTCTCACCACCGGTCCCCGTTGTGGTGCTCCCCTCGCCCTCCGGATCACTGGTGCCCTCGTGTCTGTTCCTGGGCCCACCGGGGCCTTGTGACTTGCAGCTCCCTCGTGCTCCGATGCCAAATCTCCTCCGCCTGATGATGCTAATGCACACATGCACAAGAAGATGAAGAAGAAGGGTGGGGGGAGAAAAAAGAAGACCAGGTTGAGTGCATGCAATGTCAACACCGTTGGCGGAGAGGACAGACACAGGAGCCTCATGCACTAAGCCGTGCATTCGGGGTACACTACTCAGTACTTCTGACTAAGACAACAGGTCAAGAGAGGAAAAACGCGCAGATGTGTGAGGCTGGACCATCAATAGCTGTACTTGTCATCCTACAGAGATGGGGGCCGGGAGCACAGGGCCATGCCTAAGGGAGAGGACTACACTACAGAAAGCGCCCTGGCCTAATGTCACCCACAACCCTCCTCCCCCAACCAGACGCCTCCACTGCGCAGAAAGATAGCAGAATGTGCTGATACTCACCCCCTTGTGTCTGCTGTGATGCTCTCAAGCGCCCATCCAAATCAGGGTAGGCCACCGACAGGATCCGGGAGATCAGGGGGGTCAGGGTACGACTGGCACCCCTCCTAGGTTGGGAGGCCATCCCCAGCAGTGACTCGGCAGTCTTCCTGGTTCCGCGGCGGATGTCCTCCCACCTCTTGCGGCAGTGGGTGCCCCGTCTGACGGGGACCCCCAGGGCCCGGACTTCCTTGGCGATGGCACGCCAAATCTCGACTTTCTGATGGGCGATAACCTATGTGACATGTACAGGGTGGGAAGGAAACATTCATCAACTTACTGCATGTTAGATGTGATTGGCCCCCCCTCCCCAACCTTGCCATATGGCACATGCTCTCATCTGTTGTGCGTTGCACTCCTCATTCGCCCCCCACCCCACCAACTTACATCCACCCCACTCCACACAGGCATCGCCCATTCCATGTGCACCCGGTGTACTTACCTGTTGGTCTGGAGGACCGTAGAGTAACGCATACTGGGGGAGGACCCCATCCACAAGCTTCTCCAACTCTTCAGACGTGAAGGCAGGGGCCCTTTCCCCAGTCGCAGCAGCCATTGTCACTTCCAGACCGAGGTCACAGCAGCACTTGCAGTATAGGTCCTCTCCTGTGGATGATCAGGTCTCGAGTGATTAGGCAGATAGAAAATGGCGGTCACGCCAGCGGCGGTGCGTACCGTGGCGGTGCGTACCGCTACCGCCGGCGCACCTCGTCATTGGCTCCTGAAACCCATAGGCTTCAATGTTAACCAATGCGGCTCCGTGTAGCGGTCTTCGACCGCCTACCGCCACGGTGTGCTCCACCAGCGCATTGACCTCACATCCCATTGTCCCACTTCACAGGTCAGGCAGCCGCCATTTCAAGGGCCCACATGGCATAATTTCTACTGCGACACACAGGCCTAGGCCTTGCATTGCCACACATACACGCCTTTCAAAACATAGATAACCGTGTGCTATGCAAGCTGTGGTGAACGTACCAGTGATTGGCTTGACTCTGTGCTCCATGTTGTCATTCCTAGGCACCGTCTGCTGGGACTTGCGAGGAGAAGGATGAATCCTCGCGTGTACCGACCGCTGGTGGACCTGTCGACAATGGAAGAACGCCACATCATACTACGATACCGACTTGACCGTGCCACTATCCATGAACTGTGTTCCCAGCTGGAGCCAGCCCTGATGTCCCCCATCCGCCAACCCACAGGAATTCCCCCTCTGGTGCAGGTTCTGTCAGTCCTCCATTTTCTTGCAAGTGGCTCATTCCAGACAACAGTGGCCATGTCATCTGGAATGTCTCAGCCTATGTTTTCCAAAGTTTTGTCTAGAGTGTTGTCTGCCCTGACGAAACACATGCGGAGTTACATTATATTCCCTGAGGAGGTTGATTTGGCCACTGTGAAGGGTGATTTTTATGCCCTTGGACATATTCCCAACATCATTGGTGCCATTGATGGGACCCATGTAGCCTTAGTCCCCCCAAAAGACGATGAGCAGGTGTACAGAAACAGGAAAAGTTACCATTCTATGAACGTCCAGGTGGTCTGTTTGGCTGACCAGTACATCTCCCATGTGAATGCCATGTTCCCTGGGTCAGTGCATGACGCGTATGTGATGCGTAATAGCAGCATCCCTTATGTGATGGAACAGCTACAGAGACACCGTGTGTGGCTAATAGGTGACTCTGGTTACCCCAACCTGCCTTGGCTATTGACCCCAGTGAGGAATCCCCGGACCAGGGCTGAGGAACGGTACAATGAGGCCCATGGGCGAACTAGGAGGATCATAGAAAGGACCTTTGGGCTCCTGAGGCCAGATTTAGGTGCCTGCATATGACAGGGGGATCCCTGATGTACTCACCAAAGAAGGTGTGCCAGATCATCGTGGCCTGCTGTATGCTTCACAATCTGGCATTGCGACGTCAGGTGCCTTTCCTGCAGGAGGATGGTCCAGATGGTGGTGTTGAAGCAGCTGTGGAGCCTGCGGAGAGTGAAGAGGAGGAAGACTCAGAGGACGACACAGACAACAGGGACAGAGTTATCCAACAGTATTTTCAGTAGCACACAGGTAAGAATCACCCACGACATTTTACTTTTCCTGCAAGCCTCCTGCTTCTCAACTTTGTCTATGACCCCCCAGTTCTTTTAAACTGATGTTTGATATTCCCTTCCCTTTTCAGTGCTGTATGACCCACTCCGTGACTACTGCTTGGTTAGCCCATGGACTAATGCTTATTGATCTCGGTATGTGTTCAGCACAAAGTTAACAGAACATAATTGATCGGTAATGTGTTATACATTTGTAAATAATACAGCCTGACTCCTGTTTGATTTCAGTGCATTGAGTGATTTATTTTTTGTGCTAGATAATGGTACATGATATAAACACGGTGATGGGTGGGGGTGGAGTAATGGCCATGGCAGAGTCCAGTTCTCAGTCTCACAGGTGCATTGTCCATATGCCTGTGGAAGGATGGAGCAGGGGCAGTTCAAGGTTGGACAGGGTGGCAATGTGGGACAGTGGGATGACTTCAGGGGGTGTCTCATGCTGGCGGGGGTCTTGACATCCTACTCTGTCGATTTTTTGGTTCTCAGGCTCCTCTTGCGGGGTGGTTGTTCTTCAGCAGAAGGTGGGGTTCTGGTGGCCTGTCGTTGTGGTGGGGCCTCCTGTCCACTAGCGCCGGCGGAGGTGGTAGGCTGTTCCTGGCTAGTGACAGGGGCCCTGTGTGGTGCCACATGGTCCCGCAATGTGTCTTCTATCCGGTTGAGGGCCTGGACTATGCTCCCCATAGCGGTAGAGATGTTGGTGAGTTGATTGCTGAACCCAATGTAGCGTTCCTCCTGCTGTGCCTGGATCTCCTGGAACCTGGCCAGTACCGTCGCCATCGTCTCTTGGGAGTGGTGGTAGGCTGCCATGATGGTGGTGAGGGCCTCTTGGAGAGTGGGTTCCTTGGGCCTCTCCTCCCCCCCCTGTCGCACAGCTGCCCTCCGAGTTGCCCTGTTTCCCTGGGCCTCTGTCCCCTGGACGGTGTGCCCACTACCACTGCCCCCAGGTCCCTGTTGTTGTTGGGGTGGTGGGTTAGCCTGGGTGCCCTGTAGTGGCAGACACACCGCTGATTGACCTGTCCTAGAGACAGAGGCATGGGCCCGCTGGGTGGGAGCTGTGCTGTTGGTCCCAGAGGGGGTTGGGTCTGCTGTGGCCTGTGTGTGGGGAACCGACTGTCCAGAGGTCCCCGATGGTCCGGGCTGGTCATCAGGTTCCAGGTCGACAGAGCTGCTGTCATCACTGGGGGCCTCTTCTGGGGGGGGGGGGGATGGACATTTCTGGACTCTCCTGGCCGGTGTGTTGGCGTTCGGGTCCTGCATGGGGTAAGAGAGTATGGTTATTGTTTCTGTGTGTGCTATTGCGTCCCATTGATTGGTGCCCTTGTCCCCCAGTGCTGCCATTCCCTTGGGGGAGGTGTTGTGGGGGTGTTTTGGGGGGGGGGGGTATGTTCAGTGGTCATGCTTGGGTGATGGGTGTCCATAGTTTGTGGTGGCATGCAGGGGTTGGTGTTGGGTGGGTTGTGCTGGAGAGACATTCTCAGGGAGGATGTGTGATGGGGGGTTGGGGGTGAGGGTGGTGGTGGGGGTTAGCATGCTGGGGGGGGTGAAGTAGTTGAGATTGTACTTACCAGAGTCCATTCCTCCGTGTACTCCAGCGAGGCCATCAGGATGCAGTATGTTTAGTACCTCTTGCTCCCATGCTGTGAATTCGGGTGGAGTGGGTGGGGGTCCCCCGCCAGTCTTCTGCACTGCGATGTTGTGTCGCGAGACCATCGAGCGCACCTTTCCCCTTAAGTCGTTCCAGCGTTTGCGGATGTCGTCTCGATTTCTGGGATGCTGTCCCACCGCGTTGACCCTGTCCACGATCCGCTGCCATAGCTCCGCCTTCCTGGCTATAGTGGTGTGCTGCACCTGTGAGCCGAAGAGCTGGGGTTCAACTCTTATGATTTCCTCCACCATGACCCGGAGTTCTTGGTCCGAAAAGCGTGGGTGCCTTTGGGGTGCCATGGGGTGGTGTGGATGAGGTGTGGGGTGGTGTATATGGTGATGAGTGTGTTGGTGTGTGGTGCTTTGTGCTTCTATGTGGTGTGTGTGATGGTGTAGTGTGCCTCTGTGTGATGTAGCTCTCTATTCTGTGATGTGTCTCTCTCTCCTTCGTCTCTGATCTTCGGTCGTAGGGGTTTGTAGGTGTGTGTTTTATAGTTGTATGGATGTGTGGGAGTGTTGTTGGTATGTGTGTCAGGTGTGTGTATTTCAAATTGCCCAATGTGGCAGTGTTTTGTATGTGTGTGTGTATTTTGACCGCGGCGGTGTGTACCGCCAATGGAATACCGCGGTTGAAAGACCGCCGCGTGGATTGGTGGGTCAGAATGGCATGGGCGTGTTTGTGTTGGCGTGGCGGTGGAGGTTTGGTCATCTCCAGTTTTCCGCGGGCCGCTGATGAGGCGGCCTTCCTTGGATGTCGGGTTTTTGGCCGATTCACAGTTGGTGGTCAGAATGACCGTGGCGGTTTACCGCGGCCGCGGCGGTAGTATGGCGGAGTTCTGACCGGCGGTATGGGCCTTTTACCACCAAGGTCAGAATGACCCCCATAATTTCCATTTTCTACAGGTTTACAGAGTAACCCGACATCCTTCCAAAATCCTCTAGCAGCAGTGTAATTCTGGGAAGAGAACTGGCCAAATCCCTAGTATAAATCATAAGATCATCCACATATAAAGCAACCTTCTTTACCCAACCATTACTTTGAAAAGGAAGAACATATTTATCAGCCCTAATCATTAATGGCAAAGGCTCAATGTACAAATTAAAAAGAAGAGGGGAAAGTGGGCAACCCTGACGAGTCTCTCCTAAACTTTTGAGACACCTTATCGTTAATCAGTATGCTGGAGGTCGGGCATTTATACAGAACCTTAATTGCCCTAATAAAGTTTACCCCAAACTTATATGTTTCCATGGAAAGCTGCAAAAAATACCATTTCACCTGATCAAAGACCTTGGCAGCGTCAAAAGTGAGAACGACTAAATGGGGCCCTTCCTGAACTGCCAGGTCTACTGCATCTTATAGACCATGAGTTAGTTCATACAATTATCTTCCTTTGATAAAGCCCTTCTGATCCACATGAATCAACCTACTAGTTGGTTTCTCAAGCCTTTTAGACAGAATATATGTATTAAAGTTTATAATCCAAATTCATTATGGAAATTGGCCGATACGACATGCATTGTGCAGGATCCTTTCCAGGTTTTTAAAGGAGACTAATTACGGCTTCATCCCAGGACTTTGGCACTACAGCACCCTCAGAAAAAAGACAGCTCCAGCATAATTGGCGCTAGCTCAACCATTAACAAACTATAAAGCTCATTCAGCAAACCGTCCGGGCTTTCCCCTTCTTTACGTTTTTCATTGCATCATCTACCATCCCCTATTCTATCTTTCTCTCCACCTGCTGTCACTCTTTCTCGTCCAGCTGGGGAAGAAGAATCCCCTTAAGAAAGTCCTCTAACCTTCTCCTCTGGGACCTCCAAATCGTCTGTATAAAATTTCTGAAAAAAAGCTATAAAAGCCTCCTCTATTTCAGATTCCCCCGTACAGAGGGATCCAGTGATCTCCGATTCAATTGATGAAACATAGGCCCACATTATGACATTAGTGGTAAATCCCACTTACTGCCATGCTGACGCCTGCCAATTTACTGCTGTGGCGGCGGATATCTGTTCACCATATTATGACACACACACACCAATCTGACAGACCAAAGGTCAGTGCTAAAGTGGCGGTATCAAAACCCACAAGGTTACACCAACAGAACAACGCCCACCACATCATGACCCACGAATCACCACGGAGGAAATTCGACAGCGGTAAACCATTGGTTGTACATACCACCGCACTCACAATGGACACCCACAGACAAAACAACACCACATTGGACAATTCAAACTACACACACCTGACACCCTTACACACTCTATACCCACACACCCACACCACTATAAAACACACACCCACAGTACCCACAACCCTTTACAAATACAAATCATTGCCACCAGAGAGACACCAAGACCACGGAGACAACTAGAGCCACATACCACTCACACCCATACATCACTTACGCACTCGACAATCACACACCCCAAAACATTACCTAACACACCCTCACCAACACACCACACATAACACCCATAGCGCCACAAAGACACCCCCGTTTCACAGAGGAGGGGTTAAGGATCACGGTGGAGGAAATTGTCAGGGTAAAGCCACAGCTATTTGGAGCACAGGTGCAGCAAATATCTATAGCTAGGAAGATGGAGCTATGGTGGAGAATCGTGGACAGGGTCAACGCAATGAGACAGCAGCCCAGAACATGGGATGACATCAGGAAGAGGTGGAATGACCTAGGGGGGAAAGTAAGTTCCATAGCAGCAAGACACCAGCTCCCTATCCAGAGGACTGGCGGTGGACCCCCAGCTTCTCTCCCACAACTCACAGCATGGGAGGAGCAAGTCTTGGCAATACTGCATCTTAAGGGCCTGACTGGAGTCAAAGGAGGACTGGACTCTGGTAAGTCAACTCTCTACTATTATCACCCCCCTACCTGCATGCCATCACATACCCTCAACCTCACTCCCATCACTCCACTACATCCCACACACTCCACTATCACATCTCACAAATCCCAATGCCAAGCCCAGCATGCTGTACCAATGCATGGACACCCCTCACAGCCCTGCAAGGAAACTCATCACTAAAGCATGAACATCATAGAGAACTAACAATCCCACCAAACACTAACATATAAAAGTAAAAGCTGGCAGGGCAAAACCAACCATGGAGGGGAAGCCAGGGATGTACAATATGTCATACACATCAACCATAGCACATCATTTACATCCCCAAAGATATCCCAGCCAATGTCACCGGAGAGGAGGGGCCAGCACTATCCAGCCCCCCAACTGAAGAAGCCCACAGTGTTGACAGTAACTCTGGACTTCAGGATCTGGACTATCTACCTGGCCCATCAGTGAACACTGGACAGCCGATTACCCAAGCCCAATCGCAGACCACCACAGAGCCTCCCCCTTCAGGAAACACCACCACAGCAACCACCCTGTATACCCACACCTCTGTCCCCTGACACGTCAATCAGTAGTGTGTCCACCTGTTCAGGGACCCCAGGCCACACCTCATACCCAAGACAGTCGGGGACCTGGGGTTAGTGGTAGTGGGCACACGGTTCAGGGGACAGAGGCACAGGCCATCAGGGAAACTGGGAGGAGTTCTGTGTGCCAAGGGGAGGACAGACCCAGGGAATAAACTCTCCAGGAGGCATTCTCCGAGATCCTGGGAGCCTACCAACATTCCCAGGACACGATGGGCCAGATCCTGGACAACGTTCAGGAGAACAGGTGGCTGCAGGAGGGACAGTACCAGGGGATCAGGGAGGGCTTGCAGGCCATCCACAACACCCCGATCTCCATAGCAGGGGTGCTGGCAGACATGGCCAACATTATGAAGGGGGCAGTCTCACATCAATGCGTCCCTGCCACTAGCCAGTCATCTGAACAGTCTTCCACTTCCACTGCTGCTAGTGGCCAGGAGGCCTCGCCACCGGACTCGCAGGCCACCAGCACCCCTCCCCCTGCAGAAGGTGAACCACCCCACAAACGTTCCCTTCGATCCAGACAGCAGCCAGACACTTGCCAAGACCCTTGCCAGGAAATGAGACTCTCCTGATTGTCTCCCTTTCGTCCCACTTAGTCACCCTGTCCACCTTGAACTTCCATTGCTCCCCTTCCTATGTCCCCTTGGACAATGCACCTGTTCTACAAACAGACAGGAACAATACCCTAGACTTTCCTCCATCATCACCCCATCCCATTGCACTTTCCCCCTATATGTTAGCACTTCAATAAGCACCCTTTGACAAAAGTTGATTTTGAGTATGTCATGTATATCAAATATGTATTGTTTGAAACAGGTTCAACCATTGCAAATAAACTGTACATAGAATGAGCATAGATTACTGACCTGTAGCTGGCTGTAGTGATCATACCAGGAGTATTTGTCATATTATCAACATCTGCAAAATGAACATCCAGAGGGAACAGTAAGTGGGCATTGAATTGGGAATTACCAGCATGTCAATGCTACACAGAATACAACCAAAGTCATTGGAATGTAAAGTTACACTGTCTTACCTGTGCGTTATTGGAAGTACTGACGGATCACAGATTTTCCGTTGTCCTCATCTTCATCCTCTGCCTCTTCATCCTCACTGTCCACAGGGTCTACTGCTGCCACAGGGGCATCTCCAGTCTCCTTCTCCAGAAAAGGTACATGGTGTCCGAGGGCCAGGTTGTGCAACATGCAGTATGCCACTACTATCTGGCAGACCTTCTTGCGTGAGTAGCACAGGGATCCACCTGTTAGATGAAGGCACCAAAACCTAGCCTTCAGGAGGCCAAAGGTTCTCTCAATTATCCCTCTGGTTCACCCATGTGCCTCATTATAACATTCTTCTGCCCTTTTCCTAGAATTCCTCAAAGGGGTTAGCAGCCATGATAGGTTTGCTTAACCGGAGTCACCTGCAATTATTGAGGGACAACAGTTAGCCACACACTATCCTATATGGCCCACACCATACCCATACACCAACATATACTGGGTGGGAAACAGGGCTCACCTATTAGCCACACCCTGTGCCTCTGTAGTTGGGCCATCAAATTTGGGATGCTGCTATTCCTTAGGACAAAGGCATCATGCAACAACCCAGGATACTTAGCATTGACATGGGAGATGTACTAATCCACCAAGAACATAATCTGCACATTCATGGAGTGGAAACTCCTACGATTCCTGAACACCTATTTATTCTGGCGGGGGGGGAACAAATGCAATATGTGTTCCATCAATCACCCCAATTATATTGGGGATATGTCCCATTGTATAAAACTCGGCCTCACAGCGGCCAAATCCTCAACCTGGGGTAATGCAATGTAGGTGCACATGTGCTTTATCAGGGCAGACAATACTCAGCACTACTGAGAACATTGGCTGTGACATTCCTGCTGCCAAGCCCACTGTCACCTGGAAAGAACCATTTGTCAGGAAATAGAGTACTGATAGCACTTGCACAAGAGGGGGGGATCCCAGTGGGGTGACAGATAACAGATATCAGGTCAGGCTCCAATTGGGCACACAGCTCTGTGATTGTGGCCCTGTCCAGTCTATATGTGAGTACTATGTGCCTGTCCTCCAGTGTAGCCAAGTCCACCTGGGGTCTGTACATGGGGTATGTCTCCATCTCCTATTCTTTCGCAGCGGTAGGAATCTATGGGACAAAAGAGTGAGGAGCCTGTCACAAACTGAACAATGGAGCCACAAGAGTAGTTTGCATTCTGTAAACATGTAATGGGTCAGTGTGATTTGTCCAGTATGTGCCTATTTATCCTGTGACACAGCATTATTCCATAGGGTTGCCACCTCCTGAAACGGTGTCCGCCTATCCTATGTGGAGGGACAGGTGGAAGTGAGGTAATTCCATTGATGTTGTGTGCCGTGTGCCGGAGGCGGTCGGGAACCGCCGTGCAACTCCTCATTGGTTAATATTGTGCCCTATGGGTTACAGTGGCCAATGGTGATCTACGCCAGCGGTGACGGTATGCACCTCCACGGACGTGACCACCATTTTCTCCGATTCCTCACTTGTTTCCTGACCTTCAATAGGAGAGGAACTACATTGCATGTGCTGCTGTGACCTGTGTCTGGAACCTACCAAGGCCCGTGTGACCGGGGAAAGGGCCCCAGCCTTCACTTCTGAGGAGTTGGAGTGACTGATGGATGGGGTCCTACCCCAATATGGACTGCTGTATGGGTCTCCAGACCAACAGGTGAGTACACTGTGGACACGATGCATGTGGCATGGATGCATGGAGATGTGTGTGAAGGTATTGTGTAAGGGGGGATTATCTGTTGGTGTAGATATTGTGAGCTGGGCTATGTATGTTCCAGTGGTGATGGAAAAGGTTATGGTGGGCCATGTGTGTGACAGGCTGGACTGTTTGTCTAAAGGTGTTCTCCTGTCTCTTTTGCCTCTGCAGGTCAGTGCCTATCAAAAGAAGGGTATATGGCGTGCCATCACCAAGGAGGTGCAGACCCTGGGGGTCCATAGCAGGCGGAGCACCCACTGTCCCAAACGGTGGGAGGACCTGCGACCCTAGGCATGGAAGACCACAGAGGCCCAGCTGGGGATGGCCTCCCAACAAGGAAGGGGTGCCCACCGAACCCTGACCCCCCTGATGGCCTGCATACTGGCGGTGGCCTATCCATTGCTGGATGGGCACTTGAGGGGAACACAGCAGCAACAAGGGGGTGAGTACAGTGGCTATCATTACAGCTCATGCCTGGTGGTATCCAGGTGGTGGTTGTATGTCAGTGGGGGCCCTTAGGTCAGGCCAGACATTGCAGCTTAGGTCCTCTGGTGGCTAGGGGTCTGAAAGGAAAATAATGGCTACCTAGTTTGTTAGCATTCACTACTGGCCAGGGCTTTGTGGGTCCCAGGTGTGCTGCAGTTGGCGGTGTGTGCCCCTCCTCATGCCTTGGTGGCTAGCAATAACACTGGTAGTGCAATGCATAGTGCGTAGGCCTGTTACCTGTGTGTGAGGGTGCTGTATACGCCAACTGTGGTGTTGGTGCAGTCACTGACCCAGTGTATCCTTTGTCTCTGCCCCCCTTTCTTGTTTTGTCATCCTGTCCGAATGTGCATTAGCATCATCTGGCAGAGGAGCAGAGGCACTGGCGATGGAGGGAATTGCATCCCAAAGGCCCCTGGAGGAAGAGTCCACCGACGCTGAGGGCACTAGTGGGACAGAGGGCTAGTGGGACAGAGAGCACCACGGCAGAGACTGGAGGGGACAATACCGACTCTGATACCTCCTCCGATGGGAGCTCCCTGGTGGTAGCGGACACCTCTGTGACCACCCCAGCTACAGGTACAGCTGCCACCCCTGTACCAGCACCTTCCTCCCAGCAGCCCCTCAATGAGTTGCCAGGAGGGTAGGCATCTACTTTGCCCCAGGCACCTCAGGCCCTGCTCCAGTGAGCCCTGCTGCCTTGAGTGAGGAGGCTATTGATCTCCTGAGATCCATCTCTGTAGGGCAGTCAAACATTGCGAATGCCATCCAGGGGCTGGCAGCCCAGGTGCAACAAACTAATGCATTCCTGGAGGGCATTCACACTGGATTGTGGCCCAACAGAGATCGATTCAGGCTCTGGCCTCCTCTCTGATGGCAGCCATTGTCCTTTTTTCTGCCATACCCCTCCAACTTCCACTTCCCAGGACCATTCTCCTCAACCCCAAACCATCCCAAGCACACAGTCTGATGAGCATGCACACAGGACAACACCCAAGAGTGTCAAAGGCAAACACAAGAACCACACTTCATCTCACAAGCACTCACACAAACACCATCCAGTTGCAGACACAACATCCACTATTTCCACTGTCTCCCCCTCTTCCTCCTCCTCCCCCTTCCACCCAGTTACATCCACACTCACACCTGCATGCACTACATCATCATCCACTACCTGCATCATTACCACACCAAGCAGAACACACACCTCCCTGGCAGACACCTCCACAACAGCCATGCAGACGGCCCCTGTGTCCTGTACCACTGTGTATGTGCCCCCTTCCTAAGGTAAATAAACGCAAGCACTCAGACACCCAACAGCCATCCACCTCACAACAGCATACAGCCCATGCACCTGCATCCAAATCCATCAGACAAACTTCTCCAACAATCACTTCCTCATCCTCCACTCCCATTACTTCTCCCTCTTCCCGCCCCAATGTCCCTAAAAAGCTTTTCCTTTCCACCATTGACCTCTTCCCTCCCCCTCTCCCCCGTCCTGCATGTATGGTCAGGGTATCAAGAACCCAGCCAAGCACCTCAGCCACACAGTCCACGGTCCCACTTCCATCCACACCTACTTGTGATAGAAGGGATTCCAGGCCACAAATACTGAAGGGGACGGAGCCTGCACCAGCCACCAAAAAGGGTAAGGAGCCTGCACCAGCCAACAGAAAGGGGAAGAACCCTGCACCAGCCAGCAGAAAGGGGAAGGAGCCTGCACCAGCCAGTAGAAAGGGGAAGGAGCCTGTACCAGCAAGCAAGAAGGAGAAGGAGCCTGCACTAGCATCTGTCACAGAGTCCCCACCACCAACTGTGTGCTGCCATCACAGGGTGCAGGGGCTGAGCAGGAGCCTCCCAGTACCTCCACTACCACAGTGCAGCTATCGCAGGGTGCAGGGGCTGAGCAGGAGCCTCCCACTACCTCCACTACCACCACAGTGCAGCCATCGCAGGGTGCAGGGGCTGAGCAGGAGCCTCCCACTACCACCACCACCAACGTGCAGCCGTCACCGCCGGCGGACACAATGTGATCCAGCCTCCATGGGCTGCTGTGCGGCCTGTCTCCTCCAGAACCAGTGGGGAAGATACCCACCTGAGAGACTGTGGCCTTGCAATCCCCAGGACCAAGCACAGGGCATGTTGCCCCCTCTAGAACCAGTGGGGAAGACACCCACCCTAGAGACTGTGGACTTACACTCCCTAGGCCCAAGCACAGGGCTTGTTGCCCCCTCCAGAAATAGTGGGGAATACACCCACCCAAGGGATTGTTGCCTTGCACTCTCCAGGACCAACCACAGGGCTTGTTGCCCCCTCCAGAACCAGTGGGGAAGACACCCACCCAAGAGACTGTGGCCTTGCACTCCCCAAGACCAAGCACAGGGCATGTTGCCTCCAGAACCAGTGGTCTTGTTTCCACATCCGGCAGAGGTGCCCCCTGAGGTGCCTGCCTATTTGCCAACTGATGCCCTTGCAGTGTTCTCTCCATATTGATGCAGGTAACAAGTGGGGCCTTGGACGTTTCCCTGTGGCCATGTGGCCCCCGTGAACTGAGGCCTAGGCAGTGTCTCTTTTTTGTACATTTGTACATACCTGTTGCATTGGCAAAATTATTATTAATATTCTGTTGATCTTATTACAATCACTTTAGTGAATTCCTGTTGTCCTTGCATTATTAAGCCGATTACGGGGATTAACTTGTTTTCTCGGGCAGCTGGTTGTGTGTCTGGGGTGTGTATGGTACATGTATGTGTGTCACTCTCGTTTTCCTCCCCCCTCCCTTGCGTGCTAGGCGGCTGTACTCGCTGTCGTCGTCTTCACCGGCGTTGATGTTCGTGGTGAAGCATGACGTAGAATATAATCGGGAAAACTTGCAGTTCTGGTTCCTTGGCGGCGTGGTTGTCCCCTGTGTCTCCAGTGGTGAGTCCTTTCACTTCAGTAAAGTGTTTCCACCAGGCTTTTGATGGCGTTGGTACCGCCCTGAAAAAGGTGGTGGATTGTCTTGTCATAATATGGTGGGCGGAACTTTGTCTTCTGCCTGGCTGTAGACCACTACTGCCGTGGTGACTTTTGTTTCCGCCCTGGTGGTCGGTGTGGTACATTGGCTGTCTTTCAGAGATCTCTCTGCCATGGTCATAATTTGGCAGTAGTTACCGCAGACTGTTGGCGGTATTACCGCCACTTTATTACTGACCGCCAGGGTCATAATGAGGGCCATAGTTCCTAGTATGATCCGTCTTAGTTTTCCATACTGAAAGCTTGCTACAACCGTATTCATAATGAGCACACGGGCTACTATCCCATCTTCTTCTATTTTTCCTCTCATGAAATAGATCCAAGTCTGTTTTGTCCTTTACCAGTTGGGCTTCCAGGGCAACTAGCTGATTATCCTCCCGCTGGTATATAATAGAGATTGCTTCATGAAGGGAAGCTATTCAAGATTCTAGGCTCTTCAACTGTTCTCTCTCTTCCCTATACTTATAAGCGGCCAGATTGCTAAGCCTTCTTCTAATAAAAGCTTTATATGCATCCCGCACCATCTGTAAGGGAGTAGATCCATAATTCATTAAAAAATATATTTTGTCATACTTCAAGCCTTCAACAATCAACTCATCTAAAAAATGAGCCTGATTTACTGACCACCTAGGGATAGAGGACTGAATATTGAGGGAAACGTAACTTGACCGCTGAATGATCCCAAAGATGAGCCGGAGCATGGCCTACATGGTTAAACATTCCGCATAGACTGTTGTGTACCCCAAAAAAATCTATCCTAAACCTATGACCGTACATATTATTATAAAATGTAAATTTTGGCCCTCTACCCCTTTCCATCGCCAGATATCCCCTAGGCCAAAATCTACCATTGCTTGTTTTACCCAGGGTCGAGCTCTAGGGGAATTCACCACTGGTCTGGGGGTAGATTTATCTAACATAGGATCTAATATAACATTGAAATCCCGTCCCATCACAATTGGGTATTTTGCCGTTAATAAATTGCTATACAGATCCTGAAGAGGTGCTGGGTCATCAACATTGGGACCGTAATATCCAACTATTGTAAGCCAAACCCCATACAAGCCCACTTCCATGATCAGCCTTTGGGGTCTGCTGTTACATTACCTACCACAACCTTTTGGGATTTTTTAATAAGAATTGCCAAACCCTTTACAGCATATGATTGATTAGTGCTTGCACTGTAACCCACCCACTTCATTTGCTTAAGGGTATCTTTCCACTCCGCTTGTAATAAGTGGGTCTCCTGCAGAATAACCACCTCTTCATCTATCCTTTTTGAAAATTCAAAAATCTTCCTCCTTTTTCCCATTAACCCGAAAAACAATTAACATTCCATGAAAGAAGTTTCAGCTGGACATTCTTGTGTCTAGCCATTACTCAAAGAGAAAGGACAAAAGGACACTGTCAAACCACTAGCTGACCCAAATGTAGAATATCTGAGGACACTTGCTTGTTTTCCCCACATGATCCCACACCTAGTGCAAAAAAGAAACCTGCAAAACTGTTAAAAACCCAATGGTGCATCCCCCACCTCAGGGAACCCTCCACTCTCTCTTTAGGGGGCACAGGGAATCATCCTATTTGAGATCTCATCCGGACGACTCGAAAAAGAAAAAAAAAAGAAAAAATCTCATGTGATGCCTTAATCTGTGCAATTGGAGCTCAAACTTCAGCAGGATCCCTAATATTATGCATTTTGTTATTTCGCATAATCCTTAAGGAAGCCAGAAACCTCCTCTGAACCGTGACTTCAAGACACCTAAGCTCCTGTATGGAGTTCCCCAGCTCCCACAGTCTATCCAAGGTCGCCTTTGATACGTCTGATTGCATATGAAAAGACTAATCCCCTTTAGAAAAACTGGCCTCTTTAAGAGCTCCTGAAAGAATTTTCTCCTTAGTTGAGTATGTTCAAAAGTTTAAAAGTTTTTTCCTAGAAACTTTCCTCCCAGTCTTTCTTTTAAAAGGGTCTCAATGAATTCTTTGGATGTCTTCCTCCAAGTTTAAATAAGCCAGGTTCAGAACAGTCTCTCTAATCAAGGAGATTACATAGCCCTTGATGACATAGCCGTCCTCCCCTTCGGGGACATTCAGGGGCATATTTATACTCTGTTTGCACCAAATTAGCGTAATTTTTTTAAACTCTAATTCAGTACAAAACTAACTCCATATTAATACTTTGGTGCTAGACCCGTCTAGCGCCAAATTTATGGAGTTAAAGTCATTTTTTGGAAGTGGAAACCTACCTTGCCTTAATGAGATGCAAGGTAGGCATTCCCGTGCAAAAAAATGACTCTACGGCCTTAACACCATATTTATACTCCCATGCAAAAATGGTGCAAAGCTTGCTTTGCCCCGTTTTTCAACTCCTGGATCAGGGCAGGTGTTGGGGGACCTGTGGGCCTATTTCCGTGGTGGAACACTATGGAATAAGCCTGCAGGTGTCTTCCCCAGGCCCCAGGGGCACCTACACCAGAGGAACTGCGGAGGATGGGGGACCCCATCCCAGGTAAGTACAGATAAGTACAGGTAAGTATTGCATTTTATTTTTTAAAGTGCCATAGGGGGCCCTGTAATGGGTCCCCATACATGGCACAGGGTACAATGACCATGCCCAAGGGACCCTTGTCCCCTGTGCTGGCCATTGGGGTGGTGGGCATGACTCCTGCCTTTCCTAAGGCAGGAGTCATGTGGCATAGTAGGTTTAGCACCATAAAATGACGCTAATCAGGTTAAAGTCATTTTTCTTTACTCTAACCTGCCTAAAGTCATTATTTGGTGCTAGACCCACTTCTTCTATACCGCCAGCCGACTTACACCATTCCATAATTATGGTGCCCATCTGGTGCACAGAAATGGTGCAAGCCGGTGCTAAACCTTTTGGTGCAAAACTGCTTTAGTGCAGTTTTGCAACAAAAAGTATAAATAAGGGCCTCAGTAGTCAAATATTATTCCTCCTCAGAATATTTTCCAATGATTTCAGCTTCTCCTGGAGGTTTTTTTCCCCATATTTCAGTTGAGAAATATCCTGACTATTTGCGTGCAGTCATCTGTCTTGGTCTTCCACCGCCACCTCCAGCCTACCCATTCTCTCTGCTAGTAAGTTCAACTTGCTCTGCAGTGCCTCAGAAGCTTCCCTGATTTTCCCTTGGTTATGCTCGGATACCTAAAATTTCTCTCTGTTCTCCTTTGTTAATAAAATCAGAAGGTTCTGAACAGCTAGGATCGAAGGCTGCATAGAGTCCGCTGGAGACTCAAGTTCTGAGGAACCGGGGGGGTAAGCCTCCCAGAATGTTCTTGAGCCGTGTCTTTGTCACTGCTTTGCCCCAATGGTATTGGGTTCTCAGAGAAAGAGGAGGGAAAGGGGGCGTTCTTAACTTCTTGTGAAACTTGCATTTTCTTATCTTTTTTAGGATTTTTTTTTACAAAAGAAAGAAGTGGTGAAACGGCCCTGCATCCCTCTAGTGGATGCATTAAAGTAAGGGTGTCCTTATTTAGGCTGTGAGAGAGACAAGGTTTATTTATGTGGCTCTTTTTCAGTCTGATGTCAGGCTGCAAAGTCTCTGGGCAGTTCCACTTTTTAGTATTTGCTGACCTCCTCCCCCCTCTCTAAATCCTTCTTGTTACTTGTGAGGTTCCACCCTTTCCCTGTTATAAATAAGTCCCCGGTGTTCAGCTCTGGGGGTCCCCCCTTACCTTTAGATAAACTTTGTGGCTGTTGAAGAAGAGGAGTCAGGGGGCCTCTGGAGGTTACCCGAGCCTTCTGCCTGGCCGGAGTCATATGTGTGCAGTCTTCTGCACCCATAACTCGCTATGCCCCACAGCTCCTGATGGCTTTCCCTTCTCGAGGGAAAGAGCTTCTTGGAGCGCAGACAGCGCTCTCGTCGCGGAGGCTGTAGGAGGCTGGCCTGGTTTGTAGTGGGTACCTTGGGTACTTACACACACCTTACACCAGCTCCAGTTATCCCTTATTAGTGAAATGCGGTAGTGTTCTAGCAGCTTAGGCTGATAGAGGTAGCTATAGCAGAGCAGCTTAGGCTAAACTAGGAGACATGCAAAGCTCCTGCAATACCACTTATAGTTACACAGTACTTATACACAAGTAAAGACAATACTCAGTGTTACCAAAAATAAAGGTAGTTTAATTGGGTGACACAAGGCCAAAAATATCTTAGAGGCAACACTCCTTCTGGAGGTAAGTATTATTATACAGAATATATACACTAGAAATCAAAGTAAGGTAAGTAATTAGACATAGGCCCTCATTACAACATTGGCGGTAAATGCCACCTACCTCCATGCTGACAGCCGCCAACATACTGTGACCGTGGTGGTATTCCGCCACAGGTATTATGACCCACATTGAGAAATCCGCCACAATAAAGACAAACACACAAGTCCAGCACACCAAAGGTCAGTGATAAACTGGAGATATCTAAACCCACACCGTTACATCAACAGGAATACGCCCACAGTATCACAACCCACGAATCACCGCAGAGGTCTTTCAACCGTGGTAAACCATTGGTGGTACACACCGCCGCACTCAAAATACACACACCTTTACAAAATACCACCACATTGGACAAATCAAACTACATACACCTGACACACATACACACCCACACCTACACACCCAATCCACTATAAAACACACACCCACATTACCCACAGCCCCATGCACAGCAAAATAAATATTGTTAACTGAGAGAGACACAAGGCAGGAGCACCCACTCAGTCAGAGGCACAGATCACCATCACCCATACACCATTCATGCACCTCACACCACACACCCTAACACATCAGCCCACACACTCTCACAGATATACTCACACCACGACCATGGCACCCCAAAGACACCCCAGATTTTCAAAGGAGGAGCTAAGGGTCATGGTGGAGGAAATCATCTGGGTAGAGCTACAGCTATTCGTCTCACAGGTGCAGCAGACGTCTATTGCGAGGAAGATGGAGCTATGGCGTAGAATCGTGGACAGGGTCAATGCCGTGGGACAGCACCCAAGAACAAGGGATGACATCAGGAAGAGGTGAAACAACCTACAGGGGAAGGTGCGTTCTGTGGTTGCTAGACACAAGGTAGCTGTACAGAGGACTGGCAGTGGACCTCCACCTCCTCCCCCACAAATAACAACATGGGAGGAGGAAGTCTTGGCAATAATGCATCCTGATGGCCTTGCAGGAGTAGCAGAAGGACTGGACTCTGGTAAGTCAAATCTTAACTACTTTATCCCCCCACCCTACCTGCATGCCATCACAAACTCCTACCCCTACCCACACCCCCATCACCAAATCACCTCACATATACCCCACTATCACAACCTACCCATCCCAAAAACAAGCCCTGCATGTTACACCAATGCATGGACACCCATCACAGACCTCCATGGACATCCATCACCACAGCATGCCCATCACAGAGACGCACCCAGCCCACAAAACCACCACAAACACAAGGCTGACAGGGAAATCACAACCATACAGGGAAACACACACATGCACAAGATGGCACACGCAGACACATTAACAATGCATTTGCATCCCCACAGGACCCCTACTCAACTTCACCGGAGAGGAGGTGCCAGCTACATCCAGTACCCCTCTGAAGAGGCCCACAGTGACGACAGCAGCTCTGCACGCCTGGATCAGGATGACCAACCTGGCCCATCAGGGACTTCTGGACAGTCAGTTCCCCTTCCAAAGTCACAACACAGAGCCTCCCCCCCTCAGGAAACACCAGCACAGCACCCACCCAGCAGGCCCATCCCTCTCTCCCCAGGACACGCCAATCAGCAGTCTGTCCACCACTACAGGGACCCCAGGCAACCCCACAAACACAGGATGATCAGGGACCTGGGGTCAGTGGCAGTGGGCACACAGTTCAGGGGATAGAGGCACAGGACAACAGGGAAGCTGGGAGGACTGCTGTGTGACAGGGGGAGGACAGGCCCAGGGAACCCACTCTCCACGAGGCACTCTCCAACATCCTGGGAGCATACCACCATTCCCAGGAGACCATGGGCCAGATACTAGCCAAGTTGTAGGACACCCAGCAGCTGCAGGAGGGACAGTACCTGGGGATCAGAGATGACCTAGCAAACATATTCACCATCCTGGTCACCATTGCAGGGGTGCTGGCTGCCATGGCCAAGACCATGAAGGAGGCAGTGGCACAACAACGGGCCCCTGACATTAGCCAAACCGATGAACAGCCTTCCACCTTCGTCAGCACTAGTGGACAGGAGGCACCGCCACAAGAACAACAGGCCACCCCCTGCAGAAGGAGAACCACTCCGCAAATGGTCCCTGCAATCAAGGCAGAAGCCAGAGAACATTGCTAAGACCCCCGCCAGGAAATAAGACTCTCTGATTGTCACCCTTCTGTCCCACTCTGTCACCCTGTCCACCTTGAACTGCCATTGCTCCACTTCCCATGCCCCTTGGACAATGCACCTGTGATACCAAGAGA
Source organism: Pleurodeles waltl (assembly GCF_031143425.1). Classification (NCBI taxonomy): domain Eukaryota; kingdom Metazoa; phylum Chordata; class Amphibia; order Caudata; family Salamandridae; genus Pleurodeles; species Pleurodeles waltl. The sequence goes on from NC_090445.1 coordinate 1,305,046,067, forward strand.
CTGGACTCTAACTGGACCTTCCTCCACCATCACCCCAGCCCATTGCACATCCCCCTCTACTTATGGGCACCTAAATAAACACCCTTCGGACAAATACAAATCTGAAGTCTGTCAAATGATTCACAACTGTATTAGTAAAACATAATTAAAATATTGCAACTCAAATGTACAGTGAAATATACTTTTTGATGACCTTTGGATGGGCAGCAATACACATAGCAGGAGCCAGAGTGGGGCACAGGGATCTGAAAATAGAAATGGCAAAGGGTACAGTTGGGGGCCAGAGACATAGGGTAAGGGGCTGCCTTGTACAATTTCCAACAGATAATTGAAATGTAAATTGAACGTACAATGTCTTACCTGTGTGTCACTGGAAGTATTGCTGAATTATATTGCTCCTGTTGTCAACATCTTCTTCCTCTGCCTCCTCTTCCTCACTGTCCACAGGCTCCACGGCTGCCACAAGACCATCTCCAGGCTCATCCTCCTGCAGAAAAAGCACCTGGTGTCTCAAGGCCAGGTTGTACTACATGCAACATGCAATAATGATCTGGCACACCTTCTTAGGTAAGTAGTGCAGGGAGCCACCTGTCAGATGGAGGCACCGGAATCTGGCCTTCAGGAGGCCGAAGGTCCTTTCTATAATCTGCCTTGTACGCCCATGTGCCGCATTGTAATGTTCCTCTGCCCTTGTCTTGGCATTCCTCACTGGGGTCAGTAGCCATGAGAGGTTGGGGTAACCAGAGCCACCTGCAAATATCGAGGGATACCTGTTAGACACACACTCACCCTTAGGGACAACCCCATACCCATACACCAATATATACTGGGTGGGGACCATGGGCTCACCTCTTAGCCACACCCGGTGCCTCTGGAGTAGAGCCATCAATTATGGGATGCTGCTATTCCTCAAGATAAAGGCATCATGCACAGAGCCAGGGTATTTGGCATTCACATGGAAGATGTACTTGTCCGCCAAAAACACCATCTGCACATTCATAGAGTGATAGCTTTTCCTATTCCTGAAAATGTGCTCATTTCTGCAGGGGGGGGGACAAATGCAACATGTGTACCATCAATGGAAGCTATGATGTTAGGGATATGTCCTAGGGCATCAAAGTCAGCTTTCACTGTGGCCAAATCCTCCACCTGGGGGAACACGATGTAGCTGCGCATGTGTTTCAGCAGGGCTGACAACACTCTGGTCAACACGTTAGAGAACATTGACTGAGACAACCCTGATGCCATGGCCACTGTTGTTTGGAAGGAACCACTTGCCAGGAAGTGGAGCACTGACAGGACTTGCACTAGAGGTGGGGTACCAGTGGGCTGCCAGATAGCTGACATCAGGTCTGGCTCCAATTGGGAACACAGTTCCTGGATTGTGGCACGATCAAGTCTGTAGGTAATTATAATGTGTCTGTCCTCCATTGTTGCAAGGTCCACCAGGGGTGTGTACACCGTAGGATGCTTCCATCTCATAATCTGTCTCAGCGGTTGAAGCCTATGGAAGAGAACGGTGTGCAGAGGGTCTTATTCCCACATCTATTGCACTAATGCTGATTTATTTACTCTACAGAAACAAAACGTGAATCCGGAAATCAGTTGCTGTGCCAATGTCTGCTGTGACGCAGTTAGATGTCAGGCCATGAGGCCCCTGAAATGGCGGATGCCTGACCTGTGAGGAGTGACAAGTGGAAATGGGGCAATTGAGCTGGCGTTGTGTGCCGTCGCAGTAGGCGGTCGACGACCACTGCACAACTTTGCATTGGTTATCATTGGGCCCTATGGGCCCAAGAAGCCAATGGCGATGTATGTCGGCGGTGACGGTACGCACCGCCGCAGACGTGGCCGCCATTTTCTATCCATCCACTCACTTGCTACCTGACCATCAACAGGAGAGGACCTACACTACAAGTGCTGCTGTGGCCTGTGTCTGGAAGCGACAATGGCTCATGTGTATGGGGAAAGGGCCCTTGCCTTCACTACGGAGGAGTTGGAGAAACTGTTGGATTCACCACCCACACAACCATACACATGTCCTCTGTGTCCTCTCCCAGTGTGTGTGAGAAAGTAGCCTCTTTCTAGCCTTGTTACCCCCACTTTTGGCCTGTTTGTGAGTGTATGTCAGGGTGTTTTCACTGTCTCACTGGGATCCTGCCAGCCAGGGCCCAGTGCTCATAGTGAAAACCCTATGTTTTCAGTATGGTTGTTATGTGTCACTGGGACCCTGCTAGTCAGGACCCCAGTGCTCATAAGTTTGTGGCCTATATGTATGTGTTCCCTGTGTGGTGCCTAACTGTCTCACTGAGGCTCTGCTAATCAGAACCTCAGTGGTTATGCTCTCTCATTTCTTTCAAATTGTCACTGACAGGCTAGTGACCAATTTTACCAATTTACATTGGCTTACTGGAACACCCTTATAATTCCCTTGTATATGGTACTGAGGTACCCAGGGTATTGGGGTTCCAGGAGATCCCTATGGGCTGCAGCATTTCTTTTGCCACCCATAGGGAGCTCTGACAATTCTTACACAGGCCTGGCACTGCAACCTGAGTGAAATAACGTCCACGTTATTTCACAGCCATTTTACACTGCACTTAAGTAACTTATAAGTCACCTATATGTCTAACCTTTACCTGGTAAAGGTTAGGTGCAAAGTTACTTAGTGTGAGGGCACCCTGGCACTAGCCAAGGTGCCCCCACATTGTTCAGGGCCAATTCCCCGGACTTTGTGAGTGCGGGGACACCATTACACGCGTGCACTACATATAGGTCACTACCTATATGTAGCTTCACAATGGTAACTCCGAATATGGCCATGTAACATGTCTATGATCATGGAATTGCCCCCCCCTATGTCATCCTGGCATAGTTGGCACAATCCCATGATCCCAGTGGTCTGTAGCACAGACCCTGGTACTGCCAAACTGCCCTTCCTGGGGTTTCACTGCAGCTGCTGCCAACCCCTCAGACAGGCATCTGCCCTCCTGGGGTCCAGCCAGGCCTGGCCCAGGATGGCAGAACAAAGGACTTCCTCTGAGAGAGGGTGTTACACCCTCTCCCTTTGGAAAATGGTGTGAAGGCAGGGGAGGAGTAGCCTCCCCCAGCCTCTGGAAATGCTTTCTTGGGCACAGATGTGCCCAATTCTGCATAAGCCAGTCTACACCAGTTCAGTGGACCCCTTAGCCCTGCTCTGGCACGAAACTGGACAAAGGAAAGGGGAGTGACCACTCCCCTGACCTGCACCTCCCCTGGGAGGTGTCCAGAGCTCCTCCAGTGAGCTCCAGACCTCTGCCATCTTGGAAACAGAGGTGCTACTGGCACACTGGACTGCTCTGAGTGGCCAGTGCCACCAGGTGACGTCAGAGACGCCTTCTGATAGGCTCCTTCAGGTGTTAGTAGCCTATCCTCTCTCCTAAGTAGCCAAACCCTCTTTTCTGGCTATTTAGGGTCTCTGTCTCTGGGGAAACTTTAGATAACGAATGCAAGAGCTCATCCGAGTTCCTCTGCATCTCTCTCTTCACCTTCTGCCAAGGAATTGACTGCTGACCGCGCTGGATGCCTGAAAACCTGCAAACCTGCAACATAGTAGCAAAGACAACTACTGCAACTCTGTAACGCTGATCCTGCCGCCTTCTCGACTGTTTTCCTGGTGGTGCATGCTGTGGGGGTAGTCTGCCTCCTCTCTGCACTAGAAGCTCCGAAGAAATCTCTAGTGGGTCGACGGAATCTTCCCCCTGCAACCGCAGGCACCAAAAAGCTGCATTACCGGTCCCTTGGGTCTCCTCTCAGCACAACGAGCGAAGTCCCTCGAGTCCAGCAACTCTGTCCAAGTGACCCCCACAGTCCAGTGACTCTTCAGTCCAAGTTTGGTGGAGGTAAGTCCTTGCCTCACCTCGCTAGACTGCATTGCTGGGAACCGCGACTTTTGCAGCTACTCCGGCCCCTATGCACTTTCGGCGGAAATCCTTTGTGCACAGCCAAGCCTGGGTCCACGGCACTCTAACCTGCATTGCACGACTTTCTAAGTTGGTCTCCGGCGACGTGGGACTCCTTTGTGCAACTTCGGGTGAGCACTGTTTCACGCATCCTTGTAGTGCCTGTTTCCGGCACTTCTCTGGGTGCTACCTGCTGCTGAGAGAACTCCTTGTCTTGCTCGACGTCCCCTCTCTCTCCTGGTCCAATTTGCGACCTCCTGGTCCCTCCTGGCCCACAGCAGCGTCCAAAAACGCTAACCACATGATTTGTAGCTAGCAAGGCTTGTTGGCATTCTTTCGGCGGGAAAACACTTCTGCACGACTCTACAAGGCGAGGGGGATCCTTCCTCCAAAGGGGAAGTCTCTAGCCCTTTGCGTTCCTGCAGAAACCGCAGCTTCTTCTGTCCAGTAGAAGCTTCTTTGCACCCGCAGCTGGCATTTCCTGGGCATCTGCCCATCTCCGACTTGCTTGTGACTTTTGGACTTGGTCCCCTTGTTCCACAGGTACCCCAGATTGGAAATCCAGCGTTGTTGCATTGTTGGTTTGTGTCTTTCCTGCATTATTCCTCTAACACAACTTCTTTGTCCTATGGGGAACTTTAGTGCACTTTGCACTCACTTTTCAGGGTCTTGGGGAGGGTTATTTTTCTAACTCTCACTATTTTCTAATAGTCCCAGCGACCCTCTACAAGGTCACATAGGTTTGGGGTCCATTCGTGGTTCGCATTCCACTTTTGGAGTATATGGTTTGTGTTGACCCTATCCCTATGTTTCCCCATTGCATCCTATTGTAACTATACATTGTTTGCACTGTTTTCTAAGACTATACTGCATATTTTTGGTATTGTGTACATATATCTTGTGTATATTTCCTATCCTCTCACTGAGGGTACACTCTAAGATACTTTGGCATATTGTCATAAAAATAAAGTACCTTTATTTTTAGTATAACTGTGTATTGTGTTTTCTTATGATATTGTGCATATGACACTAAGTGGTACTGTAGTAGCTTCACACGTCTCCTAGTTCAGCCTAAGCTGCTCTGCTAAGCTACCATTATCTATCAGCCTAAGCTGCTAGACACCCTATACACTAATAAGGGATAACTGGGCCTGGTGCAAGGTGCAAGTACCCCTTAGTACTCACTACAAGCCAGTCCAGCCTCCTACAGTGTGTCTGTGACCCCTCCTTCTAAAGTACACAAATGCAAGCACCCACTCATCCAACAGCCATCCACCTCACAACAGCTTCCAGCCCATGCACCTTCACCCAAACTCAGCAGAAACCTCCTACAACCACTCCGTCTTCTTCCACTCCCAAACCCTCTCCCTCTTCCTGCCCCAGTGTGGCTAAAAAGCTTTTCCTGGCAAACTTTGACCTGTTCCCTACCCCTCTGCCCCCATCCTTCCCCTTGGGCCAGGGTGTCCAGAACCCAGCCCAGCACCTCAGCCAAAAAGTCGCCGTCCAATGTGGAACCTGCAACTCCCAGAGGCTCAAAGGGGGCAGCGGTCAGGAAAGCCAGTGTACCAACAACCACTGCAAAGGATCAAACCATTCCGCTACCTCCCAAGGTGAAGAGGGGGCCAGCATGCAGCAAGGGCAAGGAGCACGACCCACCCAGCAAGGCCTCCTCCAAACCTCCAGCTGACGGAGTCAAGGGCACAACAGCATCTGCCGAGGTGAGGAAGGCGAAGAAAATCGAAGGCAAGGCACTTCAGCCAACAGAGGATGCAGGTGAAGCCCTGGTGCCCACTAGCAGAACCGCTAGCGCTGCCACCTGCACCAGGTGCAGCACCAGCAGCAGCCCCGCCACAAGCAGCACCCCCTGCACCGCCACGTGCACCGCCACTGCCAGCACTACTGTCAGCAGCAGCATCATCAGTGGGCAGCCATCCGAGGCTGTAGGAGAAGGGCTGGAGCTTCCCTCCACCACTGGCAGCACTGGCACATTCACCACGGCCAGCAGCGCCAGAAGCCCCGCCGCAAGCACAGCCACCTGCACCACTGACAGTAGGACCACTACCAGCAGCAGCAGCCCGAGTGGGCGGCAGGAGACTGGCTGGAGCCTACCACCACCACTGGCAGCACCCACACCAGCACCAGCAGTAGCACCACTTAGAAGCCTTAGCCACCGCAGGATGGAGTCTAGCACTGCTTCAATGAACTATCATGCTACCTGTTCCCTGCAAATCTTGTGCCTCAGACACCCAGGTGAGGAAATGTGTACTGGCACACCCCAAGTACTGCATCACTGAGCACCAAGTCCCCTCCAGAACCAGTGGATTAAGGCATCCACTCAACCTATCCTTGGCAGGAGGAAGCACTCTGGGCACCAAGCCCCCTCCAGAACCAGTGGATTAAGGCATCCACTCACCCTATTCTTGGCAGGATGAAGCACTCTTGGCACAATGCCCCCTCCATAACCAGTGGAAGAAGCCATCCACTTGAGAGACTGTGGCCTTGCACTCCCCAGGACCAAGCAGTGGGCAAACCACCCACTTGAGAGACTGTGGCTTTGCACTCCCCAGGACCAAGCAGTGGGCAAACACCAACTTGAGTGACTTGAGAGACTGTGGCTTTGTACTCCCCAGGCCCAAGCAGTGGGAAAATCACCCACTTGAGGGACTTGAGAGACTGTGGCTTTGCACTCCCCCGGAACAAGCAGTGGGCAAACCACCCACTTGATAGACTCCCCAGGACATAGCTATTTCTCAATAGACGTCTTTTTTACACACTGTCTTACATTTGGAAGGAAAAAATATAGAGAAAGACAAGGGGCAATAACACTTGTTTTGCTATACTATGTTCCCCCAAGTATCCCGATAAAAATGATACCTCACTTCTGTGGGTAGGCCTAACGCCCGCGACACGATATGCCCCAAAACACAACGTGGACACATCACATTTTCAGAAAGAAAAAAGAGCTGTTTTTTACAAAGTGCCTAGCTGTGGATTTTGGCCTCTAGCTCAGCAGGCACCTGGGGAAATCTAGCAAACCTGCACCTTTTTGAAAACTAGACACCTAGGGGATTCCAAGATGGGGTGACTTGTGGGGCTCTGGCCAGGTTCTGTTACCCTGAATCCTTTGCAAATCTCAAAATTTGGCTAAAAAATCACTTTTTCCTGTCATTTCGGTGACAGAAAGTTCTGAAATCTGAAAGGAGCCACAAATTTCCATCCACCCAGCGTTCCCCCAAGTCTCCCGATAAAAATGGTACCTCACTTGTGTGGGTAGGCCTAGCCCCCGCGACAGGATATGCCCCAAAACACAACGTGGACACATCACAGAAAACAGAGCTGTTTTTTGCAAAGTGCCTACCTGTAGATTTTGGCCTCTAGCTCAGCCGGCACCTAGGGAAACCTACCAAACCTGTGCATTTTTGAAAACTAGAGACTTAGGGGAATCCAAGATGGGGTGACTTGTGGGGCTTTGACCAGGTTCTGTTACACAGAATCCTTTGCAAACCGCAAAATTTGGCTAAAAAAACACATTTTCCTCACATTTCGGTGACAGAAAGTTCTGGAATCTGAGAGGAGCCACAAATTTCCTTCCACCCAGTGTTCCCCCAAGTCTCCCGATAAAAATGGTACCTCACTTGTGTGGGTGGGCCAGGTGCCTGCAACAGAATAAGGCCCAAAACTTGTAGAGATAGAGGGGATGGCACAGCAAGTGTATAAGCACATATTCTTCTTTTATACATCTTTAGGCTGACTCTGCTTTGGGGACCCACATAGGTGAGGTGTCATTTTACTTAAGAGACTGAGGGGAACACTGGGGAGTAGGAATTTTGTGCTGGAGCAGTGATCCTACTAAGAAAAGTCAGGAAAATATGCTTTTTTAAGCAAATTTTGAGGTTTACAGAGGAGTATGGGTAAGAAAATGTTGGGGGATCCACGCAAGCCACACCTCCCTGGACTCATTGGGCTGTCTAGTTTTAAAAAATGTCTGGGTTTGGTAGGTTTCCTTAGGTGAAGGCCGCACCCAGGACCGAAAACACAGGTGCCCCCTCCCCCCAAACACAGGTAGTTTTGTAATATATCATTTTGATGTGTCCACATACGTCTGTGATGTGCCAAACACTAAAATTGTGATAAGAAACGCACTTAAGTTATGTGAAAAAGACCCCTCACCCACCAACCAAGTTGGTGGCATGCTTCATCATCGGGGTCCCACCCGAGGCACCTAGCGTGTCACAGGTGTGCTGCGACTCCTGATTACAGCGGAGCAGGTTTTGTCATTTTTACCACACATACTGGTTGGATTTGGCATGAGGGTGAGTGATGGTTCAGTGGATCAAATTTTATTAACAAGAGATTTCACAAAAATGAAATGCACTGTTAATAACTGAAAGGCAAAAAACTGAACCAATGACTCAAAGCTCGTGAGCTGTAAAGCCGCGACAAGGCACCAACCGCTTTACAGTCTATTCACACACCTTTCATACATGACACGCACAAGACCATTCACACCGCCAGCCACGGGCCCAGCACATTACAACACTCACATCGACAGACAGCGCCACTCAAGGGCCCGTCTATTACATACCCCCACATGCCTGATTCAACAATCACACCAGCTGCAGTGTGTTGCAGTAGCCAACAGCAATTCAATATGTACACTATGTACACCCTCAGCCAAGCCCCACTCCACACACAATGGTATCATTTTTTTTTTACAGAGCAACCCCTAACTAAGTAGAAAGACTTACAAAACTACAAACTCAAAAGCCCTGACTAAGTACATGACAGAAATGCTAACCATGAAACTGAACACATGAAAATACAAAACAGACATGAGTTTACACTCATGGTTGTTCCCAGAAATTCTTCTGGGTGTGGTAATTCTTAAAACAACCACCCACACACAGCCCAGGCTTTGAAGGACAATCTGGGCAGTACATTCAAGTCTCCCTCCGGATACGTCTTCGAAAACACACTCTACATTTCTTAGCTGGAAAGTCTTTTTTGGGTGTGGGACGAATGTGCTCAGCAAAGTGGCGATCTTTCAATCTAGCCACATCCTCCACCACTGCTTCTCTAGGAACTCTGGCCTGTTCCACCACAATAAGGCTCCCTATCACAGACTCCTGAAATTTCACAAATGTCATCTTTGACTCTGGAGACCTATCCCTAAACACAATAAAAGCATTAAAGTTTGCTAAGTGGAAGCGGTGAATTGCTAACTTCTTATACCAAACGTAAGACTTACGAATAGCAGTATAAGGTTCCAACCTCTAATCAACTCTATCTACACCTCCCTGCTTATTACAATCTAAAATGCACACAGGTTTGCGCACTTCAGCAACCTGGCCCCAAACAGTCACGGGGAAGTACTCTCATCATCGATGGTACCTAGCATGTAGACATCCCTCTTGTCTGAAAATTTCAAAGATAGCAGCTCATCATTCCGCAAGGCACAGCACTGTCCCCTCTCAAGTTTTTTACAAACAAGCTCCCTTGGATAGCCTTTCCGGTTACAACGAATTGTGCCACAAGCAACAGTGTCCACTTTAAACAATTCCTTGAACAACTGCACTCCAGTGTAGAAGTTATCTACATACAAATGGTGACCTTTGTTGAACAGTCGTCTACCAAGATCCCACACAATTTTCTCAGTGGCTCCAAAAGTGGGAGGACAACCAGGGGGGCAATATTGGAATCCCTACCAGTGTAGACACGGAAACTATACACATATCCTTTACTACTTTCAGACAGCAGATACAATTTAATTCCATATCGTGCCCTTTTGCTAGGAATGTACTGCCTAAAAACCAAACGACCCTTGAAGAGGACCAAAGACTCGTCCACACTTTTCTCTTTGCCTGGAACATAGACCTCCGAAAACCGATCTACAAAATAATCAAGGACAGGCCTAATCTTAAAATGACGGTCAGAATCTGGGTGATCTCGAGGCAAGGCTAATGCATTGTCAACAAAATGCAGCATCCTAAGAAGAAGCAAATACCGATTACGACTCATGGTCCCAGGAAATATAGCTGTTGCCATCAAGGGACTAGTAGACCAATAAGAAGCCAGTGACGGCTTCCTTGTCAACCCCATCAAAAAAGTCAAACCCAAAAACTTTTTTATCTCCTCCAAATTTGTGGGAATCCACTGGGCAGCTCTAGAGTGTGGCCTAAGCCTAGCAGCGTTGTTCCTCAAATGCTGCTCCGCATACAAATTAGTCTGTTCAACAATCTCTTCCAAAAACACATCATCCATGAATAACTCAAAGAAATTGACAGGCAAAAAGATCTCTGTATTGGCGCTATACCCCGGGAGACCAGTAAAGGCAGGCAACTCTGGCTGCTCCATGTTTGAGGCAACCCAGAGATCAGGTCTTATAACGGGAAACCTTTCAGCCCCAGGTTGCTGTACTAATGGCAAATCAGTGTCCTCCTCTAAAACAGACCCTTCATCTGCACTGAGTGTGGCTTCCTCATCAGAAGGTTCCTCTCCAACAGAAACATCACTGCCAGAATCTCTCACTTCCTCCTCTGCCTCAGATGCAGAGTCCGTCTCATAATCATGATCAGACAATGACTCAAAAAGCATACCAACCACCTGCTGAGCGGTCATCCTGCGGCTAGCCATGATCTTTCCTACTAAAATTAACTGGACAAATTCACCACCAACAACCAGCACTGTGTAAGATAAGTAACAAAGTGTAGCTTTATTAGTAAGAGTTATAAACTCAAAAACTATACTGCTCACTTGCCTGAAAAAGCTTGATTCACCAGCAACCTCTCTGCACAGAAACAGCAATCACCAATGACATCCCACTAAAAAGAAAGAAAGAAAAGCAAATTAGAAATAAGACAAATCCAATATCATTGTGCACAAATCTAAGGACAATTTCACACACAATCCTGCATTTAGTACACCCCGTGCAAACATGTCATTCATGCATGGCAACAATACTCCTTTGGAGTAAATTGTTTTTACTTACCTAAAACATGCAACTATGCAAACCGCAGGTCAACCAACGCCAAAACCGCAAGCAGCCACAGCAAATAAAGCAAAAGCTTTGAACTAGAACAAAAAGAAGAAAAACATTTTTTTATCACAAATGCAAATACTTCATCAGTTGACAAACACCCCACCATCAAACATTTAGAAATTGGTGCCTAAGTGGATTCTGCCATAGGGGCAGATGGGCCTACTAAAAAAATAGGCCTATCTGCCCCAAGGAGGGCAGAAAATACCTTTAGTAGTGTGTCCCCATGGGGAGCGACCCTTGCCCAAGGGGACAGCCCCCAAACAAAAAAAAACAAAAAAACACACACAACACTATCCCTGGTGCCTAAGTGGCTTCAGCCCCCCCCCTTGGGGCAGATGGGCTTAAAAAAATAGGCCCATCTGCCCCCAAGGGGGGCAGAAATGGCCAACAGGTCAATGCCCCCCTTGGGGAGGCGCCCCGTGCCCAAGGGGACGCCCCCCCACAAAAATAAACAAATTTAAAAAATCCCTGGCGTTGTAGTGGTTTCTGCCCCCCTTGGGGGCAGATCAGCCTAAAAATAATAGGCTGATCTGTCTCCAAGGGGTGCAGGAATGGCGTTGGTACATGTACCCCCAAAGGGGGGGCGACCCTTGCCCAAGGGTCTCCCCCCATCCACTAACACACACACACACTATCCCTGGTGTCTAAGTGGCTTAGATGGGCCTAAAAAAATAGGCCCATCTGCCCCCAAGGGGGGCAGAAATGGCCAACAGGTCAATGCCCCCCTTGGGGAGGCGCCCCGTGCCCAAGGGGACGCCCCCCCACAAAAATAAACAAATAAAAAAAAATCCCTGGCGTTCTAGTGGTTTCTGCCCCCCTTGGGGGCAGATAAGCCTAAAAATAATAGGCTGATAAATGGCCCTAAAATACATGCCCCCTAAAGGGGAACGACCCTTGCCCAAGGGGCCACCCCCCATCCACTAAACACACAATCCCTGGTGCCTAAGTGGCTTAGATGGACCTAAAATAAAATAGGCCGATCTGCCCCCAAGGGGGGCAGAAAAGGCCAACAGTTCTATGCCCCCCACAAAAATAAACAAAAATAAAAACATCCCTGGCGTGCCAGTGGTTTCTGCCCCTCTTGGGGGCAGATCAGCCTAAAATAGTAGGCCAATCTGACCCCAAGGGGGGCAGAAATGGCCGTTAATTATTTGTCCCCAAAAGTGGAGCGACCCTTGCCCAAGGGGCCGCTCCCCGACACTAAAATCAAACATTACAACAACAACAAAAAATCCCTGGCGTCTAGTGGGCATTCCTGCTCAAAGAGACACCAGGGGAAAGGAAAACCCTTTCCTTTCCCCCAGTGCCTCTTTTTGCAAACCCCCCACCCACCGGGAAGAGAAACTCACCTCTTCCACCCTTGCCGCACAGGAAGCAAATGGCTTCCTGTGCGACGGGCACCCTGTAATGAAGTCAGCGTGCGATCGTGTGCTGATGTCATTATGGGGAGGGTGGGAGGGCGGGGGTGGAAGCGCTTCCCCTTCCATCCCTGCCTTTGGAGGGGGTGGGGGGAAGCACACAGAGGGAGCGAGAGCGCTCCCTCTGGGCTGTGTGCCGAGGACGTAATGGTTACGTCCTCGGCACAGCAGCACTGTGCCGCAGGACGTAACCATTACGTCCGCGGCACAGAGGGCCTGATTCTAACTTTGGAGGACGGTGTTAAACCGTCCCAAAAGTGGCGGATATACCACCTACCGTATTACGAGTTCCATAGGATATAATGGACTCGTAATACGGTAGGTGGTATATCCGCCACTTTTGGGACGGTTTAACACCGTCCTCCAAAGTTAGAATCAGGCCCAGAACCGGTTAAAGTGGCTGTCTGTGTTGGCGGTTTCCGCCGTGGTCGTGATCCCTTTTTTTTCACCCCTGGCCTGTTGGTGGTGTTACCGCCACTTTAACACCGTCTGAAAGGGTTGTACTGAGGGCCATAGGATAGTGCAAACAATAGGAAATGCTATAGAATGCAATTGGAGAAAATAGGTCTAGGGGCAACACAAAACATACACTAAGAAAGTGGAATGCAAATCATGAATATCCCCCCTAGACAAGTGTAGTGTGTAGGGAATCGCTAGGAGATTAAGAATACAGTAAAGGTAAGTAAAATACCCCACCCCAGAAACCCAGAAAGGCAGGAGTAATGTATTGCAAGTTTCCTTAGGACACACTACAAGTTGTGGTTAGAGTTATTGCTGGAACCAAGCAAGACTGTAAACAACAAATGGTGGAATCCTGGACCTGAAGACCTGCAAAGGAAGGAGACCAAGTCCAGAAGTCTAAATAAATTCCAGGAAGGACAGGTGCTCCTGCCAACCAAGAAGAGGGTGCAAAAGAAGAGTCCCTGGTTGGACGAAGACTGCAGAAATGCACCCAAGGAAGATGTCAGCAGGTTCCTACATGATGCACTGGGTGCCCACAAAGAGAAGTTGGATGCAGGTGAGTTTTGGTGCTAGATTCGTCCCACAAGCCTTGGTTCTTGCAAAGTCGCGTTTTGCATCACAGTGGTGCTCTCTGGACCCAGGAGGGACCTGGGGGCCTCAACTCTGTGTGAGGACGAAGAGGGGGCTCTCAGTACTTCAGAGAGCCCTCAGAAGATCAGAAAGCCCCCACAGGCGTCCCAGGACAAGGGGACAAAGGAGATGCAAAATGCAGTTGGTGCAGCACTACAAAGGAGGGTCCCACGCCGCAGGAGTTCAACTCAGCAAGTTGAGAGTCACAGGATAGAGTGCTGGGGACCTGGGCCAGGAGGTGCATGAAGGAATTTAGCAAATAATGCACAGAGGCCTCAGGAGGTGAAGAAGACACAGTGCACAGGGGTACTATTGTTCTCAGGGAAGGCAAAGTCTTACCTCCTCCAAATTGGGATAGTAGGACCTCAGGACAGTCTGTGTCAAAGGGTCCACCCTCTGGGTTCCAAGAAGCAGGCTCATCATCAGCAGAGTAGTCCAAGAGAACCGGTCATCAACTTAGAAGGTGCCTGCTTGAGCAGGGGAGTGACTCTGTCACTACACTGGAGAATTCTTCTAAGACAGGGAGTCCCCAGAGTCTCCACACCTGGGCACCTATGTACCATATACTAGGGACTTATAAGGGGGGTTCAGTGTGCCAATTGAAATTGGTAAATGAAGTAACTAACCTATAGTGACACATTTAAAAGCAGACAGAGCATAGGCACTGAGGTTATGATTAGCAGAGCCTCAGTGACAGAGTTAAGCACTACTGACAACACACACATTAGGCCGCACACTATAAGCACTGGGGTCCTGGCTAGCAGGATCCCAGTGACACAGTAAAAACACACTGACACACACTCACAAACAGGCTAAAAGTGGGGGTAACCATGCTAGAAAGAGGTTACTTTCTCACAGAGGTTGCAACAGATTAAGTAGCGTCTCCCATGATGCACACTCCAAGCAGCCTTTGCCCACACTCCCGACCTCGAGACACTCCGCGTCTCCACAGAGCCCGGACCAATGCCAGCTCCTGCTCCATCCTCGATTCCCGCATAAGCTCCAGGTAAGAAGTAAGAGGTGCTAAATTTCAGCTTCGGGGATGACGGACCGTGAGCTGTTCGTGCTCTCTGTATTTCTGTTCATGCTGCTGGTTGTCTGGATCGAGCCTGCTCCTAACCGCACTCCTTAAGAGGACACCAGGGCCCATATTTATACTTTTTGACGCAAAACTGCGCCAACGCAGTTTTGCGTCAAAAAAATTAGCGCCGGCTAACGCCATTCTGAAGCGCCATGCGGGCGCCGTATTTATTGAATGACGTTAGCCGGCGTTAGCCGCTGGCGCTGTCTGGTGTACGTTAAAAAAAACGACGTACACCAGGCAGCGCCGGCGTAGGGGGAAAATGACGTATGGGCGTCCACAAATGGTGCAAGTCAGGCTGAGGCAAAAAAATCGCCACAACCCGATTTGCGTCATTTTTTTACGACGCCATCCCCCATTAAAATGACTCCTGTCTTAGCAAAGACAGGAGTCATGCCCCCTTGCCCAATGGCCATGCCCAGGGGACTTCTGTCCCCTGGGCATGGTCTTTGGGCATAGTGGCATGTAGGGGGGCACAAATCAGGCCCCCCTATGCCACAAAAAAAAAAAAATTAAAAAAATACCTACCTGGACTTACCTTAATGTCCCTGGGGTGGGTCCCTCCAGCCTTGGGTGTCCTCCTGGGGTGGGCAAGGGTGGCAGGGGGTGTCCCTGGGGGCAGGGGAGGGCACCTCTGGGCTCATTCTGAGCCCACAGGTCCCTTAACGCCTGCCCTGACCCAGGCGCTAAAATCCGGCGCTAATGCGGGTTTTTTAGACCCGCCCACTCCCGGGCGTCATTTTTGCCCGGGAGTATAAATCCGACGCATATGCATTGCAGTCATTTTTTAAGACGGGAACGCCTACCTTGCATATCATTAACGCAAGGAAGGTGTTCACGCAAAAAAATGACGCTAACTCCATGAACTTTGGCGCTAGACGCATCTAACGCCAAAGTATAAATATGGAGTTAGTTTTGCGTCGAATTTGCGTTGAAAAAAATGACGCAAATTTGGCGCAAATGGAGTATAAATATGCCCCCATGTTCCCTATTGTCACCTTGCTGTACCTGAAAAAGAATAGCAAAGCCACTTTATTGTGCACATCCTTTTGTGTTGCTAAAGTTGCCCTAAGTGGGACGGGTATGCCCAGATGTGGGTCCCCTGCTCACTGTGCCTCTGGATTCAAGCTAATCTGGCTGATGAAGGGTGATATCCTGAAACCGGTCCCAGGATGCTTGTTGCCGGTCCAGGGAGGACCTGACTTGGTAGTTCGGGCTGGGCTGTCCCCTAGAGGAACAGGGTCAAGACTGATTTGCATATGGCTGGGTCCAAACTGGGGTGGCATGGTGAACAAAAGAACAATGGATGAAACCCAGATCTGTGACTGGGGGTGAGTGTTTGCATTGCTCAGCACTCCGTCCATCATCCTTTTGTCTTGCTAAAAGTTGCCCTAAGTGGGAAGGGTATACCCAGACGTGGGCCACGTGCTCACTGTGCCACTGGATTCAAGCTAGCTTGGTTGATGAAGGGTGATACCCTGAAACCGGTCCCAGGATGCTTGTTTCTGGTCCCGGGAGGACCTGGCTTGACAGTTCGGGCTGGACTGTTCCCTTAAGGAATAAGGTCAAGACTGATTTGCATATGGCTGGGTCCAAACTGGGATGGCATGGTGAGCAAAAGAGCGATGGATTAAACCCAGATCTGTGACTGGGTGTGAGTGTTTGCATTGCTCACCACCCGGTCCATCATCCTTTTGTTTTGCTATTTAAAATCATGTACAATAAAATACAAAATGAATTACACATAGAAAACATCCTTTACAACACTATAAATATAGATACAGTTACATAAAGCATTCAAACATCAAAAAAATAAATGTCCTCGCAAACAAAGTACACATCAAAGAGAACATCACTTACTACACAATAATGATAAATAAAGATCAGATTACATGCTTAAGACATTCATAGGTAATAGAATACATTTCTTCATACACCCAATTGCTTTTCGTGACAATCCTTTACACCATAATCTAGTGGTATTGTTAATTGTCCACATCCCATGCGCTCTAAACAGTAGTCATAAAGAAATAGCTTGCATGGTTAGCTTTTTACGCTGCAAACTCTTCGTATCATAATGGGGGTATGATATGTGTTGTCAAAAAAGCAGATACAGTGAGGTTTAAAAAGTTCATTACAACAGACCCGAAGATCAATATAGATATTATTTTTTATTTAATAGACTTAATATTTGTTCTCATAGCACCCCCATAAAATCTGGAAGCCAAAATGTTTATTTCTGTGGTAGATTTATTGCATTTGATATTCAAATTCTCAATCTGCTGAGGCCATTGTAGGGTATCATGTATTATTATACTCAAGTAAGCATATTGTTTGACAACTTTAATTTTTCGATGCTCTATCATCCATCTTAATTAACCTTTATATTTCCCATAACACATAATGTTGGCATCTTATAGTTAATTTTTAAGTTGTTTACTCGGTTATAATCATGAGTTCTTTTTAGGTTATTTCAGAGACCAATTTGAGATTTAGATAATAGCACCAGATCATTTGCATATGGCAAATAGGGTATGCTAAGCTGCTCCAAATTTGAGCAGTCCTCTTCCTTGTTATTTAGCATTGTGAAGACATCAGCCAGAAATAAATAAAATAGCAGAGGGGTTAACATACATCCCAGTTTTAAATCCTGGGTGGCTTTAATGAGTGGGGGGCAACCTCTTGTATCACTGAAATACAGCTCAATAATTTAGTTCAGAAGGATATTGTCAATCCCCCGCCCTGCCACCTATAACCAGAATATGTTTCAATCTATTTTATCAAATACATTTGAGCAGTCTATACTGCAGGCAAATATTTTTTTTAATCTTTGGTAGAGAGAGTTTTCACCAAACATTTTATAGCAAACATATTATCCATTGTTGAAAACACTAATAGATAAACCTTCTGCCCAATCTGCCTAATAATTTGCTAAAGAATTAACTATCAGCATGAAGCAACGCTATCAACAACTTCTGGTTTCTGATTTAGTGCCACATTTATAAAGGTGTTGTAAAACAGAGCCTTTCCATGATGAGGTCATGGTACTGGAGCTAAAAATAGAATTAAAGGAAAGAACAGAATTGACTGATTCCTAGGTGCTTCTTTACTGTAGCATTCACATTTTTTCAAGTTCAAGTTTAATTAGAAGTATGCAGTTAATTAAAACCATTACACTAACAATAAAATCCATAGTTAAAATGTGCAATTCTCAATAACATACAGTGTAGGATTGTGAGGGCTAAAATGCTAATATTCCTAAATACCATTAGACTAACAATAAAATCCAAATTGAAGACATACATTTCTCTATTACATACAGTGTAAAATTACAAGGACTAAAGTGCTGATATTCCAGGATGCAAAAGACGGTGCAATATCTGTAATGAAAGCGCAAAAGTGCAAAAGATCTTTCAAACAATCACTTCCTCTGTTGCAAGCATACCGTTCTATGCCATCTTATTGCCCTCAATACATGTAACATGATCAACCCTATTTCCCCTAAACAACCTGCCACACAACAAATTGTGAACCTAAAATGAATAATCAATAAAGACAATAAATGTTCTAAAGTGCCCAACATCAACACAAGTTACTGTCTACTGGCTTTGTCCAGGTTCTTCCACTTCACAATTCATGTGCCAGTAGGCCAGGTAAGTTAACAAATCTTCTTAAGGCAGATAACCGTCAACTGAAATATATCCTGTCTGTCCCCATTTATTGTTCATTAGCCCATAAGGGTCAATCCAATCCTAAGTCAATCAAGAAAGTGCATAATCAGTGAGTATTGTTGCGCAAGCATGCGCATGGGCAATAATGGAAAGCCATATATCTAAAACTGAACTTGTGTAGCATTGTTCAAAAAGGAAACTCATAGCTGAAGATAAAAAATGTAAGTCTTAGCTGGCAAGTGCAGTAGTATTACTTATTTGGGACTTAAAGGTAATTCAGTGATTTATGTCCATAGGCAAGAGTTTGTCGCCAAGCCTGTCTCAAAATTTCACCAACATTTCTGCAGCTAAGTTGTATATCCTCCCCGCCTAACCCAGCCATAATAGCAGGTCTGCACCTGGTCAGACCTCTTTAAAGCCAGACTGGCTGCAAGAAAGCTCTCTGATCAACCATACTGCTTTTACAGAAGCATATCTGGAGGATCAGCGTTTCCGGGACCAGCCCACAAAGCTGGCGAAGTCCTGTCATGTCTCTGTTTCCATGGGGAAAGATATGCATATGCTGGTAATGTCCCATCCAATATTTCATAAAGGATGTTTTAGTATGCAGTCTAACCTCTAATCGCAAGTACGCCTGTGGGGCGAGTCTTACATATGACGACAAGACAAACAAGGCGTCTTTCCTCTCTGTCAAGACCTCTTTATCCATTAGCAGTAAGTGGATTTTAACACTTTTATCAATTAGCTGTTTAACTTGGTGATTCAAACTGAGATTATATCATTGATCTGTTAGTCCCAGTATTGACAGAGAGGACTGCAGATAAATCCAGGCAGGAGAGCTGCGGTGTTCATTAATTTCCGCCCAGTGAAGGGAGCTTAATATTCCTAAATACCATTAGACTAACAGTAAATCCAAATTTAAAACATGCATTTCTCTATTACATACAGTGTAAAATTACAAGGACTAAAGTGCTGATATTCCAGGATGCAAAATACGGTGCAATATCTGTAATGAAAGTGAAAAAGTGCAAAAGGTGGTTGTGGCGAGGTTGGGTAAAAAGTGGACTTGCTTCTTTAAAATTACATCACACAGTGCCAGGAACCCTAAGAAGAAATTGTTAAGGGTCTAGCACTTGTGGGTACAGTTACCCACAACCATCGCTTTCTAGTGGATCACGACTTTAAGTGTTTCTCGTACCACCACCTCTTCTGGAGGAGATTTATTTGGGACAATTGTCAAACGATGTATTCTTTTCACTTTCGTGACTAT
Organism: Pleurodeles waltl; assembly: GCF_031143425.1. Lineage (NCBI taxonomy): Eukaryota > Metazoa > Chordata > Amphibia > Caudata > Salamandridae > Pleurodeles > Pleurodeles waltl. The sequence continues at coordinate 1,305,065,579 of NC_090445.1, forward strand.
TCTTTATATGTTCCATATTTGTGGATGTTGTGTAAATGTTATTTCAGGTGCTATGCTTTGGTTTAATTGGGATATGGTGTCGTGTATGGTTTCTTCGTCCTGTTAAATCACGTATTAATAAATTTTGAAGAGAAATTATTTTTCCAAGACTGTATTGATCCCTTCTCTTTATTGAAAATAGGGCAATTTATCCCAACCTTATGACCAATTTTGTGTTATAATGTGTTCTCTTACCCAAGTCAGGTAGGGTAGTTGGGTAAACCTCTTCTTTATTTCAAATATTCCTGAAAGAGCAGCTAAGTTATCCACAACAGGTGAACAGGAGCAGACACATATCGGCATCCATGTATCAGCTAATTTCTGAGCTTTAATTATCAGATTGTTGAGATCTGTGATTTTTCAGTCAATTCCTGATGTGAAAACTGCCAGTATATTTAGTAGTTTGATTTGAATATCCATCTTTACAGACTGAGAATTGACAGCTTCAACGGTCAGCTGAAGGGCATTCAATACAGCACCCAAGATCGCTATTGCGTTTGGCTCTGTTGTAATATTAGGGTGTTTAGGTGAGCGTGGAGTGGACCTAGAGTGGTTCTGTGCACCGCTGCTATCGCCCGTATGTTGCTATCATTGCTTTCCACTCCAAGGAGGTAAATGAAGTGGGATTCTACTGGGTTCTGCTTTCAGGGATTTCCCGGGGAATTGGACTGTCAGGACGTATTCTATCTTTACATAGCTGTGTTGCAGGGACTCACAAAGGGAAGCTGTGTTGCAGGGACTCACAAAGGGAATTGACAGGGCTTGTTTGAATTGGGCAAAGATAGTCACTGTTAGGTCTAGCTCCTGATGAGTAACAGTGATTTAGTGCCCATGTCAAAGGGTGAGCTGAATGAGGGCTTTTCAACTGAGTCACCTGCATGGGAGAGAAAAGTAAGGGTAAAAAATGAATGATTTTTGATGACATGACAAACTTATCCATAAGGTCGCTAACTCGACTCTCAAAAGACGCAGATAGAACCGCTACCGCATAAGCACTTGAATGGACTTGTGCTGTGATAGATGGAGCATTTGTAAAAGAGTAGTTACTTCCACAACGGTTGCTTGATCGTGGAGAACAATACCTAGGGAAATATGCAGAAGAGCAGATCCTAACCTTCACAGGATTTCAATGCTGGGGAGCTGGAGAATCATACTCATCATCCCTGAAGCAGCTAACAGACCTCTCAGGCTGCGTATTGTCAATGGCTGGAGAGGCTGGTACCCCAGATCCAGGAATTGCGTGCAGTGTGGAGTCTTTGGCCTTGAGGTAGAATGATGCATTCTGAGCTAGACCAAGGTTGGCTACTTGGTTGATAATAGTGGGCTCTAGAGGTGATGACAAGTGTACAATACTTGAATTTGCTGTGTGAAAGGTGGATACCAGGGCCTTGAGAAAAAAATAACTTGGCATCAATTCTAGACTGACGCTTGTTGGCTGAAAGTACCTCTTGGACAGGCCTATGGACTGCTGGAATGACCGTGACCTGCATTTCCAAGACTGAGACCCTGTCCTATAAGGACAGCAATTCAACAATAATGTTGGCAAGTTCTTCAGGTGCCTCAGCTCCCTTGGCCTGAACTGTTTTCTTTTTCTTGCAGGTCATGGACAGGCCCTGGTCTTGCCAGGATGCATATTTGACTAATTTGCAGGTCAGGAATTGGGACTTAGGCCCATATTTATACTTTTTTAGCACAGCATTTGCATCATTTTCTGACGTAAAAGCGACGCAAACTTACAAAATGCAATTATATTTTGTACGTTTGTGCTGCTTTTGCATAAAAAAAGTTGCAAATGCTGCGCTAGAGAAGTATAAATATGGGCCTTATTGCCTGTAAACTCCTGTGCACTCCTGAACACTCCTGAGAGCTCCTAAGGACGCTTCTAGATGGTGTGCTGGATGTTATACTGAATTTTACTGCAAATGCTGCTAGATGGCAGGTACCATGTGATAAATCACGGGTAGTAAACTACACAGATACAGTGAACAATGTATTTGCTACTTTTTTTAAACTTTAAGTCCCTTGAGTGGTCCCTCAATTATTATGCATATATATATATATATATATATATATATATATATATATATATATAATTCAATTAAATACATGTGTATATAGATATAGATAGATAGATAGATAGATAGATAGATAGATAGATAGATAGATAGATAGATAGATAGATAGATAGATAGATAGATAGATAGATAGATAGATAGATAGATAGATAGATAGATATTCTTTATCTCATTTTGTCTAGCCTTTGTCTAGTCCTTATTGAGTTTTTGGTGGTGGTTGAGTAGTGGCCTCAGGAGCCCTAGCTGCACAACAGCATGAGCCCGGGCAGTAAATAAATCAAAGCGGAGGGAGTTGTAATGGTTGTGATAGTTCAGGTTTCAAGGTTCTGGGTGGCTGTGAGTGGGTCTCACCAGGAGTTCCACAAGCCGCACCCAGCCCTAGCTGGATCGCTTCCGTGGGAACCCCGAGGCATGCTCTCAGAAGCAGCTGACTACAGCTCATGATGCCAGAGACTCCAGAGACTCAGATGCCTCAAATGCTGCCACGCCACTGGTACTGCCTAGAAGGCCTGGAAGATGACCACCAACCAACCAGCTCTGCTCGCACATGCACTCACTGTCTCCACAGGTCTCTCTATGTCCGCAATCTGTCCGATGAATCCAGATGAGACCCAGGCTGACGGGCCGAAGGGCTAGTGGCTGTCTGGCTAGCGGGTGGGCTAGCGAGCTGACAGGAGAGATGCTGCTCACATGAGCACTCCCGAGCTCCCAGGCTCCCATTCTGACTCTCTTCCACTTCCGAGGGCCTGTAGCATTCAAATTCGCATTGGGTCTCAGGACATATTTTCAATTCTGAAATAACCATGCTGGCCTCCTTAATAGATATTTCACGTATACCATCGGTGGGCATGGTGCCCACCTTCGTTGATGATTGAACACCAACGTCATACTGTTCAGTGAGGTAAATGTTCCATTTGTTATTACTAAGATGATAGTCCCCAGAATGATACTTCTTTTCTTGACTAGACCCTATTAATGACCAGACTTTTTAAAGTTATTAGGTATTAAGGCCCTCATTACAACATTGGTGGTAAATCCCGCTTACCGCCGTGCAGAAGACCGCCAACACACCGCCGCAGCCGCGGAAATCCGCTACAGCTATTAAGACACACAGCTCAGAATCCGCCAAAATCTAGACACCCACACAAGTCCGCCACACCAAAGGTCAGTGATAAACTGGCGATAACAAAACCTCCACCGTCACGCCAACAGGAATACGCCCACACTATCACGGCCCACGAATCAACGCAGCAGTCTTTCAACTGAGTATTCCATTGGCAGTACACACCACTGCGCTCAAAATACACACACATTTACAAAACACTACCACATGGACAATTTCAAATACACACACCTGATACACATACACACACCACTCCCACACACCCAATACAATATAAAATACACACTCACATTACCCACAAACCCTTGCAATGAACAATTTGGCAGAAGCAGAGAGACAGCAAAGCAAAGACCACACCAGCATACAGAGGCACACAACACCATCAAATATACACATCCACGCACAAAACATCACACACCCCTAAACATCACCCCACACATCACAACACACACCACCTCACACATCACCCACACCACCCCAGGTCACCGCAAAGACACCCCAGGTTTTCTGAGGAGCAGCTCAGGGTCATGGTGGAGGAAATCATCTGGGTAGAGCCACAGCTATTTGGATCACAGGTGCAGCACACCACCATAGCTAGGAAGATGGAGCTATGGCACAGAATCGTGGACAGGGTCAGCGCAGTGGGACAGCATCCAAGAACACGGGATGACATCAGGAAGAGGTGGAACGACCTACGGGGAAGGTGCGTTCCGTGGTCTCAAGACACCACATTGCGGTTCAGAGGACTGGCAGCGGACCCCCACCTCCTCCCCCACAACTAACAACATGGGAGGAGCAGGTCTTGGCTATACTGCATCCTGAGGGCCTCACATGAGTAGCTGGAGGAATGCACTCTGGTAAGTCAAATCTTAAGTACTTCATCCCCCACCCTACCAGCATGCTATCACATACCCCCACCCTCGCCCTCACCCCATCACTCCAACTCCTCACATATGTCCCACTATCACAAACTACACATCCCAACACCACGCCCTGCATGCAACAACAAAGCATGGACACCCATCACCAATGCATGTCCACTACACATACCCACACAGACCCCTAAACAATTAACACACAAGGACCTACACAAGAATGTAAGCACTGGGGTACAGGGTCACCCACCTATTGCAAACCATGGCACACACAGATGCAATAATCATGCCTTTACACCCCTGCAGGACCCCTACCCAACGTCACCAGACAGGAGGTTCCAGACATGTCCACTCCACCCACAGAAGAGGCCCACAGAGATGACAGAAGCTCTGTCCACCTGGATCTAGATGACCAGCCCGGCCAATCTGGGACCTCAGGACAGTTGATTCCCCTCACACAGTCACAGGCCACCACAGAGCCTCCCCCCTCAGGAAACACCAGCACAGCACCCACCTAGCGGGCCCATACCTCTGTTCCCAGGATACGTCAACCAGCAGTGTGTCCACTACTACAGGGAACCCAGGCTAACCCACCACCCCAAGAACAACAGGGACCTCTGGGCAGTGGCAGTGGGCACACGGTTCAGGGGACAGAGGCCCAGGAAAACTGGGGAACTGGGAGGTCTGCTGTGCGACAGGGGGAGGACAGGCACAGGGTACCCACTCTCCATAAGGCCCTCTCCAACATCATGGGAGAGTACCATCATTCCCAGGAGACGATGGCAACGGTACTGGCCAAGTTTCAGGAGACCCAGTGGCTGCAGGAGGAACAGTATTTGGGGTTCAGGGAGGAACTCAAATCCATCAATACCACCCTGGGCACCATTGTAGGGGTGCTGAAGGACTTTGTGAACATCAGGAGGGACACTGTGGCACAACAAGGGGCCCCTGACACTAGCCTGGACGATGAACTGCCCACCACCTCCTCCGGCGCTAGTGGACAGGAGGCAGCGCCACAGGACCACGACACCAGCACCCCACCCCCTGCAGATGGAGAACCACCCCACAAGCGGTCCCTGAGATCCAGGACAAAGACAGAGAATAATGCCAAGACCCCCGCCAAGCAATGAGACCACCCTGAATGTCATCCTTCTGTCCCACTTTGTCACCATGTCCATCCTTAAACTGCCCTAGCTCCACGTCCTATGCCCCTTTGGACAATGCACCTGTGAGAAAAATAAACTGGACTCTGCCATGGACATTCTTCCACCATCACCCCTGGCCATTTTACAACCCCCTCCACTATTTAGCACTTAAATAAACACCCTTGAAGCACAAAACAATCTGGAGTCAGTCTGTGCTTTCACAAATGTGTATTTGCAATAACTGCGGGAAACAGCAATGTCCATTCTATTGTCAACATACCTATGTCACACAGCTCTAGTCCATGAGGTAACATAGCAGAGGTCACACAATGGGACCCACATCTGTGAAATCGAAAGGGAAAGTGACAAATTAGGGTCCATACACTGGGTGAAAGTGACAGACAGATGAGAGGTAGACAATTTTATCAGATGTGGAAGGCAGTGATGTCTTCTTACCTGTGTCTCACTGGCAGTATTGTTCGATCACTGTGTTGATGTTGTCTACGTCCTCTTCTTCTGCCTCCTCTTCTTCACTGTCCACAGGCTTCACAGCTGCCACAGCACCTCCTTCAGTACCATCCTCCTGCAGAAAAGGCAGCTGTCATTGCAAAGCCAAGTTTTCAGCAGGCCACAATGATCTGGCACACCTTCTTTGGTGAGTAGTAAAGGGAACCACCTGTCATATGGAGGCACCTGAACCTGGCCTTCAGGAGGCCGAAGGTCCTCTCTATAATCCTCACAAAAGGATGATGGACGGAGTGCTGAACAATGCAAACACTAAACCCCAGTCACAGATCTGGGTTTAATCCATCGTTCTTTTGCTCACCATGCTACCCCAGTTTGGACCCAGCCATATGCAAATCAGTCTTGACCCTGTTCCTCATGGGAACAGTCCAGCCAAAACTGCCAAACCAGGTCCTCACTGGATCTAAAACAAGCATCCTGGGAATGGTTTCAGGATTTCACCCTTCATAAGCCAGGCTAGCTTAAATCCAGTGGCCATGAGCAAGGGACCCACGTCTGGGCATACCTTTCCCACTTAGAGCAACTTTAGCAACACAAAAGGAGGATGGACGGAGTGCTGAGCAATGCAAACACTCACCCCAGTCACAGATTTGGGTTTAATCCATCATTCTTTTGCTCACCATGCCACCCCAGTTTGGACCCAGCCATATGCAAATCAGTCTTGACCCTGTTCCTCATGGGAACAGTCCAGCCCGAACTGCCAAGCCAGGTCCTCACTGGACCGAAAACAAGCATCCTGGGACCAGTTTCAGGATTTCACCCTTCATCAGCCAGCCACTACCTTCATCACCAGCACGCCCATCACCACACACCGCTCAAGTGCAGTCACCACCCCCACTACCATTCACACATCCCCTGTGTCCTCTACCAGTGTGTCTGTGAGCCCTTCTCCCAAAGTACACAAACGCAGTCACACACCCACCCAACAGCCATCCACCTCACGACAGCCTCCAGCCCATGCACCTTCATCCAAAGTCAGCAACCCTCCTACAACCACTACCTCTTCCTCCACTCCCAAACCCTCTCCATCTACCCGTCCCAGTGTGTCTAAAAAACGTTTCCTGTCAAACCTTGACCTCTTCCCTTCACCTCCCCACACCTTCTGTCCCCTAGGGCCTGCCTTTCCAGGTCCCAACCCAGCACCTCAGCCACCATATCACCGGGCACAGTGGTGCCAGAGGTAACCAGCTTCTTGAGTGCGCCATGCAGCAGGGCTGCCAGTGTCCCAAGGAGCGATGCCAAGGATATTCCCCCACCTCCAAAACAGAAGAAGTTGCCCACATCCCAGAGGGAGAAGGCCAAAACACCTGCCACCAAGGCTCAGCCAAGACAACAGTTGGGAATGGCAAGACAGCTGCGCCACCATCCAAGGTGGGGAAGGGCCTGAGAAAGAAAGGCAAGTCGCCACCAACCTGCACGGTGGACAAGACCGCCACTGGCACCGCCACATGCACTGCCGCCACAGCCGCCAGCACCCAAGATACTGAGCCCTTCACCAGCACCGCAGACACTGTGCCCTTCAGCAGCACCAAGGTCAGGGAGCCCCCCACCAGCACCGCCGCTTATGACACCACCGCCAGCACCGAGGTCAGTGAGCCCGCCACCAGCACCGCCGCTCATGACACCGCCGCCAGCACTGAGGTCAGTGAGCCCCCCACCAGCACCGCTGCCCAATGACCGCTGCAAGCACTGCCGCTACTGAGCCCGCCGTCAGCACCGCCAGCGGCCATGCCACATCCTGAGCCAGTGGCACCACCGCATACATGGCTGCCATCCCCAGTGGTCATTCATATGAGGTTGGTGGTCAGTTCCAGGGGACTGGGCAGCTTCCATGTTGCCCCACCGTCAGTGGAGTATCACATCCACTACCTCAGTCCTTGGCAGGATGAAGCACTCTGGGCACAAAGCCCCCTCCAGAACCAGTGGAGAAAGTCATCCACTACCTCAGTACTTGGCAGGATGAAGAACTCTGGGCACAAAGCCCCCTCCAGAACCAGTGGAGACTGTTATCCACTTGAGAGACTGTGGCTTTGCACTCCCCAGGATAAAGCAGTGGGCAAACCACCCACTGGAGAGACTTGAGAGACTGTGGCTTTGCACTCCCCAGGATAAAGTAGTGGGCAAACCACCCACTGGAGAGACTTGAGAGACTGTGGAGCTGGCGTTTTGCACTCATTCGGCTGAGGTGCCCCCCTTCCCTTCCCCCTGAGGTGCTTGTTTTATTTCGATCTGATGCCCCTGCAGTGTTCTCTCCATTTGGATCGGGTATCTTGTGTGGGCCTCGCCCATGCATTTTGGGCCCAGTGGTCCATGGACTATATAGGTGCACTCCCTGGACTTGAATTCTTGGTGTACATATTTGTTAATAGTGTATATACATTTTTGAGTAATGGATTTTTCTTGATTTCATTCATTCAAATCATTTCCTTTTGTCCTTGCGTTCTTCCAGGGCGTTCTGGGGGGGAAATGTAACATTTCAGCATGTATTTGTGTGTGTGTTGTTGCGGGTGAGGATGGGAGTGTGGCATGTTGCGTGTGTGTGTCATTCTCTTTTCCCTCCCCCCCTCCCATGTGCAGTACTAACCGTGGTCATCGCCGCCATCGGTCGTGCTCCTGGTAGAGGAGCAGGAAGACAATCGCAGGGAGTATTTGGAGTTTCGGCTCCATGGCGTCCTGGTTCCTCGTGGGGTGTGTAGAGGTGAGAGTTTTCCCTTCCAAGTCCTGTTTCGGCCGTGTTTGTTCGCGTTGAATCCTCCCCGGAAAAGGTGGTGGATTGGCCTGTCATAATAGTGTGGGCGGTACATTGTCTGTCGCCTGTCTGTTTGCGGTGACCGCTAAGCTGTTTGTTTGTACCGCCGTGGCGGTCGGAGTGTAAAAATGGCTGTCTCTGTTGGCGGTTTCCACCATGGTCGTGATTCCATTTTTTTTTTCTGCCAGCCTGTTGGCGGTCTTACCGACGCTTTACCACCGACCGCCCGGGTTGTAATGAGGGCCTAATTCCTGTTGTTGCATCTATAGATACGTTACTGTTTGAGTTTCAGTTAATGCAGATCTGACTTCAAATCTTTTTTAGCTGTTGTATCTCAGTATTAATTGTGCTGATATTATTTTCTTTCAAAGCCCTTTCAATTTTCTGCATTCATTTTCTGTCTGTGAAATATTCTGAAGTTTTGAAATTTCCTGAGCCAATAATGTTCAGATATATTTGTTTCTTAGAACTGGGTATTTTAGCTGAAAGAAAATTAAACACTTCTAGAGCAACATTTCCCCATTGCAAAGCTTTCAGGAATACGTCTTTGAGGGTTGTTATATCCTCTGGGTAAATCAATTTTACATTACAAATATTCCCACAGCTCTTCTAATCTGTAAAATAATCTTCAATTCCATGTAATTGACCTACAGTAATCTCTTTAATATGTAAAACATTGGTTGTTTGCAGCTACATAGGTCCCATAAGACAATTTGAACATAAATAGCTGTGCCCAATCCTAAAATTCTGACATTTATTGAAATCTGTAACATTCATGTAGCTTACGACATTTTATCTGTTTGTGACCGCCTTGGTGATAAGTATAGTTTGCTAGTTGATTGGTAGAAAATCGCCCCTTTAACGTACGGAAGCCCAGATCATCAAAAAAATGAAGTGATATTTTTAGCTATAGGTTTCAGCTTAAAAGAAAAATACCTTAAAATGAAAATGCCAAACAAGCTGTCTTCAGAATCTTCTTCTACTACTGAAGATCCTTCATACAAAAGGTTTGCATTGAAATCACCAGTTATCATTATCGTCACATTTCACAAATTTACATTGGCCTTCTAATGAAAACAGACAAGAGAACAGACTAGAAAGTTCTGTTAATAATGAAGGCGAAAAATATACATTAATAATAAAAGCTTCCAATGGTCTAAAACTAGATACAAATTGCAAATAGAAAGGAAGATTTAAGAACACAGCTGAAAATTACATTTTTAGATTGTGATTAATTAGGGTAAGTAATCCTTCACTGGGCCGACCCATTTAATTGTTCATTGCATTTACTTCAAACATCTCAAATTTGACATGATATAAAAATTGTTCTCCATGACTCCTGTAGACAAACAACATGATTAGTGGAGATACATAGGTCAGCACCGCTAGATTTCAGATGACAATTGAGGCCAGTAATGTTCCAAGAACACAAATTAATAAGATATGTAGACACTTTCTATTTATAAGGGATGTTGCCCCATACTCCTTGATCTATTCTTGAGGGTTCTGAATCTGTTGATTTGTGATACTCTTAAACCTAGGATGGTTATTGTCCAAATCTAAATCTCATAGGAGATTTGGATTTTGACAGAAGGGATATTCATCACCATTGGGACATCCGTCAATATCTAAATCAGGCGCTAAGTCATTGAAAGAATCTTGCATTGTTTGAATTGATTAAGTGTTTAAGACTGAGATTTTTTCGACTACGATATGTGGAGTCAGATTTCTCAACACTATTTGAAAGGATATCAGGACTAGCACTAAATAAAGGAATTGTTAAGGGAATAGGGGTAATCTGTACTGCACTCATTAACACTTTCTTACTAGCAGTTCTTGAATTATTGCAAAAAGCAGCTTGCTCTAAATTAAATCATTTAGACAAAACAGATTGTAACCGAACATATTGACAACAATCCTGAATTTTTTCCTTTGCTGGGACTGGCTGTCCTCCCACAGAACATTCAATTGTGCCTTGTATAGTGTGTTGGTATTCATAATGTGAACAGGTTTAAAATTAGAACAACTTGTCAAATCATAGGAGGATCGACCTTCTTTAGAGCCTAGAGCTCCTATTGAACACAAGAGGATAAGATAGCCATTTTGAGTTTGAGAGCGAATATGCATTGTAAAGAAAAAAAGTAACATAAGGTAATAGTTAACCACTTAGATGTGCTAATTAGAACCGGAAAAAGATTAACAAGCTTCATTATGATTCTCAAAGATTGACAGACCCAAAGGGATCTTATCCTCAAGGCACCAGGATCCAAACAAGCACTATAACATTCTGTGAATGTAAATGATAGATATGTTAATTGTCCCAAATGCATCAAATTAATATCACAAACCGATCATGCTTTGCCACAATCTCGCTGCAGAAATTGACCTCAGAAGTTACCAGTATGAGTAAATGATGTACATAAAAGCAAAACAAAAACAAAAGAGAAACAAATTGTAGTCATTTTTCAGGATCGAAAAGTTCAAAATCCAGGTGCAAATCAAGCAGTTTGCAAAAATTATCCAAGGCTTAAACAAACCAGCCAGCCAAACAACTGTCCAAAAAGTCCTGATGCAACCCAGGTACTTTAAACAAAAGTATACAAGGCTTACCTCATCCAGCCCACCAAACAAATGATTAATTTAAAAAGTAAGAGTTGCTCAACTCTACCCCAGGTCCCTGTATCTTACTAGGGCTGCATTCATACAGGACAAACCTTGTGTCCTGGCATTGCCATCCATATTCTGCCTAGTCAAAAGAGCTTTGCTTCCCCTCTTATATTGCAGCAACTCTTAACATACTCACCGGAAACGCCTCCCTTCAGCGATACCCACTGGAGAGCAAACCACAAAATAAGGAGCGGTGGACGAGCCAGGTGAGAAGCATGACACGATAAAGAACGGCAACACAGTAAAAAACAGCAAATGGCAGCAGGAAGGAAAGCTGAGATGTTGAAATGCCTCAAACTACCACCGCAAGCCAGGCCACAGCCTCCAAGGACCACTGAAGTGAGGTGGGCAGGCACACAGACTAGAGGGGACGCAGGGCACGAGCACTGCTGGTCACGCACAGACTGCAGACCCAGTGGTCTGCTTGCTCACTTCTGCTCTGCAGCCACAGTAGCTTGTGGTATCTGATAGCATGAATTGGAATGCTTAGTGACCTACACAGAGACATACAGAGATGGAGAGCAGAAGAAAAGTTTTCAATCAAAAACCACTGCTGTACTTATGTGATAGACAAGAAGCACTGTCTGTCCTATGCCAGCTAAGTACTAATATAACGTGCAGTTGTCAACTTGGTGCCAAAATGTGATTGACAGTCACTGGTGGTGGTGTTGTACCACAGTATTGAAGTTTTAAATGCTGGGAACTGTGCAAGATTACAAACCGTTGAAAGAAAAATTACCCAGGCCTAGCTTATTATCAAAATTGTGGAGTAGATACATGTGCTGGTCAATATTATTTACCTCCTTTTTTTGACATACAACCTTTGGGATGCAGTTAAAGGCAGGAGAATAGCTCACATTTATTTGTATGGCATATTTTTCAAAAATTACGCAGTGCAACACAGCAAGTCATCTTGCTGAGCTGCATGAAAGTGAAAGGGCAAGAATGTGCCAAACTTAAAATGGTATGGCGCATTCCTGTTTTTTTTCTGCTCTGGTGCACAATATGCTGTCTAGCGCCAACAGAGGCACCCTTGCTTCAGTGCATGGTACCTGCACTGTAAGTAGGATTGTTTTGGTGCCAGAAAGGACACCTTCCTACAAGAAGGCAATCCTGAGAGCCATTTTCCCCTCTCTATGTGTGATGCGGAAACAGGAATTAACTAGGAGAAATAAAGATATTCTATCTCATTACGCCTCACCTGGAGAGGCATAGGTTTTTGATGCACTCCCAGATCTACTGGGAATAGAAAATCCATGGGTAAGTGCAGGGGAGCACCCATGCCCCACTCAGGGGACTCCTTCCCAGGGCAGACTAAAAGTAACACAGCAATATGTGCTGCGTTGCATTATTCTAGATGTGTCAAATCAGGCAATGATAAATATAACTTGAGATGAATCGCTCTTGTACTCCATTGTGTGGCACAAGAATGGTGGGACACTGATATATATGCCTTTAAATGTGGAAATGTAGCAGTGGAAGCACTCTGCGTTAAACACTTGATTGGTACGAACTGCTGTACTACGTTTAACAAACTCAGAGCAGGACATAAAATGGAGCCCTTAACATTGCACAAGCAGTTCACCTGAACCAAAGGGTCCTGACTGAGAATTGGTTATGCAGCATAGTTTCTCTAGGCTAATTTATATTCACTAACAAAGATCTTCAGAAGTGCATTTGTGGTTTTCAAAGGTAGCTGCACAGAGCTCTAAATTCAACTTTTTCATTTTCTGTGTTAAATAGTAAATTTCGTTTGAATATTTTACTTTAACGTATCTTTTACTACTCCTCTGAAAACGTTTTGATTCCTTTCTGAGATTGTCTGTAATGAAAAAAACATATTTATCAAAATATAGAATCTGAATAACCTGAAACAGAGATATTGCATTGCACAGGCTTCTCCTTCAAATTAAGTAATCTATTCTTTACCTTTTCTGCTTTGAAAAGTGTCTGACTCTTTGAATAGCTAATCGTGTCCTTTTCCAATATAGCAGAATCAAACACAAATATAGGCCCTCATTACAACACTGGTGGCTTGTGCAAAAGTGACAGTAATATCGCCAACAGGCTGGCAGTAATTACTGCCAAATTATGGCCATAGCGGAAAAATCTCAGATGGACAGTCACTTTGCCACACCGACCACCAGGGAGGAAACAACTGTCCCCCAAGCAGAAGCTGCCTACAGCCAGACTGAAGTCACTGTTCCACCCACCGTATTAAGACATGCTGATCCGCTACCTTTTCCAGGGCGGTACCAACAACATCAAAAGCCTGGGGTAAACAGAGCTCAGAAGTGAAAGGACTCACTATTGGAGACACAGGGAACAACCACGCCGCCATGGAGCCTGAGCGGCATGTCTTCCCCATGCTCTTCTCCGTCTTGCTCCATCACAAACACCAACAACGGCAAAGACGACGACGGTGAGTACAGATGGCAAGCACACAAGGGGGGAGGAAGAGAGTGACACACACACGCACAACACACGCACAACGAGATGCACAAGAAAACAAGTTATTCCCCTTAAATCGGCTGAATAATGCAAGGGCAAAATGAATGTATTAAATGAGTGTAATACGATCAACACAGTATAAAAATAACTTAGCCAATGTTACAGATATTTACAATTGTACAGTTCAAGGGACACTTCCCAGTCCTCATTTTGTGTGGACCACATGGCCACAGGCAAAGTCCAAGGCCCCACTTGTCACATGCATCAACACGAAGAGCACACTACAGGGACATCAGTTGGTAAATAGGCAGGCACCTCAGGAGGACACTGGATGGGAGGGCACCTCATCTGGGAGATGGAACAACTCCACTGGTTCTGGAGGGGGCAACATGCCCTGTGCTTGATCCTGGGGAGTGCAAGGCCACAGTTTCTCAAGTGGGTGACTTGCCCACATGCTCTGGAGGGGGCAACATGCCCTGTGCTTGGTCCTGGGGAGTACAAGGCCACAGTCTCTCAAGTGGGTGACTTGCCCACATGCTCTGGAGGGGCCAACATGCCCTGTGCTTGGTCCTGGGGAGTGCAAGACCACAGACTCTCAAGTGGATGACTTGCCTACATGCTCTGGAGGGGGCATCGTGCCCTGTGGTCTTGGTCCTGGGGAGGCTGGGGTTGGTGGGTGTCTAACCCACTGGTTTTGGAGGGGGCATCGTGCCCTGTGCTCTTGATCCTGGGGAGTGCAAGGTCACAGTCTCTCAGGATGGGTGTCATACCCACAGGATTTGCAGGGGCAGGCCACAGAGCAGCCCATGGATGCAGGACTTCACACCGTTCACCGGCTGTGACAGCTGCTCAGCAGTGAAAGTGCTCCAGCCCATCTCCTACAGCATCTGATGGCTGCCCACTGGTGGTGGTGTTGCTGCTGCTGGTGGGGAGAAGCGCCAGCCCATCCCCTGCAGCCTCGGATGGCTGCCCACTGGTTGTGGTTGTGCTGCTGCTACTGGTGGCGGGAAGCTCCAGCCCGTCCCCTGCAGCCTCCGATGGCTGCCCACTGGTGGTAGTGGTGGTGCTGCTGCTGGTGGGGGGAAGCTCCAGCCCATTCCATTCAGCCTCAGATGGCTACACAACCATGGTCGGTTGTGGGGGCTCCGTCAGAGTTCCTGTCCCAGGCCCCTTTCCCTTCCTGCTGGTGCTGGTTCCTTGGTCTTCCAGGCAGCATCTGTGACAGGCTCATCGCTCTTCCTGGCAGCAGCTGGGGCAGGCTCCTTGCTCTTCCTGGCAGCAGCTGTTGCAGGCTCCTTGTGCTTCCTGGCAGCAGCTGGGGCAGGCTCCTTACCCTTGAAGATGCCTGGTGCAGGCTCCTTCACCCTCAGGACATGTGCCTTGGATCCTTTCCCACCACGAGTGGGTGTGGTGACTGCTGGGCTCGTGGACTGGGTTGCTGAGGTGCTTGGCTGGTTTTTGCCACCCTGGCCAGATGTGCAGGATGGGGGGAGGGGTTGGGAAGAGGTCAATGGTTGATAGGAAAAGCTTTTTAGGGACATTGGGGTGGGAAGAGGGAGAAGGTTTGGGAGTGGAGGAAGAGGGAGTGGTAGTAAGAGGTTTTGGTCTGCTGATTTTGGGTGCAGGTGCATGGGCTGGATGCTGTTGTGAGGTGGATGGCTGTTGGGTGACTGAGTGCTTGCGTTTGTGTACTTCAGGGGGGACAGTCACAGTGGGAGAGGCCACAGGGGATGTGTGCATGGCTGTTGTGGAGGTGTCCGCCAGTGAGGTGTGTGTTCTGCTAGGTGTGGTGGTGATGCTGGTAGTGGATGAGGATGTAGTGTATGCAGGTGTGAGTGTAGGTGGAACTGGGAGGGAGGTGAAGGAGTAGGAGGAGGACGGGGAGACAGTGGAAATTGTGGATGTTGGTATGTCTGCATCTGGATGGTGTTTGAGTGAGTGCCTATGGGATGATGTGTGGTGCTTGTGTTTGCCTGTGCCACTCTTGTGTGTTGTGTTGTGTGCATGCTCGTCTGCCTGTGTGCTTGGGATAGGTTGGGGTTGAGGAGAATGGGATTGGGAAGAGGAAGTTGGAGGGGGAAAGTGGAAACAGTGACAATGGCTGCCATCATGGAAGAGGCCAGAGCCTGAATCAATCTCTGCTGGGTCACCAAGCCAGTGTGACTGCTCTCTAGGAATGCATTAGTCTATTGCATCTGGGCTGCCAGCCCCTGGATGGCATTCACAATGGTTTACTGCCCTACAGAGATGGATCTCAGGTGGTCAATAGCCTCCTCACTCAGGGCAGCAGGGCTAACTGGGGCAGGGACTGAGGTGCCTGGGGCGAAGGAGATGCCCACCCTCCTGGGTAAGTGGGCAAAGGCAACTCGGTAAGGGACTGCTGGGAGGGAGGTGCTGATATGGGGGTGGTGGCTGTACCTATAGCTGGGGTAGTCACAGAGGTGTCCACCACCACCAGGGAGCTTCGATCGGAGGAGGTATCTGTGTCTGAACTGTCCCCTCCAGTCACTGCCGTGGTGCTCCTCTCACCATCTTGCCTGGCATGTTACCCCCATTTTACTTGTGTGTCAGTTTGTTTTTGCCTGTGTCACTGGGATCCTGCTAGCCAGGACCCCGTGCTCATAGTTTGTGGCCTATATGTGTTCCCTGTGTGGTGCCTAACTGTATCACTGAAGCTCTGCTAACCAGAACCTCTGTGTTTATGCTCTCTCTGCTTTTAAAATTGTCACTGCAGGCTAGTGACCATTTTCACCAATTCTGATTGGCACACTGGAACACTCTTATAATTCCCTAGTATATGGTACCTAGGTACCCAGGATATTGGGGTTCCAGGAGATCCCTATGGGCTGCAGCGTTTCTTTTGCCACCCATAGGGAGCTCAGACAATTTTTACACAGGACTGCCACTGCAGCCTGAGTGAAATAACGTCCACATTATTTCACAGCCATTTTACACTGCACTTAAGTAGCTTATAAGTCACCTATATGTCCAACCCTCACCTAGTGAAGGTTAGGTGCAAGGTTACTAAGTGTGAGGACACCCTGGCACTAGCCAAGGTGCCCCCACATTGCTCAGGGCAATTTGCCCGGACTTTGTGAGTGCGGGGACACCATTACACGCGTGCACTACATATAGATCAAGACCTATATGTAGCTTTACAATGGTAACTCTGAATATGGCCATGTAACATGTCTAAGATCGAGGAATTGCCCCCCCATGCCAAATCTGGTATTGGGGTGCCAATCCCATGCAGCCCCGTTGCTTCAGCATGGACCTCGGGTACTGCCAAACTAGCTCTCTGGGGTTTTCACTGCAGCTACCTCTGCAGCCAACCCACAGACAGGCTTCTGCTCTCCTGGGGTCTGGGCAGCCCAGTCCCAGGAAGGAAGAACAAAGGATTTCCTCTGAGAGAGGGTGTTACACCCTCTCCTTTTGGAAATAAGTGTTAAGGGCTGGGGAGGAGTAGCCTACCCCAGCCTCTGGAAATGCTTTGAAGGGCACAGATGGTGCCCTCCTTGCATAAGCCAGTCTACACCGGTTCAGGGGTCCCCAGCCCCTGCTCTGGGGCAAAACTGCACAAAGGAAAGTGGAGTGACCACCCCAGGGGTGGTGCCCAGAGCTCCTCCAGTGTGTCCCAGACGTCTGCCATCTTGAATGCAGAGGTGTGAGGGCATGATGGAGGCCTCTGAGTGGCCAGTGCCAGTAGGTGACATCAGAGACCCCTCCTGATAGGTGCTTACCAGGTTAAGTGGCCAATCCTCCTCTGAGAGCTATTTAGGGTTTCTCCTGTGGGTTTCTCTTC
This sequence comes from Pleurodeles waltl, assembly GCF_031143425.1. Taxonomy (NCBI): domain Eukaryota; kingdom Metazoa; phylum Chordata; class Amphibia; order Caudata; family Salamandridae; genus Pleurodeles; species Pleurodeles waltl. The sequence goes on from NC_090445.1 coordinate 1,305,083,030, forward strand.
AGATAACGACTTGCAAGAAATCACCAGAGTTCCTTTGCATCTCTCTCTTAAACTTCTGCTAATGATCGACCGCTGACTGCTCCAGGACGCCTGCAAAACCACAACAAAGTAGCAAGACGACTACCAGCAACATTGTAGCCCCTAATCCTGCCGGCTTTCTCAACTGTTTCCTGGTGGTGCATGCTCTGAGGGCTGTCTGCCTTCCCCAGGCAAGAAGAACTCTCCAGTGGTTCGACAGAATCTTACCCCTGCTAACGAAGGCACCAAATCTCTACTTCACCGGACCTCTGGGTCCCCTCTCATCGTGACGAGCGTGGTCCCCGGAACACAGGAGCTGGATCCAAGTGACCCCGACAGTCCAGTGGTCCATCTGTCCAAATTTCGTGGAGGTAAGTCTTTGCCTCCCTACGCCAGACTGTAATCCTGGGTCCTGTGTGAACTGCAGTTGCTAGGGCTTCTGTGCACTTTTGCAAGGAATCCTTTGTGCATAGTACAGCCCAGGTCCCTAGCACTCCATCCTGCATTGCTCAACTCACTGAGTTGACCACCGGCTTCGTGGGACCCTCCTTTGTAGTGTTGAGATGACCACTGTGCTCAGTTTTCTTGAATCTGTGTTCAAGTACTTCTGCGGGTGCTGCCTGCTTCTGCATGGGCTCTCTGTGTTTCTGAGCGCCCTCTCTGTCTCCTCATCCAAGTGGCGACCTCCTGGTCCTTCCTTGGCCCGGGCAGCACCCTTTTTCTTCAATGCAACATTTGAAGCTAGCAAGGCTTGTTTGCGGTCTTTCTGCATGGAAACAACTCTGCATCCTCCAGCACACCGTGGAACAAGTAGAAGTTCCTGGAATCTTCTGTTGTTGCCGAATCTTCAGCTTCTTCCAGCCAGAGGCAGCGTTTTGCACGTTCATCCAGGGTTTAGTGGGCTCCTGCCCCCCCGAACACTTTCGTGACTCTTGGACTTGGTCCCCTTCCTTTGCAGGTCCTCAGGTCCAGGATTCCGTCTTCACTGCTTTGCAGTCAGTTGTGGTCTTTGCAGAATCTCCTATCATGACTCTAGTGTGTTTCTGGGGAAGTAGGGTAACTTTACTCCTACTTTTCAGGGTCTTGGGGCGGGGTATCTTGGACACCCTTAGTGTTTTCTTACACTCCCAGCCACCCCGTACACACTACACTAGGCCTGGGGTACATTTGTGGTTTGCATTCCACTTTCTTAGTATATGGTTTGTGTTGCTACTAGACCTATACCATCCTATTGTATTCTACAGTGTTTGCACTACTTTTCTAACTGTTTACTTACCTGATTTTGTTTTGTGTGTATATTTGGTGTATTTTACTTACCTCCTAAGGGAGTATATCCTCTGAGATATTTTTGGCACATTGTCACTAAAATAAAGTACCTTTATTTTTAGTAACTCTGAGTATTGTGATTCTTATGATGTAGTGCTATATGATATACGTGGTATAGTAGGAGCTTTGCATGTCTCCTAGTTCAGCCTAAGCTGCTCTGCTATAGCTACCTCTATCAGCCTAAGATGCTAGAACACTACTACTCTACTAATAAGGGATAACTGGACCTCGCACAAGGTGTAATTACCATGAGGTACCCACTATAATGCAGGCCAGCCTCCTACATTGGTGGTGCATCAGTGGGATAAGTACTTGTAACTGCTTTACCACTTTGTCATTGGTGCGTTTCATAAGAAAAACATATTCCATATACTTGACTATATGCACAGTAAACCTAAACAGTTTAACTTTCTTTCTACAAACTTCCTAAAAAGTTTTTAAGAAGTTTTCAAAAGTTTTGAAAAGTTTGAAAAGATTTTCTCTTTTCTTCTAAACATTTCTAAACTTTTTTTTCTCTGTCTTAAACCCTTTCTAAAAACTATGGTGGTCATTCTGACCCTGGCGGTCTTTGACCGCCAGGGCGGAGGACCGCGGGAGCACCGCCGACAGGCCGGCGGTGCTCCAATGGGGATTCCGACCGCGGCGGTAAAGCCGCGGTCGGACCGGCACCACTGGCGGGGTCCCGCCAGTGTACCGCGGCCCCATTGAATCCTCCGCGGCGGCGCAGCTTGCTGCACCGCCGCGGGGATTCCGACCCCCCCTACCGCCATCCAGATCCCGGCGGTCGGACCGCCGAGATCCGGATGGCGGTAGGGGGGGTCGCGGGGCCCCTGGGGGCCCCTGCAGTGCCCATGCCACTGGCATGGGCATTGCAGGGGCCCCCGTAAGAGGGCCCCTACATGTATTTCACTGTCTGCTGCGCAGACAGTGAAATACGCGACGGGTGCAACTGCACCCGTCGCACAGCTTCCACTCCGCCGGCTCGATTCCGAGCCGGCTTCATCGTGGAAGCCTCTTTCCCGCTGGGCTGGCTGGCGGTCTGAAGGCGACCGCCCGCCAGCCCAGCGGGAAAGTCAGAATTACCGCCGCGGTCTTTCGACCGCGGAACGGTAACCTGACGGCGGGACTTTGGCGGGCGGCCTCCGCCGCCCGCCAAGGTCAGAATGAGGGCCTATGTCTGCAGTAGAACTTACTCCCACAGTTGTCCAGGCAACCTATGGTAGTTTAAACTTTAAAAGTTTGAGGGGTCTCTGCATAGAAACAGGTTTAAGCATTGGTAAGAACCCTACCAACGATCTTCTCCTTAGCCTTCTCCTAGAAAGTGACCAGAAGCAGTCTGGCCCATCCCAGGATGAGGAGGTAGAGGTGGGGGGTACCCAGCAAGAATCAGGGGAGGGCCCTGAGGACTCTGGGAAGGGTTCATCCAAAGACCTGCCATCTAACAGGCCACCTAGTGACACTGGTAGTGGGAGGGGGTCAGACACTAATAGGGCACCTTTCACTTTCAAAAGCTGAGGTTGGAAGAGGCCAGACTGAAGCTGAGACAGGAGCAGTTGGCCTTAGACAGGGAATCTCTTGATGTAGAGAGGGAAAGGCAGAGGTTGGGGTTAGTCCCCCATGGTGGCAGCAGCAGTGTCCTTGATAGTAATCCAGTAAGAGAACAAAATTCTAGGAACCTGCATAAGATAGTCCCCCCTTACAAGGAGGGGGATGACATTAACAAGTGGTTTGCTGCACTTGAGAGGGCCTGTATGGTACAGTTGGTCCCTCAAAGGCAGTGGGCTGCTATCCTGTGGCTATCTTTCACCGATAAAGGTAGGGATAGGCTCCTTACTGTCGGAGAAAGTGATGCTAATAATTACAAAGGTTTAAAGGATGCATTCTTAGATGGATTTGGCTTAACCACTGAATAATACAGGATAAAGTTCAGAGATACCAGAAAAAAGTCCTCTCAAGACTGGAAAGACTTTGTAGACTGTTCAGTGAAGGCCTTGGAAGGATGGTTAGATGGCAGTAAGGTGACTGACTATGAAAGCTTGTATAATCTAATCCTGAGAGAACATATTTTGAATAATTGTGTGTCTGACTTGTTGCATTAGTATTTGGTAGACTCAGATCTGCCCTCTCCCCAAGAATTGGGAAAGAAGGCAGACAAATGGGTCAGAACAAGAGTGAACAGAAAAGTTCCTACAGGTGGTGACAAGGATGGCAAGAAGAAGGATGGGAAATCTTCTGACAAGGGTGGGGACAAAGATAAAAAACATTCTGAGTCTTCATCAGGCCCACAAAAATCCTCTGGGGGTGGTGGGTCCAAATCCTCTTCCAACAGTCAAAAGAAGCCATGGTGTTATTTATGTAAAAGTAAAGGCCATTGGACAAGTGATTCCACCTGCCCAAAGAAAAACACCAAGGCTCCCACTACCACAACCCCAACTGCGTCCTCTAGTGCCCCTAGTAATAGCAGTGGTGGTGGGAAGTCTACTACAAATAGCCAATCCAAGGGTGTAGCTGGGCTCGCCATTGGTAATGTAGTTGGGGTTGGTCTTGTTAGGGAGACCACAGAGGCTACTTTAGTCTCTGATGGTGGTATTGACTTTGCCACCTTGGTTGCTTGTCCTCTTAATATGGGTAAGTATAAGCAACTTCCCCTAATAAATGGTGTTGAGGTTGAGGCCTACAGGGATACAGGAGACAGTGTCACTATGGTGATTGAGAAACTGGTTCACCCTGATCAACACCTACTTGGTCAGCAGTACCAAGCGACTGATGCTCATAGCAACACTCTCAGCCACACCATGGCTGTTGTGAATCTCAACTAGGGGGGGGGGGGGTTACTGGTCCAAAGAAAGTTGTGGTAGCCACTGATTTACCTGTAGACTGCTTACTAGGCAATGATTTGGAGACATCAGCTTCGGCTGAAGTTGAGTTGAAGGCTCACGCATCATTGCTAGGCATTCCTGGGCACATCTTTGCTTTGACAAGGGCTCAGGCCAAGAGGCAAAGAGGACAGGGAAGCTTGGATCCTGAAACAATGGACTAAATGGTCCTCAAAGCTAGGGGTAGAAAGGGTAAATCCTAGCCCACTATCCCTCCCTCTCAAGAAGATTCCCCTTTTGAGGAAGAGGAATCCTCTCCCTGTGCAGAAACTACACCAGATGAGCTGGCAGCAGACAAGTGTGCATGCAGCACCAATGCATGGACACCACTTGCAGACCTGCATGGACACCCATCACCACAGCATGCACAGTAGTGAAAATCACTTAGCCAACCAAATTACAACTCACACAAGCCAAAGCTGCCTTGGTAATAACAGCCATAGAGGGAAACATCCCCATGCACAAGATGTCACATGCAGTAACAATAACACTGCATTTACATCCCCACAGGACCCCTACACCACGTCACCGGAGAGGAGGTGCCAGCAACATGCAGTCCCTCCCCAGAATAGGCCCACAGTGATGACAGCAGCTCTGCACGCCTGGATCAGGATGGCCAACCGGGCCCATCAGGGACCTCTTGACAATCGTTTACCAAGGCAGATTCCCATACCACCACAGAGCCTGCCCACTCACGAAACACCAGCACAGCACCCACCCAGCGGGCCCATACCAGTGACCCTAGGACACGTCAATCTGCAGTGTGTCCACCTCTACAGGGACTCCAAGTAACTCCACAAACACAGGAATATCAAGGACCTGGGGTCAGTGGCAGTGGGCACACGGTTCAGGGGACAGAGGCACAGGACAATAGGGAAGCTGGGAGGACTGCTGTGCAACAGGGGGAGGACAGGCCCAGGGAACCGACTCTCAACGAGGCACTCACCAACATCCTGGGGGCATACTACCATTCCCAGGAGACCAAGGGCCAGATACTGGCCAAGTTGCAGGAGACCCAGCGGCTGCAGGAGGGACAGAACCTGTGGATCAGGGAGGACCTGAAGGACATCCACACCACCCTGGTCATCATTGCAGGGGTGCTGGCAGACATGGCCAACACCATGAGAGAGGCAGTGGCACACCAACGGGCACCTGACACTAGCCACACCGATGACCAGCCTTCCACCTCCGCTGATGCTAGTGGACAGGAGGCCCCGTCACAGGAACAACAGGCCGCCAGCACCACACCCCTTGCAGAAGGAGAACCACCCCGCAGACGGGCCCTGCAATCCAGGGAGAGGCCAGAGCACATTGCCAAGACCCCCACCAGGAAATAAGACTCTCCTGATTGTCACCCTTGTGTCCCACTCTGTCACCCTGTCCACCTTGAACTGACATTGCTCCCCTTCCCACGTCCCCTTGGACAATGCACTTGTGATACCAATAGACTGGACCCTATCCTGGACTTTCTGCCACCATCACCCAAGCCCATTGCACATCCCCATTTATTTCTCGGCACTGAAATAAACACCCTTGGAAAAAAATAGTATGGAGTATGTCAAATGATTTAAGGATGTAGTTGTTTAACAATCAGTAGACATTGCAAATAGACTGTACAGAGATGTATATATAGTTATGACCTGTAATGTGCTTTAGTCAATACACCAGGAGCCACAGGAGGGCACAAATATCTGCAAATAGACATGTTAAAGGGTACAATAAGGGGCCTTTGTAGTGTGAACAGCAGCCAGCTAGAGAAAATTCACTTCACAAAACAGCAATGGAAGGTGAGGTTACAGTGTCTTACCTGTGTGTCACTTGAAGTACTGTTGTATTATAGTTGTTCTGTTGTCCAGATCCTCCTCCTCTGCCTCCTCTTCGTCACTGTCCACAGGCTCCACCGCTGCCACATGACCATCTCCAGCCTCATCCTCCTGCAGAAAAGGCATCTGGCATCTCAAGGCCAGGTTGTGCAACATGCAACATGCAACGATAATCTGGCACACCTTCTTGGGTGAGTAGCACAGGGATCCATCTGTCAGATGGAAGCACCTGAACATGGCCTTCAGGAGGCCAAAGGTACGCTCAATGATCCTCCTTGTTCACACATGTGTCTCATTGTAACGTTCATCTGCCCTTGTTCTGGGATTCCTTACTGGGGTCAGTAGCCATGAGAGGTTGGGGTAACCAAAGTCACCTGTAAATATCGAGGGATACCTGTTAGCCAGACACTCAGTCTTCATATACCAAAATACACTGGGTGGAGACCAAGGGCTCACCTATTAGCCACACCCTGTGCCTCTGGAGTTGAGCCATTACATATGGGATGCTGCTATTCCTCAGGATAAAGGCATCATGCACAGACCCAGGATACTTTGCATTCACATGAGAGATGTACTGGTCCACCAGGGACACTATCTGCACATTCATAGAATGAAAGCTCTTTCGATTTCTGTACCCCTGTTCATTTCTCCGGGGGGGGGACAAAGGCAATATGTGTACCATCAATAGCACCAATGATGTTGGTGATATGTCTCAGTGCACAGCCTTCTGCCTTCACTGTGGCCAAATCCTCCACCTGGGGGAAAACTATGTAGCTGCGCATGTGTTTCATCAGGGCAGACAACACTCTGGTCAGCACGTTTGAGAACATAGGCTGTGACATCCCTGCTGCCATGGCCACTGTCACTTGGAAGGAGCCACTTGCCAAGAAATGTAGCACTGATAGGACTTGCACAAGAGCGGGGATCCCAGTGGGGTGACTGGTAGATGAGATCAGGTCGGGCTCCAATTGGGCACACATCTCTTGGATTGTGGCCCTATCAAGTCTGTAGGTGAGGATAATGTGCCTGTCCTCCATTGTTGTCAGGTCCACCAGGGGTCTGTACACAGGGGGATGTCTCCATCTCCTATTCATCCGCAGTGGTTGAGCTCTAGGGTGAAAAACAGTGAGCAAATGGTCATAGTCAAACATATCCTCAGAGTAAAATGCCTTGCATTTTGTGACAGAACAGTATGTTAATGTGTAGTTCTGTAAATGTGCCTCTGTCTGCTGAGACGCAGTTAGGTGCCGTGGCCTGCCCCCCCCCCCGAAATGGCGGCTGCCTGACCTGTGTGGAGGGACAAGTGGAAATTAGGTAATTCCGCTGACGTTGTGCGCTGTTGCGGGAGGCGGTCGACGACCGCCGTGCAACACCTCATTGGTTATCATTGGGCCCTATGTGTTCCAGTGGCGAATGGTGATGTATGCCGGCAGTGACGGTACGCACCGCTGCGGACGTGACCTCAATTTTCTATCTGTTCACTCACTTGCTACCTGACCTTCAACAGGAGAGGACCTACACTGCAAGTGCTGCTTTGACCTGTGTCTGGAAGTGACCATTACTCAAGCGTCTGGGGAAAGGCCCCCTGCCTTCACTTCAGAGGAGTTGGAGAGACTGGGGGATGAAGTCCTACCCCAGTACCGTTTACTTTATGGTCCTCCAGACCAACAGGTGAGTTCACTGTGAGCACGATGCATGGGGCATGAATGCATGGAGTGCTATGTGTGTAAGCCTCGTGTAAGGGGGGGTGGCTGCTGGGTCCTGGGCAGAGTGCTGCATGTATGGTGGTCAATGTATGTGCGTAAGGGGATGAGAGGGATATGGTGGGCCGTGAGTGTAACAGTCCAGACGGTATGACTAATACCTTTTTTTATGTATCTTTTTCTGCAGGTCAGCGCCCATCAGAAAAAGGGTATTTGGCATGCCGTCGCCAAGGAGGTGGCACCCTGGGGGTCTTTGACAGGCGGAGCACCCACTGTCGCAAATGGTGGGAGGAAATGCGCCGCTGCTCAAGGAAGATGGCGGAGGCCCAGCTGGGGATGGCCTCCCAATGAGGAAGGTGTGACCGTTGTACCCTGACCCCCTAATGTTCTGCATCATGGCGGTGGCCTATCCTGAGTTGGATGGGCGCTTGAAAGGATCACAGCGCAAGGGGTGAGTACAGTTTCAGAATCAGAAAATAGCGCATGTTGAGGTGTTATCTGGGTGGGGGATGTGGGTCTGTGGGTGCCCCTAGGCCAGGACGAACATGGCAGGGTAGGTTCCATGATGGGCAGGGTCTGATGCACTCCAACCCCAAATATGCTAGTGGGCATCTACTACTGGGCAGGGTCCTGTGGGTTTCAGCTGTGCTGCTATTTGGCATTAGGCATTGTACTCCATGGCCTGGTGACTAGCATTGTAACTGGTAGTGCATGGCCTAGTGCATAGGGCTGTTCCCTGTGTGTTGTGTACACCAACGGTGGTGTTGTTGCTGGCATTGACCAAGTGTATCCTCTGTCTCTTCCCCCTTTGTGTTTTGTAACCCTGTCCTTGTGTGCATTAGCATCATCTGGCGGAGGAGCAGAGGCACCGGCGACGGAGGGAGCTGCGTCCCTCATGGCCCATGAGGCCAAATCCACCGACGGTGAGGGCACCAGTGGGACGGAGGGCCAGGGGAGTACCACGGTGGAGACTGGAGGGGATAGTTCGGACAGCGACATGTCCTCTGATAGAAGCTCCCTGGTGGTGGAGGACACCTCTGTGCCCATCTCAACTGCAGGTACAGCCGCCACCCCCCGTACTGGCACCGCCCTCCCAGCAGCCCCTCAGTGTGTTTCCCGTGCCCGCTCACCCAGGAGGGTGGGCATCTCCTTCACCCCAGGCACCTCAGGCCTTGCCCCAATCAGCCCTGCTGCCCTCAGTGAGGAGTCTATTGACCTCCTGTGATCCATCTCTGTTGGGCAGTCAACCATAGTGAATGCCATCCATTTGTTGTTTGCAACAAACAAATGCATTCCTGGAGGGCATTCACTCTGGTGTGGCGGCCCAACAGAGATCATTCCAGGCTCTGGCCAACTCACTGATGGCAGCCATTGTCCCTGTCTCTAGCCTCCCCCCTCCAATTTCCTCTACCCAGTCCCCTTCCCCTCAACCCCAGCCTACCCTAAGCACACCTTCAGACCAGCATGCACCCAAATCAACACACAGAAGTGGCTCACGCAAACACAAGCACCACGCTTCATCCCACAGTCACTCACACAAGCAGGGACACACCAACATCCACTGCCTCCACTGTGTCCCTGTCCTCCTCCTCGTCCACCTCCCTCCCAGTAGCGCCTCCACTCACACCTGCATGCACTACATCCTCATCCACTACCTCCATCACCATCACGCCTATCACTACACACCCCTCACTGGCAGTCACCACCCCACATCCATGCACACGTCCCCTGTGTCCTCTCCCACTGTGTCTGTGCCCCCATCCCAAAGTACACAAACGCAAGCTCTCAGACTCCTTACAGCCATCCACCTCACGAAAGCATCCAGCCCATGCACCTGCACCCAAACGCAGCAGACAGACACCTCCTACAACCACTCCCTCTTCCTCCACTCCCAAACCTTCACCCTCTTCCAGTCCCAGTGCCCCTAAAAAGCTTTTCCTCTCCACCCTTGACCTCCTCCCTGCCCCTCCATTCCCTGTCCTTCATTTCCAGCCAGGGTGGTCAGGACCCAGGCTAGCACCGCAGCCACCAAGTCCACGGCCACAGTCGTTTCTGCAGCCACTGCAGTTGTGAGAGGCTCCGTGAAGACACCCGTCCACACAGCCAGTGTGCACCGGCTACCAAGGGCAAAAAGGGAGCACCAGCTGGCAAATCTAAAAAGGGAGCACCAACTGGCAGAAGCAAGGAGGCACCACCAGCTGGCAGAAGCAAGGAAACACCACCAGCTGGCAAACGCAAGGAGGCACCACCAGCTGGCAGAAGCAAGGAGGCACCACCAGCGGGCAGAAGCAAGGAGGCACCACCAGCTGGCAAACACAAGGAGGCACCACCAGCTGGCAGAAGCAAGGAGGCACCACCAGCTGGCAGAAGCAGGGAGGCACCACCTACTGCCAAGGGCAGGAAGGGAACACCAGCTGCCAAGGGCATTGGCAAAGACACAAATGCCGCAGGCAGGATGGAAATGGAGCCTGGTGCTGGAGCAGCATCTGAGCAAACAACACCAGCTATGGCACTTCAGCCGTCTGAGGCTGCAGGGGAATGGCTGGAGCCTCCCCACACTACAGGCAGCACAGCCGCCAGCACCGCCACATGCACCTCCACCAGCACCACTGCCAGCAGCAGTAGCTCCAGTGGGCAGCCGTCTGAGGCTGCGGGGGAAGAGCTGGAGCCTCCCCCTACCACAGGCAGCACTGCCGCCAGCACCCCCACCAGCACCACCACCTGCACTGCCACCATCATCACTGCCAGCACCACTGCCAGCATCAGTAGCCCCAGTGGGCAGCCCTCTGAGGCTGCAGGGGAAGGGCTGGAGCCTCCCCCCACCACAGGCAGCACCACCGCCAGCACTACCACCTGCACCGTCACCAGCAACACTGCCAGCACTACTGCCAGCAGCAGCAGCCCCATTGGGAAGCTGTCCGAGGCTGGGGGGAAGGGCTGGTGCCTCCCTACACCACTGGCAGCACCGCCGCCAGCCCCACCACTGCCACCACTGAGCAGCTGTCACCGCCGGCGGGCAGTGTGTAGTCGTGCCTCCATGGGCTGTAGTGCGTCCTGGCCACTGCAAAAACTGTAGGTGTGACACCCAGGTGAGAGACTGTGACCTTGCACCCTCCAAGAGCTGCATCACAGGGCACAAGGCCCCCTCCAGAACCAGTGGAAGAAGGCATCCACTCACCCCCTCCTTGCCAGGATGAAGCACACTGGGCACAAGCCCCCCTCCAGAACCAGTGGAAGAAGGCATCCACTCACCCCCTCCTTGCCAGGAGGAAGCACACTGGGCACAATGGCCCCTCCAGAACCAGTGAAAGAAGGCATCCACTCACACCCTACTTGACAGGATGAAGCACACTGGGCACAAGCCTCCCTCCAGAACCAGTGGAAAAAGGCATTCACTCACCCCCTCCTTGCCAGGATGAAGAACACTGGACACAGAGCCCCCTCCAGAACCAGTGAAGAAGCCGTCCACTTGAGAGACTATGGCCTTGCACTCCCCATGACCAAGCAGTGGGCAAACCACCCACTTGAGAGACTGTGGTCTTGCACTCCCCAGGACCAAGCAGTGGGCAAATCACCCACTTGTGAGACTGTGGCTTTGCACTCCCCAGGACCAAGCAGTGGGCAAACCACCCACTTGAGAGACTGTGACCTTGCACTCCCCAGGACCAAGCAGTGGGCAAACTACCCACTTGAGAGATTTTGGCTTTGTACTCCCCAGGACCAAGCAGTGGGCAAACCACCCACTTGAGAGACTGTGGCTTTGCACTCCCCAGGACCAAGCAGTGGGCAAACTGCCCACTTGAGGGACTGTTGCTTTGCACTCCCCAGGACATCACAGAGGGCATGTGGCCCCCTCCAGGAGCAGTGGCGTTGTACCATCTTCTGGCTGAGGTGCCCCCATTCCCCCTGAGGTGCCTGTGTATTTTAGAACTGATGCCCCAGCAGTGTTCTCTCCGTATTGAGGCAGGAGTCATTCTCTTTTTCCTGCCCCCCTCCCTTGTGTGCTAGGTGCGGTACTCACCATGGTTGTCTTCACCACTGTTCATGTTCCTGGTGTAGGACGAGGTAAACCAGCATGGGTAACACCTGTAGTTCGAGCTCCATGGCGTCATGGTTCTTCCTTGAGTGTCCAGAAATGAGTTGTTTCCCTTTTGTGTACTGTTTCCGCCATGCTTTTGATGCCGTTGGTACCGCCCTGGAAAAGCTGGCGGATTGGCTTGTTGTAATAGGGTGGGCGGTACATTGTCTTCCGTCTGGCTGTTGGTGGTTACGGCCATGGTGCTTGTTGCTACTGCTGTGGCTGTCGGTGTGGTAAAGTGGCTGTTTTTGTGAACAGTTTCTGCCGTGGTCATAATTAAAAAAATTTAACCGCCGGCCTGTTGGCGGTATTACCGCCGCTTTATCACAGAATGCCAGGGTTATAATGAGGGCCTATGTGTGATTAATTGTGGTAACTGCACACTATGGTCCGCATAGGCTATAAGGTTAATATATATAGTAGATTGTGTTGAATATGCATTTTGGATTTTATATTAATAAAAGTTTATATATTTTTTTTGGGGGTAGATGTGTTGTGATGGGTCTTTAACTGTGATGTACCTAATGGATTCTTAGGTACATCACAGGGAATGACTGCAACCAGGCAACAAGGGGATTTGGAGAGAAAACGACAGGCGAAGCAAGTCCTGTTGTGGTGGCTGCATTGATGTACTCTTAAAACTACAATAAAATATTTGGATCCACTATCTGTGTTGGATCAAACACTTAACACTGTGCTTTTCATTAAAAGTTCTCAGATATAGAATAAATATTTCCTGATATGTAATAGTTACTGATTGTAATATCTTGTATATATGGGGTCAATTAAAATTTGAAATGCCTGATTTTTAAAAATGTAGTCATGCTCCTTGATGGTGCCAAAGACAGGTCCATTGTAACTGATTCCCTTGCAGCATCGTGAGAGAGGACTGTTTTAATTCTGACATAGATACATGCAGCTGTAATTAGAGGTACACTGAAGGCAAAAAGTAGGCACAGAGATTCAGAACGAAAGCTGTCACAGACAAAAGCAATGTATAGTGGTTTTGCAAGAAGGTGTCTGTACATGGAGGAAAAACCACCAGCAGAGCTACAGACTACCAAGCACAGGAACGCAGAGATGCTTTGTTGCAGCTAAACATAGGACACAGAATAGACAGTGTCGAGCAAAGGGTACTGGAACCCACATTGAGATTGCCAAGGAGGGTCAAAGGGGGCCACTGGGAAGGACCACCGTTCCCAAAGTAGTAAACAGACCGGAAAACCAAGTGGCTGTTAAAGCATAAAATGAAGAATAGTCTGGGCTTAATTGCCAAACAAGATTTATTCAGAGCAGTGAGTGGTGAGTAATGGGTGATTGATACACACTGCTTGATGATAGATTATAGGGATACTCACTCGGTTCTGTGGGGTATTCAGTGTAGGGATGTCACTGATGAAAAACAGAAACTATGAACTTCTATTGTTCAAATGATCTACAGCGGTGTCTATCAGAATTCCAAATTAAAATATTAAAGCAACATTTAGAATTGATAGACTTCTTTGTGATTCTTTAATTCAGTTACCTCTATATTAATTAGATTTTTTCACAAAAAAATGACTTTATAATTATTTACACAAATGCAACTATTAAAGAAAAGAATACAGAATTCAATGAGGTAGTGTTAGACTTGGCATCCTTGGTGTGTCCTCCCTTAACCTTTTGCCTGTTTCCCAGGTTGATGTGTGCTGAACCCTGTTTTTGCTGTTTTGGTTACTCTGAGCACCTTACCACTGCTATCCAGTGCTAAAGTGCAAGTGCTCCTATGTACAATGTATGTGATTGGCTTTCCAGGATTGGCATATTTGATGTACTAGTAGGTCCCTAGTACAGTGCACTAGATATGCCCAGGGCCTGTAAATCAAATGCTACTAGTGGGCCTGCAGCACTGATTGTGCAACCCACATGAGTAGTCCTGTAAACATGTCTCAGACCTGCCACTGCAGTGCCTGTGTGTGCAGTATTAAACTGCCAATTCGACTTGGCAAGTGAACCCACTTGCCAGGCACAAATCTTCCCTTTTCTTACATGCAAGGCACCCCTAAGGTAGGCTCTAGGTAGCCCCATCGGCAGGTGCAATGCATGTTTAAGGTAGGACATATACTAATGTGTTTTGTTTGTCCTGACAGTGAAATACTGTCAAATTCGGTTTTCACTGTGCAAGGCCTAACTCTCTCATAGGTTAACATGGGGGCTGCCTTTAAATATTATTAAAGTGTAGATTCCCTTTGGGAACAGATAGAATTGGAGTTTAGGGTCTCTGAATTCACAATTTAAAAATACATCTATTAGTAAAGTTTGTTTTTAGATTGGGTGTTTGAAAATGCCACTTTTAGAAAGTAGGCATGTTCTTGTTTAAAGCATTCTGTGACTCTGTCTGTTTGTGGATTCCCTGTCTGGGTCAGTTTGACAGTTGGGCTATTTGCACCTCTCCTCTAGACAGTGACGCAAAGGGAGCTGGGGTGTAGCCCGCATATCTTGATGAGCCATCTGTGCTGGGAGGGAGAGGAGGAGTGGTCACTCACACCTGAAAAGACTGCCTGCCCTCACACAATGCAGTCTCCAACCCCCTGGTGTGTGGCCAGGGCCTGGCCTGGATAAGAAATAATTTTTCAAACACTTGAGACTTTAATTTGATGTTTGGCAACTTCAAAGGCAGAAAGGGATATAAATAGTGGACCCGAAACCCCAGACTTTAGATTACTTCAAGGATTCAAGAGGAACCTCTGTCTGGAGAAGGGCTGGAGAGCTAAGGAGAAATGCTGCCCTGGCAAGTGACTGTGCTGTGTTGGGCTATCTGCAGTTGCTGCTTCTGCCTGTGCAAGGGTCAGAGACTGGACTTTGTTTCATTTCTGCTTGAGAAGTGATTCCAAGGGCTTGGAGTAGAGCTTGACTTCTGTTTTGAAGCCTCAGGGACAGAAAAGGCTTCACCATCCAGACCCGAGTCTACTTGATGTAGACTCTAGCTTTCCAGAGGGTGCCATTCCAGTTCCTGGACCCCTCAAAGTAAATTCTCAGAGAAAAACCAGTGAAATGGAGCCGGACAACGCTGTGCAACTTTGCAAAGGATGCCGCTGCCCGGAACTGCAACGCCACTTCCCCCGAGGCCATGGACCTTGTTGAGTGCGATTAATCCGATGACCCTGTGAGCTGACGCTGCTACTCCGGAACCACGACGCCGCCTGCCTCGAGCCTGTGGACCTCATAGAAGTCCGACGACCCTGTAGGCTTTGCATCGCTGCAGCTGCTGATTCCACCCAACTTTGCTGACACCGGAGTGTCATAAGTCCAACGTCCGTGACGATCCAACGTCATCGCAGCACATGCGGCCCTGTGACATCATCGCAAACAAGTGAGGTTGCCACACAGCACTGTGACTCCGCCGGACTTCGCATCTGCCAGAACCAGGTGACCGACGCTGCATCTGATACCGCTTAACCTCCACCGCCCTGTAGTGAGGACCCCATGCCGTTGCATGACGCCACATTCCTTCTGCGCAGTGGCACCAGCACCGACGCCTCATTGGACCCAGCGAAGCCGCTCTCCCCAACTCCATGCACCGGCCTATTTTTTACTTGATTCTTAAGGTACTGTACCCGGGGGTCGGATGACTCCGTAAACAGCACCATTGGCGTCGCATTGTAGGAAACAACTCAGTCACGACGCCGCATAATACCACCTTGCAGTATTTATGCCTCAAGGCACTGTTTTTTTGTTTTTAAGTGCTAAATTCATATTTTTAACTGTATATTGTGATTTTTGTCTTATTTAAATAAAATATTTACTATTTTTCTAAACCTGTGTTGTGTCATTTTGTAGTGGTTCACTGTATTACCGTGTGTTTTTGTAGAAATACTCAACGCATTGGCCCTCATTACAACATTGGTGATAACTGCCGCCTACCGCCACGGCCTACGGCCACCAACATACCATTGCCGTGGCTACCAGCCACCTACCCGCATTCTGACCCTCGACAGAATTCCGCCAGAAGGCTTGCAGAATACTGCTGATGGTCATGGCAGCGGATGGCGTTAAGGTGGTGCTGTTGTCAGCAGCAGCGCTACACCAGCAAAACACTGCCGACCGTATCATGAGCAATGATACGACCTGGTGGTGTTTTGCTGGCGGATGCTGCTGCTGACAGCAGTGCCGCGCCGCATCCCGTCTCCAGCTGGAGGACTCCCTGCAATCAGGTAAGTCGGGTTCTCTGACAGGAGAGGGGGGGTGTTGTGTGCATGTGTGGAGGTGCTGTGTGTGGGTGGGTGTCTGTTTATGACTGCGTGCATGCGGGTGAGTCACCTTGAATGCGTGCATGAATGCCTGCATGTGAGTGTACGTGTATGTTGTGTGTTGTGAATATATGTGTGCGGCAAAGTATGTTGGTGTGTGTTGCGGTGTGTGGGTTGTATGTGTGCATGCGTGGGTGGATGTGGGTATGCGTGCGTGTATGTGGGTATGAGTGTGCACTTGTGGGTGTGGAAATGTGCGGGGGCAGAAAAGGGAGGGGGAGTGTGGGGAGGACACTGGGGAGGGGGTGCAGACAGGGGAGACCCCTATCAGTGCCAGGAAAGGAATTTCCTGGCAATGATAGTGACTACTGCCATGGTTTTCGTGGCGGTACGCTTTCCACGAAAACCATGGCCGTAGGTGGGGTCATAATCCCGTGGGTGGGATTGTGATGGCCGCTGGGCTGGAGACTGAAGTCTCCAGCCCAACAGCCATTACCACCCTGGCAGACGGAGTGGTACATTGGCGGTTTGGCTTGAGCCAAACCGCCTATGTCATAATTTGGGAAAAGGTACCGCCAGCCGACCGCCAGGGTCATAATGAGGGCCATTGTCTCTAAGTTAAGCCTGCCTGCTCATGTCAAGCTACCAAGGGGGTGAGCAGGGGTTAATTTAGTGTGATTCTCCTTTACCCTGACTAGAGTGAGGGTCCTTGCTTGGACAGGGGGTAACCTGACTGACAACTAAAAACGCCATTTTTAACACGTAGCATGAAAATTTCAATAATCGGACAGTGCTTGAAATAGTCATAAATGTTATCTTGCACAATTGTTGCTTTGGATACATGTAATGCTTGATCAGTGGACACATTACCAATTTAATAGCAGAACGCTAACCTTTTAGTGGTCAGACAGAAACTAAAGCCTTTATGGCCACTTCCAAAGAAGCAAAGCGATTACTACTTTAATGGCAGCAACTAGTGGTTCATATAATTTTGTCCTTTGATTGTAAAGCAATGATAACCATAACACCCGGACCAAAGGATGAGGAGGCTGGAACCTATTTAGAGGTGGGTAGGTGGTAATACAAAAATTACTTTTATATGTCCTAAACAATTTGTTGGTAGATTGTCCTCAATAACAAAGGTGATTTTTACGTTTAAATCAAATATTTAAAAGCATGCAGCCAATTCACATCAGTAACTAGCTTAAAGAAGTAGCCCTTTCGTGCTTTTATTTCTTCTTTTCCCCTTTCTTCAAATCTGCCATTTCTATTATTTCTCGATTTGCATAGATTCTCAAAATTCCCCATACAATATCTTATCACTCCTTCCTTCGTCCTATTCCCATCATTACTGTTCCAGAATTTTGTATGTTATTTTCTTTTTGTTTCTTTGGAGTATTTATGCCATGGCAGATCTTAGATCGTGTTTTTTCGAGCCAAGAGATACTGCCAAGGGTACCTGTTTGAGGGTACATTTATTAAAGCAGCTTACATATTGACACTAACTGGCCAGAAAAAAAAAATCGATTAAACTGATTCAAAATTGATTATAAATGTATGAAGTGACTGGAAGATTTCGTTTCATGCTTTGTCCACTGCAGCTATAAATCCCATGACTGTTTGCCGTATTTCTTTCCATTCTTTGCTGCCGCTGTGTAAATTCACATTTTACTGACGCATATGTTACTCAACAATCTTAAGCTTTTACTCTGGAACATCTTAGTCAGGTGCTAACATTGTTTATTTGGGCTGTGATTCTACCCTCTAAAACCCAAGTTTAATTATATCATGTATTCACATTGTTACTTCAATGACCATTGTGATTTTTGTTCCTCCTTCTCAACCACTATTGTAATCAATTCCTTAGTTTTCTTTTTCAACTACTCCCTTATTTATACACTAGTCATTCTGATTGCATTATAGATTCCAAGCCATTTGTAAATTAAGTTACTTTGTTCCCTTTCCACGACTGCACCACTCTCCATTACGTCGACTGTGTTAGAATCCTTGGGGCTTATTTACAAGGCCCTTGCACCGCCGTTGCGTCACTTTTCCCCATATAAAAAGTGACGCACTGGCGGCTCAAGCGGCTTGTAAATAAGCCACTTTATGTCTCAATGTAGAAGAAATATTTGATTTGCCTTATATTTGTATCTCATCCTTCTTCCTGACTTTCCATTCTCTTTTATTGTTGCCTGGTTATTTCGTATGAACCACTTTCCCACCAGTACCATGTACTTCTAAAGTAAGAGCCCGCTTTTTTATTTCTGCTGACCCTACACCGTGAAGTGATAAGGTCCTGGACTGCGCCTTCCAATAGTCCTGCAGGGTAGCTTGTCCTTAACCTGTCTCTAATAAATATTCCAGCATCTCCACTGAATGTCTCCTGTCTCCTTTTGATCTGCTCTTACTTCGGTGACGTGTTCTATATTCTATATTCTAAAGTGTGACAAATGATTCTAAATGTCTCTGGAGAGTTTAAAAATGCAGTAAGTGGTAATGTGTTGGGGAGGGTGGGATAAGAGTTTGATTTACATTATTTTGTATTTGGGATTAATTTTCTTTTGAAGTCATCTTCATGTCTGTCTTTCATTCCTGCTAATGTATTGCTAGAACCATGGCTTTAGGAAAGTGTTCTCTGCTCAAACATTGATCCCATATATATATACACAATTTTGACCCCTCTATGGAATGGTTTTCTTGGCTTCAAGTTAATTGTAATCATCCCTATTTAAATTAACTAGGAATGTTAAGATATTCCTTGATTAAATGTTTAGCACTGATATTTGCTCTCTGTGGTGCAAGCTCTATTCATCAATGGTGAGAATGTCAGATAATAAATATTTAACATTTTACAAAGTGGTTAAGTCATAGCAAAGTTATGGACTGTTTCCAGCTACACCACAGAACATCACAATAGAGGTATCCAAGTGTAGTAGCAGGAATCAAAGGAATTAACATGCAAAATTAATGCAATAGAAGTGCAAAGTGGATCACTAAAGCCTACATAGTGTTCTTTAAGACAGTTTACAGATTTTTGTATGTGTTCTGCTTTCTGGTTTTTGGCCTATATGGTCATATTATACACTAACTTTTAAAAACATAGGTGTTGACATAGCATGAAGAAGACATGGGGGTTGATTTAAGAGCCCCTAGCGCCTCCTTGTGCACATTAGCATCATTTGTTTTTATGGCCCAACGAGGCCAAAATCGCCACGGCAATTTTACAAAGTGCATTGCGCCACTTTGGAACCCTTTGTCCTACATCATGAATGCACAGGAATACTGTAGGCAAAGGGGGTGTTCCCCCGTCAGTGGGACTTTTAGCACTTTTAACGTCTGCTCTGAGCAGGCGTTAAAAATTAAGAGGCACACCATTGTTTTCAATGGGCCCCAATGGGATTTGCAGGAATAGTGTCAACAATTTTTACGCTAGTCCTGTAATTCTCCAAACTAGCATCACAAATGTTGACACTAGTTTCCCTAATTACCGCGTTCGTGCACCATATCTTAGATACTGCGCACACATGGTGGCATTAGGGGGGCTGCTAAGGAGTGCAAAGAAAGTTGCGCAACACTGGCTGCAGCACCACTTTCCTTAAATCAGGCCCCATGTTTTGTTGTGCTCTTGTAAGGTGATTTTTATTTTTTATGCTAATGGCCTTTTTCTTATGCACTGCTTAGTATTGACCATGGTTTGTAGAACATCTTTTTAATTCTCCTTATTAACTGTAGCTTGAGGGACATGCTTTCCTCTTAATCAATTCTCATAATTAACCTCACAACTGAGGAAACATTACTCCTGTAATATCCTTGTTAGTTCTCCATTTTCTGTGATATCGGTTTCATTCATAAATGAAAGAACTGTGCCACACAATGTTGCTATTCATGATTTTGCCAGCAGTGTTTAAACTGAGGTGCACCCATTTTCTCCATGAGACTACTCTTGTGACTAAGGCATAGGAGCTCTCCTTAATTAGTGAGGGAGGGTGATCTATGTTTCAGTGGTCTGGTGGACTGCTCCTTAGGTATATTCAGTAAAAGCTAATCTGGCATGTCTTTCACATTCCAAACATATTCAATATTTCATTGTTTATCTCCCTAAGAAGGAGATGGGAAGTACTTCTCTGTAGTACTGTTCTCTGTAAAAAACAGGGTCCATATTTATGGGCTTTATGATGCAGGATAGGGCAACAATTCACCTTGCTGCACAGCCCTGCATCACAGGAAAAGGGCAGGAATACACTGTATTTATCCAATGTTTCACATTCCTGTACTTTCCTCCTGCACTGGTGTGCTTTTGGCAGACTAATGCCAATGTAGGCACTGTTGCACCATTGTCACACCTTCCTGCACAAAAACAATCTTGATGGGCTTTATCCTGAATGCAGCACACATAAAAAGAGGAAACAATGAGTGGAAATAAAAATATTTCTAATCTTTGCTCCTCTCCTGGGGAGGTGTATCTTTTTGACATTTTGCCAGGTTTGCAAGTTCTTGTAAATCCTGGAATGTGTCAAAATCTATGGATGTTGCGTTAGACCACCCACGCAACACCCATGGAAATGCATCCTAGCGCAGAGCAATGGAATGTAGCGATTTGTGCTGCATTAAGTAGTCAAGATTTATGAAGCCACACAGGGACATGCAAGTTGGCCTTGCATGGCCTCATAAATCTCACTTAAGGTTTGCATCGCTCTTGCATCAAGTTGCTGGTTCGAGAGCGATGCTCAGTTATTAAATCTTAAATAACTAAATAATTGAAAAACATACATTTTTGTTTTAATAAACAATTATAAATAACGTTTAACATGAAATTAAATGTATATATATATGTTTAAAAAGTCAAATAAATTATTTAATTTTAACACTAGTTCCTACAGTTCCTACAGAAGTGCCTTCCTCCATTATTTTTCACAGAGGGTGTTGCAGTACCAGTGGTAGGCCATGTGTGGTACTGAGCTTACGCCAGGTCTTAGCTGGTGTGCATTTACTACCTGTTTAGGGTCCTTTTTTTCTTTAGTAATTTTATAAGTGCAGTTTGTGAATAGCAATGTGTTTACTGTTTTGTAGGTAGGGGTCTGCCCCTTCCCAAGCCCCTCCTTAACCCTTCACAAGCTCCTGCATTCTCCTCCCTAAATCCAACCCATTTAGTAGTAAACAGTCCCCATTTCCCAGCACCACATATCACTCCCACAATTACTGCTAAGTTGTAAATTCATATGTGTGAGAATTTCCCCATTGAAAATATGAAAGAGGTGGAAGTGGACATTGCCTCCTGTGGGTTTGTAAACTACAATCTTGGAGATGAGTAATACTGCTGTATTACTCTGTTATGTACTACAAAATGCAGATTGTGAAACTGGCCCTCAATTTTACTTGAATAAACAATACTATACTTCTCCACACATTCCTGCATGAGACAGTTTGTCATGAATTAGTAATTACATTTCTACTTTTGCTCATTTCCTACAGTTTGTTCCTGTTACAAACTGGGTCCGTGGTTGGAAGAGGCATGCACCCTGCCAAAGTATAGAGCACAATCCTCATTAGGGTACGTCAGTTACACAAAATACAATAACATGTGCTCACCCTCTGGTAGCCGGACACAGTGCTGGCAGCCTTAACTTAGGAGGCAATGTGTAAAGTATTTGTGCAGCAATTAAAACAGTAACAGCCCAGTGGAAATGGTGCAGCGGAATTGATGTCTGCTCCGCATGGAGCTGAGGCCAACGCCTCCCCAAGTCCCTGCCATGAAAAGGATGGCAGAAAAAGGACTCATGATTAGCATGGTGGAGCTGAACTCAGCTCCGCTGTGGATGACCACAACTCCGACTATCCGCCAACCCATGGGGAGTCATGTTCCTAGCGGTGTAGGCGGTCTGACAGCCAAGGTTGAAATGTGGTGGTAGGACGGCCAGGAGTGTGACAGTCTGACCTCCATTGCGAGTCTGGTGGTCTGAAGACCGCCAGACTCGTAATGAGGCCCTTTGTTTACTTTTCTGAATTGGGCCACAAAGCGTTAACCAGGGCTATCTGGCTACCCCTGACTGGGTCAAATCTGGCCTCGTTTTGGCACAACTTGGTATGGCAAGCCTTATAGCAAACAAAGTCCAGGTGCTGCTGCAGGATGAAGTAAAGTCTTTGATGTCCCTGAGACGTCAGACCAGGAGGCAAGCCAGCAAGCCCTTGCAATCACTTTGGTTCTGGGAATGTACAGATACAGGTCCAGTCCTTCTCACTTCCAGGCAAGCAGGACAGCAGACAACAGGAGAGGCACAACAGAGTAGGAGTCCCTCAAAGTCCACTGTGTCCAGCAGACTGACAGTCCTTTCAGAAGCACATGAGTGCTTCTTCCTGGCAGAATTACCTCAGGTCCAGAAGTGTACTGATTTGGTCAGAAGTCAAGTTTTTATACCCAGTGGTGCATTTGAAGTGGGGGAGACTTCTAAGAGAGGCCTTTGAAGTACCCAAAGTCCCTACTGTTCCTGCCCTGTCTCTAGACTCAGTGCAGAAGGTTCTGCAGCCCTTTGTGTGGTATCAGGGCATAGCATATTCAGGTATAAAAGTGTCAGCTCCCGCCTTCTATCCTGCCAGGATGGCCCATCAACATGCAGATGGCCACTCAGTCACACCAAAGCTCCCTTTTTGTGTGGTTGCCTGGAGGGAATGTACAAGAGCCCAACTGTTACCCACCCACATGTGTATTCAGAGAGAGGCACTAGATCATTTAAGGTAAAAAATAGCAACTTTCTAAACATGGCATTTTCACAATTACAAGTTAAAATTCCTTGTGATTTTAAATTGTGATTCCAGAGACACCAAACCTGGAAGTTCCATCTCTTTCCAATTGGAAATTACACTTACAAAATGTAATATGCCAATCCCAATGTTAACCTATGGGAGAGGTAGGTATTGCAGTAGTCAAAAATGAATTTAAGAGTTTTTCACTACCTGGACATGTGAAATTTAAAAGCACATGTCAAACATTTTAAATACACTGCACCCTGCCCTTAGGGTTGTCCAGGGCCTAACTTACGGGTGACTTAGATGTATTAAAAAGGAAGATTAGGGCCAAGCAAGAGGATTAGCTTGAAAGGACGACATGACAGATTAAAACTGCATTCACAGGTTCTGCAATGGAAGGCCTGAGTCATGTTTAAAGGTCTACTGAAGATTGTGGAACAATCAGTGCTGCAGGCCCACCAGTAGCATTTAATTTACAGGCCCTAGGCACAGGTAGTGAACTTTACTAGGGACTTTTAAGTAAATTAAATATGGCAATTGTGGATAAGCCTATGTTATCATATTTTAGGCAGAGAGCACCTGCACGTTAGCACTGGTTAGCAGTGGTAAAGTGCCCTAGGTCCTAGAGACAGCAGAAAAGAGGTCAGCAAAAATGGAGGTCAGAAAAACAGGAGGTCAGAGGGCAAAACGTTAGGGGAAACCACTCCAAGAAAGCCAGGTCTATCATGTGCCCCCCAACTGAATTTGGAGAAAACTACCCAACTCCTTGGGAGCCATGGGAATTTCAGTAGCAGGTTTCCTACACGCCTTGACCTTCCTCTTCTTGGTAGACACTTTAGCCACTTTTTCAGGCTTCTGCTCCTTCTGACCACCCTCATGTGCTGTCATGGATTGTGTGGTCAGTCACACCCATTTAGGCAACCCCAACATCTCAAAGTGTGACTTAAGCTCCACTTCCTTATAGGTGGTATGTTCCAGGTCATTGCCCAGCAGACAATCCACAGGCATGGATGGACTCATGACTACCCTCAAGGAACCTGAGACCCCCCCACCTCAAACTGAACCAGAACCACTGGATAGTGGCTCTCCTGGTTGTCAGAAGCAACAACTAACTATACTTATCCAACAACTGCAGCTATCTACCCTATGCTAAAATTATCTTACATATTGAACACCACACTCTAAACATTGTCCCCCTACCTCTCTTAAGAAACATGACACACACAGGACAACAGTTACTAATACTACACATTTACTAACTAAATCTAAACAACCATGTATTTTTTTTTAAAAAATTGTAAACATTTTTAGATATTTTTTAATTTTTTAAAACACATATATACCCCAAATGATCCCCTACCCAACCACCCACCAATAAACACATTAGAAGAAAAAACCCACCCCCAGCTACACTTATCCTAACTAATCTATAAACCTACACTAACCTAATACTAACTCTCTCACACCCACAATAAAATATATGACAACTTCATATGGGAGGGGAATGAACTGGGAGGTAGTCAAGTCACAAGTAAAGTCAAAGTTTGGCCTTCTTAATTTTTTCTTGATGTATTTCAAAATGTTATTGTTGGCAGCTACTCCCACTCCAACTTGTCCGAACGTGTTAGTATGAGTGACATGTCCCTGCAGAGATCCTGTAGCAACTGTGACGAACCAGTGGAAGGTGATGTGACCAGTTGTGACTGTGTGGTGACCAGTGTAGTTGATGTGGTTGGGATGGGGCCAGCTGTGCACCCCTGCACTGCAGAGGAGCTTGTACCTTGGTGAACCTTTGGAGGCTGTGTGGCGGACCCATGTGGGAATGCCCGCCATTCCCCAGTTGCCTTCTCTCTCCGGACGTGGCGAGCCATGCAGCGGTATCCTGACTCTACTTCCAGGATGTGGCTGTAACATACTGCCCTCTTATGGATGTCACACCTTTCCTCATTTGTCATGCTAGCAGCTATAATTTGAAGAAAAGCAACCATCAGTGTCAGAATTGGGTGGAGTCTGTACAGATTACCAGTATACACTGGAACATTTAATTACACATACACTCCAACTCACATTCCAGAAAAGACAAATTCCTCCTCCTTTGTATCTATTTCCATCCATATATCAACAGTATATTGTACATGCCAGTGGGAGGAGGGGAAACCATTGGTAACCAAAAGGGGTCATAGCTGATAGGAACACATGCAAGCCTGATCAACATAACTGTCACCTACACTGTGAGCAGCACGTCTTTCTACAAGTTTGGTAGTCTTCTCAACCTGAGCCTAAGGAGGAATGGCCATGCTATCCATCATCTCAACAGTCCTGGTCATCCACCAAGGCCTGACCACTTATTCATGGAGCCAAGGAGTGGACCATTTGATAGGGGGACTGCCAACTGGAAAGCTGGAATCCAAAGGTCAATCACATCTACATTCATGTGTCCAGGTGTAAACATCAATGAATATGTGGTCTGCCATTACCATTCCTTTTACACACAATTCCATGCCAGCACACATGGGGACTTGACCTGAATGCAAGCCAATTACATTCTACAAAAGGGAAACATACATGAAGTGAAAAAGATGGAGTGCCATGCTGGGAGAAAATTGGCAGCCTAGCCTTCTGCCTTCATAACAACACAAGGATACGCCAAATTAGATCCAAAAAGGCACATCCGTGTTTTGTAACCCATGCCTGGGTACATATTGCTTACATACGTCAATCCAGAGACCCTTGCCCCATGGTGCAAAGATGGCTGCGTTGAGTGGGAGGTTGCTTTTTGGCAGGAAGGGACACTTTCCAACTCAATAAAATAACATATACAGAGTTTCTACAATTTAAATGTGTGCTGCCTAATGCATCACCCATTGAAAGATCCAAAACGGAAGATACATAAGAGTATTTATCCTTATTGCGCAGTCCTAAGGCCCCTCCCTTGGGGTGTGTGCAGAATTTGGCACTGCCTCTGGTGTAAGCAAATCTGTAAATCTGGGACTGTGTATAAGTGCAATGGGTGTTACTGTAGGTGTGCCACAGCAACGCTCATTGCAGTTTATTATGCTGCACCAGAAATGTGAGTCTACTTACACTTGAGTCAGAACAATTTTTTTTAACCCTACGCCAGGGGTGACATTAGCCGGGTGCAGTGAGGAGAATTGTTGTCATATCCCCTAGTAGGCCAGTGGAACAGACCTGGCACATGTGTGTGGTATGGGGTGGTAGAGTCTGTCTGTGATAGATAATGAACTGGAACATGGAACTGCTCGTAGTCTCTTACAAATTCATGTTCAAGCTCCCTTACATGGCTTTGCCAGTGACACGAAGCGGCCTGTAGGACTACAGTGGTGCAGCACCTAGACCCTGATTAATGAAAGGTGAGCACCACCTGTGTGTCCTTTTCAGATACAAAAGCGACACAAACTAGCAAATCAGATGTGTAATTTGTAAGTTTGTGCCCCTTGTGCGTCAAACAATGACGCAAGTGTGGTTCTAACTTTTCATAACTCCGGCTCCTAGTGCTGCCCCTTAGCATTCTCCTGACATCACCATGAGTGGGCCGTCTTTACAAAGCCACACACTTCTCTGGCACTTTGCAAGACTTGCATCTCAAGTACTTA
Organism: Pleurodeles waltl; assembly: GCF_031143425.1. Classification (NCBI taxonomy): domain Eukaryota; kingdom Metazoa; phylum Chordata; class Amphibia; order Caudata; family Salamandridae; genus Pleurodeles; species Pleurodeles waltl. The sequence continues at coordinate 1,305,109,444 of NC_090445.1, forward strand.
TGCTAGTCCTGCGAGGCACTCTGAGGCGCTTTGTAATTGAAGTGCAGCTCATTTGAATGTCTGCAATGATCATGCGTTCAAATTTTGTGACTGATGTGGCAAAGTTATCTCATTGAATCAATTGCATCATATTCATTGCCCCTTTAGGGTTGGAGGACCCCTCCACTCAAACATTATGCCTGGGGCTGGGCTCATCTGTGTGAAAAGTTGACAAGGGTGTGCTCTGCATGAATTGCACCATGTTGTTGACACAATCCTGGGAAAAATGGTAGGGTGGCTGTGCCTTAGCGTTTCATACATGACACAATGCAGGTGCAAAGGTGGCGCTATGGGATCTAAAATGTATGCCTTCATGATGGGTGAGCAGGATGCATCAAACATCTGACCTTCATTGGTTTCATTGTTGGACATGTGAACTCCAGGCTTGAACTGGTGCAGAGACTCTTCTTACAGGTTGCATTCAATCTGTTCATAAGCATTGCATGCAGCACTCCAACTTACCTGCTGCTGTCATTCAAAAGCAATAAACAGTCAATTGTAGGCCAATAGGAGACTTAACAACAGTTCTGCCAATCTCAATCCCCAAGTGATCCAGCAGATCCTGGTCCCTTGCCACCAGATCTTCCCAGCGATGCTTGATCTGATGGTCATTCTGTCCTTTGTTATAGATGCGACTCAGGTGATGGAGCACCTTGCCCCACCGCAGCCGCCTGGCCTCTGTCCGGTAGCCGAGGATCACCCAGCCATCCATTGAAGCATCATTGGCAGGTAGTGGGCCACGAGCCATATAAACCACCCCAGCTCCTCCACAGATATCCTGCTCATCCTCCCTTTGCCAGACATGGGCACTAGTGAATGGGCTTCACCAAAAATACAATGAGAAAAAATGTAAAGCAGATTTAAACCTTCTAAGTAAACCCAACTACCCCAACTACTCAACTACCGTAGACATACACCCCACAATACAATGACAAAACTGTACAATAACTACACAATCTACAACTTATTTGACAAAATCCACACAAAAAACACAGCACAATGAACACTACAAAATTGACAACACACTCCAACAATTGACCACCAGCTCCAAAATAACCACACACAGTCACAAGGGAGCAGACTGCAAATAGAAAGTGAAACTACAACCATTGTACCATGCTTGTAGACAGGATTACCTTTTGCATTACTTCCTGGACGTGTGCATCACGTTTTTCAGTTATGTGTCTTTTTATTTGACGCATTGGGGGCTCATGCGCTGGTTTATAGACGCATGACTCCCGTGCATTGTCTTTATTGACGCATGATGGTAATGCCGCAATTCCATCTGGTCCAGGCGTCAAAAAGCCTGTGGACGTCCAATTGAGTTTCTGGGGTTAGGCGTCATGTTGGCTATAGGACTTGTATGGTTGATGTGTATGCATGAGAAATAACGACGCATGACAGTTATGCATCCATTTCTCACAAGGGTGCATTAAGAGGAGTGTGAACGTTGAATTCCCACTAAGGGCCCATTTTCTTCACGTTGATGGATGTTTTTGATGCAGTTACATCATATTGTTTGCCTCATTTCTTGGAAGTCCATGCAACAATGTGGTAAGGGTGCGATTGGTCGGTTCCACCAATAAGTGTGTTTTAGAGTTGCCTGCATGCAATCACTCTCATTTTGTGCATTATGCATGTGTACCTTCAGTGTGTCCACATATATTTTGGCACATGTGTGCTCTATGTGAACATATGTGTAGATATCTGAATGTGTGGATGTACTATATAGTTTTCTCTGTGACAATAATGTTTAGACATGCCCATAACTGATGATATGAGAGGGCCTTCCTCCAGCGCATGTTCAGGCATGTGTCACCCATTACAATTTGGACTCAGAGTATGCAGTGTTCTTGGACTGCTTTGACATCACATTTCCCCTGACAAGTTACTTGGCATTGTGTGTTGACTCTGTGGTTAGTAGTTGGATGCTCCGTCTTTTTGCTCAGGTAAACGTGTGCCATGTGGTTGCCCATGCATCTCAGTTGCTGGTGATGTGAGTACACCTGTGTTAATGAAATATGCTATACGTCATGTGTGTGTAGAAACAGGTGTAAGTTCATTTTAGTAACACATTACGAGATTGGTGTCTGAAGGGGATGTTCAAGATCACATGACAATTTTCCAGCATGGACAGAATTTGGCATTTAACTATTGCATATGCAGTCACATCACTGGCACCTATGTATTTTGCATGTCAGAACACATGTGAAGATAATTTGTAAATGTCACAGGATTATTACTACCTATGCCATTATTGTACTGCTAGGTTGTTTTTTGTCCTGAATCCTGGCATGTTACTATGCAAGGGCCATTATGGTGGTAAATGTGCAAAGAGAAAGGGTGCAGATTAGTGGGAAAGAGGGGCACTCGAGGGTAAAGAATCAGCCACAAGGTCACTAAATGGTGCCTTCACAAGGGACCACACCAATCCCTCAAACGTTTACTAAGGTAAACAGAACACTGTAATAACCTACGTGATGCACTCAAACACAATTATAGCATAAGCATGAATATATACACAAGTAATGCAGTGAAATAATTACACAGTTCCAAATGGGTAATACAGTCAGTCCATGTATAACAGAATGAGTCTCTCAAAGTTTATTATAAGGAACAGTTCTCCTGAAGATGAAAACATCAAAGTATCCAATCACTGAAGCTTCGCAAAATTATTTGAGACGCATAACAGATCTTGAGATGCATTCAAGCCAACACGTGTTTCGTCACTGGACCAAAATCCCACACTACTTCTTCAGGACTGTAAATTGCATAGACACAACATTTGAGTGGAAAACCAAAATTTCCAGGTATTTGAAATGGGTATCAATACCCAATAATATACAATCATGAAGAAGAAGGAGAAAGACTCAAGAAAAAAGAGAATAACTGAGAGTAACAGGAAACCCGACTATCTCCTTAATAAAAGACATAAATTACAGAGTGTGCTACAGAATAAATCAAAAAGATCACCAAAGACCCGTAGTGCAAAAGACCAAAATCTAAAACCAATAGAAAATGAGCACTGCCAATTGTGAACCTGGAAGTTAAACCTGAACGAGAGCAATCCAACTATCTTAAGCAAGAACCAGATAAAACTTAGTAGTGGAACATGCAGATAAGAAATAAAAATAATGAACACCCAAAAGGTCATGTATAATATCCAGTGAAATATAAAAGTGTAGAAATATGTAAATGAATAGCATGAAATATATCAGAATAGCTAGCTATAACGCTCACATTTACCTCAAAAGTAGAAACATCAAAGTAAGACGAGATTTCCTCAAGACCAATAGAGTCACGATGTCAACAGTCCGGGTCAAACTGAATAAAGTTTAAACACACATATTAAGAAAAACGACCAACACCCTAAATAGTGCTAAAACCATCAAAAGACCCGTTAAAGAAAATTAGAAGAATAATACGTGTACCTGAACAAGATCATTCGTAAATAAACCAAAGTGTCCGTACTGGAAGTTCCATATATACAATTAGACCACATCAGTTTAATCCCGACAAAACTGCAACAAGAGAAAAAATCCCAAGCTACACGTTAAGCAAAATACCCTTAACTGGTGTAGTCACCGTAAAGCAAAACAAGCACCATGTCAAGAGCGCGAAGACGGGTCCTGACTTACCGAGTATTATAGGCAAAAGCAAAATGTGCGTCCCAAACGACCGTGAGTACGCTGTCTGCAGTCACTGGCATGCAGAAGTGAAAATAAAGCCTTGTAATCAGTAGCAATAGACAAAAGACCACCACCATGGAAACAGAAAGAGGACTATTCCACCCCAAGCGTGAGGCCATATTTACTGAAGTAACATAACAATTCGTAAACGGCAGAGAAGGACAATCTATGACAGATTGAAGCCAAAGTTCCCTATCCATATCAAAAATAAACAAAAAGAAAAAAACGAAAAAAAACAAGTACATATTAGGTCAAAAAAGAATAAGGTGAAATAAACAAATGGCTAATCAATAAATACTGATACATACAGGTGAGTTACCAATCCATAAATCTGCTAGACTAAGGTGGTCATTACAACCCTGGCGGACGGTGTTAAAGCTGCGGTAAGACCGCCAACAGGATGGCGGTAAAAAAATTACAATTACGACCGCCACTTTAACACTCCGGCCGCCACAGCGGTACAAACAAACAGCGCGGCGGTCACCGCCAAAAGACAGGCGGGAGATAATGTACTGCCCACACTATTATGACAGGCCAATCCGCCACCTTTTCTGGGGCGGACTCACTGCAGATAAAAACATGGTGGAAACAGGAATACTGAAGGAAAAATGCTCACCTCTACACACCCCACGAGGAACGAGGACGCCATGGATCCGAAACTCCAAATTCTACCTGCAATAGTCTTCCTGCTCCTCTACCAGGAGCACGAACTCCGGCAGCGAAGACCACGGTGAGTACTGCACCTATGACACAGGGGAGGGAAAAAACAGGGACATACACACGCAACACTCCCACCCTCACCCACTACAACACACACACTAATGCATATCAATACATCACAGTTACACCCCCCAAGCCCCCCGGAAGAATGCAAAGACAATAGAACATGAGTATAACCATTGTAATATATTAAAAGCAAGTAGGCAGAAATATATATATACACCATGTACAAAATATATACCAAGCATAGTAGTCCAGGTAGTGCTCTAATAAAGTCAGTGGAAAACTGGGACCACACGGTATGGGCGAGGCCCACACAAGATCCACGACCATGACGGAGAGAACGCTGCAGGGGCATCAGAGAGCAACTAAACAGGCACCTCAGGGGGAGGGAAAGGTGGGGCACCTCAGCCGCTTGAGTGCACAATGACAAATCCACGAGGGGGCCACATGCCCACTGTTCCATCCTGGGGAGTGCAGAGCCACAGTCGCCCAAGTCTCTACAGTGGGTGGTTTGCCCACTGCTCAATCCTGGGGAGTGCAAAGCCACAGTCTCTCAAGTCTCTACAGTGGGTGGTTTGCCCACTGTTCAATCCTGGGGAGTGCAAAGCCACAGTCTCTCAAGTCTCCCAAGTTGGTGGTTTGCCCACTGTTCAATCTTGGGGAGTGCAAAGCCACAGTCTCTCAAGTCTCCCAAGTGGGTGGTTTGCCTACTGTTCAACCCCGGGGAGTGCAAAGCCACAGTCTCTCAAGTGGATAACAGTCTCCACTAGTTCTGGAGGGGGCATGGTTCCCAGAGTGCTTCATCCTGCCAAGGACAGAGGTAGTGGATGGATCTCTCCACTGGTTCTGGAGGGGGCATGGTGCCCAGAGTGCTTCATCCTACTAAGGACAGAGGTACTGGATGACAGTCTCCACTGGTTCTGGAGGGGACATGGTGCCCAGAGTGCTTCATCCTGCTAAGGACAGAGGTAGTGGATGACAGTCTCCACTGGTTCTGGAGGGGGCTCTGTTCCCAGAGTGCATCATTCACCCCGTGACGGACTCAGTTCCATCAGTGCCCTTGCCGCTCATGGGCCAGCGGTGCTTGAGACAGCGGTGCCCTGTTCAGTGGTGTTTGAAATGGCGGTGCCCTGTGCTGCGGTGCTTGAGACGGCGGGGCCCTGTTCAGCGGTGCTTGAGACGGCGGTGCCCTGTGCAGCGGTGCTTGAGATGGCGGTGCCCTGTTCAGCGGTGTTTGAGACGGCGGTGCCCTGTTCAGCGATGTTTGAGATGGCGGTGCCCTGTTCAGCGGTGCTTGAGACGGCGGAGCCCTGTTCAGCGGTGCTTGAGATGTCGGTGCCCTGTTCAGCGGTGCTTGAGACGGCGGTGCCCTGTGCAGCGGTGCTTGAGACGGCGGTGCCCTGTTCAGCGGTGCTTGAGATGGTGGTGCCCTGTGCAGCGGTGCTTGAGACGGCAGTGCCCTGTTCAGCGGTGCTTGAGACGGCGGTGCCCTGTTCAGCAGTGCTGGAGGCGGCGGTCTCCATTGCAGGGACTCAGCTGCTGGCGGTCCTTCATGGCCCAGCGGGGCTTTTGGTGGTGGTCCTTCATGGCCCAGCGGGGCTGTTGCTGGCGGTCCTTCATGGCCCAGTGGGGCTTGTGCTGGCAGTGGCCTCCTGGGCAGGTGGGCTGGTGCTGGTGGGCCCCTCCTGGGCAGGTGGGCTTTTGCTGGCGGGCCTGTCCTGGGCAGCTGGGCTTGTGCTGGCGGGCCCCTCCTGGGCAGGTTGGCTTGTGCTGGCGGGCCCCTCCTGAGCATGTGGGCTTGTGCTGGCTGGCCTGTCCTGGGCAGCTGGGCTTGTGCTGGCGGGCCTGACCTGGGCAGCTGGGCTTGTGCTGGCGGGCCTAGCTGGGCTTGTGCTGGTGGTCCTGTCCTGGGCAGCGGGGCTTGTGCTGGCGGTCCTGTCCTGGGCAGCTAGGCTTGTGCTGACGGTCCTGTCCTGGGCAGCTGGGCTTGTGCTGGCGGGCCTGTCCTGGGCAGCAGAGCTTGTGCTGGCGGTCCTGTCCTGGGCAGCTGGGCTTGTGCTGGCGGGCCTGTCCTGGGCATCTGGGCTGGTGCTGGAGGTGGCCTCCTGGGCAGCGGGGATGATGGCGGTCTTCTCCGCCGTGCTGCTCTTCCCAGACTTGCCGGGTTTCTTGTGGCCCTTCCCCACCTTAGATGGTGTCACAGCTGACTCCACACTCCCACTGGGACCCCTTGGAGCGGCTTTGGTGGCTGGAGTCTTCACAGGTTGGGGACTGTCTGTGCTGTGGCTCCGTGCCACACTGGCTGCCCTGGTGGGCGGTGCATACCAGATTCCGGTGACTACAGGCACCACTGGTCCCAGAGATGTTGTGGCTGAGGTGCTAGTTCGGGACCTAGGAGACGGATGGGGTGGGGGAGGTGTGGGAAAGAGGTCAAGGTTGGACAGGAAAAGTTTTTTGGACACTGGGACGGGTAGCTGGAGGGGGTTTGGGAGTGTAGGAAGAGGTGGTGGTTGTAGGAGGTGTTCGTTTGCTGACTTTGGGTGAAGGTGCATGCGCTCGAGGCTGTCGTGAGGTGGATGGCTGTTTGGTGGGTGTGTGCCTGTGTTTGTGTATCTTGGGAGGAGGCATCACAGACACACTGGGAGAGGATACGGGGACATGTGAATGGTAGTGGGGATGGTGACTACACCTGAGCCGGGTGTGGTTGTGGGTGTGCTGGAGAGGGACGTAGTGGCTGTAGAGGTAGTGCATGCAGGTGTGAGTGTAGATGATACTGGGAGGGAGGAGGGAGACGAGGAGGAGGGGGACACAATGGAGGCAGTGGATGTTGGTGTGTCTGCATGCGTGTGATGCTTGTGTGAGTGCCTGTGGGATGTGTGGTGCTTATGTTTGCCTGAGCTTCCCTTATGTGTTGATGTGTGTGCATGCTGGTAGGTAGGTGTGCTTGGGATAGGCTGAGGTACAGGGGATTGGGTCGGAGTGGAGGAAGTTGGAGGGGGGAGGCTAGACACAGGGACAATGGGTGCCATCAGTGCTGAGGCCAGAGTCAGTTTGTTGCAACTGCCTTTCTACACCCTGGATGGCATTCAAAATGGTAGACTGCCCAACAGTGAGGACCTGAGGAGGTCAATGGCCTCCTCACTGAGTGCAGCAGGGGTGACTGGGGAAGGGCCTGAGGTGCCTGGGGCGAAGGTGATGCCCACCTTCCCCGGTGAGCGGGCACGGGGTGAAGGCTGGGGGCTGCTGGGAGGGCGGTGCTGGAAGGGGGGTTGCGGCTGTACCTTTAGATGGGGGTGGCACAGATGTTGCCGCCACCACAAGGGAGCTCCCATCAGAGGACGAGTCCATGTCACTGGTGTCAGCTCCTGTCCCCGCCGTGGAGCCCCCCTCGCCCTCCGTCCCACTGGTGAAGTCCGAGTCCATAGTCTCAACCTCCAGGGCCATGTGGGATGCAGCCCCCTAGTGCTCCGGTGCCACTGCTCTTATGCCTGATGATGCTAATGCACACAAGAACAGGGAGACCACAAAAAGGGGGGGGGGGGGACGATAGAAGAAAGACTTGTTGAGTGCATGCATTACCGCTACCGTTGGCGGACACAACAGACACAGAAGCCCCCTGCATTATGCCGCGCTCTTGGGCTCCACTGTTCAATTCCTGGGAAATGGCCTAAAAGGCTATGGATGACATCTGGACACATAGATGACACAGGGGCATGACTAGGTTTACTTGCCACTCTACAGAGGTGGGTTGGGGTGCCACATGGCCTGCCTTACGGAGGGGCCTTGCCTACGGAACTTCCCCTGGCCTTGGGAAACACACAGCCCACCTCCCCCACCCAGACACCTCCACTGCGCGCAAAGTCAGCAGAATGAGAGTGTACTCACCCCCTTGTGGCTGCTGTGATGCCCTCAAGCGCCCATCCAACTCTGGCTAGGCCACCGCCAGGATACTGAACATCAGGGGGGTCATGGTGCGACGGGCACCCCTCCCACATTGAGAGGCCATACCCAGCTGAGCCTCCGCCATCTTAGTGCTTCAGCGGCGAATGTCCGCCCATCTTTTCCGGCAGTGGGTGCTCCATCTGTGGTAGACCCCCAGGGTCCGGACGTCCTTGGCGATGGCACGCTAAATATATTTTTTTCTGGTGGGCGCTGACCTACATGAAATGTACAGGGGGAAGAGTAAGTAATTACCAACTGCACCGTCAAACTGATTGGCCCCCATCCCTACCCTTGCCATGCGGTACATGCATTCACCATCTTTCATGCACGCAGCCCTCTCTCTCCTTCCTTCTTACATCCAGCCCTCTCCACACAGGCATATCCCATACAACATGCTCCCTGTGTACTTACCTGTTTTTTTGGAGGACCGTAGAGTAGCGTGTACTGGGGAGGACCCCATCCACGAGTTTCTACAACTCCTCCAATGTGAAGGCAGTGGCCCTTTCCCCAGACACTCGAGCCATTGTCTCTTCCAGACCAAGGTCACAGCAGCACTTGCAGTGTAGGTCCTCTCCTGTCGAAGATCAGGTATTGAGTGATTGAACAGATAGAAAATGGCGGTCACGTCCGCGGTGGCGCGTACCGTCACCAGCGGTGTACATCGTCATTGGCTCCTGGGCCCCATAGTGTCCAATGTTAACCAATGCAGCATTGCGTCGCGGTCTTCGACCGCCTACCGCGACGGTGTACAACGCCAGCGCAGTTACCTCACATCCCATTGTCCCACTTTAGAGGTCAGGCAGCCGCCATTTCAGGGGCCCACATGGCTTCATTTTCAACTGCGTCACACATACCTAGGCCTAGACTCAACACACATACAGGCCACCTTTTGTGTATGAATGGTGTTCTGGGTAAACTGTGGGTACGTACCTCTGAGTTGTTTGACTCTGTGCTCGCTGTTGTCCTTCATAGGCACCGTCCGCTGGGACATGCGAGGAGATGGCGGCATCCTCCGGTGTACCGGCCGTTGGTGGACCTGTCGACAATGGAGGAGCGACATGTGATTACTACTTACAAGCTTGACCGTGCCACAATCCAGGAACTGGCCACCCAGTTGGATCCAGACCTGATGTCAGGAATCCACCATCCCACATGAATCCCCCCTCAAGTGCAGGTGCTGTCAGTGCTCCATTTCCTTGCACGTGGGTCTTTTCAAACAACAGTGGCCATAGCATCAGGGATGTCCCAGCTAATGTTTTCCAAAGGATTGTCTGCCCTTCTGAAACACATGCGGAGCTACATCGTTTTTCCTCAGGTGGAGGATTTGCCTACAGTGAAAGGTGATTTCTATGCCCTGGGACACATCCCAACATCATAGGTGCCATTGATGGGACCCATGTGGCTTTGGTCCCCCCCACAGGAGTGAACAGGTGTACAGAAACCGGAAGAGTTATCATTCAATGAATGCACAGATGGTATGTTTGGCAGACCAGTACATCTCCCATGTGAATGCCATGTTCCCTGGCTCAGTGCATGACACCTACATCCTGCGGAATAGCAGCATCCCTTATGTGATGGGTCAGCTCCAGAGGCACCATGTGTGGCTATTAGGTGAGCACCTGGAAGCAAGACAGTGGGAATGGTTGTCTGGGACTGGGGATATCCCTCCAGGTTAGTGTGTGTCTCACAGTTGTCCCTCTCCATTTGCAGGTGACTCTGGTTACCCCAACCTGTCATGGCTACTGACCCCAGTGAGGAATTCCAGGACAAGGGCAGAGGAACGCTACAATGAGGCCCATGGGCGAACTAGGAGGGTGATCGAGCGGACCTTCGGCTTCCTAAAGGCCAGGTTCCGGTGCCTCCATATGACAGGTGGATCCCTATTCTATTCGCCAAAGAAGGTGTGCCAGATCATCATGGCCTGCTGTATGCTTCACAACTTGGCTTTGCGACGATAGGTGCCTTTTCTGCAGGAGGATGGTCCAGATGGCGGTGTTGTGGCAGCTGTGGAGCCTGTGGACAGTGAAGACGAGAAAGCAGAGGAAGAAGACATGAACAACAGAGACTCAGTGATCCAGCAATATTTCCAGTGAGACACAGGTAAGAGTATAGACCTGCCTGCTACATGTACTTTAACACTACGACCTCTCTACTGTCTGTCATTTTCACTCAGTGGATGGTCACTGAGTTGTCACTTTCCCTTATGATTTCACAGATGTGGGTCCCACTGTGTGACATCTGCTTAGATTCCTCATGGACTAGAGCTGTTTGACATAGGTATGTTGACATTACAATTGAAAGAGCTTTTTGACACTGTAATTGCTAATACACTATTTCGAAATCACAGACAGACTCCAGATTGTTTTGTGCTTTAAGTATGTTTATTTAAATGCTCAATATTGGAGAGGGTAGTGAAATGGTGAGGGATAATGGCGGAGGAATGTCCATGGCAGAGTCCAGTCTATTAGTCTAACAGGTGCATTGCCATTATGGGCATAGGAAGTGGAGCTGGGGCAGTTTAAGTATGGACAGGGTGACAAAGTGGGACAGTCGGATGACAATCAGGGTGGTCTCATTCCTTGGCGGGGGTCTTGGCATCGTGCTCTGTCTTGTTCCTGGATCTCAGGGACCGTTTGCGGGGTGGTTCTCCCTCTGCAGAGGGTGGGGTGCTGGTGTGGTGGTCCTGTGGCGGGGCGTCCTGTCCACTAGCGCCGGCGGAGGTGGTGGGCAGTTCATCGTCCAGGCTAGTGTCAGGGGCCCCTTGTAGTGCCATAGTGTCTCTCCTGGTGGTCACAAGTTCCTTCAGCACCCCTATGATGGTGCCCAGGGTGGAGCTGAAGGTTCTGAGTTCCTCCCTGAAGCCCATATAATGTTCCTCCTGCAGGCGCTGGGTCTCCTGAAACTTGGCCAGTACCGTTGCCATCGTCTCCTGGGAGTGGTGGTAGGCTCCCATGATGGAGGAGAGGGCCTCGTGGAGAGTGGGTTCCCTTGGCCTGTCCGTCCCCTGTCGCACAGCAGCCCTCCCAGTTCCCCTGTGTTCCTGGGCCTCCGTCCCCTGGACAGTGTGCCCACTGCCACTGCCCCGAGGTCCCTGTTGTTGTTGGGGTGGTGGGTTAGCCTGGGTTCCCTGTAGTGGTGGACACACAGCTGATTGGCGTGCCCTGGGGACCGAGGTATGGGCCCGTTGGGTGGGTGCTGTACTGGTGTTTCCAGAGGGGGAAGGTCTGTGGTGGCCTGTGACTGGGTGAGGGGAACCGACTGTACAGAGGTCCCCAATGGGCCGGGCTGGTCATCTAGATCCAGTTGGACAGAGCTGCTGTCATCACTGTGGGCCTCTTCTGTTGGTGGTGTGGACATGTGTGGACCCTCCTGTCCGGTGACGTTGGGTAGGGGTCCTGCAGGGGTATAAAAGGATGGTTATTACATCTGTGTGTGGCATGGTGTGCAATGGGTGGGTGACCGTGTACCCCAGTGCTTGCATTCCTGTGTGGGACCTTGTGTGATGATGGTTTAGGGGGTTGTATGGGTATGTGCAGTGGGTATGCTTTAGTGATGGGTGTCCATGCTTTGTTGTTGCATGCAGGGCTTGGTGTTGGGATGGGTGGTTTGGACATATGTGAGGAGTTGGAGTGCTGGGGGTGAGGGTGAGGGTGGAGGTATGTGCTGGCATGCAGGTAGGGTTGGGGATGTAATAGTAAAGATTTGACTTACCAGAGTCCATTCCTCCACCTACTCCTGCGAGGCCCTCAAGATGCAGAATCGCCAAGACCTGCTCCTCCCATGTTGTTAGTTGTGGGTGAGGAGGTGCGGGTCCGCCGCCAGTCCGCTGAATCACCAGGTGGTGTCTTGAGACCACGGAACGCACTTTCCCCCGTAGGTCGTTCCACCTCTTCCTGATATCCTCCCGATTTCTTGGGTGCTGTCCCACTGCGTTGATCCTGTCCACTATTCTTCGCCATAGCTCCATCTTCCTTGCAATGGAGGTGTGCTGCACCTGTGATCCGAATAGCTGTGGCTTTACCCGGACGATTTCCTCCACCATGACCCTGAGCTCCTCCTCCGAGAACCTGGGGTGTCTTTGCCGTGCCATGGGGTGGTGTAGGTAATGTGTGGGGTGGAGTGTTTTGTGATAAGTGTGCTGATATGTAGTGGGGTGTTGTGTGAGGTGCGTGGAAGTCCTGTGGGTGATGGTGTTGTGTGCCTGTGGATGCTGTTGTTCTTGCTGGTGCTGTCTCGCTCTGGCCTTCTTTCAGAATTTTTGGTAGTAGGGGTTTGTGGGTGATGTGGGTGTGTGTTTTATATTGTAATGGGTGTGTGGGAGTGGTGTGTTTATGTGTATCAGGAGTGTGTATTTTGAATTGTCCAATGTGGCTGTGTTTTTTATGTGTGTGTGTATTTTGAGCGAGGCGGTATGTACTGCCAATGGAATACCGCATTTGAAAGACCGCTGCGTGGATTCCTGTGTCGTGATAGTGTGGGCGTATTTCTGTTGGAGTGACAGTGGAGGTTTAGTTTTCGCCAGTTTATCACTGACCTTTGGTGTGGGGGACTTGTGTGAGTTTCTAGATTTTGGCGGATTCCGAACTGTGGGTCATAATACCTGTGGCGGTATTCCGCTGTCGCGGTGGTGTGTTGGCGGTCTTTTGCACGGCGGTAAGCGGCTTTTACCGCCAATGTTGTAATGATCCCCTAAGTGTCTGATATATGTAACAATAAAAAAGTAAATTCAGGTTATCAGCTCAAATGTTGTAGAGAAACGAACAATCATTGTATATTACAAGAATAACATTACACATAACATTGACTGTGTATAGAACAGTAAATCATCATTAACAGTCTAGATAATAAAATGGGAGGAACAGGTACACATCAAACTAGATATTGTGGTAAGTATTAGAGTCAATAGTTAGTCACCCAAGAAATATTCTAGCTCCCTATCAGAGTTAAGTCCAAGCTCCACCACTCTCAATTTCATTATCTATATAGCTTCTTTCCTGCGTAGAGCCAGTTCCCTATTGCCTCCTCTCAGATTCATGGGAACCTGCTCAAATCCAAAGAGCTCAAAACTTTTGTGAGCATCCTGTGAGTCACAACTCATAATGTGTGCACAACAGGATATCTTACATCAGAGTTTTTAAGAGCTCTGACATGTTCACCAATTCTGACCTTCAATGAACGAATAGTACTACCTACATATATACAAAGACATTTACAGCGTATTATATAGATGACAAATGAAGTGTTACAGTCAATCATTGAAGTGATCTTATAAGTTTGTTGATTACAAGCGGAAAATTCATGAATATTATGGCAGGCCTAGCGGCATACACCACAATGTCCACATCTAAAGAAACCCATTCCCCGTGGTGAGAGCAATGTTTTAGTAGGCGTAGCAACTGTAAAGCTGGGGCTCAGAATATCCCTCAGAGTTCTACCTCTGCGATAGGAAGTGAGTACCTTCATAGGAACCACATCTTTCAAAGAATCATCTTGGAGTAATACATCCCAGTGTTTCATCATAAAATTCTTCTATATCAAAGATGATTTGTTGTAGTCCGTAACAAATCTAACCTTGTCTGAATTCTTGTCGTCATGGTTAACATCCTTTACTTTTAAAGTGTCACTCCTATTAAGTTGTCTGGCCCGTCGTTTTGCCTTCTTGATTACGTGATTAGGGTAACCCCGTTTGGCAAACCTCATCCCCATGTCAACCACATGGCACAAAAATTCATGGTCCAAACTACAGTTGTGTCGTGCTCTTACAAATTCACCATACGGGATGTAGACAATCCGATGTTCGGGGTGGGCACTACAGGCATGCAGAATAGAGTTACATGGAGTAGCCTTGCGAAAAAGCCTACTCTGTATTTTGTTATTCACAACAAAAAGCTCCACATCAAGAAACTCGATACTCTCCGAGCTAAATTGATATGTAAACTTGAGATTCATAGTATTTGAGTTCAGAAATTCACAGAATTCCATCAATTTATCAATACCACCCGTCCAAATTAAGAAACAGTTGTCTATGTAGCGACCCCAGTGCAAAATATGTGTTTGCCACTGAGTAGATCCCGGGCCCCAAACCCACTTGTCCTCAAACCACCCCATAACAAGATTAGCATATGAGGGGGAGAATTTGGAGCCCATCGCTATACCTTGTTTTTGACTAAACCAATTCCCATTGAACAGAAAAAAGTTGTTAGTGAGGATCAAGTCCATCATTTCAATTAATATGTCTGTATGCTCCCAAAGGCTAGCATTATTATTCAAAAAGTATTGGACAGCCCTACGTCCTAGGTCATGATTAATACATGTATAGAGCGAGGTAACATCCAAAGTACCACTTTCCCAATCTATATCACTAAGGATATGCGTGGTGTTCTTAATGAAAGACAGGAGATTATAAGCCAGTGGTTGTAGAAAGAAATCCACATACTCAGAAAGTCTTTGAGTCGGGCCAAGAATACCAGACACAATAGGTCTGCCAGGTGGAAAAAGGATTTTTTTATGTACTTTGGGTAACGTATAAAGACAAGAAAATCTGGGATGGACCACCTTAAGATAAAGACTTTCGTCCTTGTTGAGAAGCCCCTGTTTTTGCCAGGCAAGTAGCCTGTTGTTAATCTTATGTGTAAGAGTTAGAATGGGATTACCCCTCACACGTTCATAACACGTAACATCATTCAACTGAGACAAAATCTCATTATCATAATCCAGTTCATTCATAATGACTACATTGCCGCCCTTATCGGCTTGTCTGATAATTACCTCCTTTTCTTGTTGGAGCGATTTTAATGCCCTTAGCTCATCACAATTCAGATTTTTAGACAAACGTAAAAATCTACTTTGCTTCAATAAGTAATTGTCAAAGTCCTTACAGACCAAGTCAAAGAATTTATCCAAAGAGTTAATACCCATCGTCCTCGGTGTCCAGCGTGATTTGTTTTTGAAGCCGCTAGATATACTAGTGTTAGAAGCTACCTCTAAGTCCTGTAGTACACGTGACATAATATTAGGGTCCTCCTCACGTTCAGCAATGGATAATACCAGTGCTGTGTCCTGGACCTCTTCTATGGATAACGGACTCAATGGCAACCTTGGTGTTTGAGTCACCGTAAACATGTCCAAACCCGAGTTATTTGAAAATATTTTTTTTATTTTCAGTCTCCGAACAAATTTATAAAGGTCAACCTTGGATCTACAGGAATCACCAAAAGTACTGGGGCAAAAGTTAAGACCCTTCTCTAATAAGCTGGTGGCCCCTGAGGAAAGTTTGAGTTTCAAAAAGTTAATAATGTTAATAGAAGAAGATGCACCCATCTCTATGTTCTCTTGTCCCATGACCTCATCCTTATTCCATTTGAATCTTTTGGTCTTACCACCTGACCCTCTTCCACCCCTCCTAGTCTTCCTGTGGTTGCAGTCTTTCGATTTTGATTGGACTTACCCTGTTTCATTCTCATCAACTCCTGTAAATAAACATTCTTATTTGGTAATACGTCTCTCTGTATCGAAGTACCCATCCCACTTTCAACCTCACTGTCACTTGTGGTAAATGTGTACTGAGATATGTTGTATATATGTGCAAGCCTCCAACTGGACACTCAGATTTGTCTAGTTCATGTTTGTCATTACTGTCACATACTCTGCTGTACCAAGGCGTACCAGTGTTGAAGTATGGCATAGATTGCAGGCCGACTCTTCATCATCGCTGTGTGGGTATGTATGGCAACAGAAACACATGTTTGAATGGGAAACTGCAGGTTTCTGATTCTCCGCTTTGTTCTTCTCCTGTGCAGATATATCAGGTACCTGACTATGTCAGGACAGAGGTCTGTGGCTTAATAAAGCTGGGGTCTCAGCCATTAATGATGGGAACTCAGTAGCCTATGCAGAATCCCCAGTGGTTGTATACATGCACAAATGTGTTCAAACATACCAGGATGAAATGCTTTGCTAGGCGGCATTTTATATTAGGCCTTCCCCTCTCAGGTACAGTGCTCGGCTGCTTGCACATGTAGGACATGTCCCATTCATAGGACTCATTATCTGTTTCCATGTGCAGCATGTTTAGGGGGTTGTATAACTGTAGTGATTTCAATTATCAACTAATTGCATGGTACAGATCGTGTTGTATGTGACAGGCTCATGTCATGGTGCCAGGTTAAGCCCAATTACCATGTTATGGTAGTGGCAAAGGTGTCTGGGTCATGTATGTACCTGGCCAGCCTCAATACAAATATGTGAAGGATAGACCTGCAGGCATTGATGTGTTGCACCCTCTGTTTTGGAGTATGTCGATTAATTTCCATATTTGTTCAGGCATTACTGTTAAGATATGTATTGTGTCCTCCATTAATCCCAGATATT
Source organism: Pleurodeles waltl (assembly GCF_031143425.1). NCBI lineage: Eukaryota > Metazoa > Chordata > Amphibia > Caudata > Salamandridae > Pleurodeles > Pleurodeles waltl. The sequence goes on from NC_090445.1 coordinate 1,305,126,207, forward strand.
TGGAAGCTACTGCTTTGTACGCATCTTCTGCAGCAACATTATGTGTTGATGTAGGGACAGAATCCAACATATGACTTGGGTAATGTTGGGATCTAGCCTCCTCCTACTACTGGCAACTTGTTAGTTCCCGTATCATTGGTGGTATTAGTGAGATGTAATGAGTGCCACACCCATATCATAACTTATGGCACAGCACTTGTGTAGTCTCAGGTGACATGATGTGTTCTATTTGGAACTATCTGACCTTTCCATCCATACCCTCCATGGAACATGGTTATGCAATTATACCAGCATCCCACAACCTAGCTAACTCTTACCATGACTGAATGATGTAAAGGTTAGAAATCATCTGTGGGAAGGTGGCTTTCTGCTGTTACCCCCATTTTTGGCATGCTTGTCAGTGTGCGTCAGTGTGTTTTTTCTGTCTCACTGGGATTCTGCTAGTCAGGACCCCAGTGCTTATAGTTTGTGGCCTATATGTGTTGTCAGTATGCTTGACTGTGTCACTAGAGTTCTGCTAACCAGAATTCTAGTGCTTATGCTTTCTCTGTTTACCAAACTGTCACTATAGTCTAGTGACTCCCTATTCCAATTCAGATTTGCACACTGGATCCCACTTGTGAGTCCCTAGTATATGGTACCCAGGTGCCCAGGGCATTTGGGTTCCAGGAGATCCATATGGGCTGCAGCATGTCTTTTGCCACCCATTAGGAGCTCATACAAACACTCCTTCAGGACTGCCATTGCACCCTGAGTGAAATAATGCACACACTACTTCACAGCCATTTTCATTGCACCAGGTAAATTATAAGTCACCTATATGTCTAACCTTCAGTTACTGAAGGCTAGGTGCAAAGTTACTGTGTGACCTCTCAAGTTGTGGGTGTGTAAAGTGCATGTGGGTGTATGTGTTTGTGATGTGCACTGATTGTGCTGTACTACAGCATGATGCATGTGTGTTATTACCCGCATGTCTGTGTTACCCTGGCCATGTGTTTTTAGTGTAGTGTATGTCTTGTGTGTCCTTCAGGGTTGGTGTGTTGTGTGTATATTGCTAGGTTTGTTGACTTACCCACCAGTAGGCCATTTCATATTGACCACCCTGGAAGTGGTTGTTGATGCTGCAGTGCCTGAATATGTAGGCGTCATGGACGCTATCAGGATACTTTACTACAATGTTTGTAAATAGCCCACAGTGGTCCACTAGGGGTTGCAAATTTATGGAATGCATATGTTTTTGGTTCCTGCATGTTTTTGTTGCTGTAGGCGGAACAAGTCGGACATGGGTGCAGTCCATTGCACCCAGCACATGCAGAAACCCAGCAATTTGGTAAAAGCCTTGTTTGGTCTCCTGTTGCATTTGCTGGGTATTGGGGAAGCAGCTGTGGCGTGGTGTCAGGGAGATGACTGCATCTAATATGTTCAGCAGGAAGAACAAGAAAGACGGATGTGACACACCAGCAACCAGTGCACCAGTTGTCTAGAATGAGCCAGTTGCCAGCATGTGCAGGACAGTTAGCAGCTTTGTGATGGGTGGTATTTTATGTGGTGTTTGCAGCCTGGCTGTGATATCTGGCTCAATGTGATGCAGCAGGTATAGCATGGACTGCCGGTTGAGGTGGTAAGTCCTGATGAGGACTTGTTCCCTGAGGCCTAAGAGGGTTGTCCTGTTCTGTAATATCCTCTCCTGCCTCTGTGTTGTCTTTGTGGGTCCTGTGGTGGTGCTTGTGATTGCTGCAGTGCTGGTTGAGGAAGCTTCTGTGGTTGCTGCCCTCTGCGACGTGTCCCAAACTGGAGCAGTAAAACATCAATATTGTCCTGTGGGTTGCCAACGTTGCTTCTTTGAATTTTCCTTAAGTAGTGTTGTGTGGACCTAATTTTAATGCCTGGTCTGACCCAGGTGTTAAAAATAGACGCAAATCAGGGTTTATGTCATTTTTTCACCCCTCTTATTAGTTGCATGTCATTTTTGCATCTGGAGTTAACTATGGTGCTGGGGGTTGGCGTAATTTTTTAGAAAGGAACGCCTACCTTGCATATCATTGTCGCAAAAGGACGCAAGGTGTTTTGGTGCATCCCAAAATGATGCTAACTCAGGTATTTTGGCGCTAGACGGGTCTAGTGCCAAAATATAAATATGGAGCACAGATTGCACTGAATTTGCACCAAATAAAATGGTGCAAAATGGCGCAAACAGAGTATAAATATGCCCCGAAACGTCTGTTTTCATGATCCCTGGTGATGAACAAAATAGATGCCCCTCAATATTAGGAAACACTGACTCTACCCACGTATGAGATATGGGTAAGTATGAGACATGGCTTCACATAAACAAATTATATATATATACTAAAAGATAATGGTGGTCATTTCAACCCTGGCGGACGGTATTAAAGCTGCGGTAATACCGCAAACAGGTCGCGGACAAAAAAAGGGAATTATGACCGTGGCGGAAACTGCCAACATAGACAGCCACTTTAACACTCCGACCGCCACGGCGGTACAGACAAGCAGCGCGGCGGTCACCACCAACAGACAGGCAGAAGACAATGTGCCACCCACAGTATCACAACCCGCCAATCCGCCACCTTTTCCGGGGTGGATTCACTGTGGATAAAAACACAGCGGAAACAGCTTTTGCAATGGGAAAGCGCTCACCTTAACACACTCCACGAGGAAGGAGGCCACCATGGAGCCCAAACTACAAATACTCCCTGTGCTTGTCTTCCTGCTCCTCTACGAACACCAGCAACGTAGGCGCCGAAAACAACGGTGAGTACTGCTCCTACGACATAGGGCAGAGGGGAGGCAAAGTCAGGGGGACACACATGCAACACCCCCACCCCCAACCCGACCCTCACCCTCTACAACACACACACCAATGCATTTCCAAACAGCACAGTAACAACCCACAACCCCTCCGGAAGAATGCAAAGACAAAAGGAAATCAGTTCAAACATTGTAATGTATCAAAATAGAGTAACCAAATATATACAGATATATATATACATCACGATTAGTACAGCAGGTATGCACGTATCAATGTCCGTGGACCACTGGGCCCAAAATGCAGGGGCGAGAGTGCTTCATCCTGTGAAGGACAGACAGAGTGGATGCAGGTCTCTACTGGTTCTGGAGGGGGACTGGTGCCCAGAGTGCTTCATCCTGTGAAGGACAGACAGAGTGGATGCAGGTCTCCACTGGTTCTGGAGGGGGAATGGTGCCCAGAGTGCATCACGTTCCCCGTGACGGTCCCAGTTCCATCACTGTCCCAGCTGCACATGGGCTAACGATGCTTGATTTGGCGATCTTTGCCCTGTTCAGCGGTCTTCACCATGGCGGTCTTTGCCCTGTTCAGCTGTGCTTTGCCATGGCGGTCTTTGCCCAGTTCAGCGGTGCTTTGCCCTGTTCAGCGGTCTTCACCATGGCGGTCTTTGCCCTGTTCAGAGGTGCTTGCCTTTGCTGTCTCTGACTTGTTCAGCGGTGCTTTGCCATGGCGGTCTTTGCCCTGTTCAGCGGTGCCGTGCCATGGCGGTCTTTGCCCTGTTCAGCGGTGCTTTGCCCTGTTCAGCGGCTTCACCATGGCGGTCTTTGCCCTGTTCAGCGGTGCTTGCCTTTGCTGTCTCTGACCTTTTCAGCGGTGCTTTGCCATGGCGGTCTTTGCCCTGTTCCGCGGTGCTTTGCCATGGCGGTCTTTGCCCTGTTCAGCGGTGCTTTGCCATGGCGGTCTTTGCCCTGTTCAGCGGTGCTTTGCCCTGTTCAGCAGTCTTCACCAAGGCGCTCTTTTCCCTGTTTAGCAGTGCTTGCCTTTGCTGTCTCTGACCTGTTCAGCGGTGCTTTGCCATGGCGGTCTTTGCCCTGTTCAGCGGTGCTTTGCCCTGTTCAGCGGTCTTCACCATGGCGGTCTTTGCCCTGTTCAGCGGTGCTTGCCTTTGCTGTCTCTGACTTGTTCAGCGGTGCTTTGCCATGGCGGTCTTTGCCCTGTTCAGCGGTGCCTTGCCATGGCGGTCTTTGCCCTGTTCAGCGGTCTTCACCATGGCGGTCTTTGCCCTGTTTAGCGGTGCTTGCCTTTGCTGTCTCTGACCTGTTCAGCGGTGCTTTGCCATGGCGGTCTTTGCCCTGTTCCGCGGTGCTTTGCCATGGCGGTCTTTGCCCTGTTCAGCGGTGCTTTGCCATGGCGGTCTTTGCCCTGTTCAGCGGTGCTTTGCCCTGTTCAGCAGTCTTCACCATGGCGGTCTTTTCCCTGTTTAGCAGTGCTTGCCTTTGCTGTCTCTGACCTGTTCAGCGGTGCTTTGCCATGGCGGTCTTTGCCCTGTTCAGCGGTGCTTTGCCCTGTTCAGCGGTCTTCACCATGACCGTCTTTGCCCTGTTCAGCGGTGCTTGCCTTTGCTGTCTCTGACCTGTGCAGCGGTGTGTGGCATGACGGTCCCTCAGTGCCCAGCGGGGCTGTGGCTGCCGGGTCACTCCCGGCCAGTGACGATACTGCTGCCCTCCAGGGCACTGACTCTGGCAGTGGTCTCCAGACCAGTGACAATACTGCTGCCCTCCAGGGCACTGACTCTGGCGGTGGTCTCCTGACCAGTGACGATACTGCTGCCATCTAGGGCACTGACTCTGGCGGTGGTCTCCGGACCAGTGACAATACTGCTGCCCTCCAGGGCACTGACTTTGGCGGTGGTCTCCGGACCAGTGACGATATTGCTGCCCTCCAGGGCACTGACTGTGGCGGTGGTCTCCGGACCAGTGACGATACTGCTGCCCTCCAGGGCACTGACTCTGGCGGGGGTCTCCGGACCAGTGACGACAGTGCTGGCGGTGGCGTCCCGGCCGGCAGGGAGGATAGCCGCCTTCTCCGCCGTGCTGCTCTTACCAGACTTTGGAGACTTCTTCTGCCCCTTCACCACCTTGGGAGGAGTCACAGCTGACTCGGCACTCCACCCGGGACCCTTGTGAGCTGTTTTGCCGGCAGGAGTCTTCACCCTCTCCCGTCGGCCACTTTCCAACTTAAGGTGCTTTACAGGGGGTGGACTGGCAGTGCTTTGGCTCCGTGTCACACTGGCTGCCCTGGTGGCCGGTGCACTCCACACACCTTTAACACGCACCACTGGTACCAGACTTTTTTTGGCTGAGGTGCTACTACGGGACCTATGAATTGGAGGGGTGGGGGTAGTGGGAAAGAGGTCAACGTTGCTGAGGAAGAGTTTCTGATGAAAACTGGGATGGGTAGATGGAGGGGGTGTGGGAGTGGAGGAATAGGAGGTGGTTGTAGGAGGTGTAACTTTAGGTGATTTGGGTGCAGGTGCAGGTACTGGAGGCTGTCATGAGGTGGATAGATGTTGGGTGTGTGGCTGACCGCGTTTGTGTACTTTGGGAGGGGGCGTCACAGACACACTGGGATTGGACACAGGGGACGTGTAAATGGTAGTGGGGATGGTGAGTGCAGGAGAGCGGGGTGTGGTGCTGGGTGTTATGGTGCGAGTCCTAGAGCCTGTAGATGTAGTGCATGCAGGTGAGAGTTTAGACAACACTGGGACGGAGGAGGGAGACGACGACGAGGGGAACACAGTGGAGGCAGTGGATGTTGCTGTGTCTGTATGTGGGTGATGCTTGTGTGAGTGCCTGTGGGATGTGTGGTGCTTATGTTTGCCTGAGCTACTTTTGTGTGTTGAGGTGTGTGCATGCTTGTCTGATGGTGTGCTTGGGATAGGCTGGGGTACAGGGGATTGGGTCTGGGTGGAGGAAGTTGGAGGGGGGAGGCTAGACACAGGGACAATGGCTGCCATCAGTGCTGATGCCAGAGATTGCAGGGTTCGATGATGGGCAGCCTGACCAGAATGAATGCCCTCCAGGAATGCATTAGTGTGTTGCAACTCCCTTTTTACACCCTGGATGGCATCTACAATGGTAGACTGCCCAACAGTGAGTGACCTGAGGAGGTCAATGGCCTCCTCACTGAGGGCAGCAGGGGTGGCAGGGGCTGAGGTGCCTGGGGCGAAGGTGATGCCCACCCTCCTGGGTGAGCAGGCACGGAGCGAAGGCTGAGGGGCTGCTGGGAGGGCAGTGCTGGTAGGGGGGGGTGGCGGCTGCACCTGTAGAAGTGGGAGGCACAGATGGTGCCACCACCACAAGGGAGCTCCCATTGGCGGACGAGTCTGTGTCGCTGTTTGCTGATCCGGTGTCCGACGTGAAGCTCCCCTCGCCCTCCGTCCCACTGGTGTATTCAGAGTCTGTGGTGTGGCCCTCCATGGCCATGTGGGATGCAGCTTCCTCGTGCTCCGGTGCCACTGTACCTCCGCCTGATGATGCTGATGCACAAAAGAACAGGGAGAGCACAAAAGGGGGGGGGGACAGAAGAAAGACAGGTTGAGTGCATGGCTTACCGCTACTGTTGGCGGACAATACAGACACAGCAGCCCCCTGCACTACGCCGTGCTCTTGACCTCTACAGATGCAATTCCTGGGATATGGCCTACATGGCTATGAGTGTCATCTGTCCACATAGATGACACAGGGGCATGTATACCTGTACTTGGCACTCTACAGAGGTGGGGTGGAGGGCCACAGGGCCATGCCTTACGAAGGGGCCTAGCCTACGTAACTCGCCCTGCCCTAGGGAAACCCACAGGCCTCCTCCCCCACCCAGACCCCTCCACTGCACCCAAAGTCCGCAGAATGAGAGTGTACTCACCCCCTTGTGTCTGCTGTAATGCCCTCAAGCGCCCATCCAACTCCAGGTAGGCCACCGCCAGGATCCGGAACATCAGGGGGGTCATGGTGTGACGGGCACCCCTCCCACGTTGGGAGGCCATCCCCAGCTGAGCCTCCGCCGTCTTCTTGCTCCAGCGGCAAATGTCCTCCCATCTTTTACGGCAGTGGGTGCCCCGTCTCTGGTGGACCCCCAGGGTCCGGACGTCCTTGGCGATGGCATGCCAAATGTCCTTCTTCTGGTGGGCGCTGACCTACATGACATGTACAGGGGAAGAAGAGAAGTCATTACCAACTGCACCGTCGAAGTGAGTGGCCCCCATCCCTACCCTTGCCATGTGGCACATGCATTCACAGTCCTTCATGGTCGCTGAACTCTGCCCCTTCCTACTGACATCCAGCCCTCTCCACCCAGCATAGCCCATACAACGTGCTCCCTGTGTACTTACCTGTTGGTCTGGAGGACCGTAGAGTAGCGTGTACTGGGGGAGGACCCTGTCGACTAGCTTCTCCAACTCCTGAGCAGTGAAGGCAGGGGCCCTTCCCTCAGACGCAGCAGCCATTGTCTCTTCCAGACCGAGGTCACAGCAGCACTTGCAGTGTAGGTCCTCTCCTGTCGAAGTGGTGAGTGGTGTGTAGTGATGGGCGTGCTGGTGATGGAGGCAGTGGATGAGGATGTAGTGCATGCAGGTTTGAGTGGAGACACCACTGGGAGGGAGGTGGATGAGCAGGAGGAGGGGGACAGAATGGAGGCAGTGGATGTTGGTGTGTCTGCATGTGGATGGTGCTTGTGTTTGCCTGAGACACTTTTATGTGGTGATTTGGGTGAATGCTGGTCTGAAGGTGTGCTTGGGATAGGCTGGGGTTGAGGGGATTGGGAATGGGTAGAGGAAGTTGGAGGGGGGAGGCTACAGACAGGGACAAGGGCTGCCATCAGTGCTGAGGCCAGAGCCTGAAATGCTCTCTGTTGGGCCGCTACACCAGAGTGAATGCCCTTCAGGTATGCATTTGTTTGTTGCAAATGTCTCTCAACACCCTGGATGGCATTCAGAATGGTTGACTGCCCAACAGTGGGGGATCTAAGGAGGTCAATAGCCTCCGCACTGAGGGCACCAGGGCTGACTGGGGCGAAGGAGATGCCCACTCTCCTGGGTGAGCGGGCACGGGAAACACGCTGAGGGGCTGTTGGGATGGCGGCGCCACATCCACCACCCAGGTAACCCTTTTACGAGCGCAAAGTCAGGATACAGAATCTGAACTTACCCCCTTGTGACTGCTTAAATGCCTTCAAGCGCCCATCCAACTCCAGATAGGCCACTGCCAGGATGCGGAACATCAGGGGGGTCATGGTGCGACGGGCACCCCTTCCTCGTTGGGAGGCGAGCCCCAGCTGGGCCTCCACCCTCTTCTTTGCCCAGTGGCGCAGGTCCTCCCACCGTTTGCGGCAGTGGATGCTCCGCCTGTCAAAGACCACCAGGGTCTTCACATCCCTGGCGATGGCACACCAAATACCCTTTTTCTGGTGGGTGCTGACCTGCATGGAAAAGACAGCAGAAAAGGGAATTAGTCAACCGTCCGGACCGTCACACTCATGGCCCACCATATCCCTCATATCCCCTGACGCACATACATTGACCACCATACATGCAGCACTCTGGCCAGGACGCCTCAGCCCCCCCTACATGTGGCTTACACAAACAGCAATCCATACATTCATGGCCTACGCATCATGCTCACAGTGTACTTACCTGTTTGTCTGGAGGACCGTAGAGTAACGTGTACTGGGGTAGGACCCCATCTACCAGTTTCTCCAACTCCTCTGCAGTGAGGGCAGGGTCCCTTTCCCCAGTTACATGAGCCATTGTCGCTTCCAGACACAGGTCACAGCAGCACTTGCAGTGTAGGTCCTCTCCTGTTGAAGGTCAGGTAGCAAGTGAGTGATCAGATAGAAAATGGCGGTCACGTCCACGGCGGTGCGTACAGTCACTGCCGGCGTACATCGCCATTGGCTCTTGGAGCCCATAGGGCCCAATGATAACCAATTCAAAGTTGTGCGGCGGTCTTCGACCCCCTACCGCAAAGGCGCTCAATGCCAGCGGAATTACTTGTATCTCCTCACAGGTCAGGCAGCCGCCATTTCAGGGGGACACGTGGCATGGCACCTAACTGCATCACAGCAGACATTGGCACAACAACTGATTTTCAGATTCACATACTAGTTCTGTAAAGGAAAATTTTGCATCATTATTGCGATAGATGTGTGACTATGACCCTCTGCTCACCGTTTTCTTCCATAGGCTTCAACCGCTGAGGCTGAATATGAGATGGCGACATCCTCACAGTAGATGTCTGGGTATGTGGTTGTCCCTAAGGGTTAGTGTGTGTCTAACAGTTGTCCCTCGATATTTTCAGGTGACTCTGGTTATCCCAACCTCTCATGGCTACTGACCCCAGTGAGGAATGCGAGGATAAGGGCAGAGGAACGTTACAATGAGGCACATGGGCAAACAAGGCTGCTCATTGAAAGAAACTTCGGCCTTCTGAAGGCCAGGTTCCGGTACCTCCATCTGACAAGTGGAAACCTGTACTACTCACCCAAGAAGGTGTGCCAGATCATCGTTGCATGTTGATTGTTGCACAACCTGGCCTTGAGATGCCAGGTGGCTTTTCTGCAGGGGGATGAGTCTGGAGATGGTCTTGTGACAGCAGTGGGGCCTGTGGACAGTGAGGAAGAGGAGGCAGAGGAAGATGATGTGGACAACAGAAGTAATATAATTCAGCAGTACTTCCAGTGACACACAGGTAAGACACTGTAACTTCACTTAACTTTTCATTTTTCAGTTGGACATTGTACATGGCACCCTGATTTCCCTCTGTCTATGGCCACTTACTGTACCCTTTGACATCTCTATTTTCAGATCTCTCTGGCCCACTCTGGCTCCTGGTGTATTTACTGCTGCCCACTAAAGGCCATTCCAATGTACATTTTACTTTACATATGACTTACTATGCTTTGAGGATGTTGTACTAATATATATTTGAATCATTTGACAGACTCCAGATTTGTATTTGTTCCAGGGGTGTTTATTTAAGTGCTCATAAGTAGAGGGGGATGTGCAGTGGGCTGGGGTGATGTTGGAGGAATGTCCAGGATAGAGTCCAGTCTCTTGGTGCATTGTCCAAGGGGGCATAAGAAGTGGAGCAATGACAGTTCAAGGTGGACAAGGTGACAGAGTGGGACAGAAGGGTGACAATCAGGAGAGTCTTATTTCCTGGCAGGGGTCTTGGCAATGTTCTCTGGCTTCTGCCTGGATCGCAGGGACCGTTTGCGGGGTAGTTCTCCTTCACTGGGGGGTGGGGTGCTGGTGGGCTCTTGTTCCAGTGGCGGGACCTCCTTCCACAAGCGCCAGCGGAGGTGGAGGGCTGTTCTTCAGTATGGCTAGTGTCAGGGGCCCGTTGGTGTGCCACTACCTCCCTCATGGTGTTGGCCATGTCACCTAGCACCCCTGCAATGGTGACAAGGATGGTGCAGATGAGTCTGAGGTCCTCCCTGATCCCCAGGTACTGTCCCTCCTGCAGCTGCTGGGTCTCCTGAAACTTGGCCAGTATCTGACCCATCGTCTCCTGGGAATGATGGTATGCTCCCAGGATGTTTGTGAGTGTCTCGTGGAGAGTGGGTTTCCATTCAGCCTGTCCTCCCTCTGTCGCACAGCAGTTCTCCCAGCTTCTATGTTGTCCTGTGACTCTGTCCCCTGAACCGTGTGCCCACTGCCACTGATCACACATCCCTGATTGTCCTGTGTTCGTGGGGTTGCCTGGGGTCCCTGTAGTGGTGGACACACTGCTGATTGACGTGTCCTTGGGACAGTGGCATGAGCCCGCTGGGTGGGTGCTGCGCTGGTGTTTCCTGAGGGAGGAGGCTCTTTGGTGCTGTGGGACTGTGGCAGGGTAACCGACTGTCCGGAGGTCCCTGATGGGCCAGGTTGGTCATCCAGATCCAGGTGTGCAGAGCTGCTGTCATCACTGTGGGCCTCTTCTGGGGGGGCTGACGGGATGCTACTGGCACCTCCTCTCCGGTGACGTTGAGTAGGGGTCCTCTGGGGATGCAAATGCGGTAGTATTGTATCTGCGTGTGTCATCTTGTGCATGGGTGTGCTTCCCTATATGATAGTGATTTCCCTGTCAGCTTTGCCTTGTGTGCCTGGTGATTTTGTGGGCTGGGATATTCTCTCTACTGGGCATGCTGTGGAGATCGGTGTCCATTCAGGTCTGTGATGGGGGTCCATGCATTGTTGTTGCATGCATGGCTTGGTATTTAGATGGGTGGGTTGTGATAGTGGTGTGTATGTGAGGTGGTGGAGTGATGGGGTGAGGGTAGGGGTAGGAGTTTGTGATGGCATGCAGGTAGGGATAAAGTAGTAAAGGTTTGACTTACCCGAGTCCAGTCCTCCTGCTACTCCTGTGAGGCCCTCAGGATGCATGATTGCCAAGACTTGCTCCTCCCATGTTGTTAGTTGTGGGGGAGGAGGTGGGGGTCCACCACCAGTCCTCTGTACGGCTACCTGGTGTCTTGCAACCATGGAATGTACCTTCCCCATAGGTCGTTTCACCTCTTCCTGATGTCATCTCTTGTTCTTGGGTGCTGTCCCACGGCATTGACCCTGTCCACGATTTTCCGCCATAGCTCCATCTTCCTACCAATGGACGTCTTCTGCACCTGTGATCTGAATAGCTGTGGCTCTACCTGGATGATTTCCTCCACCATGACCCTTAGCTCCTCCTCCGAGAACCTGGGGTGTCTTTTGGGGTGAGGATGTGTGGGGTGATGTGAGGTGCGTGGATGGTGTATGTGTGATGATGTTTTGTGCCTCTGATTGTGTGGGTGCTCCTGGCTTGTCTCTCTGTTTGCTATTTTATTTTCTCTGTAAGGGGTTTTGTGTAATGTGGGTGTGTGTTTTATATTGGATTCGGTGTGGGCATGGCATGTGTATGTGTGTCAGGTGTGTGTGGTTTGAATCTTCCAATGTGGTGTAGTTTTGTAAGTATGTGTTACCCAGTGGGCAGCCGTTCGAGGCTGCAGGAGAAGGGCTGGGGCCTCAACCCACCACTGGCAGCACCGGCACCTGCACCAAGGCCAGCACCGCCACTTGCACCACTGCTAACACCGCCACAGGCACCGCCGCAAGCACCGCCACCTGCACCGCTGACAGTAGCACCACTACCAGCCGTCCGAGGCTGCAGGAGGAGGGCTGGAGCCTCCCACCACCACTGGTAGCACCCCCACCTGCAGCGGCACTACCACCAGTTTGCAGCCTTAGCTGCCTCAGGATGGAGTCTGGCCCTGTCTCCATGGACTATCATGCAACATGGTCCCTGCAAATCTCGTGCCACAGACACCCAGGTGAACTGCTGCACCCCAAGTGTTGCATCACTGGGCACAAGGTCCCCTCCAGACCCAGTGGAGATATGCATCCACTCACCGAATCCTTGGCAGCATGAAGCAGACTGGGCACAAAGCCCCCTCCAGAACCAGTGGAAAACTGTCACTTACTTGAGAGACTGTGGCTTTGCACTCCCCAGGACCAAGCAGTGGGCAAACCATCCACCAGAGAAACTGTGGCTTTGCACTCTCCGAGACCAAGCAGTGGGCAAACCACCCACTTAAGTCTGTGGCTTTATACTCCCCAGGACCAAGCAGTGGGCATGGAGCCCCCTCGAAGAGCAGTGGCGTTATTCCATATTCCGGCTGAGGTGCCCCTCTTCCCCATCGCTCTGAGGTGCCTGTGTGTTTTCGACCTGATGCCCTGCAGTGTTCTCTCCGTGTTGAGGTAGGAGTCAAGTGTGGGCTTGGCCCATGATTTTTGGCCCAGTGGACCACAGACATTTTGAATGGACAATGTACTGCCTTATGTACATATTGTATATTTTTGTAAATACCGTTTTTCTATTTATTTATTATGTATATCTGCATATTTCTGAAATGTCACTGATTTAATCTTATTTAATTCCTTTTGTCCTTGCGTTCTTCTAGGGGGTTACGGGGTGTTAATGTACTGTTGATGCATGTGTTTGTGTGTACAGTGTTGTGGGTGAGGGTGGGGGTGTTGTGTGTTGCGAGTGTGTGTTACTCTTTTTTGCCTCCCCCTCTCCCCTGTGTACTAGGTGCAGTACTCACCGTGGTCATCGCCACTGCCTTTCGTATTCCTTGTAGATGAGGAGGTAGACCAGCATGAGCAGGACCTGCAGCTCAGGCTCCATGGCGTCCTGGTTCTTCGTTTGTATCGAGCAGTGAGTAGTTTCCCTTCCAAAGTCCTGTTTCTGCCGTGCATTTGATGGCGTTCGTCCACCCCGGAAAATCTGGCAGATAGGCGGGTTGTGATGGGGTGGGTGGTACATTGTCTTCCGCCTGCCTGTTCACGGTTACCGCCACAGTGTTTGTTGCTACCGCCGTGGCGGTGAGAGTGTTAAAGTGGCTGGCTCTGCTGGCGGTTTCCGTCGTGGTCGTTAGGGTGAGTGGATGCATCTCTCCACTGGTTCTGGAGGGGCCTTTGTGCCCAGTGTGCTTCATCCTGCCAAGGAAAGGGTGAGTGGATGCATCTTTCCCCTGGTTCTGGAGGGGGTTGTGTGCCCAATAAAGCTGCTCCTTGGGTGTGGCAGTTCATATTCCCTCACCTGGGTGTCTGAGGCATGAGATGTGCAGGGACCAGGAAGCATGATACTCCACGGAGGCAGAGCCAGACTCCATCCTGCGGCGACTTAGGCTGCAAACTGCTGGTAGTGCCAGTGCTGGTGGGGTTGTCTAAAGTGGTGGGTGCAGGGTCTAGGATGTCTCCTGCAGCCTCGGATGGCTGCCCAGTGGGGATGCTGCTGATATCCGATGTAGTGGCACCAGCTGGGCATGTGGCGGTACATATGACGGTACAGGTGGCGGTGCCTGCGGCGGTGTCTGCAGCGGAGTCTGCGGCGGATATGATACCGGTGCTGCCCGTGGTGCAGGTGCTGGTAGTAGTGGAGGGAGACAACAGTCTCCAGCAGCCTCCGATGGCTGCCCACTGGGGATGATGCTGGTGACTGTCATTGTGGCAGTGGCGGTGCAGGGGACCGTGCAGATGGTGGTGCACATGGCGGTGCAGGTGGCGGTTGTTGCAGCGGTGCTTACCATGGTACAGGTTGCTGGCCTGTCAGGACAAATAGTGGTCACCAGTCCCTCGCCTGGAAGCTCCGAGCACTGAAGTGCCTTACCTTTACTTTTTTTCCCCTTCCCCACCTTGGTGGATGCTGCTGGGACCTTGGCACTGTCCTCTTGTTTTTTCGATGAGGCCTTGCTGGGTGGGTCGTGCGTCTTGTCTGTGCTGCATGCTGGCCCCTTCTTAACCTTGGCAGGTGGCGGAATTGGTTGGTCTCTTGCATTGGTAGGTGGCACACTGCCAGCCCTGACGGGTGACCCCTTCGATCCTCTCAGACTTGCAGGGACCACAGCGGACGCCGAGTTGGTGGCTGAGGTGATGGCCTGTGATCTAGACATCCTGTCCCTGGGGGAAGGATGGGGGGGAGGCGTAGGGAAGAGGTCAATGTTAGCCAGGAAAAGTTTTTTTGACACACTAGGATGGGAAGATGGGGGGGTGTGGGAGTGGAGGAAGAGGTTAACGTCTGCTGAGTTTGGGTGAAGGTGCATGGGCTGGAAGCTGTTGTGAGGTGGATGGCTGTTGAGTAGGTGTGTGTCTGCGTTTGTGGGGGTGGTGATTGCTCGTGAGGGGTGTGGTGTGATGGGCGTGCTGGTGATGGAGGTAGTGGGTGAAGATATAGTGCATGCAGGTGTGAGAGGAGATGCTACTGGGAGGGAAGTAGACGAAGAGGAGGAGGGGGACACAGTGGAGGAAGTGGATGTTGTTATGTGTGCATGAGTATGGTGCTTGTGCGAGTGCCTGTGTGATGATGTGTGGTGCTTATGTTTTCCTGAGCCACTTTTGTGTGTTGATGTGTATGCATGATGGTTTAAAGGTGTGCTTGGGATAGGGTGAGGTAGAGGGTATTGGGTCTGGGTAGTGGAAGTTGGAAGGGGCAGCAGGGCTTACTGGGGCAGGGCCAGAGGTGTGTGTGGGGCAAAGGAGATGCCCACCCTCCTGGGTGAGTGGGCACAGGAAACACGCTGAGGGGCTGCTGGAAGTGCGGTGCTGGTAGTGGGGGTAGCGGCTGTACCTGTTATTGGGGTGGGCACTGAGGTGTCCGCCACCGCCAGGTAGCTTTCATCAGAGGAGGAATTGCTGTCACTGGTATCCTCTCCTGTCCCCGTCATGGAGCTCCCCTCGCCCTCCGTCCCACTGGTGCCTTCACCCTCAGTGGATTCGCCCTCAAGGGCCATGTGGGATGCAGCTCCCTCCGTCGCCGTTGCCTCTGCTCCTCCGCCAGATGATGTTAATGCACACAAGGACAGGGTGACAAAACAAAAAGGGGGGGAGAGATAGAGGATACACTTGGTCAATGCCAGCAACACCACTACCGTTGGCGTACACAACACTCACTTAGCTGCCCTATGCACTAGGCCATGCCCAACCAGTCACTAAGGTAGTCACCAGCCCCTGGGGTACAATGCCTAACGCCAGCATCTGCAGACCTGATACCCACAGGGCCCTGCCCAGTAGTAGCTGGCCACTTGTACCATTGGTGTAGGAGTGCTTCAGAGCCTGCATACAAGGCACCCCCCCTGCCGTGATCGCCCTGGCCTAGGTGCACCCACAGCCCACATCCCCCACCCAGCTAGTTCCTAAAGCCTGCAAAGTCAGCTTTCTGAATCTGTACTCACTCCCTTGTGGCTGCTGTTATGCCCTCAAGTGCCCATACAACTCTGGATAGGCCACCGCCAGGATGCAGAACATCAGGGGGGGTCATGGTACGACGGGCACCCTTTCCACGTTGGGAGGCCAGCCCCAGCTGGGCCTCCGCCTTCTTCTTGGTCCAGCGGTGCAGGTCCTCCCATCTCTTGCGGCAGTGGGTGCTCCGTCTGTGACAGACCAGCAGGGTCCACACCTCCTTGGTGATGGTACGCCAAATACCCTTTTTAAAGTGTGCGCTGACCTAGAGGGAAAAGACAGCAGAAAATGTAATTACAGACCGTCATACTCATTGCCCACCAGTTCCTACCCATGGCCTGACGCACATACACTGACCACCTCTCATGCAGCATTCAGCCCAGGATGCCTCAGCACCCCCCCAACATGTGGCTTACATCCACACCACTCCGAAGAGGCATTGCCCACACATCATGCTCACAGTCTACTCACCTGTTTGTCTGGGGTACCGTAGAGTAACGTGTACTGGAGGAGGACCCCATCCACTAGTTTCTCCAACTCCTCTGCAGTGAAGGCAGGGGCCATTTCCCCAGACACTCTAGCCATTGTCGCTTCCAGACTCAGGTCACAGCAGCACTTGCAGTGTAGGTCCTCTCCTGTTGAAGGTCAGGTAGCAAGTGAGTGAATAGCTAGAATATGGCGGTGACGTCCGCAGCGGTGCGTATCGTCACCACCGGCGTACATGGCCATTGGCTCCTGGGATCCATAGGGCCCAATGATAACCAATGCGGAGTTGCGCTGCGGTCATCTACCACCTACCGCGATGCAGTACAACGCCAGCACAGTTCCCTCATTTCCCCTTGTCCCTCCTCACAGGTCAGGCAGCTGCCATTTCAGGGGGGCACATGGCATGGCACCTGGCTACGTCACAGCACAAATTGGCACATCTACTGACTCTCGAATTCACACACTGCTTCTGTGACATTAATTAAAAAATAGTTGCGCCATCTATGTGGAAAATGACCTTCTGCTCACCGTTCTCCTCCATAGGCTACAACCGCTGAGGCAGATGATGAGATGGCGGCATCCTCCGGTGTACAGACCCCTAGTGGACCTGTCGACAATGGAGGACAGACACATTATCATCACATACAGACTTGATCGTGCCGCAATCCAAGAACTGTGTGCCCAATTGGAGCCAGACCTGATGTCAGCTATCCGGCAGCCCACAGGAATACCCCCTCTAGTGCAGGTCCTGTCAGTGCTCCATTTCCTGGTAAGTGGTTCCTTTCAAACAACAGTGACCATGGCATCAGGGATGTCTCAGCCAATGTTCTCCAACGTGTTGACCAGAGTGTTGTCTACCCTGCTGAAACACATGCGCAGCTACATCGTGTTCCCCCAGGTGGAGGATTTGGCCACAGTGAAAGCTGACTTCTATGCCTTGGGACATATCCCCAACATCATTGGTGCCATTGATGGTACACATGTGGCATTTTTCCCCCGTTCCGCAAAAATGAACAGGTCTACAGGAATAGAAAAAGCCATCATTCGATGAATGTGCAAATGGTGTGTTTGGCAGACCAGTACATCTCCCATGTGAATGCCAAATCTCCTGGCTCAGTGCATGACGGTTATGTCTTGAGCAATAGCAGCATCCCTTATGTGATGGAGCAACTCCAGAGGCACCGGGTGTGGCTATTAGGTGAGGCCAAGGTCCCCACACAGTATACCTTGGAGTCTGAGCATGGGGTTGTCCCTAAGGGTTAGTGTGTGTCTAACAGTTGTCCCTCGATATTTACAGGTGACTCTGGTAACCCCAGCCTCTCATGGCTCCTGTCCCGAGTGAGGAATCCCAGTACAAGGGCAGAGGAATGTTACAATGAGGCACATGGGCGTACAAGGGGAATTATTGAAAGGACCTTCGGCCTCCTGAAGGCCAGGTTTTGGTGCCTCCATCTGACAGGTGGATCCCTGTACAACTCACCCAAGAAGGTGTGCCAGATCATCGTGGCATGCTGTATGTTGCACAACCTGGCCTTTAGACACCAGGTGCCTTTTCTGCCGGAGGATGAGCCTGGTGATGGTCTTGTGGAAGCGGTGGAGCCTATGGGCAGTGAGGAAGAGGAGGCAGATGAAGAAGATGTGGACAACAGAACAAACATTATACAGCAGTGCTTCCAGTGACACACAGGTAAGAGACTGTAACTCAACTTCACATTTCAGTATACTTTTGGACATTGTACATGGCAGCGTCTTACCCTCTGTCTATGGACACTGACTGTTCAACTTTGGATTCCCTTTTTCAGCTCTGTGTACCCCATTATGGCTCCTGCTATATGTACTGCTGCCCACCAACTCTCATCCTGTGGTATAATTCAATGAACATGGACGTTACAATGCTGTGAGAATGTTGTAAGAATACATCTTTTCAATCATTACACTGACTCCAGTATGGTGTATATTTCAAGGGTGTTTATTTTTTTTTGCTAAATAGTATGGGGGTAATTGCAAGGGCATGGGGTGATGGCGGAGGAAGGTCCAGGGTAGAGTCCAGTCTCTTAGTATCACAGGTGCATTGTCCAAGGGGGCATAGGAAGTGGAGCAATGGCAGTTCAAGGTGGACAGGGTGACAGAGTGGGACAGAAGGGTGACAATCAGGAGAGTCCTATTTCCTGGCGGGGTCTTGGCAATGTTCTCTATCTTCTGCCTGGATCGCAGGGACCATTTGCGGGGTGGTTCTCCTTCTGCAGGGGGTGGGGTGCTGGTGGCTTGTTGGTCCTGTGGCAGGGCCTCCTGTCCACTAGCACCGGCAGAGGTGGGCGGCTGTTCCTCGTTTTGGCTAGTGTCAGGGACCCGTTGTTGTGCCACTGCCTCCCTCATGGTCTTTCCCATGTCAGCCGGCACCCCTGCTATGGTGACCAGGATGGTGTAGATTGTGTGAGGTCCTCCCTGATCCCCAGGTACTGTCCCTCCTGCAGCCGCTGGGTCTCCTGTAACTTGGCCAGTACCTTGCCCAGGTCTCCTGGGAATGGTGATATGCTCCCATGATGTTTGAGAGTGCCTCGTGGAGGGTCAATTCCCTGGACCTGTCCTCCCCCTGTCGCACAGCAGTCCTCCCAGCTTCCCTGTTGTCCAGTGCCTCTGTCCCCTGAACCGTGTGCCCACTGCCACTGACCCCAGGTCCCTGATCGTCCTGTGTTTGTGGGGTTGCCTGGGGTCCCTGTAGTGGTGGACATACTGCTGATTGACGTGTCCTGGGAACAGAGGTATGGGCCCGCTGGGTGGGTGCTATGGTGGTGTTTCCTGAGGGAGGAGGCTCTGTGGTGGGTTGGGACTGTGGCAGGGTAACCGACTGTCCAGAGGTCCCTGATGGGTCAGGTTGGTCATCCTGATCCAGGCGTGCAGAGCTGCTGTCATCCCTGTGGGCCTCTTCTGGGGGGGGGGCTGTATGTCGGTGGCACCTCCTCCCCGGTGACATTAGGCAGGGGACCTGTTGGGATGCAAATGCATTGTTAATGTATCTGTGTGTGCCATCTTGTGCAATGAGTGTGTTTCCCTGTATAATTGTGCTTTCCCTGTCGCCTTAGCCTTGTGTGAGTGGTGATTATGTGGGCTGGGTGAGTCTCTCTATTGGGCATGCTGTGGTGATGTGTCCATGCAGGTCTGTGATGGATGTCCATGCATTGGTGTTGCATGCAGGGCTTGATATTGGGATGGGTGGGTTGTGATAGTGGAATATATGTGAGTTGGTGGAGTGATGGGAGTGAGGGAAAGGGCGGGTGTATGTGATGGCATGCAGGGAGGGTGGGAGGGATAAAGTAGTTAAGATTTGACTTACCAGAAACCAGTCCTCCTGCTACTCATGCGAGGCCCTCAGGATGCATGATTGCCATGACTTGGTCCTCCCATGTTGTTAGTTATGGAGGAGGAGGTGGGGGTCCACCGCCAGTCCTCTGTACAGCAGTCTGGTGTCCTGAAACCATGGAACGCACCTTCCCCCATAGGTCATTCCACCTCTTCCTGATGTCACCCCTTGTTCTTGGGTGCTGTCCCATGGTGTTGACCCTGTCCACGATTCTCCGCCATAGCTCCATCTTCCTTGCAATGGATGTCTGCTGCACCTGTGATCCGAATAGATGTGGCTCTACCCGGATGATTTCCTCCACCATGATCCTTAGCTCCTCCTCAGAAAACCTGGAGTGTCTTTGGGGTGCCATGGATGTGATGTGAGTGATATGTGTGAGGATGTGTGAGGTGATGTGTGGGGTGATGTGTTGGGGTGTATACTGTGATGTGCGTGGATGGTGTATGGGTGATGGTGTTCTGTGCCTCTGATTGAGTGTGTGCTCTTTGCTCGCCTCTATGTGCTTGGTCTCTTTATTTTCGTTGTAGGGGGTTATGGGTAATATGGGTTTGTGTTTTATAGTGGTATGAGTGTGAGGTTGTGGTGTGTGTACATGTTCCAGGTGTCTGTAGTTTCAATTGTCCAATGTGGTGTGGTTATGTATATGTGTGTGTATTTTGAGCGTAGCGGTGTGTACCGACAATCGTTTACCGCAGTTGAAAGACCGCCGCATTGATTCGTGGTTTGTGATACTGTGGGGGTATTCCTGTTTGCGTGACGGTATGGGTTTTGCTACCGCCAGTCTATCACTGACCTTTGGTGTGGCGGACTTGTGTGGGTGTCTGTATTGTGGCGGTATTCTCTGTGTGGGTCATAACACCCGTGGCGGATTACCACTGCGGTCACGGTATCTTGGCAGCTGTCAGCACGGTGGTGATCGGCATTTACCACCGGGGTTGTAATGAGGGCCTAAATGTGTGCAGCACCATACATAAGACTAAAAAGAGAATCCTTAAACATAGGAGGACAATTAAACACGAGAATTGACAGTACGCCATAACTAGACATTTTGTGGAAAGTCATGACTATTGCAAAACTTTTGAGATGTGTAGTGATTGATACTATAAAGGGTGACATTAGAGGAGGGGCAAAAAACATAAAACTCTGTATCCTTGAATCTAGAAATATTATTGACTTTGACGTTGTTAGAAATGGGGTTTCTGATTGGCTTGAGTATGCACCTAGCCAGGCAGAACCCACCCACTCTAGTCAGGGTGAGGGAGTTACACACCCAAGATAACCCCTACTCACCCCCTTCATAGCTTCACACAAGCAGTCAGGCCCATCCCAGAGGCAATGTGTAAAGTGATTGCACAACACACACAACACACATGACGCACTACACACCACAAAGGAAACACAACACCAATTTATTAAAAAATAAACTGTATGTTACGCAAGATCATTAGCCCAAACACAACATGTCAGTAAATATCCTGCTACACAAGCAGTTGTCAGAACATTACAGTTACTAGTACTCTGCAAAAGCCAGCAGTAGTCACATAAAACACAGAGGTTACTGGTTATCCAGCAATACAAGCAGTAGTCAGTTTGTCATTATTACCATAAATGCACAGGTCACAGTACACATACCATCATAAACGCCTAGGCATCATTATGAATGCACACGGTGGAAACATTCCATAATAGGCACATGTCATAATAAACATACCACCCAACACACCATCACCTATATTATACAAGGGGCGGTAACTCCAGCCCCACAAGAAAAATGCTGGGGCTCATGCACTCCTATTACCAGCAATTCTGTAAATGCGGTGATGCTTGCCTCAAGCTGACAGGATTGGGGCCCTCTGATGAGGTTTCCTCCCCATCCTGTCAGCCTGTCCATGGAAAAAGCCCCCCCCACTACAGAAATCATAGGGAGACCTCATTGGGGCCTTGGTGCAAAATGGGGAAGTGCTGGAGTGGCTGCACTCGTCCTCCTGGGAGTGCTCCTACTTGTTGTTGCTCACTTCAGGGCATGTTGCAGAGGGCTCAAAGTTCTCCAGACTGCTGGATAGAGGGACCAGCCATGCCTTGCCAAACAGGCGGGAGTGCATGACCACAAAGACCAACGACTCTGCACCTGGAGCGGGCCTCACACTCAGGGCCCGCAGGGAGAGGCATCTGCCTGGAGTAGGCTCCCCTGTCCACCACACTATTAACAAGGGGAAACCCCCCTGTACTTATAGTCAGTTTTGGACAAATTTTCAGAAAAAGGGAGTGAAAAGGTTGAAACCATTTCCAACTGGTTCTATGAGTGTCCCCTATTTCTTCCAAGACAGGCTCCAGACATCAGTTGTGGGTAAGCAAGCCATTTGTGTGAGGTCAGGGCACAGTCTCTATAAATGCAGGCATTCCCTGCCTCTCCTTCGCCCAGGAAGACCATTCAATATGCAGACACACCTCTATGACACCTCCACCCACCCTGTGTATGGGCTGTCTGAGCCCAGCTGTCACTGTGCCCCAGACATGGACTGGAGTCAAGCTGCAAAACACCAGAGTCATAAGCACAGAGAAATGCACACTTTCTAGAAGTGGCATTTCTATAATGGTAATAAAAATACACTTACACCAGTAAGCAGCATTTCTCACTACCATTATAACCATACCAAAAATGCCTACGCTACCCCTCATAGATCAGACAATATGCCCTAGACATAAGGCATTACACTTTCAATGCAATCGTATGAGCAAGGCAGCAATCACAGCAGTGAGAAGCCAAATAAGCTGTTTGTCATTACCAGGATAGATCACAAAACCATGCACGTGTCCTGCCTCTACATGGACCCTATAGGACTAGCTAGGGCCTACCTTAGGGGTGACTTACATGTAGTAACAGAGGAGTTCCAGGCCTGGCAAGTAAATTTAGATGCCAAGTCCCTGTGGCAGTAAACTGCGCACACAGGACCTGCGCTAGTAGGCCTGAGACAGGTTTGAAAGGCTACTTCTGTGGGTGGAACAAGCAGAGCTTCAGGCCCATTAGTAGCATTTAATTTACAGGCCCTGGGTATAGAGATACCACTGCACAAGGGACTGACAGGTAATTTAAATGTACCAGTTAGATATAAGTCAATCATACCAATTTTAGAAGGGAGAGCACCTACACTTTAGCACTGATAAGCAGTGATAACATGCTCAGAGTCCTAGAGCCAACAACAAGTGTTCAGAAAAAAATAGGAGAAGGAAGGCAAACATTTTGTGGATGACCCTCCAAAAAGGGCCAGGTCCAACAGACATCCTTACCCCTAGAAGTCTCAATTCCAATGAAGAATTATCAGTCCATCTAGGTTAATTTAAGTTGTAGTCCTCACCGTTTTCCTTACATCCTTGTATAGTTTCCTAGTGCTTCAACTGATTTTGTGAATATTGTTTTTTTTCTTTTAGAGGATGAAGTTCTAATTTTATCTTATGTTTTTATTTTTACCCAGACATCATCCCTTCTAGAACTGCCAGGAAATATAGTTGCACATCTACAATGAGATAGTTCATCATCAGTTGGGTACAGCCCAAATGGGATTTCAGATCTCCTTCATAAATATGGTTATGTCATCATCACTTTATTCTGTATTTATATGGTCCCCACTGAATATATCAATTGGTTTCCCACATGGGCAGTATTGTGATTTTGTTATGCATGTTTTTGTTATACAGCTCCATTGTGGTGAATCCATATTGGATTTTATTGGGAAGCAGGAGATTAGCTTAGCCCATTGGCTTGCAGGTCTGTGCCCTCTTCACCTAGTGACTTTTAACCTGCTTAGCATGTATTGCTTTACTTCATCTTTTTTTAAAGATGGCTGCCAATGTTTATAGTTATATAAGTGTGTTTAGTTAAGTTATCAGTGCCACTCTGTGAAGGCGTCAGTATCAGTGTCAAAATCAAGTGATTACGTAGGTATTCACATCATGTACCTTTCACACTTACATGTGACAGGAGCATCATGATTGTTTACATAATTTCAGCTCCTTATCAATTGTTTACGAACATACCTGCATCAGCGATCCTACAAGAGCTGTATAAATACATCTCACACAGACAAGATTACCCGAGGGATTCCTATCAGATTCCATCTATGCCATCTATGCTGCACACCACGTTGCTGCAGAAACTAGCCTTTATGTCCCCACATAATCTGACCTAGAAACCTCATTCCAAGGTAACAAGGGTTGGGGGGTGGTTCTCATAGACATGGCACTGGAAGATTAGGTTTATCACACCTAGCTCATTAGGTTAGGGATTAGGGGCCAGATGTAGCAAACATTTGCGAGTCGCAAATGGCCCGAATCGCAATTTGCGACCCCGCAAAATGGGAAATGGGATGCAAAAATCCCATTTCCGACTTGCAAAATGCGACACGAGCCATTACCGACTCGCAAAAATAGCGACCCCATTTTGCAACCCACAAATAGGAAGTCGCAATTTGCGAGTCGCAAACCAAATGCAATAGCCACTCGCAAATTGCGACTAGTCGCAAAAAGCCCATTTTGCATTTCCAAATTACCACTAACTCAGAGCAGGTGGTAACCAGAACCAAAGTATAAAAGGAGACCCAGAAGGCATCTGGGTGACTCAAGATGGCGGAGATATATGTGATAGGAATGAGGAAGAGAGCCCACGCCGCACAGCAGAGGAGGAGGAGGAGCCAGAGACAGGAGAAGATATACAGAACCAGGCAGACACTTTTCCAACAAACTGAGGAGGAGATTTATGATAAATATAGACTCAGCAGTGCAGCAATACTAGATTTAATAGATTTACTCAATCCGCAGCTACAACGCAAGACTGTGCGCGGCTGCGCCATCCCTACGCATGTGCAAGTGCTATGCTCACTGCACCTCTTGGCCTCGGGTAGCTATCAGGGGGTCATTGCTGTGGCAGGTGGGGTATCCCAAAGTTCACTCTCACGGTTCTTTAGGGCATTCCTAGATGCCTTACTCACACACATGTCCAGATACATATACCTACCCAGGAATGAGGCAGAAATCAACAGCACCAAGTTGGAATTCTACAGGATTGCCAACTTCCCCCATGTCATAGGGTGTGTGGACGGGACACATATACAAATATGCCCTCCTGCAAACATGGAATATCTGTTCCGCAATAGGAAGTGTACCCACTCACTGAGCATCCAGGTGGTATGTGATGCCCATTATGTTATCACTGACATGGTTGCCAAATTTCCAGGGAGTACACATGACTCCTACATTTTCAGGCATAGTGGGATACACCAACGCCTAGAACGTGGGGAGTTTGGAGACGGATACCTCCTAGGTATAGCTGAATACACCTTGTAGACATACACACAGGTCACTGTGGAAACCATCTATGCCCAGCTAACATTGTATATGTTGTGCCAAACAGGTGACAGTGCATATGCACTACGACCATGGATACTTACCCCGTACTTAACACCCAGCAATGAGACAGAGAGGCGATACAACATTGCACATAGGAGGACCAGAAATATCATAGAAAGGACCTTTGGACTGCTGAAGGCAAGATTCAGATGCCTCCACAAAAGTGGAGGTGCCCTCCAGTATACCCCAATAACAGCTTTCAAGATCGTTGCTGCATGCGCCATCCTGCACAACATTGCCACCAGACATGGGCTACCTCTCACCCCAGAAGACCCAGATTCGGATGATGAAGAGCAAGAGCTACCACATCGCCATCATGGGGATAGAAGCATTGCAAACCAAGGCAGACTGAGACGGGACCACATTGCAAACCACTACTTTGGAAGGTACGTGCTAACTGTCACCACACTCACTAATGTCACACACAAAGACTCCAGGTGTGAATTGGAACTAACAAGTGATTTAGGGCCATATTTATACTTTTTGACGCAAAACTGCGCCAACGCCTTTTTGCGACAAAAAAAATTGCGCCGTCTAACGCCATTTTGAAGCGCCGTGCGGGCGTCAAATTTATACTTTGAGGTACGGCGGCGCAACCAACAGGTGGGAGTCATTATTTCGTGACGCACACAGCGGCGTCAAGTCGTAAAGGTAACCAACGTAAAGGCGACGCACATCACTGTGGGTCGATTTACGACAGCGCAATCCGGAAACAGCAGTTTTTTTTCACGCTATTGCGTTACATTTTTGCGCGAAAACTGCCCTTTCAGCAGAGGAGAGCCAAAATGGATCCCAGATGCCACAACAGACCCCAGGAGGATGAGAGCAGACCAGGAACCAGCCAGGAGGATCCATACAGGAACCAGGAATTTTTTTAAAAAAAAAAGAAAGTGTCGCTTCAGTGAAGAGGAGCAGGAAATCCTGGTGAAAGAGGTGACGGAACACCAGCACCAACTTTTCATCTCCTCTAAATTGCCACTCAGTAGGAGAGAGGCCATATGGAAACAAATAGTGGACAAGATCAACAGTGTGGCTGAAGAACGCCGCACAGTCACTGAGTGTAAGAAACGCTGGCATGACTGCAAACGTAGGACAAAAGAGAAAATGGCCAGGAACAGGAAGGCAGCAATGCAGACTGGAGGGGGGAGTCCAGCACAACAGGAGGCCCTGGACCACATGGAGGAGATGGTCGCAGCCGTCATCCCGGAGGAGATCGTCACAGGGATTCAAGGACAGGACAGCGCAGACTACCACGACACAACGCACATGCAGGGTAAGTCACATGTGGAAATAAATGGCAATAATGGGGACTGTAAGCAGGGGGGTGGGATACTTACTGCACAATGCATGTAAGTCAGCACATATATGAAGTGGAATGGGTAAAGGGCCACGGCAGGGGGGCATGCCCAGCACAGACTGAAGCTGGGGCACGACAAAATACAGCACCAACAACAGTCCCATGGGGCCATCCTGTAATTACAACAATAGAGCCAAGGGAAAGCAGCGACAGGTGGGAAGGCCACTACGTCAAACTCACATCCAGGCACTTGTATAGCAAAATCTATCCTACATCAACTAGGTCCCTATCAGTAATGCAGTAGCCAAAACAACAACTGCAATGTAACTGCCACAACAGTTGACAATAATACCTCTCATCTCTGTGCAGCTATAGTACCAAATGGCAGGAACCTCCCCATGGAACATACATACCTAAATTAGGGGGCGAGGATGACATCCGCAACTATTCATAGAAATAAGACAAAGGCACCAGTACACTCAAATGCCGAATGTCCATACCTGACACATACATAAGCCAAACTAAACAGCAATAGGAGCCACACAGCACTAAGGACACACACATGCTGCATACGTCAGGGTCCCTCACGTGCCTGGCTAACAAGGCTACATCACTAATGTCATACTGCTCAGACAACACCTGAGGAGGGGACACAGGCAACTGGTCACTGAAACACACCTGCAAAGTCTGACAACCAAATAGGACATTCATACGATAAACAGGACAATCCAATTAGACACACATGACCCAACATCATCTTCAAACATCAACAATGTTTACATCCATACCACATCCTAACATTGACATGCATAGGTAATGCCAGGTAACATGTACAGTTCATGCAATGTGAATAAAAAGTGTATGGGGCAGGTCCTGAGAGGCAAGTGTGCTGGCAGGGCAGTCACAACACCCACAGTCAGTCAAAGTGTATTGTGGCAAGTGTAACGTATACTTCGTGCATTAGCCTCAGGCTGGAGGCCTTTGTGCATCTTACCCTGAATGTACTTATACTCATTTGCTCACATCTAAGAGCCTCAGAGCACTTTGCACTAAATGATTCTCATTGCCCTTCCTATCAGCTAATTTAGCAAATAGCCAGTCCTAAGGTGTTGTCAATTAGTCAAATCACACTGTTTTGCCTACTTCTGCACTGGAGTTTGCCAGAACATATTCACTCTGTGCCCCAGTCAAGGATACAGTCTGGTACGTTGCTGATAGATGTGGTAGGGGTTAAGGTTTGGCATTCCTGCGTAGGGAAACTTTGTCATCACGATGACATATGACTTATAAAATCACTTCCTTGTCCCAAGATATGCAAGAGGGAGTTTCCAAACAGAGAAACACAACTAGATGCTGCTTGCCTTGCTGCTGATGCACAACCAGATCACAGGCCATTCCTCTGATATGAGGGATGATGTCTCCCCAGTGATTCCGACAGGCAAGCTCCAAACTCAACATGCTGTGCTATACATAGAACAAGCAGAGGGAGAGTAGAAACTGTTAGGCACCATGATAGCTGTGTACTAATGTATTACTCTCCTGCGGACTATTTCAATTCTAACAGTGTGTATTGTTTGGGTTATTGTGGCTCACACCTAAATTTCAAGAAGTCAGTTGTACAATGAAACCTCATATTAAACAAATACTGTCTTTCTCATTTGTGTATGGGAACATACCGGAAAATACATAATTGTGTAGGATCTGAGTGACCACCACTTCCCTGAGAAGTTCCAAAGATGTCATGCGCTCGGATGTCTAAACATTCCTTTGATGTGGGAGACCAGAGGCACTGCTAGTTAGTCTGAGCAAAATGAAATATCAGGGTGACAGAGTTAGTTACAAGTGGTCAGACTTAGTCCCCCACACCATTAGCTATCCTGCTGCCTAGAAAGTCAGTAATCACATGTAGGATAATGAGAGCCCACCCAACAAAATGTCCCTCCATAACAATAGTTAAACACCGAGGGAGGAGTAGGACAAAAACACGCCTATTCCTAAATAATTACAAAGCAACACCTAGAGGCGATCAGGCAGACATGTCTGATAGCTCCATATCATACATGTGACACACAGGTGGGCCATAGGCCTAAAACAATGCCCTATGACGGACAGCAGATACCAAGACAAACACAGAGCACAAAGTTAAGGCATCCAAAGGCTTGTATCTTAGTGCAAAATTGTCACAACACAGACACACTAATTGTACCCTGTTTCATTGCAGAGGAACACGGATCTCCTGCCGATATGCCTGTCCTTGAGTTCCCTGATGACATGGATGACGAGCCCATAAACATCCCACAAGAGACCATTCAAATGGTCCTTGAAAGCCTCCAAACCCCACCTTCAGTCACAAGGAGGAGCACAGAAGAAGCAGCCACCACAGGAGAACCACCCGCCACCCCAATTGTAAGACCTGCCAGCTCCAACACAGCTGAGGACTCTGACGACACTGGCACCAGCTTCGAAAGAACCGTCGTTGGGGTCCAGCGGGAGCTGGTCAAGGAGGTGCGGGTGGGGATGCAAACTATGGCAGCCAGCCTTGAGGGGGTGCGTTCGTGCATGATGTCAACTGCTGATCAGGCAGCTGCAGTGCAAGCCCGAACATCGCTCTTGCAGGAACTTTGAAAAACACAGAAGGAAATCTGCACAGCTGTCATCCAGTTGACACAACAACTCAAACTGCAAGCCAGTCAACGTGTGCACGAATGCAACATAGAACCCCTCAGGGCCGACCTGGCTGCCTACCATCGTGATGTGGCTGCCATTCTGAAAAACCAGCAGGCCCTCCTTGCTGCAGTACTGCCCTTCATAACTCGACAGGGATCAGCCCCCGGGATGTCTGCCTCCATGTCTTCTAACACTGAGGTGTGTGTTGCCCCTTCACAACCAACAACAACAAGGACACACCAGGCAACACACACATCAGAAGAAGAAGACATGGAACAGATAACATTCACACGCAAGAGTACCCGGAAGCCCTAGTCCCTGCACCATGGCCTACTCTGACCAAGGTCCTACGTTTTGTCAAATGCCAGTCTCACTACAACTACACTCAATGACTGTTTGGCAATCCACTGTATGACTTGTCCCCATTGCCAGTGAATGTCTCTCCCCTACTATTTGGCAATTCCTGTCCCTCTGCACTGTCTGTGACATCACCCCAGCATGTCAGGAGCATCATCCACACCCCTTCTGT
Organism: Pleurodeles waltl; assembly: GCF_031143425.1. NCBI lineage: Eukaryota > Metazoa > Chordata > Amphibia > Caudata > Salamandridae > Pleurodeles > Pleurodeles waltl. The sequence continues at coordinate 1,305,155,465 of NC_090445.1, forward strand.
AGGATCACCATGTAATTATGCACCAGAACGGACTCAGCAAACATGGTGAATGGACATTTTGCACTACACCACCTATAAATAAATATCACTTGCACACCTATTGTGTCTCTGTGTTATTTCACACTTCAACTGTGCAGTACATAACTCCAAAGTGGCTGTGTGGCAACCATGTAGATTCTCTATACTACTGTCCTGATTTCATGTAAACTGAAACATCTGTGCAGTGGCCAGGATTGCATCATAGCCTTACCATACTGAGGAAAATAACTGATGAAGGGACTAAGCACACACAATCATGCTGTGTTGGACAGAATGATGCACCATCTATAGCTATTCTAGACAACTAATGGTGCCTGAGAAATGTAGGCACCATGCAATACTTAAATAAGAAAAAATGCCGTAAAATGTAAGGAATCATTAACAAATTACACTGCATCAATCACCCTTACGGTGTATACTTCCATGAAGGAAAGTCATGCTGAATCAGTACACACATGATGTAGGTCAGCAATGACAGCAACAACACAAGAGTGTGAACAATTCCTCATCTACAAAGATCTCCCTGAACTTCACACTGCTGTCCGACCTATCTATTTACCCACAATAACAAGTCTGGAAGCACTCTTTGTGAAGTAGGATACATACCGAAACAAACCCTTGGTGATCAATGCACACTACCAATGGTGGGTCTCCCACATGGTGGATACTTACCAAGTTAGCACACGGGTAGCTGGCATGTTAAACCTCAATATCCTGGGGATTGCGAGCATAGGACACAAATGTCATACTAAAACATTCTGCTACACTGATGTCAAGGCCATGATAATGTAGCACCTAACGCATCATGTAAAGGGTTAACTAAATTTTTATTTCAATGAAGTAATAAAAGAGGCAACTAAGGGAAAGGTAAACCTACACTAATCTAACCTGACTACTTCTAACCCACAACTGTCCCTAACTAACCTAAGCTAAACTTACTCTACACATGTAACGAAACGATCTAAACATCAACCCCCCACCCACCATTATGAGACAAGACACATGCAGGACAACACTTACTAACCTACACACATACTATACTATCCTAAACCAACATATATATTATTTTGTTTTTTTGATATATATATATTTTTTTTTTTATAATTTTTTTTTTTTAAACAGGAATCCCAACATTGCCCCCCACCCACCCACCCACACAAAAATATAAGATAGAAAGAAGAAGGACCGCCCACCCTCTTCCCTAACACTAACTAAGCTAATTACCTATACTTATCCTATAACTAATCCCCAAAACCCAACTAACAGTATAAAATAGGAAAGAGGTGAGAGGGGAGGGGTAAAAGTTCAAGAGGGCGAAAGTACTACAGATTTGCCCTCCGTAGTGTGCGCCTGATGGAGCGGACCTTTTTTTTGACATAATTCATGTCCTCCCTCAGGTTGTCCACCTTTTTCACCAACTTGTCCAATTTTCGGGACAATGCCAGGAAGGCAGCTGGGTCCACAGGAGGGTCTGTGCTGGTTTGCGTGCCGGCGGAGGTTGATGTTGTGGCAGGAGTTGTTTGGCCACGGGACAGTCCTGCTACCACCACACGGCTGGGTCCAGGTCTGGAGGAAGATGCAGGGTCCATTGCTGAAGACGTTGCTGGGTCCACTTGGGCAGACCTGGTGGATGTGGTGTTGGTGGTTGATGGTGGCACTGTAGGGGGAGCCTGTGGTGTGGCCCACCACGCCCCGGAGGCCCGATCTGAATGGTACTTGCGGGCCATCCTCCGATACCCACACTGCACCTGCAGGATGTGCCTGTATCTCATCGCACAGCGCTCAAAATGGTTGCGATCTGCGGCACTCAGGTTTGCAGCTGTGAAGAGAAAAGGCAAATATTTAGCCTTGGATTTGCATTGGGTGGAATAGCACAATGGGTTATTTGTCCATTACTAGAAATGTATTGGTTGCAGCAATTGTCACAACATAGTTCACGGAAAGGCTCAGAGGAAGTACATGTGAAACATGCATACATAAGGGCATATCACACCTAGCATATCCATGTCTCTACATGATGGATGACATCACCCTAAACTACTCATCCAAATCATACCTAAGGCATTTGACATCATGGCAGCACCTCTTCCGCATACTGACTTCACTACATATGTCTATGTGATAACAATCACACTCCTCACTCAATGCCATTTGGAATTAGTTGTGTGCTAAGATTGAACCCATGGGCCATAAACAAATGTCAGCACTAGGGGCCAGATGTAGGAATTTGGAAAATGCAACTAGCAATTTGCAATGCAGAACGGTGTCTCTGACACCGTCTGCGAGTCGCTATGGGGTCGCTAAGACCCACCTCATGAACATCAATGTTGTGGGTTCCTAGTTGCGCCACCTTAGCGACTATGGGCACTCACGGGGATGGAGGCCTGCTGGGAACAGCAGACCTCCATGGACGTGTCTGCTTTTAACTAAAGCAGGTTATTTTTCCCCAAGTGTAGGCCGTTTACCTGAAAGGAAAATGAGCTGCACTTAGTAAAAAATTACAACAACTTCAATTTTGGATTATTTCACGGTAATTAGTGGTCCCTTAGACCACTGGCTGTTTTGTACAGGATTATTTAGGTCCACTCACAAAGGTGAAGGGTTCCAATGGGGACCCCTTCCAGTTAGCAAGTGGGTTACCATCTACTTCAAGTGGATGATAACTGCGATTCACTTTGCAACCACGTACTCGGTTGCAAATGGAATTGCCTACCACTGTGAGTTGCAAGTAGGTCTGGAAAACCCCTTCATATTTTGCATTTGGAAAAGCATTTTGCTAATATGTTCATGATCACCAAATACATTTCGGAATAGGAAACAGACGTTTGCAACTCACAAACAGAAATGTATGACATTTGCAACTTGTAAACAGTTTGCTACATCTGGCCCTAGGTACTAACTCAAGTCACAAAAGGTGTCAAGTACGTGTAACATACTGGTTGCTACAGTCCTAGGTACCCTGTTTCACAGTAACATCCCAGTATTTGTGGGTGGTGTGGGAAGAACAACCAACAATCCCATGTTCAATGCACACCCAGGAGTGTATAGAAAGTTCAACAAGTATGTGCCTTCACACACAACACCTATGAAGGGCTAGCAACACGTTGTAGTCAGCCAAACATTGACACATCCCAGGTCCACACATGTCAAAATGATATGACTTAGGCCAACATGACATACTATCAGTGAGGCATGTTTTACAACACACACAGAGGAGGTAGAACACCCAGGCCCATATTTATACTTTTTTAGCCCCGCATTTGTGTCGTTTTTTGACGCTAAATCGGCGCAAACTTTCAAAATGCAATTGCATTTTGGAAGTTTGTGCCGATTTAGTGTAAAAAAACGACGCAAATGCGGTGCTAAAAAAGTATAAATACAGGCCCCATTCTCATGATTCGACAGAACACCTAGGCCATTGCACTCAAGTCACACACACTTCTAGTTCACCTTGTGGAAGTACATGCCCCCGAAAGATCCGACCTACAGTGTACACAGTCCATCCTCAACTAGGAAGAAGCACTTGTCATCAAAGCCATGTGCCTAAGCTATCTGGGAGACTGTCAGTCTGATATGCAGACTCAGTTCATGGCAAGTCCCTGACCAAGTCTAACATTGACCAGTGTATTCCAAATGAGTCATCCCATTCCCCATTGCCGCCCAACTGGAATGATCTACAGCCCCTCAATCTGTGAGATGGCTAGGTATTGCTTTACAGAAACATAAGTCCTATTTGATATCACACTAAAGCAACAATGCTAATGAACGGCCAGCGCATCAAATCATGAATTCTCTTGAACACACAGTAATCCATCATGCTTCATTACCAAACAATGAAAATAGCATTCAGGCGACACTCACTGTAGGTATCGGGGTCGTCAAAATGTGCCACCTCTCCCACGGTGTACGGGGCTGGTCCACCTGTAAAGCATGAAAGGAAGAATATACTCAGACTGGGTGAACTGACAAATAATTTCAGTTACAATGACACTGTGTGAATATGACATGGTAATGATAGACTTTCCCACATGCTCATACTGCATGGATGACTTTGTATTCAACATTAACATTGGATGAGTCTCCTGCTACAGTTACACACCCTACTACACACATGCAGTGGCCATGACAGTCATGTGTCGTCCAAGTTAACCCTCCATTAGTATGCCCCAACAATAATGTTATCCATACATCTCAGCATGTGCATCCCAGAGAGACATTCCAAAACTGGTTCCATGAGGACTGCATGACCACTCACAATCAAACAGGCTAGGTGGACATGTTCAACACACAGCAACCACACACACATGTGACATATGTGTGGCCAACATATCTAACTTCATGTGACGTGAAGGCAACACACATGTATAGCATCATCATGGGTTTCAAATTTTCTGTCTAGCTATGGCGTCTACATATGTAGGTATGTTGTTTCTACATGACTTACTCACCGGCCATTATGACCTGTAGAGTACAAATAGAGCCGTTAACGTGTTGCTTGTCTGACACAAATGCAACACTACATTACATACAGCTACTGGCATCTGGTATGTGTCGCAAAAATGAGCCATCTGACTGCTAGCATTGGTCTTCATACACATTCTGCAACAAATACACATTAGGGCACATATGTATACCTTTGTAGCGCATCATTTGCATAATTTTGTCACGCAGAGAGGGGGCAAAATAGCAAAATACAGATAGATGTTGCAATTTGCTGCTGTTATTGCGTGAAAATGTGTTGTAAAAATGGGGATATATGTGTATAAACATGGGCCTAGGTTTCCCTAGCATTACACACAGTCAGCTACTTATTTAGGAGATTGGGTAACAATCATCACATGTTCCCACACAGATTTCTATTATTCCCATGTAATTGATTTGTACTCACCAACATGGCCACCAATCCTGATTCCCAGGTGGTCCAGCAGGTCCTGTTCCCTGGTGATCAGATCTGCCCAGCGGTGCTTCAATTGATGGACATTGCGCATGCTCCCGTAGACCCGGACCAGGTGATGGCGCACCTTCTCCCACCGGATTTTCCTAGCCTCCGTGTGATACCCCTGTATCACACGGCCCCCAGCCTCCAGCATCAGTGGGAGGAAATGGCTAACTAGCCATATGAATCCCCCCAATTCATCTTCACCCATCCTGGACAGGCGAGGCCTACCTGACATATTGACTGCTAGAAAAATAGACAAATGAAATAAGAAAGTAAAAGTGGGAAATGGGGAAAGGTAGAGGTGTGAAGGAAAAGGAAAAAGGAGAAAAATAGCCTAACTAACCCCCAAAACTATGCTACCCACAACAGACTCCCACAGGCAATACAAACAATCACAGGACTAGACAAAACAAGACTAAACAGACTGAGACAATGTTATGCAACAAGAATAGATTCACAAAAAAGACAAAATACAAGGGACACAGGACACAAAAGCAGTAAAACACAGGACAACACCTTTCACACAACCACACAGTCTAGATAAATCTGAGACTGCAAAGTGAAAGTGAAAGTTAACTCCCAGTACAGATTTTGTAAACAGGATATCCTATTACATCACTTCCTGCAGAAAATGGCCGCCGTTTTTATTTTCCCGTTATGCGTCATATTTTCACGCATACACAATTGTGCGTCATTTTTTTTGGACGCATTACATTGCACATGATGCTGAGTCAAAAAATATGATATGAATATTAATAATTTTTGAATGTACATGAGATGACCAACATATTGTCCATGTAGCGTCAATTTTTCCACGCATACATCATGGGCGTCATTTTTTTCCACGTACAGTAGTGCACATGATGCTGAGTCAAAAAATATGATATGAATATTAATAATGTTTGAATGTACATGAGATGACCAACATATTGTCCATGTAGCGTCAATTTTTCCACGCATACATCATGGGCGTCATTTTTTTCCACGTACAGTAGTGCACATGATGCTGAGTCAAAAAATATGATATGAATATTAATAATTTTTGAATGTACATGAGATGACCAACATATTGTTCATCTAGCGTCAATTTTACCACGCATACATCATGGGCGTCATATTTTTTCCACGTACAAGAGTGCACATGATGCTGAGTCAAAACATTTTTATGATGTAAATTATACTTTGATGGCTAAATATGTGAAACTTTTGGATACATTTAGATTTGACTCTGCATTCTGTGCACTCATGTACATGAACAAATTATGACGCCTATGCTGTATGCGTAGAATTTGGAGAACATTTTTTCTTATGTCTTCATGTTTTGAACTTTGGAAAGGTGATTTGTCATGGTCAAATGGTGCTATGTGATACACATTTGTGTTTGGATATGACACATGTCCGTTGTTGTATGTATAGAAGGCATTCACACTGTAATGTTTTAGATATGTTAACTAATGTATTGACCATATTTGTCTACATATTTTGGGTAATTGCAGATGGCTATTTTGAAATGATGGATGGGATACCATGATGTATTCCTTCTCCAAAATGAGTCCACAATTATGATGGTGATGCTTTTATCTGTAGTCCTAACAGGGAGTGCAATAGTAACTTACAGTTTTTATGGGGCTAACCATGTCCCATTATGATTTTGTGTTTCTGATTTGTGTTGGACTTTTGACATGTAGCCCACACATGTGCCTTATGCAGGTGTTTAGTTCACAAGTACAAGATTCTTGTATGTTTGGGGGGTGTTAGAGGTGGACTTAGGCCCCCAGCACCCTAGGATTTGACCATCCAGAATAGCTACTGTATCCATGGGTTTTATTTATTATATAATGGCAAACCTGCTGCAGCAGGCTAATGTAAGGCCATATGGTATGAAGGACTGTTGACCATTCATTCATCTCATTAGCCCATTTGACGTTTGCAGTAATGATGAATTGGAGCAAACTTGCATACCTTTTTCCAATGACTATGTTTGCAAGACTCTGAGCATTCCTGATGTGCCAAGGAGAATAATTTTGTTGTTGTCTGTGTCCCTTTCTGCATAAACTGGTTTAGTGGCATGTTACATTCTTCCTGCTAGGTTCTAACTGGGACACAACTGTGATGGTCTACTTTCAAATATTAGGTTGATTGTATGACATATGTGTACATGTGTGTTGGAATGTGGATCCACTATCACCTGTCTGGGTGTATGTTGTCACTGTGACTTCAAGGTCTCCTCCTGAGTTAGTGGCAGCTGATGTTGTTCCAATTGTGTATTGCTCATATCACACACTTGAGAGAAGCCATTGATGACATGGTCACGTACACATGGATGGTCCCACCCTGTCTCTGAACACGTGTGATGTGACTTTCAAATGATCTAAAATTTTGGGCTGGATGAGAGACTGTCTCAGGTGTTTGGATCCGGCATGTGTAATTGCCACATTTGTACTCCTGTTGGCCTCTGTGTTTTGTAATGTATCATGTCACATCCTACCCTCTGTGCATACATTTGTGATGTTTATTTTTGGTGTGATGAATGTTATAGCATTCTTGCTCAATGAGACGACATTCTTCTTCAGCGATTTCAAACTAAAGGTGGTCAGAAATGCATAGGCCAAAGCATGATGTGGTGTTGGTTATCTGTGTTTATTTACAAGTGTGGAATACAAGTTATTATGATACATTAAGAAAAAAATTTATTTACAAGCTGTTGGCGCCTACGCACTCCTGCTGCCGTGTTAGGTTGTTCCCCCTCCTGTTGCAGGCCAGCATCCTCCCCTTCGTCATCCTCAGGCATGTCTGGGTCCAGGTCAAGGAGGGGAATATTCCTTTTTACACAAATATTGTGCAATATGGCACAAGTGAGTATGATCTTACAGACCATCTCTGGGGAATAGAGTAGGCTACCGCCAGTGATGTCAAGGCAGCGGAACCTAGACTTTAGGATCCCAAAGGTCCGCTCCACAATGCTGCGTGTCCTCTTGTGGGCGTCATTGTATGCCCGCTCAGCAGCAGTATTTGGGTTCCCAAATGGTGTCATTATCCAAGGCTGGATGCCATACCCCTGATCAGCTGAAAGAGAAACACAGAATGGGATCAATTAGATGTAGGAGGCACTGTTGTACGGATCTTTGATGGCAGTAGTTGTGTTGTGTTGTCTGTGACTCTTTTGTGTACTAATGTGACAACCTATGGTTGTTGGTGAAAACTTTTGCATTGAGTTTTTTTCCTTGGCTGAGCAAGTGTTTGTTGGCTAACTGTTTGTCAGCAGGATGTATTGGTTTCTCCAGTACAGTGTGCCCTCCCTTGCATTGTGACTTGTGATACAGGTGTCCGTGTGTCCTCACTGGGGGTGTGATGATAGTTCCATGCAGAGTTGAAACATGAAAGTGTATTTTAAACGTTCATATGAACATACCCAGGCCATCCCATACCTTTGAACTTATGCACTGTATTAGTGTACAGGTTATTGTGAGACTTCCAATTTGCAAGGTGACATTTAGGCTACCACAGTCATTAATGTCTTCACACTAAGCTGTACAGTAAATTACAATGTGTGACAGGTTCAATGGTGACTTCTGAAACATGGCTAGTGATGTGAGTACCTCAGTGTATTCCTGGCTAGGTGTTGCTATTGTGGTGTATGTGTTGTTTGTCCTAGAGGGTTTCTGAGCAGTGTGTATATGAGTTTGGTTTTTGTCCTTACCAACAAGTAGTCCATTGCTATATCGTCCATCCTGGAAGTGTTGGTTGATGGTGGAGTGACGGAAGATGAATGCGTCATGTACAGGATATTTAGCCACAATATTGCTGATCAGTCCTTGGTGATCGACTATGGCCTGCACGTTGATTGAATGTGTGTGCTTCCTGTTGCGGTAGAGGTGTTCTGTTGCAGCAGGTGGCACAAGGCGTACGTGTGTGCAGTCGATTGCACCAAGGACGTGCGGGAAGCCACTGATGGCGTAGAACCCCTGTTTAGTTTCCTGCTGCATCTGCAGTGTGTTAGGGAAGCAGATGTGGCGGGGTGTCAGGCGAATGATGGCATCCAGTACTTTAGGCAGGAATGCGGAGAAAGATGGTTGTGATATTCTACCAACCAGGGCACCAGTTGTCTGAAACGAGCCACTTGCCAGCAGGTGAAGTACGGCAAGCAGCTTTGTTTCTGTTGGGATAGTGCGGGGAGTCACTAAAGTGGGGGCCAACTGCTGTTCAATATTTCTCAGCAGCTGCTGAATGGCCTGACAGTTCAACCAGTACCACTGGATGATGTCTCGTTCCCTGAGGCCATGCAGGGTTGTTCTTGGGCGGAATATCCTCTCCTGCCTTCTGCGCTGTCTTTGGGGTCCCTGCTGTTGTTGTTGTAGCTGCTGTTGTTGCTGCAGGGCTCTGCGTCTACGTGCATGCTGAAGAAAAAGCACCTCCATGTCTCCCTGTTGCTGCTCTGCTGCTCTGCTGCTCTGTTGTTTGTTCTGTGTGTTCTGATTAAGTACAGGTGTGTTTGCTCCATTTTAACGCCTGCCCTGACCCAGGCGTTAAAATTTCACGTTATTCGTGCTTTGCGTCATTTTTCTGCGCCGCCTACCGCGCAGGAGTCATTTTTGCCCGGAAGCATAAATACGACGCGCCGCTGTGTGCGTCGGTTTTTGGACGGGAACGCCTACCCTACATGTCATTAACGCAGGGTGGGGTGCCGCTTCCAGAAACTGACGCACATTGCGCCATTTTCCTTTTGCGCCGGGTCGGGCGTCAGGGCTTAAATATGGGGCAACGTTTGCACTGAATGTGCGTCAGAATTTTTGACGCACATTCGGCGCAAACGGAGTATAAATATGCCCCTTAATTTGTGCACCAAAAAAACTATATACATTGACAAAAGTTCAGGGGCTGTAAAAGTCCACCTGGCTTGAGGACACATTGACCTCATGTGCCTCTACCCCAGGACAGTGTGGAGATCATATTCTGCACCGGCCTCGAACAGCATGGCTGGTACCTGGTGTGTCAGCAGTGCCCTGCCCTGCGCTTCCACTGCGCAACACCCTGGTGTCACTGGCTGAGGCACTGCTGATGGTGGAGCCCTCCTCGCTATCCTGCGGCGTGTCAGCCGCGCCCCTAGCCACCTGCCGTGGCTCCATGATATCTACGGCGTGGCTGAGTCATCCCAGTCCATGTGCCACATCACTGGCAAAGTGGCCCATGTCTACTTGGAGGCTGACCGTGCGCCTTGAAAGGCCAGTAGTGTTCACAGCCAGCCTGACAATGGAGGCCGACATTCAGTCCAGCCGGTGCATTAGCTGCCTGTCACAACGCCTTGCACCGTCTCTCTTAGTTATGAGTTCTGCCACCAGTTGTCTCATGGAGAGTGCAAGGTCGCTGACATGTATGTTGAGTTGTTGCAGCTCTGTGTGTACCAGCTGCATACCACTGCTTTGGTTTTGCTCCATGCGCCGCATTGCCCCTGATATTCTCCGTATCTCCTGTGTTTGCAGGCGCTGACCCCGTAGGAGTGCGGCCTCGGCGGGCGACATGGAGGCGTCCCCTGTACTCTGGTGGTACATTTACACGTCGCCTGCGACACAGTGGAGGCTCCGTGTCATCTACAGTGGCACTGTGGCTGGGACCAGGTGCTGGCTCACTCACCAGTATGGCAACTGGTGCATCATGAGGGGACTGTGTGTTGGTGGTGCAGGTCTCTGTGGTGGGTGGTCCTAACTCCTCTGCAGGCTGGTGGCTGACCTGTGGCCCCTGGATGCTTTGGTTGGCGGTGGTGTAGTGTGGGAGATCTGTGGGACATAGGGAACACACTGTCAGTATCTACCATCTGTTATCAACTTCCTAATAAACTGTTGCCTATCAACTGCCTACTTGACTACATTGCCCATAATGCACCATTCTGGTTGTTGCTCCTCTGAAATGGAGCTATTTTGGTTGTGCATGCTACTGTGTACAAGGTGGGTGGGGGTATGGCATATTTGGGTGTACATGCATGTCTCATGGTACTCACCGGTTGATGGTCCTGGCTCTGAAGTATCCAGCGCTCCCATCCCGCACACTGCCTCTGGCTCCAGGGTCTCCTCAACTCTTTCCTCCAGGGGTGTGGGTGGTGGTATTGTGGACGGTCCCCCTCCAGTGCCCCTCATCTCCCAGAGCCGCTCTGCCACCCTCTCCTTGGTCCGGGAGCGCAGGTCATACTACAGTTTCTTTAACTCTTCTATGCTCCGGTGGCTGATACCCAGGGAGTTCACCTTGTCTTGGATGTCCATCTAGATTCTTCTCTTCTCCACCTCTGGCACACTGGGGGCTGCCCTCCCAAAACATTGTTCATGGTGCTGGCAGCACTCCTCTGTCAGCACCTCCAGCTCTTTCTCTGCAAATTTCAGTTTGCGCTTCCTTGGTGTCTCAGCCATGGTAGCTGCTGTTCTCTCTGTTTGCAGTTCAGCAGTTTAAAATGGGTGTGGTCCTCCCTCCTCCCAGGTGTATTTGTAAACTTCCTGGCTGTGATGTCATCATCAAGAGACAGGAAGTGTTTTCCAGAGTGTTCTGCTGCACCTGCATTCAATTTCCAGCACCGTCGCAATTTGCGACACCCACTCGCAAATTGCGTGTTCGTTTTTAGCGCGGTCGCAAAAAGCGACCTCGCAAACAGCGGACTCGTAATCTGCGGTGCGACTTCATTTGCGACTCGCAAATTGAAGTTGCTTTTTCTTCTTGGATACCATTTAGCGAGTCGGAAATTGCGAGTCGCAACGACTCGCAATTTCCGACTCGCTAAATTTTTCCTACCTACATCTGGCCCCAGGTTCTCTAGGCTAGGGAATTTGCATTTCATGTTTATTGCAAGATTGTGGGTGTCTTTGTATTCACAACTCCCATCTTCACAATTATGCTACTTTTATTGTTCATTATTCTAATCATTGTATCTCATATATTTTTCTGTAGATTGCAGTCTTTCAATAAATATATATTGACAACTTTCCAGCATCCCCTTAATTGCCTGTGTCTGACTGAGACTTATGGCTAGTGTGAGAAAAGGGTAACTTCTGTTCTACCACTACTCCCCTGAGACATTGCAATCTAGAGTCCATGTGCAAGGCTGCCAGAAATCACCTTTCACTGTTTGGGTTTTCGGTGAAGTACTGAAGAAGAAGTCTTTATTCGGTATGAATAAATTCATCCATTAAAACAAATAATCACCAATACATTAGTCAAAATAACAATAAGACAATATACAATAAAAACACCCATCAAGAATATAAACAGATAAGACCTCATTCATAAAAACAATAAAATAAAATAATTCATTCTAAGAACTCTACATTTTTATGCCAAGTAATAGCTCCCTTCAGGAATGATCCCAGGCCCCTCCACACCAATACATCTGGCCTAGCGGGAAACATAGATTACTTCTAATGATCCCCAAATTAAATCAAGTAATAAGAGACCTTTCCCTCACATCATTTATCTCTAAGAGTTAGTGCTCAGGGCCCACCCCCATCTTTAGCATAATAAAATCCCTGACCGATTTTTTCCCTAAGGCCTCCCTCTCCCTTTTAGTCTCCTGGATTCTCTGAAAATTCTCCTTAACCCAATTTTTATCACAATAAAATTTATCAGGATTTTCAAACAAATCAGGCTGCCCCAGATCATGGGCCCTCTTCTGTATATACGTCAGCCAGGGAATGTTCTTTACATTGTCACAAGCCAAACAATCCCTTAAAATATCCCCATTAAAAGTAGCATGTTCGTTACTCCAGACTGAAATCCATAACAGAAGGGGAGCCAACTGGATATTGTCTTGCACAAACTCAAGCTCCAATTCCAAATGAAGGCAAAAACCAGAAATATTTTGGCCAACTCCCAATAGCCTTCTACAGAACCAATTTTTTTCTACAGTAGGGGCTCGGGTATCCATATAACCCCAAAGTGCAGCACCATACAGCAGGACAGGGAGGCATTTCCGCCTAAAGATTTCAAGCAAAGGCTTAATAGGTTTACTTCCTACCCTTACAGCAAAGTCAAAAGTTGCACCAACTGTTGCATGAAAAAGCACACCCCTTCTGGCAATACAGGGTTTCCAAGATCCTTTCTCATCAAAGATGACCCCCAAATATGGCAACTCATGGACCCTGCTAATGATTTGATCCTCGATCCTTAGCTCCCCCACCCTGCTCAAGGGTCTTCTGCAAACCATAAAATTTGATTTCTTATAATTAATCTCTAGGCCCAAAGCTGACATAAAGGAGGCATAAGCTCTGACTACTTCACGGAGACCATTCATAGTGTGGGCCATAAGGACCGCATCATCCGCGTACGTCAGCACAGGGACATCAATACCATTCACCTTTGGAACATCCCTACAATGTTCCATCAGAAAATCCGACAATCCATTTGTACTGTATAAAGAAGGAACAGAGTGGGAGCCAAAACACACCCCTTGAAAGCTTAAAGGCCTCTGAGCATTCAGGATGGAGCAGTGGGCAAACCACCCACTGGAGAGACTTAAGAGACTGTTGGCATTGCAATCCTCAGGATAAAGCATTGGGCAACCAACCCACTGGAGAGACTTGAGAGACTGTGGCTTTGCACTCCCCAGGATACATCAATGGGCATGGAGCCCCCTCGTGGAGCTGGCGTTGTGCACTCATCCGGCTGAGGTGCCCCCCTTCCCTTCTCCCTGAGGTGCCTGTTTCATTTCGATCTGATGCCCCAGCAGTGTTCTCTCAGTTTTGAGTCTGGTATCGAGTGTTGGCCTCGCCCATGCATTTTGGGCCCAGTGGTCCACGGACTATGAATGGTGCACTACCCCGACTTGAATAGTTGGTGTACCTAATTGTTTATACTGTTTTCAGTATAGTTTTGACTAATGGATTTTTATTGATTACAATCATTACAATCATTTCCTTTTGTCCTTGCGTTCTTCCAGGGGGGTTGGGCGGTGTAAATGTAATGTTGCAGCATGTATTTGTATATATGTTGTTGTGGGTGAGGGTGAGGGTGGGGGTATTGTGTGTTGCGTGTGTGTGTCACTCTCTTTTCCCTCCCCCCACCCCCCTCCCCTGTGTTGTAGGTGCAGCACTCACCGTGGTCGTCGCTGCCGTCTTTCGTGCTCCTGGTAGAGGAGCACGAATACTATCACAGGGAGTATTTGGAGTTCTGGCTCCATGGCGTCCTGGTTCCTCGTGGGTTGTGTAGGGGTGAGTGTTTCCCCTTCCAAGTCCTGTTTCTGCCGTGTTTTTGTTCGCATTGAATCCACCCCGGAAAAGGTGGTGGATTGGCCTTTCATAATAGTGTGGGCGGTACATTGTCTTCCGCCTGTCTGTTGGCGGTGACCGCCGCTGTGTTTGTTTCTACCGCCGTGGCGGTCGGAGTGTTAAAGTGGCGGTGTATGTTGGCAGTTTCCGCCATGGTCGTGATTCCATTTTTTTTACCCCCGGCCTGTTGGCGGTTTTACCACCGCTTTAACACCGACCGCCAGGGTTATAATGAGGGCCATTGTCACTAAAATAAAGTACCTTTATTTTTAGTAACTCTGAGTATTGTGTGTTCTTATGATATAGTACTAAGTGATATAAGTGGTATACTAGGAGCTTTGCATGTCTCCTAGTTCAGCCTAAGCTGCTCTGCTATAGCTACCTCTATCAGCCTAAGCTGCTAGAACACCTCTAATCTACTAATAAGGGATAACTAGACCTGGCACAAGGTGTAAGTACCACTAGGTACCCACTATAAGCCAGGCCAGCCTCCTACACTGAGAATTTGATGGACGGGCAGTGGCAGGCTGTTTAGCTGAGGTGCTGTGCTGGGTCATTGGGACCCTGCTCTTATGGGCAGGATGGGGGTGGAGAGGGAGGGAAGAGGAAAAGATGTACAAGGAAAAGCTTCTTAAGGACGTTGGGGCGGGATGCGGGAGGAGGGATGGAAGTGGAGGTTGAGGGAATGGTTGTCAGAGGAGTATGTCTGCTGGGCTTGGGTGCAGGTGCATGGACAGTGTGCATGTGTGAGGTGGATGGCTGTTGGGAGTCTGAGTGCGTGCATTTGTGTCTCTTGGGGGGCAGACAGGGTGGGAGAGGACAACAGGGACACGTGGATGGATGTTGTGGAGGTGTCTACAAGTGAGGTGTGTGTGTTGCTTGATGTGGTGATGGTGGTGGTGGCTCTTGATACAGTGTATGCAGGTGTGAGAGTGGATTTGACTGTGAGGGAGGAGGAGGAGTGGGAGACAATGGAGACAGTGGATATTGTTGTGTGTGCAGCTGTCTGTGGTTTGTGTGAGTGCTAGTGGCCTGAAGTGTGCTGCCTCTGTTTTCTGTGCTACTCTTGTGTGATGTCATGCTTGTTTGTTTGTGTGCATGGGATGGGTTGGGGTTGAGGTGACTGGGAAGTGGTAGTTGGAAGGCAAAAGGTAGGAACAGGGACACTGCCTGCCCTCAGAGAGGAGGCCAGAGCCTGAAATTATCTCTGTAGAGCCGCCAACCAACCGTGGATGCCCTCCAGGTAGGCAATGCATTGATGGATGTGGGATGCCAGCCCCTGGATGGCATTCACTATGGTCGACTGCCCTACAGAGATGGATCTCAGGAGGTTAATAGCCTCCTCACTGGGGCAGGCCCTGAGGTGCCTGGGGCAAAAGAGATGCCCACCCTCCTGGGTGAGTGAGCACAGGCAACTCAATGGGGGGCTACTGGGAGGGCTTTGCTAGTACGGGGAGTGGCAGCTGTACGTGTAGCTGTGTTGGTTCCAGAGGGGTTGCCACCACCAGGGAGCTTCCATCGGAGGAGGAATCAGAGTCAGTGTTGTCATATCCTGTCTCCGTCATGGTGCTCCCCTCGCCCTTTTTCCCACTGTCCCCTCAGCGTCGGTGGACTCCGTCTCCTGGGTCCTGTGGGATGCAGCTCCCTCAGTCGCCAGTGCCCCTGCTCCTCCGCTAGATGATGCTAAAGCACACATGGACAGCATGACAGAAGAAAATAGGGGGGATAGAAAGAAATAGAGCACTGGGTCAATTACAGCACCAACACCACAGATGGCATACACGTGACCATCACACATAGGGATCAGGATTGAGCACTGTGCATCGCATTGGCATTCTATTGACTAGGTACCACAGCAAGAGGAGAGCCACCACCCCTCCTTGGACCCACTAAGCCCTGTCTGAAATGGAATGTCACCTAGCTAGGTTACAAGATTTTGCTATACACCAATTTACCTTGAGCTGGACCATGCAGCAATGCCTGAGCTAGCATTAAGCGGCACCCACTAACAGAAACCCACAACCAGGATCCTGTTCCAGCCAACAAAAATGGTTGTCACTCTCACTGTGCTCATCCCCTTGTGGCTGCTGTGCTGCCCTCAGGTGCCCATCCAGCTCTGGGTAGGCCACCGCCAGTATGAGGGCCATCAGGTGGGTCAGGTTCTGGCAGCCATCCCCAGCTGGGCCACTGCGGTCTTCCAGGCCCAGTGTCTCCCACCTTTTCTTGCAATGGGTGCTCCGCCTGCTATAGACCCCCAGGGTCCACACCTCCTTGGTGATGACACGCCACAATCCCTTCTCCTGATGGGCGCTGACCTACAAAGGTAATACAGACAAGAGCACACCATTAACCATACAATCCTGCCTGCCACACATATGCCCTCAAATTACATTTCCATCTCCATTGGCACACACATCACCAGGAGCACTGCATGTACACTACCACCAGGCATGCCCTCCACCCAAATGACACACTGCCAGCACACTCATCTCCATGCAACCTTGTTGGATGCATCATGCCCATGGTGTACTCACCTGTGGTCTGGAGGCCCATACAGCTGTCCATACAGGGGAAGTTTAGGTGTTGTTCTGTGGAAAGTCAGGAATCAAGTGAGGTTATAGACAGCAAATGGTGGTCATGTCCACGGCGGTGTACACAATCACCGCCGCTGGTGATCCCCATTGGACAATGTTCCACATAGAGCCCCATTTTAGCCAATGAGGAATAGCACTGCGGTGGAAAACCGCCTTCCGCCATGATGCCCAACTCCGGTGTAGTTACATCACTTCCACCTGTCCATACTTACAGGACAGGCAGTCGCCATTTTATGGTGGTGGACACCAATCAGAAATTGGAAACTGTGTCATTGCTGTAAATAGTACATACATTGCCATTCACATTGACCGACTACATACATGCTCAGTTACACTGAGGTGGTGGTTCCATTGTCCAGTTTCTGACACCCTTCTCACTCATGTGTCCCTTACAAACCTACCACTGAGGAGGAATAGGAGGAGGAGACAAGACCCCATGTACAAACCCCTTGTGGACTTGGCCACACTGGAGGACAGCACATAACACTCACCTATAGACTGGACAGGACCACAATCAGAGAGCTGTGTACTCAATTGGAGTCACCACACTGGGATCCCCACTCTTGCGCAAGTTCTATCAGTGCTCCATTTCCTCGCAACTTGTTCTTTACAAGTGACAGCGGGCTTGGCAGCAGGAATGTCACAGCCAATGTTCTCAATAGTGCTGGCAAGGGTTCTGTTTGCCTTTCTCAAACACATGTGCAGCTACCTATCTTTACTCCAAGTGGAAGATTTGGCCACTGTGAAGGCTGGATTCCATGCAAAGGGACATATTCCTAATATTATTGGGGCGATTGACGGAACATATTGCCTTTGTTCCCACTGGCACAATGAACATGTTTAGAAGAGTTTCCACTTGCTCAATGTGCAATTGGTATGCCTGGTGGACCAGTACATCTCCAACGCCACTGCCTAGCATCCCGGGTCGGTGCATTACGCCTTCATCCTAAGGAATAACAGCAACCCAAATGTGACAGCACAACTACAGGGGCACAGGGTGTGGCTAATAGGTGAGCCTGAGTTCTTACCCATTCAGGAGTCATCCCCCATACCATTGTGCAAGGCTAATGTTTGTCCCTCAATTCTTGCAGGTGACTCCGGCTACCCAAACCTGTTGTGGCTCCTGACCCCTGTGAGGAATGCCAGGGCAAGGGCAGAGGAAGACTACAATGAGGTACATGGGCAAACTAGTAGGATAATAGAGAGCATCTTCAGCCTCCTGAAGTCCAGATTCCGGTGCCTCCATCTAACAGGTGACTCCCTATAATACTCACTGAAGAAGGTGTGCAAGATCATCATGGCATGCTGTATGTTGCACAAACTGGCTTTGCGACACCAGATGCCTTTTCTTCAGGAAGATGGGCCTGATGCTGGTCTTGTGGCAGCTGTGGAGCCTGTGGACAGTGAAGAAGAGGAGGCAGAAGAAGAAGATATACAACCGAAACAACATCATCATGCAATACTTCCAGTGAGACACAGGTAAGAGGAATGCACTGCTTCTCACATCTCATACTACTGTAGGACACAACATAAATCTGCCTTTTTATCTCTGTATATGCACCCTGACATGTCACTTTGCCTTTCCATTTCACAGATATGGGTCCCAATTTGTGCTCTCTGCTATGTCTACTGGTGCCCAACAACTGTGTAACATTGGTATGTGAACATTGACATAGCTATATTTCTCAGAGGTTGCAATTACACATTTGTGAAAGTACAGACTGACTCCAGATTGATTTGTGATTCAAGAGTGTTTATTTATGTGCTAATAAGTGGAGGAGGTGTGCAATTGACTGGGGTTATGGTGGAGGAATGTCCATGTTAGAGTTCAGTCTCTTGGTCTCACAGGTGCATTGTCCAAGGGGGCATAGGAAGTGGAGTGATGGCAGGTCAAAGTTGTCAGGGTGACAAAGTGGGACAAAAGGGTAACAATCAGGAGAGTCTTATTTGCTGGCGGGGCTCTTGGCAATGTTCTCTGTCTTATTCCTGGATCTCAGGGACCGTTTGAGGGGTGGTTCTCCTTCTGCAGAGGGTGGGGCGCTGGTGGCCTGTTGTTCCTGTGGCGGGGCCTCCTGTCCAGTAGAACCGGCTGGGGTGGAGGGCTGTTCATCGTTCAGGCTAGTGTCAGGGGCCCGTTTGTGTGCCACTGTGTCCCTCATGGTGTTGGCCAGGTCTGCCAGCACCCCTGCAATGGTGACCAGGGTGGTGTTGATGGACTTCAAGTCCTCCTTGATGCCCAGGTAGTGTCCCTCCTGCAGCCGCTGGGTCTCCTGAAACTTGGCCAGGACCGTGCCCATGGTCTCCTGGGAATGATGGTATGCTCCCATGATGTTGGAGAGTGCCTCATGGAGAGTGGGTTCTCTGGGCCTGTCCTCCCCCTGTCGCACAGCAGTCCTCCCAGCTTCCCTGTTATCCTGTGCCTCTGTCCCCTGAACCGTGTGCCCACTGCCACTGACCCCAGGTCCCTGATTGTCTTGGGTTGGTGGGTTTGCCTGGGCTCCCTGTAGTGGTGGACACACTGCTGATTGACGTGTCCTGGGGACAGAGGTATGGGCCTGCTGGGTGGGTGCTGTGGTGGTGTCTCCTGAGGTGGGAGGCTCTGTGGTGGTTTGTGACTGTGGCAGGGGAACCGACTGTCCCAAGGTCCCTGATGGGCCTGGCTGGTCATCCAGATCCAGGCGTGCAGAGCTGCTATCGTCACTGTGGGCCTCTTCTTTGGGGGTCTGGATATGTCTGGCACCTCCTGTCCGGTGATGTTGGGTATGGATCCTGTTGGGGTGTAAATGCATAGTCATTGTATCTGTGTGTGCCATCTTGTGCATTGGGTGAGTTACCCTCTACTCCTGTGCTTGCATTGTTGTGTTTGCCATTGTGTGATTAGTGTTTTGGGGACTGTGTGTGTTTCTGTACAGGACATGCTTTGGTAATGGGTGTCCATCCTTTGGTGTTGCATGCAGGTCTTGGTATTGGGATGGCTGGGTTGTGATAGTGGGGCATATGTGAGGTGTTGGAGTGATGAGGTGAGGGGGAGGGTGGGGGTATGTGATGGCATGCAGTTGGGGCGGGGGGATATGGTAATTAAGAAATGACTTACCAGAGTCCAGTCCTCCTGCTACTCCTGCGAGGCCCTCAGGATACAGTATTGCCAAGACTTGCTCCTCCCATGTTGTTAGTTGTGGGGGAGGAGGTGGGGGTCCACCGCCAGTCCTCTGTACAGAAATTTGGTGTCTTGAAACCAGGGAACGCACCTTCCCCCATAGGTTGTTCCACCTCTTCCTGATGTCATCCCATGTTCTTGGATGCTGTCCCACTGCGTAGAACCTGTCGACGATTCTCTGTGATAGCTCCATCTTCTTAGCAATGGAGGTGTGCTGCACCTGTGATCTGAAGAGCTGTGGCTCTACTCGGATGATTTCCTCCACCATGACCCTGAGCTCCTCCTCAGAAAACCTTGGGTGTCTTTGAGGTGCCATGATGTGGCGTGGGTGATGTGTGAGATTACGTTTGTTGTGCTGTGTGAAATGTTGTGTAGGTGTGTGTTCTTTGAGGTGTGTGGATGTTGTATGAGTGATGGTGTGGTGTGCTTGTGGATGCTGGTTTAGTGTTTGCTTTTCTCTCTCTCTGCTTCTTCACAAAAATGTCACTGTAAGGGGTTGTAGGTGATGTGGGGGGGGTGTTTTATAGTGGTGTGGGTGTGGCTTGTGTATGTGTATCAGGTGTGTGTATTTGTATTTGTCCAAAGTGGTTGTGTTTTGTAAATGTGTGTGTATTTTGAGCGCGGCGGTGTGTTCCGCCAATTGATTACTGCGGTTGAAAGACCACCGCGTTGATTCGTGGGTCATGATAGTGTGGGCATATTCTTGTTGGCATGACGGTGTGGGTTTTTCTATTGCCAGTTTATCACTGACCTTTGGAGTGGCTGGCTTGTGTGGGTGTCTCTATTGTGGCGGATTACGAGATATGGGTCGAAATACCTGTAGCGGATTTCCACCGCAGCCTCGGTATGTTGGCGGCCTTCAGTGCAGAGGTAAGCGGGATTTACTGCCAGGGTTGTAATGAGGGCCACTGTCACCTAGGCTCTCATTATTTTAATGAGACTACTGGATTTCAGCAGCAGAATCACCTGGAGTGTAGGAGACTGAGTCTTAACCCACTACAGGTGACACGTCACCCCAATCTGGGTTTTGCTCCGGCTAACTGGCAATGCCTCATCGCTACCCAAGAACAGGGATGATTGGGCAGCCTAGCGCATATCACAATTAACTCCTCAAGGAAATCCTGGTCGCTCAGATCTCATCTGTTTCTCTCAGTTAAATTATTCTCACATATACAAGGACAAGCAGAGGCAGTATATGTTTCAATAAGGTTTTATCGAAGCAACTGCATCTTAGACAATAAAGCATGTACTGCAATAACCAGGACGATAAAGCTTAACAAGATTCAAATTGTGACATGGAGAGTAAAGCATAGAAATAACGCTACCATATTGTCACTAGAGTCAATAGACTAATTCCTACCTAGGCTATATTAGAGCACAGCATGTTAAGCTCTGGTTTTGCCCTTCAGGTTCCCCTGGGAAGACATCATCCCCCATACATGAGAAAAGGCCTGAAGTCTGCATTAACAGCTGTAGCGAAGCGTTCAACAATCAGCATACAGTCGTGGTCATCTGGCTGGAATCTCCCTCTAATGTGTATGGGACAGGGACTTTTATTTGTATAATAAAACAGCTGAGAAAAGATCCCTACGTAACGATGTGTATGTTTCTATGAATACCAGAAACAAAACGTTTACCCCGTTTATCAGCAACCTATCTTACTGTAGCCTTGAGAGAAGCACAGAGTGAAAGAAATGTTTTGTTTAAGAACACAGTGCTGGCCTAGGCAAAGAACAGCTAGATAGAGAGAAATATAACAAGATCTAAGATGTGCCTATTATTAAAATAATAAACAAAGCTGAATAAAATATATCTAGGTTAAAGAGCACAGCGACATGCCTAGTATGCTATAATAACCCGCATAGACATTTAACTAAAATGGCTATGCAGCACTACTAATCCCAGATATTTCTGGAAACTAGACATCCGGGGAGGTTCACAGAGGTGTGGCTTGTGTCGATTCCCCAAAGTTTTCCTACCTAGAATACCCTGCAAAGCTGAAATGTTGAATAAAAACTCTTTTTTTTTCTTGTATTTCTGTCACACAAACCACAGGAATATGCTGAGATCCACAAAATTCCTACCACCCAGAGTTACCCCTCCTGCCCTGATAAAAACACTACCCCACTTGAGTGCCTGTAATTAGTGCCTGCAACAGAAATGAATCACCCCTGGGTCAACAGTTGCCCTCATGTAAGGACCAACATTGACTGTTGTGTGATACAGGCACTAGGCCTACCCACACAAGTGAGATACCATTTTTATCAGGAGACTTGGGGGAGTGCTGGGTGGAAGGACGCTTGTGGCTCCTCTCAGATTCCAGAACTTCGCAGCACCAAAATCTGAGGGAAAAGTGTTTTTTGCCAGATTTTGAGGTTTGCAATGGATTCTGGGTAACAGAACCTGGTGAGAACCCCACAAGTCACCCCATTCTGAATTCCCCTAGGTACCTACTTTCCATTAATATACAGGTTTGCTAGGTTTCCTTAGGTACTTGCCTAGCTAGTGGCCAAAATCCATAAATAGGCACTTTGCAAAAAGCATGTTCGTTTTCATTGGAAAACTGTGATGTCTCCACATTGTGTTTTGGGGCATTTCCTGCTGCGGGCACTAGGCTCACCCACACAAGTGAGGTACCATTTTTATCTGGAATCTTAGGAGACTCTGCAGCACCGAAATGTGAGGGAAAGGTGTTTTATTTGCCAAATTTTGAGGTTTGAAAAGGATTCTGTGTAACAGAAGCTGGTGAGAGCCCCACAAGTCACCCCATCCTGGATTTCCCTAGATGTCTAGATTTAAAAAATGCACAGGTTTGGTACGTTACCCTAGGTGCCGCCTGAACTAGAGACCAAAGACCACAACTAGGCACTTTCCAAAAACACGTCAGATTTAAATGTAAAAATGTGATCTTTCCATGATGCATTTCCTGTCGCAGTCAGTAGGCCTACCCACATAAGTGAGGTACCATTTTTATCTGGAGACTTGGGGGAACGCAGAATAGCACAACAAGTGTTATTTCCCCTTGTCTTTCTCTAAAATGTTCTCTGCCAAATGTAAGAGAGTGTGTAAAATTCACGTCTATTTGAGAAATGACCTGTAATTCGCATGTTAGTGTGGGGACCCCAGGATTCAGAGATGTGCAAATGAATTGCTGTATACCCGGTATAAAATGAAAACCCATATCAAAGTGTAGATCACTTATTGGCTCTGGATACATAGGGTTCTTGAACAACCTACACACCCCATATATCCCAGCAACCAGAAGAGTCTACCAGACATAATGGCCTATTGCTTTTGAAAATTTGACATAGAGGGAAAAATTTACAGAGTAAAACATGGAGAAAAATTGCTGTTTTTTTTCAGCTCAATTTCAATATATTTTCATTTTAGCTGTTACTTTCTGTGGGAAAACCTTGAAGGATCTACACAAATGACCCCTTGCTGAATTCAGAATTGTGTCTACTTTTGTTTAGCTGTCCAAGGTCCAGCATTGGTTTCACATCTATTTCTGTCAATAACTGGAAGGAGGTTGAAAGCACAAACAATAGTAAAAATGGGATATGTCACAGTAAAATGCCAAAATTGTGTTGAAAAATGTGGTTTTCTGATTCAAGTCTGCCTGTTCCCGAGAAGATGGTAATTTTAGCACCACAAACCCTTTGTTGATGCCATTTTCAGGGAAAAAACACATGCTTTCTTCTGCAGCCCTTTTTTCCAAGTTTTCTTTTTAAAACAACTAAATGTTGTCTGCATTTTGGCTAATTCCTTGGTCTCCTCCAAGGGAACCCACAAACTGTGGGTACCTTTAGAATCCTTAGGATGTTGGAAAAAAAGGACGCAAATGTGGTGTGGATAGCTTATGTGGACAGAAAGTTGTGAAGGCCTAACAACCCCAAAGAGCCAAAAAAGGGCTCAGCACGGGGGTGGGGGGGGGGGGGGGGAGTGAGGCCCAGCAGCTAAGGGGTGTCAAGGTGAACTGCAAAGCTGTCAACATTATTTTATTGGTTCCTCCACAGGCCATAACTTTTAGTAAGTGCCTGCAATATTTAGCACACTGTTTCGTCTTCTTATCCTTCTTCTCTTGCTGTTGATTCACCTCATCCCCGTAGCCTGTTCTCCTTCCACTGCTTGAGTCCCCTCCACCTCAGCAATAAAAGATGTTGTCATGCATAGCCCTCACTTGCTTCCACATTCCAGTCATTCCCATGGAATACTAGCCATATTTACCCATATGGAGCACCTGCTTGTGCAAAGTGCACATTGCTTCTTGTGATTTTTTTTCCCAGACGGAAGCTTGAAAAACTGCCACCCCACATACTTTGCCTAGTTGGATGTGATATTCTAGATGTTGAAGCAACCACAATAACGTCATCATCCTGTAGTGCAGCACCTATGCAAGGGCTAGTTAGATGATGCCATTGGTGTCTCAGGCTGTGTACTACTCTCTGAGGCCGTGAAAAATAGTGATTGTTTTCATACCAAGCTACCTCTCAAAAACACTAATATGCTAATGGTGGTGAGAAAAAATATTTGAATCTTGTTCTTAAGTCTGGGGGGCTTCTTTTATGAGTACTGTTTCTTGAGTTGCCAATCAGATGACTGCTTTAAGTTTTTATTTTTGGAGTTCCTTTGGTCCCACTTTATTCCCTCAGTACCCACACAGCCAATGATTGTCAGGATACAGAAATGAAGGCCCTTCATTCCATCGCAGGGTGGCCATGGTCAGCAGAGCTATCTCACTTGATCAACCAGAGTTCATCCAAACTGTATGCAGAAGGCTTCAGAGAACTCAAGGAAAAATAGGAACTAAGATTGGGACAAAAAAATACCACTTCAGTAGAAATAGTGCCAGATCTAATGCACTTATAGAGAGAAGAGGAGGGCAATGTATAAGCATAAGCCCTAATATACAGGAAAGCTAGTTTATTTTCTCGCACACATTCACACATCTTCAATTATTAAACCACAATCTCGCCTATTTTTCTCTTGAATATTTTTCTAATGACAACTGCAAGGAAATATCAGGCCTAATATATGCAGAAATATTCAGAACCAGAATATAAAGTATAAATACTCCTTCTCGCAAAAAAATATAATGCATCAAGTCTCAGTGTCTAACGAGTCAATTATGAACAGCTACCATCCTCATTATCTTTCCATTAGCTTAGACCAATACATGTTTCAAACAAATATCCTTTGATTGTTTTTACTATTTCAGAATCAAAGAAGCACTTTTGACAAACTCCTGATACTCAGGGGCATATTTATACTCTGTTTGCGCCGAAATTGCGTCATTTTTTTTTACCCAATTCCGACGCAAAACTAACTCCATATTTATACTTTGGCGTTAGACGCATCTAGCGCCAAAGTCCATGGAGTTTGTGTCATTTTTTTGCGTGGACACCTACTTTGCGTTAATGATATGCAAGGTAGGCGTTCCCGTTTAAAAAAGTGACTCCGAGGCATGTGCGCCGTATCTACACTCCCGGGCAAAATTCACGCCCGGGAGTGGGCGGGTCAAAAAAAATGACGTCCAGACGCTTTTGCGCCGTTTTTTAGCGCCTGGACAAGGCAGGCGTTAAGGGACCTGTGGGCTCGGAAGGAGCCCAGAGGTGCCCTCCCATTCCCCCAGGGACCCCCCCTGTCACCCTTGCCCACCCCAGGAGGACACCCAAGGATGGAGGGACCCATCCCAGGGACATTAAGGTAAGTTCAGGTAAGTATTTTTTTAAAAAAAAAATTGGCATAGGGGGGCCTGATTTGTGCCCCCCTACATGCCACTATGCCCAATGACCATGCCCAGGGGACAGAAGTCCCCTGGGCATGGCCATTGGGCAAGGGGGCATGACTCCTGTCTTTGCTAAGACAGGAGTCATTTTAATGGGGGTTGGGAGTCGAAATAAATGGCGCAAATCGGGTTGAGGCGATAATTTTGCCTCAGCCTGACTTGCCCCATTTTTTGGCGCCCAAGCTTCATATTCCCCTACGCCGGCGCTGCCTGGTGTACGTCATTTTTTTCCACGCACACCAGGCAGCGCCGGCGGCTAACGCCGGCTAATGTCATTGAATAAATACGGCGCCCACATGGCGCTTCAGAATGGCATTAGACGGCGCTAATTTTTTTGACGCAAAACTGCGTTAGCGCAGTTTTGCGTCAAAAAGTATAAATATGGCCCTTAGTACTTCTGCATGCTGGAAAAGAAAATGTCTTTAACCCAGAAAAGAATACGTGTAAGTGAAATCTCCTAGAAATGTGAACAGACATTAGCTTCCAATAATTTAGTGGCTTGAAAATTCAAGCTACCAACTCTATAAACTTAAAAGACACAATGGGGGTGATTCTAACCCTGGCGGTCGGTGTTAAAGCGGCGGCTAACCCACCAACAGCCTGGCGGTCCAAAAAAAGACATTCTGACCCTGGCGGGAACCGCCAACAGAGACTGCCACTTTAACACTCCGCCCGCCACGGCGGGACAGACAAACAGGTTGGCGGTCACCGCCAACAGGCAGGCGGCAGACAATGTACCGCCCACACTATCACGACTCACCAATCCGCCACCTTTTCCGGGGCGGGAGCCCCGCCGATAAAAACACGGCGGAAACAGACTACGAACGGGAAAACGCTCACCGAAACACACTCCACGAGGAAGGAGGACAGCATGGAACCCAAATTAAACATCCTACCTGCTCTCGTCTACCTGCTCATCTACCACGAGTACGAACGCCGGCGCAGACGACAACGGTGAGTACTGCACCTACGACACACGGGAGGGGGAGGACGAAAGGTTACGGCATACACATATGCGACCCCCCCCCAAACCATGTACACACCAATGCAGAGCAACAAGTCACAGTGACACCACCCAAACCCCCCGGAAAAATGCAAAGACATCATTAAATAGAGAAACAAAATGTATGTAAAAAATAGACTCAGAAAAGTATTGGTTAACTAGCCAAAAAATGTTTAAAAATAAACACTATATACATTGCAAGGGATAACCGAGGCAATTAGTCCTGCACAACAAAAGAAAAACGAAGTGTCCGTGGGCCAAAGTGTAACAACACAAGGGCAAAGCCCACACAGGAGACCTGAGTCCTTTGGAGAGAACACTGCAGGGGCATCTGATGACAAAACTACAGGCACCTCAGGGGGAAGGGAAGGGGGGGGCACCACAGCCACATGAGTCCACGACGCCAGATCCACGAAGGGGCCACCATGCCCACTGTGCCATCCTGGGGAGTGCAAAGCCACAGTCTCTCAAGTCTCTACAGTGGGTGGATTGCCCACTGTGCCATCCTGGGGAGTGCAAAGCCACAGTCTCTCAAAGTCTCTACAGTGGGTGGCTTGCCCACTGTGCCATCCTGGGGAGTGCAAAGCCACAGTCTCTCAAAGTCTCTACAGTGGGTGGCTTGCCCACTGTGCCATCCTGGGGAGTGCAAAGCCACAGTCCATCAGGTGGATCACTGTCTCCACTGGTCAAGGAGGAGGCATGGTGGTCACAGTGAACCGTTAACAGTGCTTGACAGGATGGGCCCAGCGGAGCAGTGCTTGAGACGGCGGGGCCCAGCGGAGCGGTGCTTGAGACGGCGGTGCCCAGCGGAGCGGTGCTTGACAGGATGGGCCCAGCGGAGCGGTGCTTGAGATGAAGGGCCCAGCGGAGCGGTGCTTGAGACGGCGGGGCCCAGCGGAGCGGTGCTTGAGACGGCGGTGCCCAGCGGAGCGGTGCTTGACAGGATGGGCCCAGCGGAGCGGTGCTTGACAGGATGGGCCCAGCGGAGCGGTGCTTGACAGGAAGGGCCCAGCGGAGCGGTGCTTGAGACGGCGGGGCCCAGCGGAGCGGTGCTTGAGACGGCGGTGCCCAGCGGAGCGGTGCCTGAGACGGCGGTGCCCAGCGGAGCGGTGCTTGACAGGATGGGCCCAACGGAGCGGTGCTTAAGATGAAGGGCCCAGCGGAGCGGTGCTTGAGACGGCGGGGCCCAGCGGAGCGGTGCTTGAGACGGCGGTGCCCAGCGGAGCGGTGCTTGACAGGATGGGCCCAGCGGAGCGGTGCTTGAGATGAAGGGCCCAGCGGAGCGGTGCTTGAGATGGCGGGGCCCAGCGGAGCGGTGCTTGAGACAGCGGTGCCCAGCGGAGCGGTGCATGACAGGATGGGCCCAGCGGAGCGGTGCTTGACAGGATGGGCCCAGCGGAGCGGTGCTTGACAGGAAGGGCCCAGCGGAGCGGTGCTTGAGACGGCGGTGCCCAGCGGAGCGGTGCTTGACAGGATGGGCCCAGCGGAGCGGTGCTTGACAGGATGGGCCCAGCGAAGCGGTGCTTGACAGGAAGGGCCCAGCGGAGCGGTGCTTGAGACGGCAGGGCCCAGCAGAGCGGTGCTTGAGACGGCGGTGTCCAGCGGAGCGGTGCCTGTCTTCATGGCGGGGCCCTGTTCAGCGGTGCCTGTCTTCACGGCGGGGCCCTCTTCAGCGGTGCTCTTCTGCACGGCGGGGCCCTCTTCAGCGGTGCTCTTCTGCACCGCGGGGCCCTCTTCAGCGGTGCCTGTCTTCACGGCAGGGCCCTCTTCAGCGGTGCTCTTCTGCACGGCGGGGCCCTCTTCAGCGGTGCCTGTCTTCACGGCGGGGCCCTGTTCAGCGGTGCCTGTCTTCACGGCGGGGCCCTGTTCAGCGGTGCTCTTCTGCACGGCGGGGCCCTCTTCAGCGGTGCTCTTCTGCACGGCGGGGCCCTCTTCAGCGGTGCCTGTCTTCACAGCGGGGCCCTCTTCAGCGGTGCTCTTCTGCATGGCGGGGCCCTCTTCAGCGGTGCTCTTCTGCACGTCGGGGCCCTGTTCAGAGGTGCCTGTCTTCACGGTGGGGCCCTCTTCAGCGGTGCTCTTCTGCACGGCGGGGCCCTCTTCAGCGGTGCTCTTCTGCACGGCGGGGCCCTGTTCAGCGGTGCCTGTCTTCACGGCGGGGCCCTCTTCAGCGGTGCTCTTCTGCACGGCGGGCCCTCTTCAGCGGTGCTCGTCCAGTAAGTCAAGGGAGCCAGACCTGGCCTGGACTCCCTGCTCAGTCGCCCTCCGACCGTGCTGTCGCTGGACCCTTCGGTGACGGAGTCCTGGGCCCTTTGGTGTCCTCCCGAACCCCCGGAATGGGGCTTGTGGGGCCCTCCTGCTCCGCGCTCCTGCTGGCTGTCTTCTCCACCCTGCTGGCCTTTCGCTCCTTAGATGGGGCTCTCGGACCCTTGCCTCCCCTAGATGATGTGGCTGGTGAAGTGGGCGAAGTTTCCTCCTTGGGGGCAGCCGAGTCAGTCCTCTCACGGCGGCCCTTTACTTTTCTGGTCCTCTTGCCTGGGGGGGGGGCTGGCTGTCCCCTGGCTGCTGATCGAAGTGTCACTGCTGGCAAAGGGTGGACTCCAGAACCCATGCACCACAGTGACACTCGAAGCTGGGCTGGTGGTGGCTGAGGTGCTCTTGGGACTCTTTGCAGATGGAGGGGGTGGGTCAGGGGAGGGAAAGAGGTTAAGAGTAGAGAGGAACACTTTTTTAGGTCCAAGGTAAAGGGTAGGAGTAGTGGTGATGGGAGTGGAGGAAGAGGATGTGGTTAAAGGAGAGTCAGGTGTGCTGTCTTTGGGTGCAGGTGCCTGTTCTGGAGGCTGTCATGAGGTGGATGGCTGTTGGGTGGGTGTCTGCCTGCGTTTGTGTGTCTTGGAAGAGGGGGTGACAGACACAGTGGGAGAAGACACAGGGGACGTGTAAATGGCAGTGGGGGTGGTCACTGCACGTGTGCGGACTGTACTGGAGGGTGTGCTGGTGATGGAAGCACTGGCTGATGGTGGTGTGCATGCAGGTGTGAGTATAGATGTCACAGGGAGGGAGGAGGGAGACGAGGAGGAGGGGGACACAGAGGTGGTAGTGACTGTTGGTATGTCTGCATCTGGGTGTTGCTTGGGTGAGTGTTTGTGGGTTCTGTGGTGCTTGTGTCTGGATGAGCTGGCCTTGGGTGTTGAGGTGTGTGCAGGCTGGTCTGATGGTGTGGATGGGATAGGCTGAGGAACAGGAGACAGAGACAGGCTGGAGGCAGTAAGAAGAGGGAGGCTGGAAACAGGGACAATGGCTGCCGTCAGTGCTGAGGCCAGAGCATTGAACGATCGTTGATGGGCAGCCTGACCCGAATGAATGCCCTCCAGGTAGGCATTGCTCCGATGCACCTCCCTTTCCACCCCCTGGATGGCATTCAAAAGGGTAGTCTGCCCAACAATGATGGTCTGAAGGAGGTCAATGATCTCCGCACTGAGGGCAGCAGGGGTGACCAGGGCAGGGGCTGAGGTGCCTGGGCCGAAGGAGATGCCCGCCTTCTTGGGCGAGCGGGCACGGAGCGAAGGCTGAGGGGCTGCTGGGAGGGCCCCGCCGTGCTGGTGCGCTGGGTGGCGGCTGTACCTGTAGAGGCGGGGGGCCCGGATGTTGCCGCCACCGCTAGGGAGCTCCCATCTGAGGACGTGTCGGTGTCGCTGGTGTCACCACCGGTCCCCGTTGTGGTGCTCCCCTCACCCTCCGGATCACTGGTGCCCTCGGTGTCTGTTCCTGAGCCCACCGGGGCCTTGTGACCTGCAGCTCCCTCGTGCTCCGATGCCAATTCTCCTCCGCCTGATGATGCTAATGCACACATGCACAAGAAGATAAAGAACAAGGGTGGGGGGAGAAAAACAAAGAACAGGTTGAGTGCATGCATTGTCAACACCGTTGGCGGAGAGGACAGACACAGGAGCCTCATGCACTAAGCCGCGCAATCGGGGTACACTACTCAGTAATTCTGACTAGGACAACAGGTCTAGAGACAACAAACGCGCACATGTGTGATGCTGGACCATCGATAGCTGTACTTGGCACCCTACAGAGGTGGGGGGCGGGGGCACAGGGCCATGCCTAAAGGAGAGGACTACACTACAGAAAGCGCCCTGGCCTAATGTCACCCACAGCCCTCCACCCCCACCCAGACGCCTCCACTGCGTGTAAAGATAGCAGAATGTGCTGATACTCACCCCCTTGTGTCTGCTGTGATGTCCTCAAGCGCCCATCCAAATCAGGGTAGGCCACCGCCAGGATCCGGGACATCAGGGGGGTCAGGGTACGACTGGCACCCCTCCTAGGTTGGGAGGCCATCCCCAGCAGTGACTCGGCGGTCTTCCTGGTTCCGCGGCGGATGTCCTCCCACCTCTTGCGGCAGTGGGTGCCCCGTCTGATGTGGACCCCCAGGGCCCGGACTTCCTTGGCGATGGCACGCCAAATGTCCACTTTCTGAGGGGCGCTGACCTATTTGACATGTACAGGGTGGGAAGGAAAATTTCATAAATGTTCTGCATGTTAGATGTGATTGGCCCCCCCTCCCCAACCTTGCCATATGGCACATGCTCTCATCTGTCGTGCCTTGCACTCCTCATTCGCTCCCCACCCCACCAACTTACATCCACCCCACTCCACACAGGCATATCCCATTCAACGTCCACCCAGTGTACTTACCTGTTGGTCTGGAGGACCGTAGAGTAACGCATACTGGGGGAGGACCCCATCCACTAGTTTCTCCAACTCTTCAGACGTGAAGGCAGGGGCCCTTTCCCCAGTCGCAGCAGCCATTGTCACTTCCAGACCGAGGTCACAGCAGCACTTGCAGTATAGGTCCTCTCCTGTGGATGATCAGGTCTCGAGTGATTAAGCAGATAGAAAATGGCGGTCACGCCCGCGGCGGTGCGTACCGCGGCGGTGCGTACCGCGACCGCCGGCGCACATCGTCATTGGCTCCTGAAACCCATAGGCTTCTATGTTAACCAATGCGGCTTCGTACAGCGGTCTTCGACCGCCTACCGCCACGGTGTGCCACGCCAGCGCATTGACCTCACATCCCATTGTCCCACTTCACAGGTCAGGCAGCCGCCATTTCAAGGGCCCACATGGCTTAATTTCAACTGCGTCACACAGGCCTAGGCCTTGCATTGCCACTCATAAAAGCCTTTCACTGCATTTCGATTCAATTACTGTGCAAGCTGTGGTTACGTACCTGTGGGTTGCTTGACTCTGTGCTCCATGTTGTCCTTCCTAGGCACCGTCCGCTGGGACTTGCAAGGAGAAGGATGAATCCTCGCGTGTACCGACCGCTGGTGGACCTGTCGACAATGGAAGAACGCCATATAATACTACGCTACAGACTTGAATGTACCACTATACATGAACTGTGTGCCCAGCTGGAGCCAGCCCTGATGTCCCCCATCCGCCAACCCACAGGGATCCCCCCTCTAGTGCAGGTTCTGTCAGTCCTCCATTTTTTGGCAAGTGGCTTCCCCTAGATGATGTGGCTGGTGAAGTGGGCGAAGTTTCCTCCTTGGGGGCAGCCGTGTCAGTCCTCTCACGGCGGCCCTTTACTTTTCTGGTCCTCTTGCCTGGGGGGGGGGGCTGGCTGTCCCCTGGCTGCTGATCGAAGTGTCACTGCTGGCAAAGGGTGGACTCCAGAACCCATGCACCACAGTGACACTCGAAGCTGGGCTGGTGGTGGCTGAGGTGCTCTTGGGACTCTTTGCAGATGGAGGGGGTGGGTCAGGGGAGGGAAAGAGGTTAAGAGTAGAGAGGAACACTTTTTTAGGTCCAAGGTAAAGGGTAGGAGTAGTGGTGATGGGAGTGGAGGAAGAGGATGTGGTTGAAGGAGAGTCAGGTGTGCTGTCTTTGGGTGCAGGTGCCTGTTCTGGAGGCTGTCATGAGGTGGATGGCTGTTGGGTGGGTGTCTGCCTGCGTTTGTGTGTCTTGGAAGAGGGGGTGACAGACACAGTGGGAGAAGACACAGGGGAAGTGTAAATGGCAGTGGGGGTTGTCACTGCACGTGTGCGGACTGTACTGGAGGGTGTGCTGGTGATGGAAGCACTGGCTGATGGTGGTGTGCATGCAGGTGTTAGTATAGATGTCACAGGGAGGGAGGAGGGAGACGAGGAGGAGGGGGACACAGAGGTGGTAGTGACTGTTGGTATGTCTGCATCTGGGTGTTGCTTGGGTGAGTGTTTGTGGGTTCTGTGGTGCTTGTGTCTGGATGAGCTGGCCTTGGGTGTTGAGGTGTGTGCAGGCTGGTCTGATGGTGTGGATGGGATAGGCTGAGGAACAGGAGACAGAGACAGGCTGGAGGCAGTAAGAAGAGGGAGGCTGGAAACAGGGACAATGGCTGCCGTCAGTGCTGAGGCCAGAGCATTGAACGATCGTTGATGGGCAGCCTGACCCGAATGAATGCCCTCCAGGTAGGCATTGCTCCGATGCACCTCCCTTTCCACCCCCTGGATGGCATTCAAAAGGGTAGTCTGCCCAACAATGATGGTCTGAAGGAGGTCAATGATCTCCGCACTGAGGGCAGCAGGGGTGACCGGGGCAGGGGCTGAGGTGCCTGGGCCGAAGGAGATGCCCGCCTTCTTGGGCGAGCGGGCACGGAGCGAAGGCTGAGGGGCTGCTGGGAGGGCGGAGCTGGTGCGCTGGGTGGCGGCTGTACCTGTAGAGGCGGGGGGCCCGGATGTTGCCGCCACCGCTAGGGAGCTCCCATCCGAGGACGTGTCGGTGTCGCTGGTGTCACCACCGGTCCCCGTTGTGGTGCTCCCCTCACCCTCCGGATCACTGGTGCCCTCGGTGTCTGTTCCTGAGCCCACCGGGGCCTTGTGACCTGCAGCTCCCTCGTGCTCCGATGCCAATTCTCCTCCGCCTAATGATGCTAATGCACACATGCACAAGAAGAAAAAGAACAAGGGTGGGGGGAGAAAAACAAAGAACAGGTTGAGTGCATGCATTGTCAACACCGTTGGCGGAGAGGACAGACACAGGAGCCTCATGCACTAAGCCGCGCAATCGGGGTACACTACTCAGTAATTCTGACTAGGACAACAGGTCTAGAGACAACAAACGCGCACATGTGTGATGCTGGACCATCGATAGCTGTACTTGGCACCCTACAGAGGTGGGGGGCGGGGGCACAGGGCCATGCCTAAAGGAGAGGACTACACTACAGAAAGCGCACTGGCCTAATGTCACCCACAGCCCTCCACCCCCACCCAGACGCCTCCACTGCGCGTAAAGATAGCAGAATGTGCTGATACTCACCCCCTTGTGTCTGCTGTGATGTCCTCAAGCGCCCATCCAAATCAGGGTAGGCCACCGCCAGGATCCGGGACACCAGGGGGGTCAGGGTACGACTGGCACCCCTCCTAGGTTGGGAGGCCATCCCCAGCAGTGACTCGGCGGTCTTCCTGGTTCCGCGGCGGATGTCCTCCCACCTCTTGCGGCAGTGGGTGCCCCGTCTGATGTGGACCCCCAGGGCCCGGACTTCCTTGGCGATGGCACGCCAAATGTCCACTTTCTGAGGGGCGCTGACCTATTTGACATGTACAGGGTGGGAAGGAAAATTTCATAAATGTTCTGCATGTTAGATGTGATTGGCCCCCCCTCCCCAACCTTGCCATATGGCACATGCTCTCATCTGTCGTGCCTTGCACTCCTCATTCGCTCCCCACCCCACCAACTTACATCCACCCCACTCCACACAGGCATATCCCATTCAACGTCCACCCAGTGTACTTACCTGTTGGTCTGGAGGACCGTAGAGTAACGCATACTGGGGGAGGACCCCATCCACTAGTTTCTCCAACTCTTCAGACGTGAAGGCAGGGGCCCTTTCCCCAGTCGCAGCAGCCATTGTCACTTCCAGACCGAGGTCCCAGCAGCACTTGCAGTATAGGTCCTCTCCTGTGGATGATCAGGTCTCGAGTGATTAAGCAGATAGAAAATGGCGGTCACGCCCGCGGCGGTGCGTACCGCGGCGGTGCGTACCGCGGCGGTGCATACCGCGACCGCCAGCGCACATCGTCATTGGCTCCTGAAACCCATAGGCTTCTATGTTTACCAATGCGGCTTCGTACAGCGGTCTTTGACCGCCTACCGCCACGGTGTGCCACGCCAGCGCATTGACCTCACATCCCATTGTCCCACTTCACAGGTCAGGCAGCCGCCATTTCAAGGGCCCACATGGCTTAATTTCAACTGCGTCACACAGGCCTAGGCCTTGCATTGCCACTCATAAAAGCCTTTCACTGCATTTCGATTCAATTACTGTGCAAGCTGTGGTTACGTCCCTGTGGGTTGCTTGACTCTGTGCTCCATGTTGTCCTTCCTAGGCACCGTCCGCTGGGACTTGCAAGGAGAAGGATGAATCCTCGCATGTACCGACCGCTGGTGGACCTGTCGACAATGGAAGAACGCCATATAATACTACGCTACAGACTTGAATGTACCACTATACATGAACTGTGTGCCCAGCTGGAGCCAGCCCTGATGTCCCCCATCCACCAACCCACAGGGATCCCCCCTCTAGTGCAGGTTCTGTCAGTCCTCCATTTTTTGGCAAGTGGCTCATTCCAGACAACAGTAGCCATGTCATCTGGAATGTCTCAGCCTATGTTTTCAAAGATTTTGTCCAGAGTGTTGTCTGCCCTGATGAAACACATGCGGAGCTACATTGTTTTCCCTGAGGAGGCTGATTTGGCCACTGTGAAGGGTGATTTCTATGCCCTTGGACATATCCCCAACATAATTGGTGCCATTGATGGGACCCATGTGGCTTTAGTACCCCCAAAAGACGATGAGCAGGTGTACAGAAACAGGAAAAGTTACCATTCTATGAACGTCCAGGTGGTCTGTTTGGCTGACCAGTACATCTCCCATGTAAATGCAAAGTTCCCAGGGTCAGTGCATGACGCGTATGTGATGCGTAATAGCAGCATCCCCTATGTGATGGAACTGCTACAGAGACACCGTGTGTGGCTAATAGGTGACTCTGGTTACCCCAACCTGCCTTGGCTATTGACCCCAGTGAGGGATCCCCGGACCAGGGCTGAGGAAAGGTACAATGAGGCCCATGGGCGAACGAGGAGGATAATTGAAAGGACTTTCGGGGTCCTGAAGGCCAGGTTTAGGTGCCTGCATATGACAGGGGGATCCCTGATGTACTCACCAAAGAAGGTGTGCCATATCATCGTGGCCTGCTGCATGCTTCACAACCTGGCTTTGCGAGGGCAGGTGCCTTTCCTGCAGGAGGATGGTCCAGATGGTGGTGTTGTAGCAGATGTGGAGCCTGTGGAGAGTGAAGAGGAGGAAGACGACGGGGACGACACAGACAACAGGGACACAGTCATCCAACAGTATTTTCAGTAGCAGACAGGTAAGAATCACCCACGCACTTTAACATTTCCTTAAAGTCTCCTGCATCTATACTTTCTGCATTTACCCCCAGTTCTTTTTTAACTTATTTTTGCTTTTCCCTTCCCTTTTCAGTGTTGTTTGACCCACTGCGTGACTTCTGATTGTTTAGCCCATGGACAAAAGCGTATTGACATTGGTATGTTGTCATCACAAATTGTCTGACCATCATTGTACAGTATTGTGTAAAACATTTGTAAATAATACAGGCTGACTCCTGAATATTTTAAGTGCAATGAGTGTTTATTTGTAGTGCAAGATTTTGGTGCATGATATTAATACGGTGATGGGTGGGGGTGGAGGAATGTCCATGGCAGAGTCCAGTTCTCAGTTTCACAGGTGCCTTGTCCATAGGCCTGTGGAAGGATGGAGCATGGCCAGTTCAAGGTTGGACAGGGTGACAATGTGGGACAGTGGGATGACATCAGGGGGTATCCTTTGCTGGCGGGGGTCTTGGCATCCTACTCTGTCTTCCGGTGAGATCTCAGGTTCCGCTTGCGGGGTGGTTGATCTTCAGCAGGAGGTGGGGTTCTGGTGGCCTGACGTTGTGGTGGGGCCTCCTGTCCACAAGCGCCGGCGGAGGTGGTGGGCTGTTCCTGGTCCTGGCTAGTGACAGGGGCCCTTTGGGGTGCCACATGGTCCCGCAATGTGGTTTCTATCCGGTTTAAGGCCTGGACTATGCTCCCCATAGCGGTACCGATGGTCGTGAGTTCATTGCTGAACCCCATGTAGCGTTTCTCCTGCTGTGCCTGGATCTCGCTGAACCTGGCCAGTACCGTCGCCATCGTCTCTTGGGAGTGGTGGTATGCTCCCATGATGGTGGTGAGGGACTCTTGGAGGGTGGGTTCCCTAGGCCTCTCCTCCCCCCCGTCGCACAGCAGCTCTCCCAGTTCCCCTGTGTTCCTGGGCCTCTGTCCCCTGGACGGTGTGCCCACTACCAC
The DNA here is from genome assembly GCF_031143425.1 of Pleurodeles waltl. Classification (NCBI taxonomy): domain Eukaryota; kingdom Metazoa; phylum Chordata; class Amphibia; order Caudata; family Salamandridae; genus Pleurodeles; species Pleurodeles waltl. The sequence goes on from NC_090445.1 coordinate 1,305,192,621, forward strand.
TGCCCCCAGGTCCCTGTTGTTGTTGGGGTGTTGGGTCAGCCTGGGTGCCCTGTAGAGGCGGACACATCGCTGATTGACGCGTCCTGGAGACAGAGGCATGGGCCTGCTGGGTGGGAGCTGTGCTGGGATTCCCAGAGGGGGTTGGGTCTGGTGTGGCCTGTGTCTGTGTGTGGGGAACCCACTGTCCAGAGGTCCCCGATGGTCCGGGCTGGTCGTCAGGGTTGAGGTCGACAGAGCTGGTGTCCTCACTGGGGGGCTGTTCTGGGGGTGGGATGGACAGATCTGGACCCTCCGTGGCGGTGTGTTGGCGTTCGGTCCCGATTTCTGGGATGCTGTCCCACAGCGTTGACCCTGTCTACAATCCTTTGCCATAGCTCAGCCTTCCTTGCTATAGTGGTGTGCTGCACCTGTGTGCCGAAGAGCTGGGGCTCTACCCTGATTATTTCCTCCACCATGACCCTGAGTTCTTGGTCCGAGAACCTGGGGTGTCTTTGGGGTGCCATGGGGTGGTGTGGATGAGGTGTGGGGTGGTGTTTGTGGTGATGTGCATGGTGATGTGTGGTGATGTGCGCGTAGATGTGGTGTGGGTGTTGTGCTTAGCGTTCCCTGTGCTCTCTCTCAGTCTCTCTGGCCTTCTCTCAGAAATTGTGGTCGTAAGGGTTTGTGGGTGACGTGGGTGTGTGTTTTATATTTAATCGGGTGTGTGGGAGTGGTGTGTGTATGTGTCTCAGGTCTGTGTATTTCAAATTGTCCAATGTGGCTGTGTTTTGTAAGTGTGTGTGTATTTTGAGCGCGGCGGTGTGTACCGCCAATGGAATACCGCGGTTGAAAGACCACCGCGTGGATTTGTGGGCCAGAATGGCATGGGCGTGTTTGTGTTGGCGTGGCGGTGGAGGTTTGGTCATCTCCAGTTTATTGCTGCCCGCTGCTGTGGCGGCCTTCCGTGGATGGCGGCTTTTTGGCGGGTTGACAGTTGGAGGTCAGAATGACCGTGGCGGTTTACCGCGGCCGCGGCGGTAGAATGGCGGTCTTCTGACCGGCGGTAAGGGCCTTTTACCGCCGAGGTCAGAATCACCCCCAATGAGTGTGAATCTCCAAACCTCTACTAAAACAAATTCTCTGAGTTCCAGGGAATTATCAGAAAGAGAAAACAATACCTCTCAGCCATCAGCAAACTACTCGAACAGTTGGGAAGCAAGGATCAGGAAGTGAGAATGAATTTTATGATGTTAACAACTGGACAGTATTACTGGAACTCTCAGTCTCCTTTGAACTCTTTTGCAGTACTTGGGCCCATATTTATACTTTTTTAGCGCCGCTTTTTGATGCAAAAGTGGCGCAAACGTACAAAATACAATTGTAGTTTGCAAGTTTGTGCCGCTTTTGCATAAAAAAATGACGCAAATGCAGCGCTGAAAAAGTATAAATAAGGGCCTCATTAGTGCTTACCTTCCTGTTGGATTCAGAGAGCGTATATTTGTCTCTGAATTACTCACGATTCTTCACAAGATCTTACACAGCGTGTTTCTTCCATTCTGGGATTCGCATCAGTAAGCATCTGATAACTCATGTTAAGGTACGAATTAACAGTATATATTGTAGCTACCATATATATATATATATATATATATATATGCTGTATTCCTTCTTTCCTCAGAAATCTTACCACATACAGAACTCCAATATGACGCTATTGATGCCTTTCGAGAAGTAGTGATAAATTATTTAAAAAACTTACCATCAACATAGAAATATGAAGAGCACATTTACAGTATCGATCATAGGAAGGGGTAATAAATATTGACTGAAGATTAAGATATTATAGTGAAATTGCTGAAACAGATGTCTTATATAGAATTTGTAATGAATGTTAACATATTTTGAATAATGACTTATGTAGAAAAATGAATAACGTAGAGAAATAATGTGCACATTTGAAAATGTGACCTCGGAGAATGGCCACCAGTATTCACGAAATGTATTAGATCAATGTAGTAATATGTCATATTAAGGGTTACTAATTATGTTTTTGCTTATTAATTATAGGCCTTAACTTAGTGAGTGTCTTGGCCTAGGTGCCAGGCCTCATGAAGAAGATGTATTTCTTAGCATTTAATGAAAAATGCTGACAGAGTGAACTAACTATGAAATGCTCATTCTTTTAATAAAATGCTTTTCAGATGCTTTCTATGGGAACCGACGGACTAGAAAAGAGGTCTCTCGCAAAGTAACAATGTGTGTGTAAAATGTGCAAAGGGTTCTTTTCCAGGACGCGAACAATGAAGACACTGACTGGAGACGAAGATGCAACAATTTCGATATTTGACGAGTCGGATGATGAGAACATCGTAAAGCAGACCAATCGACAACATGTGAACGTTGAAATATTAGAATTCATAGATTTGGTAATGGACACTATTGGACAGAGTAATAACGTACGATTAATTGACCAATTGGAAATTAGGGGATGGTTTGGGGAACTTTGATATAACAACGTGACAGAGGGAACTTAGACGGATTGCAGATTGCGAGAATAGAGATCTAGAGTGACGGTGGGAGAATAAGAGATTTTGATATTGGGCTCATACTCTCTGACTGAGAGCCTGATGTTTTGCTGACCGATAGATGACCTGAGGAAGAAAACGGATTCTGCTTGCTGACCCATACTGTGGATAGGTAGATAGGACAATGACTGAATTGCATTTTTCTGCCTTTTCTTTCTAGGTACCAACTGCGCTGTCTTAATACTTTCTTCAGGTAGATGTTTTTCAGATTTGTGTTCTAAATTGTTTTGCATGAAGCCCCACATGCTGATGCTAATCTGGGTTAGTTGAGGTTATTCATATGACGACTGACGAATTGCAGAGACAAATGCTTGACAGACTATTTTGCTGAACTTTATGAATAGTCTAACCTTGCTGAAATCGGTTTTACTAATGATTTGTGCTGATGCTTTAGAATGCCTTTTGATTCAAGCTTTGATTAGATCATGGCCCATATTTATACTTTTTTTTAATGCCGCTTTTTAACGCAAAAGCGGCGCAAACTTACAAAATACAATTGTATTTTGTAAGATTGCGCCGCTTTTGCGTCAAAAAAATTACTAAATGCGGCGCTAAAAAGTATACATATGGGGCCATGTTTCTTGAAGCTTGTGGATTAACAGGTGTTAAACCTGACAGCCTTAGGTAGTCACCTCTAACTTTTTGCCTGCCTCCCTCCACTTTTTGGACACTGTTTTTGCTGGTTTTAGGACTCTGTGCCTTTACCACTGCTAGCCAGTGCTAAAGTGCATATGCTCTCTCCCTTCAAACATGGTAACATTGGATCACACCCAATTGGCTTATTTCATCTACTTATAAGTCGCCCGTAAAGTGCACTACGTGTGCCAGGGCCTGTAGATGAAATCCCACCCACATAAGTAGTCTCTTAACCATGCCTCAAGCCTGCCATTGCAAGGCCTGTGTGTGCAGTTACACTGCCACTTCGACTAGGCATTTAAAAGTACTTGCCCAGCCTTAAACTCCCCTTTTTCTACATGTAAGACACCCCTAAGGTGTGCCCTAGGTAACCCATATGGCAGGGTGCTGTGTGGACAGAAGGCAGGGCATGTACCTGTGTAGCTTACATGTCTTGGTAGTGTAAAATTCCTAAGTTTTTACAGTGCTGTGAGGCCTGCTCCATTCATAGGCTAACATTGGGCCTGTCCTCATACATTGTTTGAGTAGCAGCTGCTAATCTGAAAGGAGTAGGGAGGTCATATTTAGTATGACCAGAATGGTGAAACAAAATCCTGCTGATTGGTAAAGTTGGATTTAATATTACTATTTTTGAAATGCCACTTTTAGAAAGTTAGCATTTCTCTGCACTTAAATCCTTCTGTGACTTACAATCCAAATGTGGCTGGGCTACTTGACAGCTCCATTGTGCATTCAGTCAGACACACCCCAAACAAGGGATAATCAGCCTCACTTGCATACATCTGCATTTTTAATGGGTCTTCCTGGGCTGGGAGGGAGGAGGGCCTGACACTTGCATGTCAAAGGACAGTAGCCTGCCCTGAGACAAAGGGCTGCCACACCTCCTACTGGGACCCTGTCAGGCAGGATTGAACTGAAAGGGGACCTGGTCACTTCTAAACCACTCTTTGAAGTCTCCCCCATTTCAAAGGCACATTTGGGCATATAACCAGGGCCTCTGCCCCTACCAACTCAGTCACTTCCTGGGGAAGAGAACCTGAACCAGAACCTGCATCCTGCCAAGAAGACATGCCTGGCTGCTCAAAGGACTCACCTGTCTGCTTTCTGTGAAGGACTGCTGCCTTGCTGTTGCCCTGCTGCCTTGCTGCTTTCTGGCTGTGATGAGAAGTGCTCTCCAAGGGCTTGGATAGAGCTTGCCTCCTGTTCCCTGAAGTCTCACGCCCAAAAAGATTTTATCTCTACAAGAAGGACTCCGTGTGCGGTGAAAATCGACACACAGCCTGCCAGAAACGATGCATAGCCTTCCCCGTGGTGAAACATTAATTGCACGCCAAACCAGAACAACACAGCCCGACTTCGCAACAAGAAGATCGACGCAGCACCAAGGTAGCGTTCGGAAATTCTACGCACGGCCCTACCGGATCAACACACAGCTGAGCTGGAACGACGCAGTCCGACTTCCAGAGTGGAATCGATGCAGCGCCTGCTGTGCAGTAGAAAATTCGATGCAACGCCCACCGGATCGACACAGCCCCTGCGACTTCGTCCTGCCAGTGCCGGAAATCCATGCATCGTCCCAAGGGCGTCTGAAAACCCTGCAACCCTAAGAGGATCCACGACTGAGCGCTGGAAATCGATGCACAACCATCCCTGAGTAAAAACTAAATGACGCATCGCTGTGTGCAGCCCACGAAATTGACGCACACCTCTTTGTTTCCACGCATCTCCTTCTCTGCGGTTCCTTGCGGAGATTTCCCATGCAAACAAGGTAGTTTGTGCCTGAAAGAGACTCTGTTTTGCTTTTAAAAGACTTAAGACACTATGGCGGTCATTCCAACCTCGGCGGTAAAAGGTGCTTACCGCCAGACAGAAGACCGCCATAACACCCCGCGGTATTCTATTGGCGGTACACACCACCGCAGTCGAAATACACATACTCGTACAAAACACAACCACATTGGACTATTTGAAATACACACACCTGATACACATACACACACCACTCCCACACACCCAATACAATATAAAACACACACCCACATCACCCACAAACCCCTACGACCAGAAATTCTGAGAGAAGGCGAGAGAGAGACACCACAGTCAACTACCAAGCATCCACAGGCACACAATACCAATACCCACAGAACTTCCACGCACCTCACACAACACACCTCTAAATAGCACCCCACCTATCACTACACACTCCACCCCACACATCATCCACACCACCCCATGGCACCTCAAAGACACCTCAGGTTCTCAGATGCTGAACTCAGGGTCATGGTGGAGGAAATCGTACAAGTAGAGCCCCAGCTGTTTGGGACACAGGTGCAGCACACCACCATTGCGAGGAAGATGGAGCTATGGAGCAGAATAGTCGACAGGGTCAACGCTGTGGGACAGCATCCAAGAAATAGGGACGACATCAGGAAGCGGTGGAATGACCTACGGGGGAAGGTGCGTTCCATGGTCTCAAGGCACAACATCGCGGTACAGCGGACTGGCGGCGGACCCCCACCTCCTCCCCCAGATTTTACAACATGGGAGGAGCAAGTCTTGAACATCCTGCATCCTGAGGGCCTCGCAGGAGTCGGTGGAGGAATGGACTCTGTTAAGTCTCATCTTCACTACTTCATCCCCCCACCCCACCTGCATGCCAACTCATACCCCCACCCTCACCCTTACCCCCATCACAACTACCCCTTGCAAATGTCTCACCATCACAACCCACCCATCCCAAAACTTAGCCCTGCATGCGGCCCCAAAGCATGGACACCCATCACCAAGGCATGCCCAATGCACATACCCATCACCCCCCCCCCAAAAATACAGTCACAACAGCCCCCACAAAGGAATGCCAGCACTGGTGTACACGGGCACCCACCCATTGCACGCCATTGGCACACACAGAAGCAATAACCATACTTTTATACCCCTGCAGGACCCGAACGCCAGGTCACCGCGCAGGAGAGTCCACAAATGTCCCCTCCACCCCCAGAAGAGGCCCACAGTGATGACAGCAGCTCTGTCTCCCTGGATCTAGATGACCAGCCCGGTCCAATGGGGGACCTCGGGATAGTCGGTTCCCCTCAGACAGGCACAGGCCACAGCAGACCTTCCCCCCTCTGGGAACACCAGCACAGCACCCACCCAGCGGGCCCATACCTCTGTCCCCAGGACACATCAATCAGCGGTGTGTCCACCACTACAGGGAACCCAGGCTAACCCACCACCCCAACAACAACAGGGACCTGGGGGCAGTGGTAGTGGGAACACGGTCCAGGGGACGGAGGCCCAAGGAAACAGGGGAACTGGGAGGGCAGCTGTGCGACAGGGGGGGGACAGGCCAAGGGAACCCACTCTCCACAAGGCCCTCTCCTCCATCATGGGAGCATACCACCGCTCCCAGGAGACGATGGCGACGGTCCTGGGCAGGTTTCAGGAAATCCAGCTTCTGCAGGAACAACAGTATATGGGGTTCAGGGAGGAACTGAGAAACATCAGTACCGCCATGGGTACCATCGTAGTGGCCCTGAATGAGTTAAGCTCCACATTGTGGACCACTGTGGCACCTGAAAGGGCCCCTGACACTAGCATGGGCCAAGAACTGGCTACCACCTCTGCCGGCGCTAGTGGACAGGAGGCCCCGACAGAAGACCAACAGGCCACCAGAACCCCACCCCCTGCAGAAGGAGAACCACCCCGCAAGCGGGCCCTGAGATCCAGGAAGAAGACAGAGTAACATGTCAAGACCCCCGCCAGCAAAGGATACCGCCCTGATTGTCATCCCACTGTCCCACATTGTCACCCTGTCCAACCTTAAACTGCCCCTGCTCCACTTCCCACAGGCATTTGGACAATGCACCTGTGAACCTGATAGTCTGGACTCTGCCATTGACAATCCTCCACCATCACCCCTCACCGATTTGCAACCACCCATCCAAATTAGAGCACTTGAATAAACACACTTATTGCACATAAACAATCTGGAGTCTGTCTGTGATTTTAACAAATGTATTAGACAGGACAGTGCCAAAATTGTTATTCACATTGTGATGCCAACAAACCGCTGTCACACAGCTGTAGTCCATGGGGAAACAAAGCAGATGTCACGCAGTGGGGCCCACAGCTCTGAAAACGGAAGGGAAAGTCACAACACAGTTACCATACACTGGGGGAAAAAGTCAGACAGTAGAGAGGTAGGAGTCTTTAAGTAAATGTAATATGCCGGTGTGTACTCTTACGTGTGTGTCACTGAAAATATTGCTCTATTACTGTGTTCCTGTTGTCTATGTCGTCCTCTCCGGCTTCCTCTTCTTCACTCTCCACAGGCTCCACAGCTGCTACAACACCACCATCTGGACCATCCTCGTGCAGAAAAGGCACCTGGCGGCGCAAAGCCAGGTTGTGAAGCATACAGCAGGCCACGATGATCTGGCACACCTTCTTTGGTGAGTACATTAGGGATCCACCTGTCATATGGAGGCACCTGAACCTGGCCTTCAGGAGGCCAAAGGTGCGTTCGATCACCCTCCTAGTCCGCCCATGGGCCTCATTGTAGCGTTCCTCTGCCCTGGTCCTGGGATTCCTCACTGGGGTCAGTAGCCAGGACAGGTTGGGGTAACCAGAGTCCCCTAATAGCCACACCCGGTGCCTCTGGAGTTGACCCATCACATACGGGATGCTGCTATTTCGCAGGATGTAGGCATTATGCACTGAGCCAGGGAACTTGGCATTAACATGGGAGATGTACTGGTCTGCCAAACAGACCATCTGTACATTCATCGAATGATAACTTTTCCTGTTCCTGTACACCTGTTCACTCCTGCTGGGGGGTACCAAAGCCACATGTGTCCCATCAATGGCACCTATGATGTTGGGGATATGTCCAAGGACATAGAAATCACCCTTCACTGTAGGCAAATCCCCCACCTCAGGGAAAATGATGTAGCTCCTCATGTGTTTCAGCAGGGCAGACAACAAAATAGGTTGAGACATCCCTGATGATATGGCCACTGTTGTTTGAAATGACCCACTTGCTAAGAAATGGAGTACTGACAGCACCTGCACTAGAGGGGGGATCCCTGTGGGTTGGCGGATGGGTGACATCAGGTCTGCCTCCAGCAGGGCACACAGTTCATGAATAGTGGCTCGGTCAAGCCTGTATGTCAGTATGACATGTCTTTCCTCCACTGTCGACAGGTCCACCAGCAGTCTGTACACGGGAAGATTCCTCCATCTCCTCGCATTGCCCAGCGGACGGTGCCTAGGAAGGACAACAGCGAGCACACAATCAACCCACAGGTACGTTCCCACAGCTTGCACACAACACGATTCACTATGCATTGAATGGTTTGTATGAGTGTTGAGGAAAGGCCTAGGTATGTGTGACGCAGTAGAAATTAAGCCATGTGGGCCCTTGAAATGGCGGCTGCCTGACCTGTGAAGTGTGACAATGGGATGTGAGGTCAATGCGCTGGCGTGGCACACCGTGGCGGTAGGCGGTCGAAGACCGCGGCGCAAAGCCGCATTAGTTAACATAGAATTCTATGGGGTTCACGATCCAATGACGATGTGCGCCGGCGGTCGTGGTACCGCCATTTTCTATCTACTTATTCACTCGATACCTGATCTTCCACAGGAGAGGACCTACACTGGAAGTGCTGCTGTGACCTCGGTCTGGAAGAGACAATGGCTGCTGCGACTGGGGAAAGGGTCCCTGCCTTCACTTCTGAAGAATTGGAGAAACTCGTGGATGGGGTCCTCCCCCAGTATGCGCTACTCTACGGTTCTCCAGACCAACAGGTAAGTACAGTGGGACCATGCTTTGTGGGCAATGCCTGGGTTGAGTCGGGTGGATGAAAGATGGTGGGGAGGGGAGCGATTGAGGCATGCATCAGACGACAGATGAGAGCATTGGCCACATGGCAAGGGTGGGGATGGGGGGCCACTCACATCAAGCATGCAGAAGGTGATGATTTTTTTTCTCCCCCTGTACATGTCACATAGGTCAGCGGCCACCAGAAAATCGCTATTTGGCGTGCCATCGCCAAGGACGTCCGGACCCTGGGGGTCCACAACAGACGGGGCACCCACTGCCGGAAGAGGTGGGAGGACATCCGACGCGGGAGCAGGAAGACGGCGGAGGCTCTGCTGGGGATGGCCTCCCAACGTAGGAGGGGTGCCAGTCATCAATTGACCCCCCTGATGTCCCGGATCCTGGCGGTGGCCTACCCCGATTTGGATGGGCGCGTGAGGACATCACAGCAGACACAAAGGGGTGAGTACACTCTCATTCTGGTGACTTTGCGCGCAGTGGTGGTGTCTGGGTGGGGGAGGTGGGCTGTGGGTATCTCTAGGCCAGGGCGATTTCTGTAGGCTAGGCCCCTCCGTAAGGCATGGCCCTGTGCCCCCGCCCCCCACCTCTGTAGGGTGCCAAGTACAGCTATTCATGGCCCTGTGTCATCTATGTGTGTAGTTGTCGTCCATAGGCTTGTAGGCCATGTCCCACTGATTGAGTAGTGGACCCCAAGTGCGCAGCGTAGTGCAGGGGGCTTCTGTGTCTGTCCTCTCCGCCAACGGTAGCGGTAATCCATGCACTCAACATGTCTTTCTTTCTCCCCCTCCTCTTTTTTGTGGTCTTCCTGTTCATGTGTGAATTAGCATCATCAGGCGGAGGAGAAGTGGCATCGGAACACGAAGGAGCTGCATCCCACATGGCCCTGGAGGGCCATGCAACGGACTCTGAGTACACCAGTGGGACGGAGGGCGAGGGGAGCTCCACAGCGGGGACTCGTGCTGATGTCAGTGGCATCGACTCGTCCTCTGAAGGGAGCTCCCTTGTGGTGGCGGCAACATCCGTGCCCCCCGCAACAACAGGTACAGCCGCCACCCAGTGCACCAGCACCGCCCTCCCAGCACCCCTCAGCGTTTGCCCCGTGCCCGCTCACCCAGGAAGGGGGGCATCTCCTTTGCCCCAGGCACCTCAGGCCCAGCCCCTGTCACCCCTGCTGCCCTCAGTGAGGAGGTCATTGACCTCCTGAGGACCATCATTGTTGGGCAATCTACCCTTTTGAATGCCATCCAGGGTGTAGAAAGGGAGGTGCACCGGAGTAATGCATACCTGGAGGGCATTCATTCGGGTCAGGCTGCCCATCAGCGATCGTTCAACGCTCTGGCCTCAGCACTGACGGCAGCAATTGTCCCTGTCTCTAGCCTCCACCCTCCAACTTCCTCCACCCAGACCCAATCCGCTGTACCTCTGCCTATCCCAGACACACCTACAGACCAGCCTGCACACACCTCAACACCCAAGGGAAGCTCATCCAGACATAAGCACCACACTTCACACAAGCATTCACACAAGCAACATCCACATGCAGACACACCAACACCCACTGCCTCCACTGTGTCCCCCTCCTCCTCGTCTCCCTCCTCCCTCCCTGTGACGTCTCCACTCACATTTGCATGCACAACATCTTCAGCCACTACGTCCATCACCAGCACACCCACCAGAACACTCTGCACACGTGCAGTCACCACCCCCACTACCATTTACACGTCCCCTGTGTCCTCTCCCAGTGTGTCTGTCACCCCCTCTTCCAAACCACACAAACGCAGGCAGCCACCCACCCAACAGCCATCCACCTCACGACAGCCTCCAGCCCAAGCACCTGCACCCAAAGACACCAGACTTCACACTCCTACAACCACATCCTCTTCCTCCACTCCCATACCCACTACACCTAGCCGTCCCTCTCTTTCCAAATTGATTTTCTTTTCCAAACTTGACCTCTTTCCAACAACTCCCCCACCCCGTCCATCGAATAAGACTGCAATCAGCACCTCAGCCACCACCAAACCAGGACCTATCAAGACTGTTGTCCAAGGACTGTGGAGTCCCCCACCCTCAAGGGCAACTAGTTCTGGTAGGAGCCAAGGCACGGCCAGCCCACCCCTTTAAAAACACCCAAAGATCACCAGTGCCCGGCGTGAGAGGCCAAGGACACCAGGGACCAAAATCCCTACCCTGGCTCCGGCTGGAAGTGGGGTGCCACCTGGCACACCGCCAAAGGTGGGAAAGGGCCACAGACGACCAGGAAAGGGTTGGAAGGGCAGCACGCCCGACAAGTCCGGCAGCAGGCCAGCTGCCCAGGAGGGCCCCACCAGCCCCATCCCAGGTGTGCAGGTGGGCCCCGCCAGCCACAGCCCAGCTGCCCAGGAGGGCCCTGCCAGCCACAGCCCAGCTGCCCAGGAGGGCCCCGCCAGCCACAGCCCAGCTGCCCAGGAGGGCCCCGCCAGCCACAGCCCAGCTGCCCAGGAGGGCCCCGCCAGCCACAGCCCAGCTGGGCAATGAAGGAGCGCCAACTCAAGCACCGCTGAACAGGGCAATGACCGCTGAACAGGGCAAGGACCGCCAAGGCAAGCACCGCTGAACAGGGCAAGGACCGCTGAACAGGGCAAGGACCGCCAAGGCAAGCACCACTGAACAGGGCAAGGACCGCTGAACAGGGCAAGGACCGCCAAGGCAAGCACCGCTGAACAGGGCAAGGACCGCTGAACAGGGCAAGGACCGCCAAGGCAAGCACCGCTGAACAGGGCAAGGACCGCTGAACTGGGCCCTTCATCTCAAGCACCGCCCCTCGTGGATCTGACGTTGTGTACTCATGTGGCTGAGGTGCCCCCCCTTCCCTTCCCCCCTGAGGTGCCTGTAGTTTATCTATCTGATGCCCCTGCAGTGTTCTCTCCGTTGGTGTCAGGTATCCTGTGTGGGCCTTGCCCATGTGATTTGGGCCCAGTGGTCCACGGACAATGGCCCTCATTCCGACCCTGGCGGTTTGAAACCGCCAGGGTGGAGGGCAACGGAAGCACCGCCAACAGGCTGGCGGTGCTTTCAGGGCTATTCTGACCACGGCGGTAAAGCCGCGGTCAGAAAAGGGGAACTGGCGGTTTCCCGCCGGTTTTCCCCTGGCCCAGGGAATCCTCCATGGCGGCGTAAAACCCGCCAGGAACAGGATGGTGGGAATGGGTGTCGTGGGGCCCCTGGGGGCCCCTGCACTGCCCATGCCATGATTTTCACTGTCTGCTATGCAGACAGTAAAAATCGCGACGGGTGCTACTGCACCCGTCGCACCCCTGCAACTCCGCCGGCTCCATTCGGAGCCGGCTTCCTCGTTGCAGGGGCTTTCCCGCTGGGCTGGCGGGCGATCTTCTGGAGATCGCCCGCCGGCCCAGCGGGAAAGTCAAAATGACCCCGAGGTCATTTGACCGCGGTGCGGTCTTTGGGCGGTTTCCGCCCAGCGGGCGGTGCCCGCCGCCCGCCGGACTCGGAATGAGCCCCAATGACTGCTAAAATTATCGGACTTTTAATATTTATGCATATATTAGTTTTAAATGTGTGATATTTTTATATGCCGATAATACAATATATTTAACTGTTTATGATCATTTCATTTTGTCTTTGCATTCTTCCGGGGGGTTTGGGGGTTGTAACAGTGATGTATTGCTATGCATTGATGTGTGTGTTGTAGTGGGTGAGGGTGGTGGTGGGTGTGTAGCGTATGTGTGCCCGTAATATTTTCTCCTCCCCTGTGTCGTAGGTGCAGTACTCACCGTAGTCTTCTGCGCTGGCGTTCGTGCTCCTGGTAGAGGAGCAGGAATACAATAGCTGGTAGGATGTGGAGTTCGGATTCCATGCTGTCCAGATTCCTCGTGGGGTGTATGGAGGTGAGCGTTTTCCGTTTAAAATGTCTGTTTCCGCCGTGTTTTTATCGGCAGGGCTACCGCCCCGGAAAAGGTGGCGGATTGGTGGGTTGTGATAGGGTGGGCGGTACATTGGCTCCCGCCTGTCTGTTGGCGGTGACCGCCGCGCTGTTTGTTTGTCCCGCCGTGGCGGTTGGAGTGTTAAAGTGGCGGTCTCTGTTGGCGGTTTCCGCCAGGGTCAGAATTCCATTTTTTAAACCGCCAGCCTGTTGGCGGGTTAGCCGCCGCTTTAACACCGATCGCCAGGGTTGGAATGACCCCCTATATATCACTTTGCAGTGATATCTCAACATATATTTAGTTCATTTTAGTCCTTCTGACCTGCATTTATCCAGATCAATATTATATATTTTTCTAAACATTATGTGGTGTATTTTTGTGGTGCCTAATTGTGTTAGTGTATGATTTATTGCACAAATGCTTTACACATTGCCTTCTAGGTTAAGCCTGACTGCTCAGTGCCAAGCTACCAGAGGGTGGGCACAGGATAATTTGGATTTTGTGCGCTTACCCAGACTAGAGTGAGGGTCCTTGATTGGACAGGGGGTAACCTGACTGCCAACCAAAGACCCAATTTCTAACAACAAGCATTATTAATGTTGTCTGATTTGATTTGGTGAATAAGCTACATGCTATATTATTGTTAATACAAGGGAAATAAACGTACTAAACTTTTACTAAAGGTGTGGTTTTTCTATAGTAAGAACACCTTAAACTAATCAAAAGGTTGATCGACCTATACGTGTCCCCTTGTAGATTTACTTATTAAGGACCGACGCATTAACAAAACCTTTCACTAAAGAAGTTGACACAGTAAATATGACTAAACATATATATATGTCAAGGAAGCAAAGACATATCTTTCAAACAAAATTTGGTATCTCAAAATTGACAAACGATACACTTTTGCTATCAGCCAGTATTGGGGTATACTACTCGACTGGGAGGAGAGAGGTTTAATTGAAATTGGAAATGAAATCTACTAGAGTACAAGTTTTCTATCACATTGCGAAAATAAACACAATATACTAAAAATCTACCATGAGTCCTATCATGCCATTTAATGAAAGTCTGTTAGAGAATACCTCCAAGAACATAAACTATTGTTCTACATTCCTTAGTACAGACCTGTTCAGGTCACAATCAAGGAAGACACATCACATCTTTGTTCAATAAACCTACTGCATGCAATAGTTAATAACATGCCAGCAGCAGTCACCCCGAGGAACTGAAATGGAGGATCTCCTATTAGGAGTTACTAGGAGCAAAATGGAATTCTAGCACATATATTTATTCTAAAAAAGAAAACAAAGTCACAATAAAAAGATTCAGTAAACAAGGGTGGATTTGTTTGGTCTTGAAAAAGGCATCAGAAAGAGTAAAGCCAAAATTGAGAGACTATCTTCTTTACAGCTCAGCATATAGACCTATACCAAGACAAGCAGATCAGATTGATCACCTCTTACAACAGACATGAGAAGGAAGTTACAAGGATATTTGCCAAACAGTGGGACATTATTAAAAGAAACACATTTATCAGCAATATGGTAAATATGTTTCTTAGAATTACCTATAGAAGGAGTAGTTCATTATAGGAGAAAATGGTACAAGATACCTGAAAAGAATGGGAGTTCAGATAAAAGTGACTTGAGAGTTTTTTTGTATATGGCAGTTGTAAGGTATGGCTCACACATTGCATTTAACAATTACTTTATACACAGAAACAATTTTCCCAAATGGTCAACAAGTTTTGTTTGTCATCAGCTTATTGTACTGCTCAAGATTAGCCTCTTGCATCCTGGTTTTGTTTAAATAAATATTTGTTAAACCAAACGTAAAAAGATGCCATGTCATTGACCATAAATATAGGTGTACAGAATGTAATATTGTACTTATTATCTGTTACAAATTGGTTTATTGATCAAGAGGGGTGAAGCCCCCACTCAAGCAACAATCTCAATCCTTGCCAGGGTGAATCATAAAAGGTCATTAAATTAACCTGTGTTCAGTCATCTTGTATCCTTGGTACAAAAACAGTCAGGCTTAAATTAGAGGCAAATATGTAAAGAATGCATGCAGCAGACAAATATTAATAAAGTGAAAGCACAACACAAGAACAATTGGAAATCTAGAAATATAGAGTACGTTTCAACAAATAATATGATATCTGAATGACAAAAATGAATGACAAAAATGAATGACAAAAATGCAATCAGTTAGACCACAGATACAAATTTTTTTCTTTTTTGTGAAAATAGTACCTAAAAGCAGAACATACCACTGAAGGTCATCTTGTTGTGCAAGGATGGGGAAAAGTCACAAGTTCAGGCTGACCGTGATGGAGTTGGGGTCAGATACAGGGACCAGGATAGTCCTGCTGAAAAGTTACCTTCTGCAGTCTGGCACCAATCATGTTAAAAGAGTCCCAGAAGAATAGGCTTTCGGCATAAAGAGCAGGTCGAGCATTGTGTATGGTCATTGCTGTAGTGCGAACATCTGGTCATCGCCGGAGCTTTGTTTTGGCACTCATAGCAGGCTATTGTTGCTGTAGCACAGAGTGAAGGTATTACTTTGCTGGTCATCGCAGACAGTCGCTATTGGCCCAAACAGCAGGTCTCACCAGAGCTTCACATTCGTGGGTGAGAGGTATGGCAGAGTTTTTGTATGAACAAGCCAATTTTCAGTTGTGAAGTGCCTAAGTACACAATTTTCACCTTTTTCTTCTTGACGTACCTTCCACCGATGGCAACTAAGGTTATAGAACATGGCGGCTACCTCTTGAGGATCAGGACTCACTCTAGTGGAGGACAGTAGCAAGATTCAGACAGATCCAGGCAGGTCCAGTTGCTAATGGTCTGAAAGAAAGTTGCAGGGAGGCATCTGGAAGCTTGATGTGTCCCTGTAGTTCAAACAGGAGGTCAGCCAACTGACCCTTGGAGTCATTCTAGGTAGCCTAGGCTCAACACAAGCATGTCCAAACTTCCTACTTCAAACAGCAAGGCAGTCCTTTAAGCAGCAGGGCAGTCCTCAGGCAGTCAGGGATGTCCTTCTTTTGAATCGTCTACAGATCCTGGAGTGTTCTGTAGAGTGGCTCTGAAGGCCAAATATTTATACCTCATGTCAGCCTTTGTTTGGGACTACCCCTGTTCTTCTCCCACAAAGAGTTCTGGAAAGGTATTCTCCAAACTGAGGTGACAAAAGGCAGGGTAGGCCTGGTGTCAGGTTCCTTTGTGTGTGTTGTAGGCTAAGCCCTTTCAAGTGTGAGTAGGGTAAGGTGCAGCCCCTCCCTAGTCAGCCAGCCAGGATGTCCCATCTTGACCACACCTAAGCCCCCTTTGTCTCACTGGCTGTAAACAATGCACAACCCCCAACAGCAGAACCATTTACAGTCATGTGACCCAGGACACAGACAGGAAGACATGGTTAGGATGAGAAAATGGCATCTTTCTAAATGTGATAAGACATAGGCGTTGAAGCCTAGAAATTCAGCAAGGTTGGACCACAATAAACTATACAATAAACTAAAGTACCTTGCCGTAATCACCTTTAAATGACTACTTACAAATATGATCAAACGTGTTAATTTGTATGATCACATTGATTAATCAACATTAGTTAGTCATCATCTCATTCTTTGCTTTTTTATATACAGAACATGTTTTAACATATCATACACACCATATCAAAATATACTTGGACATTTAAATATTTTATACGCAAAACCTAGATTTGTGCTCATCCTACACCATTTAGTGCAATATTTAAAAGGTCAATAAGATTGACATGACATGAACATAACTCCAATCAGCTTCAGTTCACTGAAGCATAATGGTACGGGATAAGTGTCCCAATTATAATGTCTATATTCAAGATGAGATGAGTCCAAGATCAAAGGAGAGGCCCAAACTCTATGGGTTCTCTCCTCCTGTGGTTTCCTTCAGTCAACACCCTAGTGATGAATGCTGACATGTTTCGACCCACTTAATTTCAGGGTCTCCTTAGAACGTGGAACTGGGGAGTCTGTAGGACAATAAGACAATAAAAGAACTCTCACGAAAATGCACAGAATTAGTGAGGTATATACAGAATTTGTGGGAAATAGAAAACATTGGTGACACCCCATTTTTCACTGTTTCTCTTAACTTGGAGACATGAGCAAATGAGAGTCTTTCATCTACTGGTAAGGTTGCAGAGTAGTTGAACCATATTTCCGGTATGTATCTTAAATTAAAAAACATCAGGAAGCTGGAAATAGGCCTCCAAAACCCAATTCTAATTCACTATATCATTCAAGTTTTTTGATTAAGGAAAATACCTTTTTCTAGATTCAGGCTGTGAGAGCCAGAGACAGTTTGAGCAGCCAGAGCGAGGCATTTGTCTCAGTGAACCTAGGCTTCAGCAGTCCATCCATTCACTTGGCCTCTTTGGCGATACCTTGCCAAAGCAGTCTGATGATGTTTCAGATAATCATTAACAAGCGGGGCCAATGTGACTTACGGCTAATCCTGGATTTGTTTCAGTATGACTAATTGTCGAAAATCTTGGTTAGTTTTTCCAACATTAAGTTTTTGACATGGGCAAACAATCCCATAGACCGCATTCTTTGTTTAGCAGTTTGTTAATGCTATATATGTCAATTTAATGCTTCCGGGATGAATTCAGAGCCTTCAATTATTTGGTTGCACACTACACATGTGACACATTTGTGGTGCCCTTGTGAAAGGGTGGTAAATTCCACTGGTCTCATAATGTACTTTTCTTCATTGAAAATGAAGTTAGAAGCCCTCAAGCAACTATGAATTTACTGCTCGCACCCTCACATATTACATTACTCATGACATGTTCAATGACTGCATTGATATCCCTTATGACATCTGGCTGAAATGACCTAATTGAGTACAACCCTGTGCATGGTGAGGGTGAGAGTTATGGTTACATTAGGGCACATGTTATAGTTATTTGAAATAACTGTAACTGGTGAATTGTAGTGGCTATGTTAGTTTAAAATGTTATGTTCACCTAACTATTGCAGCCCTTTAACCTTTGTTTTTTTTTCAGAAAATATATATTAAACTGTAAAACCTTGACAATGACAGCAAAACTACTCTTTATTTTATACCTTAATAAGCACAACTGTTATAAAAACATGCTATATTGTGAGATTCTGAGCTATAAATTGTCAATTTTTACATATCACAATTTTAATATTATCTCATTACAGCACTCTAAAGCATCAAAGTGAAAAAAGCTAGGATTAGGTAAATTAAGAAAATATACTTTGTTATACTGTCTTTTTTAAGTCTTCAAGGGCTATAATCTTTACTTAAGGAAGACTCAGTTAACACAGACATGCAATGTAGTGCACCCGCATAGCTCTGCTCACACTCCTCAGTGCTGTGCTTCATGGGCCCTGCCTCCATTGATGCCGCGGATCAGTGGTCACTTGAGGCAGCAATGGGTAGTTTTCTTCGTTGCATACCCCTAGTGACAGTACCTGCCCTGTGAACTCTGTGTAATTCAATATGACTCAGTGTTTCCAGAGCCCGAGTGGCCAGAGGAGGCCATAGGGGACTGCGCTGGCAAGCAAACAAGTGCTTATCACTCAAAGTGACCCGAGCAGCCACCCAGGTGAGCCATCCAAATCTTCCATACAGCATGGAAAGCTCTGGAAAGCACTGGGAAGATCCCTGTGAGAAGCATGTTTGTGCCTTCCCCTCATCTCCATCGGTGCCCAGAAGGGCATGTTCCTTCGTTAGGGGGTAAGACTAAGCTCACAATCACCCACCTTTATAA
This sequence comes from Pleurodeles waltl, assembly GCF_031143425.1. Taxonomy (NCBI): domain Eukaryota; kingdom Metazoa; phylum Chordata; class Amphibia; order Caudata; family Salamandridae; genus Pleurodeles; species Pleurodeles waltl. The sequence continues at coordinate 1,305,211,376 of NC_090445.1, forward strand.
AACCTACTAAAAAAACCTCACAAATCAGACCCTCAAGAACAACGCAAAGATTCAGCACGTCTAAAAGGAAAGCCTCGCCCCAGAAGAAAGCCAACAGTCCCTCAGATGATTATTTTATTCCATCTCTGGTACTCCCCTCCAAGGAGCCTGAGCCTGGTCTCTCTTCCCTCAATATGTCGTGAAAACAAAGGGTAAATGAGGCTAGAAATTGAGATATACCCATGTCATAACTACTGGCCACAGCACCTGCCTGATGGGGTCTCATTCCTGGTGGACCCTGGTCCAAGGAGCCCAACTGCCCCATCAGGGGACTGATCAGTGAATATTTCATCAAGGCCCCTCACAAAGGACCACATTCATCACCCTCACTGAGCCCATGGGGGTCCAACAAGCTTTCATTGACTCTATACTGTGCAAGCCCGGAGGTACTACTCATTGTAGGGCCAAAATCCTGCAGCTCATTCTCATGTCCAGTGCTACATTGGGAAATCCAGTGCAGTGAGGTTATTCTCCCACCTGACCATCCACATGGTCTACAGGAGTCATTGAACCAGGGAAAGGTCCTTGAGAAAGCAGCAATGAAGGAAGACAGCTACTTCCCCAACCCATCAGTTATGGATGGACGGGAAATAGGAAAATAAGTTCTTTCCAGTAAACAGCGCTTGTGCAAGGTAACAGTGATTATGCAGGTTCACAAAAGTACAACCATGCCTTTGCCTCAGACAACACTATTGTTACAAGAATTGGGAAAGAACACATCAGAGTCAAATTCCACTCAGTCACCCTCAAAGAAACCTAGGAGGGAAACTATGTCAGACCAGGACCTGGTCAATCTATCGGACTGTTTTCTCACCACACTGGAAGCTCAAATTGAATTGTAGCTGGCACAAACTCCTGCATCCAGAAGTGAGAACTAACGAAGGTCCATCAGCCCTACACAAACAGGGGCACCAGTATCACTGTCAGAAACCCGTGAGATGTGCCCTGTACACCCCAGCGGATCTAAGATTAACCATGTCCTTGTTGCCCATACCAAGGCTTGTTGGGTTCATGAGTCAAATACCTGGTATGTACTCTGCTGTTGTCTACACCAATGCTTTTTGTCAATTTCAACTGTTCATTTGTTGACTTAGGGGGTTATTACAACTTTGGAGGAGGTGTTAGTCTGTCCCAAATGTGACGGATATACCACCAGCCGTATTACGAGTTCCATAGGATATAATGGACTCGTAATACAGCTGGTGGTATATCCGTCACTTTACCGTCACTTTTGGGACGGATTAACACCTCCTCCAAAGTTGTAATAACCCCCATAGTACCAGTGCTGGTTTGTTGCCAGTGTGTTGACATTTGTAGCCAATGCTCATGACTTGTGCACCAATGCTTGTTTGTTCACATTTAGAATCAATACTGGCACCCAACTGAGTCATGTTGCTAGGCAACCCACATGGACCTAATCACTAGGACACATGTTTGACTGCTTGCAGGCTGTTCCTATAAATAGCCATGCCCATCTCTCTCTGGTGCTTGTGTTTGTCTCCGGTATCTGAATGGCCTCTATCTTCTGCTCAGCTGTTTTGTGGAATGAATTGGCTCAAGGGATTCCAGACTGCATTAGGACCCATCTGCCTCTTGGAAACCGCACCCAGCTCAAGATTAAAGATGGATTTCCCCCACTCAATTCCGTGGAGCAGCTAAGTTGTTGAACTTGCTGATAATCTCTAGGAAGCTCCAACTGGCACACGCTGTGCCCTAGTTCGTTTTGTGAAGTTGGCCCATGCTACTAACTGACATTAACACTTGTTTTGAGCTCAATTAAGTGGCTATCGCTAAACAAATCTTTTATTAGATTCCTTGGTACTGTGGAGCATGGAAACAGAGCATTTGGAAGTACTTTCTTCGCACTGCGACCCTTGTGTCCTTTGAAGATTTCTGTGCTCAAACTTTCACCAATAGTCCTTATTGTGTTACCTTTAAGTAACATTGCACTTGTATTTCACATACCATTGCCTAATATTTATTTTCTCTGTTGTTTTTGCATTTGTCGCCCCGAGTGGGAAGGGTATGCCCAGACGTGGGTCCTGTGCTTGCTATCCCACCAGATTCAAGCTAGCCTGGCTGATGAAGTGTGATACCCTGAAACTAGTCCCAGGATGCTTGTTTCTGGTCCAGGGAGGACATGTCCTGGCAGTTCGGGCTGGACTGTTCCCATGGGGAACAGGGTCAAGATTGATTTGCATATTGGCTGAGTCCAAACTGGAATGGCATTGCAAGCAAAAAAATGATAGATTAAACCCATATCTGTGACTGGGGGTGAATGTTTGATTTGCTCTGCATTCCGTCCATCATCTGTTGTTTTTGCATGTGATAAATGTACTACAGCTGTTAACTGGTCAATGTGACACAGTGAAAACCCTGTTATTCCCATTGTGTATATAACTGATCTAAATCACTTTGGATGAGATATTGTAAAGTATAGGATGGAATGACTGCTCAACTCTTGTCCTTCATGTGTATGTCTTGTGTGTCAGTCATCCTCGTTTACAGACCCAACTGAGAATTGACACAAGAGGAGAAGATTCCGTGGTGTTCTGTCAGAGTTAAGGTGATTTAACTCCCAGGTTTCCTACTTTTGTTTGAACCTTCTTTTAGCCCTAGGGTTTCCCAGCACAAGCAATACTAATCATGTATCTTTCCTCTCTTCTCCAACACACCATCCCTGATTAAACATTGACCACGTCCCTACTCTCCCAAGAGAGGATGCAATGCTGGACCAGTTGGTGGGGATTTGCCAGTGTTATTTCTTCTCCCTTCCCATTCAGGACAACTGTCAAGACCCCTGTGACTGTCCAGCAGTATCAAGAGGTGTTCTGGGAGGTCAGGGAGCATTCATAGCTCCTGAAGACACCCTGCCCTTTAGGTAAGTGGTCCTGACAATCTCCCTTTACTGGGCCTTCCAGTCTCCCCTGACCTCTCTGACCTCCATTAGTATAAAACAAGGCATGATTGTCAGATATCCTCAATACAATCTATCATTCTATCTCCTTTATCTTAGCAGATCTGGAGCTCATACTAAGCCCGTTGGAAAATTCTATCTGGCAGGCAGGGGTGGAACTACTCTCCACATGCTCCCCACTAGTCGACAAATTAAGCTCTCTGCTTGAAAAACTATGGGCACTTGGGAATAGCGTTAAGTCTAAGACCTGCTGCCCTGGAACAAACTCAAATGTACCACCTTTGCACAGTCTCGCCCCAGCCAAACCAACTAACGACAATTGCAACCCTCCTCAGTTAGCCCTGACATCAGCTCCCATGGGAACTGAAAGGGGGCCTAATTGTCCCACTAAACAGCCCAACCACACCCCTTGCACCACAGCAAACATGTGTTCCATAAGTCTGATCGAACAGGGTGTACAGGCTCAACCATGCAAATCTTAAACACCAACACCTTTGTTAAAAAAACGAAGATGAAAAAACAATCTAAAAAGAAGCACTTGGCAAACAGGAGATCTTTGACCTCAGGGGCTGTTCTCATTCCTCAGGTGCATAAAGACCAGGGGTCTACAAATCTATTCCTCATATTCAACTTAGCACATAAATCTAGCATGGAGCATCTTGGCAACACATGCACACCGAACTGTTGAAAAGAACCATTGAGCAACTCCACCCTGCCATTAGAAACATCAAAAGAAGTAGCAACCTCTAGCCCAGCACACTGTACTGAAAAATATTAAAAGTGGCTATGTAAGAGACTAATGCAGCACTGGCACAAACAGTCTGTATCCATGCATCTGGGATTTCTCTAATGTCCACACCCACCACAAAGCCATCTAAGGCATACACTGAGACCCTGGAAGACACTTGTGCACTAAGCAGTGTACTGGAAACAAATGAAAACGAAACCCTTCCAAACACAATGTTGGTGGGACTGCGCATAGAGGTCACACCTAAGAGTTCAATCTACAAAGTTACAGAAGCCATGTATGAGACCAATGGGGCTCAGCTACCAATGTCCAATGTGCAGAGGCCTAGGACTCCTATATCCACAAGAGCCTCTAGGTTAAAAGCAGTGGAGACAATTACCAACATTGGGCCCGTCTTGCACCAACCTTAGCAACATGTCACCCCTCACTAAAGGCCCTCTCAATCTTGCAAGCAGCGGGCAAAAAATTTTTTGGCCCCACACCTTCCTGCCCAGCAATCCAAATCAGGGGAGCACACAGAGATTTAATGACAACCCGCAATGGCTCCAACTAATTAGTGGGCCGACCTCACACCCAAGGTCAGCCATGATCATGATAATCAGCTACACACAACACCAAGACCATCTGGCCAATGGGTGGAGCAGAGACAGAACAGCTTCACAAGCAAGCCCTCACTTGGCCACACAAGCCACACTTGAAATGAACTCAGGCTCCCACTTGTCCAACCTCCATGTGTATCAGAGCCTCAATCAATCAGACTAGGGGAAGTTATACATGCAGATGCCATTGAACAGTTCAACCTGGTTTTCATTTCACACTATACTCCCAAGGGCTCTCATGACATACTACATAGAGATAATCTCCTATGCCTACTCCAACACATCCCAACACTGAAGGACCTGACCTCGGCTGATCTAACATCTGTAAAGTTCCCACAAATCCCCCAAAAAAGGAACTTCTAAATTGTTGGTCCTGGCCCTTTCTACAGGGTAATCCCCAAACGTTTTGCATCCTTCCTCCTATTTTTCCTGACCTGTTTTTGTTGACTTTTGAACTCTGAACACTTTACCACTGCTACCCAGTGCTAAAGTGCATATGCTGTCTGTGTAAATTGGACTGTTAATTGGTTTATCCATGATTGGCATATTTGATTTACTAGTAAGTCCCTGTAAATCAAATGCTACTAGTGGGCCGGCAACGCTGGTTGTGCCCCCCATATGAGTAGCCCTGTAATCATGTCTCAGACCTGCCACTGCAGTGTCTGTGTATGCAGTTTTGAACTGTAAATTCGACTTGGCAAGTGTACCCACTTGCCAGGCCTAACCTTTCCCTTTTCCTACATCTAAGACACCCCTAAGATAGGCCCTAGGTAGCCCCATGGGCACGGTGCAGTGTATGGTTAAGGTAGGACATATACTAATGCGTTTTATATGTCCTGACAGTGAAATAATGACAAATTCATTTTTCACTGTTGCAAGGCTTATCTCGCTCATAGGTTTACCTTGGGGCTGCCTTTAAATATGATTAAAGCGTAGATTCCCTTTGGGAGCAGATAGATATGTGGAGTTTGGGACCTCTGAACTCACAATTTAAAAATACATATTTTAGTAAAGTTGATTTTGAGATTGTGGCGGTCAGTCTGACCGCGGCGGTCGCCGCCTGCCATGCGGTTACCGCCGAATGACCGCACAGGCGGTCAAAAGACCACGGCGGTCATTCCAACTTTCCCGCTGGGCCGGCGGGCGACCGCCAAATGGCCGTCCGCCGGCCCAGCGGGAAAGCCCCTGCAACGAGAAAGCCGGCTCGGAATGGAGCCGGCGGAGTTGCAGGGGTGCGACGGGTGCAGTGGCACCCGTCGCGATTTTCACTGTCTGCAAAGCAGACAGTGAAAATCTTTGTTGAGCCCTGTTAGGGGGCCCCTGCACTGCCCATGCCAGTGGCATGGGCAGTGCAGGGGCCCCCAGGGGCCCCACAGCACCCGTTCCCGCCATCCTGGTTCTGGCGGTGGACACCACCAGAAACAGGCTGGCGGGAAGGGGGTCAGAATCCCCATGGCGGTGCTGCAAGCAGCGCCGCCATGGCGGATTCCCTGGGCCAGGGGAAAACCGGCGGGAAACCGCCGGTGCCCCTTTTCTGACTGCAGCTTTACCGCCACGGTCAGAATTGCCCAGGAAGCACTTCCAGCCTGTTGGCGGTGCTTCCGCCGCCCTCCGCCATGGCGGTCATGGACCGCCAGGGTCAGAATGACCCCCTGTGTGTTTGAAAATGCCACTTTTAGAAAGTGGGCATTTTCTTGCTTAAACCATTTTGTGACTCTGCCTGTTTGTGGATTCCCTGTCTGGGTTAGTTTGACATTTGGGCTGTTTGCACCTCTCTCCAGACAGAGACACAAAGGGCCTGGGCTGTAGCCTGCATATTCTGATGAGCCATCTGAGCTAGGAGGGAGGGGAGAAGTGGTCACTCGCACCTGAAAGGGCTGTGCCTGCCCTCACATGATGCAGTCTCCAACCCCCTGGTGTGTGTCTGAGGCCTTGTAGGAGGCTGGCCTGGCTTGTAGTGAGTACCAGAGGTACTTACACCTTGTGCCAGGTCCAGTTATCCCTTATTAGTGTAGAAGAGGTGTTTCTAGCAGCTTAGGCTGATAGAAGGTAGCTATAGCAGAGCAGCTTAGGCTGAACTAGGAGGCATGCAAAGCTCCTACTATACCACTGGTGTCATATGCACAATATCATAAGAAAACACAATACACAGATATATTAAAAATAAAGGTACTATATTTTTATGACAATATGCCAAAAGTAACTCAGTGAGTACCCTCAGTATGAGGATGCCGAATATACACAAGATATATGTACACAATACCAAAGTTATGCAGTAATAGCAAAAGGAAGTAATGCAAGCAGTGTAAAGTTACAATAGATTGCAATAGGAGCACGTAGGTATAGGGGCAACACAAACCATATACTCCAAATGTGGAATGCGAACCACGAATGGACCCCAAACCTATGTGAGCTTGTAGAGGGTCGCTGGGACTGTAAGAAAACAGTGAGGGTTAGAAAAATAGCCCACCCCAAGACCCTGTAAAGTAGGTGTAAAGTGCACCTACAACCCCCAGAGAGCACAGAAGTCGTGATAGGGGGCCTTTGTAAGGAAAACCAACACCAGCAATGCAACAACAGTGGATTTCCGGACCTGAGTACCTGTAAGACAAGGGGACCAAGTCCAAGAGTCGCAACAGTGTCGGGAGTGAGGCAGGAGCCCAGGAAATGCCAGCTGAGGGTGCAAGGAAGCTGCCAACAGATGGAAGAAGCTTGGTGTTTTGCAAGAACGAAGAGGACTAGGAACTTCCCCTTTGGAGGATGGATGTCCCACGTCGTGAAGAAGCTTGCAGAGGTGTTCCCACACGGAAAGACCGCAAACAAGCCTTGCTAGCTGAAAGGGTTGCGGTTAGGGTTTTTGGATGTTGCTGTGGCCCAGGAGGGACCAGGATGTCGCCACTTGGATGAGGAGACAGAAGCAAGTCAGGGAGCCGTCACAGAAGCAGACAGCACCCGCAGAAGTACCGGATCAGGCACTTAGAAGAGGAGTGAACCGGAGTCCACCCGAAGTCAGAAAAGGGAGTCCCACGACGCCGGAGGACAACTCAGAAGGTTGTGCACTGCAGGTTAGAGTGTCGGGGACCCAGGCTTGGCTGTGCATGAAGGAAATCCTGGAAGAGTGCACAGGAGCCGGAGCAGCTGCAAATCATGCGGTACACAGCAATGCAGTCTAGCGTGGGGAGGCAAGGACTTACCTCCAAAAAACTTGGACTGAAGAGTCACTGGACTGTGGGAGTCACTTGGACAGAGTTGCTGAGTTCCAGGGACCACGCTCGTCGTGCTGAGAGGGGACCCAGAGGACCGGTGATGCAGTCTTTTGTTGCCTGCGGTTGCAGGGGGAAGATTCCGTCGACCCACGGGAGATTTCTTCAGAGCTCCTGGTGCAAGAAGGAGACAGGCTACCTCCAGAGCATACACCACCAGGAAACAGGCGAGAAAGCCGACAGGATGAAGTGATACAAGGTTGCAGTAGTCGTCTTTGCTACTTTGTTGCGGTTTTGCAGGCGTCCTGAGCAGTCAGCGGTCGATCCTTTGGCAGAAGGTGAAGAGGGAGATGCATAGGAATTCTGGTGAGCTCTTGCATTCGGTATCTGAAGAATTCCCCAAAGCAGAGACCCTAAATAGCAAGAAAAGGAGGTTTGGCTACCTAGGAAGGAGGATTGGCTACTAAGAGAGGTAAGAGCCTATCAGAAGGAGTCTCTGACATCACCTGCTGGCACTGGCCACTCAGAGCAGTCCAGTGCGCCAGCAACACCTCTGATTCCAAGTTGGCGGAGGTCTGGGGCACACTGGAGGAGCTCTGGGCACCTCCCCTGGGAGGTCCAGGTCAGGGGAGTGGTCACTCCCATTTCCTTTGTCCAGTTTCGTGCCAGAGCAGGGCTGGGGGATCCCTGAACCGGTGTAGACTGGCTTATGCAGAGATGGGCAGCCTCTGTGCCCATCAAAGCATTTCCAGAGGCCGGGGGAGGCTACTCCTCCCCAGCCTTCACACTTTTTTCCAAAGGGAGAGGGTATGACACCCTCTCTCAGAGGAAATCCTTTATTCTGCCTTCCTGGGCCAGGGCTGCCTGGACCCCAGGGGGGCAGAAACCTGTCTGAGGGGTTGGCAGCAGCTGCAGTGGAGACCCCGGAAAGGCAGTTTGGCAGTACCCGGGTTCTGTGGTAGAGACCCGGGGGATCATGGAATTGTCTCCCCAATGCCAGAATGGCATTGGGGTGAAAATTCCATGATCTTAGACATGTTACATGGCCATGTTCGGAGTTACCATTGTGACGCTATACATAGGTAGTGACCTATGTATAGCGCACGCGTGTAATGGTGTCCCCGCACTCACAAAGTCCGGGGAATTTGCCGTGGACGATGTGAGGGCACCTTGGCTAGTGCCAGGGTGCCCACACACTAAGTAACTTTGCACCCAACCTTCACCAGGTGAAGGTTAGACATATAGGTGACTTATAAGTTACTTAAGTGCAGTGGTAAATGGCTGTGAAATAACGTGGACGTTATTTCACTCAGGCTGCACTGGCAGGCCTGTGTAAGAATTGTCAGATCTCCCTATGGGTGGCAAAAGAAATGCTGCAGCCCATAGGGATCTCCTGGAACACCAATACCCTGGGTACCTCAGTACCATATACTAGGGAATTATAAGGGTGTTCCAGTATGCCAATGTGAATTGGTGAAATTGGTCACTAGCCTGTTAGTGACAATTTTGAAAGCAGAGAGAGCATAACCACTGAGGTTCTGGTTAGCAGAGCCTCAGTGAGACAGTTAGGCATCACACAGGGAACACATACATATAGGCCACAACCTTATGAGCACTGGGGTCCTGGCTAGCATGGTCCCAGTGACACATAACAAACATAATGACAACATAGGGTTTTCACTATGAGTACTGGGCCCTGGCTAGCAGGATCCCAGTGAGACAGTGAAAACACCATGACATATACTCACAAACAGGCCAAAAGTGGGGGTAACAAGGCTAGAAAGAGGCTACTTTCTCACAGGCTGTGACTGGGCAAGGCAGGATTTCACAAAAAAGTGAGACTTTCCTTTGAAGTAAGCCTACTTCAAAGGCCAAAATGGGTATAAGAAGAGAACCCAAAACCTCAGACTTTAGACACTTCTTGTAGTAGACACTCTACCTCACCAACACTTCTGGATAAGAAACCTTCTGGGGAAGAATCGCTGAACTTACCTGCCAAGAGGAACTGCCTGGCTGCCCAAAGGACTCAATGGGACTGCTTTTCTGACAAGGACTGCTGCCTTGCTGTTGCCCTGCTGCCTTGCTGCTCCCTGGCTGTGCTGAGAAGTGCTCTCCAAGTGCTTGGATAGAGCTTGCCTCCTCTTCCCTGAAATCTCAGGACCAAAAAGACTTCACTCCTGCAATTGGACTCCTAGTGTGGTGAAAATTCGACACACAGCCTGCTAAAAACGTTGCACAGCCTGCCCCAGGGTGAGAAATTCACTGCACGCCAAACTGGAACGACGCACCCGACTTCGCAACAAAAAGATCGATGCAGCGCCTGTGTTGCAACCGGAACTCAGACGCACGGCCCACCGGATCGACGCACAGCCGACGCGGGACGACGCAGCCTGACTTCAAGAGAGGAATCGGCGCAGCGCCTGCCGTGCGGGAGAAATTTCCATGCAACGCCCACTGGATCAACGCAGCATTTGTGACTTCGCTCCGCAAGCCCAGTATTCCACGCACAATACCCAGGGCACCAGAAAACCCCACAACCCGAAGAGGAACTAAGTCCGCACGCCCGAAATCGATGTAAAGCCTTCCCCTTTGTGGAAAATAACGATGCAAGTCAGTGTGCAATGGTGCAAAAACCGACGCACACCTCACCGATTTCAACTCATTGCCTCCTCTGCGGTCTGTTGCGGAGATTTTGAACGCGAACCAGGTACTTTGTGCTTGAATGAGACCTTTATTGTTTTTAAGAGACATTTGCTTGTTTTGCAAAGACTTAAGACACTTTATATCACTCTTACAGTGACGTCTCAACATCTACTTATTGCATTTTAATCATTTTGACCTGCATCTTATCAGATAAATATTACATATTTTTCTAAACACTGTATGGTGTATTTTTGTGGTGCTGTATTGTGGTATTGTATGATTTATTGCACAAACACTTTACACATTGCCATCTAAATTAAGCCTGACTGCTCAGTGCCAAGCTACCAGAAGGTGGACACAGGACAATTTCGATTATGTGTGACTTACCCTGACTAGAGTGAGGGTCCTTGCTTGGACAGGGGGTAACCTGACTGCCAACCAAAGACCCCATTTCTAACATAAATCTTTAGTGAGTCTTCACTTAACTTCGAGATACCCAAAAGGTCCGAAAGTGATCACAAACCATTTGACTCTTACCATTGACTTGAGAGTTCCCATGATGGCCAACTCTCAAGTAGTGGGCTCCTCCATGGGCGTGTAAGTAACAAAGCTAGTCAGGAAAATCAAATGGAGGGTGATAGACACATCAATAGGTGGCACAGCAAAGTGATCATGGATCCCAATACCAACCTGGGAGGCATGCACCACAAGTGGGACAGATGGAGTTCACAAACTCCCTACTAGCAACTCAGGGCAGCAAGCAAAACTTAAGTGCAAAGTGGAAGGACCAACTCAATCAGCAACACAACCAGGCCATTGTTACAGCACCAAGCGTTAAGAAGGTCCTTGTGTGCCCACAAACTCAACCCTAAGGCTAAAACTGAAAAGAATGATCTTAATCTGTGTAAAGAACCTAAAAACAATGTGGGAAGCAAAAAACGTTTCAGACGAAAAAGGAATGGCTAAAGATATATCAAATGCTCCAGGAAACAAGTCTTGCCCGCTTGTGGAATTGCATCAATAAATTAAAATCCTCAACTTAACCAGGGAAAACAGAGTCCCGGAAAGATCTCAGGTGAAGCATGTAATAGCGCTATAGTCCGGCCAGCCAGCTGCACCAAAGCATGCTGACAAATGGAGGTCCATAGATCACGACACAGGGAATCAGCAGGATCTAACCACACCAGCCCAGGCCTGCAAACTCGTCAAGGTAATGAAAAATTATGGAGCACGAGGATCCAGTGGCCTTCCGGGTGGAATTTTTAAATGTGCCTCAGAAGACTGGGCAAAAGTGTTAACTCTCCTTTTTAACCAAGCTTTCCTCTCTGCCCAGGTTCCAGATGCATGGAGGGGCTCTATCTTGTTGCCCTATATTCAAGAAAGAGGACCCAATAAACCCCTCTAACTACTATTTGAATGCCGTACTGGATCAGGAGGCCAAAGCTTATTATCAATCACTACTTGAACAGTTAGAGGCTTGGATCATGGGCAATGACGCTCTTCCAGTTCTTTCAGACAGAGTTTACAGCAGTTGTGTCAACCATAGATAACCTAACCACACTTGCTGTCCTGAGTAAGCAAGCAGCTAAAAAAAAACAGCCATCTCTCCTCTGCTGTTTTATTGACTACAGTACCGCCTTTGATAAGTTAGACGCTGTGGAGGGAAGTAAAAAAGTGGGGTGTTCCCCTGAAATTACTAGGAGCTATTATCTCTTTCTACTCCCACACATGGGTCTGAGTGAGAACCAGGTCACACACTGTCACCTCTAAAAACACTACCCAAGGCGACCTGAAGAAGGGTTGTGTCCTTGCACACCTTCTCCTAAATTTATACACAGCAGACTTGGGAAAAGCCCTGGAGACCAGCTCCTTTGCCCCCCCTTGACTAGGTGATGTGAATCTACGCATCCGGAAGTGTGCCTACAATATCGTAATAGTGGAACACACCAAAGTTTGCATACAATGAGCATTGAGCAGTTTTCACTCATACAATTTGCCTGCCATAACAACAAGAAACCTCTTTCATGGCGCATGGGGACCACAATAATAAAAACAGCTATGAAATACAACTACCCGGGGAATTGGTTTACAGAGACTTCCAAATGTATGCAGCCATCACATAATTTCTCACCTGCCTTAACAAGAAATTAAAAAGTGCTTCTGATACACTAATTCTCAAAGTCATGAAGGCTTCCCTCCAACCTGCAACCTGCACTTTACTATGGGCACCAGGCCTTTCCTGGGGCCTAAGACCTTAGGCTAGAGCTCACACATTTTAGAATATAAGAAAGTATTTGAATTGCTCAGACACCTTTGCAGGTCTAGACGTCACCTGGATTTTGGCCTGCTAAGTCAAGCATTACATTGCAAGTCTGACACCTTGAAATATTACATTGGCATACTGAAAGCACCAGAAACTCACTTAAGTCCGGCCTGAAGGATACATTTGAGAGACAAGGGAACCCGGGATATCTGCAACTACATCCTTTCACATTGAAGCACCAGCGCTAAAAGATGACACCTTCTCCTTTTTGACTTGGAAAAAGGCAATCAACAGGCAGCTGTGATTACCTTCGTTTCAGCAAGACATTGCTTCCTTAAAGCCCAGAGGCTTTCTGCTTCCTCTAAACACTTCTTATCTGGTAGGGAAACCTCAACCATACCTTTCAGAGGCCACTAACAGACCAGTGTGCAGTCATTTTGTATAGGTGTCTACTAGTAGCCGACTTCAGTCCAACATGGGCCCAAGCAGGAAAGGTGTTGTGTGTAGACTCTGCAACTTCAAGCGTGAATCATGGCTGCATCTCCTGTGCTGCTGCCCCACCTGTGACACTGTCAAACATGTCAGGAGGACTCTTCGTTATGCATCTCCCAATTTGATATAAGAACCCGATTGAGGTGCGGTAAATAGGTCAAAGAACTTAGGGCCTGCTTTATACTTTTTTAGCGCTGCACTTGCATCATTTGCATCATTTTTTATCACAAAAGCGGCGCAAGCATACACAATGTAATTGAATTTTGTAAGTTTGCGCCATTTTTGCATCAAAAAATTACGCAAATGCGGCGCTAAAAAAGTATAAATCAGGCCTTTAAAGCTCATATTCAACACCGAACTAATAATGGACTATTGCTTGGCGAAACATGAAATGGGACCTTGGAGCGGCTTCTTCTCCACACAGAGCACTTTTGGATTACTGGTCCACTGCATGCTGAAAACCGAAATGGGCCCTTGGAGTGGCAAGGAGCTCCCCGTTTATGTTCTGTGTAAAGCACATTGCCCCATTTCCGTGGAGGGGAAGCACTCGGGGACATGACGGCGGGTTTTTCAGCTTTGAGAGTTGCTTTCATGAGTTAGTCTGGGTGAAGCTATCACACTTATCATTCGATGAACTGTTCTCTTGTCCCGAGACTTGATAAGGGCCTAATTTAGCACCTGGCGGACAGGATATCTGTCACTGTTTTCACAGAGTACCCGTCTACCGTGTTTTAAATCAGGCCCTTAAACACCTTAGTAAAAGGGTCCCTTTTTGGCATGGTCATGGGAATGGACTGCCTTTACTCATGGGCATTCAGACCCAACTTGAATCCCTCTCTGTAAACTACCAACTTGAATCCCTCTCTGTAAACTACCAACTTGAATCCCTCTCTGTAAGCTACCAACTTGAATCCCTCTCTGTAAGCTACCTTAATATTTTACGCCTCGCACTTTAACCACTCAACACTTGACTTCTATACTCTTTTCACATCTCAGATTTTTTACCAAATTGAATTTTTTAACTAAAATCAATCTCACTCCCCGTTCATCACGGAGTGTACCCCGGGTTTTAGAAATAATTTTAATGGTGGAGTAAAGAAGTACTCATATAATAGCTGTCTAGAGGGGTATGGTTACTTATACTGTTTTGTACATAAATTGCTACCGTTTTTATTACCTAAACAGTAACACTTACATTGACTCTGTTAACCCAAGAGCTGGCTCTCCAGACAAGATCCCTCTGCTAGAAGCTATGTAAGAATGCATGCAATGAAGGAAGAACACTTCAACAAAGCCTGGGCGTACAGTGAATCCGTTCCAAGCATTTCATTGCATTGCAATATCGACCTTGGAAGATGATTGACACTGCCTCGAGAAAATATTATTGCTTAATGTTTTGAACTCGGGGAAGTGTATTAGCATCTAAAACCAACATTAGTATTGCTATCAAAAAATCATAAAATAACCTACTGCATACCCAATAGTCAATTTCAATTATATATCCAGTATAATAATGCTCGTGACCTTTAGTATTTTGTTAGGCAGTGAGTTTACATTTCATTCAATTCAATACTATAAAAATGCAAAATGATGTAGTGCCTGTTATTATGGACTCAAATAAATATAGTAACCATCATTTCCTGGGAGCGAAATATTCCTTGCGGCTGCCAGAATGGTGTCTAAAACTATAAATATCAGCCAGCAATGACAACAGGTAAATAATCACAAGACTGGTCCGATTTTGAAAATTCAGACAATAATTTTAAGAAGACATTCTTTTATGGTTCCCATTTCTCATCAGAAGGGGAGCATTCAAAATCTCGATGTTGATTTGATTGCACAGGATTGAGCAGCAAAATTAAACAGAGATTTTTCAGGGACTGCAGAGAAATTACATGTATTTCGTAGTCTTGCCTGTTTTATTCTGCACTATGTTCTTTGTGAGTTTAGGGTCCTGGCTACGTCACAAACACATGCCGATCTTATTCATGGTCAGGAACTCTAAAGAAACATAGGCCCATATTAATACTTTTTTTAGCGCTGCATTTGTGTCATTTTTTGACACAAAAGCGGCGCAAACTTGCTAAATACAATTGTATTTTGTAACTTAGAGCCATTTATGCGTCAAAAAGCATCGCAAATGCAAATCCCGATAAGGTGGTATGACCACAGGCCACGGAAAATAGAAAAAGTGTCTCAGTGACCAAATGAATCCCGGGAAACTGGAGGTGGCCCCCCAACAGTACCACAACCCACTGCACATAAAATCATGGTGGAGACCACACTAGAGCCAGATGCTGTTGCAGACATTGGAAACATTAACAGTTCTGCATCAGGAATAACACAAAGGGCCTCATTACAACATTGGTGGGTGGCCCGCCAAGCTGTAACCGCCGGGCGGCCGCCAATGCGGCCGCACTCCTGCGGTGCCCATTTGGACATCCCTGCTGGGCCGGCGGGCGGAAACCAAGTTTCCACCACCGGCCCAGCGGGGATGTGGGCCGCAACATGGGAGCCGGCTCCAAATGGAGCCGGCGGTGTTGCGGCAGTGCGACGGGTGCAGTTGCACCCGTCGCGCTTTTCACTGTCTGCTGTGCAGACAGTGAAAAGCCGCATGGGGCCCTGTCAGGGGGCCCCTGCACTGCCCATGCCAGTGGCATGGGCAGTGCAGGGGCATCCAGGGGCCCCACGACTCCCCGTACCGCCAGCCTCTTCCTGGCGGTGCAAACCGCCAGCAACAGGCTGGCGATAGGGGAGTCATAATCCCCAGGGCAGCGCTGCTTGCAGCACTGCCCTGGCGGATTATCACCGCTGGGGCTAAAATGGCGGTATACCGCCGGCCCCGGCGGTGCAACCGCAGCGCTACCGCCGCGGTCCAAATACGCCGGGAGGCACTGCCAGCCTGTTGGCGGTGCTCCCGTCGTTTTGGCCCTGGCGGTCACAGACCGCCAGGGTCATAATGACCCCCATAGTAACAGTAAAACAGTGAAAGTAAGTACAATATCTACTTTTGTCACAACTCAGACCCCACAACTCAGACCAAATTCCAATGGTCCAGCAGCATGCATCAGACATTTATTTCCCAAATATAAAGTATGCAAACATGACAGTGCATTATGGGTGATGTCAACAAAAAGTCAGCTTAGGAATCATATGCACTTTTATTGGTGCAGACATGAGAAAGGAAAATAAAATGTATCTCATTTGTCTCACAGATCCCCCCGACGTACATAGTGAGGATGCCAATGCTGAGGGACCGGATGATGCCAATATGGCAGCAGAAGAAACCATCCCTATAGACAGTCACTTGAGCACCACACCAATGCAGTGCAGTACCATGTCAATGTTACCAGAGCCTGCAGCAGTGGAGGGTTATGATATCCCTCTTCCACAATGTTGTATCCCAAAGACAAGTCTGAGCCACGACCAGCGTCATTCCAGTGTGTAGCCGCAGAAGGAGTCATGAGGCATGTGATGCTGTTGAAGATGACGGAAATGCACAGGTGTTTGTTGGTTTAGAGGCACCTTTCTCTAAAGTCAATGCCTGCAAAACAAGCATCTGTAAATAATCAGCAACAATATGCAGATCGGGAGCAGAACATGTCTGTTGACTTTAACAACGTTGGGACCCAATCTGCAACACTTAGCACCAATGTAGTGAACCTGACCACTGCCATTCAGGAATTGTCTCAGCAAATGAGGGATGACCCTGCCCATCAGAGGAATTGGGATTGCAGTGCTAAGGCTACAATGGACCAGCTAAGTCATTTCTTAGGTAGATTGGCGACTTGTACTACCAGTCTCTCCATGAGAACTGTCATATTGCAGTTTGAACTGGGACACTTCAGCAGTGATGTTTCCAGAGGCCTAGGACAGATCATTGCTGCTGTTGAAATACTACTGACGGCACAGATTGCAAGAGGTGCAGGAGATGCCCCTCAGGATAGTGACAAGAATTCTAGTGAGAACAGCATATCGGCCACTGATGCCCGTGCCTTGCACCGCAGTAGCACTCGTACACCTGTTGGAATCCAAGCAGGGATAAGGCTTGCTGGATTTAACCTAAAAAAGCAGTGATACACACTTATCTGTAGTTATGCAGTTTCAAATGACTATTATATGTTTGGTGACGTAACCAACACTATTTTGTATTTAACTTACCACTTGGGAATCCTATAGTTCAGAATGACACGACACAAAGAGTACCTGACATTAAAGGTTTGTTTAGTTACAAAAATTGTGTGCTTACATCATTTCAGTGAACACAGTATTACCCACAACTTACCTTGCAGAGTGATGTGTTGCTATGTGATCTCATTGGAGTATTACCCGTCACAGCTATGGACCGCAGAAAACATCTGGGGCATACTGGAGTGCACTTCCACTTTTTTTGAAGGCACCAGAAACTTGTATTAAGCATGTCAAAGGTATGTTTGATTACCACTCTAGAGTGGCGATGAGTAATGTTGCATTGCCTCTTATTGTGGTCTGCGGGGTTGAGCTATGGAGACGTAATGCATAAGCTCTGTCGCCTGGGAAAAAAAAGATGTGTGAGAATGGCAGTACCTGCTGTTAGACAGACACAGATATGTCCTTTGTGTTAAGGCATTGCATCACCTAGTAAATAGCCGTCATCAAAACCCCCATGTTCCAGGCATTGGTGTACTCCACTGTGCCTGAAGATGTATGTGTCATGGGTGCTCCCTGGGTATTTGGCCACTATACCTGTGATGACATTATGGGCATCAAAAAAACACCTGGATGTTCGGGTTTTTCCTGTTTCAGAATAGGTATTCAATATGTGACGGAGGAAAAATAGGAACTTGTGTCCCATTTACACACCCTAATACATGGAGGAAGTTGGCAATCCTGTAGAAGTAGATTTTTGTGTTGTGTATTTCCACTACATCCGTGGGGAGATATATGTATTTGTTCATGTGGATGAGCATGGCATCTAGGAACCGGTTAAAAAAACATGACAGTGCACTTTGGGACACCCCACCAGCAACTGCAATCGCCCCCTTGTAGCTACCCGAGGCCAAATGGTGCAGTGAGCACAACACCTGCACATGTGTGGGGATGGAGTTGCTGCTTTTAATATGGGGTTTTAGCATATCTATCAAATCGAGGATCACAGAGCTACTCGGCCATGTCTCCTCCTACTCCTCTACTCTCTTCCTCATCGCAATCACATAAAGTGCAGCCATTATGAAAACCTTGATGCATTCTTGGCCACCTTTTATACTTTGCACCCAGTTACCACCTGATCGGAATCAGTGTAAAATTGCATGTGCAAATGGGCATTTTTTTGACAAGTCGCAATTTGTGACATCCCCTAGCATACATTTTTGCAACCCGCAAATACTGATTCAACAGTTGTGAGTGGCAAAAACAGGTCACTATTGGTACTGCCTCACAAATTGGTTGCATCGCTTTTTGTGGCTACTGAATGGTGTTTGTACACTTTTTGGGTCACAAATAGGTTTGCGACCAATTTGTGAGTCACAAAACTTTCAAATATCTGGCCTTCAATGACTTCCTAAACCTGCTGCACTGATTTGTAAACTCACAGGCTTTGTGTACCCAAAATCCAAAGTTACAATGTACAAAAGGCCCTTTGAAACATCACTGCTTTACTGTTTCAAGTGTTACACAAACACTTGAAGCATTGTCTCTTAAGTTAAGCCAGACTGCTTTGTGCCAAACTACTAGAGGGTGAGCACAGGCTAGTTAATGGTGTATATCTGACTTGACCTGTGGTTTATGTTTGGACAGGGTGCACCCACTGCCAACAAGAACCCAGTTTCTAACATTGGTGATCAGCGGTGAGGGTAGGATTTGTGTTTGTGCAGTGTCTTTACTGTAACTTGGTGCGCACTATTCTGGTTGAGTTTCAGCCTGGCCAAAAAGTGTGGGTGATGCCTTTCCCTTACCGCCTCTGTCGATGTAGGTGGAGTACGCTTCAGATCTTGTATGTCCTGATTTGGCTAATATAAGGACAACCCCTTCCGGTAGCCACGCTGCTGCTGACAAGATAAAAGCTCAAGTAGCCCGTGCCCTCCGGAAGGAGCTCCAGAGGAAAAACCACCAGGGAAAAAAACATCCAGAAAGGAGCTCCAGAAAATCAGAAAAGGCACAGTAGAACTCAGGACTCCAAGAACTGAAACATCAGGAAGCTGCAAGGAAAACCAAGCAGATAGCAATCTTGAGCAGGAGCAAACAGGAGTGAGAATCACCAAACTAGAGTGTTGCAATGCAAAGAAGAAAGAAACTCAAGCCCCTTATATACCTGTAAAACAGGAAGTGAACAAACAGGAAAAAGGAAAAATGCCATATTAAGTTGGGAAAGTATCACAGGATAAAATCAGAGACACACCATCTTGGAAAGGTACTAATAAAAGGAAATAGAAGTGCATGCTAGAATAGACAAGCATTCTGGGACCAAGAAAGCATGGCCCCCATGACCAAAAAGACAGACAGCCAAAAGCCAAGAAAACAGGTTAGTATTATATAGGCACCACAGGGGCCACCCATGCCTCAAAGGAAGAGCACACTGTGACTGCAGCAAGATCCGCGGCCTGACCCTGGGTCGTCCGACCCCACTCCTGCGCAAGGGTTGGACACTGCGGGCGAACATACGTCCTGCGGCAGGCCCGATGCACTGAAAAGCAAACCGCAAACCTCCCCACGGGATGACAATGGGGTGCTGCGGGAAGATTACCGACCCGCAGCGAAACAAATAGAGTTCAGGGCACCTCAAGACCTTTGGACTGGGCATTATGAGGTGAAGAAATGCAAGAGTGATGCCACCTACCTGGTGGAGCCCAAGATTCCCAGGAGCTCTTGGAGGGTGCTGCATGTCAATCGCCTCAAGGCCCACTGTGACAGGTCTGAACTTACTATTCTCCTGGTTACTACTGATGGGGTAGAAGAGGAGAGTGATCCTCTTCCCTTCATCCCAAGGATGAGGATGGGTCAGTGGATAGTGTCAGCCTCTCCCCTAAACTGACCTGAGACCAACAGAGAGATTATCAACAATTGCTGGAGCTGTTCCTGCTTTATTCTCACTTACTCCAGGTCTCACTACATGGTGTCCCCATGATATTAATTCTGGGGACAGCACACCTGTGAAAAACAAAATGTATAGGTTGTCTAGCAAAATGAGGGCCAGCATTAAGGCTGAAGTCTCCAAAATGCTGGTGTTAGGGGTTAATGAACCCTTTAACAGCCCTTGGTCCAGCTGGTAGTATTGGTTCCCAAGACTGCCCCTCCATATGGCACACCTGAACTTAAGTTCTGCGTGGTCTAGCATGGGCTAAATCCAGTCACCAAGACTGATGCATACCTCATTCCTCGAGCTGATGACCTCATAGATTGGTATTGAGCTGCCAGGCCCCTCAGCACATTTGACTTAGCATCTGGGAACTGGCAGATTGTCTTGAGCAGGGGGCCAAGGAGAGGTCTGTGCTCTCTACCCCGAAGGTGAGGCCCTTTGGGATTGAAGAACACCCTTACTACCTTCCAGAGGTTGCTCAATCAGGTCGTGGCTAAGATGGAGAAGTTTGGTGCCCCCAACTAGACAACATTGCAGTCTTCACTTCAAGCTGGGAGGACAACCCGTGCCACCTCAAGGAAGTGCTTCACGTTCTTCAAAGTGCACGTCTGACTATCAAGACTAGTAATTGCCAGATAGGGCAGGGTTCAGTAGTTTACTTTGGTCATCAAGTTGGAGGTAGAAAAGTGAATCTCCTCTAGGTCACAATTGAAACCATACCAGCTTGGGACCCCCCCCCAAGGTCCAGAGAGAAGTCAGAGCCCTCACTGGCTATTACAGGTGATCTGTCAAGGGATATGGCACCATTATAGCCACCTTGACAGAGCTGACTTCCAGGAAGCAGCCAAGTCAGGTGATCTGTACAGAGGTGTGGCAGAAAGCTTTTGATACCCTGAAGGAGGCCATGTGCACAGCAACCCTGCTCAAGGTCCCTGACTTCTCCCTAGAAATCATTGTGCTAATGCCTCAGAGCATGTCATGGGTCCCCGTTCATACAGTTAAATCAAGAGGGCCTTATTCAGTCTGTAGCCTTCATTAGTAGAAAGCTACTTCCCACGGAACAAAGGTAGAGCACCATAGAAAGGGAAGCCTTTGTTGTGGTCTGGGCTTTGAAAAAGCTGAGACCATAACTGTTTGATACTCACTTCTGGGTTCAGACGGATCACAGGCACCTCAATGGATTAAAGCAGATGAGAGGTGAGAATCACAAATTGTTTAGGTAATCCATTTCCCTACAGGGAAATAACTTTACAGGGGAACACATTCCTGAAACAGACCATCCGAATGCTGATGGTCTTGCCAGGTTCTTCCACCTTTGTGAAGAGAACTCCCAAGGGGTTGGGTAGCTGTTCTCAATTTCATCTGGGGAGGACACATGTTTTATCCTGGCATCCTTGACATTGTTTCCCCTAATGTTTTTGCCTTCAGACCGCCTGGTTTGCTGACCTTGATTTTGAAGGCTTTAGGGCGCTGGGCACTTTACCACTGCTTTAGCAGTGTTAAGATACACATGCTTGCTGCTTAAAACATAGTAACATAGGGTTATCCACAACTGGCATATTTAATTTATTTATAAGTCTCCAGTAAAGTGCACTACAAGTGCCCAGGGCCTGTAAATTAAATGGTACTAGTCAGCTTGCAGCATTGATTTTGCTATGCACTTCAGTAGCCCTGAAAACATGCCTCAATCTGCCATTGCAGAGCCTGTGTGTACAGTTTTAAAATGCCATGTTGACCTGGCAAGTTAACCCTCTTGAAAGGCCCCCTGCTTCATTTTAATACAAATAAGTCACTGTAAGGTAGGCCCAGACAGCCCACGGGCAGGGTTCACTGTATTTAAAACGTAGGATGCGTACTTTTAAGTTTTGCACATCCTAGTAGTGAAAAGCTCTTACATTCATGTTTCCCTACTGCAAGGCCTCCTTCTCCCTTAAGAAAACATTAGGATTACCTTAGTACCTTTTAGAAGTATTATGTAAAATTGATAAGAGATGGGACCCCAAAGTCTGGTGTCTGGAATAAAAAATTAAAATCACAATTTATGATGAAGTCAGATTTTAAATTGTATTTCTGAAAATGCCACTTTTAGAAAGTTGGCAATTTCTTACTTTTAATGGTGCCTTCTGCTTGTCTCTGAATAAATGTCTGGGTGGGTAACAGCTAGGCTCTTGTGCATTCCCTCCAGACAGTCACACACAAAGGGAGCTTATGGCCCTCATTATGAACATGACGAGAAACAGAGCACCGCCGTTGGTGGCGGTAAAAACCGCCAACAGAGAAGCGGTCTGGACCGCCAAATAATGAACCAAATGAAACACAGCCATTCTGAAAACCACCCACCACCAGTGAGGAGTGCCGACAATGACTGCAGAGGCCGACCACAGGCCAACGGAAAGGCCCAACCGGCCCATCAAATGATGAACCACTAGACCGCCATCAGTTCCAGGGCTGGAACCACCGCCACGCAAAGCCAGGTGGAAACAAACGAAATATAAGCAAACACTCACCGGAGGCTCTTACAACACTCTGAAGCAGACATGGATAGAGAGCTGCAGATCATGCCAGCCCTTCTCCTTGCCATATACCTCCACGACTGAGACCACCGATGAAGGCGACGATGGTAAGTATTGCAACCTACTAAACAAGGCAAGAAAGGGAGACGTTACATACCCACCCACTCCACCCACCCTGCAACGCTCCCACAACCCTTCACAACAACACCCATTAATCCCACAGCAAGAGGTACTTACCCGACAAAAGGCAAATCCAACCTGACCATAGTACATACAAATGCCCCACACCCACAAACAATGAAACGAGAGACCAGGGATCAAGAGTGTACCGCCAAAACACAGGCCACACATAAAAGTTTAATGCAGCTCTCAGAGCAAATGATTCTCAATTAAGGCCAATGGCCAGTCCATAGTGCTTGACTTTAATGGGCTACAATGGCCCCAACCTGATTCCCAAAAGCGCTGTGGTACTCTACCTTATAGGGGCAACAATGGGGCATCCAAGCACCTCAGGGAACAGGGGCAGAGGGTTGTGGGGGTGGGGATTTACGACAGGGTTGTGCCTTGGATTTGCACTCGGAAGGTGAAGGGGTTCTGGGTTTGGCCTTGGAAGGTGGGGGTGTGTGCTTTGACCGGGTGGACCCAGATGGAATTGGCTCTGCAAGGGGCCTCTTCCTCTCGGGGGAACGGGCATGGGAATGTGAAGCGTGTACAGGAGCAAGCTGTGAAGTGGAAGGAGTGGAAAGGGCAAGGAGGTGCACACGTTTAGGGACAAGATGGGGTGGGACAGTGGGTTGGAAGAGGTCAGCACAGGAGAGGAAAAGTTTTTTGGGAGCAATTGGGTTGGACCTGGAGGAGGGCGTGGAGGTAGAGGGTGTGGACGTAAGTGGTGTAGGTGTGCGTGTTGTGGGTGCAGGTGACTGGACAGTATGCTGAGGTGTGGTGAATGTGTGATGGGTGGGTGTTTTGGTGCATTTGTGTGTTTTTGGAGGAGGGGGGTGGACACAGTGGGAGAAGAACAGGCTGCCAGTGTGGATGTATGTTGTGTGGGTGTCTGCAAGTCTGGTGAGTGTGCTGCATGTGTCAACTACAGTAGTTGTGGTGAGTGCAGGTGTCGTGTCTGGGGTGCATGTATAGATATGTGCTATTGTGGTGACTGCAGGAATAGGCTCGGTAACAGTGAATGAAGGTGCAGTGCTTGGGGGTGTGCATGTAGAGGGGACAGGCAGGGAGGTGGAAGAGGTGGGCACACTAGGGAAAGTGGATGTTGCTTGAGTGCATGTGTATTTGGCTGTGTGAATGCTTGTGGTGGGAGGTGTGGTGCTTGTGTTTAGAAGTATGCTTCTTGTGTGTTGAGGTGTGTGACTGCGTGTCAGATTGTGTGCTTTGGACGGGTGAAGGGAGTGGGGTGCTGGAAGGGGTAGAGGAGGTTAGAGGGGGGACAGAATGACCAGGAAAACTGGCTGCCATCAAAGAGGAGGCCAGAGCCTGAAAAGATCTCTTTAGGCCAGACACAGCACTGTGAATGCCATCCAGATAGGCATTGGTCTGCTGCATCTCTGATGCTAGCCCCTGGATGGCATTGACTACGGTTGTCTGCCCTACAGAGATGGTTCTCAGGAGATCAATAGCCTCCTCTGTGAGGGCAGCAGGGCTGACTGGGGCAGGGGAGGAGGTGCCTGGGGAGAAGGAGACGCCCACTCTTCTGGGTGAGCGGGCACGGGCAACTCGGTGGGGAGCACATGGGAGGGCAGTGATGGCATGGGGTGGCGGAAGATGATACAGTAGGGGTATGCCCACTAGGGTCCGCCACCACCAGGGAGCCCCTATCGGAGGAGGTATCGGAGTCACTAACTCCAGTGGTAGTTGCCTCCCACGTGGTACTCCCCTTGCCCTCCAACCCACTGGTCCCCTTGGCGTCAGATGACTCTGCCTCCGAGGATCCGTGGGCCGCTGCATCCCCACTTGCCGGTGCCTCAGCTCCCTTGCCAGATAATGCTAATGTACACACACAACACAAGAGAACAGGGATGGGGAGACAAAACAGGATAGACACTTGTAAATAGCTGAAAAGAGTGAACATAGTGGTCATACATACACCCACCCAGAAGACCCTCCAACAGGCACCACCTTCCACTATACCCATGGCCATACCCCTGACTAGTGACCAGAACCCTGCTCTACACCCATTCCCTAAACAACCTAAGGACCCGACGTGTAGGAGGCCTGACCCAAACACCCCTACTCCCTACGGGGGCCATCATGTAGATGGACATCAATCAGAGTCCCTGCAACTAAGCAGCATAAACCCAAATGCACACACAGACATCAATCAAGGGTCCAAAATGTGGTATGTGTACTCACCCCCTTGTGACTGCTGTGCAGCCTTGAAGCGCCCATCCAGGTCTGGGTACCCCACTGCCAGGATGCATAGCATGAGGGGGGTCAGTGCCCGATGGGCACCCCTTCTCTGTTGGGAGGACTTCCCTAGCTGGGCCTCGCAGATTTTTCACGCCCAGCGCTGCAGGTCCTCCCACCTCTTCCTGCAGTGGGTGCTCTGCAGGTTGTAGACCCCCAGGGTCCGCACCTTGTTGGCGATGGCCTGCCAAAGTGCCCTCTTCTGGTGGGCGCTGACCTAAAAGGGACACACAGAAATGTAACACAGAGGTCAGGCACTTGGTAAATATATACAGCTGGCTATACGTCCACTATGGGACGACAGTACAAACAGACTAACAGCACATACGCACGCAGCATGTCATGAATCATGGCCCATCCATGCTCAGAGGTGCACACATATGTACTGCCAATACCATCCATTACACACAAATATTGCCCACAATCCCCCCACTCACCTGTACCTCTGGCCGTCCGTAGAGCTTGGCGTACAGGGGCAGGACCCCGTCCACTAGCCTCTCCAATTCCAAAGGCCCTTTCCCCTGCAACACGAGCTACTTTCATGACCAGAGGCAGGACACAGCAGTACACTCAGTGGAGTACCTGCTTGCACGAGATCAGGGAGTCAAGTGAAGTTGGGGTGACGACTTTGGGTACGTACCACAGCGGTGTGCACCGTCACTGCCGGCAGCGATCATTATACGCTAGGATTCCCCATTGACATCCATGTTAACCAATGACTGTGCGCACAGCTGTAAACACCGCCTTACACTGTTACGTTAACTGGTAGCGCTATGAAGTCACTTCCACCACCACAGTTCTGGATTACAGGGGGCAGACATTTTGCCAATAACTGCGTATTTATAATATTGCTATCTGCACAATGCAGGCCCTAATGTTCATCTAACACACCTATGCATGTGACCATTAATAATACCACAAATGACAAACCCTGATCAATAATTATGGTCTAGTTGATGTTATGTCAAATGCATTTAGCATTTGAGTCCCTACAACCAAGTCAGCAGTGCTCACTGACTGACAATGTGTGCTGATGTGTGTGTGTACCTCACATGTGTTTCAAATTCCTACTAGGTACAGACCCTTGTGGCGAGAAAGGGCCCCATCGATGTACAGACCACTTGTGGATATGCGACCCATGGCGGAGCGTCACATCATAATCAATTACAGACTCAACCGTGCAGCTATTCTCGAACTTTGTGCATTACTGGATCCTGCACTGACTCTGGCAAATCGTAATCAGCATGCCATCCCTAATGAAGTGCAGGTGCTCGCTGCACTCCATTTCCTGGACACAGGCTCTTTTCAAGTAACAGTGGGCATGGGTGCTTGATTTTCACAGCCAATGATCAGCATGATACTGAATAGATTTCTGGATGCATTTGTACAACACCTGCAGTCGTATGTGAGGTTTCCTCAAAGTACTGACCTACCTGCCATCAAGTCTGACTTCTATGCCTTTGCCAACATAACCCATGTGATAGGTGCCATCGATGGCACCCACATACCTATAATACCCCCAAGAGTCAGTGAACAGGTGTACAGAAACAGGTAGAACTTTCACTTCATGAACATTTCATTGGAATGTACTGCAGACCAGTACATCTCACATGTGAATGCCATGTTCCCCGGTTCAGTCCATGATTCCTTTGTGCTGAGGAACAGTAGTGTGCCACATAAGATGGAACAACTACAAGAGGACAGAGGGTGGATCATAGGTAGGTATTTCTGTCACTAACTGCCACCTAGCAGACAGCCAGGCTGTCTGACTCTGAGGCTTGACAATGACTGTTCTGTTTTGCACCTTTTTTCTAGGTGATTCTGGCTATCCCAACTTGCGTTGGCTCCTGACATCCGGAATTCTGGGACAGAAGCAGAGAGGAATTACAATGAGACCCATGGACGTACTAGGAGGGTAATAGAGCGCACAATAGGTCTCCTGAAGGCTAGATTTTGTTGTCTACATATCTCTGGGGGTTCCCTGGTCTATGGGCCTGAAAAGATGTGTAGAATCGTGGTGGCCTGCTGCATGCTGCACAACGTTGCAGTGAGAAATTCTACCCCCCTCTTGGAGGTGGATGGTGCTGTATATCCATACCAACTTCCTCAGAGAGGGGACGAGAGTGATGGTGATGATGAGGATGGGGAAGGTGTCAATTCTAGGACCCAACTTATACAACTATACTTCCAGTAACTCTGTGGGACTAAGGCCTGAGATTGGTGTTTGTGAAACATACTGTCAGTGTGCCTTGTCATCTAGGGGGGGTTTGAATGTACTAATTGCAACTGTGTCCAGGTCTGCATAGGACAGAAAAAAAATTAGTGGTTCCTTTTCTTAACATATTTAGGCACAACAACATATAAGGTGAGTGTGTACTTTCATGCTACGCTGGTACAAATAAAGTACTTATCAGCCAGTTGCATCCATACTTTACTTTGTTCACACATTATGACAGGGGACAGTGTTACAAGTGTGATATCTGTTTTATTGGGTGCAGGGATTGAATAGTGCAAATTACAGTGATGGCAGTTGGTCATGGGTGGTTATCCTAAGTGCCAACATGGTGACAGCCTTGTTGTAAGTATTGGTAGGTCCATCAATGCTTACATGAGTATTTATTTATTGTTAGCACTGTTTGTTGGTTGATTGTGTGGGATAGTTGGTGGACAGATTATTGCAGAGTCACTTCTTTGAGGGGGGCTTGTTTTTGGCAGGGGTTCCAGTCCCATATCTTGGCCTGAGGGTCAGTTTGTGCGCCTGATGTTGACCTATAGGGGATGAAATGGTTGTTCCTTGTGTTTCCTCTGAGGGTAGTTCATGGAAAGTTGCTGCTGATGCCTTCATTGTCCGGTCTGTCTCCTGTGCTGTAGTGGGGGCCTTCTGTACTGTGTGGGTCTCAGACTGGGTTTGTACAAGCTGCAGCAGCGCACCTGCTATGCTGGCCATTGTGGCGTTCTGCATTTTCCACTGCTCCATGCCCTCTTGGTGGTGTTCTTGCTGAATCCTCTGACTCTGCTCCAGGGTGGATACTATCTGGGCCAATCTGTCATGGGTATGCTGGTAGCCCCCAGGACCTCAGAGATCACGTCCTGGGCTGCAGCATCCATCCTGTGGCCTCCCCCCTGGCCCACTGATGCCCTCCCACTGGGCCTAGCCCCCTGTGCCTGTGTCCCCTGCACAGGTCTGTCAGTGCCACTTGTACTGGGGCCATAGTCTTCCTGCCTGTTGGTAGGGGGTGACTGTGGCCTCTGTACTTGCGTTCCACCAGTCTGTGGCCTGGATACACAGGTGTGTGGACGGTTGCCCTGGGCTGCTGTTCTTGCCTGGGTGGTACGGTTGTCAGTGGTATTCTGGGTGGGGCTGCTGGATGGTGACAGTCCAGGACTGTATGAGGGGCCAGCCTGCTCATCAGTATCCCGGGTTCCATCTCCAGTGTCCTGTGAGGTGCCTCTGTCTCCCTCGGGGGCACTGGCACTCCTTGTCCTGTCCGTCAGGGTGGTATGGGTGGTGGTGCCTGCTGGGGGAAATGGACATGTCTGTTACAATTGCATGATCTGATGGGGTGCACAGGGCTGGGCTGTTTTGTGCATGTTTTACACTTTGGGGCCATGCAGAGTGCCCTTATGAGGTTTGCACTGCATTTTGCTTAGGATGTGAAGGTGCATTGTGGGTGGTGTAGTGCCTTTGTGATTCCTTGCAGGGGTAGGTGGCTGTGCACAGGGGGAAGGATGTGGGCCTGTTAGTGGCTTTGTGGGCATGCAGGGTGACTACATTTTGTGAATGTGGGCTGGGTGGGGTAGTGGTCCTGGTGGATGTTGGAGGGGTGGGGTGGTGTGGTGCATGCATTACAGGTGTGATGGATATGGGGTATTTGTAGACAACTTACCTGAGTCCATTCCTCCAATGAGTTCAGTGAGGCCATCAGGGTGCAGGATGGCCAGTACCTTTTCCTCCCAGTCAGTGTAATCGGGTGGTGTTGGTCCTCCCCCAGCGTTCTGGACTGCAATGTGGTGCCTGGATGCCATGGCCCTGACCTTCCCCCACAGGTCATTCCATCTCTTTCTGATGTTGTCCCTGGTGCGTGGATGGTGTCCCACTGCATTGACCCTGTTGACAATGGTCTGCCATAGCTCCATCTTCCTGGGGATGGGTGTGTGCTGCACCTGAACCCCGAACAGTTGTGGCTCCACCTTCAGGATCTCGTCCACTATGGTCCTTAGCTCCCTTTCTGTGAAGCATGGTTGTTTCAGGGGTGACATGGTGAGTGTGGTGAATGGTGTTGGGGGTGGAATCGCGGTGAGGGTGCTCTTCTGTGGTTGGGTGTGAGTCTTGTGGCATTCGGTGTCTGCTTCTGTTGTTCCCTGTCTTCGTTGGCCTACTTTCGTTAGAAAGGATTGTGGGGTGTGTCTGTGAGTGTTTTTATGGTGTTGTGGATGTGAGTCAGGTGTGTGGGTTTCTAACTTATCCAATGTGGGCACTTCTTACTGTTGGGTCCACTTGTTGCACATGGTGGTCTGCACCACCAATGGTCGTTCGGCTTCGACTGACTGCCAAGGTGATTTGTGCATCATTATTTGGAGGGCTGGATGTGGGTGTGCTCGGCAGTGGCGGGATTGAAGGTTCAGCATTTCCGCCGACAGGGTCCTGGCGGTGACTGGTGATTTTTGACAGAATCTGGTTTTTGGTTCATTATATGGTGGGTTTCTGTTCACCTCCAATGGCGGTCTTCTGTTCACCGTCGCCACCGCGATCAGCAGTGTTTACCGCTGTCTTCATAATGACCGCCTATGTCTGACTGATGGCCCATCCACAATTAGATGGACCTTCTTGAGCAGAATGGGAGGGAGTAGCTGACACTCACACCTGAATGGACTATATCCTGATCCCACAAATAGGGCTCCATGACTCCCTGTAGTGAGCCTCGAGTCAGGGAAGGAAGAGAAGGGACTCTGTGGACTTCAAATGCCTCTCTTTGAAGTCTCTCCTACTTCAAAGGCACAAGTGGATATAAGAACTATACCTCAGACACCACCAACTCAAGACACTTCTGGGCCTGTGCATAACTTACCCAGAAGGAAGACTGCAATACTGCTGAAAGGACTCCCACTCTGATGGACTCCTGCTCTTCTGGCCTGCTGCCCTCCTTGCCTTGTAGTGTGAAGGACCTGAATCTCTCCAACTTAGAACCACAGTGACTCCAGTGGGTTGAGAGCTTGCCTTTTGTTCTTCTGAAGTCACAGGGGCATCACAGACTTGTCACCAACCTTTAGAAGCACCAGGACTTTGCTTGTTGCAAGTCTTGTCCTGCTAAGTGGTACCACTTCAGGCCTCTGCCCCTGGAAGTAGCTATAAAGTGCTGCAACTGCCAGAACCAGTGCATCAACACCATTGTGACAATCAAAATTGCTGCATCGCCATTGATGCCAACACATCTCCATTAATGATGGCGCATCACAGCTGCTGAGAGGATGGAGGACCCAGCATCACCATCGTTGCCAGCCATCCCTGCTACTGTAAGGATTGAGTGCACAAAAATGTTGTTTTTTTCAGAGCTTTTATGAAACAGAAATAACATATCGCAGGACAACATTGGGGGAACCTGAAGTGGTCCCAGGCATCACTGTCTCCTCCCTCCTCTTGATGTTGGCTACTCTTATCTGATCAATGGTTTGTTACTGTAAGAAAGTGGCCTGAAGACAAATTGCCACTAGCAAACACTCCATCCTTAGACAGGAAAGAAAGCTAAAGAAAAACAGAACCCCCAAATAGTTCTCTTTTGTGTCAGATGCAGCCCACATGGCCACTTACTGTTTTACATCAAACACTTAGAAAGGAGAGTGCCTGCAAATAATCCAAGCAAATAACAATCTCTCAGGGTATAATTTAAATGCATAGTGTTTTGCCCACCCCATCTTATGCAGATCAGAGCTGAACCCTTCCCTTATAAGAACAGTCACTGGCAATGCAAATAGGGGGATGGTGGTCTGCTGTTACCTGTAGACCATCATCAATATGTTTTTAGCCAATCACAGGGGATTGTAAATAGCAACCTGCTAATTAATGTTTGGTAGGGAGGTTGTTCTGCAAAACATTATGAAGCCACTGCTATAGTCAGGGTCAGTGAATTAAAAGAAAATGGTAAGTCCTGTAAGGCCTTAATAAAACAAATTGCTCCTAATTTAGAGATCAGCATGCAGATTAGAGAATAACTGGTGCAAACAGTGCTTCATGTGGACCGTTGCGGTGGTGGGTACCGGAATTTGTTTTTGAGGACCGGGGCTTATTTTACATCATCAGACTTTGACTCAATTAAAGAGAGAGAAAGGCATACATTGGTGATGGTAGCAGAGGATGGTTATTCTCTTTAAGATACCATCATAATGGCCTGGTACAGGGTTAGTCCCCTAAAGAAAAAACTATTTGCAGAGGGTTTGGATTTTCAGATTCGATTATTCAAAGTGGAGAGAAAATGTATCCCTAAGAACCTAGAATGACTTTACCAGAACCTTGGAGCTTGCTACTGATTTTTTGAGGATGTTCTTGGCGTTCTAGTGACAGTGTGAATGGAATATGTTTTGCGCTTGCACAGCTTATGCAAATCGCAGGTGAATTGTGATGTTTGTGAGGGTTTGGGGAGTTTGCCTACTCCAAATGAAGTTGTAGAAATAGTTTGTGTACTCCGAAGTGTGATAGCAGGGAAATCATCGAACTTCACATGTGTGTGGCACTTTGTGTTCAAATATTGTCCACGTGGTTGTTGGTACATGGACCCTGCATGGTCTAAGACTCTGGAGTATATTGAAAAGTGTATGAGACACTTGGTTTTGTTGTAATTTGTCTGGTTTAGTAGTTTGATTGGGCGGCCGACAAGTCAGAGTGTCAGTCAAAGTGAGTGAAATAATTTTTTGACTGAGATCTGCCGAGTCCTATGTGCACCAGGACAGACCCACTGATCCATTGAGAGTAAAATTTATGGGTTGGATTTTGCTTGCTAATCAAGATAAGTGAGAAAGAAGGAGTAGCTGCTAGAGCGAAATGCCATCAGTGAAAAATCTGTAAGGTTTCTGAAGCGATTGTGTTACTCTACTTGTAGTAAACTGACAAATTGGGTTTTGAATTTGTTTTGTGCTCACAATAGTGTTGCATTAGTTGAGTGTGAATCTGAGTTAGGGAGGACTAGCTGCAAGACTTTGTCAGCCGCTGTACATGTGAGTGTGACGTCAATGGAGCGCGCTGGGATAGGTTGGTTATTGAGAAGGGTCGCGCACGGATTGGCGTAAAGTGTAATTGCTGGAGAAGGTTCATGAAGAGGATTCTGGGATTGAAAGTCACTTTCTCATTTGATTTAGAATAAAACAAAGGTTGCAGAAATGACATTTTTCAAAGCTTTAAAGAGTGCCTTAAGGGGATATACTTATATTACAACAAGCATAGGGGATATTGCACCGCCAGCCAGTACACCAGATTACATTGTAATCGAAGAAAAGGGTGCAGCACAGTTCAAGGCATTATCTGTCTGGGAATTAGAAGCCAGACAGCAACAGCTACAGAGATTTGAGAGGAGAATGAGAAAGGCAGAAAAAACAATAGCGGAGGCCAGATGGGACAGTGATCAGAAATTTTGGAGAGCCGAGACTTTACATGGAATTAAGTTGTTCCATGCCATTACACAGGACAGTGAGAGAGAAGAAAGGAAAGTGACTAGAAAGACAAACAGAAGTCCCTCTGAGAGTAGGGATCGGAGATCAAAAGAGTCTAGGAGATCTTTAACACTTGAGGAAGAAACTAACGGACCTGAAATCATAGGTAAATCTGCTCTCCCACTTCAATTATAGCACATATCTGCTCGATTTTACAGT
The DNA here is from genome assembly GCF_031143425.1 of Pleurodeles waltl. NCBI lineage: Eukaryota > Metazoa > Chordata > Amphibia > Caudata > Salamandridae > Pleurodeles > Pleurodeles waltl. Next base: position 1,305,244,125 of record NC_090445.1, read on the forward strand.
TTAATATTTCTTTTAATATTTTACCTAGCGCACGTATTTTTATTGTCTCTGGTGCCCATGTTCAGTGGCATCTGGTAGTCATTAGGGATTCTCACAGTACTCAATTCTAGTGTTTTTTAGGCTCTTCGTGCAGCCTCCCTTGGTGGCCATTTCTCCCTCACTCAGCGGTGCCAATAGAGCTGCCATTTCGTTAGGCGGTCTAGTTGCTAGTCCCCAGCGGCCCAGGCCCATAAAAGGAGCTGCATGAAGCAGACGCGCAGCGGACCTAAAATCATAGGTAAATCTGCTTTTCCACTTCAATTATAGAGCGTATCTGCTCTATTTTACAGTTTAATATTTCTTTTAATATTTTACCCAGCGCACGCATTTTTATTGACTCCGGTGCCCGTGTTCAGTGGCATCTGGTAGTCATTAGGGATTGTTACAGTACTCAATTCTAGTGTTTTTAAGGCTCTCTGTGGTGCCTCCCTTGGCGGACATTTCTCCCTCACTCGGCGGTGCCAAATAGAGCCGCCATTTTGTTAGGCGGTCTAGTTGCTAGGCCCCAGCTGCCCAGGCCCATAAAACGAGCTGCATGATCTGATATGCACAGTGGGCACCGAGCACGCCAACGGCAAGTCCGCCTGCACCCGTCTGCATCCTACCGGGTCCAGGGTCGAGGAATACTATGAATGTAGTCCCAGAAAGATTAGACTATCCAAGGCAAACTCTTATATCGCTCAACAACCGCACAGCAAATTTCTGTCAATACCTGTTAAACTTTAACTACCCTACTAGCTCCTGTAACATTTGTCAATGGACCCCTCAGCCCATACTGCCTCTGGACCTGAGAAATGATGTAGAGCAGGTCAGCAAATTGCTTTTACTGAGCTGTTATTCTCTAACTGCCCATCCACTCACTGTTAAATGAGTATGCCCCAGAGGTTCTGTTTTTACAGAAACATTGCTGTCTGAGGACTCCGACCCCAGTGTAATTTTAGCCCTGCCCCAAGACTATTCAATACACCGTATAGATAGACCCCACGCCATTCTCTTATCCACTCTCTCCCTATACCTGACTTCAAAAGTCTAGCCTTTTCTTGGGCAATTAATGCCACTTCTACCCTCTCTGGCATTCTGATTTAGAGTCCTCCTGGCCCTTATGGAAGGTTTCTACAGGCCCTACCATACTGTGTAGCAGAGCTTGCCTGCAGAAATTCCAATTTTACTGTTCTAGCCGACTTTAACCTTCATGTAGATAATGCACACAACATCTCTGCGGAAACCTTACTGATGGATTTAGAAGCTTTGGACCTGACACAATTGACAACTGGTTCCACTCATCTTCAAGCCATACAATTGACCTGGCCTTTAGTAATATTTCCAATCTATCAGCTCAGGCCCCTCCTTCCCTTGATCTGGTCAGATCATTTTTTAGTTTTACTTACGCTTTCTAAATCTATTCCACCTATCCACCAATCCCTTAGTAAGTCAACAGTATGCCAGTGGTCAAAGTTGAACAAGAAGGACTGGATGGATACTTTAAAGAACCTGCACTCTTCCCCCTTTTCTGTGACAGCAGAAAGGTTTAATAATTGGATCTCCAAATCCCTAGACACTATTTTACCAACTAAGACTTCTCAGGCCTACCCGTCGAAAAAGAATCAGCCTGTTACCCTCCTCATCTGCTGCATTTCAAAAATGAATGTAAGCAGATGGAGGGAAAGTGGAGAAAGACGTACAACCCTGTCCTCAAAATAGACTATAGGAATGCGATTAGATCCTTCCATAAGGAAATTAAATCTGTGCAGGCAACTTTTTATACCTCTAGGATTAAACAATTCTCCTAGAGAGATCTTTCTAATCTTTAAGGAAATGACTCAGCTTTCCTCTGTCAATAATGCAATGGAAGGGTCTAAGGAACACCGTAACTGAGCTAGCTTGTTTCTTTCAAAAGAAAATCTCTGACATTCAGGCAACTTTCCCCAGTAATTCTCCTTATGAGGTTAAGCTCGCTCCCCATGCTGACATTCAGTCTTCTCGAGTCCTATTTTCGGCCTTTAAGCCCCTGAGCGAAGACTTAGTAAGGAATTACCTTTGCTCTATTAAATATGGATCTCCCCTGGATCCATCCCCTCCGTCCATTTCAGCTTCAGGATCAGATGTTCTAACAGCTGTGCTAACTGATGTTCTTAACAATTCCCTATCTCTTGGGCATCTTCCGCAACACTGGCAATCCGCTGTTGTTAAGCCCTTACTAAAAAAAAAAAAACAGTCTTGATACAACACTACTCTGTAACAACAGACCAATTGCTCTTCACCCTATAGCATAAAAAATAATCAAGAAACACATTAACACTCAAGTGTCAGGCTTTCCTGAGGAATATAATCTTCTCCATAACACCCAAATGGGATTTAGACCACAACACAGCAGGGAATCTGTCCTGCTGGCTGTTACTAAAGACACTCAACAACGTTTAGATGCAGGTGGATACTCAGCAATCATTTTACTTGGCTTGAGTGCCGCTTTTGGCACTGTGGATCATAAAGTCCTACTTCATAGAATTTCTCAAATGGTATTTGAGGGTACCAGCCTTAAATGGTTCTCTTCTTATCTGAGTCAGAGGACTTTTCAAGTCCTTGACCGAGCACATTTTTCTAACATTTTCCCTATGTGGGGGTCCCACAAGTCTCTTCCTTAAGCCCTACGCTTTTCAATACTTATATGGCCCCTTTGGCAAAGATTGTGGAACCTTATAGTTTATCCCTTGTTTCCTATGATGATGATACCCAAGTTGTCTTTTATTTTTCCACCAACACCAATTCAGAACAGGCTACTCTATCTTCCTGTCTGTCCGATGTTGCCAGATGGTTGGCAGGCAGAAAACTTCAGCTAAATGATGAGAAAACAGAGGTTATGTTGCTAGGAAACTTTCCACTCCTCAAGTCCCCTGTTCCAGTCCCAACAGGACTAAAAGACCTCCCTCCGCCTAAAGACAACATAAAAAGTTTAGGCTTTTGGCTGGACTCCAGTCTTATGATGGAATGTCACTTCAAAAAACTTGCTGCCACCTGTTTCAATTTGTTGAGGACTTTCAGGAAAATCTTTACATTCCTCCTCTTCTTGGCTAAAAGGCTTATCATTCAGACTCATATTATGACGCCTAGATTATGGGAATGTTCTATTTATGAGTTCTCCATCCTATGTCATAAAGAGAATACAGGTGGTACAAAATGCTGCCGCCCACCTACTGATGGACACTCCCAGACACCAATCTGCCAAAGCAGCCCTGGCCTCTCTCCATTGACTTCCCATTGAACAGCGTGTCAACTTTAAAGCCGTTTGTTTCGTTCACCGGGCACTTCATAAAAAGGGTCCAACCTTTCTTAGGTGGATTGTAACTCCCTATATTTCCCAAAGATCACTTAGATCCTCATCTGCTTCTTTCATTAATATCCGTCATGTGAAGAAATCAAGATGGGTAGGCAGGTCCTTTGCTTTTAAAGCAGCTAATCTAAGGAACTCTCTCCCACTGGATCTCCGCCAAGAGAACTTGGAACACTCCTTTCATAAAAAGTTGAAGACCTTTCTTTTCCCTCTATAGCCTTTCAGCTTTGCCTGTTTAATGGTCCTGCATCAGCCCTGGGAAGCCTCTGGGTAGCCATGCACTCTATAAGTTCTAGTAATAATAATAATAATAATAATAATAATAATAATAATAATAATAATGAGTACATTTTACAGTTACTGAGAAATGGTCCCCCACCGTATGTGGCACAAGATAGTGTCTCCTGTGGGACACGGCTTTGACGTTACTGGATCATTGTTAGACCTTAGCCCATTCGGAGTTGCTCGGAATGCTGGAACCATGCCAAACATCAGTCATAGCCTGAAGTTACTATAACCGCAGTCTCCAAATTTAGCTGTACAGCAGTTGCCAATACTCAGCCCAACAACGCTTCATTGCAAGGTTTGGCTGCCCAACTGAGTGGTTAGATAAGCTGAATACCCCGCAGAGTGCTCCTATGGGAGAAGAGTACTTGAACCATACCAGACTAGGGATGGAAGCAGGTGAACTTATTGAAGGAACTATGGGTGTGATCAGACTCAAATCCTATACCGAAGCTCAATTGAGATGCTTAGCAGACTTAGCAGAGAGATATGGCATAGATATAGAAAAACAAAACACTTGAAGAGGAGCTACAGGTTAGATTTCATCCCAAAAGGCTTTGAACACATGAGATCTGCAGGAATGATTTAGGGAGTTACTTCAAAGTGTCCAGACATGGGGAGCGTTAGAAAAGTGGGAAGGCAGATGGGTAAAGAAGAGAGAGAAAAGAAAAAGGGATTCCGCAAATCTTACTGCGAATGTGCAGCTGGTCAAGGATCCGGTAAAAGGTTTACCAATGAGAGAAATTACAGGAGGGAATTTTGTTCATGTCCTGTGGAGCAGAAGTGACATTCTGTCCTTTACAAATTATTATCCCAAGTTGAGAGAGAAACCAGTAGCATTGTACCAGCAGACAGACAGGTTTGTGAAACTTGCTAAATGCCTTTGGGAAGATTTGAACACTCTTCTAGAGATAGTAGCTCCAGCAGATGTATGGATTGAGTGCAAGAGGAGCATAGATTGGCCAACAAAGGAACCAGAGTGAGATCCAATTACAGGTTCACCATCTCCTGAGGTGATGAAGTACTACTATAAAGTGATTGAATTTTTGAAAATGAGAATGTTGCCTAAAAACATTGATTGGCAGAGAATAGACAAGACAGGCCAGAGAGCAAAAGAATCAATACATGTGTACTATGAGAGATTGTTGCAGGCGTGTAATTATTATAGTGGTACAGAAACAATTGAGCCAAAAGACAGGATTAATTTTGTGTTCAGATTTGTGGAAGAATTGAGACCTGAAATTAGCCAAATGATTAAGAGTCATTTGATTTGCTGGCAAGCGAAGCCAATTGATGAGATATTGCAATATGCAAAATACTGTAGTGACAAGATTGAGTTGAAACAGAGAAAGTTGAAAGAAAATGACGATGATGATGCAGGTTAAGGCAGCACAAACAGGGATTCAGGGGCATTTTCCACAGCAGCAGCAGCAGGGAAATGTGGTATTTCAAAATCAGGCGAGAGGTAGAGGTTGTGGAGGAATGGGAAACGGAAACCGTAGTCCTGATTTGGGTACTGTAGTGGTTCAGAATGATGTGCAGGGAATGAAGAGGTTATTGCCATGTAACGCTTGCGGCAGAATTGGGCATTGGAAGCGGGAGTGTCCGATGATGGTAGAGGAAGGTGTTGTTCAGCAAACAAGTAACATACATTTTTTCAAAAACATGAGAGGACCGAGCATGATGGGGTCATAATCCAAATTTCCAAAGTAATGTAAATCAAGTGCAAAATGTCCAGCCTATGCAGCAGGTGCAAATGCCACATGTGCAGATGACACAGTCACAGCCAATGCAACAGGAGGTTCAAATGGTACCTAGACAGCAAATCCAAATACATAATGCCCCAATGGAGCAGCAGCAGGAAATGCTTCCTCAACAGGTCACAGGCCATAGGTTTGACCAGAGCAATAACACAGTACACCAATTTCAGTTACACACTGAGAATTGAATAAACACTGATTGGATGAGTGATAGTTCGGATGAAGAGGAATGTGTCCTTGCAGCTTCCTTAGAAGTAGGTCAGAAGGGTCCATATGCGAAGGGAAAAGTAATGGGTCACAAAGTTTCTTAGTTGACACAGGAGCTACACACTCTACAGTGAGGACTGCAGAACCTCCAAATCTGCCCCTTTTAGGAAAAACAGTCCAGATTGTGGCAGTAGCAAATTAGTATTCGACCAACCCAATTACCGAACCAGTTCAGTTTAAAACTGGTAACTTTAAAGATTTATACAAATTCGTAGTCTGTGATTCAAGTCCGGTATCCCTAATGGGAAGGGGCTTGCTATGTAAAACAATGTGCTTAATTACTTGCTCAAATGACGGAATCGAGATACAGATGAAAAGTGATGATGAGGATCACCCAGCTCCAGAGACACAGTGTGAGATAATAAATGAAAAGTACCTCCTGATTAGTTTCTAGTTTCCATACTGTGGGGTCTTACTTCTGACTTGCAGGGAAAAGTTAAAGAGAGAATGTGGGATTTGACAGCGAAAAACATTGGCCTGTAAAGGGAGTTGAGCCAGTTAAGGTTCCATTGAAGCCAAATACACCTTTTCCTCAGATTCCCCAGTACCACATGACACACAATATCATTGAAAAGGTTGCTCCCATAATTGCAGATTGCAATTTGTGAACCAAGGGGTTTTGAAAGAAATATTGAGGAGCCCATGTAATTCGCTGTTATGGGATTGAGGAAGCCCTGTCGGAAAGTTTGGATTGTCTAGGATTTGAGAAAAATAAATTACATTGTGATTAAATGTTGTCCTGTAGTGCCAAACACAGCTGTGATTCTGTTTCAGATTCCATGTGATTCTGAATGGTTCACTGTTACAAACTTGTCACAAGCATTCTTTTCTGTACCTCATCTTGAGGATAGTCAATTTCTATTCTGTTTTAAATGTTTAGATTGAGTTTACTGTTGGTGTTGAATTCCTCCAGGGTTTTCAGAATCACCTTCCATATTCAATCAGATCTTTAAAAAGAAAGTGGAGCCATTGGAAATGCCTTTCCAATCAACAATTTTACAGCACATTGATGATTTGTTGATTGCATCCAAGACAAGGAAAGAGTGCAAATATGATATGATTGCCTTGCCAGATCATTTGGGAAAGAATGGTCATAAAGTTTCCCCAACTAAATTACAATACTGTCAGAAAGAAGTGAAATATTTGGGTCACCAGATTGAGAATGGAATTACAAAATTATCTAGAGAAAGGGTCACAGCCATATTGCAGATGAGTCCCCCAGCCACCCAAAGAGATGTCAGGATGTTTTGGGGGATGGTAGGCTACTGTCGGCAGTGGAGTCCAAACTTTTCAGTCATTTCAAAGCCATTGCAGAAGCTGACACACAAATAAGTCACTGATCCACTAGTGTTAGATCAAGCGTGTATGAAGACATTTTCTGAATTGAGAGAGAGTTAGTGTAGCACCCCGGCTTTGGGAATGCCTGACTACACAAAACCCTTCATGTTGTTTTGTCATGAGAGTGATGCATGTTCTTTGTCTATTTTGACTCAGGTCCATGGAGGTGTAAACCGCCAAGTAGCATATTTTTTATCTACTTTGGACCCAGTTGCAGCAGCTCTACCAGGCTGTTTGCCTTCAGTCGCTGCGGTTGGACAGAGCCTCGCACAGTATGAAGGCATTGCCATGGGACATTCCTTGACTATAATGGTCCCTCACTCCATTGAAGTTTTACTTACCTGAACAAAGACGCAGTACCTGACTGTTGCCAGGCTGACTCATAATAAAACTAGCATCCTGGGATCTCCTAACGTGTCACTGAAAAGACGTACAGTGCTTAACCCGGTAACCTTATTCCCCAATGAAAATGTTGAAATTGAAAAATTGGAAGATATTGAGCACGATTGTCTTGAGCTTAAAGTTACCATCTATATGGACAGCCAGTATGGATTCGGAATAGTGCATGATTTTGGACAGTTGTGGTCTCAGAGAGATTTCCTGACCTCTACACAAGTAAGAAATTATGAGAGAATTTAGGAGTTGTTGTAAGCTATCCAAATGCCTGAAAAGATTGCCGTGGTGAAATGAGGTGCACATCTGAAATCGCAAGATTTTGTGTCAATGAGAAATGGATATGCGGATCAAGTCACAAGGTTTTGTGCATTGAGCTGTTTCCTTCATAGATAAGTGGTAATTGTTACCTGAGGAAGATGACATGTTCAGGCTATTGATTACATGTTATAGATACCTTTGAAGAGCTGAGAACATTGCAAAATAATTTTGACAGAGAGGAGAAATGGTCCTGGGCTAAAATGAAATGTGTACGACGACAGGATGAATTGTGGATTTCAGAAAAAGGTCAAATGGTATTGCCAAACAGTTTGTTGACTCAAATGGCTGGGTATTATCATGGTCAAGCACATATTGGGAGGGGTGCAATGATTTTATTATTTGAACAAAATTGGTTCATTCCAAATTTTAGACAAGTTGCTGAAGCAGTTTGCCATTGTTGCATCATTTGTCAACAAATGAATGCGGGAAAACAGACAGTTATCAATTTGAGCCACTTTGGAATAGTAGGAGGTCCATTCAGCAGCATGAAGATGGATTTCATTGAGATGCCTGTGTGTAAAGGATTGAGATACGTGTTGGTCATTGTCTGCATTTTTAGTCATTGGATTGAAGCTTACCCTGCACGAAGAAATTACAGTCTCACAGTAGCAAAATTACTGCTTAGGGAACTGATACCACGTTTTGGGTTTCTAATCTCTTTAGAATCAGATAGGAGAAGTCACTTCAACAAGGAAGTAATTAAATCACTATGTTCAGCCTTAAGTATTGAGCAGAAGTTGCATTGTAGATGAATGGTACCTTGAAATCAAGAATGACGGAAATGTGTGTGTCCACGAATCGGAAATGGCCAGAAATACTACCGTTAGTTCTGATGACAGTGAGAAACACAACTGACAGGAAGACAGGACTGTCACCGCATGAGATCCTAATGGGCAGAGAAATAAGTCTGCCAGCGCTTAATGCAAATGCTCTTGTGAAAAACAGTTGATATGGTGTTGGACCACTGCAAGGGTCTGGCTGATGTGGTTCGCTCTTTCTCTTATCAGGTGGAAGCTACCATACTGCAAACATCTCAAGATGAAGGCCACAACCTGAGAGCTGGTGACGGGGTTGTGATCAGAAAACACATGAGGAAGATGTTTTTGGAGCCTCGGTGGAAAGGCTCTTTCCAGGTAGTTTTGATCACTGCCACAGCTGTGAAGTGCACTGGATTTCCCGATTGAATCGATACAAGCCATACGAGAAAAGTGGCGTGTCCTCGGGACAATTAAGAAGAGTTGTTGAGAGTACCAACAATGAGTAGACTAACCTCTGAGCCGCAAAGGGGAGAAAGAGGAACTGAGACCGGATGTGAGCAAATTGAGAACGGTTTAGCAACTCCTGTGAGAGATGAAGGAGAAGACCTTTAGGAAAGTGAAAGTGAGCCAATCTCAACTGAGGCAACAGGAGAGTCTAGTCAGAGGAGGGCTCTCCCAGAAGTAGATGATCTTGGCCACTTAGACACCAGGGATAGTGTGTGTGTGTGTGTTAGTGGATGGGGGGGGCTTGGGCAAGGGTTGCCCCCCACTTTGGGGGTACATTTACCGAGGCCTTTTCTGCACCCCTTGGAGACAGATCGGCCTATTATTTTTAGGCTGATCTGTCCCCAAGGGGGGCAGAAACCACTAGAACGCCAGGGATTTTTTTTTATTAGTTTATTTTTGTGGGGGGTGTCCCCTTGGGCATGGGGCGCCCCCCCCCAAGGGGGGCATTGACCTGTTGGTCATTTCTGCCCCCCCCTGGGGGCAGATGGGCCTATTTTTTTAGGCCCATCTGCCCCCAAGGGGGACAGAAGCCACTTAGACACCAGGGATAGTGTGTGTGTGTGTGTTAGTGGATGGGTGGTGGCTTTGGACAAGGGTCGCCCCCCACTTTGGGGGCACATGTACCAAGGCCATTTCTGCACCCCTTGGAGACAGATCGGCCTATTATTTTTAGGCTGATCTGCCCCCAAGGGGGTCAGAAACCACTAGAACAACAGGGATTTTTTTTTATTAGTTTATTTTTATGGGGGGCGTACCCTTGGGCACGGGGCACCCCCCAAGGGGGGCATTGACCTGTTGGCCATTTCTGCCCCCCTTGGGGGCAGATGGGCCTATTTTTTTAGGCCCATCTGCCCCCAAGTGGGGCAGAAGCCACTTAGACACCAGGGATAGTGTGTGTTACTGGATGGAGGGGGGGCCCTTGGGCAAGGGTCGCCCCCCACTTTGGGGGCACATGTACCGAGGCCATTTCTGCACCACTTGGAGACAGATCGGCCTATTACTTTTAGGTTGATCTGCCCCGAAGGCGGGCAGAAACCACTAGAACGACAGGGATTTTTTTTATTTGTTTATTTTTGTGGGGGGGCGTCCCCTTGGGCACGGGGCACCCCCCCAAGGGGGGCATTGGACTGTTGGGAATTTCTGCCCCCCTTGAGGGCAGATGGGCCTATTTTTATAGGCCCATCTGCCCACAAGGGGGGCAGAAGCCACTTAGACACCAGGGATAGTGTGTGTGTGTTAGTGGATGGGGGGGGCCCCTTGGGCAAGGGTCGCCCCCTTTGGGGGCATATGTACCGAGGCCATTTCTGCACCCCTTGGAGACAGATCGGCCTATTATTTTTAGGCTGATCTGCCCCGAAGGCGGGCAGAAACCACTAGAACGCCAGGGATTTTTTTTTATTAGTTTATTTTTATGGGGGGGCCTCCCCTTTGGCACGTGGCGCCCCCCCAAGGGGGGAATTGAGCTGTTGGCCATTTCTGCCCCCCCTGGGGGCAGTAGGCCTATTTTTTTAGGCCCATCTGCCCCAAGGGGGGCAGAAGCCACTTAGACACCAGGGATAGTGTGTGTGTGTGTGTTAGTGGATGGGGGGGGCTTGGGCAAGGTTTGCCCCCCACTTTGGGGGTACATGTACCGAGGCCATTTCTGCACCCCTTAGAGACAGATCGGCCTAATATTTTGAGGCTGATCTGCCCCCAAGGGGGGCAGAAACCACTAGAATGCCAGGGATTTTTGTTTATTAGTTTATTTTTGTGGGGGGTGTCCCCTTGGGCACGGGGCGCCCCCCCCCAAGGGGGGCATCGACCTGTTGGTCATTTCTGCCCCCCCCTGGGGGCAGATGGGCCTATTTATTTAGGCCCATCTGCCCCCAAGGGGGGCAGAAGCCACTTAGACACCAGGGATAGTGTGTGTGTGTGTGTTAGTGGATGGGTGGTGGCTTTGGACAAGGGTCGCCCCCCACTTTGGGGGCACATGTACCAAGGCCATTTCGGCACCCCTTGGAGACAGATCGGCCTATTATTTTTAGGCTGATCTGCCCCCAAGGGGGTCAGAAACCACTAGAACGACAGGGATCTTTTTTTATTCGTTTATTTTTGTGGGGGGGCGTCCCCTTGGGCATGGGCGCCCCCCCAAGGGGGGCATTGACCTGTTGGCCATTTCTGCCCCCCTTTGGGGCAGAAGCCACTTAGACACCAGGGATAGTGTGTGTGTGTGTGTTAGTGGATGGGGGGGGGGGCCTAGGGCAAGGGTCGCCCCCTCTTTGGGGGCACATGTACCAAGGCCATTCCTGCACCCCTTGGGGACAGATCGGACTATTATTTTTAGGCCCATCTGCCCCAAGGGGGGGCAGAAGCCACTTAGGCACTAGGGATAGTGTTGTGTGTGTTTTTTTGTTACTTTTTGTTTGGGGGCTGTCCCCTTGGGCAAGGGTCGCTCCCCATGGGGACACACTACTAAAGGTATTTTCTGCCCTCCTTGGGGCAGATAGGCCTATTTTTTTAGTAGGCCCATCTGCCCCTATGGCAGAATCCACTTAGGCACCATTTTCTAAATGTTTGATGGTGGGGTGTTTGTCAACTGATGAAGTATTTGCATTTGTGATAAAAAAAAAATTCCTCCTTTTTGTTCTAGTTCAAAGCTTTTGCTTTATTTGCTGTGGCTCCTTGCGGTTTTGGCAGTGGTTGACCTGCAGTTTGCACAGTTGCATGTTTTAGGTAAGTAAAAACCATTTACTCCAAAGGAGTATTGTTGCCATGCATGAATGACATGTTTGTAGGGGGTGTACTAAATGCAAGATTGTGTGTGAAATTGTCCTTAGATTTGTGCACAATGATATTTGTTTTGTCTTATTTCTAATTTGCCTTTCTTTCTTTCTTTTTAGTGGGATATCATTGGTGATTGCTGTGTCTGTGCAGAGTAGTTGCTGGTAAATCAAGCTTTTTCAGGCAAGTGAGCGGTATAGTTTTTGAGTTTATAACTCTTACTAACAAAGCTACACTTTGTTACTTGTCTTACACAGTGCTGGTTGTTGGTGGTGAATTTGTCCAGTTAATTTTAGTAGGAAAGATCATGGCTAGCCGCAGGATGACTGCTCAGCAGGTGGTTGGTATGCTTTTTGAGTCATTGTCTGATCATGATTATGAGACTTCTGGCAGTGATGTTTCTGTTGGAGGGGAATCTTCTGATGATGCAGCCACACTCAGAGCAGACAAAGGGCCTGTTTTAGAGGAGGACACTGATGTGCCATTAGTACAGCAACCTGGGGCTGAAAGGTTTCCCGTTATAAGACCTGATCTCTGGGTTGCCCCAAACATGGAGCAGCCGGAGTTGCCTGCCTTTACTGGTCTCCCAGGGTGTAGCGCCAATACAGAGAACTTTTTGCCTATCAATTTCTTTGAGTTATTCATGGATGATGTGTTTTTGGAAGAGATTGTTGAGCAGACTAATTTGTATGCAGAGCAGCATTTGAGGGACAACACTGCTAGACTTAGGCCACTAGAGCTGCTCAGTGGATTCCCACAAATTTGGAGGAGATAAAAAAGTTTTTGGGTTTGACTTTTTTGATGGGGTTGATAAGGAAGCTGTCACAGGCTTCCTATTGGTCTACTAGTCCCTTGATGGCAACAGCTATATTTCCTGCGACCATGAGTCGTAATAGGTATTTGCTTCTTCTTAGGATGCTGCATTTTGTTGACAATGCATTAACCTTGCCACGAGATCACCCAGATTCTGACCATCTTTTTAAGATTAGGCCTGTCCTTGATCATTTTGTAGATCGGTTTTTGGAGGTCTATTTTCCAGGCAAAGAATAAGTGTGGACGAGTCTTTGGTCCTCTTCAAGGGTCGTTTGGTTTTTAGGCAGTACATTCCTAGCAAAAGGGCACGATATGTAATTAAATTGCATCTGCTGTCGGAAAGTAGTACAGGATATGTGTATAGTTTCCGTGTCTACACTGGTAGGGATTCCAATATTGACTCCCCTGGTTGTCCTCCCACTTTTGGAGTTACTGAGAAAATTGTGTGGGATCTTGGTAGACAAATGTTCAACAAAGGTCACCATTTGTATGTAGATAACTTCTACACTGGAGTGCAGCTGTTCAAGGAATTGTTTAAAGTGGACACTGTTGCTTGTGGCACAATTCGTTGTAACCGGAAAGGCTATCCAAGGGAGCTTGTTTGTAAAAAACTTGAGAGGGGACAGTGCTGTGCCTTGCGGAATGATGAGCTGCTATCTTTGACATTTTCAGACAAGAGTGGTGTCTACATGCTAAGTACCATCCATGATGAGAGTACTTCCCCCGTGACTGTTTGGGGCCAGGTTGCTGAAGTGCGCAAACCTGTGTGCATTTTAGATTATAATAAGCACATGGGAGGTGTAGATAGAGTTGATCAGAGGTTGGAACCTTATACTGCTATTCGTAAGTCTTACGTTTGGTATAAGAAGTTAGCAATTCACCTCTTCCACTTAGCAACCTTCAATGCTTTTGTTGTGTTTAGGGATAGGTCTCCAGAGTCAAAGATGAAATTTGTGAAATTTCAGGAGTCAGTGATAGAAAGCCTTATTGTGGTGGAACAGGCCAGAGTTCCTAGAGAAGCAGTGGTGGAGGATGTGGCTAGATTGAAAGATCGCCACTTTGCTGAGCACATTCCTCCCACACCAAAAAAAGACTTTCCAGCTAAGAAATGTGTTTTCGAAGAGGTATCCGGAGGGAGACTCGAATGTACTGCCCAGATTGTCCTTCAAAGCCTGGGCTGTGTGTGGGTGATTGTTTTAAGAATTACCACACCCAGAAGAATTTCTGGGAACAACCATGAGTGTAAACTCATGTCTGTTTTGTATTTTCATGTGTTCAGTTTCATGGTTAGCATTTCTGTCATGTACTTAGTTAGAGCTTTTGTGTTTGTAGTTTTGTAATTCTTTCTACTTAGTTAGGGGTTCCTCTGTATAAAATAAAAATAAAAAATGATGCCATTGTGTGTGGAGTGGGGCTTGGCTGAGAGTGTACATATTGACTTGCTGTTGGCTACTGCAATACACTGCCAGCCAAACACCAGTCCACACACTCCCATCAGCTGGTGTGATTGTTGTATCAGGCATGTGGGCGTATGTAAGTGATGGGCCCTTGAGTGGCACTGTCTGGCGATGTGAGTGTTGTAATGTCCTGGGCCCGTGGCTGGCGGTGTGAATGGTCTTGTGCATTTCATATATGAAAGGTGTGTGAATGGACTGTAAAGCGGTTAGTGCCTTGTCGCGGCTTTACAGCTCACGATCTGTGAGTCATTGGTTCAGTTTTTTGCCTTTCAGTTATTCACAGTGCATTTCATTTTTGTGAAATCTCTTGTTAATAAAATTTGATCCACTGAACCATCACTCACCATCGTGCCAAATCCAACCAGTATGTGTGGTAAAAATGACAAAACCTGCTCCGCTGTCATCAGGCGTTGCAGCACACCTGTGACACGCTAGGTGCCTCAGGTGGGACCCCGATGATGAAGCATGCCAGCAACTTGGTTGGTGGGTGAGGGGTCTTTTTCACATAACCTAAGTGCGTTTCTTTTCACAATTTTAGTGTTTGGCACATCACGGACGTATGTGGACACATCAAAATGATATATTACAAAACTACCTGTGTTTGGGGGGGAGGGGGCACCTATGTTTTTGGTACTGGGTGCGGCCTTCATCTAAGGAAACCTACCAAACCCAGACATTTTTTAAAACTAGACACCCCAAGGAGTCCTGGGAGGTGTGGCTTGCAGTGGATCCCCCAACATTATCTTACCCAGACTCCTCTGTAAACCTCAAAATTTGCTTAAAAAAGCATATTTTCCTGACTTTTCTTCGTAGGATCACCGCTCCAGCACAAAATTCCTACTCCCCAGTTTTCCCCTCAGTCTCCCAAGTAAAATGACACCTCACTTATGTGGGTCCCCAAAGCAGAGTCAGTCTAAAGATGTATAAAAGAATATGTCCTTATAAACTCGCTGTGCTATCCCCTCTATCTCTGCAAGTTTTGGGCCTTATTCTGTTGCAGGCACCTGGCCCACCCACACAAGTGAGGTATCATTTTTACCTGGAGACTTGAGGGAACGCTGGGTAGAAGGAAATTTGTGGCTCCTTTCAGATTCCAGAACTTTCTGTCACCGAAATGTGATGAAAATGTGTTTTTTTAGCCACATTTTGAGGTTTGCAAAGGATTCTGGGTAACAGAACCTGGTCAGAGCCCCACAAGTCACCCCATCATGGATTCCCCTACGTCTCTAGTTTTAAAAAAGGCACAGGTTTGGTAGGTTTCCCTAGGTGCCGGCTGAACTAGAGGCCAAAATCTACAGGTAGGCACTTTGAAAAAAACAGCTCTGTTTTCTGTCAAAAAATGGGATGTGTCCACGTTGTGTTTTGGGGCATATCCTGTTGCGGGCGCTAGGCCTACCCACACAAGTGAGGGACCATTTTTATCGGGAGACTTGGGGGAACGCTGGGTAGAAGGAAATTTGTGGCTCCTCTCAGATTCCAGAACTTTCTGTCACCATAATGTGAGGAAAATTTGTTTTTTTAGCCAAATTTTGAGGTTTGCAAAGGATTCTGGGTAACAGAACCTGGTCGGAGCCCCATAAGTCACCCCATCCTGGATTTCCCTAGGTCTCTAGTTTTCAAAAATGCACAGGTTTGGTAGGTTTCCCTAGGTGCCGGCTGAGCTAGAGGCCAAAATCTACAGGTAGGCACTTTGCAAAAAACTTCTCTGTTTTCTGTCAAAAAATGGAATGTGTCCACGTTGTGTTTTGAGGCATATCCTGTCGCAGGCGCTAGGCCTACCACACAAGTGAGGTACCATTTTTATCGGGAGACTTGGGGGAACGCTGGGTGGAAGGAAATTTGTGGCTCCTCTCAGATTCCAGAACTTTCTGTCACCATAAACTGAGGAAAATTTGTTTTTTTAGCCACATTTTGAGGTTTGCAAAAGATTCTGGGTAACAGAACCTGGTCAGAGCCCCACAGGTCACCCCATCTTGGATTCCCCTAGGTCTCTAGTTTTCAAAAATGCACATGTTTGGTAGGTTTCCCTAGGTGCTGGCTGAGCCAGAGGCCAAAATCTACAGGTAGGCCATTTGCAAAAAACAGCTCTGTTTTCTGTGAAAAAATGGGATGTGTTCACGTTGTGTTTTGGGGCATATTCTGTCGCGGGCGCTAGGCCTACCCACACAGGTGAGGTACCATTTTTATCGGGAGACTTGGGGGAACGATGGGTGGAAGGAAATATGTCCCTCCTCTCAGATTCCAGAACTTTCTGTCACCATAATGTGAGGAAAATGTGTATTTTTAGCCAAATTTTGAGGTTTGCAAAGGATTCTGGGTAACAGAACCTGGTCAGAGCCCCACAAGTCACCCCATCTTGGATTTCCCTAGGTCTCTAGTTTTCAAAAATGTACAGGTTTGGTAGGTTTCCCTATGTGCCGGCTGAGCTAGAGGCCAAAATCTACAGGTAGGCACTTTGCAAAAAACAGCTCTGTTTTCTTTCAAAAAATGCGATGTGTCCACGTTGTGCTTTGGGGCATTTCCTGTTGCGGGCGCTAGGCCTACCCACACAAGTGAGGTACCATTTTTATCGGGAGACTTGGGGGAACGCTGGGTGGAAGGAAATATGTGGCTCCTCTCAGATTCCAGAACTTTCTGTCACCGTAAACTGAGGAAAATGTGTTTTTTTAGCCAAATGTTGAGGTTTGCAAAAGATTCTGGGTAACAGAACCTGGTCAGAGCCCCACAAGTCACCCCATCTTGGATTCCCCTAGGTCTCTAGTTTTCAAAAATGCACATGTTTGGTAGGTTTCCCTAGGTGCCGGATGAGCCAGAGGCCAAAATCTACAGGTAGGCCATTTGCAAAAAACAGCTCTGTTTTCTGTGAAAAAATGGGATGTGTTCACGTTGTGTTTTGGGGCATATTCTGTCGCGGGCGCTAGGCCTACCCACACAGGTGAGGTACCATTTTTATCGGGAGACTTGGGGGAACGATGGGTGGAAGGAAATATGTCCCTCCTCTCAGATTCCAGAACTTTCTGTCACCATAATGTGAGGAAAATGTGTATTTTTAGCCAAATTTTGAGGTTTGCAAAGGATTCTGGTAACAGAACCTGGTCAGAGCCCCACAAGTCACCCCATCTTGGATTTCCCTAGGTCTCTAGTTTTCAAAAATGCACAGGTTTGGTAGGTTTCCCTAGGTGCCGGCTGAGCTAGAGGCCAAAATCTACAGGTAGGCACTTTGCAAAAAACAGCTCTGTTTTCTTTCAAAAAATGGGATGTGTCCACATTGTGCTTTGGGGCATTTACTGTTGCGGGCGCTAGGCCTACCCACAGAAGTGAGGTATAATTTTTATCGGGAGACTTGGGGGAACGCTGGGTGGAAGGAATTTTGTGCCTCCTCTCAGATTCCAGAACTTTCTGTCACCGAAATGTGAGGAAAACGTGTTTTTTAGCCAAATTATGAGGTTTGCAAAGGATTCTGGGTAACAGAACCTGGTCAGAGCCCCACAAGTCACCCCATCTTGGATTCCCCTAGGTCTCTAGTTTTAAATAATGCACAGGTTTGGTAGGTTTCCCTAGGTTCCGGCTGAGCTAGAGGCCAAAATCTACAGGTAGGCAATTTGCAAAAAACAGCTCTGTTTTCTGTCAAAAATGGGATGTGTCCACGGTGTGTTTTGGGGCATATCCTGTCGCGGGTGCTAGGCCTACCCACACAAGTGAGGTACCATTTTTATCGGGAGACTTGGGGGAACGCTGGGTAGAAGGAAATTTGTGGCTCCTCTCAGATTCCAGAACTTTCGGTCACAATAATGTGAAGAAAATATGTTTTTTTAGCAACATTTTGAGGTTTGCAAAGGATTCTGGGTAACAGAACCTGGTCAGAGCCCCACAAGTCACCCCATCTTGGATTTCCCTAGGTCTCTAGTTTTAAAAAATGCACAGGTTTGGTAGGTTTCCATAGGTGCCGGCTGAGCTAGAGGCCAAAATCTACAGGTAGACACTTTGCAAAAAACACCTCTGTTTTCTGTCAAAAAATCGGATGTGTCCACGTTGTGTTTTGGGATGTTTCCTGTCACGGGCGCTAGGCCTACCCACACAAGTGAGGTATCATTTTTATCGGGAGACTTGGGGGAACGCTGGGTGTAAAGACATTCGTGGCTCCTCTCAGATTCCAGAACTTTCTGTCACCGAAATGGGAGGAAAATGTGTTCTTTTAGCCAAATTTTGAGGTTTGCAAAGGATTTTGGGTAACATAACTTGGTCAGAGCCCCACAAGTCACCCCATCTTGGATTTCCCTAGGTCTCTAGTTTTAAAAAATGCACAGGTTTGATAGGTTTCCCCAGGTGCCGGCTGAGCTAGATGCCAAAATCTACAGGTAGGCACTTTGCAAAAAACACCTCTGTTTTCTTTCAAAAAATGTGATGTGTCCACGTTGTGTTTTGGGGCGTTTCCTGTCGCAGGCACTAGGCCTACCCACACAAGTGAGGTATCATTTTTATCGGGAGACTTGGGGAACACTGGGTGGAAGGAAATTTGTGGCTCCTCTCTGATTCCAGGACTTTCTGTCACCATAATGTGAGGAAAATTTGTTTTTTTAGCCAAATTTTGAGGTTTGCAAAGGATTCTGGGTAACAGAACCTGGTCAGAGCCCCACAAGTCACCCCATCCTGGATTTCCCTAGGTCTCTAGTTTTCAAAAATGCACAGGTTTGGTAGGTTTCCCTAGGTGCCGGCTGAGCTAGAGGCCAAAATCTACAGGTAGGCACTTTGCAAAAAACAGCTCTGTTTTCTGTCAAAAAATGGGATGTGACCACGTTGTGTTTTGGGGCATATCCTGTCGCGGGCGCTAGGCCTACCACACAAGTGAGGTACCATTTTTATTGGGAGACTTGGGGGAACACTGGGGGGAAGGAAATTTGTGGCTCCTCTCAGATTCCAGAACTTTCTGTCACCATAATGTGAGGAAAATGTGTTCTTTTAGCCAAATTTTGAGGTTTGCAGAGGATTCTGGGTAACATAACTTGGTCAGAGCCCCACAAGTCACCCCATCTTGGATTCCCCTAGGTCTCTAGTTTTCAAAAATGCACAGGTTTGGTAGGTTTCCCTAGGTGCCGGCTGAGCTAGAGGCCAAAATCTACAGGTAGGCACTTTGCAAAAAACACCTCTATTTTCTTTCAAAAAATGTGATGTGTCCACGTTGTGTTTTGGGGCGTTTCCTGTCGCAGGCACTAGGCCTACCCACACAAGTGAGGTATCATTTTTATCGGGAGACTTGGGGAACGTTGGGTGGAAGGAAATTTGTGGCTCCTCTCAGATTCCAGAACTTTCTGTCACCGAAATGTGAGGAAAATGTGTTTTTTTTTAGCCAAATTATTAGGTTTGCAAAGGATTCTGGGTAACAGAACCCGGTCAGAGCCCCACAAGTCACCCCTTCTTGGATTTCCCTAGGTCTCTAGTTTTAAAAAATGCACAGGTTTGGTAGGTTTCCCCAGGTGCCGGCTGAGCTAGAGGCCAAAATCTACAGGTAGGCACTTTGCAAAAAACACCTCTGTTTTCTTTCAGAAAAATGTAATGTGTCCACGTTGTGTTTTGGGGCATTTCCTGTCGCGGGCGTTAGGCCTACCCACACAAGTGAGGTATCATTTTTATCGGGAGACTTGGGGGAACGCTGGGTGGAAGGAAATTTGTTGTTCCTCTCTGATTCCAGGACTTTCTGTCACCATAATGTGAGGAAAATTTGTTTTTTTAGCCAAATTTTGAGGTTTGCAAAGGATTCTGGGTAACAGAACCTGGTCAGAGCCCCACAAGTCACCCCATCCTGGATTTCCCTAGGTCTCTAGTTTTCAAAAATGCACAGGTTTGGTAGGTTTCCCTAGGTGCCGGCTGAGCTAGAGGCCAAAATCTACAGGTAGGCACTTTGCAATAAACAGCTCTGTTTTCTGTCAAAAAATGGGATGTGACCACGTTGTGTTTTGGGGCATATCCTGTCGCGGGCGCTAGGCCTACCACACAAGTGAGGTACCATTTTTATTGGGAGACTTGGGGGAACACTGGGGGGAAGGAAATTTGTGGCTCCTCTCAGATTCCAGAACTTTCTGTCACCATAATGTGAGGAAAATGTGTTTTTTTAGCCAAATGTTGAGGTTTGCAAAGGATTCTGGATAACAGAACCTGGTCAGAGCCCCACAAGTCACCCCATCTTGGATTCCCCTAGGTCTCTAGTTTTCAGAAATGCACAGGTTTGGTAGGTTTCCCTAGGTGCCGGCTGAGCTAGAGGCCAAAATCTACAGGTAGGCACTTTGCAAAAAAACAGCTCTGTTTTCTGTCAAAAAATGGGATGTGTCCACGTTGTGTTTTGGGGCATATCTTGTTGCGGGCTCTAGGCCTACCCACACAAGTGAGGTACCATTTTTATCGGGGGACTTGGGGGAATGCTAGGTGGAAGGAAATTTGTGGATCCCCTCAGATTCCAGAACTTTCTGTCACCATAAACTGAGGAAAATGTGTTTTTTTAGCCAAATTTTGAGGTTTGCAAAAGATTCTGGGTAACAGAACCTGGTCAGAGCCCCACAAGTCACCCCATCTTGGATTCCCCTAGGTCTCTTGTTTTAAAAAATGCACATGTTTGGTAGGTTTCCCTAAGTGCGGGCTGAGCCAGAGGCCAAAATCTACAGGTAGGCAATTTGCAAAAAACAGCTCTGTTTTCTGTCAAAAAATGGGATGTGTCCACGGTGTGTTTTGGGGCATATTCTGTCTCGGGCGCTAGGCCTACCCACACAAGTGAGGTACCATTTTTATCGGGAGACTTGGGGGAACGCTGGGTGGAAGGAAATATGTCCCTCCTCTCAGATTCCAGAACTTTCTGTCACCATAATGTGAGGAAAATGTGTTTTTTTAGCAAAATTTTGAGGTTTGCAAAGGATTCTGGGTAACAGAACCTGGTCAGAGCCCCACAAGTCACCCCATCTTGGATTTCCCTAGGTCTCTAGTTTTCAAAAATGCACAGGTTTGGTAGGTTTCCCTAGGTGCCGGCTGAGCTAGAGGCCAAAATCTACAGGTAGACACTTTGCAAAAAACACCTCTGTTTTCTGTCAAAAAATCGGATGTGTCCACTTTGTGTTTTGGGATGTTTCCTGTCACAGGCGCTAGGCCTACCCAGACAAGTGAGATATCATTTTTATCGGGAGACTTGGGGGAACGCTGAGTGTAAGGAAATTTGTGGCTCCTCTCAGATTCCAGAACTTTCTGTCACCGAAATGGGAGGAAAATGTGTTCTTTTAGCCAAATTTTGAGGTTTGCAAAGGATTCTGGGTAACATAACTTGGTCAGAGCCCCACAAGTCACCCCATCTTGGATTCCCCTAGGTCTCTAGTTTTAAAAAATGAACAGGTTTGGTAGGATTCCCCAGGTGCCGGCAGAGCTAGAGGCCAAAATCTACAGGTAGTCACTTTGCAAAAAACACCTCTGTTTTCTTTAAAAAAAAATGTGATGTGTCCACGTTGTATTTTGGGGCATTTCCTGTCGCGGGCGCTAGGCCTACCCACACAAGTGAGGTATCATTTTTATCGGGAGACTTGGGGAACACTGGGTGGAAGGAAATTTGTGGCTCCTCTCAGATTCCAGAACTTTCTGTCACCGAAATGTGAGGAAAATTTGTTTTTTTTTAGCCAAATTATTAGGTTTGCAAAGGATTCTGGGTAACAGAACCTGGTCAGAGCCCCACAAGTCACCCCATCTTGGATTTCCCCATGTCTCTAGTTTTCAAAAATGCACAGGTTTGGTAAGTTTCCCTAGGTGCCGGCTGAGCTAGAGGCCAAAATCTACAGGTAGGCACTTTGCAAAAAACACCTCTGTTTTCTTTCAGAAAAATGTAATGTGTCCACGTTGCGTTTTGGGGCATTTCCTGTCACGGGCGTTAGGCCTACCCACACAAGTGAGGTATCATTTTTATCGGTAGACTTTGGGGAATGCTGGGTGGAAGGAAATTTGTTGCTCCTTTCTGATTCCAGGACTTTCTGTCACCAAAATTTTAGGAAAATTTGTTTTTTTAGCCAATGTTTGAGGTTTTCAAAGGATTCTGGGTAACAGAACATGGTCAGAGCCCCACAAGTCAGCCCATCTTAGATTCCCCTAGGTCTCTAGTTTTAAGAAATGCACAGGTTTGGTAGGTTTCCCTAGGTGCCGGCTGAGCTAGAGGCCAAAATCTACAGGTAGGCACTTTGCAAAAAACACCTCAGTTTTCTTTCAAAAAATTTGATGTGTCCACGTTGCGTTTCGGGGCGTTTCCTGTCGCGGGCGCTAGGCCTACCCACACAAGTGAGGTATCATTTTTATCGGGAGACTTGGGGGAACATAGATTAGCAAAACAAGTGTCATTGCCCCCTGTCTTTCTCTACATTTTTTCCTTCCAAATATAAGAGAGTGTGTAAAAAAGACATCTATTTGAGAAATGCCCTGTAATTCACATGCTAGTATGGTCACCCCGGAATTCAGAGATGTGCAAATAACCACTGCTCCTCAACACCTTATCTTGTGCCCTTTTTGGAAATACAAAGGTTTTCTTGATAGCTATTTTTCACTCTTTATATTTCAGCAAATTAATTGCTGTATACCCGGTATAGAATGAAAATGCACTGCAGGGTGCAGCTCATGTATTGGCTCTGGGTACCTAGGGTTCTTGATGAACCTACAAGCCCTATATATCCCCGCAACCAGAGGAGTCCAGCAGACGTAACGGTATATTGCTTTCGAAAATATGGCATTGCAGGAAAAAGTTACAGAGTAAAACGTAGAGAAGAATTGTTGTTTTTTTCACCTCAATTTCAATATGTTTCTCTTTCAGTTGTTGTTTTCTGTAGGAAACCCTTGTAGGATCTACACAAATTACCCCTTGCTGAATTCAGAATTTTGTCTACTTTTCAGAAATGTTGTGGTTTCTGGGATCCAGCGTTGGTTTCATGCCCATTTCTGTCACTGACTGGAATGAGGCTGAAAGCACAAAAATTTTTAAAAATGGGGTATGTTCCAGTAAAATGCCAAAATTGTGTTGAAAAATTAGGCTTTCTGATTCAAGTCTGCCGGTTCCTGAAATCTGGGAAGCTGGTGATTTTAGCACCGCAAACCCTTTGTTGATGCCCTTTTCAGGGAAAAAAACACAAGCCTTCTTCTGCAGCCCCTTTTTCCCATTTGTAAAAAATAAAACGAAATTTTCACTGTATTTTGGCTACTTTCTTGGCCTCCTTCTGGGGAACCCACAAAGTCTGGGTACCTCTAGAATTCCTAGGATGTTGGAAAAAAAGGATGCAAATTTGGCGTGGGTAGCTTATGTGAACAAAAAGTTATGAGGGCCTAAGCACGAACTGCCCCAAATAGCAAAAAAAAAGGCTCAGCACAGGACGGGGAAAAGGCCTGGCAGCGAAGGGGTTAAATGGAGATTGAAAATTGAAAAGAAATAGTATTGCACTGGTCCTGAATTGGCATATGCAACAACAAGTAAATGGCAAAGAGAATGTTTGTCTTTTTGTTGTAATAGAGACATTCCAGGTCAATAATTGAATCTGAACTGTTGAAACTATTGGCTAAAAGAAGTGCAAGGAAAAAAAGACAATTGAAAGTAACAGGAAAAGGTTTTTTGATAATCTGATTTGATAAAATAACTTGATTTGACAAGCTGCTAAACTGATTTTTGACAAATTTACCGGTTTGGACAAAATGATCCTGGAAGTAAAACTGAAAGCTGTAAATAATTGCTGAAAGAAGATTGAAGATTTTGTTTATGATTGTTGCTGCATAGTTATTATTTGTCTCTTGTACTTTCTGATTCTTTAAAGATCATGAGTAGCATTAGCCAGTAAGGTAGGAAGAATAGGTGCTGTAAATACTTGGGTATTGGGTTGGCAATTGTATGCCTGATATCGCGCCTGATATTTATTGTGGGAATGACTGTTCTTGACAAGAATAAAGCCAACCATATTTCAGCTTAAGAGACAACTACTGCACTCACAGAAATAGAAAGGTTCAGGTTAGATGACAAGTATTTACACATTGATAATGCACAAGGAGAACTTTCATCTAGGGGCATATTTATACTCTGTTTGCACCAAATTAGTGTCATTTTTTTTTACTCTAATTCGGTGCAAAACTAACTCCATATTTATACTTTGGTGCTAGACCCCTCTAGCACCAAATTTATGGAGTTAAAGTCATTTTTTGAAAGTGGAGTCCTACTTTGCCTTAATGAGATGCAAGGTAGGCGTTCCTGTGCAAAAAATTACTCTTTGGGCTTAACACCATATTTAGAGGCATATTTATACTCTGCGGCATATTTATTCTCTGTTTGCACCGAATTAGTGTCATTTTTTTTTTACTCTAATTCGGTGCAAAACTAACTCCATATTTATACTTTGGTGCTAGACCCATCTAGCACCAAGGCCCTGATTTAAACTTTTTTTGCACTGCATTAACGTCATTTTATGACACAAAAGTGGCGCAAACTTACAAAATATTGTCCCTTATTTATACTTTTTGCTGCAAAACTCAGTTTTGCACCAAAAAGTTGAGCACCGGCTTGCACCATTTCTGTGCATCAGCCGGGCACCATATTTATGGAATGGTGCAAGCCGGTGCAAAGGGTAGGCTAGAGTTTAAAAAAATGACTTTAGTCGGGTGGGGCTGGCAGTATAGAAGAAGAGGGTTTAGCACCAAAAAATGGCTTTAGGCAGGTTAGAGTAAAAAAAAATGACTCTAACCAGATTAGCGTCATTTTATGGTGCTAAACCTACCATGCCACATGACTCCTGCCTTAGAAAAGGCAGGAGTCATGCCCACCACCCCAGTGGCCAGCACAGAGGACAGGGGTCCCCTGGGCATGGCCATTGCACCCTGTGCCATGTATGGGGGCTCATTTCAGGGCCCCCATGGCACTTTCAAAAATAAAATGCACTTACCTGTACTTACCTGGGATGGGGTCCCCCATCCTCGCAGTCCCTCTAGTGTGGGTGGGGGTGCCCCTAGGGCCTAGGGAGGGCACCTCTGGGCTTATTCCATGGTGTTCCACCATGGAAATAGGGCCACAGGTCCCCTAACGCCTGCCCTGACCCAGGTCTTAAAAAATGGGGCAAAGCAAGCTTTGCCTATTTTTTGACCCCTCCTCCCTCCCTTGCACCATTTTTGCATGGGAGTATAAATATGGTGTTAAGGCCATATAGTCATTTTTTTGCACGGGAACGCCTACCTTGCATCTCATTAAGGCAAGGAAGGTTTCCACTTCCAAAAAAATGACTTTAACTCCATAAATGTGGTGCGAGACGGGTCTAGCACCAAAGAATAAATATGGAGTTAGTTTTGCACTGAATTAGAGTTACAAAAAAATAACGCTAATTCAGTGCAAACGGAGTATAAATATGCCCCTTAGCATCAAAAAATGATGCTAATCTGGTCAGAATCATTTATTTTGACTCAAAACTGCCTAACGTCATTTTTTTTTTCAGCTAACCTACCCTTTGCACCGGCTTGCACCATTCCATAAATATGGTGCCCAGCTGGTGCTAAAAAATGGTGCAAGCCTGTGCAAAACTTTTTGGGGCAAAACTGCCTTAGTGCAGTTTTGCACCAAAAAGTATAAATAAGGCCCCTAATGTTTTCTATACCTTATTAAGAGGGTATGTTGAGACGATGGATGTGAGAAATTGTTATGTTTGCACGCAGATTCCTTCATTAGTCGAGGAAGGAGTTACCTATCATAGTTTGCCCCTCATTTACGGGATAAGTTGTAGTTTGTTACTAACAACATTTTATAACCAGGAGTACATCTAGTATTTCTACTCTAATTTTGACGTCATGTTTTCGTTTGTTCCTAAAATTAAGTACCAGAATAGAGTAGCTAAGCAGAACACTATAGAATTGGTGTGAGGATTCTTTGAACCTACATTAACCTTTGGCACGGCCTATGCGCACAGAAACAATCTGACATGCCTGCTTACACCACTAGAAAAGAGCTTTTTAGATCAGACGGATGACAGGAGAAAGGCGTTAAAGGAGAAATTAGAAAAGGGCTTAGAGAAAAGAACATTTAGAAATGATTATGCATTTAGTAAAATAAAAACACAAGGGAGGTTAGCTTTAGATGCACAACACATAGGAAAGCTTTGCATACATATGCCTTAATCTAGTACTGATATGTTGTTTGTGGAAATGAGTAAATATAGACGTGTTTTTGTTTCAAAGTAAATTGACATGTATGTTGAATGGACAGGATCCAGCGATTACATCTGTGGGCCAAATGCTTATTACCATCTTCCAAGAGGATGGTATTGCAGATTGCATAGTTTTCCCAAAGATATTTCAACTTGTTGACTTGAAAAGATTACCGAAAATGACTGAGTTACATGACATCAAACAAAAGAGAGAATTTTCTTCTTCTAGCATCGTGGGAGATATATTTTGAGCAATGATTCCTTCAGTAGGAGTTGTTCTGAATTCAATAAATGTTCAAAAGTTGTCTTCTATTGTGGATGACATGTTGACAAATTTTTCAAGAGCCATGATCCTAGTGGATACAGAAATGGATGCAGTAAGATCTGTGACTCTTCAGAACTGCCTTGTCTTAGACTTTATTTTAGCAAAAGATGGCAGAGTTTTCAAAATACTGAATTCAAAGCATTGTTTTTCCTATATTCCTGATAATAGCAAAGAAATTAGAAGCTTACTTACTAATCTGACTAATGATAGTGCTGATTAGAAAGAGTTGAAAGAACCAGGTGTTTAGGAGAAACTTGGCAAGGGATTTGCTTCAGTGGAAAATTGGCTTAGCAACATTGGGAAAGGGATAATAATGAAAATCATACAAGGGATATTGATTATTGTGGTTTGCCTAATTGGAGCATGGGGAATATGTAAACTATATCATGTGATTAAATCAAGGAAGTTGATAAATGAACAGAGGAGGGAAAAATTAAAAAGGGAAACTTTGTTTAAGGAAAATTCAAGGAGGGAGCAAAGATTAAAAGAGACAGAGTGATGACATATTTAGTAACTTTAGAATGTGTAGTGGTCCAAGCTTTGATTAAATTGCAGTAGTTTAGGAGATTTGGTCAACCAGTATTGTTTCTGTATGTTTATCATTTGATTTTGAGACTAAGTAACGTGACATTAGCATTGTTGATATAGGGAAATGAACATTCTAACATTTACATAAAGGTGTGGTTATTCATGGCCAAGAGGTCATGGTGAGTGGAAATTATTGACTCCCAAGACTATTGATGTTATTGATTGGTATTGCTATTGATTTGGTTTAGGATTGGGTGTTGTGGTGGGAACTCCTTTAAGCACAGTCAAAAGATCTATCGAATCTCTAACGCGTTCCCTCATAATCTAAGGATAAGAAACCAAATAAGGTGAGACACGCTAACAGAGATGAACAGAGGAAGAGAAAGGTGGGTAACTCTCAATGAGGGTAGAAAGACGGGATGAAAAACACATGAAAGAGGGAGATAAGGAGACAGGAAGTGTATGATGGAGGGAGAACTAGACATAAGATGGAGTAAAGAATAATCAGCTAAGGATTTTGTACATCTAGCAGCAGGTTCCTAAGAAAGTCTTTGGGGCCTGAACTTATTAGTTATAAATTACGTACTGAGTGAATATTTTGTGTTCACCTGCTTTTACTGCACCGTTTCTTCTTAACCAGCAAACTAGGGCCAGAAACAACTCTGAGAATTACTTTGAAATATGTGGCTTTATACAGCCATTCCGTTGTATTTATCCTGGTGCTCCTGAGAGCCAGTGAAGATGTTTGAAATTGTGAAAAAGGAAGAAAGTGTCTGCTAAATAGAGATGCACACTATTTCAGAACATATATGCAAAACTAATTAAAAAGAAAATTCAGCATTTGGTGCTATATTTTAGCACTAAATACCACATTGTCACTACCATTTTGGATCTAAGAACACATTTTTGTGCTTAAAAAAATTGTGCGAAAGACACAAGCATATTGTCACCATGTGCTTCTGCAGAACTTATGCGCAACCAATGTGTAGTTAGATGATACGGACTAATAGTGTAATTCAAGGTATTTTCTGTAAATAGCAAAACACACAATTACCAAAATCGTGCAGGATTATACCAATGTAACGTACATTTCATTCAGCTGTGAGAGTGTGAATTTTCTAATATGTTTATTTATGATTTTCATATTAAAAATGTGTAGTGAACTAATGTGTAAAACGAGAAATATCTGTAATGTCTGTTTTTCTGTTCTTGGCTGAGCAAAATTATATTCAGATGCTGTGGTTATTTTCCATGATTCAAAGCTTTCATAATAAGTGTTATCAAAGCTTGTGTATACATATCCACAGCTACCCCAAGTGGGTTGTAGTGTTATGTCTTACAAGGTCGTATATTAACCGAGCATTGCATACATTGAAATGTCCTATTGTTTGGAAATGTTACTAATATCTGGTCTTTCCACGAGGATGGAAGTAGAAAGATACAGTAAAAGTTTCTTCCTGAGAACAAGATATGCGAGAGGCAGATGAGACAATGGAGATACAGACGAGATGGAAGAAGCATGGATACTTTGAAAGAAAATGTTATAGTAGCCTAGATGTGTTAGGTTTAGGTCATCAAGTTAGTTGTCGATTGGCAGAAATGAAACCACCCCATAGACTGACCAATCATGAGTTGATTAGATTTTAGTATAACAACCTGTGTAGAATGATTAGAGGTGTCGTTCTTCGTTCTTCTAGAGCAGACGAGGTTTGAGACTAGCTGTTTGTTAGGCCCAAAATGTCTGATGAGATAACTGATGGTGTCCTCAAGCTGAAGCTGATCATTTGCTGTTACTACTTTTGTGGTAATGTTTGTTATTAAATGTGAATAGTGTCTCAGTCAGTCAGTCAGTCAGTCAGTCAAAATAACTTTATTCGGCGATTAGCCATAAAAGTAAACATGCATACATAAAGATCATCATAAAATACAGTACTTATGACATTCATTCATTAAAAATAAGTCTATTAAATCTAAGCTTACCACCCAAGCTTACTAAAACAGTAAGAAATAAATACTTATAAAAACGTATATAACAATAAGACAATATAGTAATAGGACAATGCCTAATTTCTCTTAATAAATAGTCACATTACCAATTCATATCGATTTCTAATAGTGATAGCGGATTTAATAAAACTAAGAATAGAAATGCAGATTTGTTTGGATGAGAGGCTTTGGATGCCAATCAATCCTTCTTTGTAGGAAGAAGTGTGCAAATTGCGCAAAATGGGTAATAAAAAGGATTTCCTGGGAACTGAATAAAGTTTACAAAATAAAATAAAGTGGCAAGTGCTTTGTTTTGAAAAGTTATCACAAGGGCCTGGGGGTAGTGTTTTTTCCCACACACATTTTATCGGGAACGCCACTCTAAAATGGATCAAATTAAATCTAAAAGATACAAGTAACGAATATAAAGAAGGGGTCGGGAACCAAACAAAATAAGGTTCTAACAAGTCTGATGATAGAATTTGTATATATGAATTAAAAGAGCTCAATTTCTCTGCCATTTGGTATCTAAGATTCATGACATACTCTTTATGTCAAAGTTTAACAATTTCTTTCGCATTAGCTGGCAGGAGCTCTGGTTTAAAATACATAAACTCCAAATCCAAGTTTCGGAAGCCATTGTGAACAAAATTTAGCCATGGAATTTTGTTACAGTTTGATAATGAGAAACAATCTTTTACACAATCATGTGTTAAAGTAGCCGCCGGATTTGACCATACTTTTATCCATAGCAAAAGTGGGGCAATATCTATCAGATCTGTAATATAGCGGATTCCTAGTTCCTCATGGCATAAAATGTTCGCTATGTTCTTAGGTACCATAAGTAACCGATGAAGGAATTTATTCTCTGCAAGCTGCAAAGTGTTTGGACTGGTATATCCCCACAGGCCACCCCCATAGATCACCGCCGAAACACATTTAGAGTTGTAGAGCGTGAGGATCTGATGGACCGGTCTATGCCCTAATCTGCGGGCAAAGCGAAAGATTGCCTCAACATTTCTTGCCAGTTGTTGAAGCTTAAAATTCAAATGTGATTTCCAAGACAGAGTGGAACTTAAATACAGACCTAGATAGCAAAAGTCTTTCACCTTTGTCAGGGTATTCCCCCCCATTCTAAAACATCTGGTACAAGTATTTTTAGGACCGCAGGTCATAACATGTGATTTTTTTAAATTGACTTTCAAATCCAGCTCTCGTGTGTGTGGTAAAAAAAGATCCAATAGAGTCTGTAGACCATTGGCCGTGCGGGCAATTAAAACAGCATCATCGGCATATAATAAAATTGGCAATTGTCTAAAACTCATCCTTGGGAAATCCTTACCATTTTGGACCAAACAATTATGCAAGCCATTTATGTACAGTAAAAACAGGAAAGGTGCCAGTGTACAGCTCTGTCTAACACCTCGAGTGGAAACAAGGGGATGGGACCTCTCACCGTGTTGACCAAACTGAATTAGAATATGGAGGTCAGAGTATAAGCGTTTGATCAAAATGAGCAAATCTTGCTCAATCCCCATTGTATCCATTATGTCCCACAATTTTGCTCTGTTCACCATATCAAATGCACTAGACAGATCTATGAATGCTAAATGGATAGGTTCCCTTTTGGCAATTACATATTTACTGAGGATAAGATGTAAATTTAGGGCCTGGTCCACTGTGCCTAATCCAGGCCTAAACCCATATTGAATTGGCGATAAAATGTTTGACCTTACAACCCAATCCTCAAGCCGGGTCAGGATGACACTCCCCAGTATCTTTGCCGTGGAGTCTATTAAAGAAATGGGTCTATAGCAGAAGGGGTCAAGCCTGTTACCCTTTTTGAAAATCGGAACGATAATTGCCATTAACCATGAGGAGGGAATAGCGCTTTGAATAGCACTGTTTAGAACGTTTGTGATTAATGGAACCCACAGATCAGGTAGAGATTTAAATAGATCCACCGGTATCCCATCAGGGCCAGGAGCTTTCCTTAGTTTCATTTTAGTTATTGCTGCACTGATCTCATGTGCCTCAAGTAAAATGGCGCTCTTAGCTGGAATTGGAGTAGCCAAACGTGGGGGGCCACATCCCTCCCCTCCGTCATTGGGATTATTTGCAGATTGAAATACAGATGAAAAATGGTCTACCCAAACCCCCTCTGGTATCAAACAGTCATCTTCCCTGTTTTCCTTTCCTGAAAAATATGGGTGATTAACCACCTTCCAAAATTGAGAGGGATCCCGTAGTTCCGTCGCTGCCATAAGGTCTTCCCAAGCGCTAGTGCGTATTTCATTCTTTCTCTCTTCTAGGACTGATTTATATCGGCCCCTGGCCTGTTTAATTAAATCCCGATTACATGGAATGGTTTTGATCGCTAACTTTAGATCTCTATGGGCAGCCGTACAGGCAGAGTTGAACCACTGTTGAGGTTTTGCACCTTTGGGATGTTGGGCACACAACAATGCCTGAGAAATAGCACAGCTTAAAGATTCAAAGGCATTTATAAGGTGGAATGGAGTGGGTTGCAGGGACAAGCAAGTGTTTATGTCAGCCTTGTTTTGAGTGATAAGGTTCGTATGGAAAGTGTTAGAGTTTACTCTCTCCCACCTTATGCGAGGGCCAGAATTTCTTTTGAACACCTCTTTCCCTTTATATGCCATCCTAGGTAAGGTTACTCTAGTTTTAAAGGATAGTTTTATGCTCAAAGGGTTATGGTCACTAGCACAGTGAGAATTTATTTTAAAATCCGCTATTGAACGTGAAAGTGAGGAGTTAATCAGAATAAAATCAATAATGCTACCGTTAATACTTCCAGTATAGGTGGGTGTTTCTCTTATCTGACTGTTTGCCATATCCCTTGCAAAGGCAAGATCAAATTTATAAATGAGAGTGTTCAAGGCATTTCCTAAATTAGAGTGAATAAAATGAGTGAGTGACTCTCTGCCTTCTATAGCGGTGCCACATAAATGAGGTAATTCATACTTGCATAACTGAACATTAAAATCTCCAACCCAGATCGTGTCAAATTCCCTATCCTGAAGTTTCCCGGCTGAGTCTAATTGGTCTGTAAGCTCTTCGAGACTTCCTGACAGAGCAGCACTTGGAATGTTATTATAAAAGTTTAAGAGTAAAATATCTTTTCATCCAGATATTGATAATAAAACTACCAAAAAAAAAGCAGAAGACCAAATCAATGAAACATCAATTTTTGGGAGTAATAATGACACAAGTACCAGAAGGCCGCCACTTGCTCTGCCTGCTCTAGATGGAGTAGCTGGCTGAGATACAGAGTAGTAGCCGTCTAAATGGAAGGGTGCCGTAAGCCAAGTTTCTTGAAAACAAATGATGTCAAATGTGGATATAAATTCCAGCCATTCCAAATTTTCAACTTTAGAATGCAACCCAGCAGTATTCCAACTAATTAAGGATAACAATGCGTTACTTTGCTGGGGCTTTTTCCCAGACTCCTCGATTGTGGCCGTATCTGTTGTAAGATGTGGAAAGCTAGATAGTGTCTCACTTGCTTTCCAGGTACCATCTGCAACTAATGATTGTATTGCTGCACATTAATATGTTTTTTATATATCATAATCAAGTTAGAAGTTTTCTAAATTTGTGTTACTAAATTCTTTTCACATGAAGCCAAACATGTAATGCTAATTTATGGTTAACTAGGTAATTAATTTTGATATGCTCATGGTTTATTTTGAGATCATTTGATGCAGAACTAATGTACACTATGCCATTATTACCAGGTTTTGTATTATTAATAAGTGTGATTCTTTTGTAGATAATTTGTTTAGTATTATTAATCAAATTGAGATATATACATCATTTTAACCAGCCACTATTGATCGTATATGCTTATCATTTGTGTTTGAGAGTTATTTTCGTGACACTAGAATTGTTAATATAGGGAAATAAATCGATGACTTTTAATTACTAAACTGATTTCGTTATTGACTGAAGCTTTATAATTTTGAATGTTGTTGTTATTGATGGTCCTCACACCTCTCACTGGTGATATCCCCTCTAACCTATGTCACTTCGATCCATCATCCTCTAGCACTGAATCCACTATTCTGTATTGATAATAGCTAGGATTCTGTGGCGCAGAAGCACAGCCTTACTGGTAAACTGATTACTCGCTATTTGTTCTGCTCTCTACGTTTTCTTGAATGTTTCCACAAATGGACAAAGTTTGGTGTGAGAGTGTAATGTCTCAAATGACCCCTTCTAAATTGTTACAGGGAGCACTACCCTGAAAGCTCACTTTTGTTGCAGGAACACTTGGCTTCCCATTCCTAATTACAAGCCGAGATCTGAATTTTGATCCCTGTGCAAACTGCAAATAGTCGAAATTCTAAGATGTGCGATAATCATCTTACCCCTGAAATCTTCCCAGCCAGAAATTAGCATGTCAAATTTGCTAAAGTTTAACAAACAGAAAAGATCTGGGAAAAATGCAACATATGAAATTAAGGGCCATATGTATGAAAAAATGACCTTGGGAATCACAAATAGCGATTTTTAAGAAATCGCTATTTCCGAGTCGCAATTGGCCATGTAACAAAATTGCGATTCGGAATTAGCGATTTCTTAAAAATCGCTATTTGTGGTTTGCGAGGCCCATTTACTGAATCACAATTTGCATTTCCGCAAATTTTTTATTTTTCTACTGAATCAGTAAAAATTCGTAAATTGCGAGAAATTTCGAGAAAGCACACCTGGAGGAGCCTGATGACATCACAAGCAGGAAGTGAGTCATCCCAGGCAGTTTCAGGTGCCACACCCAAATCAGCATCCAGAGAGAGAGCAGCCCAGCCACACAGAGCAGCACTCTGAAGGAGGCAGCACACCTGAGCAAGGATGGACACCTCAGCCCCAGGACAGGAGAAGGGAGAGAGAAAGAGGAAGCTCAAATTCAGCGAGCAAGAGCTTGAGGTGCTGACAGAGGAGGTGGTCAGGAGCCATGACCGCCTTTTTGGCAAAAGCTCACTCCAGGTGCCTGAGAGTGAGAAAAGGAGACTCTGGGCAGATATCCAATCCAAAATCTGCGCAATTGGAGTGGCAAAGCACTCCATAGAAGAAATTAAGTAGAGGTAGTATGACCTGCGGTCCTAAGCGAAGGAGAGGATGGCAAGAAGACTGCAGGAGGCCAGGGGCACAGGAGGCGGTCCACCCACAGAGGCACCATCCACCCCATTAGAGGACCTAGAGGAGTTAACATTCCTCCCTGAAGCTGTGACAGGGGTCACAGAGATAGCCACCTCCGGCACACCAAGTACCAGCCAAGGTAAGTGCAATATTGATTTGTAACCCCATATGTGTATGCACAAAAGCCCCTTAGGAATTAGCAAGTAATGTAAAACATTGTGAGAAGTAGTCCAGTCCACATCTTAGAAGCAGCACAACAATGCATTATGGGAGTGGCAGTCCACAACCCATAGCTGAAAGTAGCACATACAATGTATTTAAGTAGGGCGACACCCAGAGGAACACAACACCCACAACACAGTGAAGAGAAGTACCTGTACCTTTATTACCATTGTGTGACCTTAATTGTAACAAACATAACTGACATGCTGCATATTGTCGTTGCAGGTGGGCCAGGCCCAGCAGCCACAGCATCAGCAAGCGTAGGCGAGACTGACTCCCATCCGGCCTCTGATTCCAACACCAGTGGGTCTCTCACCATTGCGCCTGTCCGACGCAGGCCCAGGGCACTGCCACTGCCGAAGCTCAGCCAAGACTCAGATTAGCAGCAGGAAGGGCCAATTTCCCCATCACCAACAGGCAGGCGCAGCCAGATGCAGGAGGTCAGTTGTCAGCAGACCACAGCACCCCGCAGGATGGCGACAAATTCCGGTGCACAGCAGCATGAGGCAGGTGAGGGTCCGGAAGCTGCTATGTTGCAGCAGCAGCGCCTACAAAATAAAAGGATCCTGGGATTACAAAAGAATTTGCGCCAACATAACACCAACATAGGGGCCTGCATCGCCAGCTTGAGTCCCTCAATTCTAACATAGAACTGCTGCATGAGGGACAAACTATGCCAGGAGCTGCGCCATGAGAGGGTGAGCCACCGCAGACAGGAGCGCAGATTTATGAACATGTTTGGTGGCTTCTGTCATTCTGTGAACAGGGTGGCAAATGCAACGTCACTGATTGCAGTGGCTGCACAAGTGGAGGCAGCACACAGCAGCAGGGATGTTGCGTACGGACTGGTACAGATCACCAATGTGATCGATAACAATGGGACAGAGGTCAGCCACACCTAGTGAGCTTGCATTGGGGGACACAGAGGACACTTCCAGCCTCAGCAGTGTAGCTGTACCAGCATTGGACACCAGACGGCGCAGTGCCAGGCACAGCACTGCCACTGAGGCGGACAATGGAGGTGCCAGTGAGGTAACCGGGCACCCGAGTTGTGTGCGTGGCTGCAAAAAATGACTGTAGCTGCCAGTGGAGTTATGTTTTCACTATGACGTAATAGTGCATTACTCAGGTCCTTCATTGTTTCTAGTTTTTCACTTAATCTTTTTTGGCAATTCGTCAAACGAACATTACCTGACTTAAGGAAATACATTTATATCACTACAGGTACAGTTGTCAGCGGATTTGTGTCATTCATACTTACGTCTGAAATGGTTGTGTGTGATTTCAGCACGCCTTTGCCTTCCCTCTGCTGCACTGGTCCTGTCTGCTGGCTGTAGGGGTGGTATGGGATCATCATTCTCAACAGATTCAGTATCACATATTTCAACAGGTATGCCCCTGGTGGTAGGTATATTGTGCAAGATTGCACAAGTAGCCACTATTCTACATGTGGTCTCTGGACTGTACTGTAGTGCCCCTCCACTTTTGTGTAGGCACCGGAAGCAACTCTTCAGCAGTCCAAATGTGCGCTCCACCGCGGAGTTTTCCCTGTGTGCTGCATTGTATCTCCATTCAGCAGGTGTTGCAGGATTGAGGTAGGGTGTCATCATGTAGGTGCGCACTGCGTAGGCACTATCTCCTGGAAGGGACAGAGGGTATGATGAGTAAGTGAGTGATCTGACATCAGCACGCCATCAATGCGCCATTGTACAGAGAGACAATACCTAGTAGATATCCTTCTCCAAACTCTCCAGCTAGCAGTCTTGTGTGTATGCCGCTGTGGCGAAAGATGTACGAATCATGTGTGCTCCCTGGGTACCTGGCCACGAGATCAGTAATGATACAGGAAGCATTGCAAATCACCTGTATATTCATTGAATGTTGGTATTTCCGGTTGCGGTACACATACTCTGTGGCTGATGGTGGACAGATTGCCACATGTGTCCCATCTATTGCACCTAGGACGTGGGAGAACTGTGTTATCTGGTAAAATTAAATTTTTGTCTGCTGTATTTCCTGTGGGGTGTGGGGGAATCTGATATACTCGTGTAGTTTGCTCAGCATGGCGTTGATAAATGCATTGAAAAATCTGGAGAGGCTACTCTGTGAGACCCTTCCAGCTGCTGCTATGACCCCTTGATAGCTCCCGGAGGCGAGTAGGTGGAGGGAGCATAATACCTGCACATGGGTGGCTATGCTGTGAGTCCTTAGTGTTCTGCGCTGCAGTATGGGTTGTAGCTCAGCTATCAGATCAAGTATCATGGCTGAGTTCAACCTATACCTCTCATATATTTCCTCCTCTGTCAGGTTAAAAAGTGTAATGTGCACTCTGAAAATGCGCTCCTGTCTCCACCTCCCTCTCCTCAAACCTGCCAAGATCCTCATCCTCCTCGCCATGACATAGAGTGCAGCCATTGTGGAAAAGAGTCTGAGGCATTCTGGGCCTCTTTATATAGGTTGCACCTGGTTACCACCTGGTTTTACTTAGTGGTATTTTGCATGTGCAAAATTCCATCCTGCAAAAAATCTAAATTTGCGATTTTTTGATGCATCTCTTTGCGACTCGCAATTTGCGCCTCGCAAGTTCCTACTGGAAATACTGAATCGCAAAATGCGACTCGCAAAACCAGGTCGCAACGCAAAAAAACGCTATTTTTGCGATTTCTTATTTTTGGTCTGCGAATGCCTTTCATGAATCGCAGACCATGTTTTTGCATGCGCAAATGGCCGATTTTTGCGATTCACACCGTTTGCAAGTGCAAAAAGGTTTCATACATCTGGCCCTAAGTGTGGTAAATGTCTAGCCCTTGACCCCACACATTAAAAACAGGGCCTAGGGTGCTATTGGAACTTTCTATAAAGACTCCATGTGTGCATTCCTGGATGATGATGAGAAATGAAAGATGTAATCTGATGCAAAATAGCTTGATCTAATTGGTCCATGTAGGAGCTGCAGGCATTGCCTATTCTGGCCTCATATATAATGCATTGCATATATAAAGATAGTAGTGTGCTATACAGGGTCAAAGGCAAAGACACAGTGAACATGCAATTGAAGGGATAGCTGATTTATAAGGATAAAAGTAGAGCTCTACTGCATCATGACGTAGTATTCGTTTTCAGCTCCTCCATGAATCGCAGAAGGATTTGAGCAGCCCTGATGGATACTAAGATGTCTTTGCAGATTCTGGCTACAAAGAGGGGAAAGATTTGTTGCATTGTGTTTTTTTCTTTTTGCATGTATTCAACTCGAGTGTGATAATCTTCTGGTTGTTAGTGTGCTGTGAGCCACCAGAATTGGTGCGCTTGTCAACCGGTTACAGGGAGGCTCCAGTATTTTAGAGGACGAAGTTCGTTTTAAAGACAGTGCAAACTGGCAAGGGGGGCTAGTGTAGGAGCAGTTTGTTTAGTAAAGGAACAGCTGCTGCTTAAAAATTTTTACCCTCTGGAAATAACTAGAATCAGTCATTTTCCCCTGAACTACAAACTTCTTCCTGCACTATCCCTTCCACGAATCAGTTATGACCTCTTTTGAGTTATTGGTAACTGATAAATGTTTTGAGACTACAACTGTGATTACAAACACAATTAGAAATGTGCATCACTTTCGTGCCCTGTCCTAATTGTGATTGTGCACTAATTTTGTGAGTCAGAAGTAATTTTCCTACTCAGGAAATGTGGCTAGTAAATAGAGAGCAACCATTTTGCTTGTGCAAACCCTGTAATTTTGTGAATCAAAAGGATTACGATTAAAAATGGTTTTGAACATTTGGCCCTTACATTCACAGAGAGATAATAAAGTCAATGTGAAAATCAAATGCCTCTTACAGAAAATAACTTATCGAACCATGGAGTTGACAAGAGGAATTATAAAAGAGTAAGGTCGCTTATGAAGTTTCCTTTGGTAGAGCTAATTGAAAATAGAATACAGAAAATGTAGAAAATAGAATTTTCATTCAGAGTTGCAATGAGTTGATGTCTGATCCTCTTATTTCTGTCTATGAAATCATCGGTCACACCTTCGGATAAATTTGGCAACTGTCCTATTTGCTTTTCATGTATTGATGTTTCTAACTTTAGTATTAGTGATTTTCATTAAGATCGTTTTTGTTGTTGATGGTTTATATAAAGATTGATTTATTTTTCGAAATATTTGATCAGAAAATAAGGGATATATATTAGAAAAATTGTGCACAACTACGCTAGTGCACTAGTGCGTCAAAATTTTTAATGCAAGCTAACACCCTTCCCTAGTGCCATCTGTCTGCCATATTTATAAAATGATGCACGGTGGCATGAAGGAATGGTTAGCTCCCAAAAAAATGACATTAACCCCTGCGGCACACAGCAATTTAAAATGAAGCTAATGCTGGAAAAGTTGTGTTAGAACTTTTGCGGCATGTTTTTTGATGCAAAACGGTTAGTGCCATATTTAACCACATCAGCGTAAAAAGAAACTCCACAAGCAAAAAAACAAACATTTGGGAAGACAGATGAAGAATGCAGGCCACGAGAGCACCGGGGAGATCCCAATCAGCCAAGTACCAGCCAGAAGGGTCCGGAAAATTCCAAGGAGATGAGGAAGTGGAAGTGTCACTTTAGTGAGGAGGAGAATGGCATCTTGGTCAGAGAGGTGACGGAGCACCAACACCAGTTCTTTGTCACCTCCAAATTGTCAAGTGGTAGGCGAGAGGCTATGTGGCAGGGAATAGTAGATAAAGTCAACAGCATGGCTGAGGTGAAGAGGACTGTCACTGACTGCAAGAAGTGCTGGCACTATTGCAAATGCAGAACAATGGAGAAACTGGCCAGGAGTCAAAAGGCAGCACTGAAGACTGAAAGTGGAAGTCCTCCGCCCCAGGAAGACCTGGATTACTTGGAGGAGATGGTGGCAGCAGTAATCCCTGAGGAGCTGGTCACTGGAATCGCAGGACAGGACAGTACAGACTACCAAGAACTACCACAAATGCACAGTAAGTTGCAGGGGAGACTATCTGGAATTTCACAAATGGAAGAATGGGGAGGCACATAGGACACACTGAATGCATGCAAAAGGGTTGCATCAGGACACATAGGGCCAGAATCAAAAGTCCCCATTGCCACCCAAGCTTCACTTTTAGTGATGCTCTGGTGTTGCTATGCACTCTGACATATACACAACGTGGTATAAAGCCACTTACGGTGGCTTAACACCACCTTGTAAATATGTCCCCTCACACATGCAGCACTTTGCCTGGAAGGGGCATACAATCAGTGTGGCTGTTCCACAACAACACTCATTGCATAATAGTGCTGCCTCAGATCCATTACAACATGTTCACCAGAGATCTGCTGCAGTACAAGATGCTTCAATTTCACCATGTAACAAGCTTGTCTGTGTTGCGTGAATGGTTAGTGTTGTGCATAAAGGGACACCTCAATACGTGAGACCTGGCACAAGTGGCATCATTGTTGCACTACAAGCACAATGTCATAAACCCATAAAGCAACTGTACATCATACAAAATGTTGCCCATGTGGATCCAAGCTGCCCATTCCCCTGTGTCACATTAACAAAGACCCAAATTGTATGCATTGATACACATTGTACAAACTTACACCAACATATGCCTATGGTAGATATGCTGTATGCAAGGAAATGTCCATAATGTAGGGAGGGACGAACTAATGGGACTGACAATCTATAATGGTTGGACTGTGCCATACAAATAGCATATGTGTGGCACCAGCTAAAGGCAGATGACAAAGTTACACAAGTAGTATTAGCAATGGACCACCGCGTGCTTTGCTGCACTAGTGCCATCATTCATGGTGTCAATGCAGTAAACCACCAAAAGAGTGACAGCACTCATTACACCACTGTAGGAATGTCCACCAAGGTGAATCATAAGGTAAATGACCAGCTACCATGGTGTCAGTGGCTGGGGCTTGCAAGAAATATGGTGGTGTGGGACCAATGCACAAAATACCTTGAGAGGTTGCCCCATGTGTGATGCACAGTGCAACACATAACAAACAACTACAACCTGGGGTCTGTAACATGTGACTGATCCTCCGGTAACAAGTAAATGTTGAGCCATGTCAACAACCACTACAGTTAAAGATTGACATTCCACTGCCTCATTGCAGAGGATAATGCCTTATCTCCTGACGACCTGCCTGTCCTGAATTTTACAGATGACATGGATGAACAGCTCTGGACCATCAATGAAGATACTCTCCAGGATATCCTAGGTTCCTTCCAGACACCACCTACGGTTACAGGGAGGACACAATGTTGCAGGGTCTCCACATGAACCACCCAGCTACCAACTGTAGGAGGCTGGCCTGGTTTATAGTGGGTACCAGATGGTACTTACACCTTGTGCCAGGTCCAGTTATCCCTTATTAGTATATTAGTAGTGTTCTAGCAGCTTAGGCTGATAGAGGTAGCTATAGCAGAGCCGCTTAGGCTAAACTCGGAGACATGCAAAGCTCCTACTATACCACTTATATCATATAGGTACTATAACATAAGAAAGACAATACTCAGAGTTACTAAAAATAAAGGTACTTTATTTTAGTGACAATGTGCCAAAAATATCCCAGAGGATATACTCCCTTAGGAGGTAAGTAAAATATGCAAAATATACACACAAACTAAAATCAGGTAAGTAAAACAGTCAGAAAGTAGTGCAAACAGTGTAGAATACAATAGGATGCAACACAAACCATATACTAAGAAAGTGGAATGCGAACCACGAATGGACTCCTAGGCTAGTGCAGTGTGTGGAGGGTCACTGGGAGTGTGAGAAAACACTAAGGGTGTCCAAGATACCCCACCCAAGACCCTGGAAAGTAGGTGTAAAGTACTACTATTTCCCCAGAAACACACTAAACTCTTGATAGAGGATTTTGCAAAGACCACAACAGACTGCAAAGCACTGAAGACGGGTTACTGCACCTGAGGACCTGCAAAGGAAGGGGACCAAGTCCCAGAGTCGTGAAAGTGTCCGGGGGGCAGGAGCCCACTAAACCCCGGATGAAGGTGCAAAAGGGTTGCCTCCGGATGGAAGAAGCTGAAGATTCTGCAACAACGAAAAATGCTAGAGACTTCTCCTTCATACAGAAGATGTAACAGGGAGTGCTGGAGGATGCAGAGTTGTTTCTTTGGGAAAAGACCGCAAACAAGCTTTGCTAGCTTCAAGAGCTGCAGTTGAAGAAAAAGGGTGCTGCCTGGACCCAAGAAGGTGGCACCCACAGAAAAACCTGAACACGGGTTCAAGAAGTCTGAACACGGTGGTCATCTCAACACTGCAAAAGAGGGTCCCATGAAGCCGGAGATCTACTCGGGGAGCTGAGCATTGCAGAATGGAGTGCTGGGGAACTGGGCTTGGCTGTGCACAAAAGATTTTGTGGAAATGTGCACAGAAGCCCGTGTAGCTACAGTTCACGTGGTGCACAGGATTACTGTCTGAAGAGGGGAGGCAAGGACTTACCTCCTCCAAATTTGGACAGTTGGACCACTGGACAGTCTGGATCACTTCGGTCGACCACCTGTGTTCCAGGGGCCACACTTGTCAGGATGAGAGGGGTCCCAGAGTACCGGTGACGCTGAAGTGTGCTGCCTGCTGGAGCAGGAAGAAGATTCCATCAACCCACGGGAGATTTCTTTTGAGGCTTCCAGTGCAGGATGAAGGCAGGCAGCCCCCAAAGCATGCACCACCAGGAAACAGTTGAGAAAGCCGGCAGGATTAGGCGCTACAATGTCGCTGGTAGTCTTCTTGCTACTTTGTTGCAGTTTTGCAGGCATCCTGGAGCACTCAGCGGTCAATCCTTGGCAGAAGTCGAAGAGAGAGGTACAGAAGAACTCTGGTGAATTCTTGCCGTTGTTATCTGAGGAAAAGTCCACAGGAGAGACCCTAAATAGCCCTCAGAGGAGGATTGGCCACCTAGTCAGGTAAGCACCTACCAGGGGCTTCTCTGACGTGCTGGCACTGGCCACTCAGAGGCCTCCAGAGTGCCCTCACACCTCTGGATCCAAGATGGCAGAGGTGTAGGACACACTGAAGGAGCTCTAGGCACCACCCCTGGCGTGGTGATACACAGGGAAGTGGGCACTCCCCTTTTCTTTGTCCAGTTTCACGCCTGAGCAGGGACTGGGGGTTTCCTAAACCGGTGTAGACTTGTTTATGCAAGGAGGGCACCATCTGTGCCCTTCAAAGCATATCCAGAGGCTGGGAGAGGCTACCCCTCCCCAACCTTTAACACCTATTTCCAAAGGGAGAGGGTGTAACACCCTCTCTCAGAGAAAATTCTTTGTTCTGCCTTCCTGGGACTGGCCTGCCCAGACCCCAGGATGGCAGAACCCTGTCTGTGAGGTTGCAGCAGCAGTAGCTGCAGAGAAAACCCCAGAGAGCTGTTTGGGCAGTACCCGAGGTCCATAGTGGAGCTCCAGGGATGCATGGGACTGGCACCGCAATACCAGATTTGGCATGGGGGACAATTCCATGATCTTAGACATGTTACATGGCAATATTCGGAGTTACCATTGTGAAGCTACATATAGGTATT
The DNA here is from genome assembly GCF_031143425.1 of Pleurodeles waltl. Lineage (NCBI taxonomy): Eukaryota > Metazoa > Chordata > Amphibia > Caudata > Salamandridae > Pleurodeles > Pleurodeles waltl. The sequence continues at coordinate 1,305,287,101 of NC_090445.1, forward strand.
GACCTATATGTAGTGCACGCGTGTAATGGTGCACCTGCACTCACAAAAGTCAGAAAAAATGGCCCTGAACTATGTGGGGGCACCTTTACTAGTGAAAGGGTGCCCTCACACTTAGTAACTTTGCACCTAACCTTCAGCAACTGAAGGTTAGACATATAGGTGACTTATAAGTTACTTAAGTGCAGTAAAAATGGCTGTGAAATAACATGTGCGTTATTTCACTCAGGCTGCAATGGCAGTCCTGTGTAAAGGTTTGTCTGAGCTCCCTATGGGTGGTAAAGGAAATGCTGCAGCCCATAGGGATCTCCTGGAACCCAATACTCTGGGTGCCTAGGTACCATATACTAGGGAATTATAAAGGTGTTCCAGTGTGCCAATTGAAATTGGTGAACGTGGTCACTAGCCTATAGTGACAAATTTAAAGGCAGAGAGAGCATAAGCACTGAGGTTCTGGTTAGCAGAACCTCAGTGACACAGTTAGTCACTACACAGATATACATATTCAGGCCACAAACTATGAGCACTGGGGTCCTGGCTAGCAGGATTCCAGTGAGACAGGCAAAAACAAACGTACATACATGTAAAAATGGGGGTAACATGCCAGGCAAGATGGTACTTTCCTACACCAACACACGGCATCAACCAGTCCTGGTACATCGCTGGACTCCGAGGCCCCAGGGATCAACTTTCAGAGGACAGTGGGAGGAGTTCAGTGGAAGGGGTGGGGATGGAAACCACAGCAAGCAGCCTAGAGGGAGTGCAAAGGTGCCTCAGTCCAAATTCCCCTACATGGACTCCAGCACTCTCAACAGTCCCTGGCTGACATAGCTGCTGTCACGAGGCAGAGACTTCAACACATGCCCTCCCACAGTGGCATCAGAAGGCTGGAGGCAATAGAAAATGACCTGGAGTCCATGCAGTGGGAAGTGGCCTCCCTCAGGGAAGACATGGCTGCCTACCACTGTGATGTAGCTGTGGTGTTGTAAAATCAGCAGCTCCTCCTTGCTGCAGTGATTCCTTATGCGTTCCCACAAATGGCAGCTGCTTGGGCCTTAGATTCCACAACTCTAACCCCTTCAACCTCAACAACAGCACCACCCATGGCACCACACACATCAGAGGATGAAGCTGTGGAAGGAATAACATTTACACAGAAAACCACCTGGTAGCACCAGTCTGTGACACATGGACAGTATCTCCTTTGTTCTGGGCTTCACATCATGCCAGTGTTGTGACAGCTAGCTATGTGCCTTCTTCACTCAACCACTGTTGACTTATCTGCTGTAGACTCTCATTATCTCAAATCCTACCTATTGTCAATGTGGACATCTACTCACTAATGCACACTTCTCCTATCCATGCCTCATGGCATGTCCCTCAACCTTGGACTCTGACTGCAGTACAAAAGGCTCTGGATCTCTCAAGGGGTCTGTGAACTGGACATTGTATTGCATTGGATACTACACTTGCACATTTAAAAAAAACTCCATGTTCACATGTATCATGCATGTCAATGTTTACTGTGATCCATCAACTCAGCTAAATATAGGCATTGTGTGAAGCTATTTCAATGAGAACAGAACCAAATTACATGCATGCCTTACTGTCAGACACAATCCCACACACTAGGATCCTAACATGAAAAAGGTGACAAATGGTGTTGTGGGCTACAACCAACTTATAGAGTCTCAAATAAATGTATTGAACAGTAATCCATGGAATTTGACATATGACGTGGATGGGTCAGAACCAAGAGTCTGGAATTTTCCCAAATTAGAGCACCAGTGCAACTAATATGTGTGGGAAAGAAGAGGCAAATTTTATCACTGATGGGCAGCTGTCAGTGTGATAGGATACATACCTTAAAATGGCTGATGTAATATTTGCCACACTTTCCACCAATATTTCTGGCAGACCTCAGTGATGGCAGTTGAAGTTCCATACTTACCTGTCCAGGATTCTGTGTACATCAATGTGAATGGCTGGAACTGGGAATGACAAATGTTTTGAGTAGCTGATATCATATTGCAGCCAATCTGACAGCTCCTTGGTCACAGGGGATACACATTGTCCTATATGTAAAAAAATCAAACAGAAGACCTACCCTAAGGCATTCCACCTTCTTAGCCAGTCCACACATGAGAACACCCAGACACTTAATCAACATGGAGAGATATATGTCTAAAACTAACAGGATTTATTAAAACAATAAAAGAAATCAAATTAAAACCTAACCTAGACACTATCCTACACTAAACTAACCTAAACTGACTTATCTTAACTTACCCCTACAGCTATCTATCCTACTCCTAGCTTAACTTAAAGATGTAACGACACACTGTAAAATGTGTCCCCCCACCTCCCTTAAGAGACAAGATATGAGTAGGACAACATAAACTAAGGCTACACATGTGCTAACTTAACCTATATCCTAAACAAATATATATATTTTTTTAATTCTTTTTTTACAAATTTTAATTTTTATTTTGTAAACATAGAACCCCAACATAAACCCACTCACAGCTACCCCCAAAAATAATAATATGCTAAAAGCCACCCCACTCCACTATACTTACACTAACCTACAACTAACTTAAACTATTTAACTAACCAATCACTACCCACCTAAAACCCACTAAAACAGGTAACAATAGAATAGGGGAGAAGGGAAGGAACTGGGAGCCTGTGCTACAAAAATGTCTACATCCTCTAAAGTTACTTTTTGCAGTATTTTAGCATTTTGTAGCTCCTGGCATTGTCCTTTTCCATCTGTCCAATATTGCCATCAGGGCTGCCATGTCCCGCCTCATGTCTGCCTCAAAGGTTAAGGTTGTGGCTGGTGCAAGTGGCTGTTGCGCTGCCTGACTGTGAATAGGTGCAGCTGATGTGGAGGGGGTAGGATCAGCAGAGGTCACCCGGACCCCAGATTCTTTGCCCAATATGGCTAGTACAGTGGTGGCCTGTAGTGGAGGTCCTCCATGTGAAAAGGCAAGCCACACCCCAGTGAATTTCTCTCTCTAATATTTCTTTGTTATCCTTTAGTACCAAGCCTGTAGCTCTGTGCCTTTACAGCATTGGGTAGAGGTAGAACAGACATGCAATGTACACTGCATCCTCTGATGACACTTGCTTTCCACCACACAATCCACAACACTGTCAAACTCCAAATCAGTACTACACTTCCTACCAGCCATCATCATCATCCATCTACAGTATCATGCACATGTCACTGGGGTAATGGCTATCCATTATTGACCATCAGGGCCCAGAGGTAAGTGGAGTAATGTGTCCTTCTGCATCATTTGTGTCATCATACTAGTGAAGATCAAGTGGCCCAACAAGTCTAAAATCCCTGTTCCATTTTCACGAAGCAGCACAATGGATGTAATCCAACATTCTGACACTCCTAGTGCTACATCAAGCCTTGGCCAGGCATCATGGATGCAAGGTGGTGGTCATCTGGTTAGAGGGACAGGAAACTTGCCACTGGCAATTCTAAGGTTTTGCCAATGCGTCATTCAAGGGCCCTTGGGTTAACACCTGCTCAGAGCACATGTTACAAGGGGGTAGAGCATTGCTCACAATGGGACACCATGAACAGTTCAGGGTTAGTGCCAATATAGTTTGTCCAATGCCTGACAGTACATCTACGTTGTATACAGATTTTGTACCTATTGCCCCCTACTCTGTGGTATGGTGTGCAAATTGTGTAATGTGGCACACACATGGTGGCTGTATGGGGGCCCTAAGGGGCACAGGAAGATTGGCACTGTACTAGGTGCATCTTCAGTATTTCTTATTATTAAACTACTTGTGCACATGAATGTCAAACATCTCCTAAGTACCAGGTATACATTCAGCATTCTCATTCTATGCACATGTGATGTCATCAAGATCACTCACAAATATCATGTTGGGTAGACCATCTTGGTCAATCTGCTCACATCTAGTTTTCTACAATCCGTAGACATGTTCTGCATCGATTTGTGGAGATGTATTCTCATTGTGTACTTAACTGTTGACAGCACAATAAAGTTTGTTGCATGACCGCTGCCTCACTTAAATACTGGAGAGTATTGAGGCACTGGTAGTGCAAGTGTCTCCTACATAAACCCCCTAGAGACCTCAAAACATGTACATCATCTGCACCATTTCCAGACTAACTGAAAGCTATGTGTGGCCACAGTGCTGTAAAAAGGGATGTGACAACTATGTTGGTATGAGGCATGCTATTTAGGTAAACAGCACCTCTGCCACATATCTTGACTAACATCATTGTGTATGTGAGCATGCTTTCCTTTTCCTAACACCCACAATTCCATAGCAGCACACATTGGCACTTGTGCAACAATCATCTCATTTTCCATCCTCAACATAGCATCAGACATGATGTCCATGTCCTAACTGAGATGACGTCATCACATTCGTCACACATTACATTTCATCATTGCATTGCACACCTCATACTCTTGCACTAATAACCCAGTAATGACACATGTGCTGCACAAGGTGACACTTACTGGCTGCATTGGGGTCTTCAAATTGGGTCACTTCTCCAGTGGTGTAGGGTGGAGGCCCACCTGTAATACATGACAAAAAATATAGCTTAGTGAATTTTGAACTTTTCTGTGCATGGACAACAGTTAGCATTCAACTTCTTAGCTGAGTAAGCAAGGCAACTTATTGGTAGGTCAGAACAACCGCCAAACATTCTGAATGTAAGACTAAGGGTCCGATAATGGAGGCCGTGCAGCACCAACGCATCACTTTCCCTGATGCTCCTGTGGTGGATTTCACTGCACCATATGTACATGGAATTGTTATACAGCTTTTGGTTGCATTACACCTCCATGTACATATGGGGCAGCATGACAGTATTCTGCATCAGAGGGGCACACAATGGTTCTTGCAGTGGCCATCCCATTGTAACACCAATTGCTTTTGACCCTGCCCCAGATGTTGAAGACATCTTACTCATTCCAGTGCCAAAAGACTAACAACGGCCCAGGGGTGGTGTGAGCATAGCAAATTGTTGAGGAATGCATTGATACATCCTTGCATCTTGCTTCTTATATGAAGGCACACACAGTAGAGCTAAAATGCCATGGCAGTTTCCTTATGTTCACTTAGTTGTCTCTTCCTGCACATTAACAGAATACCATTACAAATGTCTTGACACTACTAGGTGACAGCAATTGTCACCATAGTAGACTATTTCTGTCCAGGAAGGGACACCAACCTCCGCATAGACACTCCCCTCAACACAGGCACACTTGCACTGTGGTCCAAGTATGCATGCGTTGGTGCTGGCTGCTGAGTTATGTGCCAGTACTGGAGCAGATGCAGGCCTACCCTGTACTGTCGATAATATGGGACAGGTCTGTGGTACAAAATCAGCATTTGTGTGTCTGAGGTTCAACACTTTAAGGGGTGTTTGTGCTGCACAATGTACACAAAGAGGAATGTGCAAGTTATCTGGACCCAATGCACAGCTAAGCTGCCTTAAATGCCGTTGGCTAAAGACACAAAGGGGCAGATTTAAGAAAAGTGACACAGCACCTAATGTAGTGCAACTTTCCTTGCACCCATTAGCACCCCACCATGTGTGCGCCCTATTTAAAATACGGCGTATCATGGTGCAGGGAAGGGGGCAATAGCATCATTTTATTTAGATGCTATTGTGGTACTCCGAAGGAGTAGCACCAAAATGTTGGTACAACTCCTGCAGAGTACATAGTGGCCAATGATATATAATGGTATGCCCCCTTTTAACACCTACTCTGAGCAGCCGTTAAAAGTGCAGGAAAAAATACCACTAGGAAATCTTTCCATTTTTCCTGACCCATTTTCTTGGCCCCCCCTAACAGGGGAAAACACCCCTCCTATACGTTATGCTTGGCACAGGCATAATGTTGCACAAGGGTTAACAAATGGCGCTATGGATGCATTTCTCCACTTAGTTACTATGGCGCAGAGAAAATGCCACTTTAGTGCTGCCTTAGCATCAAAATATATTTCGGAATGGCAGCACTTGGTGGCACTGGGGCTCCTAAGTCAGGCCCAAAACAACCTGTCCTGACCCTTAACAAAACATGCTGCAGTCAACCTTATGTGTGCCTGTCATGCAAATGCAAAGCAGGATGTTGCTTAGAAAATGGGGTACTTACCAACTGTTCCACCAATCTGAATCCCCACATGATCCAGTAGATCCTGCTCCCATGCTATGAGGTCTGCCCAACGGCGTTTTAGCTGGTAGTCGGTGCGCACTACTCTGAAAATTCTCAATAGGTGGTAGAGCACCAGGCCCCATCGTAGCTTCTGTGTTTCTGTCAGGTAGCCCTATGATTTCCTAGCCAGCCAAAGTTAGCATCATGGGGAGGTAATGTCGCACCAGCCAGATGAACATTCCCAGGTCATCTCCACTCATCTTAGTTGCTCTCTCTTCCCCAGAAATTTTGCAGTATAAGGAAAATGCAAATGAAAGAGCCCCAAAATATAATAATGAATAACCCCACTTAAACCTAAATAACCCAACACAATAAGCTACCCCAAGACAGGCACCCCACAATACAATAACAATAGCAGGACAAAAACACTACACAAGACTGAGGAAAAAGACAAAAAGCACACCACAGCAATAGGAGACAGTACAAAACTCTCTAAAACCAGCACTCCTCGGCCACCACCAGCTCCACACACCCTTTCCGAATCACAGACAAAAATACTGTAAAGTAATAGTGAAATCACTGCAGAATATATCATACCTTCTGGGGGTGTGTATCACGTTTTCAAATATGCGTTGTTTTTTTGATGCATGAGGGTCATGCGTCAATTTTTTCCCATTGAGATGGACAAGGCCTCATGACTTGCGGTTGATGTGCTGGAGCCAGACATCATATTTTTGATTAGTACAGAGTATTGCTGTTTGCGTCCAAAAATTTGATGCATGATGGTCATGCGTGGTATTCCTTCTCGTGAAGGCTGACAAGGCCTATGGACTTGCAATTAATGCACAGGGACGAGGCGTCCATTTTTGGAATAGCGGAGTGTGGAATATTGCAGTTTACATCAGAGTTTTTGATGCATAACAGGAATGCATAGACTTTTTCAGGAAGGCTGACAGTGCACCCAGATTCACATACCATGTGACATGGACTATACATGCATGTAGTCAGTATAGCATAGCTACTTGTGTGTGAATGTGCATTCCTATTTTAAATGTAACATTGGTATGTGTTACCATTATGCTTGTATGTGTGTGATGCATGTGATGACTGATAACTTTGGCATATGTGCATGTGCTGGTAGACTTTGTCCACATAAATGCTACCACATGTGTACTAGGAGTGTACATATGTGATATAACACATTTTTGTGGGTCTACTACATTGTCATGTCTGATTTCCAATTGCACGTTTAACAACTACACAATAGATCTGATGTGCTATCTCCAATACATGGTCATGGATGTGATACCCTTGACCAATCATACTCAGAGGATGCAGTTGACTACGGCTGGGTTGATTTCATGTAATCCCTGGCAATTTGTGTCCACACTGTAGTGTGTATTTTGGTTCAGGGTTCATGAGGCTATGCTACACATGTAACATATGGTTCCCCATGCATCTAAGAAGCAGGAGATGGTGTACTCACATGTGTCAATGAAGGTTGGTATGTGACATGTGTGTGGAAAGACATGCGTAGTGTCAGATGTGTAAACAATGTCACAGGAGTGTGTTCGTGGGATATGAAACCTCACATATTGATCTTCCTCCATGGACACCTGTTGGATGTTGTTAAATGGCTGTGAAGTCATATCAGTGCCACCTATGTTTCTGTATGTGGGAACAAATCTGATGGTCATTTAAGTCTATCAATGATCATGTGATTTAAATGCATTTTCATTAGAGGGAAGTTGCCTTTTGTGCAGGCTTCAGTACACAGTACCAGGTCTGTACCATTGAAGTGGTACATGTGTGCTGAGAAATCAGACATATGTGTGCATGGCACAAACTAGGTACTTACAATACACCACAACATGTTTGTTATGACTGTAACATCCAATGGCATACAACTGTGTAACAGTGTTCCAGTCAGACAGTGATGGCAGTCTAGCCATCAGTGCTAGTGTACGACTGTTTGTGCCCTCTCAGACCCATGGTTGCATGTTTTGATGCGGTGCTCCAATCAGCTTAGTCCGCTGTGCACCTGCATCAGGCCCCTGACTGTATCAAGAGTCAAAGTAGCCTCAGCATAGGCGTTAGGGGGTGTTATACAGGGATCTAGCCTCATCATGATGGCTCTTCAGCAGAGCATGCACAGTCCCCTGCAGACAGACACCTGCACAAATGTGATCACATGGCCTGGGATTTACAATTTCCTTTGGGGTACTTGATGTCAGGCGTGCATTATCACGGACAGGAGACTGACTGCTTGTACATGTAGGACATGTCTCATCATGTGGCATGGTCTGACAGAAATGGTTATACATTCTTAGTAATTTCCATATGCAGCTAGGTTAAGGTGTAAATTGTTAATTTTGTATGACCCAGGGGACCGATGATGTCATCTTTCACTGCCTTCTATCTGAATAGTATGCAATGGGCAACTACAATGTTGTTGTTGTAGCAACCATGATTGGGTTATGTACTGACCTAGACATCCTCTGTGAACATATATCAGATTATCACATGGTGACATTATTGTGTTGTACAGTCAATATTGGTCTATGTGTACCTTCTCCAACATTAATGGCATATCTTGTTTGGAATAGTTTTAGTCCTACATTGCTGCCATTCTTTAGGCTGCTTACAATTTGTGCACATCTTCTACTGCAACATTGGCCGATTATACATGGACAGGATGCTACGTGTGACTTCTGTAATTTGAAGAGGTACAGATCTTCTACTACTGCTATGTGATAGTTTATCTCCCACTTCCAGGCTTTGCGGATTACATGACTTCCACACACACAACGGTACACCAGCCACAGCACTTGTGCAGTCTCCAGGTGACCTCCCCATGTTGTATCTCATCCTTTGGTGTACATGGGGATGCACTCACATCTGGATTCCACAACCTATGTAACTGTCACCATTAGTTTATCTTGGTAGTATGTGAAATCATCTCAGCTGTGGATTTTCTTTTAATTTCCCACATGCAATTTATCGGTCTCCTTCTTCACCCATACAGTTTATGGGGGGTCTCTGACATATTTGGGCATTGCAAGACATACAATCACATCCCAAACCTGTTTGGCATGTTGGAGACCAAGACATTTTAGGGATTTTGTCACAGTAGGTAACTTTATCTTAGTCAGGGATGTCTATGAGAAATGTGTTTTCATATGTGGTATGTGATGGTATCATACAGACTATACTGGGTTACCTTGCTGACACATGTCAACCATTGTTGGTAATTTCAAACCCTTTCCTACCTAGGGCATACATTCGTACATCGGTCTTCACATGTATATTAGGATTGGCTGCAGGCATGTGTCAAGACAACAGATTTGCATGACAAGTGTGATAGAATGTACATAGGGAGTGTGACAGACTCTGTCTACATTCCACCCAAACATTAATTTGGTGGTGCATTTTCCCAAATTATTGTTAATTCCTGGCTGTGGGACATATGTATGGAGAGTGGATCATTGCTGCTTTACTTGTCTAGCAACTCTTAGTGCACTCCACAGCCAACATCTGTGTGCCATATTTGAGGTACAGAACACTTTGTGGCCGGGTTGGGGCCAATGGCGGTGCCGGTATGTAACACCCTTGATATACAGTGCAAGGTTTGGCTCAAACGTTTGTTCCTAACCCCGAACAGTCAACAAAGGTCAACTGATACCAATGATTCCCCTTGTCACACATGCTCAGTGCTGCTGTTACAGCTACCCGCCTGAGATGTGACGCAGTTTACTTCCTTATTTTCAAATGCACCATTTGGAAACAGCCCCTACCGTATTTACGCCCCCCTTGCATACATCTTGCCTGGTGTGGGCATGATTTTGGGATGGGGTAAGTATTTGCACTATGCCTAATTAACAATGTGTATTGTTTCTGGTGTGTGGATCTAGGCCTTTGAGAGCCACATGGCGATGAGTTATGTGACACTGATGTGTGACATGGAGGCGCTAGACCCTCCTACATTACAATCTATGTTACAACTATCTTTGCAACTGTTGTGTTTCTTTCCTGCTCTCTGAGGTATGAGCAACATTCCAATGGTATATATAGTGGAGAATGAATATACCATGGACATTCTGGTGCAAAGTGATATTAGTTGTACGGTGTCCAGGTGTAGAAGTTCTGTGTAATTTGTTGTCTCCTGTGAACTCCAGCAGCAGTGTTTTGTAGTTCCCCCTCTACCTGTGCTGCACCATTGGCATTCTCCTCCTTTTTGGGAACATCTACCAGTTCATCCCACGGGACATCAGTCCTTATACACATGTTATGCAAGATAGCACATGCATGGATCAACTTTCATACCAGGGGTGGGGCATACAATGGGCTTTCTCCTGTCAGGGCCAGGCACCTGGACCTTGACCTCAGGAGCCCAAATGTCCTCTCCACTACATATCGTCCCCTTCTGTGCACTTTTTTGTATGCCCGCTCTTCCACCGTTGTTGGGTTGCCAAAAGTAGTCATCACCTATTACTGGATGCTGTAAACTTGGTCCGCTGCAAAGGACTGAGAGAACGTATGTTGGTCATGCATATTTGTGATTTTGTATATGCTATGGCAGATCAACCATGCCAAATATGTGTTGTTTTGTTCAAATTTGAGGCTGTGTCCTAATGTTAGTGGAACCACCACCTGCTTGTACAACAATGGTTTCATTTGTAATGATGCCATGGTAGCCCTACAAAGCTAAACTCAGGCCTCCATGTTACCATGTGGCGCTACACATGCAGAGCGACACTTAGTGACCCTTTGTGGCAGGTTATGCCTATGCCAGCCATCATGTTTACAAGGGTGAGATTTGCACAATTGGAGGAGTAACACAATTGGTGCAGAGGAAACTGCAAGGCTCCTAGACATGATTGTTCACAGACACTTTCAACACATGCACAGAGCAGACGTTAGGAGGGGGCACACCATAGGTTTCAATGGGTCCTTATGTACCGTGTATGAAAGGGCAGGTATATTCTCAATACTCCTACAGAGTCATACTATGGCATCCATTATCTTGACAGTATTGTACCTAATATTGTACCTACTCTGCACCATGGCGGAGTATTTCTTGTATACAGCGCACACATGGTGGCGTTAGGGGGGTGCTAAGGGGCCATGTAAAGTGTAGGAGTAGGTGTTGCGCTACTTTTCATTAATCTGCTCCATGATCTTTCATGGCTGGTGATGTTGTATTCCTATGTGTGCTTCACAATGCAGAAGACAGATGGAGATGCACACAACTGGTACATCAGGTATGTTTAGGTGATATGTAGTTTGAAATGGCAACACTTGTATGGCATTTGATATTGGTGCCACCAGAGGCTTAAACACCATGACAAATGTGGGACTGTGCCTATTTGTGACTTTCTTTACATTGACATGGCCAATGCCATTCACATAGCTGAGCTATTTATTGATTGGTGTTATTTGTGTGGGAGCTGTATTTAGTTATCAACTATTGGACACTTGTAGTAGTTTGTGGCCAGCTTCTGTATGTAAAGGGGCCATTGCTCCACCTGTCCTTCACATGGTGTGCCAGTCAGGTTTTGGCTGTATTATCTAGATATGGATATATGTGTATGAGATGTGCAATGAATGAGGTGTAGTCTGGCATGTGGCATATGTATTCTTGTCTGTACATCTGTGTTCCCCTGTCCATGTGTGTTTTGTGTAGTGTATGTATTGTTTGTCCTACAAGGTTGGTGTGTTGTCTGTGTAATTAGTGGCATAGTGGGTTACCTACGAGTAGGCCATTGCCATATTGGCCATTCTGGAACTGCTCATTGACGGTGGAATTCCGGAATATGTAGGCATCGTGGGCGTTTCCATAATATGTGGCTAGGATGTTTGTAAAGAGCCCACGGTGGATCACAATGACCTGCACATTTATTGAATAGGTGTGTGTGCGGTTCCTGTAGAGGTGTTCTGTTGCAGCAGGACGCACAAGTTGGACATGGATGCTGTCCATTGCACCCTGTAAGTGTGGGAACCCAGCAATTTGGAAGAAACCTTGCTTGGTGTCCAGCTGCAGTTGCTGGGTGTTGGGTAAGCAGATGTGTTGGAGTGTAAGCTGGATGATTGCATGGTGGAGCATTAACAGTTCCATGTTGTCCAGGAGGTTGCCAACGCTCCTTCTGTGTGTTTTCCTTAAGTAGTAGTGTGTATTGGCCTCATGTTAATGCCTGGTCAAATCAGATGTTAAAACTTGATGCTAATTGGGCTTTGCGTCATTTTTTAGAACTGGTTCCTAAATGTACCTCGTTTTAGCATTGAGTTGTAAATATGCACTGGAGGGCTAGCATCATTTTTTGGAAGGGAACACCTACCTTGCATATCAATGTCGCAAAATGATGCAAGGTGGGTTGGCACTCCCAAGAAATCTGGTAACTCTGAAATGTTGTCACTAGACGGGTCTAGGGACAAAATATAAATATGGTGGTAGGTTAGTGCTACTTTTGCATCAAAAAATGGTGGAAAGGCAGCGCTAACTTTTCTTAAATATTGGCCTAAATGTCTTTATGTGCAAAAGTTTATAATTGAAGGCTAAACATTTAATGGCATCAAGTGATTTAATAGAATACATACAGTTCTGAGCTGCCACCTGATTTTCATCTTCTTAAATGTATTTAAAATGCATGCATATTGAGCATGTTAATACTCTATTGGCCGCTCTGAAAGAACTCAGATCTAATGTCCTTGCTCCTATATTACTTTAACTACAGTTGTGTATTCAATTTCCATTAAGAGAGCAAGCATCATTCTATACAAAGCATGCATTCTACATTATTGTTCTTGGATTTACAAACATCTTTTTTTTGTCATGTCATCAAAAACATCAATGCAGTGATTATAAACAAATAAATAAGAATATAAAGCATAAGACAAGTTGGTGGTAATAAAATATATATATATATATATTTTTATATATATATATATATATATATATATATATATATATATATATATATATATGTTTGTATTTTTTAGAGTCTGACTTTACTGTACAACCACAGTATGACAGAAAGGGGCAATTTTATGAATAGTGGTGCTGCACCTAGTGCAGCATCACTTTTCTTGCGACCCTTAGTGCCCCCCAAATGCCGTCATGTGTGGGCCATATTTAATATACCATGCACCATGGTAGTAGTTAGTAAGCTAGAGTCAGAATTTTTTAAGCTAGTTCGGTGCTTTGTAGGATTAGCATAAATAATTCTGACACTAATCCTGCAAAGCAGCCAGAGACTCATTGAAACCATTGAAACCAATAGGAGTCTCCTTTTAACACCTGCTCTGAGCAGGCGTTAAAAGTGCAGCAAGAATGACATAAAGAAATCTTTTAGATTTCCTTGAGCCATTTTTTTGCCTCCCTAACAGGGGAATGCCCCCTTTGCATATATTATGCCTGACGCAGGCATAATGTATCGCAAAGGGTCATAAAGTGGTGCAATGCATGCATTGCGCCACATTGTAAATCTGGCACAGTTATTTTGGCCACATTAGTGTCAAATTAAATGATGTTAATGTGGCACAAGGAGGCGCTGGGGGCTCTTAAATCTGCCCCAAAGTATTCAAAAGATCTATTAATTTGTTAATGCACGTTGGATTTACCAGGATATTTGTGGAATGTTTTTGCAATATCAGGATTGCATCTGGGTATGAAATGATGGCACTAGAAAGCTATGAGACCTATACATACTCAACAATACTACTATTCAAGATATTACGCTATATCATTATCTGTAAGTTTATGAAACAGGTGAAAACAAAATAATTAGGAAATTTGGCATATGGCTTGCAACATGAATACCCCCAGGCGCGCAATGCCCAATGGGCTAAAAGGCCTATACCCCCCATTCCCTCAAGCACCCACCATTCACCACCTTCACATTGTTTTTCTCACCCCAGGATTCTGCACCTTAAAAGAGAGGCAGAATATTTCAGCTGATGTATCCTGTGCTGCCAGGACCTCAATGGCAGCTTCAAACAATATATTTCACAGGGCATACTGGGCCTGTAGTGCATAGAACAAGTAGGGGAACTCTGTTCCTGAGTGTAAAGTGGACGGGCCAAAGATGTGGCTAAAATGGAACAAAATATTAAACAACTATTTTGAGGTCCTTTTACCCTCATAACTGACGTAACACACTCACCTTTTAAATGAAAAATAAATGTAAGCTAAAGTAACCTGAGGGAATTTTTTAATGTTATTTTATGAAATCTCAATTAATTAACGCAGTCCCTACAGTTGAATTTGTGATTCAGTAACAGGTTACCAAATTGCAACTTGGTTTTAGAAATGTGTAATGAATAACGTTTTATGAGAAGTGTGCTTCGGGCATCTCTTCTCAATAGTAATTTATTATGGTGTCAATGTTTTGCAACTGAAATCTGTGAAGGCGAGTAGCCAGTAGTATACTATATTCAAAGCATTTATTGTAGGCAGAGGAGAGTACAGAAGTACATCTGCAGCAGACAAGTACAGCCTTCCAACTGCAAACTTCCCATTCTGCATTCCAAGAGAACTCCATCACGATGGTGCTGTGTATCATAGCAACCTAACAACACCACACATCTTCCCCCTTATACACAAATACATTATGGCCCTCATTGCAACCCTGGCGGTCGGTGTTAAAGTGGCGGTAATACTGCAAACAGGCCAGCGTAAAAAAAAATGGGATTACGACTGTGACGGAAACCGCCAACATAAACAGCCACTTTAACACTCCGACCGCCACGGCGGTACAAACAAACAGCGCGGCGGACACCGCCAACAGACAGGCGGAACACAATGTACCACCCACCCTATCACAAGATGCCTATCTGCCACCTTTTCCTAAGGCAGAACCAACGCGAACAAAAAGACGGCGGAAACAGTACACAGAAGGGAAAACACTCACCTCTCAACACCCCACGAGGAACCACGACGCCATGGAGCCCAAATTGCAGATACTGCCGATGATGGCCTTCCTTCTCTTCTATCAGGAGCTCCAACTATGGCGGCGACGACGACCACGGTGAGTACTGCACCTACAACACAGGGGAGGGGGGAGGGAAAAGGGAGTGACACACACATGCAACATGCAACACCCCCATCCCCACCCTCACCCACAAAAACATACACACAAATACATGCAGCAACATTACATATACACCCCCTCACTCCCTGGAAGAACGCAAGGACAAAAGGAATTGATTTGAACAAATGTAATCATGTGAAATCTCATTATCAAAGTTCAAAATCCAGTATATACAATTATGTACACCAACCACACAGGTCCGGATAGTGCACCAATCATTGTCCGTGGACCACTGGGCCCAAAATGCATGGGCGAAGCCCACACTAGATACCTGACTCCAAACGGAGAGAACACTGCAGGGGCATCAGATTGGAATGAAACAGGCACCTCAGGAGGAGAGGGAGGGGGGCACCTCAGCCAGATGAACGCACAACGCCACTGCTGCACGAGGTGGCTCCATGCCCATTGATGTATCCTGGGGAGTGCAAAGCCACAGTCTCTCAAGTCTTTCCATTGGGTGGTTTGCCCACTGCTTTATCCTGGTGAGTGCAAAGCCACAGTCTCTCAAGTCTCTCCAGTGGGTGGTTTGCCCACAGCTTTATCCCGGGGAGTGCAAAGCCACAGTCTCTCCAGTCTTTCCAGTGGGTGGTTTGACTACTACCACAGTCTCTCAAGTGGATAACAGTCTCCACTGGTTCTGGAGGGGCTTTGTGCCCAGAGTGCTTCATCCTGCCAAGGACTGAGGTAGTGGTTGTGATTCTCCACTGGTTCTGGAGGGGACTTTGTACCCAGAGTGCTTCATCCTGCCAAGGACTGAGGTAGTGGATGTGATTCTCCACTGGTTCTGGAGGGGTCTTTGTGCCCAGAGTGCTTCATCCTGCCAAGGAAAGAGGTAGTGGATGTCATTCTCTACTGGTTCCGGAGGGGGCTTTGTGCCCAGAGTGCTTCATCCTACCAAGGACTGAGGTAGTGGATGCCTTTCTCCACTGGTTCTGGAGGTGGCTTTGTGCCCAGAGTGCTCCACGTGCAGTGTGGCCGGTACAATACACTCACCTGGGTGTGTGTGTCATGAGATTGCAGAGGTACAGGTAGCATGATACACCATGGAGGCAGAGACATACCCCACATTGCTGCGGATTCGCATTACATATGCAGGTGACAACTGTGATAACAGTAATGCTATATGGAAGCTTTCCAGGGTCCTGGAACTCACCACCAGCCTCAGACAACTGACCGCTGGGGATGGTAGGCATGTCTGCAATGGTGCCACTGTCTGAGGACATTGCGGGGCCGCTGGCGGTGCTTGCGGCGGTATCAGTCATGCCGGTACTTGTGGCGGTGTCAGTCGTGGCAGTGCTGGCTGCGGGGTCCGTCGTGGCAGTGCTGGCTGCGGGGTCCGTCGTGGCGGTGCTGGTTGCTGGTTCTGTGGTGGCGGTGCTTGTTGCGGGGTCTGTGGTGGCGGTGCTGGTTGCGGGGTCTCTGGTGGCAGTGCTGGCTGCGGGTTCTGTGGCATCGGTGCTGGCAGTGGGGTCTGTGGCGGTGGGGTCTGTGGCAGCAGTGCTGGTGGCGGGGTCTGTGGCGGTGGTGCTGGCGGCGGGGTCTGTGGCGGCAGAGCATGTGTCACCACCTGCTGAGGGAGAAATCCGGATGTCTCCTGCAGCCTCGGACGGCTGCCCACCGGGGAAGAGGCTGGCGACTGTTGCAGCGGCTGTAGACGTGCCGGAGGTGGTGCAGGTGGCGGTGTTCGACGCCGTACATGTTGGCGTGGACAGAAGGTGTGACACTGGTCCCTCAGTAGGTGCCACCATGCCCTCTCCTGACCTGCCCATCAGTTTTTTGCCCTTCTCCACGTTTGATGGTGGCGCAGTTGTCTTGCCACTATCCCCTTTCGTTTTCGCTGACCCCTTGGTGGCAGGTGTTTTTGGCTTCTCCCTCTGGGATGCGGGCACCTTTATAACCTTGGCAGGTGGCGGAATGTCCTTGCCCTCGCTCTGTGGCACACTGGCAGCCCTGATGGTTGGCGCAGTCCATGACCCTGCAGTTGCTGGCACCACTGTGCCTGCGGATGTGGTGGCTGAGGTGCTGGGCTGGGACCTGGAAAGCCTGGCCGTAGGGGAAGGACGGGGGGTGAAGGGAAGAGGTCAAGGTTTGACACAAAACATTTTTTAGACACACTGCGATGGGTAGATGAGGGGGTTTGGGAGTGGAGGAAGAGGTAGTGGTAGTAGGAGGTATACGTCTGCTGAATTTGAGTGAAGGTGCATGGGCTGGAGGCTGTTGTGAGGTGGATGGCTTAATGGTGGGTGTGTACCTGCGTTTGTGTACTTTGGGAGGAGGGCTCACTGACTCACTGGGAGAGGACACTGGCGATGTGTGAATGGTAGTGGGGGTGGTGATTGCACGTGAGCGGTGTGTGGTGATGGGCGTGCTGGTGATGGAGGTAGTGGATGAGGATGTAGTGCATGCAGGTGTGAGTGGAGACGAGACTGGGAGGGAGGAGGGAGACGTGGATGTGGGGGACACAGTGGAGGAAGTGGATGTTGGTATGTGTGCATGGGTAAGATGCTTGTGTGAGTGCTTGTGGGATGTGTGGTGCCTATGTTTGCCTGAGCCACTCTTGTGTGCTGATGTGTGTGCATGCTGATCTGATGGTGTGCTTGAGATAGGCTGAGGTACACAGGATTGGGTCTGGGTGGAGGAGGTTGGAGGGGGGAGGCTAGACACAGGAACAATGGCTGCCATCAGTGCTGAGGCCAGAGCCTGAAATGCTCTCTGTTGGGCTGCCTGGCCAGAATGAATGCCCTCCAGGTATGCATTTGTTTGTTGCAAATGCCTCTCAACACACTGGGTGGCATTCAGAATGGTAGACTGCCCAACAGTGAGGGATCTCAGGAGGTCAATAGCCTCCTCACTGAGGGCAGCAGGGCTCACTCGGGCAGGGCCTGAGTTGCCTGGGGCGAAGGAGATGACCACCCTCCTGGGTGAGCGGGCACGGGACACACGCTGAGGGGCTGCTGGGAGGGCGGTGCTGGTAGGGGGGGTGGCGGCTGTACCTCTTGAAGTGGTGGGCACAGAGGGGCCCGCACCCGCAAAGGAGCTCCCATCAGAGGAGGAGTCACTGTCGCAGGTCTCTGCTCCTGTCCCCGCCGTGGACCTCCCCTCGCCCTCTGTCCCAGTGGTGGCTTCAGACTCCATTGCTTCACCCTCCAGGGCCACGTGGGATGCAGCTCCCTCCTGCTCCGGTGCCAATGCTCCTCCGCCTGATGATCCTATTGCACACAAGAACAGGGAGACCACAAAAAGAGGGGGAAAGACAGAAGAAAGACATGTTCAGTTCATGCAACACCACTATGGTTGGCGGACACAACAGACACAGCAGCCCTCTGCACCACGCCATGCACTTATAGTTCCTAGGTTAATCACCTGCACATGGGGTACAAGGCCTAAGCCCGATAGCTGCACACCTGGAAATCACAGGAGCCTGACTAGGTGTAGATGGCTCTAACCACTAGTGGGGTTGGGATACCACATAGCCTGCCTCACAAGGGACCTTGCCTACCAAGATCGCCCTGGCCTAGGGGAACCCACTGCCCACCTCCCCCACCCAGACACTTTGTAATGCGTGCAGTCAGCTGAATGAGAGTGTACTCACCCCCTTGTGGCTGCTGTGATGCCCTCAAGTGCCCATCTAACTCCGCATACGCCACCGCCGGGATCTGGAACATCAGGGGGGTCATGGTGCGAAGGGCACCCCTCCCACGTTGGTAGGCCATCCGCAGCTGGGCCTCCGCCGTCTTCTTGCTCCAGATGTGGAGGTCCTCCCATCTTTTACGTCAGTGGGTGCTCTGTCTTTGGTGGATCCCCAGGGTCCGGACGTCCTTGGCAATGGCACTCCAAATAGCCTTCTTCTGGTGGGCGCTGACCTAGAGGAACAGTACAGGGGGAAAGGAAAATCTTTACCCGTCTGGACTGTCATACTCATTGCCCATTCCCACCCTTGCCCTGACGCACATACACTCACCGTCCGCACATGGAGGCCTTAGGCCCCCCCATGTATCTTCCATCCACACCACTACAAACAGGCATTGCCCATGCAGCATGCTCACAGTGTACTCACCTGTTTGTTTGGAGGACCGTACAGTTGTGTGTACTGGGGGAGGACCCCATCCACTAGTTTCTCCAACTCCTCTGAAGTGAAGGGAGGGGCCCTTTCCCCAGACACATGAGCCATTGTCACTTCCAGACACAGGTCACAGCAGCACTTGCAGTGTAGGTCCTCTCCTGCTGAAGGTCAGGTATCAAGTGAGTGAACAGACAGAAAATGGCGGTCACGTCCGCGGCGGTGCATGCCGTCACCGCCGGCGTACATCGTCATTGGCTCCTCGGACCCATAGAGCCCAATGTTAACCAATGCAGAATTGCGCCCCGGTCTTCGACCGCTCACCGCGATGGAGTACAACGCCAGCGCAGTTACCTCATATCCCCTTGTCCCACCTAACAGGTCATGCAGCCGCCATTTCAGGGGGCCACATGGCATTAATAATAACTGTGTCACACCAATGTAGGCCTGGAATACACACAGTTACAGGCACATTGCGGATTAATAAATGTGTGCAAATGACATTTTGTGATACCTCAGTGTTGGCTGACTCTCCTCCATAGGGCACGTCTGCTGGGGCAGGAGATGAGATGGTGGCATCCTCCGGTGTACAGACCACTGGTGGACCTGTCGCCAATGGAAGAGAGACACATATTAGTCACATACAGACTTGATCGTGCAACAATCCAGGAACTGTGTGCTCAGTTGGAGCCAGACCTGATGTCAGCTATCCGCCATCCCACAGGGATACCCCTTCTAGTGCAGGTCCTGTCAGGTGGTTCCTTTCAAACAACAGTTGCCATTGCATCAGGGATGTCCCAGCCAATGGTCTCTAACGTGTTGTCCAGAGTGTTGTCTGCCCTGCTGAAACACATGCGCAGCCACATCGTGTTCCCTCAGGTGGAGGATTTTCCCACAGTGAAAGGTGACTTCTATGCCCTGGGACATATCCCCAACATCATTGGTGCCATTGATGGGACACATGTGCATTGGTACCCCCGCAGGAGTGAACACATGTACAGAAACCGGAAGAGCTACCATTCAATGAATGTGCAGATGGTGTGTTTGGCAGACCAGTACATCTCCCATGTGAATGCCAAGTTTTCTGGATCAGTGCATGACGCTTACATTTTGAGGAAAAGCAGCATCCCTTATATGATGGGGCAACTCCAGAGGCACTGTGTGTGGCTAATAGGTGAGGCCAAGGACCCTATACAGTGTGAATAGGTGTCTGGTTATGGGGTTGTCCCTAAGGGTTAGTGTGTGTCTAACAGTTGTCCCTCAATATTTGCAGGTGACTCTGGTTACCCCAACTTGTCATGGATACTGACCCCAGTGAAGAATCCCAGGACAAGGGCAGAGGAACACTACAATGAGGCACAAGGGCAAACTAGGAGGGTGATCGAACGAACCTTCGGCCTCCTGAAGGCCAGATTCCGGTGCCTCCATATGACAGGTGGTTCCCTTTACTACTCACCAAAGAAGGTGTACCAGATAATCGTGGCCTGCTGTATGCTGCACAACCTGGGTTTGAGACGGCAGGTGCCTTTTCTGCAGGAAGATGGTCCAGCTGGTGGTCTTGTGGCAGCTGTGGAGCCTGTGGACAGTCAAGAAGAGGAGGCAGAAGAAGAGGATATCGTCAATCGAAACAACATAATCATGCAATACTTCCAGTGAGACACAGGTAAGAAGCTGTCACTGCCTCCCACATCTCATATTATTGTTGGAGCTAGCATAAGTCTGTCATTTTCACTCAGTGTATGGACCCTGACTTGTCACTTTGCCTTTCCATTTCACAGATGTGGGTCCCACTTTGGGCCCTCTGCTATATTTCCTCCAGGCCTACAGCTGTGTTACATCGGTATGTGCACAAGTAAATTGACATTGCTATATTCCATGGTTATTGCAATTACACGTTTGTGAAAGCACAGACTGACTCCAGATTGTTTTGTGATTAAAGAGTGTTTATTTCTGTGCAAATAAGTGGAGGGGATTGTAAAATGGGCTGGGGGGATGGTGGAGAAATATCCATGGCAGAGTCCAGTCTATTTGTTTCAGAGGTGCATTGTCCAAAGGGGCATAGGAAGTGGAGCAATGGCATTTGATGGATGGACAGGGTGACAAAGTGGGACAAAAGGGTGGCATTCAGGGGGGTCTCATTTCCTGGCAGGGGTCTTGGCAATGTTCGCTGTCTTGTTCCTGGATCTCAAGGACCGTTTGGGGGGTGGTTTTCCATCTGCAGGGGGTGGGGTGCTGGTGTCCTGTGGTGGTGCCTCCTGTCCACTAGCGCCGGTGGAGGTGGAGGGCTGTTCATCGTCCAGGCTATTGTCAGGGGCCCCTTGTTGTGCCACTGTGCCCCTCCTGGTGTTGACAAGGTCTTGCAGCACTCCTGCAATGGTGACCATGGTGTTGTTAATGGACTTCAGGTCCTCCCTGAGCCCCAGATAGTGTTCCTCCTGCAGCCGCTGGGACTTCTGAAACTTGGCCAGTACCGTTGCCATCGTCTCCTGGGAATGATGGTAAGCTCTCATGATGTTCCGGAATTCCGCGGCCGCAGCGGTATGTTGGCGGTCTTCTGCACGGCGGTAATCAGCATTTACCGCCAGGGTTGTAATGAGGGCCTATGTCATGCAAGAAGGAATCAAACTAAATACAAGATTCACATTAAGAAATGACAACAACAAAAAAGAAAAGAACACCCAGTAAATTAAATAAAAGATATAAGAACCTAAAATTCTAAACCTTCTGTCTCACCCAAATATAAAATCTTGAAATTTGATGGGTAACGATTAAACTCTTTTCGATCTCCTCACCCCTTTGGCATTATGAATTAACTTGCTGCCATCACTTGATGCAGTTCCAAGGTCATTGATACCACTAGGTCCCATCCCACCAGCTCTTCCACTCAAGGAGTACTTCCTTTTGGCATTGCGAAGTAACTTGTTGCCATCTCCCTATGCAGTTCCAGTCATCCTTGGTTTAAGCAAGTCACTGGCACCACCAAATGCCACCTCTCTTACGCCTTCTCACGACGAGTTCCATCACATGAAGGAACAACCTGTTGATGCAAAAGATCATCTGACATGACGTTGGAATTGGAAGTGGAATTCCACATATTATCTTCTTCCCAAGGAATAGCACTGGACACTGCAGAACTGTCATTGCTACAACATACGGGACTTTTACATCTAGATAGTTGACTAAAATGCCACACCTTCCCATCGTTAAGTGTTGCTGAATACGAAAACACTTTGATCACTTGGACTGAATTTGAAAATTGACTTCTATCCTTTTGAACCTTTTTGTTCAGTTTGATAAGCACCCATTCACCTTCCTTCAAGGTGAAATTCATTACGTTATGGCCCTCATTATGACATTGGTGATAAATGCCGCTTACTCCGAACATGGCCATGTAACATGTCTAAGATCATGGAATTGTCACCCCCAATGCCATTCTGGCATTGGGGAGACAATTCCATGATACCCTGGCTCTCTAGCACAGAACCCGGGTACTGCCAAACTGCCTTTCCGGGGTCTCCACTGCAGCTGCTGCTGCTGCCAACCCCTCAGATAGGTTTCTGCCCCCCTGGGGTCCAGGCAGCCCTGGCCCAGGAAGGCAGAACAAAGGATTTCCTCTGAGGGAGGGTGTGACACCCTCTCCCTTTGGAAATGGGTTTGATGGCTGGGGAGGAGTAGCCTCCCCTGGCCTCTGGAAATGCTTTGATGGGCACAGATGCTGCCCATCTCTGCATAAGCCAGTCTACACTGGTTTAGGGATCCCCCAGCCCTGCTCTGGCGCGAAACTGGACAAAGGAAAGGGGAGTGACTACTCCCCTGACCTGCACCTCCCAGGGGAGGTGCCCAGAGCTCCTCCAGTGTGCCCCAGACCTCTGCCATCTTGGAAACAGAGGTGTTGCTGGCACACTGGACTGCTCTGAGTGGCCAGTGCCATCAGGTGACGTCAGAGACTCCTTCTGATAGGCTCTTACCTTTCTTACTAGCCTATCCTCCTTCCTAGGTAGCCAAACCTCCTTTTCTGGCTAGTTAGGGTCTCTGCTTTGGGGAATTCTTCAGATACCGAATGCAAGAGCTCACCAGAGTTCCTCTGCATCTCCCTCTTCACCTTCTGCCAAAGGATCGACCACTGACTGCTCAGGACGCCTGCAAAACCGCAACAAAGTAGCAAAGACGACTACTGCAACCTTGTATCGCTTCATCCTGCCAGCTTTCTCGACTGTTTTCTGGTGGTGCATGCTCTGGGTGTAGCCTACCTCCTTCTTGCACCAGGAGCTCTGAAGAAATCTCCCGTGGGTCGACGGAATCTTCCCCCTGCAACCGCAGGCAACAAAAGACTGCATCACTGGTCCTCTGGGTCCCCTCTCAGCATGACGAGCGAGGTCCCTGGAACTCAGCAACTCTGTCCAAGTGACTCCCACAGTGGAGTGACTCTTCACTCCAAGTTTGGTGGAGGTAAGTCCTTGCCTTCCGACACTAGACTGCATTGCTGGGTACCGCGTGATTTGCAGCTGCTCCGGCTCTTGTGTACTCTTCCAGGATTTCCTTTGTGCACAGCCAAGCCTGGGTCCCCGACACTCTAACCTGCAGTGCACAACCTTCTGAGTTGTCCTCCTGTGTCGTGGGACTCCCTTTTCTGAGTTTGGGTGGACTGTGGTTCACTCCTCTTCCAAGTGCCTGTTCCAGTACTTCTGTGGGTGCTGCCTGCTTCTGTGAGGGCTCCCTGACTTGCTGGACGCCCCCTCTGTCTCCTCATCCAAGTGGCGACATCCTGGTCCCTCCTGGGCCACAGCAGCATCCAAAAACCCTAACCGCGACCATTGCAGCTAGCAAGGTTTGTTTGCAGTCTTTCTGCGTGGGAACACCTCTGCAAGCTTCTTCACGATGTGCGACATCCATCCTCCAAAGGGGAAGTTCCTAGTCCTCTTCGTTCTTGCAAAACATCAAGCTTCTTCCATTCGGTGGCAGCTTCCTTGCACCCTCAGCTGGCATTTCCTGGGCTCCTGCCCACTCTCGACACTGTCGCGACTCTTGGACTTGGTCCCCTTCTCTTACAGGTACTCAGGTCTGGAAATCCACTGTTGTTGCTTTGCTGGTGTTGGTTTTCATTGCAGAATCCCCCTATCACGACTTCTGTGCTCTCTGGGGGTTGTAGGTGCACTTTACACCTACCTTACAGGGTCTTGGGGTGGGCTATTTTTCTAACCCTCACTGTTTTCTTACAGTCCCAGCGACCCTCTACAAGCTCACATAGGTTAGGGGTCCATTCGTGGTTCGCATTCCACTTTTGGAGTATATGGTTTGTGTTGCCCCTATACCTATGTGCTCCTATTGCAATCTATTGTAACTTTACACTGCTTGCATTACTTCCTTTTGCTATTACTGCATATGTTTGGTATTGTGTACATATATCTTGTGTATATTTGTCATCCTCATACTGAGGGTACTCACTGAGATACTTTTGACATATTGTCATAAAAATAAAGTACCTTTATTTTTAGTATATCTGTGTATTGTGTTTTCTTGTGATATTGTGCATATGACACCAGTGGTATAGTAGGAGCTTTGCATGTCTCCTAGTTCAGCCTAAGCTGCTCTGCTATATCTACCTTCTATCAGCCTAAGCTGCTAGAAACACCTCTTCTACACTAATAAGGGACAACTGGACCTGGTACAGAGTGTAAGTACCCCTTGGTACCCACTACAAGCCAGGCCAGCCTTCTACAATAATACATCACTTACATCCCCCACAGGTGCCCCAGCCAATCCCAGCGGCGAGGGGGTGCCACCACTATCCAGTCCCCCAACAGAAGATGCCCCCATTGATTACAGCAACTGTGGACTTCTGGATGTGGATGAACTACCTGGCCCTTCACGGACCACTGATAAGTTGACCACTCCAGCCCACTCCCAGTCCACCACAGGGCCTCCCCCTCAGTATCCAACACCAAATAACACATCCAATGTCCCCACACCTCTGTCCTCAGGACACGTCAATCAGCAGTGTGCCCACCTCTACAGGGACCCCAGTCTACACCTCACAGCCAAGACAGTCAGGGTTCTGGGGACAGTGGCAGTGGGCACATCGTTCAGGGGACAGAGGCATGGGGGGGCAGGGACGCTCGGAGGACAGCTGTGCACCAGGGGGAGGACAGGCCCAGGAAACTGTCTGTCCAAGAGGCACTTACTAATGTTCTGGGGGCTTACCAACAATCCCAGGACAAGATGAGCCAGATTCTTAACAACATGCAGGAGAACCAGCGGCTGAAGGAAGTGCACCATCAGGAGATCAGTAAAGGTTTTCAGGCCATCAACACCACCATGGTCTCCATAGCAGGGGTGCTTGCTGATTTGGCCAACATCATGAGGGAATATACAGCACACCAGCAGGGCACTTTCACTATCCAGTCAACTGAACAGCCCACCACATCTGCTGCAGCTAGTGGACAGGAGGCCCTGCCCCAGGACCCACAGGCCACCAGCACCACTCCTCCTGCAGAAGGTTAACAACCCCGCATAATTCCCTGTGACCCAGTGAGATGCCAGAGACACTTGCCAAGACCAAGGCCACCCCCAGGAAATGAGCCACTCCTGAATGACCCCCTTGTGTTCCACTCTCTCAACTTGTCCACTTTGAATTGCAATTTCTCCCCTTCCTATGGCCCCTTGGACACTGGACCTGTGCTACAAACAGGCTGTACCGTTACCCTGGACTTACCTCTACCATCACCCAATTCCATTGCACTATTCCTTCTATAAAATTCACTACAATAAACACCCTTGAACAAAACTTGAGTGATAGTACTTTATGTGATGAAAATGTGCAATTATGTTAACAGTTACATATTGTACAATTGACCTGAACTTTGTGAAAGCATACGAATATTGACCTGTAGCTGTCTGTAGTCATCACATCAATACACAGTTGTAAATCAACACCAGTATCTGCAAATTGAGAAGGCATAGGTGACAGTCAGTTGAGATGCAAAAGAAGTGACTGCCATCCTGCTACAGCCACACTGAAAACATAAATGTTTAGAGGAATGGTCAGTTGCACTGTCTTATATGTGTGTCATTGGAAGTACTGCTGTATTACTGATGTTCTGTTGTCCACATCCGCATCCTCTGCCTCCTCATTCTCACTGTCCTTAGTGTCCACTATTGCCACAGGGGGTTTTCCAATCTCCTCCTCCTTCAGATAGGGCACATGTTGTCTGAGGGCCAGGTTGTGCAACATGCAGCATACTACAACTATCTGGCAGACTTTCTCAGGGAAGTAGCACAGGGATCCACCTGTCAGATGGAGGCACCTGAACCTGGCCTTCAGGAGGTTGAAGGTAAGTTCTATTATCCGCCTGGTTCTCCCATGTGCATTATCATACCGATTCTCAGCCCCTGTCCCGGCATTCCTCACAGGAGTCAGGAGCCACGACAGGTTTGGGTAACCAGAGTCACCTGCAAGAATTGAGGGACAAACATTAACCTTACACAACGGTACGGGGGATGACTCCTGAAGGCATACACTGACATATATTGGATAGTGACTCAGGCTCACCTATTAGCCATACCTGTGCCTCTATAATTGTGCCATCACATTTGGAATGCTGCTATTCCTCCAGACGAAGGCACAAAGTCATCATGCAACAATCCAGGATACTTGGTACAGACTTGGGAGATATACTGGTCCGCCAAGCACACCATATGCACATTGAGTGAGTGGAAACTCTTCTGATTCCTGAACACTTTTTCATTGTGGCGGGGGGGCAAATGCAATATGTGTTCCGTCAATTACCCCATTAATATTAGGAATATGTCCCATTGCATAGAATCCAGCCTTCAAAGTGGCCAAATCTTCCACTTGAGGGAAAGGTATGTAGCTGCACATTTGTTTGAGCAAACAGACAAAACCCTTGCCAGCACTATTGAGAAAATTATAATGCATCAAACAATACTGGCTATGCTAATGGTTCCCACCTCCTTCTGTATGTATATGAAAATGATGCTCGTATAGTATGCTCAATCAAGCAAAAGGTGCCAACCGGTACTGCACCCAACCACTTCAAGTGCATTTGTGTTGGTTGAGAACCAACCTTACTCAAGAAGGAATTATGTACGAGGGCACACCAAAAAGTCCTTAGGGTCCAAGTCCATTAATGTGCTTGCAAAACAGCGTACAACATAGATCTATGGTGCATCATGAGGATTTTATTTATTCGCTGTCATATGTTTCCAAAATTAGAACAGCAGCTAGTCCAATGACAGTAAGGCCCACACGTGTTTCGTCAATATGACTTCCTCAAGACTGTAAAAAAAATGTGTAGAAAAAGAAATATGTGGTAATATCATAAAACAAATTTGGAAGAAATAAGAGGTTTTTCGCTCTTCCAAAGAAAAAACCCAACTCGAAAATATGAAAAATGCGAGTCCAAAGGAAAAACTAGTCCGAAAAAGCAGCACACAAGAGGGTCCCCCATGAAATATATCTTTCAAGTGAAGAAGACCGTGTGAGACCAGACCAGACAATCTACCTGCATGTAACACAGTGCAGTTTCACCCATGTGACTATAGTGCCTATTATGGATGACCCAAACACACAAAGTGACGCATTTATATTAAAGAGAAAAACAGAACAAAAGAAAGAGAAGATGAGTCATGTGAGGTTCCAGACACATAATACCAAAAAGCAGACCAGGTGTGAGCGTTAACGTACCAAGCAGCACCACTAAGGAAAATAAAAACATAAAACAACCTACCCAGAGTAGACAGGGTTAAATCAATTATGCGAATTCTGAACACATTTTGTATATCCAGGACATACAGCAAGTCCAATGTGGGAGGTATGTATGCAGCAAATGCTATGCTATTGTGCAGTATATAAGTACGACCTTGATAAGTCTAAGAAAAAATAAACGAAAACAGAGGTAAAAAGAAAAAAAGAAAAAGAAACAGGGACTAACCATAAAGTTATGAGAATATATAAGAAAAAGCATGGAGAGAAAAACTACTATAATAAAGTTGTCAACAAAACTAAAAAACGATGTGTATAGCTACACTTGTTTCCCTCATCACTACAGAGTCATCTATGCATTTGCCCCGGTAGAAGAAAATGCAAAAGTGATGTCACAAGGCATTTGTGACTATAAGAAATAAAATTACGTAACATACATCAATAGTAGCTGCTTAAACAAAACAAAACAGACTAGTTCGTCCGTCATAAATTTGTATGAGTTACAACACTAAAATGCAAGTAGAGAAAGATGCAATAAGGACATAAAATCTCAGCGTATTCTCAGACACGCAAAAAAGTTTGTTGCTCTTGAACCAATATACAATCAGGGTTTCACGCAAGTTTGTATACAAACAGAGCGTGGCAACGGACACTCGTTCACGGAAATGGTGAGTGATATAAGAAATAAAAGTCTCATGTTGATCAGTATAGGGAACGGTGCAGAAGACATTGTGACGTGAAGGGTTAATTAGCTTGAGAAGTGTAGATGAGCGTGATGCCTGCTGAAACCCCCGAACAACATGGAAAAGTTCACAATGTTATTTTCAAGCTTGTTTGTGTAGGAGACTCTGTCTCGACCTTGAGAACGAGAGTACAGGAAGAAGATGGAATGAAAACAAAGGCTGGGGAATGGCAGAGCAGGCAAGAGACAAGTTCTGATAATATAGCTAGAAAATGTCAGAAAGGGCTAGAATCCAAGCTTCGAGTTATTTAAGCACTGAAGTGCGGGTGAGGGATTTGAAGCTTGCAGATGGAGTTGTGAAGACTGTCATCTCCAGACCCAGTGTTGCTTCCATGTTTGCTGTTCAGAGACTGTGATGCTTGAGAGGGGGAGAGGTCCAAGCGGGCGGTAGAGGGCTTCCCAGCATTTTGTGGACTAAGTTAAGTTCCACACAGGGATGAAAGGCCTTTGTTTCTCTGCTCTATTATTATGATTGATTATTATGCTTGCACTGTGTTTATAATTTGAATTATTCAGCTCATTTATATTTTGCTTTCTGAACATCGTAGTGTGAGCCTGCTGCAGTAATTGAAACATGCATTTTGGTGTGCAGTAAATCAAAGCTTATCTGAAGCATTCAACTCATTTATATTCTGCTTCCTGAACATCATAGTGTGATGCATTTCGGTATACAGTTAATCAAAGCTTATATCTGTCAATTAACTCTTTGCTTATATATATGCATAGATGCTCTTTGTAGTGTACTCATATTTAAATGGATGCTTTTCATTGCTATTCTTATTCTACTATTGTTGACGTGTAAATGCATACATTTACCTGAAATTCTAGTAAAACTAAATTGTATTCATAATTGGCGTGTGGTCCCTCATTGAGCGTCCTTATTGACTTATACCGAACAGGTGTCAACCAGTCACCTGGATAGGACATTTTGGTACCAGAAGTGGGGTATAAGTCAATAATGCCTCTTTGGGGACGTAAGAAAAATGGGGCAGAGAGCGGAAGGCAGCATGGGGCAGAAGCCAGATCCATTCCCGGGTGGTTAGCAACTGACCCGTTCTCTGGTGTGGCAGGACTCCTGAACCGGTGGGCAGCGCCGGTTTTAAGGGAAGCACTAGATGAGAAAGTGACTGCTCTCTTAGTGGAAGATGCGGTCGAGAGTGTGAAACTAAGAGGGGCGAAGCTGGAGCTGAAAGCGTCAGGGCAAGTGGGATGGCTTTTCCTGTCTGCGTTCTGTACGGTATACAGGAAGACAAAACTACGGGATGGGGTTGCAGCCTTGCAGGAAAGGCAGTTATTTATGAAAGAGACCATAGAAAGTGCAGTGACTCAGGGTGATCAAATGGAGGCAAGGTGCACCGCATTAGCAGTACCAGTAGCAAAACAGAAGAGTAGGCAGAAGCCTAAAATGCCCTCAACTGTGCAAGAGAGGGCACTGGTACGCAAACAGAAGAGTAGGCAGAAACCTAAAATGCCCTCAGCTGTGCAAGTGGGGGCACTGGTACGCAAACAGAAGAGTAGGCAGAAGCCTAAAATACCCTCAACTGTGCAAGTGAGGGCATTGATACGCAAAGAAAATTGGGATCCATATACATGGGATGGAACAGTCTCAGATAATGATGACTGGAATTGGGAGGATGAGGTGGAAGTACGTGTAACAGAACTAGGTGGAGTTGAAAGTGGAGAAGGAAGTGTAGGTGAAGTTGAAGGTGGAAGAGGAAGTGTAATGGAGGTTCGCCCACTCGTGCAAAACAAATCAAAGGGAGTGAATGGTGGGCAAATACAGAATTCTTGTTTGGTGAGAGATTATACGCAGAGTGAGTTGTTGGAGATAACCCGTATGTTTAGGCAGAAGACTGCAGAGCCTTTGTTTAAATGGTTGGTGAGATTGTGGGACACTGGAGCAAAAGATGCATTACAGAATACTTTTACGTTAGGTCCCATCACAGAAGGAGACCCGTTTGAGCTGGAAATGATAGTACAGGATGATGTAGATGATGTAGTGATGTGGAGCCTATGGCAGAGGCAGGGAAAAAAGAGGGTGCCACAAGGATTTGGGTCAAAGAGATTAACACCATCCATGAGCAATTACACCACGTTAGGAAAAAAATTAGCAGGGGTATATTGGGCGTTAGTGGAAACAGAACGCATAACTTATGATCGGCCGGTCACCTTAAGAACATAGGTCCCCTTACTAGGTTGGACAAGAGAAGGAGGGGTTGGCACTAAAGTAGGCAGAGCACAGGAGTTTGCCATTGTGAAGTGGATATGGTATCTGCAGCAGAGGGCAAAACGGGACCAGCAGGAGTGTCGAAGTTACAAGAAGATACGCTAGGGGCAGTGGACTTGCAGGCAATGGCCCCTGCGCCCGAGCCCTCTGAAATGGAATCCTCACCATTTAAGACAGCCCCGACTTTGAACGACTCACTGAAGAAGAACAGCAAAATGCATAGTTCACAGATGGTACCGCCCGGTACTATCAAGGAAAAAGACAATGGCAAACAGTCTCATTCCAGCTTGCCACAGAAACAATGTTGCTGCGAGGAGGGGATCATGGATCAAGCCAGCTTGCAGAACTGCAGGAGGTAGCAGCAGTGATCAAACAAGCCCCCATCGGAGAGAAAACATTTGTATACACTGACAGTTGGGCCACTTACCAAGGACTAGTAAGCTAGACCCCGACTTGGTGCAAGGATGGATAGAAAATCAAAAGCACCTCCATTTCGGGAGACGAGCAGCTATGGAAAGAGATGTGGGAGAAAGGGCAAAAATGTCAAATCTATGTGGGACATGTGGATGCCCATTGCCCATCGGATACCTCACTTGCATCTCTATTCAACAACACCGCAGATCAAATGGCCAAAACACGAACGGTGGTCATCAAGGCGGAAGCTGCTTTAGCAAACAGGGCACATGCAACATCCGGACATCTAGGAAAGAATGGCACTTATGCATGGGCACAGCAAAGACAAATTCCAGTTACTAAAGAACAAGTGCAACAAGCAGTAAAGGAGTGCCCCACATGCAACCAGATTAGACAAATGCCCCTGCAAAAGAAGCCTAGCGGCCAAATCAGAAGAGGAACTGCAGATGCTGCGGTGTGGCAATTGGACTATATCGGGCCGCTATCAAAAGAAGGAGGAAAAAGCTACGTATTGACCATGGTGGACACCTACTCTGGCCTTTTGTTGGGTATACCCTACAAGTCTGCAGATCAAAAGTTCACTTTGCGAGTGCTAAACTACCTGATAAAACATTATGGGGCACCTGATGAGATACAAACAGATAGGGGCACACACTTTTCAGGGAAAACAGTGCAGGGCTGGGCGCTGGAACAAGGAATTTGGTGGATTTTGCACCTTCGTTATTATCCACAAGCTGCAGGCATGATTAAGAGATTTAACGGATTGGTGAAAGAACAGCTAAAAAAGTTATCAGCACATGACAGACTTGCACTATTGATTTGTGAACAAGCATACACCCCCCACATTCATGAAAGATCTGCCCCCCCCATAACACCCAGCGAGGTGAGGGAGGATTTGGAATCACTGGAAGAAAAGTATGGGTAAACCATCTAGGGAAAAAGCCAGAGGCAGGAGAGATAATGAGTCAAGGGGTGGGGAGTATGTATATTGTACTTTTAAAGAACTCTAATGGACCTGTATTTGTACCTGCAGTGAGACTTACCCCACAGTCATAATCGATGACATCTGCGTCGATGACGTGGTTCCTGTTTGCGGTCATAATTACAACCGGAAGAGGTGTGTGGGTCCAACCGAATATAGCAGAGAATGTTGTTACGGACCTTCATGTCACTTGTGCACCTCAAGCAGCTAACGTAACTGATGACCAGGGAAATGTTTCACTTTGCAACGTAAATATACCTGGAGGCAAGTGGATGGCTGCCAAAGCTGTGACCTGTAAGGTAACTGGACAGCAAATCCGACATGCCAACAGACTGAACGAGTTGCAGGGAACGCCAGCAACAGTACAGGCTTTGAGTTATATGCTAAACATCATATGTAAATATTGTGATACCATTGTACCTTTTACACCAGCACAGGCATACCCGCGTAAACCTTATGATTGCTCTGACAAACAAATTATTTTACCATGACATATGGTGGTTGTTACAATGAACAATGGAACCAAAGGAGTTCGATGCTCCATACCACCAGCCCTCATGTTTTATGTAACCGAAAGACGCTTGGTCAGCAACTTAGGCAACGTTTCCATAGTTCGATATAGAATGTAAGCAAGCTCTGCATGCAAGCATAATTAACCGTGTTGTGTTACAGTTAAATACTGCCAAGGGGAATGTCTCAAAGTATGATCCATAATGTGAACCATGTACACCACAGTTATGGCCCTTGCCAAAGTTATGCATTAGAAGAGATCTAGGATCCTTGATAGCTGGGGCCACTGGAATCGGGGTAGGAGCCCTAAATTCTTTTGATATTGAAGCCATTAGGAATAAGCTATCTCCTACAGAATATAGTACAGGAGAGGCCATAAAAGTAATTTCTCAATGGGGCCCACACACTCACAAGAAATATGGAAAGTCCTGCGTGGGTTGTATTGTGATAGGCAATGGCATAATTTCACTTATGAACAATTCAGAAAAAGCTTTCAAAACACACAAACAGTGACTAAGGGCATCCAGTGCATACTATGGCAAAGCATTGTCAATTTTCAGTATGCAGACTTTAAAGCAGAATGGGGACAGCTTCAGGGTGAATATTGGAGACAACAATTGCAATTGCCTGAAGAAATATGGGTAAAGCCCATACAGTTTCACTGTGAGGAAAAAATGTGTAATGCTCTTTTTGATATAGCAAGAAATGATCTTCCTCCTGACATATGGTGCCCCTTTATATTGCGCCCCGTAGTGATGGGTAAAGAATGGTAGATACCTCACACTGACAAAAAGTGGATTGATCAAACAAATCACACTGTAGATCCCACTAGATGTGCAGATTGGTCTAAGGGGTGGGTATGTACCCACACTGGATTGGTGCTAGATCCATGTCTCCACACAATACCAGGAGAATGTGAATGGTTACCTTATCCTATTAATGGCACAGACTTATATCAGATAGGGACAGAGAACATTTGTAATATCACTAATCATCCCTTACTTATTAACGGATTTATACAAACCACCGGAGAGCAAGTAATGTGTATGTGCAATATTACCAGCATTATTGACATAAGCACTCACATCTTGTACCGACTGACTAAGTTCACCTCAACCACATTGCAGACGCAAATGCGAGCGCAGTTAGAGTGGAACATCTTGCTTGTTGTTAAGCTACCCAGATTAGAGGCAATCAGGCACTACGCACATGTTACCTTTGCTAAATTTGATATGGCAGCTAAATACACCAAGGATACAGCCATACAGACGACCATAGACGCTAAACAGCTTATGCACACTGCTTCACGGATCCAGCAAATAACTGAGCATCATTGGTATGACATCTTCTTAGGCTGGGCACTAGGAGATATGAATATAGTGTTACATCTGCTAATTTGGTCACTGATTGTTTGTGTTACGCTAATGACTATACTGTGTAGACTATATGTATGCACAAAACAGCTTTATTCTAAGATGCAGGCGTTTAGAATAACGCTGACAAGTACTCGTAGCAACCTAGCTAGCATAATGTCAAAATAAATGATATCTGTTTCGCATGCATCGCATTCATCTAAGGGGTGGAGTGATCAGTATAGGGAAAGGTGCGGAAGACATTGTGACGCGAAGGGTTAATTAGCTTGAGCAGTGTAGATGAGCGTGATGCGTGCTGAAACCCCCGAACAACGTGGAAAAGTTCACTGTGTTATTTTCAAGCTTGATTGTGTGGGAGACTCCGTCTCAACCTTGAGAACGAGAGTACAGGGAGAAGATGGAATGAAAACAAAGGCTGGGGAAGGGCAGAGCAGCCAAGAGACAAGTGCTGATAACATAGCTCAAAAATGCCAGAAAGGGCTAGAATCCAAGCTTCGAGTTATTTAAGCACTGAAGTGCGGGTGAGGGATTTGAAGCTTGAAGATGGAGTTGTGAAGACTGTCATCTCCAGACCCAGTGCTGCCTCCCTGTTTGCTGTTCAGAGACCGTGATGCTTGAGAGGGGGAGAGGTCCAAGCGGGCGATAGAGGGCTTCCCAGCATTTCGTGGGCTAAGTTAAGTTCCACACAGGGATGAAAGACTTTTGTTTCTGTGCTCTATTATTATGATTGATTATTATGTTTGCACTGTGTTTATAATCTGAAGTATTCAGCTCATTTATATTTTGCTTTCTGAACATCGTGGTCTGAGCCTGCTGCAGTAATTGAAACATGCATTTTGGTGTGCAGTAAATCAAAGCTTATCTGAAGCATTCAACTCATTTATATTTTGCTTCCTGAACATCGTAGTGTGATGCATTTTGGTATACAGTTAATCAAAGCTCATATCTGTC
The DNA here is from genome assembly GCF_031143425.1 of Pleurodeles waltl. Classification (NCBI taxonomy): domain Eukaryota; kingdom Metazoa; phylum Chordata; class Amphibia; order Caudata; family Salamandridae; genus Pleurodeles; species Pleurodeles waltl. The sequence goes on from NC_090445.1 coordinate 1,305,322,335, forward strand.
AATGAACTCTTTGCTTATATATATGCATAGATTCTCTTTGTAGTGTAGTCATATATAAAAAGATGCTTTTCATTGCTATTCTTATTCTATTATTGTTGATGTGCTAAATGCATACATTTACCTGAAATTCTAGTAAAGCTAAATTGTATTCATAATTGGCGTGTGGTCCCTCATTGAGCGTCCTTATTGACTTATACCGAACAGGTGTCAACCAGTCACCTGGCTAGGACACATGTGTTATAAATGTCTAAACGAAATCAAATATTTGCACAACAATTTTTTTTTTTTTTATTCATACTATCACACGAGCGCTCACCGTAATGGTCTGGTTAGTCACCAGTTTGTGAACACGACCTTAAAGGACGCTTGCGTGGCACCTGCCAATTAAAATTACTAACACGAGCAGGCAAATCGCCATAGACAAAGGACTGAAAGAAACAGAGAAACACCTGATCGGTTAGTAATGCGGTCCCCATTTTCAGAGAGTAGACAGAGTTACAATGTTAACCGAAAGTACGTACAAAGACAGTGGGTCATCCTACTTCATGCAACAGGCAAATCCCGTTGTGTGCTGCATTCAAACCTAGGCATAGCTATGTTGGAGGTAAACAACAATATGTATAAAAAGAAGTTATCTGAGAAAAACGAATATACATTTACAATGGTGAAATGCACTTTCCATCGTACAAATTTTAAGGACAACCATCAACCTAAAATTATTGCAAACAAAAGAACATAAGTGCATATACAACAAAAGCAAATCCTGATAAAAGAAACTCCAATTGTTTGCAGCATTGGTATTAACTATAAATAAGCAACTTTCCATGGTAATAATTGGAGATATTACATAGATATACACATGAATACATATTACAACAATGGCAGAGACTGACCGGAAGAAAATATATGCCCATTGTTACAGGAAAACATGTAAATCTTTGTCCACATTTAATCCCTCCTCCACTGCTCTCAATTTGATTATCCATTTGCTCTCTAGACGTCTTATCATCAGTGTCATGTTCCCACCCCTAGGACAGGTACCCAGGGCATCTATGCTGTGCATAGTAATACCCAGCACCTCTCTTCGTTCATGGGCAGAGTTGCAATGTTGTGCAAAGGGGTAATCAGTGTTATTAAGCCTGATGGCCCTAATATGTTCCTGGATCCTCTCTTTAAAAGGCCTAATAGCGCTGCCTACATCAATGTGGTTGCATACACAAATTAGACAATACACTGTGAATCTGGTGTTACAATTCATGAATTTTGAAATTGTGTATGGTCTGTTCGTATGATAATGAAAAGTTGAGATTTTATCCTTAGCATAGCAACAAATACTGCATCGCCCACATTTATGGAAACTATTAGGCATGTTCGAAAGCCACATTTTATTCGTTGGACAGGGCGGCAAGAAGCTATGGCAAAGTTGATTGCGGAGCGTGCGTCCCCTGCTATGTGCAATACTCGGTCTGTTATTAATTCCTTTAGTCAGGGTATTGGTTGCTAAAAGTAGGGGCCAGTTTTTCCGACACATCTTATGGATGTCTGGACTAAGAGGACTGTAAGGAATATTCAGAGATAATTTGGTATGATCCTTGATTTTGTAGATGTTTGTACCTTTATTTGCACTTTTATTTATATTTGTGGTAGCAAGTAAGGTTCCTCTGCTCGTCAGATTAATCCTTCTATTTATGTCTTTAAAAAGTTTCTCTGGATACCCACGTGCCAAAAACGTTGTTCCATCTCACGTAATTCTTGTCTAAAAATCTCATCCTGACAGCAGTTCCGTCTGATCCTAATAGCTTTGCCATATGGTATAGCACTAATCTGAGATCGGGGATGGGCACTTGTTGCATGTAATATGGAGTTGCATGCAGTAGGTTTCCTGTAAATTTTAGAACATATTTGGTTGACATTCACATACAGTGTTACATCTAGAAAGTCGACCTCGGTTTCACTGTAGGTACTGGTGAATTTTATATTATAGGAATTAGAATTAAGATGTTAAAAAAACAAATTAAGGGACTTAACATCCCCGGACCAGAACATCAGAACGTCGTCTATGTATCTGCCCCAATAGATGATATGTTGGATAAGTTCAGGGGGACAGTTGTGCCAAAGGTGTTCTTTTAAAAAAAAAAAAAAAACATGTATAGGTTGGCAAAGGATGGAGAGAGTTTTGCCCCCATGGCCACCACTTGTGTTTGTCAGTACCATGAGCCATTGTGCATAAAAACATTGTTGTCCAAAACCGTTTCTATTAAATCTATCAACATTTTCAAGTGCTCTAATAGTGCACATTCCTTTGTTCAAGAAAGTGCTGTATGACCACAATGCTTTTTGCTCTTGGAATGCTTGTCTACAGTGAGGCTACATCCAAGGTGACTAGAAGATGCCCCTCGGTCCATTCAAAATCACTGACCTTAGATAGTAGGTCTTTTGTATCCCTGATGTAAGATGGAAAGTTGGAAACAAAAGTCTGCAGGAAAATATCAATGAATTCTGACACTTTCTCGGTTGGAGAACGTATTCCAGATTTCATTGGTCTGCCAGGTGGAAAAGCATCCATTTTATGTATTTTGGGAAGGATATATATATACAAGGAAATTTGAGTGTACAGTTGGAAATATATCTATACTCCATGTCTGGTAGTAAACACTTATCCCTCCAAAAACATAATTTGTCTTGTAGACAACAATTAACCTCTTTAATTGGATTGTATGACAGTTTACAATAGGTATTAGTGTCACTCAGTTGCCTGTCAATTTCCTTCACATAATCCTCCCTGTTCAAAAGGACTATGTTGCCCCCTTTATCTGACAATGTCATGTGCCTCAGACAATTTCCAAATTGCCTCTTGTTCTTGTCTAGTATTATTATGTTTCAAAGTTTTGTATTGGCTGTTTTATCGATCTTCTAATCTATATAGATCCATAGTCATTCGTTTGTAAAAGGTTTCGATAACATTCTCAGGTGGTAAGGAGGGAGTGAACTTGGAGGTCGGTTTGAGTCCACTATCTGTACGCCCGTATCGGTCTATATATAGGTCACTGAGAATCTCCATGAGTGAGGGTGTGGAACTAGTATCAAAGGAGTGCTCCAAGAATAATGGCATTTGCATGTCTTTCACATCTTTAATGGTCAAATCACTCTGTACTTGGATATTGGGAAGATCAATCGAGGGAGCAAGTGCCTTCTTTTCTTCAAACAATTTGAACAATTTAAATTTTCTGACAAATTTGTATAGATTAAGATGCAATTCTGAAAAGTCTGGCAGACAAGTGGGAACAAAACTCAAACCTCTTCTCAAGATATTTATTTGATGTGTACTTAGTGCCACATTAGACAAGTTAACAATAGATATTTCATTGGGGGGTGCAACAGGTGTTGGCACATCAAAACTTAGTTCCTCTGCTTTCGAACAGATGATCTCATTGTGACCGCCTCCCTTTCTTTCTCTGTTCCTTTTGCACTTCCTTTTACCTCTCTTAATTCTCTTGTATGTGGTTCTTGACCCATATGCCGCTGTTTTTGCCCCTTGCGATAACGCTCTAGTTCTAATAAAAAAGACGATTTACTAGAAGCAGGACCTGAACAGTGCTGGTCCATGCCTAGCATATCCCCACTTGTGAGACTAGAAATACTAGAAGATTCTGTATCACTTGTGGATGCAATGGATGTAGGTTCAGTACTACGTTCCACAATATTACCTTGCCGTTGGTCAATTTTTATGTTGTAACATTTTTGTGCATATGTAAATACTATGCAATTCCTATAATCATTAGCATCCCGTTTAAGTTTACGCAGTTTCTTTTCTTTAATAAACTGTTGGTGTTTAAGGAGAACACCTCTGACAACCACTCCCTCAACCTCCACTCCCATCCCTTCTCCCACATCACACCCCAACGTCCCTAAGAAGCTTTTCCTTACACATCTTGACCTTTTCCCTCCCTCTCCACCCCCGTCCTGCCTGTAAGAGCAGGGTCCCAAAGACCCAGCACAGCACCTCAGCCAATCAATCTGCCACTGCTCCCATCATATCATCAGCTGAGTGTGATGGCTGCCACTCCTGCTGTGAGCACGCCTCCGCCCCAAAAAGGGAGGACTAGGGTGGTAAAAACCAAAGGACAGGAGACAGGGAAAGTGGAGGCACCTCCTAGTCCTGGAGGCAGACACAAGTGACATATCAAAGGCGAAGGGGACCCGTCACAAGAGGGGACACATGAATACCCTCCACTACCAAAGATTGCGAAGGATCCCACCCTACCACCAAAGAAAGGGAAGGTTCCCATTCCACCGCCAAAAAAAGGGAAGGTTCCCACTCCACCACCAAAGAGAGACAAGAGGCCCCCTCCACCAGCAAAGGGCAAGGAGCCCCCACCGACAGCAGAGACTGTCAGGGTTATACCGCCACCAGCAGTAGGCAAAGAGCCCTCACCTCCAGCAGAGGCACAGCAGCCCTCACCTCCAGCAGAGGCACAGCAGCCCTCACCTCCAGCAGAAGCACAGCAGTCCTCACCTCCAGCAGATGCACAGGAGCCCCTACCTCCAGCAGTGGGCAAGGAGCCCTCACCTCCAGCAGATGCACAGCAGCCCTCACCTCCAGCAGAGGCACAGCATCCCTTACCTCCAGCAGAAGCACATCAGTCCTCACCTCCAGCAGATGCACAGCAGCCCCTACCTTCAGCAGAGGCACAGCAGCCCCTACCTTCAGCAGAGGCACAGCAGCCCTCATCTCCAGCAGAGGCACAGCAGCCCTGACCTCCAGCAGATGGCATGTAGGTCACCCTCCAGGGACTGTTGTACAAGGAGCCCCTCCAGAACCAGTGGGCATGTTCCCTACTTCAGTTGAGGTGCCCCCCGCTCCCCTTCCCCCTGAGGTACCTGCCTATTTCCGACATGATGCCCCTGCACAGTGGATTCCGGATTGTGTCAGGAGTCAAGTTGGGCCGTGGCCACGTGTCCTGTTTGTACTTTTGACTGGCGATTGGCCCATTCTGAACATTGACGCCTGCATTTACTTGTGAATAGATAATATGGTGGCTGTTCATTAATTCTCAATGTGGTCCTTGTTTTAATTTAATGTGGGTCCTGTGACATTGGTTTTACATTGCAGCTGGTTCTATGTATGGTGTGTGTGTGTGAATGATGTGTATTGTGCGTGTGTGTGTCATTCTCCTTTTCCTCCCTCCTTCCCTTGTGTGCTAGGTGGCTGTACTCACCTTCGTTGTCTTCATCAGCGTTGGTGTTCCAGGAGGGCTATGACATAGAAGAGCATCAGGAAGACTTGAAATTCTGGTTCCATGGCATTGGCGGTCTCCTTTATGTCCCTGAAGGTGAGTCATTTGTCTTCTGTGCAGTGTTTCCGTCAGGCTTGTGATGGCATTGCTACCACCCCAGAAATCCTGATGGTTTGCTATATCATAATATGGTGGGCAGAACATGGCTTCTGCCTGGCTGTTGATGGCTACTGCTGTGGTCAGTGGTTTTAACACCTTGGCGGTTGGTGTGGTACTTTGGCTGTCTATGGAGGTATCACATCCATGGTCATAATTTGGCGATATTTACTGCCAGTCTGTTGGTGGTGTTTCCACCACTTCAGCACTCACCGCCAATGTCATGATGACTACCTATGCATCTTATTGTACCAACTTTTATACTTAAAACGTGCCTTCACTAGATTATCCCCAGAAACGTCTGGTGACCATTTGCTTTGAATACTACTTGACATCCAAATGGCATCGTCCTAAGTAAAAGGTTCACGTCCCTTCAAAATCTTGAAACGACTGTCCCAATTAACTGTGGGAGTAGTACGGTAAGCCCATAATAACTTGTTTAATTCAAATTCCCAACTCCTTCCTGAGTTTCTGGAAGATTTAATGAAACCCATGATCACCTTGTTAAATCTCTCCACGGCCCCATTACTAGCTGGAAGGTACACTGGATTTTTTTCCCAATAATTCAATTGTTTGTAAGAAAATTAGTGAACTTTGCTGCTACAAACTGTGAACAATTGTCGCTCAACAAAGATTTGGGTATTTCTTCTCTCAGGAAGATTTTTTCCAAGAATGCAAGAATATGTTTTGCATCTATTTTATCACAAATTTTGAACTAAGGCCATTTGGAGGACTCAACGGAAGAGGTCTAACCTTATGGATAATAGGGTTTGCTTTATCCTTCAAAATTATTTTATGCACAAACCTCTTCAAATAACCGATCTTACCAGAAAAAACTTCAGGAAAGTCTAATTTGATTTTTGTTAACCAACACTTGTTCTGAATCCTTTAACAAAGAAACTTGATCTACGCCCATTAGGGTTCAATACTATGTTCAAAGCTTTCTGATCCTTCCATCCTAAGACAGAAGGTCCAACCTCAGCTACATAAAGTTTACTCACCGTTTCCCTGCCTCTAAATTCAAAAGGCAATTCACAGTAACCTACCACAGGAATTTCTTCCCCTGTAAAAGTGACAGGATGAATATCAGAAATTACTAACGGTTTCTTAATTACTCGTACAAAACATTTCTCCCACATTTATTTATTGATGATAGTGTACAGTGATCCTGAATGAACAATAATGTTGATATGTACCCCACCAATTGTCATCTCACATCTAGGTTTATTCGTCTGTATTAACTCTACGTTAAGTACTGGGTATTCAACGCATAAAACCTCTTTGTTCTCGAATCCACCATCATCCGAATGCTCCGACTCTGACTTAAAATGTACACTCTGGTTCTTTTTACTCTTTTTCTTGCACAACTTTGTGTAATGCCCTATTGTTCTACAGAACAAACATTTCACATTTAGTGCATGGCATCTTTTATCTCTAGCAAGGTAATCCCTGCTTCGACCCCTAAAACAACTTGTATTTGTATTTTTAAAAGGGCCTTTGTATTTTTTTAGTACCCACATTTTCCTTAAGTTTATTCTTGTGTGCATTAAACACCTTACAAATAGTCTCAGAATCTTTACAATCAGAAGAGGTAGATGTACTAGACAATGCTGCCTTTGCACATCAGTTAGATAACTCACTTTTCTTTACTAGTGCAACAATATCTTTAAGAGAGGAATCTCCGCACACCCATACCCTATCTTGCAAGTTAGAATCATCAGTATGCATAATACTTTGATCCCTAATCTAATCATTGTGTAATGTTCTGAATTTACAAGAAATAGCTAATTTCTTCAAGTCAGAAACATAGGGGGTCATTCCGACCTTGTCGGACGGCTACCGCCGCCCGCCAGGCGGAAACCGCCATGCGGCTGCACTCACGCAGCCCCCATTCTGACATTCCCGCTGGGCCGGCGGGAATGAGGCTTCAACACAGGAGCCGGCTCCGAATGGAGCCGGCGGTGTTGCGGCCGTGCGACGGGTGCAGTTGCACCCATTGCGCTTTTCACTGTCTGCTATGCAGACAGTGAAAAGCTGTCCGGGGCCCTGTTAGGGGGCCCCTGCACTGCCAATGGCATGGGCAGTGCAGGGGCCCCCAGGGGCCCCAGGACTCCCCTTACCGCCAGCCTCTTCCTGGCGGTGAAAACCGCCAGAAACAGGCTGGCGGTAAGGGGGTCATAATCCCCAGGACAGCGCTGCTTGCAGCGCTGCCCTGGCGGATTATCACCGCCGGGGCAGAAACGGCGGAAAACCTGTTGGCGGTGCTTTCAGTCATTATGGCCCTGGCGGTCTCGGACCGCCAGGGTCAGAATGACCCCCATAATCCTCTACTGGTTCAGTCTTGCCTTGTTTCCTCTGAAAGAAATTAAACCTGTTGATAACTTCACAAACAGTTGGTTGAAAATATCCATCTAAATCTTCTAATGCATTTTTAAATACATCTTCTTTTTCTCTTGATCAAAGTTTTTTTTCTCCATTTGATTAAAAATCCTGAAACCTTCAGGACCTAAACTATGTAAAAGAATTTTCTTCTTCCTTGTAGAAGAAAATTCTTTAGACCCTTCCTCCTCAATTGCTGATATGTGATTTAAAAAATATTCTTTCCATTCTCCCCACTTCATCTGGGGTTCGCCTGGATATGGAAGAGAAGTTAAAGGAGGCGAGTTCAACTGCAGAAAAATAAATTACAACAGATGCTCAGTCGAAGGTCTAATATTGTACATATCACTGCTAAACTTTGTGGATACAACAGAAATAATGCCCATTAAAAGTGTGCATAACACTGCTGAAGACATACACAGAAATGACATGCATGCATAAATTACATATTGCTGTGGTTAACTATATTCACAAGAATATTATTTGTATCACTGCAAAATCATGAGATACAAAAAAATCTCTTCCAATCGACAACAAATACTGGTTGTTGACAACAAATAATATCCAAGAGCAGTAACCCACAAACACTGAAATAGTGTAAGTAACACCGTAGTGTGTGTATCACTGTAACATTCAGGATACACATAGGAATTCCCAATGTATGCAGCCAAAATACATCCTCCTCTTTTCTCATTATGACAGTCTTCTGTCTTCTCTTGTTAACAGGAGTAAAGGAAGGGACACCTCTGTGCTTCTGGAGACCAACTTAGCAAGAGCTCATTATCCCTTTGTCCCTAGTGCTGCCAGCGAAGCAGACTGATTGAGTTTGTCTTCCATCCGAGAGATGCCATCGCAGCAGACAGATAAGATCTTGTTTTTTGTTTGATGTCATATAGTTACATAGCTGCAGTTTTTTTTTATTTGAGGTTGGGAGAATTAGTAGGACTTTTGCCCATCTGAGTCTTGTGCCATCACAGTGGGGGTTGGTAAAGCGATCTGGTTAAAGAGTGTGTGTTTCTATAGCTTATTTAGATAGATAGATAGATAGATAGATAGATAGATAGATAGATAGATAGATAGATAGATAGATAGATAGATAGATAGATAGATAGATGATTGATTGACAGATAGATTGACAGATAGATAGATAGATAGATAGATAGATAGATAGATAGATAGATAGATAGATAGATAGATAGATAGATGTTCATCTCCTGTGAGACAGCATTTGTAATCGATGTCCCGGAATGTCTGTGTGGAAAACTGTATGTGAAGAGTAGAGTAAATAAATTAAAACTGAGGTTCTTGCAACATACAAAGGCTATCAAAAATAAGGACTACTCATATCCAGTGTCAAAACATTTTTGGGACACACATAATGGTCATGTGAAACTTCTTAGATATTATGGAATAAAACAGATCAAATTGGGGGAAAGAGGTGGTGATCACAAACAAGAAGTGAGACGAATGGAATTGAGACTGATTATCTTATTCGGGACTGAGATTCTTCTAGGAGTGAACTTGGATGCAGAGCTATATGTACACTTATGATTAGGTTTTTTTCAATCACCTCCTCCTTTTATTCTTCTGAGAAGTATGAATGAGTCCATAGATCAGCAATTTATAGAGGATTTTTCCTGAAATGAATATGATAATAAGTGTATACCCAAAACATTCCACTGTTAATCATTAAGGGGTACTTTGTAGGAAGTTGAACTGCAACTTTTGATGTATTATATCTCCTTATGATGGTCTTGTTAATTGTGGGGTAGTTTCTCCTTTTCGCCCCTCTCATGAGCCACTCAAACACTTCAAAAATGCTCAATGGCTGTACTTTGAAGCAATATCCTAAGCCTGTAAATGGTTCATATCACTAATGTGGTCATTTTCTTGGATTTTGCCGTAGATGCCTTATATTTAGGTATATATGGTACTATCAAATTATTTTATATATGTACCTTGCACTATTATGATTATTTTATTAGAAAGTAAAGTCAAAATATGGCACCTGATGTAGCACAGGATAAATTAAGCAATTTCCCAGCTGGCTCAGGAATAGCTCTAGATCAATGTACTTTAAAGAATGCATGTAATCATTCTAGCATCAGGGATCCCATATGGGAATTGCTTCCCCTTTTCTTTTGCCCCCTCCTTTTTTTGGAAAGGGAAGGATTTGCATTATGTATTCACCAGTATTCTGGAAATCAAGACAGTAAGGTGTCTTATTAACATCTATAGGAACACTGGGTCCCTTTAATAACCATATCAGCAATTTTAAGATCGAAATAGCAGAACATCCTTATAGCAATTTAAGGAGCATGAATTCACTTTACTGGCATCGATGAAGACAGAGTTTTTTAAATTGTTTTATTAATGTAACATGGATATTGCATTTATCACTTCCTCAGCATCTACTCAGATCAGAATAGCAAGGTACGTTTCTAGCTTTTTACTACTTTTAGGAGCACTAGTCACTTTAAAAGATATAAATGAGGATAAAGTTATAGAGATGTTTCAGAAATGTGAACATAAATATCACACTCATTACCTCATGAGAGGTTTTTAGACCAGAACTAGATACTTTACCAGTCTACTAAGAAGAAGCACCAAGGGCCACATGTACAAAGCTTTTGTATTGTCGCAAATAGCCCAATTTGCAGAATTGGGCTGTTTGCAACAAGAAAAAAGCATTTTGCAATGTACAGACCCATTTTTGCGATTCAGTAATCTATCTACCGAATCGCAAAAAGGTTTTGCGAGTTGCAATTAGGAAGGGGCGTGAGATGTAGGATTGTTTTGTGACCTTGAATGCGGTCAGAAAACAGTCTCAGTTAGCACCAATTCCAAATTGGCACTAACCTAGTTGCTAATAGGAAGGGGTCCCCGGGGCACCCCTTCCCCTTTGTGAATGATAGCAAAATATTTTGTCAGAGCAGGCAGTGAAAAAAATGAAAAGAATGAAAAGAAAATGGGCTGCATTAAAAAAACACAAAAAAACACAACTGCTTTACTTAAAAGCAGTCACAGACATGGTGGTCTGCAGTCCCCAGCAGGCCACCATCACTGTGAGGGTGGCTGTTCCCAATGAGGTCACAAATTGCAACCTACCTCATGAATATTTATGAGGTAGGTCATTTGCGACCACATTGAGAATCGCAAACAGTGTGATTGACACTGCTGTACATCAGGTTTTGCAACTCGCAAGTTGAGAGTCGCAAAACCCAAAGTTCGTACACTTTAAATGACACAGTTTTATAACTGCTTCATCATTTTGTATACACACATTGCATTCGTCACCTTATTCGTAATTTTATTATCAGAATTCTAAGGTACTTGAACAGCCTGTTTTCCTTTAAGGAATTTGGGCTGCGTTTAAAAAAAAAAAAAGATTGCTTGATTTAAAAGCAATCACAGACATGATGGTCTGCTGACACCAACAGGCCACCATCCCTGTGATTTCTGCGATTCCCGGTGGGTTGCTGTGAGAAGATGGTTCTGACCATCTAGTCTGCCCTGATTTTATTTTTTGATCACCTGGTTTTTGACCTTTTACTGTGAGGGAGCCTCCTAGTCAGGGACTCCCCTCCAGTAAGCTCATGGTAATATGGACTGCGCATGTGAGCCCCTGTGCCGCCTGGCTAAAGAAAGGCTGCTGTAATGCAGCAAGAGTAGGAGGCCCCTGGTGGGCTACACGGGATCATGTGTGCACATGTGTGTGCACCCCTGTAAGGGCCGCACAGGGAGGGATCCTGGCGTGCGCAGCCCAAAAACTGCATTTAGGGAGCCTGGCGCAGAAGGAACTGTGCAGAGGGGGTGGTGACCTGGAGTAGGCTTCATGAGATGGTTGTACCCAGGGGAGGGATAGTCAGTGTGCTTACTGTATTTTTACTGTAGGGACACTCCATTCAATGTCAATAGGAAAGAGTGGCCTAGGGCATAACTCAGGTCCCCTAGGGCCCTCAGAGTAGCACCAATGTACACTGTAACCTGTATGAAAAGAATGATGCAGTAGGTTACAAAAGCATAGTTGTACAATTTATGGGTCATCCAGGAATGTCATCCCTCTCTGACTCAGCTCAGGATTAGGGTCTATTGCTGCTCTGTCCAGCTGCTTGAGCAGGGCCTTGCATCAATCAGCCAGCCTTCAGCCCAAGCCAGGAAATGGGTGCAAAACCCTAAAAGGAATGCTAAGATGGAGGGGCTGAGTTTCACAGCACATGTGCCCCAAGCTCCTTGACGACGGAATATTGGAGCTATCCCAAAAGACTGTGCAGGAAGGAGGGAACAGAGGCAAGGAAGTGATGTGGCACGTCTGGATTGGCCAGAGCTGCAGGCCTGCTGGATACTTCCGCCCCCACTTAAGAGGTCCTGCACAGGGAGAGCTCTCTCTCTTTCCTGTGCTTTACTGCTGGATCCTGGGACTGCAGGCGGGAGTCAAGTACAATTGGAAAGAAGAATCCCTGACTGCCCACTGGGGCAGGGACTCTGCCCCTGAAGGACTTGAGGCCCAGCAGGGTGCAGGCCAGGGCCAGTTAAGCTGGACCCCTTACTCCCTCTGAGGACTAGTTGAGGGAAAGACTGGGCTGGCACAAAGAGAGCGTGCTTCCTAGGAGGAAAGGAGGGCCCCCTGAGGAAGGGCTGGTGCAGGGAGTCAATGGGATTGGCCCCCTATAATCTGTGACCCTTCCAGGCCAGGCGGCCTAGGGAGAGTGCTCCAGGTGGCAAGGACTCATCACCATGAGCGAAACGACACCAGAACCACCCAAATCGCTCCTTGGGGGCCTGAGATATCCAAAGAAGAAGGTCTGTGACCTTTGACTTATGTCAGAGCGAGCGGCGAAGCACGTGAAGCTCTGGTTGGCGCCCCCAGGGTGGGCCAGGGCCCAGGTGCTGCCGTCAAAACAGAAGTAAAGCTGGGGGACGCCGTCGCGACCCCCGTGAAAACTAAGAGAGTGCCCCGGACTCCATCGCAGGCCCCACAGAAGAGAAAGATGAGGAACGTCGATGCACTCCCCATGAATATGGAGTAGGGGGCCCCAGAACCCATCCTGGGGCCCGCCAGGAAGAAAATTCAGAGGATGCCATTGCATCCCCCATGAAGATGGTTGCCAGCAGAGGGTGAGCTGGCAGCCTCCTGTGAAAATTGCCCAGGGGCCCGGACCCCATCCCCGGGCCCCCACCCAAAGACCAAGTCAGGGGGTGCTGTTACGCCTCCCTGCAACTATTGCCAGAGGGGCCCAGGACTCCAACCGGGGATCCCAGGAAAAAGGTGAGGCCGGGGAGCGCCATCATGCTCCCTGGAGTGGTGAGAGGGGGCCCGGACACGATCCTAGGGCCCAAAGCAGCAGGAGAAGAGGGGGTAGTGCAAAGGCACTGCCCCCAGGTGGCCCGTCCGGCCGCCTAGAAGCTTGTGTCTGCCAGCAGGAGCAGACAGACACCAAAGATGAGGCCGGCTCCTGCTGCAGCACCTAGCAGTGCTGGCCATGCGGGAGCCGGTGGGAGTGGCCGGGGGTATGCCGCTAAAATAGGTTTGGAGCGGCACAATAAATGGTGGACTCACATGCTAGTAGTTGATTGCAAAAGACCATGAGATGTGCACTCCAGGCACTTTTATACCTTTTTTCTCTCATGTCATGGCCTGGTCCAAGAGGAGCACATTTGAGGATTAACACATCAAAATACCCCTCCTGCTTATTGCTCAGTGGGCTTAGATACTCGGATACTAACACCATTGAGGCAAGTTCAAGTCTGCAGGTATTTTAAAAATGCCACACCTGGAATATTAAAATCACTTGCTAATTCAGTAAGACTTTTCAATGCCCATTCTGTGTATACTTGATGTACACATTTTAATGTGAAGGCAGCCCTTACAGAATTGAAACTTATTTTAGTAGCTTCATTCAGTAGTCAGGTGTTCTATTTAGATTGATATCCATGTGAAATCATAACTTTAAAATTATTTCAGAAATGCTGCCTAACCAGTATATCGGTCAATACAACTTTACAATTGAATACTTTGGATGTTGTTAAGAATTAGCAAAATGGAATAAATAAAATGAGGGTAGAGTAGAAAAATAAATATTAATAGGTGAGATCTTAGCTATATCCTGAATTAAATTAGTTATTCTTCTAGATAAGATCCTCTGTAGTAGAATAAACAGCTAGGAAGGACCAAACCTATCCTAATTGCAAGTAACAGGAAGTAGCAAAATAGTTGCCTCGGCCTCTTATGTTGCTGCATAAATGTCGACATAGTTGTGTCTGACACAGTGAAAAAGATTTAGTAGATGAAAGTGTTGGGCTCAGAATAGATATAACTTTGGGAAACATAATCACTTTAATAAGGTTAAGCAGCTATAAAGTAAGAGAGAGATGTTCCCACTTCTGTAGTAAGCATGTGACTTCTGCCATTAGAGGAAAACTTTTGGGGGCAGATTTAAGAGCCCCTAGTGCCTCCTTGTGCCACATTAGTGTAATTTTCTTTGATGCTTACGTGGCCCAACGAGGCCAAAATCGCGGTGCCAAATTTACAAAGTGGTGCAATGCACGCATTGCACCACTTTGTAATCCTTTGCAGGGATTATGCAGGGTTTTGGCCCCCCACTCTGGGAAAGAGGAAATGTGGGTTGTAGATGTGCTTACATGACACTTTGTAGGTAGGCTACTAAATGTGCAGTAAGAACAACAATGCCTTAACCCCCGTCCCATCATAATTTGGCCCAGTGGTCGCATGCCCATTCCGCATGATGCACTTTATTGCCCTATGCATATTGGTTATCAGCTGATTATCATGTAGGTTGTCCTTTTTTAGCCAAATTTTATCAGGTGTGTATGGCAGTTTTTTTGTTTTGTTTAAGTTCCTGTACAGTATTTTTTTCCAATCTGTTGTTAACCACTCAATGACAGAGCCCATGTTGGGTGGGGAAGTAGATGCACTTGGCATTCTGTCACTTTAGTACCCATTAAGCACCATTCTTTGCTCTACACACCTTGTAAAAATGGTTAGGTGCACAAGTTTAGTAGTCGTAACTTTAGGTCCCTCGTTAGGGAGTTTCCCAAACACCCTTTATTACATTAGTTGGGTCTTGGGGAGGCCTTTCTGGAGGACATCTGGAGGACTTCACTACTATGCACCTTGCCCTTTATAAGACCATACCCATGCTGGGTTTTACCCAGTTTTCCAGGGGGGAAGCAAGGTGAGGCCCCAGAAGAGGCACCCCAGGAATAGGCATGATGCATGCTTGTTTTTAACTTCCAATCAACTGGTTAAGTCAAATGTATAATTTGTTTTCTCTGGCTCTTATGTTTATGGTTTTTATTAACTAATAAACTAATGAGCTACACAGGGCATTGTGCATGGCATTTTAAAAGTAGCACATGTGTACCTAATTTTTACATGTCCTGGCAGTGAAAAACCTCCAATGTAGTTTTTCACTGTAGCAAGGCTGATTCTCCCAAAGAAAAGGACTGGGTTACATTATAATTCTTTATGATGCATAACTTCAGTTTGGGACCAGTTTGAAAAATGAGTTAAGGATCAAAACTATAATTCAAAGTTCAACCAAATACTCAAGTTGGATTTCCTGCCTTCCAGCTGACCAGACTCAACTGGGTTTGTTCTGGTCTCCTCTGTTGGCCTCTGTGGGAAGAGATTCAATCCCTAAGTGCTGTCCTAAAGATCCTGAACCTTTAGCTGGAGTAAGACTGCACTTCTCCTTACCTAACCTAAATGAAGATTTCACTGGATTCAATGCGAAACAAGACAGAGCCCCACAGAGCCGCACAGCTTTTTACCGAAGACTTTACTGGATCCAAAGCTAAGCAACGCTGAGTGATACCTATCCCACTGAGCCATGCTGCTCCCTACTAAAAGCTTCATTGGACCTAATACCGAGCTCCGTAGGGCAGGAACTAGCAGACCCCGTACAAAAGACAAAATATAATACATCCAGTGGGACAAACCTGGTCCTGTGTGTAGCCCGCCCTCCATCGAAGTTGGCATGAGCCTGTGATTTTGTAGCTGTCCAGGGTGACCAGATACCCGCAGTTGGTGCTTCACCACTTTTGGCACTATACCTACTTGAAAATTTAACAATTCTTAGCTCCGGTTCCACCAAGTCTTTTTTTTGTCATTTTGGTGTCATTTTATTTATCAACTTTTCTAAATTGGTCTTGCATTTTGTTCTCACTTTTTTAGTGTTTGAGGACTGTATACATGGTTTAAGCATTGCTCCTTGGTCCATGAAGATAGTGCAGGGCTCCTAGCTGCAGGGTTGCTATCCTATATGGTCCTCTTTGGTCTGGCCAAAGTCCATTTGTCATGAGGTTATTTTAGTGTCATTTTATGGGCACATTATTTTAGCCACAGGCCTGCATCTTGTGCCCTTTTACCTAGAAACAATTCATTTTATTCTTTTAGAAGAAGCTTTATTCTGCTATGATGTTTTTTATTAGTTTATCTATTATAATTTTAGTTTTCGTTTCTTAGCACTTGTTCCTGTTACTCTGAATCTGCCCTGATAGGGCCTGGGGCTCCCTGAAATGGAGAAACTATGGAACTTTGATGATTTTAATGGGAGCCTGACCCGCCTCCTTCATTCGAGCAAGCAAAGGATTTATCCAAACACTTATGAAATCGACGAAGGAGAGCAAGGGATGTGAAGGGGTATTTTACTGCCCTTCGCTGTGTCTGGATGCCGGTACTGCAGGATATTTTAGAACTCTGAGGCAGCAAGAAGCAAATGGGCAACAAGATAATTTTTTGGAGACATTAGTGCTTTTTTAATAGTATTTAACTGAGATGTTTAGCACTGAAGTCCGAAGTGACAGTTTACTATACTTCCATGTATATAAAGGTAACCAGAGACAAATCTCTCAGGCATTACCTGCACTTGAAAACAAATGAAATGTATGTGGAAAGGATCTGTGGAGATATGAGGGGGACTTTTGCTGGGTGGTACTGAAGGAATTAGAAGAGGAGGTCATGGGAGGCAAAGCACCAAAAATGACTGTCGCACTGGGTGCCACCAGCGCTAAAGGCTGTGATGATGGGTATGTGATAAGGTGAAGTAACAGTGTGTTTTTTTTGTTTTTTTCAGTGTCTTCAGAGAATCTGCTGAATCAGAGAAGAAGTCAAGGTAAGGTGATGGCATTTACTATTCGACACATCACACACACCCATGAGCAATTTTGTGACTCTATCTGCCTTCTACATAGGGTAGTACTTTAGAGGGACAGTTTAGCCAGTAGCAGAGATGGCGTCCTGTCGGATGACTGCTGACTGATGACTGCTGTTCAAGCCCTCTCAGGTTATGGAGGATTGCTCTGAGGCAGGATCAGAGACAGCATCTGAGGGAGAGGACAATGGGGCAGAATCTGGGAGTGATTTTTCAGTCGGTGGAGTTCAATCCGACGACACTTCTTCCAGTGATTCTGAGTGAAGTGATCACAACAGTTGTGCTGTCCCTTCACAAGCACAGTTTTTGCAGCGGGACACCAATAGCACACCCAGAGGGCACGTGCGTGCAGAGGCAAGAACAGAGAGAGTTCTCTCTTGGCAGCCCCCCAATTTAGTTCAGCCCCAGATTCAATTTTTTACTGGTGATGCTGGATGTAAAGTCGATACGTACAACTTTTTGCCAGTGACTACATCCATCTATTTTTGGATGTTGACTTCTTTCAGGAAATTGTGCAGCAAACAAATTTGTGTGTGGACCAATTTCTGAGGGAGCATGGAGGCAGTCTAGGACCCCATTCTAGGGCACGCCAGTGGACTCCCACTTTGCTTGTGGAGTTGAAGATATTTTTGGGCCTTACGCTCAAACTGTCTGAACAGCAGCCGTCCTTTGTACAGGCAAAAGAGCTTGCTATGGCATAAAGCTGTACAGGCTGTGTGAGAGCTCTTCTGCCTATGTGTACATCTTGAGAGTGTATACACGGAAGGACTCTACCCTAAACCCCGTAGGTTGCCCTCCCGCATTAGGGGTCAAAGGCAAGATTGTATGGAAACTTGTCCGGCCACTCCTTCACAAGGGTTATAACCTTTATGTGGACAATTGCTATATAGGAATAGAGCTATTCAGTGAGCTCTACAAAGCTGGCACTGTGGCCTGCGGTACAGTTCATGGGAAACACAAAGGATTCCAGCAGGAGCTTGTTTGCAAGAAGCTCCAGAAATCCCAGAGTACTGCATTGCGTTACAACGAACTGCTCGCAGTCAGGTTCTTGGATAGGCATGAAGTAAATGTGCTCACTACAGTTCATGATGAGAGCACTTCCCACATCATGGTTTAAGGTCAGATGGCCGAAGTCCACAAGCCCATCTGTATACTTGATTACAATAAGTATATGGGCAGGACAAGAACTACCAGGTCCTTCAACCATACAATGCGGGTCGTTTGACTTGCCCTTGGTACAAGAAACTGTTTACACAACTGATCCAGATGGCAACATACAATGCATATGTTGTTTATTGTCAGACAACCACAGGAAGACTCATGACTTTCCTTGTCTTCCAGTTGTCTGCAATTGAAAGTCTAACTTCTGTAACAGAAGCAGCAACAGCCCCCACCTCATATGTTCTGGAGGATGTGGCAAGGCTGCAGGAGCAACACTTTACTGATCACAGTCATAAAACACCCAAAAAGAATCATCCATGTCATGACTGTAAAGTGTGCTTGGAGCATGGAAAGCGGAAGGAGACTTGGTATTACTGTCCCCAGTGCCCATCTCAACCAGACCTCTGTGTCCCTACTTGCTTTATGTTGTATCATACTAGAGCAAAGTTCTGGGAAATCGACTGATGTGGAGCTGCCGTTGGGTACTCCTTTCAGTGGCTGTGCATCGATATCAAATGTCCATGGGCCACTGCTTTGTTAAGTAAGCAGCCACAGAATTTTACTTCATCTACTTCAGGAAATCATTGACTTCTTTATGGTCTGCTTGACACCTGTATCCACCATCAGAACGTGGTAGGTGTTGTGTTTAATTAACGTGCATTATAGTCCCCATACTGCACATGCTAGTGGACAGAACATATGCCACACGAAGTACCCTGTGTGGCAATATGTTAAAGGCATGATTGAATTTTGAAGGGAACTTCTGTATGCTACACAAGGACCACCATGATTGCCAACGAGAACCAGAGTAAGTGTAATAAGTCAAACAAATGTCTTGTCTGACACATTCACCAACATTTCTACTTGTTTAAAAGTGTGCAAACTCAATTTGTAGCTTCAATTTCAAAGTAAAAGTAGAAGTGTTGGTGAATGAGTCCCACAGGATATTTTTATTTTAAAGGCTTCAGGATTTCTTCACCAGCATGTCTGCCTTAGTTTCAACAGTAGACATGCTTGCTCATTTCAATGAATAGGCCACCCAAGGCATACTCGGACACCCCCAACTTGCATCCACAAACTAGTATAGGTTCACTTGGCAATTATATGGGATTAGTCAGGACTTTGATGAGGACAGAGACATGAATAGGTAAGAAAAGCTTATGGTAGGTGTGCCTTCACAGGGATATTGCACAGGTAGAAGGCAGAAAGTAAAGGTAGTGCAGATGTACATCATCTAAACCTATGCATTCAAACCCATTGGTGCTATCCCAGCATTGAAGGACAATGACACGTATGGGTCAGTGTTTTACCCGTTTTTCATGTTCATCCTCCATCAGAACTTAGTAGATGTTCAATCTGCTGTATGATGTGTATTACAGTCACAGCACTGCACATAACTTTGGTTTGGACATATGCTATGTTCCCAGGGTCTTCCCTGTGTGCCAAACACTACCCTTTTTCATAGCCTATGACCTTCTCTTTAGGGAACATTGTGAGAATCCCCCAGCATGTCTGCTTTAGTTTGAAAGGTAGATATGCTCACTCAGTTTGAGGAATCACTTTGTACTGTATACTCAGACAACCCCCAACTTGCATCCGCAAACTGGAAAGAGTTGGATTTAGCACAGTGAGTGCGCTAAAGACACATGAAAAACATGTCTTTCTGAGCCTCAGGTGGCTGTCATGGGAGCCAGTAGTAAAGATTTGTTAACCATGCTTTCGGTAACGTTTAGGAAGAAGGAGGCAGTTACTTGACAGATGGTAAAAATGTAGTCAAACTTATTCCGTCCTATGACGTATGAGTGTGATGGGCCCTTGTCTGACAGCGGTAAGTTAATGTGAGCGCAGTGATTGGTTGGATTGGGATCATAGCTGGCGGAATGAAAGGGTTGTGAGTGTATGGCGTGCGAATGGACCATAAAGAGGATGGTGCTTGTATGCGGCTTTATGGCCCACCTTCAGAAGGCTTGGTTTCAGTATTCAGATACTTTTATAAGTATTCATGCTTTGAAACCATAATTTTTGGAGGTGCTAAAACAAACCAGT
The DNA here is from genome assembly GCF_031143425.1 of Pleurodeles waltl. NCBI lineage: Eukaryota > Metazoa > Chordata > Amphibia > Caudata > Salamandridae > Pleurodeles > Pleurodeles waltl. The sequence continues at coordinate 1,305,342,490 of NC_090445.1, forward strand.
GTGAGTGGTGGATTAACTTTAACATACAAGTACCAGGGGAGCCCAAGGCGGCAGAACTTGCCTGCATCTCATCAGTTTTCCTTTGCCCAGAATCCCCTTGAAATCACAAACTTTGCTTAAAATACACAGTTGCCTTGCATTCCATTGAGGAGAAGTCCTGGAATCTGCAGGCAGCCACACAGTTTCTAACACCCAGCGTTTCACTAAGTCTCCAGAGTAAAACATTTCCTCTCTTTAGTGGGTGGGTAAGTGACAGCAACAGGGAAGTACCGAAAACAGATTGTGGAGACATCAGAATTACTTACCACAAAACAGCCGGGTTTTGTAAGACAGTCACCTGAGTATTTGGTTCTGGGCTTGGCAGCCATACAGGCAAACCTACCAAATCCAGACATTTCTGAAAACTAGACACCCAGGGCAGTCCACAGAAGTGTGACATGTTTGGATTTCACAAAGTTTTCTTACCCAGAATACCCTGCAAAAGTGAAACATTGATTAAAAACACTATTGTTACTTGCCTTTTCATCACAAAAACTACAGGAATGTGCAAGTATGCACACAATTCGTACCACCCAGTGTTTCTCCACTCGCCCTGATAAAAACACAACCCCACTTGTGTGCCTGTGCCTAGTGCCTGTGTCAGGAATGGATCATTCCAGGGTTAACAGTAGCCCTCTTGCAAGGACTAACATTGACCATTGGGTGATCCATTCCTGTCGCAGGCACTAGCCTACCCACACAAGTGAGGTACCATTTTTATCAGGGGACTTGGTGAAATGCTTGGTAGAAGGACATTTGTGGCTCTCCTCAGATTCCAGAACTTGCCATCACCAAAATGTGAAGAAAAAATATATTTTTTTGCCAACTTTTGAGGTTTGCAAAGGATTCTGCATGACAGAATCCGGTGAGAGCCCCACACGTCACACCATCCTGGATTCCTCTGAGTGTCTAGTTTAAAAAAATTAAAGGTTTGCTATGTTTACCTAGGGGCCGGCTGAGCTAGAGGCCAAAATCCACAGCTAGTCACTTTGCAAAAAACACATCCATTTTCATTGGAAAAATGTGTTTTGGGCATTTCCTGCAGCGGGCACTAGGCCTACCCACCCAATGAGGTACCATTCTTGTTGGGACATTTGGGAGAATGCTGGAGGGAGGAAGTTTGTTTCTCCCGTCAGATTCCAGAACTTTTCAGCACTGAAATGTGAGGGAAAAGTGTTTTTTTGCCAAATTTTGAGGTTGAAAAGGATTCTGGGTAACAGAACTCAGTGTCACCCCATTCTGAATTCCCCTAGATGTCTAGTTTTCAAAAATATAAAGGTGTGCTAGTTTTCCTGTTAGACTTTTCATCCTTGGCGTGGTCTCCCTTAACTTTTTGCCTCTGCTTCCCAGGTTGTTGATGTGTGCTGGACTCTGTTTTTGCTATTTGTGTTACTCTGGACACTTTACCACTGCTATCCAGTTCTAAAGTGCAAGTGCTCCTATATAACAATGTGTATGTAATTGGTTCATCCATGATTGGCATATTTTATTTTCTGGTAAGTCCCTAGTACAGTGCACTAGAGGTGCCCAAGGCCTGTGAATCAAATGCTACTAGTGTGCCTTCAGCACTGGTTGTGCCACCCACATGGCTCAGACCTGCCACTGCAGTGTCTGTGTGTACAGTTGTAAACTGCATACCATTCTTGGAATCTGCCTGTTTGTGGATTCTCTGTCTGGGTCAGTTTGACAGTTGGGCTGCTTGCACCTCTCTCTAGACAGTGACACAAAAGGAGCTGGGGTGTAGCCTGCATATCCTGATGAGCCATCTGTGCTAGCAGGGAGGGGAGGAGTGGTCGCTCACACCTGAAATGGCTGTGCCTGCCTTCACACAATGTAGTCTCCAACCCCCTGGTGTGTGTCTGGGGCCTGGCCTGGGCAAGGCAGGATTTTACAAACAAGAGAGACTTTTTTTGGAAGTAAGCCTGCTTCAAAGGACAAAATGGGTGTAAGAAGGGCACCCAAAACCACAGACTTTAGATCACTTCTGGAAACCAAGAGGAACCTCTTCCTGGAGAAGAGCTGAGGAAGAAGATCTTCCCTGCCTGTGACTGTGCTTTGTGGAGCTATCCTGCAGTTGCTGCTTCTGCCTGTGCAAGAGGACAAAGACTGGACTTAGTGTTCCTTCCTGCTTGTGAAGAACTCTCCAAGGGCTTGAAACTGAGCTTGCCTCCTGTTGAAGTCTCAGGGACAGCAAAGACTTCTCTCTGCCAGCACCTGGAGCCTCTGCTGAGACTCCTGCCCTGCCATGTGGTACCCTATCCAGTTCCTGGGGCCTTGACAGGTGAAGCTGGTGGACCAAGGTTGGAAATCCACGCACAAATCACTGTGCGGGAAAATTTCTGACGCAACCTCCAAGAGTGGCTAAAGAAACGATGTGCTGTCGACTCCGCAGCTGTAATTGACGCATCGCTTGCAGCTTAGCTGGGAAATTGACGCATGTGACTGGAGAAAAAATGCTCAGCATCGCTGACGGAGGCTACAACAACGCAACATCGCTGGGCGTGGAAAAGCAACGCGCGCTTGCCTGGACCCGAGGTGGTTTGTCCGGATCGACACATCTCTCTCCTGCAGGGAAAGAAATGATGCATGCCGATCGGACCGGAGAAGGAGAAATGATTCACGACCTTACTTGCTGGTGAGAAATCGACGCACCACTTACCTTTTTCGATGCACACTCACCCATGCGGGTTATTTTGACGCGACCCAGGTACATTTTCATGCTAACAGCGTTAGCGTTGTGTTTAAAAGAACATGAAGATTCTTTTTCCATTTTAATTAATAACTTGACTTGTGTATGGTGGATATTTGTCATTTTGGTCTTGTTTTGTCTATATAATTATTCTCTATGTTTACGTGTTGTGTCATTTTGTAGTGTTTTCATTAAGTTACTGTGTGTGTTGGTACACATACTTTAAACTTAGCACTCTGAAGTTAAGCCTGCCTGCTCGTGCCAAGCTACCAAGGGGGTGAGCAGGGATTAGCTGAGAGTGATTCTCTTTTACCCTGACTAGAGTGAGGGTCTTGCTTGGACAGGGGGGGTAACCTGACTGCCAACCAAAGACCTAATTTCTAACATTGGTGATCAGCTGATGGGATTGGACTTGTATTTGTACTTGACATACAGTGATTAAGTGTACACTACTGTTTTGAGTTCAGACCACTACGTGACCACATACTACTTGTCTTGCGATTTTTGCTTTTCTCTTTGGGACTTCTATTTTTTTTGTTCTACTCTTGCTGATCCCTTGATTTACTTTTTTTGAAACTTCATTTGGGTACTTGTTTTTCTGCCTTTGGAACTTTGCACTTTTTAACTCTTCATCATGTCTCAATCTGGAGATGCATCAGCTGGACCTGCTTTTGACCTAGAGAAATTGGAGAACTACACAGTGACTCAGTTGAAGCAGTTCTGTAAAGCTTTTGCCTGTCCCATTAAGAGCTCATTCAAGAAGGAGGAGCCGCGAAAGGCACTGATGGCCTGGGTGACAGCCAAACAAGCTGAGGGGTCCAGAGGAGGACAGGAAGGGGAGGAAGGGGTGCAAGTCACTCACAATGATGTAGTTGGTGGGGCTGTTATGTCCAGGGAGAGGGTCTCCAGGGCAGGGAGCAGTGTGTCATCCAAGGGGCTGACTCCTGAAGAGTAACAGGACAGACGGGCAGAGAGAGAGTACCAATTGGAGCTGGAGAAGCTCAAGCTCAAGATGGAGAGGGAGAGGGAGGACAGAAGGATGGCCATTGAGGAAAAGAAGATACTGCTGCCTTATGAGCATAGCTTGAGGAAGCTAGATAAGAGGAGCCAGTCCAGTATAGATGGTGGCAGCAATGGCACAGTGCAGCCTGAGAGGAGGGTACACATTCCAAAAGACCTTGTGAAGGATTACAAGAGGGAGGATGACATATAATTGTGGTTCAAGGGTATGAGTCTGCTCTCCACATGAATCTGGTCCCTGAAGCTCATTGGGGGGGCAGCTCTGTGGAAGCACATTGAGGTAGATGGGAGGGATACCCAAACAGCCTTAGGGGATTCTCAGGAGCTCAGCTACCCTGTCATGAAAGATGCCCTACTCAAAAGATATGGTCTCAGCCCTGAGCAGTTTAAAGAAAAGTTCAGGTCCTATAAGAGGAAGGAATCCCAAACATGGATGGAATGTGTTGATTCTTTTTGCAGGTCACTGGATGGTTGGGTGAAGGGCAGTAAGGTAACAACGTATGAGGGGCTTTACAATTTGATTGCTTGAGAGCACTTGTACAGTTTATGTTTACAAGAGCTGCACCAGCACCTAATTGACAGCAAACTGACTGATCCCAGGAAGCTTGTGCAGGAAGCGGACTGCTGGGAGAGCATCAGGGTCTAAAAGAGGTATAGGGGAGACCATGCCAAGGGTGGGCAGGGTCCCTCTCAGAAGAAAAGGGGGGGGGGTGAGGGTAAGCAGGGGGAGTTCTCCAAAGGGCCCCAATCTGATTCCCAGGGTAAGGATTCCCAGCCCCCCAGTGAGAAGAATCCATGGTTGCACAAAGGGAAGTCAGTGGCAGGGTGATCCCCACGTAAGTCTTATGCATGTGACCAAGTGGGTCATGTGATGGGAGACCCCAAATGCCCCAAGAGTACACCGGCACCCACTGGTGCTGAGCCTCAGGGTTTGGCTAGCGTAGGGATTGGGGGGGTTGGTTCCAGGTGGGTGGGAGCCAGCTGAGATGACCCTTGTTTCACTAGGGGACAGTGAGATGGTCCAGAGAACCGTTGTGCCTGAGAACACTAAAAAGTACAGGCAGTGGATGACCAACAATGGACAGAGGGTGGAGGCTCTGAGAGACACAGGAGCCAGTGTGACTATAGTGAGGAGTCCCCTGGTGTCTGAAGAGCAGATTTATGCCTGGGTACTTTACCAAGTAGTTGCAGTGGACAACTCAGAGCACCTGCGCAGACTGACACAGGTTCCCTTTGAATGGGGGGGTCTCAGGTTCCTTGAAAGTAGCTGTTGATTGTTTGCTTGGCAATGACCTGGAGGATTCCCCTTGGAAGGAGGTGGAACACAGGTCACACTTGGAGATGTTGGGTCTGCCTGGGTTGGCATTCGTATCTACCAGGTCAATGGCAGCCCGTCAGGGTGGTCAAGAGCCCCTGGAGCCTGAGTCAGTTGCCCAGGGGACCGCCAAAAAGAGGAAGGGCAGGGGGCATGCGAAACCGGCCCTAGAAGTTCCCACGGTCCAGAAAGGAGGTGGAGCCTGAACTGGGGGAGGTCCCTGAGCTGTTGCAGTGGCAGCAGGAAGGGGACCCACGAGGGAGGCATTTTTTGAGGCACAGAAAACATTCCCTACTCTAGAGGGGCTGCGGCAGCAGGCTGCAGCCCAGGCAGCTGGCGAGGAGCCAAGTACTCACCTGATCTATTGGGAGGACGGCCTCTTGTATAGTGAGCCTAAGGTTCCTCAGCCTGGGTCAGCTCGTATGCTGGTGGTACCCCAGTGCTTCAGGGCCTTCCTACTGGGTTTGGCTCGTGATTTGCTTTTGGCAGGACATCTGGGGCAGGACAAGACCTATAAGCGTCTTGTCTCCTACTTCTATTGGGCCCAGATGCACAAGCATTCTGCTGCACACTGTAGGTCTTGCCCAACTTGTCAGGCAAGTGGCAAGAGTGGGGGAAAATGTAAGGCACTCCTCCTTTGAAAGTGTTGGTATTGACATTGCGGGGCCTCTGGGTCCAAAGGCAGCCATGGGCAACAGGTTCATCTGGTCTTTGTGACTTGCCACCCTGTTCCCAGAAGCCATTCCTCTTAGGTCAGTCCCTTCCCCTGTGGTGGGTCGTGCACTGATGGGGATTTTTACCCTCATGGGGTTCCACAAGGAAGTGTACCTGATAGTGGTACCAACTTCATATCAACATATCAACAAATAGGAAGTCTCTGTGGAAGGTGTATAGGGTAACCTACAAGTTCACCACACTTTACCACCCCCAAAATAATGGTCTGGTTCAGAGATTCAACTGCACCTTGAAAGGCATGATCCAGGGCCTGTCAGAGTCCATCAGGCAGACGTGGGATGTCCTCTTGCCATGCCTTCTGTTCGCTTACAGGGAGGTGCCTCAAAAGGGACTTGGCTTTAGTCCCTTTTTGATAATCTATTGTCACCCTGTGAGGAGACCTTTAAGTCTGGTAAAGTATTTAGTTACATGCTAGCTTTGAGAAACCAGACTGCCCACTTCAGGGGTCTCGCACAGGACAACCTAGAAGCAAGCCAGGAGGATATGAAACAGTGGTATGACCTAAATGCCACTCTGATCGAGGTTCAACCTGGTCAAAAAATGTGGGTGATGGTGCCAGTGGAGCTAAGGGCGCTCCAGGATAAGTGGACTGGGCCATTTGAGGTGGTGGAGCACAAGAGTGAAGTCACATACCTGGTGGACTTGCAGTCTCCCAGGTACCCTTTAAGGGTCCTGCATGTTAACCGCCTCTAGCCACACTTTGAGCGGACTGAATTATCAATGCTCCTAGCGACAGATGATGGGGTGGAGAAGGAGAGTGAGCCTCTTCCTGAACTCCTGTCTGCAGGAGAAAAAGATTGGTCTGTGGTGGGAGTGAGCCTCTCCCCCTCCCTGACTGCAGAGAAGCAGAGGGACTGTCGCCAGGTGTTGGGACAGTTCGCTTCACTGTTTTCCCTGATCCCAGGGGTCACACACTTGCGCACACATGATGTGGACACTGGGGACAATCTACCCATTAAACAGAAAGTTTATAGGGTGACTGACAGGGTCAGGGCTAGCATTAAGGACGATGTATCCAAAATGTTAACCCTAGAAGTTATTGAGCATTCCAGCAGTCCTTGGGCCAGCCCAGTGGCCATGGTCCCAAAGGCTGCTGCACCTGGAGCCACTCCAGAACTCTGGGTCTGTGTGCACTACCGGGGACTCAATGCGGTCAGCAAGACTGACATAGTCATGTTACGGAGTGCAGCAGTATTAAAGGGCAGTGGTTCCCAGACATATGGCGGCTACTGGACTAGAGATTGCCCTTACACCACTGGCCTGCTTACTGGGAGTGGTAACAGCGCAGAGGTTTGAATATCCCTCACAAACCTGCACAACTTACCCTCACACTGGCTAAGCATAAGGTGACCATAGGATGGATGAGCTCCAGGAAGCCTCTGGTCACTGGCTTTGGAACATTCTGCAGTGGGGAGTGGTGGAGGAACAGCATGTGCGTTTGGCCCATGCAGCTGACAGGAAAGCAGAAGACTTAATGGCATGAAATTAACTGCTGGAGCACTTTACAAATGATGATGCCTCAAACTCAAATGTATGCACTAATGCTGAGGACTAACATGTCTATTAGTACTGTGTTCTGAGATTGCCGAGATAACCAACTGAACTTATCTCAGAACCTTTGCAAATCGATTGAGTATCTGACTTGGTTACTTCACTGTGTTATTGCATTGTACAGTATAATACATTGCCAATCCTCCGTGGAAGGAACTGTATCAGGAACATTGTATGTCTCCCATTGTACTGTTACAGTTTGAATTGCAAAAAAAAAAAAAAAAAAAAGTTATAAAAAAAGAATAACTTCAGTGGCCGGTATTAGCTGTTTACAGTGTGTATTGAATTAATAAACAACTATTGTTCTGGTCATCTTTAAATTACAGACTATAATGCCACCATGCAGCAGCTGTCAAGTGCCAGTGTTGGCAATTAAGTGTCACCGGCACAAATTAAGCACTGGAGGTACATGGGTGGTACTTGGGCACTCCAGTGCAAGCACAAATATTTGTGAAGCAAACCCCCATCTACTAAAATTATTATACCAGGTTTTCGTCAGAAAATATTGCCTCCTTGAGGTAAGCACAAAGTTGAAGAAATATATTTATTTCTCTAAATAATTTTCACACTGGATGTGTGTTGTACAGTACAATGTGTGAAATGTTAAAAAATGCCTTGGAACAGGGTTTTGTACTGGAAGGGTATATTTCCAACACAAAACTTATGCTAGACATCACACACACACTTTTGCACCATGTTGCAAATGTGTTTGCACTGTGCTAGGCAGTCTGTTTGTGCCCTAGTGCTTCGGATGAGAGCAGCAGTTCGTCACATTTAGTAACTATGGCTCTGCGCTGCTGCTTTCTCCCCGTTGTGTAATGCAGCACAACAACTTTGATTGCATTGCACTAATACTAAGGGGCATATTTATACTTATTTTGCGCCAAATTTGCCTCATTTTTTAAAAATCCCACAGGTGTTATTCCCAAGCCACAGGGACTCCCCCACCCACACCAGAGGGACAGCGGAGGATGGGGGACCCCATCACAGGTAAGTAGAGGTAAGTATAGGTAAGTATTTTTTTTAAGTGCCCTCGGGGGCCATGAAATGGGCCTCCCTACATGGCACTGTGTGCAATGGCCATGCCCAGAGGACCCTGGTCCCCTGTGCTCGCCATTGAGGTGGTGGGCATGACTCCTGTCTTTTCTAAGACAGGAGTCATGTGGTATGGATGGTTTTGCATTAGAAAATGCCGCTAGGCCGGTTAGAGTCATTTTTATTTTACTCTAACCTTCCTAACGTCATTTTTTGGTGCAAAATCCCCTTCTCCCATAACCCCACCCGGCTAACATCATTTTTCTTACACTAGCCTACCCTTTGTGCAGGCTTGAACCATTCCATAAATATGGTGTCCGGCTGGCGCTCAAGAATGGTGCAAGCCGGTGCAAAACGTTTTGATGCAAAACAGCGTAATGCAGTTTTGCACCAAAAAGTATAAATATGCCCCAAAATCTAAGCCCATAGGCCCATATTCATATTTTTTTTGCACCGCAGTTGCATCATTTTTTTACGCAAATGTGGCACAAACTTACAAAATAATAATTGTATTTGCTATGTTTGTGATGCTTTTGTGTCAAAAAATGACGCACATGCAGCGCAAAAAAAGTGTAAATATGGGCTCTAGTGCATCATCCTAATGTGATTTACCAAACAAATCAGTCATGAGGAGATGACATAGAATTATTGTTGCGCTTGCATTAAGCTTGGGATTTCTCCTAGAGCAACTGAATAAGCAAGACATGAATATCTTTTGAAAAGTTTGCTATCATATCAGATTCGATGATGTTTGCAGTGTATGAGTTGAATATTTGTGGCTCATAAAAGTCTGTAATTTTTCCTTACTGGGTCATCTTGAACCTGGATGGACCACCAAAGGGGAGGGATATAGGCATATATTTTAGTCTTATGGCCAAATCTCCCTCGAGTTGTTTGATGGTTTATTCATTCTAATCATGTGAGATTCCAATTTTAGGACCATTTTAGAAAATATTTTATGTGTTGGAATCACAGTGGTTTAAAAATTACTACTTTAAGCAATTTGGTTTCTTTGGATTTGCCCATTAGGATCCTGTGGACTCTAAGGCACTCTCACTCAAAGGTATAGTTGAGTATGAGAGAAATCCCCATCGTTTTAATAACTCAACAAAGAAGTTGGAATCTTTCTCTGCACTTTCTGACGAGCAATCAATTCTTGGATTGTCTCGATAGTTTGAGTCTTCCAACTCTCTAAGTGACCAATTGAAATAATTGAAAACTTAGATGAAATAATTGCTAGGTTTGTTTAAAGCCATGCGGTATCATCCTCCACTCGGTGTAATTAATATTCGTGCCTCACTCAGCAACTCTCATGGTACGTTTCTGAAAGTCTTGAAGAATACTTCTACTCTACAATTCCATTGTCAGCATTTTTTGCTCCTTTATTCATTGAGCCAATTCATATAGGGGTTTGATTCTTTGCAGTATTATAGCCATAGCTAAGTATGATTCAGTTGTCTTTTTGATTAGAGAGTCTAGGAGAGTCTAGGAGTGGTGGGTCTAAGTTGAAGCAATTTGGCCGACATTTATGTCCAATATATCATGCATACGTTTGCCTTAGTTTTTTATGGCTGCCACATTTCAAGGTAGAAGAGCAGGTATCTCAGGCAATAGAGGCTATTTTTTAGAAGAAGAATGTGTAATAGGATGCAGGTAGTATGTAATATATAGGATACAAGGCCACTGTGTTATTTGCTTTCATCATCATCATCATCATCATCATCTCTTAATGGCCAAGCCTCCATTTTACCGACGCAGCTATTGGGATGCACTCTGAAATCCTTGTCATTTGAAACTTATTAGCTTCTATTACTTGCTTATCATGCACTCACTGGGCATCAGATGTTTTCTTTCTGCTTATTTCTCAGATTTATCTCGCTTGTATAGTCTGATTTAAAGGAAACGAACGTGAACTTTAACATTCTGAATAGCAGAGCTCTGCTGCTAGGTGGTCATTTTGTTCAGGCGCAGAGCACAGCCCCCATTAGGCATTAGCTTCGACACAACATTCAATTTGTAGATTGGTCTTTGCATCAAAAACATGCTTGCACTAACCCACCCCAGTAAAGCCCCATGGGTGAAAAGTAACATAAAATCAACATTTGCACTGAGAAAGAACACCTTTGCGCTGAGTAATGAATCACTGTTGCCACCTTCCATTGTACTAGCACCGGCAAAAAGCCTTAGTAAATACGCGTCAGGGTCCTAAATGTATTAAACATGATGCAGCACAGTACTGCTTCCAGATCAGCAGTACTAAGATTAATATAGAGTAACAAATTGAACAGCTGCAGATTCAGCAAGAGCAAAGAAGTTTTAAGGCATGGGCCAGCGTTTCAGGGGGGACTCTGATAGAGCTGGCTCTGTTCCACACAGTCCTGTCCTGATGATCCTGAATGATTCTTAAACATAGAACTGTTCTCAATACTTTTTTCTTTTAATGTATTTTAAATGGTAATGTGTGGGAGTTTATTACAGATAATTTGCTAAAAATAGCAGCACCAAACTGTAGCACTTTCAAAAAACAGGGATGCTCAAAATTTACAGGAATGCAGTGCATTTTGAGGGACAGACGGTTGTAGCGGAATATCTGTGTTCATTGTGTGTATATTGTGTTTGTTTAGTTGATGTGTGATGTGTGCATACCTATAGTGTTAGGGTGCTCTCTCTGTTTATATGCTGGCTCTTAGTGTCTCTGCATAGTGTTTTAGTAGCAAAGGTTTGTGGGTTGTGTGGGTTGTGTGGTGGTGCGTTACATAGTGGTGTGTGTAGGTGTGTTGGGTGTGTGGATGTGTGTCAGGTGTGGGGTATTCAAAATGTCCAATGTGGTGTTGTGTTCTGTCAGTGGTGGTTTCTCACCGCGGCGGCTCGCACTGTCAATGTTTTAGTGCCATGGAAGAACCACTGTGCTGATTTGTGAGTCGTAACCTGGTGAACGGATGTGTGTTGGGATGGCAGTGCTGGTGGTGGAACCACCTCTTTCCTTCCTGCCACTGTCCTGGCAGTTTCAGAAATTTGGCTGTCTCACAGTGTGGGTCGTAATAAGGCGGTAGGATGAGCACCAACATGACTGTGTTTTGGCAGCCCCCACTGCTTCTGCCTTACTAAAAGACCACCAAGATCATAATGAGGCCCTGTTAGACCTGGCATCCTTGGCATAGTCTCCCCTGTCTTTTTTGCCTCTGCATTCCTATGTTTTGACTGTGTGCTGGACTCTGTGTTGCTGTTTTTGGTAGTCTGGGAAATTTACCACTGCTGACCAGTGCTAAAGTGCAAGGGCTCCCTGTGTAAATTGTATGTGTAATTGGCTTTTCCACAGTTGGCACATCTGATTTACTAGTAAGATCCTAGTAAAGTGCACTAGAGGTGCCAGGGCCTGTAAACCAAATGCTACTTGTGGGCCTGCAACACTGGTTGTGCCACCACATGAGTAGCCCTGTAAATATGGCTCAGACCTGCCACTGCAGTGCTTGTGCCCGCAGTTTTAAACTGCCAATTCCACCTGGTAAGTGTACCCATTTGCCACACTCAAACCTTCCCTTTTTATACATGTAAGGCACCCCTAAGGTAGGTCAAAGGTAGCCCCATGGGCAGGTGCAGTGTAAGTTAAAGGTGGGACATGTACTGATGTGTTTTACATGTCCTAACAGTGACATACTGCCAAATTAGTTTTTCACTCTTGTAAGGCATATCTCTGTCATAGGTTAACATGGGGGCTGCTTTTAATTATCCTTAATGTTTAGTTGCCCTTTGAGAGCAGAAAGAAACTTGGGGTTTGGTGTCTCTGAACTCAACATTTAAAAATACATCTTTTGGTAATTTGGTTTTTACATTGTCAGTTGAAAAATGCCACTTTTAGAAAGAGGGCATTTTCTTGCTTAAACCATTCTGTGACTCTGCCTGCCTGTGTATTCCCTGTCTGCGTCAGAATGACAGTTTGGCTGTTTGTGAATCCCCTTGAGACAGTGACACAAAGGGAGCTTATTTGTAGCCTGCATATCCTGATGGGCCACCTGAGCTAGATTGGAGGGAGGAGTGGTCACTTACACCTGAATGGTATGTGCCTGCCCCCACATAATGCAGTCTTCAACCCCCTGGTGTGTGTCTGGGGCCAGGCCTGAGCAAGGCTGAATCTTGTGAACAGCACAGACTTTTCTTTGAAGTTTGCTTACTTCAAAGACAGAAAGGGGTATACATATTGGACCAAAACCCCAGCTTTTTAGATTACTTTTGGAACTAAGAGGAACCTCTGCCAAGGGGAAGAGCTGAAAAGCTGGAACAGAAGTACTGCCCCTTTGCCTTTGACTGTGCTTTGCTGGGTTGGCCTGCAGTTGCTGTTTCTGCTGAAAAAGGACAAAGACTGGACTTTTTGGTACATTCCTGCTTGACAAGAATTTCCAAGAGTTTTGACTAAGCCTGCCTCCTGTTTTAAAGTCTCAGTGCCATCAAAGACTTCCTCTGCCAGCGTCTGGACTCTCTGGTGAGACTCCTGTCCCGCCAAGTGGTGCCCTATCCAGTCACTTGACCCTTGAAAGGTGAAGCTGGTAGAACAATGACTGAAATCCATGCACAGGAAGTCATGTGGGGAACATTTAGATGCGCGATCTGCAACTCGGCTGAAAAATGACACATGAACCTGCATGGATCCGAGGTGCCACATCTGGAAATCAACACATTGCGCTCTTGCGGGACAGAAAAACAAATGATTGTCTGCTAGACCAAAGAAGAAACGACGCACGGCCTCACTTGCAAGTAAGTAATTGACACATCGCTGACTTTTTCGAATCATGCTCGCCCGTGCGGCTTTATTTTTTATGCAAACCAGGTACTTTGTGTATCAACAACCTTTCCCTTGTTGTATGTGGCGTAAGACTCTTATTATTTTAAAAAAATCATATTTTCACTTGTGTATGTTGGATTTCTTTTATTTTGGTCTTGTTTGGTTTAGATAAATATTGCCTATTTTTCTAAACTTGTGTGGTGTCCATTTTGTAGTGTTTTCACTGCATTACTGTGTGTTTTGGCACAAATACTTTACACTTTGCCTTTGAGATAAGCCAGATTGCTTGTGCCAAGCTATCAAAGAGGTGAGCAGGGGTTATCTTAAGTGTGTATCTCCATTGCCCTGACTAGAGTGAGGGTACCTACTTGGACAGCCTGCGAACTGACTGCCAACCAGAAACCCCATTTCTAACAGGCCCATAGTGTTATTCTTCACAAAACATAAAAGAAGGACCACAACAGATAGCAAGAAGTAGTTTGCTTCAAATAGTTGAGATTCTAAATACTTCATTTCAATACTGAAATATTCACCACTGTAGTAAAGTCAATTTTTCTGTATGGTCACAACATTTTTTAACTTTTTCTTGACCTTATATAAAATGGTGATGTAAAATTGATTTCGCTCAATTTATTTAACTGTCCAGTAAGACATTGTAAGAAGGCACAGAAATTGTATTAGTGGATTTGAAGTTAAATGTTATATATGGGCTTCATTATTTATTGACACAACCCACATATATGACAATAATGTGTGGCTTCAGGTAGCACCATTGTGGTCTGTCTGGGCTGGGCTGCAATTTAAAGCACCGCAGTAACACATGACAAGCAAAAGGGGATTTGAAATCTACAAACACCTACTTTGGTTATTTTTCAGCTGGTTTCAAAAATATTTTTCAATGGTGAAAGTAGATGTTTGTCAACTGTGGTGAAAATGTGACTTTAGCAACGTGTCTTTTAAATGCCTTGACGGAAATTGGTTTAGAACCAGTTTGGCTCTCAACCCTACTCCTAAATCTGAATGCAAATTCCAGACTGGATGGTAACGAAGTGCTGAACGAGGACAATGGCTTGACCTCTGGGCACAGGATGGCAGTGGTGTTGCAAACACCTTGTCACTCAACGTAAATTGACTATTTGTAAAGATGACAGGAATAGATGATACGTGGTGATTCCAAATGGTGATGGCAGGATCTGCCACCCATTATTCTCAGAGCCAACCTGGACTTTCTGGTTCCAACTATAGTAGGTGGAGATATAGTTTGACCCATGACGGAGGAAAGATCACCTTAGCACACTACAGGTGTGTTTAGGTGAGAATCTGAGGGACATATTTATACTCTGTTTGCTCTGAATTAGCGTCAATTAATATTTTGGTGCTTGACATGTCTAGCGCCACAATGTTGGAGTTAAAGACATTGTTTGCCTGTGGAAATCTACCTTGCGTCAATGAGATGCAAGGTAGGCGTTCCCAGGCAACAAATGACTCAAAGGCCCTAGCACCTTAATAATCCCCCCGCGCAAAAATCTTGCACAGGAGGGAGGTGGGCCTCAATACTGATGCTAAGCTTGCTTAGCACCATTATATAAAGTCTGGGTCAGGGCAGACATTAGGGGACCTGTGGGCCTATTTCCATGATGAAACACCATGAAATAAGCCCACAGGTGCCCCCCCAGGCCCCAGGGACACCCCCACCAACAACAGAGGGACACCGGAGAATGGGGGACCCCATCCCAGGTAAGTATAGGTAAATATTTTAGAATTTATTTTAAAATGCCATTGCAGGCCCTGAGATGGGTCCCCATACATGGCACTGGATGCAATGACCATGGCCATGGGACGCTTGTCCTCTGTGCTGGCCTTTGGGGTGGTGGGCATGACTCCTGTCTTTTATAAGACAGGAGTTATGTGGTATGGTAGGTTTTGCATTAAGAAATGACGCTAGGCTGGTTGGAGTCATCTTTTTTTACTCTACCAGCCTAACATAATTCTTTAACGATAAACCCACTACTCCCATACCGCTACCCCATGACGTTAGCCCACACTTTGCGCCGGATTGCTCCATTCCATAAATATGACACTGGGGCAGTATACTTTTTGATGCTGAACTGTGTTAGCACAGTTTAACGTCAAAAAGTATAAACCAGGGCCTGAGTTCCTCTAGGTGGAGGATCGTGCCAACCATTTTAATTTCAGGGCTTCTGACAATTTTTGTAGTAAACCAAGAGAAGAAGTACTGAAAAAAGGAAAATGGGATACTGCAAGAGAACACAAGAAAAGCCTGAGAGACTCTCAATTCCCCACAGAACCCTCAAAACATTCCTGACCTGGAAAAACAATCCCTGGAAAGAAAAAGAGTCTACAAAAAGCTTAAAGAAAGAAAACCTATGAAATTCTGACTCCTGCTGAACCCCATGTACTTTAACTTTTATCCAGATTTTAAGTGGTTGCCCTCCTATTTGCCCACCCTTAGGACGCAAAGGGCCGGATTATGACTTTGGCAGAGGGTATTACTCTATCACTACCCAAAAGTGACAGATATCCCGTCCTCCGTTTTACAAGTTCCATAGGATATAATTTGGAACGGAGTAATCCTCTCTGCCAAGGTCGTAATGAGGCCCAAAGTGAAGAAGGACTCCTCACTCCAACAATGCCTCGCTAACCACAGAGGAATGGATCATGCAGCAGACTTGGCTAGAGAGACCCACTTCCCAGTTTGGCCAAAGAATCTAAGAGCTACAGTAGTAACAAGGAGGTTTCTTCCCAGTAGTGATGACAGTCATATTTTCTACCTTCAGAGGAACAACATAAGGTGCTGAGTCTTGCCCAGGGAGAGTGCATCCTCAGCCTGGAAAACAAATTGGCCCTTCCCAGTTGGAACATTTTGCCACACTGAAAATGTGTTCATTGTGACCTTGAAGTAAAGCTATCTGGAATTCTAGAGCCTGCTAGACTACACATTCTAGTCTTGAAACCCTACTAGATTTTGAGAACCCAAAAATAATGACTGCTTCTGAAGGTAAAGTCTTAGATTGGGGAAAGGTGACAAATTCACCTCAGTGTCTATGAAATTCAGCTTTGTCCTTCTTCAATCTTTTAGCACAAAACTCAACAGCTTCAATAGGAGCTCAATTATGATGTATATGACTTTGAGTGAACCTAACTAGCTTCACCTTTTGACCCTGCTCCACTCAAAGACTTATGAGCAGATTCAAGAGCCCCTAGTGCCTCCATGCGCCACATTAGTGTGATTTTTTTTTTTTTTGTAGCAACGTGGCCCAACAAGTCCAAATTAGCTGTGCTAGATTTACAAAGTGGCGCAATGCATGCATTGTGCCACTTTGCAACCCTTCGTACTACATTATTTCTGCGCTAGGTATAATGTATGCAAAGGGGACGTAACCCCCTTAAAGGGGGGGCAAAAAAATGGTGCAAAAAAATCTAAGAGATTTCTTTGCATCATTTTTTTCGTGACTTATAATGCCTGCTCAGAGCAAGCATTAAAAGAAGGCTCCCATTGGTTTCAATAGGCCTCTTGGTTCTTTGCATGATTAGTGTCAGATTTTTTTACGCTAATCCTGCAAAGTGCCAAACTAGCATCAAACACGACTGCCATGGTACACTGTATATTTGGGCTAAGGGGTGCAAGAAAAGTGGTGCTGCGCATGGTGCAGTGCCACTTTTCATAAATCAGCCCCTTGGAATCCTAAGGAAAACTTTGACTGGGACATCTCACTTGGCGCAGATGATCCCTCCTCTAGCATGGTTAGTCTGAAGTAGCTCCTAAATCCTACTCAACAGCTATCTGTTATTATTTATTAGTGCTTCACTTTTTTAAGAGCAGTTTGCCTTAAAAAAATATTTCTCATCTTCAGCTCCTGTTATATGATTTGATCGTTTTTCTCTTTTATTGCTCATGATATATTTTGGCCCTGATTTATAGTTTTTCACGCAAAACTTAGCTAACGTAGTTTTGTGTGAAAAAGTATACTGCCAGCTAGTGAAATCCCAAGATGCTGGCTGTCATATTTATGGTATGACTGTAGCAGGCAGTAAGGCCCGCCTAGCGTCATAAAAAAGGCCACTAGCCGGGTGGGGGAAGCGTAGGGGGAACAGGAGGTTGTTTATCAAAGGATGATGCTAGTATGAGCAGAGGCATAAATAATGCCTCTAACTAGACTAGCATCATCCTTTGATGCACAACCCCCATGGAAATGACTGTTTTGGTAAAGACAGGAGTCTGCCCACCACACTAATGGCCATGCCATTGGGCCAAGTGCCATGTAGGGGGTCCCAAGTTAGGCCCCCCATGGCACATTTAATAAAAATTAAAATACCTGCCTGTACTTACCTTAATCCCAGAGGATGCCCCCCCCCATCCTCTGGCATCCCTATGTTGTGGTCATTGTCTCTGACCATGGAATTAGGCCTACAGGTCCCCTAACTCCTGCTGTGACCCAGGTGTCAAATAATGTCACTAAGCAAACTTAGCGCCATTATTTATTGACCCCGTACTTGATTTTAGCACGGGGGTAGATATCGTGCTAAGATCATATTGATTTTTTTTTGCCCAGGAACACCTATCTTGCATCGTATTGATGCAAGGTAGTTTCCCACTATCAAAAAATGATTTTAACTCCAAAACGTTTGCGCTACACAGGTCTAGCGCCAAAGTATACATTTGGAATTACATTTGCGCCGAACTTGCATAAACAAATGATGCAAATTCGGCGCATATGGGGTATAAATATGCCTTTTTGATTTTTCTGAACTGCCATTGGGTTTGGGAATTTTGTTTTGATGTTTCTTGACATTAAAATTGCTGGTAGTTCTTGAACTTAACCTATATTTCTCTGGATAACTGTTTTCTGTTTGCCCCATAACTATCAAGGGTTCAGCAGAGTTTCACTGATAATTGTGTTGACACCGAAAATAGGTATGGTTATTAAGTAGATAAAGGTGCTCTATTACTAAATTAATAACTCATCATTAGGCAACACCCTAGGGGCTTGTTGACAAGCGACCTGCGCCGCTGGTGCTTCACTTTTTTTGACATGCCGGTGGTGTAGGTGGCTGACCCATATCTACAAGGCCACACAAAGCCACTTTGCATGGCTTTTCATGGCCTTGCAAATATGGAGTAAGGCAACGCAGCCCAAGTTGCTGCATTGCCTTGCTTTGCGTCACGTAGGCATTTCCATTGGTGCTGTGTGGGTGTTCCCATGCAAAATCCATGAATTTTGACACATTCCCAGATTTACAAGGTTTTGTAAACCTGGGAATGTGCCAAAAGACTTCGCCACCGAAGGGGTGGTGCAGGGGTGACAAAACAAATAGAAATAATTTTATTGCTCCGTGTTTTTTCCTCTTACTATGTGTGCTGGATATTGCAGCACACATGGGAAGACAAAACACACCTCTTGTGATTGTTTTTGTTCAGGAAGATGTCCTTAACTGCAAAAATACAATTATCCCCACAACTCAGGCACCCTTCAACCATGGTCTGGTCATGAACAGGAATGCACCACATCCTGTAGATATGACGCAGTCCTGCCCTTTTGTTTTGACACAGGGCAGTGCAGCAAGAAGGCTTGCAGTGCTGTCCTGCATCAAGACGTTGTAAATGAGGTCTCTAAAGTTTAAATAAACCTTCAAAGTGAGTGACCTTTATCAGTGCTCAAATATCTTGTCACCCTAACATTCTGGACTATTCTTTCCAGACATTTAGGGACATTGAACTGAGCTTTCCGTATTACACACATCTATGTCAGACTTTTACACTGCTAACATATAACAAATTATACTATTCTGCCAGGTGGGTCATCTCAACCACCAAGTTTGTGATCTAATAGTAGAACATCATAGCAGAGGCATTAGTGTCTTTTGACCTCCTCTAATTCAGGTCCTCATGTTTTCCTTACCTGGGATTACTGCCATGTACTTCAGCTGGGCCTTAGAATAATTCTTTATTAAACACCAATAAACCTAACTTGCTATTGTAATATTAAGCCTATTTTGTACCAGCGACGATATGTTTACTTCCATGTCTTTCTTTGAAATTTTTCTAGCTGTTCACTACTTTTTGGGTTTCACCTGCACAACGCTTTTGCCATGCTTGCGAAATCTCATGTAATTAAAAACAAAGGCCCGTATTTATACTCTGTTTGCGCTGAATGTGCGTCAAAAATATTGACGCACATTCGGCGCAAACCATGCACCATATTTATACTTTGACGCCGGAGCCCGCAAACGCCACAATTCCGCTGTGTGCATCGTTTTCTGGATGTGTTAATGACATGCAAGGTAGACGTTCCTGTCCAAAAAATGACGTAAACACCCGTGCATCATATTTATGCCACCGCGGAAAAATCCTGCACGGCCAGGAGGCGGACTCGGAAAATGACGCACAGCCCGATTTGCGTAAAAAAATAATGCCTGTTTCAGGGCAGGCGTTAAAATGGGGCAAACACACCAGTACTTAAGGAAAACACTCGCAAGCAATAGCAGAGCTCCAAAAGGAAGACATGGAGGTGCTATTCATCCAGCATGCATGCAGACACAGAGCACAGGACCAACAACAGCGGCTTCTACAACACCAACAGGGACCCCAAAGGCAACGCGGAAGGCAGGAGAGGATATTCCACACCAGGACAACCCTTCTGGTACTCCGGCAACAAGACATAATCCAGAGGTACAGGCTCAACTGGAAAGCCATTCAGCAGCTGCTGCGCAACATTGAGCCACAGCTTGCACACACCCCACGCCTTTCCACCAGAAACCAAGATGCTACCTGTACTCCACATGTTGGCAAGTGGCTCCTTTCAAACCACTGGTGCCCTGGTTGCTGGGATCTCACAGCCCTCATTCTCTGCCTTCCTACCTAAGGTACTGGGTGCCATAATCTCCCTCACACCCCGCCACAACAGCTTCCCCAACACAAAGCAGAAGCAGCAGGAGACCAAACAGGGCTTCTACCAAATAAACGGCTTCCCACACGTGCTTGGTGCCATTGACTGCACACATGTACGCCTTGTGACACCTGCTGCAACCGAACATCTATACCGCAACAGGAAGCACACACTCTCCATCAATGTGCAGGCCATTGTTAATCTCCGGGGATTGATCACCAACATCGTGGCAAAGTATCTTGGGAGTGGACATGATTCATTCATCTTCTGTCACTGAACCATCAATCAACACTTCCAGGATTGATGAAATGGAAATGGCCTACATGTTGGTAAGTACAGAAACCTACTTATATACACACTGCACAACAACCCTCTAAGACAAACAACACATACACCAATACATTGACACGTGGCCAGGAACACACTGAGGTTGTGACACTGCTAGGCATGTTTGATATCCTCACCCACTTGGATACACACCTATGGACAAATGACAGAACCAAATAACAACAGATGCCACTGCACAGACACAAGGGAACAATTTAAAGCAACACAATGACAATGACATGGCCTCAACTGGCAGTACAACGTAGAAGATTAATCTTTCAATATCAAATCAAGAACACTCAATCAATCACCCTTCCAAGCAATAAGTACTGTGAAACGGGTGTGTAATGTGTTTTGCTGCAGGTCAAACACAATGACACACATAGCATGATGATGACTACAATGAAGGTGACATGGAATCATTGAGGCTGTACCAATATCTCACATCATTCCTGCTCTGACATTGCCCACTACCAATAAACAAGTGAACTGTGCTAAAGACACAAATTGATGTGACAATATTGAAAGTGCACATTCCTACACATACGGATCGAGACAATTTCACACACACTGCAACAGATGTACAGGCATATGGACCTTCTGACACTCAAAATGACAACCTCACAACCAAGTTAGCCAGCTGAACTAGAACATTTTCAGTAGTATAAGTACACGTTAGAACCGGAGTCGACTTGGTAAGGGCAGAGAAATAGGTCTGCAGAGAATTTGTCACACATGGGATATTTGTGCATAGGCAATTGTCAACATGTCAGTGCTGACAACGTATGTAGATGTGTTGTACATTGTCACCTTGCCAAATCTAAGGGCCTCACTGATGTTTAACTAATTCTATTGCATATGTTGAATTGGATGGGATATCCAGGCCGTATAGATCCAACCGTGTTACCACTACTGTGGAATTTAATCTGTGTATGGAAGTATCTTATCACCCCCAGTTAAGACACATTGACACCTCTTTCACATGACATAATGAAAGGGAGTACACAATGTACTGCAATTCAAAAAAAAAAAAAGGTCACATCCGGTCAATCAGCCAAACACCAGTTCAGATAAGGAAACAACCCAATGCTGATGGTACATCCTAGAAGCCTCGGATTCCACACAGTAACACAAACACCGATGAGTCACAGACAATACAAGAGAACAACTGCCATTCAAAGTGATAATCATGGTGCAAGCAACATCAACATTTTCTCACTCATTTTCTCTTTCAGCTGATCAGGGGTATGGGATCCAGCCATGGATCATGACCCCATTTGCAAACCCAAACACAGCATCAGAGCATGCCTATAATGAGGCACATAGGAGGACACGCACCATAGCTGAGAGGACCTTTGGCATCCTGAATTCAAGATTCAGGTGCCTCAACATCACCCGAGGCAGCCTCCTATACTCACCTGAAATGGTCTGCAAAATCATTTTGACCTGTGCCATCCTGCACAACATATGTGTAAGGAGGAACATTCCCCTATATGAACCCGACTCACAAATGCCTGAAGAGGAGGATGTTGTCCATTAACATGAGGGGGACCATCCAAACGCCGCTGCAGGATTGCGTTGGCAACAACATATTGTCAAAAGTTTCTTTTAACTCTACTCATCCATCACCACTGTCTTACCATATGTCCATAAACACCCATTCTATTCACTATATCATGGTCTGGTTAATCATTTTTGTATAACATTAATACCAAGGGTCATAATCAGAGTGTAGCCTCATGGAGCATTGCAGAAATACAGATTAGGATACAGAAAAATCCACATCATATTTGATGGGTATGAATGTACACCCAACTTCACACACACTGTAAATGACATATATCCTGTCCATTTCATATTTGAAGGGCAATATCAGAGGTGCACAGCTATTTCACACATACATGTTGGCAACATGGTTCATTGCAGCATGTGGTACACAACTAAGACACCATCATTCAATAAGGTAAGAAAATGCCTCATACATGAGGCAGAGGATGTGCTATTGCATTGGAAACAAGAAGGTATGACCAGACCCTTGACATCAGTAAGTGTTACATCAGCTATCTTTGCAAGGAGTATGTGTGACAAGAATTCCATACAAGCAGCAAATGGATAGCATGAGTGCCCCGTACCCACATAGTATTATCCAATGCCTGACTCATTGGTAGTATACAAACAAGTGCCTAGGAAGTAGTATCCAGCATTCCAGGACATGTGATGGCTTAGGCCCTCATTACAACCCTGGCAGTAAATCCCGCTTACCGCAGTGCAGAAGACCGCCAATATACCGCTGCGGCAGCGGAATTCCGCTACAGGTATTACGACCCACAGCTCGGAATCCGCCACAATACAGACACCCACACAAGTCTGCCACACCAAAGGACAGTGATAAACTGGCGATGCCAAAACCGACACCGTCATGCCAACAAGAATACATCCACACTATCACAACCCATGAATCAACATGGCGGACCTTAACTGCGGTAAACCATTGACGGTACACACCGCCACGCTCAAAATACTCACATTTACAAAACAAAACCACATTGGACAATTCGAAATAAACACACCTGATACACATACACACACCACACCCACACACCCACAACACTATAAAACACACACACCCACATTACCCACAAACCCTTACTACCAGAAATTTAAAGCAGGCCAGAGAGATACACTACCTTAAACAACAGCATTATCCACAGACACACAACACCATCACTTACACAACATCCACGCACCTCAAACAACACACACCAATACATCCCCTCACACATCACAACAGACACCACCTCACACATCACCCACACCACATCATGGCACCTCAACGACACCCCAGGTTCTCTGAGGAGGAGCTCAGTGTCATAGTGGAGGAAATTGTCTGGGTAGAGCCACAGCTATTCATGACATCCATTCCAAGGAAGATGGAGCTATGGCGGAGAATTGTCGACAGGGTCAACGCAGTGGGACAGCACCCAAGAACACAGGATGACATCAGGAAGAGGTGGAATGACCTACGGGGGAAGGTGCGTTCCGTGGTCTCCAGACACCAGATTGCAGTACAGAGGACTGGCGGTGGACCCCCACCTCCTCCACCACAACTAACAACATGGGAGGAGCAAGTCTTGGCAATTCTGCATCCTGAGGGCCTCGCAGGAGTAGCAGGAGGACTGGACTCTGGTAAGGCAAATCTTTACTACTTTATACCCCCACCCCACCTGCATGCCATCACATACCCCACCCTTACCCTCACACCCAACACCCCAACAACCCACAGATACCTCACCAACACAACCCACACATCCCAAAAACAAGCCCTGAATGTAACACCAATGCATGGACCCCCATCACCAAAGCATGTCCAGTACAGATACCCACACAGACCCCAAAACAACTATCACACAAGGACCAAGTCAAGAATGCAAGCACTGGAGTAGAGGGTCACCACCCATTGCACACAATGGCACACACAGGTACAATAATTATGCTTTTTCACTCCAACAGGACCCCTACCCAACGTCACAGGACAGGAGGTGCCAGACATATCTGGTTCTCCCACAGAAGAGACCCACAGTGATGACAGCAGCTCTGAATGCCTGGATCAAGATGACCAGACCGGCCCATCAGGGACCGCAGGACAGTCGGTTCCCCTGACACAGTCACAAGCCACCAGAGAGCCTCCCCCTCAGGAAACACTAGCACAGCACCCACCCAGCAGGTCCATCCCTCTGTACCCAGGACACATCAATCAGCAGTGTGTCCACGACTACAGGGAATCCAAGCAACCCCACCAACCCAAGAAAATCATGGACCTGAGGGCAGTGGCAGTGGGCACACGGTTCAGGGGACAGAGGCACAGGACAACAGAGAAGCTGGGATGACTGCTGTGCGACAGGGGGAGGACAGGCCCAGGGAACCCATTCTCCACGAGGCACTCTCCAACATCTTGGGAGCTTCCCATAATTCCCAGGAGACGATGGCAATGGTACTGGCCAAGTTTCAGGAGACCCAGCGGCTCCAGGAGGAACACTACCTTGGGATCAGGGAGGACTTGAAGTCCATTAACAACACCCTGGTCACCATTGCAGGGGTTCTGCAAGACCTTGTCAACACCAGGAGGGACACAGTGGCACAACAAGGGACCCCTGACCATAGCCTGGATGATGAACAGCCCTCCACCTCCGCCGGCGCTGGTGGACAGGAGGCACCGCCACAGGAACACGACACCAGCAGCCCACCCCCTGCAGATGGAGAACCACCCCACAAATGGTCCCTGAGATCCAGGAACAAGACAGAGAACATTGCCAAGACCCCCGCAAGGAAATGAGACCCCCCTGAATATCTCCCTTCTGTCCCACTGTGTCACCCTGTCCATCCTTAAACTGCCATTGTTCCACTTCCTATGCCCCTTTGGACAATGCACCTGTGAAACAAATAGACTGGACTCTGCCATGGACATTTCTCCACCATCCCCCCAGCCCATTTGATAACCCCCTCCACTTATTTGCACAGAAATAAACCCACTTCAATCACAAAACAATCTAAAGTCAGTCTGTGCTTTCACAAATGTGTAATTGCAATAACCATGGAATAGAGCAATGTCAATTTACCTGTGCACATACCAATGTAACACAGCTGTAGGCCAGGAGGAAACATAGCAGAGGGCACAAAGAGGGACCCAGACCTGTGAAATGGAAAGCCAAAGTGACAGGTCAGGCTCCATACACTGAGTGAAAATGACAGACTTAGGCTAGCTCCAACAATTGTATGAGATGTGGGAGGCAGTGACATCTTCTTACCTGTGTCTCACTGGAAGTATTGCATGATTATGGGCCTGATTCTGACCTTGGCGGTCTTTTCGCAAGACCGCCGAGTTACCGCCGCGGTAAAGACCGCCGACCGCGGCGGTATGCCGCTGCGCGTATTCCGACCGCTGGGAGCGTTCCGCCGGAATACCGCCAGCAGCCACACTGGCGGTCGGCGGGAAAGTGGAGACTGGTCAACCTCCACCGCCACGCCAGCAGAACACCGCCCCCAGAATTACGACCCACATTTCTGTGTGGCGGTCTTCTGTTGGCGGTCTTCTGTTGGCGGTCACGTCCCTATGGCTCCCGTCGCCTCCCGGAGGACCAACGCACAAGGTAAGTTGATCGTCCGTGAGGGGAGGGGGTGGGGGGGTGTTGTGTGATGTGTGCGTGCATGGGGGTGTGTAGAGGGGGTGTGTGAGTGCGTGCATGCGGGCGGGGGGTGCTGCTGTGCCTTTGGGCAATGTGTGTAGTTCGGCGGGTGCGCATGTCGGCATGTATGTGTGCGGGTATGTGCCCCCGTTGTGTATGTGTGTGTGTAGGGGGTGTGCATATGTGCATGTCGGGGTGCGTGTATGTGCATGTCGGGGTGCGTGTATGTGCATGTCGGGGTGGGGGGGGCAGGGGGTTCGTACCACCTCTGGGGGGTGGCAGGGGGGTGGAGGGTGTGGGGGGAGGACTCGTGGGGGGCAGTGGGGGGTGGGGGAGACCCCTATCAGTGCCAGGGAAGGAATTCCCTGGCCCCGATAGTGCCTACCGCCATGGTTCGCATGGCGGTTCCCGACCACCAAAAACCGCAGCGGTAAGCAGGGTCATGATACGGTTGGCGGTCTTGGGTCGACCGCCGGGCCGGAGTGTGCGAACTCCAGCCCGTCGGTCATGACCGCCGTGGCGGTCGGAGTGGGGAAGTGGCGGTCGATCGCGGCGGTGACCGCCGCGGTCAGAATGCCATTTTTTGGACCGCCGGTCTGTTCGCGGTCCGACCGCCGCCTCTCCGCCGACCGCCAAGGTAAGAATCAGGCCCTATGTTGTTTCGGTTGTCGATATTCTCTTCTTCTGCCTCCTCTTCTTCACTGTCCACAGGCTCCACAGCTGCCACAAGACCACCAGCTGGCCCATCCTCCTGCAGAAAATGCACCTGCCATCGCAAAGCCAGGTTGTGCAGCATACAGCAGGCCACGATGATCTGGCACACCTTCTTTGGTGAGTAGTAGAGGGAACCACCTGTCAGATGGAGGCACCAGAATCTGGCCTTCAGGAGGCTGAAGGTGCGTTCGATCACCCTCCTAGTTCGCCCATGTGCCTCATTGTAGCGTTCCTCTGCCCTTGTCCTGGGATTCCTCACTGGGGTCAGTAGCCATGACAGGTTGGGGTAACCAGAGCCACCTGCAAATATCGAGGGAGAGCTGTTAGACACACACTAACCCTTAGGGAAAGCCCCATTCCCAGACACCTATTCACACTGTATTGGGTCCTTGGCCTCACCTATTAGCCACACACGGTGCCTCTGGAGTTGCCCCATCACATCAGGGATGCTGCTATTCCTCAAAATGTAAGCGTCATGCCTTGAGCCAGGAAACTTGGCATTCACTTGGGAGATTTACTGGTCTGCCAAACACACCATCTGCACATTCATCTAATGGTAGCTCTTCCGGTTTCTGTACACCTGTTCATTCCTGCAGGGGTATACAAATGCCACATGTGTACCATCAATGGCACCAATGATGTTGGGGATATGTCCCAGGGCATAGAGGTCACCTTTCACTGTGGTCAAATCCTCCACCAGAGGGAACACGATGTAGCTGCGCATGTGTTTCAGCAGGGCAGACAACACTCTGGACAACCAATTAGAGAACATTGGCTGGGACATCCCTGATGCAATGGCCACTGTTGTTTGAAAGGAAACACTTGCCAGGAAATGAATACTGACAGGACCTTCACTAGAGGGGGTATCCCTGTGGGATGGCGGACAGCTGACATCAGGTCTGGCTCCAACTGGGCACACAGTTCCTGGATTGTTCCACGATCAAGTCAGTATGTGACTATGATGTGTCTCTTTTCCATTGTTGACAGGTCCACCATGGGTCTGTACACCGGAGGATGCCGCCATCTCATCACCTTCCCCAGCAGACGTGCCCTATGTAGGATAACAGCAAGCAGAGAGTCAGCCAACACTGAGGTATCACAAATTGTTATTTGCTGAAAATGTATTAATCCGCAATGTGCCTGTAACTGTCTGTATTCCAGGCCTAGATAGGTGTGATGCAGTTATTATTAATGCCATGTGGCCCCCTGAAATGGCGGCTGCCTGACCTGCAAGGTGGGACAAGGGGATATGAGATAACTACGCTGGCATTGTACACCTTCGCGGTGGGCGGTCAAAGACCGCGGTGCAATTCAGCATTGGTTAACATTGGGCCCTATGGGTCCCAGGAGCCAATGACGATGTACGCCGGCGGTGACAGTACACACCGCCGTGGCCGTGACTGTCATTTTCTGTCTGTTCACTCACTTGATACCTGACCTTCAACAGGAGAGGACCTACACTGCTGTGACCTGTGTCTGGATGTGACGACGGCTCAAGTGTCTGGGGAAAGGGCCCCTGCCTTCACTTCGGAGGAGTTGGGAAACTAGTGGATGGGGTCCTCCCGAGTAAACGCATGTAGGAAAGTACCATCTTGCCTGGCATGTTACCCCCATTATTCACTGTATATATGTTGTTTTAGTTGTATGTGTCACTGGGACCCTGCTAGTCAGGGCCCCAGTGCTCATAAGTGTGCCTGAATGTGTTACCTGTGTTATGACTAACTGTCTCACTGAGGCTCTGTTAATCAGAACCTCAATGGTTATGCTCTCTCATTTCTTTCAAATTGTCACTAACAGGCTAGTGACCAATTTTACCAATTTACATTGGCTTACTGGAACACCCTTATAATTCCCTAGTATATGGTACTGAGGTACCCAGGGTATTGGGGTTCCAGGAGATCCCTATGGGCTGCAGCATTTCTTTTGCCACCCATAGGGAGCTCTGACAATTCTTACACAGGCCTGCCACTGCAGCCTGAGTGAAATAACGTCCACGTTATTTCACAGCCATTTTACACTGCACTTAAGTAACTTATAAGTCACCTATGTGTCTAACCTTTACCTGGTAAAGGTTGGGTGCTAAGTTACTTAGTGTGTGGGCACCCTGGCACTAGCCAAGGTGCCCCCACATTGTTCAGGGCCAATTCCCCGGACTTTGTGAGTGCGAGGACACCATTACAGGCGTGCACTACATATAGGTCACTACCTATATGTAGCTTCACAATGGTAACTCCGAATATGGCAATGTAACATGTCTATGATCATGGAATTGCCCCCTCTATACCATCCTGACATAGTTGGCACAATCCCATGATCCCAGTGGTCTGTAGCACAGACCCTGGTACTGCCAAACTGCCTTTCCCGGGGTTTCACTGCAGCTGCTGCTGCTGCCAACCCCTCAGAGAGGCATCTGCCCTCCTGGGGTCCAGCCAGGCCTGGCCCAGGATGGCAGAACAAAGGACTTCCTCTGAGAGAGGGTGTTACACCCTCTCCCATTGGAAAATGGTGTGAAGGCAGGGGAGGAGTAGCCTCCCCCAGCCTCTGGAAATGCATTCATGGGCATACATGGTGTCCATTTCTGCATAAGCCAGTCTACACCGGTTCAGGGACCCCTTAGCCCTGCTCTGGCGCGAAACTGGACAAAGGAAAGGGGAGTGACCACTCCCCTGACCTGCACCTCCCCTGGGAGGTGTCCAGAGCTCCTCCAGTGTGCTCCAGACCTCTGCCATCTTGGAAACAGAGGTGCTGCTGGCACACTGGACTGCTCTGAGTGGCCAGTGCCATCAGGTGACGTCAGAGACTCCTGATGATAGGCTCCTTCAGGTGTTGCTAGCCTATCCTCTCTCCTAGGTAGCCAAACCCTCTTTTCGGGCTATTTAGGGTCTCTGTCTTTTGGGATTCCTTAGATAACGAATGCAAGAGCTCATCCGAGTTCCTCTGCATCTCTCTCTTCACCTTCTGCCAAGGAATCGACTGCTGACCGCGCTGGAAGCCTGCAAAACTGCAACATAGTAGCAAAGACGACTACTGCAACTCTGTAACGCTGATCCTGCCGCCTTCTCGACTGTTTTCCTGGTGGTGCATGCTGTGGGGGTAGTCTGCCTCCTCTCTGCACTAGAAGCTCCGAAGAAATCTCCTGTGGGTCGACGGAATCGTCCCCCTGCAACCGCAGGCACCAAAGAACTGCATCACCGGTACCTTGGGTCTCCTCTCAGCACGACGAGCGAGGTCCCTTGAATCCAGCAACTCTGTCCAAGTGACTCCCACAGTCCAGTGACTCTTCAGTCCAAGTTTGGTGGAGGTAAGTCCTTGCCTCCCCACGCCAGACTGCATTGCTGGGAACCGCGACTTTTGCAGCTACTCCGGCCTCCGTGCACTTCCGGCAGAAATCCTTTGTGCACAGTCCAGCCTGGGTCCACGGCACTCTAACCTGCATTGCACGACCTCCTAAGTTGTTCTCCGGCGACGTGGGACTCCTTTGTGCAACTTCGGGTGAGCACTGTTTCACGCATCCTCGTAGTGCCTATTTCGGGCACTTCTGCGGGTGCTGCCTGCTGCTGAGAGGGCTCCTTGTCTTGCTCAATGCCCCCTCTGTCCTCTGACGCAATTGGCGACATCCTGGTCCCTCCTGGGCCACAGCAGCATCCAAAAACCCTAACCACACAATTTGCAGCTAGCAAGGCTTGTTGGCGGTCTTTCGGCGGAAAAATACTTTTGCATGACTCTCCACGGCGTGAGGGATTCGTCCTCCAAAGGGGAAGTCTCTAGCCCTTGTCGTTCTTGCAGAAACCTATGCTACTACTGTCCAGTAGCAGTATCTTTACACCCACAGCTGGCATTTCCTGGGCATCTGCCCATCTCCGACTTGCTTGTGACTTTTGGACTTGGTCCCCTTGTTCCACAGGTACCCTCGACTGGAAATCCATCGTTGTTGCATTGTTGGTTTGTGTCTTTCCTGCAGAATTCCCCTATCACGACTTCTATGTCCTTTGGGGAACTTTAGTGCACTTTGCACTCACTTTTCAGGGTCTTGGAGTGGGCTATTTTTCTAACCCTTACTATTTTCTAATAGTCCCAGCGACCCTCTACAAGGTCACATAGGTTTGGGGTCCATTCGTGGTTCGCATTCCACTTTTGGAGTATATGGTTTGTGTTGCCCCTATCCCTATGTGTCTCCATTGCATCCTATTGTAACTATACATTGTTTGCACTGTTTTCTAATACTATTACTGCATATTTTGGTATTGTGTACATATATCTTGTGTATATTTGCTATCCTCATACTGAGGGTACTCACTGAGATACTTTTGGCATATTGTCATAAAAATAAAGTACCTTTATTTTTAGTATATCTGTGTATTTTGTTTTCTTATGATATTGTGCATATGACACTAAGTGGTACTGTAGGAGCTTCACTCGTCTCCTAGTCCAGCCTAAGCTGCTCTGCTAAGCTACCATTATCTATCAGCCTATGCTGCTAGACACCCTATACACTAATAAGGGATAACTGGGCCTGGTGCAAGGTGTAAGTACCCCTTGGTACTCACTACAAGCCAGTCCAGCCTCCTACATTGGTTGTGCAGCGGTAGGATAAGTGCTTTGAGACTACTTACCACTCTTGTCATTGTACTTTTCATAAGAGAAAAATATACAAAACAAGTTCAGTGTATGTACACATAACTAAACAAAATTGCATTTCCTCTTTTCCCTCTTTTCTAAAGTGCTGAAAAGTACTTCTAAACTTTCTAAAAGTTCTTAAAAGTTAAAAAAGTTGTTTTCTGTCTTTCTAAAAGCTCTAAAAACTTTTTTTTTAATCACTTTTTCTATTACTTAGACTCTTTCTAAAATGTCTGGCACAGGCCAAAATGTTGATCTGACCAAACTTGCATATGACCACCTTAGCTGGAAAGGAGCAAGGAGTCTCTGTGTAGAAAGAGGTTTGAGTGTAGGGAAGAATCCTTCCTTGGAATTATTACTTAACATGCTTAGAGAACAAGATAAGGCCACAAGGGCCCCATCTGTTGAAAAAGTAGCTAATGGTTCCCAATCTGATCCAGGGACTCCCCTAGGAAAAGATACAGGAAAGAAACTTCCTAGCCTGCCCATTACTAGACAGTCTAGCATAGTTGGTACTGATGTTGAGTCACACCATACAGATAGTGTTGTCTCACATCATAGCAAGAGCATTCATTCTCACCACAGTAGAAGTGATGTTTCTGTTAACCAAGCTGTTAGGGTGCCTTCTGTAAGGGACAGGTCTCCTTCTGTCCATTCTCACCATACTTCTGTTTCAAGACATGTCCCTCCCACCCACCCTGATGACAGATTGTTAGAAAGGGAGCTCAATAGATTGAGAGTGGAACAAACCAGACTGAAGCTCAAGAAGCAACAGCTGGATTTGGATAGACAGTCCTTAGAAGTAGAGAAGGAGAGACAGAAACTGGGTTTAGAAACCCATGGTGGCAGCAGCAGTATTCCCCATAGTCATCCTGTAAAAGAGCATGATTCTAGGAATCTGCACAAGATAGTTCCCCCTTATAAGGAGGGGGATGACATTAACAAGTGGTTTGCTGCACTTGAGAGGGCCTGTGTTGTACAGGATGTCCCTCAAAGGCAGTGGGCTGCTATCCTATGGCTATCATTTAGTGGAAAGGGAAGGGATAGGCTCCTTACTGTGAAGGAAAGTAATGCCAATAATTTTACAGTTCTTAAGAATGCACTCCTGGATGGTTATGGCTTAACCACTGAACAATACAGGATAAAGTTCAGAGAGACCAAAAAGGAGTCTTCACAAGACTGGGTTGATTTCATTGACCATTCAGTGAAGGCCTTGGAGGGGTGGTTACATGGCAGTAAAGTTACTGATTATGACAGCCTGTATAACTTGATCCTGAGCGAGCATATTCTTAATAATTGTGTGTCTGATTTGTTGCACTAGTACTTGGTGGACTCTGATCTGACCTCTCCCCAAGAATTGGGAAAGAAGGCAGACAAATGGGTCAGAACAAGGGTGAACAGAAAGGTTCATACAGGGGGTGAGAAAGATGGCAACAAGAAGAAGGATGGTAAGTCTTCTGACAAGGGTGGGGGCAAATCTAAAAATGAGTCTTCATCAGGCCCACAAAAACACTCTGGTGGGGGTGGTGGGCCCAAATCCTCTTCTAATCAAAACAAAGAAAAGAAACCATGGTGCTATTTATGTAAAATAAAAGGCCATTGGACAACAGATCCCAGTTGTCCAAAGAAAAGCACCAAGCCTCCTACCACTACAACCCCTACTGCTACACCTAGTGTCCCTACTAATAGCAGTGGTGGTAGGAGCAAACCTACTAATAGCCAATCCAAGGGAGTAGCTGGGCTCACTTTTGGTAACTTAGTTGGGGTTGGTCTGATTAGGGAGACCACAGAGGCTGTGTTAGTCTCTGAGGGGGCTATTGATTTAGCCACCTTGGTTGCTTGTCCCCTTAACATGGATAAGTACAAGCAACTACCCCTAATAAATGGTGTTGAGGTTCAGGCCTACAGGGACACTGGAGCCAGTGTGACTATGGTCATAGAGAAACTGGTCCACCCTGAACAACACTTACTTGGTCACCAGTACCAAGTAACCGATGCTCACAACAACACACTTAGCCACCCCATGGCTGTTGTAAATCTCAACTGGGGGGGGTTACTGGTCCAAAGAAAGTTGTGGTAGCCACAGATTTACCTGTAGACTGTCTACTAGGAAATGATTTGGAGACATCAGCTTGGTCAGTTGTGGAGTTGGAGGCCCATGCAGCAATGCTGGGCATCCCAGGGCATATTTTTGCTTTAACAAGGGCTCAGGCCAAAAAGCAAAAAGGACAGGGAAGCTTGGATCCTGGAACAATGGACCAAGTGCTCCCTAAAGCTAGGGCTAGTAGAAGTAAAACACTTCCTACTATCCCTCCCTCTACAGTGGATTCTACTTCTGAGGAAGAAGAATTTCCACCCTGTGCAGAACCTACACCAGAGGAGCTGGAAGCAGACACTGCTGAGCTTTTGGGTGAAGGGGGGCCTGCCAGGGAAGAGCAGAGTGTGGCACAGCATACCTGTCCCACACTAGAGGGTCTAAGACAGCAAGCTGTCAAACAGGCTAATGGAGATGTCAGTGACTCTCACGGAGTTTACTGGGAGGACAACCTCTTGTACACTGAAGCAAGGGATCCTAAACCTGGAACTGCCAGGAGGTTAGTGATTCCTCAGGAGTACAGAAAGTTCCTCCTAACTCTAGCCCACGACTTTCCCCTAGCTGGACATCTGGGACAAATGAAAACTTGGGACAGGCTTGTTCCCTTGTTTCATTGGCCTAGAATGTCTGAGGACACAAAAGAGTTTTGTAAGTCCTGTGAAACCTGTCAAGCCAGTGGCAAGACAGGTGGCACCCCAAAGGCACCCCTTATTCCACTGCCTGTGGTTGGGGTTCCCTTTGAAAGGGTAGGGGTTGACATAGTTGGCCCCCTTGACCCTCCTGCTGCTTCAGGCAATAGGTTTATCTTGGTGGTAGTGGACCATGCCACAAGATATCCTGAAGCAATTCCTTTAAGGACCACTACAGCACCTGCAGTGGCAAAGGCCCTCCTGGGAATATTTTCTAGGGTGGGCTTCCCAAAGGAAGTAGTATCAGACAGGGGAAGCAATTTCATGTCTGCTTACTTAAAGGCCATGTAGAAGGAGTGTGGTGTGACTTACAAGTTCACTACACCCTTTCATCCACAAACAAATGGACTGGTGGAGAGATTTAACAAAACTCTCAAAGGCATGATTACGGGACTCCCTGAAAAACTCCGCAGGAGATGGGATATCCTTTTACCATGCCTCCTTTTTGCCTACAGGGAGGTACCCCAGAAAGGAGTGGGCTTCAGCCCCTTTGAACTCCTCTTTGGACACCCTGTTAGGGGTCCACTAACACTTGTCAAGGAGGGTTGGGAACAACCTTTAAAAGTTCCAAAACAAGATATTGTGGATTATGTACTTGGCCTCAGATCAAGGATGGCTGAGTATATGAAAAAGGCCAGTAAAAACCTTCAGGCCAGCCAAGAGCTCCAAAAGCAATGGCATGATCAGAAGGCTGTTTTGGTTCAGTACCAACCAGGGCAGAAAGTGTGGGTCTTGGAGCCTGTGGCCCCAAGAGCACTCCAAGATAAATGGAGTGGACCCCACATAATTGTTGAAAAGAAGGGTGAAGTCACCTACTTAGTTGACTTAGGCACTGCCAGGAGTCCCCTTAGGGTGCTCCATGTCAATCGCCTGAAACCCTACTATGACAGGGCTGATCTCACCCTGCTCATGGCAACTGATGAGGGACAGGAAGAAGACAGTGATCCTCTACCTGATCTCTTCTCTTCCACAGAACAAGATGCTCTAGTGGAAGGAGTAGTTTTGGCTGATTGTCTTACTGCTGAGCAAAAAGACCATTGCATAAATCTCCTGGGTCAGTTCTCTGAACTCTTCTCTACTGTGCCAGGTACCACTTCTTGGTGTGAGCACACTATAGATACTGGAGACAGCTTGCCTGTCAAAAGTAAGATCTATAGGCAGCCTGACCATGTCAGAGACTGCATAAAGCAAGAGGTGCAGAAAATGTTAGAACTGGGAGTGGTTGAGCACTCTGAAAGTCCATGGGCTTCACCTGTGGTACTTGTACCAAAACCTCATTCCAAGGATGGAAAGAAAGAAATGCGGTTTTGTGTAGATTATAGAGGTCTCAACCAGGTAACCAAAACTGATGCTCACCCTATACCCAGGGCAGATGAGCTCATAGATACACTGGCATCTGCCAAGTATCTAAGCACTTTTCATTTGACTGCAGGGTATTGGCAGATCAAATTATCAGAAGATGCTAAACCTAAAACTGCATTTTCAACCATTGGAGGCCATTACCAATTCACAGTAATGCCTTTTGGATTGAAAAATGCACCTGCCACTTTTCAGAGGTTGGTGAACACAGTCCTGCAAGGGCTGGAAACTTTTAGTGCAGCATATCTGGACGATATAGCTGTCTTTAGCTCCAGTTGGGATGATCACCTGGTCCACCTATGGAAAGTTTTAGAGGCCCTGCAAAAGCCAGGCCTCACTATCAAGGCTTCAAAGTGCCAGATAGGGCAGGGGAAGGTGGTTTATCTGGGATACCTTGTTGGTGGGGAACAGATTGCACCACTTCAGGGGAAAATCCAAACTATTATAGATTGGGTTCCCCCCACTACTCAGACTCAGGTGAGAGCCTTCCTAGGCCTCACTGGGTATTACAGGAGGTTCATTAAGAACTATGGCTCCATTGCAGCCCCTCTTAATGACCTCACATCCAAAAAGATGCCTAAAAAGGTATTGAGGACAGCTAGCTGTCAGAAAGCTTTTGAGGAGCTGAAGCAGGCCATGTGCTCGGCACCTGTCCTGAAAAGCCCTTGTTACTCTAAAAAATTCTATGTCCAAACTGATGCATCTGAATTGGGAGTATGGGCAGTCCTATCACAACTTAATTCTGAGGGCCAGGATCAACCTGTTGCTTTTATTAGTAGGAGGTTGACCCCTAGAGAAAAGCGTTGGTCTGCCATAGAGAGGGAGGCCTTTGCTGTGGTCTGGGCACTGAAGAAGTTGAGGCCATACCTGTTTGGCACTCACTTCATTGTTCAGACAGTCCACAAACCTCTACTTTGGCTAAAACAAATGAAAGGTGAAAATCCTAAATTGTTGAGGTGGTCCATATCCCTACAGGGAATGGACTATACAGTGGAACATAGACCTGGGAGTAGCCACTCCAATGCAGATGGACTCTTCAGATATTTCCACTTAGACAATGAAGACTCATCAGGTCATGGCTAGTCTTATTGTCCTTCGTTTGGGGGGGGTGTTGTGTAGGAAAGTACCATCTTGCCTGGCATGTTACCCCCATTTTTCACTGTATGTATGTTGTTTTAGTTGTATGTGTCACTGGGACCCTGCTAGTCAGGGCCCCAGTGCTCATAAGTGTGCCTGAATGTGTTACCTGTGTTATGACTAACTGTCTCACTGAGGCTCTGCTAATCAGAACCTCAATGGTTATGCTCTCTCATTTCTTTCAAATTGTCACTAACAGGCTAGTGACCAATTTTACCAATTTACATTGGCTTACTGGAACACCCTTATAATTCCCTAGTATATGGTACTGAGGTACCCAGGGTATTGGGGTTCCAGGATATCCCTATGGGCTGCAGCATTTCTTTTGCCACCCATAGGGAGCTCTGACAATTCTTACACAGGCCTGCCACTGCAGCCTGAGTGAAATAACGTCCACGTTATTTCACAGCCATTTGACACTGCACTTAAGTAACTTATAAGTCACCTATATGTCTAACCTTTACCTGGTAAAGGTTGGGTGCTACGTTACTTAGTGTGTGGGCACCCTGGCACTAGCCAAGGTGCCCCCACATTGTTCAGGGCCAATTCCCCGGACTTTGTGAGTGTGGGGACACCATTACACACGTGCACTACATATAGGTCACTACCTATATGTAGCTTCACAATGGTAACTCCGAATATGGCCATGTAACATGTCTATGATCATGGAATTGCCCCCTCTATACCATCCTGGCATAGTTGGCACAATCCCATGATCCCAGTGGTCTGTAGCACAGACCCTGGTACTGCCAAACTGCCTTTCCCGGGGTTTCACTGCAGCTGCTGCTGCTGCCAACCCCTCAGACAGGCATCTGCCCTCCTGGGGTCCAGCCAGGCCTGGCCCAGGATGGCAGAACAAAGGACTTCCTCTGAGAGAGGGTGTTACACCCTTTCCCTTTGGAAAATGGTGTGAAGGCAGGGGAGGAGTAGCCTCCCCCAGCCTCTGGAAATGCTTTCATGGGCACACATGGTGCCCATTTCTGCATAAGCCAGTCTACACCGGTTCAGAGACCCCTTAGCCCTGCTCTGGCGCGAAACTGGATAAAGGAAAGGGGAGTGACCACTCCCCTGACCTGCACCTCCCCTGGGAGGTGTCCAGAGCTCCTCCAGTGTGCTCCAGACCTCTGCCATCTTGGAAACAGAGGTGCTGCTGGCACACTGGACTGCTCTGAGTGGCCAGTGCCATCAGGTGACGTCAGAGACTCCTGCTGATAGGCTCCTTCAGGTGTTGCTAGCCTATCTTCTCTCCTAGGTAGCCAAACCCTCTTTTCTGGCTATTTAGGGTCTCTGTCTCTTGGGATTCCTTAGATAACGAATGCAAGAGCTCATCCGAGTTCCTCTGCATCTCTCTCTTCACCTTCTGCCAAGGAATCGACTGCTGACCGCGCTGGAAGCCTGCAAAACTGCAACATAGTAGCAAAGACGACTACTGCAACTCTGTAACGCTGATCCTGCCGCCTTCTCGACTGTTTTCCTGGTGGTGCATGCTGTGGGGGTAGTCTGCCTCCTCTCTGCACTAGAAGCTCTGAAGAAATGTCCTGTGGGTCGACGGAATCGTCCCCCTGCAACCGCAGGCACCAAAGAACTGCATCACCGGTACCTTTGGTGTCCTCTCAGCACGACGAGCGAGGTCCCTTGAATCCAGCAACTCTGTTCAAGTGACTCCCACAGTCCAGTGACTCTTCAGTCCAAGTTTGGTGGAGGTAAGTCCTTGCCTCCCCACGCCAGACTGCATTGCTGGGAACTGCGACTTTTGCAGCTACTCCGGCCTCCGTGCACTTCCGGCAGAAATCCTTTGTGCACAGTCCAGCCTGGGTCCACGGCACTCTAACCTGCATTGCACGACCTCCTAAGTTGTTCTCCGGCAACGTGGGACTCCTTTGTGCAACTTCGGGTGAGCACCGTTTCACGCATCCTTGTAGTGCCTATTTTGGGCACTTCTGCGGGTGCTGCCTGCTGCTGAGAGGGCTCCTTGTCTTGCCTGACGCCCCCTCTGCCCCCTGACGCAATTGGCGACATCCTGGTCCCTCCTGGGCCACAGCAGCATCCAAAAATCCTTACCGCACGATTTGCAGCTAGCAAGGCTTGTTGGCGGTCTTTCGGCAGGAAAACACATCTGCACGACTCTCCATGGCGTGAGGGATCTGTCCTCCAAAGGGGAAGTCTCTAGCCCTTGTCGTTCTTGCAGAAACCTACACATCTACTGTCCAGTAGCAACATCTTTGCACCCACAGCTGGCATTTCCTGGGCATCTGCCCATCTCCGACTTGCTTGTGACTTTTGGACTTGGTCCCCTTGTTCCACAGGTACCCTCGACTGGAAATCCATCATTGTTCCATTGTTGGTTTGTGTCTTTCCTGCAGAATTCCCCTATCACGACTTCTATGTCCTTTGGGGAACTTTAGTGCACTTTGCACTCACTTTTCAGGGTCTTGGGGTGGGCTATTTTTCTAACCCTTACTACTTTCTAATAGTCCCAGCGACCCTCTACAAGGTCACATAGGTTTGGGGTCCATTCGTGGTTCGCATTCCACTTTTGGAGTATATGGTTTTTGTTGCCCCTATCACTATGTGTCTCCATTGCATCCTATTGTAACTATACATTGTTTGCACTGTTTTCTAATACTATTACTGCATATTTTGGTATTGTGTACATATATCTTGTGTATATTTGCTATCCTCATACTGAGGGTACTCACTGAGATACTTTTGGCATATTGTCATCAAAATAAAGTACCTTTATTTTTAGTATATCTGTGTATTGTGTTTTCTTATGATATTGTGCATATGACACTAAGTGGTACTGTAGGAGCTTCACTCGTCTCCTAGTTCAGCCTAAGCTGCTCTGCTAAGCTACCATTATCTATCAGCCTATGCTGCTAGACACCCTATACACTAATAAGGGATAACTGGGCCTGGTGCAAGGTGTAAGTACCCCTTGGTACTCACTACAAGCCAGTCCAGCCTCCTACAACGCAACTGTACGGTCCTCCAGACAAACTGGGGAGTACACTGTGAGCATGCCGAATGGGCAATGCCTGCTTTGAATGGTGAGGCTGGAAGAAACATGGGGGGGGGCTGAGGCCTACATGTGCGGATGCTGAGTATATGTGCATCCTGGCATAGGTGGGAACTGGCGGTCAATGAGTATGACGGTCCGGCCGGTGGGTAATGTCCTTGCCCCTGTACCATTCCTCTAGGTCAGCGCCCACCAGAAGAAGGATATTTGGCGTGCCATCGCCAAGGACGTCCGGACCCTGGGGGTCTACCACAGACGGAGCACTCACTGGCGTAAAAGATGGGAGGACCTGCGCCGCTGGAGCAAGAAGACGGCGGAGGCCCAGCTGGGGATGGCCTCCCAACGTGGAAGGGGTGCCTGTCGCACCATGACCCCCCTGATGTTACGGAACCTGGCGGTGGCCTATCCAGAGTTGGATGGGTGCTTGAGGGCATCACAGCAGCCACAAGGGGGTGAGTACACTCTCATTCAGCTAACTCTGCGCACATTATGAGGTGTCTGGGCAGGGGAGGTGGGCAGTGGGTTCCCCTAGGCCAGGGCGATCTTGGTAGGCATGGTCCCTTGTGAGGCAGGCTATTTGTCACCCCAACCCCACTAGTGGTAAGAGCCATCTACACCTAGTCAGGCTCCTGTGACTTCCACTTGTGCAGCAATTGGGCATAGGCCTCGTCACCCATTGCCATGTGAAAAATCTAGGAACTGTAAGTGCATGGCGTAGTACAGAGGGCTGCTCACTGTCCGTTGTGTCCGCCAACTGTAGTGGTGTTGGATGCACTGAACATGTCTTTCTTCGGTCTCCCCCCCCCTTTTTGTTGTCTCCCTGTTCTTGTGTGCAATAACATCATCAGGCGGAGGAGCATTGGCACCGGAGCAGGAGGGAGCTGCATCCCACTTGGCCCTGGAGGGTGATCCAACGGAGTCTGAAGCCACCAGTGGGACGGAGGGCGAGGGGAGCTCCACGACAGGGACCGGAGCAGAGACCAGTGACAGCGACTCCTCCTCTGATGGGAGCTCCCTTACGGTGGTGGGCCCCTCTGTGCCCACCGCATCAACAGGTACATCTGCCACCCCCCCTACCAGCACCGCCCTCCCAGCAGCCCCTCAGCGTGTGTCCCGTGCACGCTCACCCAGGAGTGTTGGCTTCTCCTTTGCCCCAGGCACCTCACGCCCTGCCCCAGTCAGCCCTGCTGCCCTCAGTGAGGAGGCTATCGACCTCCTGAGATCCCTCACTGATGGGCAGTCTACCATTGTGAATGCCATCCAAGGTGTAGCGAGGCATTTGCAACAAACAAATGCATACCTGGAGGGCATTCATTCTGGCCAGGCAGCCGAACAGAGAGCATTTCAGGCGCTGGCCTCAGCACTGATGGCAGCCATTGTCACTGTGTCCAGCCTCTCCCCTCCAACCTCCTCCACCCATACCCAATCCCCAGTACCTCAGACTATCGACCAGCATGCACACACATCAACACACAAGAGTGGCTCAGGCAAACATCAGCACCATACATCCCACAGGCACTCACACAAGCACCATACAAATGCACACATACCAACATCCACTTCCTCCACTGTGTCCCCCTCCTCCATGTCTCCCTCCTCCCTCCCAGTCTCATCTACACTCACACCTGCTTGCACTACATCCTCAGCCACTACATCCATCACCAGCACGCCCATCACCACACACCGCTCACTTGAAATCACCACCCTCACTACCATTCGCACATCCCCAGTGTCCTCTTCCAGTGTGTCAGTGAGCCTTCCTCCCAAAGTACACAAACGCAGGCACACACCCACCCAAAAGCCATCCACCTCACAACAGCCTCCAGCCCATGCACGTTCACCCAATTGCAACCACTACCTCTTCCTCCACTCCCAAACCCCCTCTATCTACCCGTCCCAGTGTGTCTAAAAAACTTTTCCTTGCTAACATTGACCTCTTTCCTATACCTTCCCCCCCGTCCTTCACCTAGGGCCAGGCTTTCCAGGTCCCAGCCCAGCACCTCAGCCACAACATCCCCAGGCACAGTGGTGCCAGCAACTGCAGGGTCATCGAGTGCGCCACCCAACAGGGCTGCCAGTGTGCCACATAGCGAGGGCAAGGACATTCCGCCACCTGCCAAGGTGAAAAAGGTGCCCACATCCCAGAGGGAGAAGCCGAAACTACCAGCCACCAAGGGCTCAGTGAAAACAAAAGGGGATAGTGGCAAGACAACTACGCCACCATCAAAGGTGGAGAAGAGCCAAAAACAGAAGGGCAGGTCAGGAGAAGGTATGGTGGCACCGACTGAGGGACCAGTGTCACACCTTCTGTCCACGTCCATGCCAACCTATACGGCGGCAAACACCCCCAGCTGCACCGCCACCTGCACTGCCACCTGCATCGCCACCTGTACCACCTCCGGCACGTCTACAGCCGCTGCAACAGTCCCCAGCCTGTTTCCTGGTGGGCAGCCGCCCGAGGCTGCAGGAGACATCCTACTTTGTCCCTCAGCAGGTGCTGACCCATGCACCGCTGCCAGCCCCGCCGCCACAGACCCCGCCGCCAGCACCGCCGCCACAGACCCTGCCGCCAGCACCGCCACCACAGACACCGCCGCAAGCACCGCCAGTGGCCCCGCGCCGTCCTCTGACAGTGGCACCACCGCTGACATGCCTACCACCCC
Organism: Pleurodeles waltl; assembly: GCF_031143425.1. Taxonomy (NCBI): domain Eukaryota; kingdom Metazoa; phylum Chordata; class Amphibia; order Caudata; family Salamandridae; genus Pleurodeles; species Pleurodeles waltl. The sequence goes on from NC_090445.1 coordinate 1,305,384,365, forward strand.
CAGTGGTCAGTCGTCTGAGGCTGGAGGAGAGTTCCAGGACCCTGGGAAGCTTTCATGAAGCATTACTGTCATCACTGTTGGCACCTGCAGGTTGAAGGCGAAGCCGCAGCAGTGTGGGGTATGTCGCTGCCTCCATGGCATATCATGCTACCTGTACCTCGCCAATGTCGTGCCACGCACACCAGGTGAGTGAATTGTACCGGCCACACTGCACTTAAATCACTCTGGGCACAAGGCCCTCTCCAGAACCAGTTGAGAAATACACCCACTACCTCAGTCCTTGGCAGGATGAAGCATTCTGGGCACAAGGCCCCCTCCAGAACCAGTGGAGAAATACATCCAATACCTCAGTCCTTGGCAGGATGAAGCACTCTGGGCACAAGGCCCCCTCAAGAACCAGTGGAGACTGTTATCCAATTGAGAGACTGTGGCTTTGCACTCCCCAGGATAATACAGTGGTCAACCCACCCACTTGAGAGACTTGAGAGACTGTGGCTTTGCTCTCCCCAGGATAAAGCAGTGGGCAAACCACCCGCTTGAGAGACTTTAGAGACTGTGGCTTTGCACTCCCCAGGATAAAGCAGTGGGCAACCCACCCACTGGAGAGACTTGAGAGACGGTGGCTTTGCACTCCCCAGGATACAGCAATGGGCATGGAACCCCCTTGTGCAGCAGTGGCATTGTGCGTTCATCTGGCTGAGGTGACCCCCTCTCCCTGAGGTGCCTGTTTCATTTCGATCTGATGCCCCTGCAGTGTTCTCTCTATTTTCAGTCAGGTATCTAGTGTGGGCTTCGCCCATGCATTTGGGGCCACGTGGTCCACGGACAATGATTGGTGCACTATCTGGACTTGTGTAGTGGTGTACATAATTGTATATACTGGATTTTGAACTTTGATAATGAGATTTCACATGATTACATTTGTTCAAATCATCTCCTTTTGTCCTTCCGTTCTTCCAGGGGGTGGGGGGAGTGTATATGTAATGTTGCTGCATGTATTTGTGTGTATGGTGGTGTGGGTAAGGTTGGGGGTGGGGGTGTTGCATGTGTGTGTTACTCTCTTTTCCCTCCTCCTACCCCCTCCCCTGTGTTGTAGGTGCAGTATTCACCGTGGTCGTCGCCACCGTCTTTGGTGCTCCTGATAGAAGAGAAGGAAGACCAGTATTGGCAGTATCTGCAATTCGGGCTCCATGGCGTCCCGGTTCCTCGTGGGGTGTGGAGAGGTGAGTGTTTTCCCTTCTGTGTACTGTTTCTGCCGTGTTTTTGTTCGCGTTGGTTCTGCCCCAGAAAATATGGCGGATAGGCGTCTTGAAATACAGTGGGCGGTACTTAGTCTTCCGCCTGTCTGTTGGCGGTTACCACCACAGTGTTTGTTGCTACCGCTGTGGCGGTCGGAGTGTTAAAGTGGCTGTCTATGTTGGCGGTTTCCGCCATGGTCGTGGTTCAATTTTTTTTCCGCCGGACTGTTTGCGGTATTACCGCCGATTTAACACCGACCACCAGGGTTGTAATGAGGAACTTAGTCTTGGAACATTGCCATGATCAACCGTCTTCTATCTATCCTGTGCATGGTTTGTCATTGGTGATGCTTATGTCCCAAAAAACCTTGGAAGTTCACACAGCATTTGTTGCTATGTGTATGACAAACACATGTCCTTTCACATTTCCACACTGAATAGCATCTGATGGTTGGACACATTGACTACACATGCATACAAGAAGGTTTTGAAAAAACGCGTCTTGTGATGTTCACACAGTGGGAGAACTACATTAGTAAGAGCCAATTCACACACATTGACACACAGGCATTGAGTTACTGTATTGAGTTGTGTAGCCTTGCTAGCCTCTATTAATGCAAAACATGGCCAAACTGGGTAATACCTATTTGTATTCCACACGTTTGGCCATCTATTGTGTCAGTGAAGAGTGCAAATCCGGTACAACAACTAGAGGACCATGGTCCGCAGTAGTATGAACTGTCACATGTTCCCATACACCAGAATGCACAATGTAGGTGACAACAGCCTATCTCTGTACTGTCACACCTGTCAAGTACTATTACAAATGAAAATTTACCCAAACCCAGTCAAAGACAGAAATTTTGACGCATATGCCACAAAAAAGACGCACATGCGTCAAAAAATGTTGCATATGCATCGAAAAATGACGCTCATTTCCATTATACATCCATTGGCCCTGATTGGTAATTTCCACACTGTACCCCATGAAATAGGTTAAGTATGAAAAATATTTGAAAATATGGATGCGGGGTAATCTCTAAGCATTTGAGTAAAAAAAATGACGCACAGACTGCAAGTGTTATAATATTTTGACGTATAAGAATAAAAACGCACCGCATTTGAGGCAGGAAGTGATGTAATGGGATATCCTGTTTACAGAATTGGTACAGTGGGTGTACTTTCACTTTCACTTTGCAGTCTGTGATCTTTCCTGACTGTGTGGCTGTGTTTTGACTTGTCTCTCTGTGCATTTTGTGAATTTGTCTCCTGTGTGGTCTTTAAATTGTCTTTTGGTGTTTCTTAAGTGTCTGTGGTATCCTGTATAAGTGTATTTTTGTAATTTCTGGTATATAAATGTGTCTTTTTACTGTTGGGAGTCTGTTGTGGGTAGTGTTAGTTTGGGGATAGTTGGGCTGTTTTGTGTTCATTTTTTTTCATTTCCCTCTCCTACTTTCCCTCCATAATCCTCTGTACCCCTTTATCACATTTATTTTTGCAAGCATGTTGGGTAGGCCTCGTCTTGGCAGGATGGGAGAGGAAGAGCTGGGGGGATTTATTTGGCTGGTGTGCCACGTCCTACTTTTAATGATAGAAGCAGGTGGGCGTGTGATACAGGGGTATCACACAGAGGCAAGGAGGTTCCCGTGGGCAAAGGTCCTGTACCACCCCCAAGAATCTACAACACACCGCACAATGACCACCAGCTGAAACACGTTTGGGCTGATCTGGTTACCAGAGAGCAAGACCTGCTGTGTGATTGTGATTGGTTGCCCTGTTGGTGAGTACAAATCAGAGTACTGTGCACATTTAAATGCTCTGTAGTGACAGTAGCAGATTTGTTCATATGCTGCAAGCAATGTTTTTGGACATGTGGAATGCAAGTTAAACATACAGTTGCTGTGAGTTATACAATAATTCCTACACATTACCGTCATTTGTTGACGCGACAGCTGCACTAACTTGCAAAACATAACAGGAGCCTGTAAATTAGTGTTGACTTCACGTCAATAGATGATGCAAATTTGGCTCTAACATATGTTTCATGCATGGTCTGTGAGTGTACCAGGAAAGACATGTTTTTAATCCAGATATATTTCAAGAAATAATGGGGTCATTACAACCCTGGTGGTACAAGACCACTAGGGCTGTTATGACGGAAGCACCGCCAACAGGCTGGCGGTACTTCCCAGGTCATTACGACACACAGCCCGGGCTGGCGGTTTCCCGCCACAATGGCCCCGGCGGTAGTAATCCGCCAGGGCATCGCTGCTAGCAGCGCTGCCCAGGGGATTACGAGTCCCCCTACCGCCAGCCTTTTCCTGGTGGTTTGAACCGCCAGGAAAAGGCTGGCGGTATGGGGAGTCGCGGGCCCCCTGACAGGGCCCCATGCAGCTTTTCACTGTCTGCATAGCAGACAGCGAAAAGCGCAACGGGTGCAACTGCACCCGTTGCACGGCCGCAACACCGCCGGCTCCATTTGGAGCCGGCTCCTGTGTTGTGGCCTAGATCCCCGCTGGGCTGGCGGGCGGAAACTAGGTTTCTGCCCGCCGGCCCAGCGGGGATCTCCAAATGGCCGCGGCGGGGGTGCGGCTGCATTGGCGGCCGCCCAGTGGTCTGATCTTGGCGGGCGGCTTCAGCTGCCCGCCAAGGTCGTAATGAGGGCCAATGTGTCTCTCAATTATTTCTGAAACATGTCTGAACTGGATTCTGACACATACGTACCAATTTATAGCTGACCTCAGGTAACATCTTAGACTGATATTTGGACTTTGTTGTGCCACAATTAAAATAGGGATGATGCCAAAAGTAATGCACACGGGTTCATATCAAAATGTTTGGTGCAACTTACCATAGCTGTGGCACATAAAATGAAGCAAATGATACAAATTGAGGGGTAACAACAATCCCTGGCCCTCTGTACATTGTACTTGTGTGTTTTACATTGGTCTTAGTCACAATAGCTGGGTGACTGGTTTTGTAGTCCTCCAGGAAAGTGGATTTGCATGTCTCTCATGGATACACATGATGAGAGGAATACACTCCATGAATGAATCTGCAAACAAATGATGGAGCATGTTTGCCACCACATGATAGTTAGGGCCACTGCATGAGTGCAGATGTGTGTATATATCACTCATTGGAGTGCCCGGGTCTGTACATGTTTGCAGTGGTATGTCGAATGCAGTATCATCATGTCTGAGAGGCTTGACTTTCTGATTTAATCTTACACACAGTAATTGTATTTGGAAGTGTTGTACAGTGCACAGACATTGAGCAAATTTTTCCCTTCCATGCTTTACAGGTGGACCTGTCCCCTACACTATCGGAGAGGTGGCTCTATTTGCAGACCCAGACATCTCCAGGAAGTGTTGCTATTTATGTTCTGTGTTCCGTTTGCTGCTGTTGTGTGATTGACTTCTGTGTGTTGGACACATAGCAAGATGCGATGCGCAGGTCAATGATCGGATATGTTCCTTGAGTGGAGTATAATTTTTGTTTCCACCTTTGAGTTGGACAATCATTAGCGTATAGTTATATTTTGGGATTGTAGGGTAGCCCTGAAGGCACAGCCATGTGAATAGGGTGACATTTGTGGATAAAACTTAAATTCCAAAGAAATGTAGCAGAGGACCATATTTGTGATTCAGTCAGCAAGTCAGATCCTGATTCTCACAGAATAGGGATGCCAAAGTCTTACCCACAGACTTGAGTGTCCCTATTCACTAATGAACATGTTTGACTGTATGTTTGACTTCTTAGCAGCATGTAGCTCCACATGTTGTGCTACGTGTATGAGGCACTTGAGTACAATGGCCTAGGTGTGCATGCAGCTCATGGCCAGATGTGTGCTTGCATCTATCTGCTTCTTGTAAGTCATGTGATACTGGTAGGAAATGATGTTGACAATTGTTTGCATTTCCAAACATAAGTGTGGATGCGATTGTCCAAGGTTTGGGTGTATCCTATTTGGACATCCGCCTTACCTGTGGTGGACTGCCCATACCCATGTACAGCTGTCCAAAGCTTCCTGGGTGTCCTTGATGTTTGAAAGTACTTGTTGCTTGTCCACCCCCCTCAGGCACAGGCGTAGGGTTGTGAAAAGTGTACCTAGGACTGATGATCCAAGTTTAGTACACAGACATGTAAATCTGTAAGTCACTTGTCCAAAACTAGGATACCCACTCATGAGTAGCAACTGCATTCTATCCTGGCAATTCCATTTACAACTCACATATCTTGTGGCCCTTGATTGTCATCTAGAAGTTAGTCATTAGTTGGCCTGTCACATGTGGAGGACTTGAAGCATTTATTACGTGACAAATGGCTGAACAATGATGCAAAGGTCATTTAAGCTGTTACCCATCTTTTAGAGTATTGCTGTGCTGTTTGATAGGACATGTGTAGGCTGCGTTGGCATGTACTTCCTCAGGGACAATCAGTGGTCTGAATGATGATATGGGCTGTTTATGGTACATTAGATGTCTGATTTACTTCTGGAGCCATATCACACAATGAAGTACCTAATGTTTGGTTTTATATTTGTTTTAACAGCTGGCAATATGAATCCCATCCAGATTCGGGAGTTTCAGCACAGGGCGATGCGTTACCGCCACAGTCTGGATGTGGAATCCGGGTTCCGCAACATGGCAAGGCGTTATCGCCATGATAGAGCCTCTGGAGTGTGGAGGGCATTTGCCCACGGGGTCCCTTCGGTGTCCACCACAGCCACCACCACCAGCACCACCACTACCACCTAGTGGCACCAACCATAGCAGGCACCTTTGCTGGACTGTCAGCCTCCACTGCTCCAAGACCTGTCACAGCACCACCTGCACCTCTTCCTACAGGCATGGCACCAACTAGGGGACATACATCTTCAACTGGCACCCAAACCACCCCTGCTGCAATCATTGACCGAGCAGAGTTTCAGCAGATGCAATGGAACATTGACCGTATGTTGAGGAAAATGACCAGGCTGCAGCAGGAGGTGGCACAAGTTAATAGGAGGGTGCGTGCCATAAGGAAGACCCTGCGGAGGGCGAACTTGTAAACATTTTACCCTCAGGCATGATTCCCTCCCCTCCCTCCTCTTTCCTGGTTCTTTTCATTAGTGGGTTTAGGGGGCTTAGTGTTAGGTAAGAATATGCTGTTAGTTTAGTTAGTAGAGTGGGTGGGGGGGTGGGGGTATGATACTTTTAATATCTGTTTTTTATTATGTGTGTTGGATGATGTTGGGGTTTTGGGGTTTTGAAAAATATATATAAAATATAAAAATACAAAAAATCTATATTTTTTTTGTATAAGATAGTATGTGTTTAGGTTAGTATATGTTGTCCTCCATGTGTCCCGTCTTATAAGGAGGGTGGGGGGTTGATGTTTAGATCGTTTTGTTAAATGTGATAAGTAAGTTTAGCTTAAGTTAGTTAGGACCAGTTGTGGGTAATGTGTTGTTTGGACAGGTTAGGTGAGATAAGGTGTTTCCCCTGGTTTTAGCTTCTGTTTTTACTGTTTAATAAATATTTAGGTAACCCTTTACAGTATGTGTCAAATGCTTGGGGATCGGGCCTTAGCATGGGTGAACAGTGTCTCTTTAGTATTAGCTTTTGTGTCCCATCCTGCAACCAAATCCCAATTGAGCTGTTACATTGGCAGCTACACCAAAGCTACTTTGCTAAGATTCTACCATCCACTGCACCCACCACTCAAGGTTACTATGTATCCCAACGTGTTGTTAATTTTTGATGTATGTTTTCAATCTCACATACTTTTCAACCAGAATTGGTATTTTGGACACTGTCTTAAGTCTGCCTGCAGCCTGATGTCCAAGCGGAGCCTGATAAGGTGAGTGGTAGTATGCTCTCATGTAGTATGGTATACATAACTCACACCCATCATTTGTTACAATGTTCAGCCAGGTTACATATTTGTATGTACACTCATACACATCCATTCATGCAGTATGATGTGTGTTAGGTAAAATTTGGGTCAAATGTCACATATGTAAGTTTTAGCTTGAAGAAAAAGTTGAAGGCAATTTTTTTTGGCTTAGACATCCCTTGAGGAAGAGTTATTCTGTCCAACGCAGCATTATGGTGTATAGTTTCCATTTTCCTCAGAACTAACCCTCAGGAAGGGCAGATGATGGTACAATCCAGACCACTGTGCATAGTTATCAGCCAACATTCTTTCAGGTCAGTTGTATTGACAATCAATAACCATTGACCTGAGGTAAACATCACTGATGGCCATCACGGTTGATATGTCACATTACACAGAGACAAAGTTGTTGTGTAAGTGCTATTTATTTTAAAGTGCATGATTGTGAGTCCATTAGTGTGACACCTTCCATTGTGATCCTACACAAGTGCAAAAGGACATGTCATTGGACATGCTGGGGTGAAGTGTCAGATAGTGCAGAGGGACATGATTTGCCAATGAGTTAGTGAGAGACAATCACAGGGCAGGGTGACAAGCTAAACAGTGGGCTGACGAACAGTGCTTGAGTGCAGTTGTTGCAAGACTGGCATGTTACAAAGCACAAGACCTTGGTTATAAATGGCCATGTGGCAGGGACTAGTGCTACCAGGTACTCTTACGGGTGAATGTGATCTGTTCCACATCTTCATCTTCTGATGTGTGTGTAGTCTCCTCTGCCCTTGGTGGTGGTGGTTGTGAAGGAGCAACACACACCTCAGTGTTTTAAGACGTGGAGTCAGACATCCCGGTAGCTGCCAACTGTGGGGCTCTTAAGGGCAGTACTGCAGCAAGGAGGAGCTCCTGGTTCTTAAGTATAGCAGCCACATCACTATGGTAGGCAGCCAGGTCGGCCCTGAGGGGTTCAATATTGCATTTCTGCACGCATTGACAGGATTGTTGTTGTAGGTGTTGTGTCAACTCTTTTACAGCTGTGCTGATTTCCTTCAACCTTTTTTCAATTTCCTGCAAGATTGATGTTCGCCCTTGCATAGCTGCTGCCTGTTCTGCAGTTGACATCATGCACGAACGCACCCCCTCTAGGCTAGCTGCCATATTTTCCATCCCCACCCGCACCTCCTTGGCCAGCTCCCGCTGTACTCCAACTACGGTTCTCTTAAAGCTGGTGCCAGTGTCGTCAAAGTCCTCAGTTGGGTTGGAGCTGGCAGGCCGTACAATTGGGGTGGTGGGTGGCTCTCTGTGATGGCTGCTTCTTCTGGGCTCCTCCATGTGACTGAAGGTGGGGTCTGGAGGGTCCCAAGGACATCTTGGAGGGTCTGCTGGCTGATGTTTGTGAGCTCGTCATCCATGTCATCAGGGAAGTCCAGGACAGGCATATCCACAGGAGAGCCATTGTCCTCTGCAATGAGATATGGCACAATTAGTGTGTCTGTGTTGTAGGATTTGTAACGTGACGTGCCTGCCTTCCTATTAGTTGCACATTGTGATCATTCTCCCAGGCTTATGCCCGACCTGCATGTCACATGTGTTGTGGTCAGTTTGGGGACTTGTCAGCATCACATCCTCTAGGTGTTGGTTCTGGCCAATTTGTGAAGTGCCACCTTTTTGTCCTACTCAACCCTCCGTCTACTTCCATTCTCATGGTGAGGCCTTTCACTGGCTGTGGGTGTTCTGATGGCACTTGCACCACACTTAACATTCTGGGACTGACCCAGTCTCTGATCTTTTCCATCCACCTATATGTTGCTGAGACCTAGCATATACTATGTATTACATTCGCAAGGCACGATACGGGTGTCAGCATTGGTAGTGTGTACTGCTGATGTTGGGAAATGTGTGCTACATTGGATTGCACTGATAGTGCTAGCAGTGTTCCAGTTCCGCCTCCGACTGTGCGGGTGTAATTCACAAGCCAGTTACATATGTCCTCCCCCTCAATGCTGTTGTCTGAGCAGTATGACATTTGGGATGTTGCATTGTGTCATTGGAGCTATTGTGACCCAGGCACAGGTTGGACCCTGACATATGCAGCATGGGTATGACATTAGTGCTGTGTAACTCATAATGTTTATGACAATGGCTGGTGTTTGTAGCAACTATGGACAATCACATTTGACAGGATTGGAACATTTGTATTGATTTCAGGGATTGATAACTTTGTCATCCTGAACCCTCTAATTTGGGTGTGTTTGATCCATGGGGACATTACTGCCATTAGCTACTTGACCTGCACATACAGCAGAGGTGGTAGTGGCAACTATTGTTAATGTTAAATTCCACTTGCATATATGGCCTGAGGCTGTTAATTAAGCCCTAGTTCAGTGGTTCCCAACCTTTTGACTTCTGTGGACCCCCATTTTATCAATACTGGAGCCCGGGGACCCCCACTGAATCGTTATTGGAACACGGGGATCCCCGAGGAGTCATTACTGATAGCTGGGACCTAATATTATTAAATGTTTTAAGCAGTCGCGGACCCCCTGAGGAGGTTTCGTGGACCCCCAGGTGTCCCCGGCCCACAGATTGGGAACCACTGCCCTAGTTCATGTAGGGAGAATACCAGCTGACGTGTGACAGCATGCCAGGTTAACGTTGTACCCTACCCTCCTGCCCTGGATTTACCTTTATAACATCTTTGGCATGGCAGCATACCCCATGCAAAGGTTTTTGGTGTAGTATAGTACTGTGCCCCAGGTTTCCTCTGAACGTGCCATGCCCCCGTACGGTGCCCCTTTACCCATGCCACTCCCTGAATATCATGACTCGCATAGTAGGTATGCCCCCCGCTTGCAGTTAACATTTGTGCATTTTAGTTTCCCATGCGACTTACCCTGCATCTGTGTTGTCTCCTGGTAGTCTGCACTGTCCTGTCCTTGAATCCTTGTCACGATCTCCTCAGGGATGACGGCTGCCACCATCTCCTCCATGTGGTCCAGTGCCCCCTGCGGTGCTGGACTCCCACCTCCAGTCGCAGTGCTGCCTTCCTGTTCCTGGCCATCTTTTCCTTTGTCCTGAGCTTGCAGTCAAGCCAGCGTTTCTTGCACTGGATGACTATTCTCCGTACTTCTGCCACACTGTTGATCTTGTCAACAATTTTTTGCCATATTGCCTCTCTCCTACTAATTGGCAACTTTGAGGTGACAAATAGTTGGTGCTGGTATTCTGTCACCTCTTTCACCAGAATTTCCTGCTCCTCTGCACTGAGGCGACAATTTATTTTCTTCTTCTCCCTGTCCTGTCTTCTGTGGGTCCTCCTGGCTGGTTCCTGGTCTGTTGTAATCTTTCTGGGGTCTGTGCAAGCATCTCGGATCCATTTTGTCTCTCCTTAGCACATTTTGCTGTGTTTGCGCCGCTTTTTGTCGCAATTGCGTCAAAAAATGGTGCGTATCCGGTTTGTGACATCATAAACCGGCTCACAGTCATTTTCGCTGCGTTAATGTCATTTTTCTTTACAATGTGATGGATTGGTTTGAGTAAAAAAAAATGACTCACACCAGTGGTTTGCGCCGCCGTGCGTCAAAGTATACATTTGACGCCCGAGCGGAGCAAATAAATGGCATTAGCCGGCGGTAAAATTTTTGACGCAGTTTTACATCAAAAAGTATAAATATGGCCCAAAATCTTAAAAGAGGTTTAGAACCCACCCCTAACTTACCTATACTTTCGATTAGCTGTGTTCCACTTGAGCTTCTAGCTCACCTTGTTTACCATAGCCTGGGTCCCACGTGGCTCTTTCCCCACTGTACTTGTCAGTGGCTGGCTTCCACAAAGACTCCTACGTCACTCGGCTGGTCAGCGCCTCCACCAAGTCTCCATCGTCCTGCCGTGGAGCATTGCCCAAGTACTACTTCTGGCGACCAGTGTCCGTGCGCATACAAAGGTACTTTTTTCAGGAATAGCAACTCATTGGAGAGCACTGGTTTGTATGCTGTCTCTGCTCCCGCATTTGTTGATGCTTGTTCTCTGCTCTGATGCCCCGTGTGTGGTGATGTGGTGGATTCTTTCACACTCATCGTCAGCTGTCTCTTCGCTTCTTGTCATTCTATTTGCTACCCTGAAACATGCTCTTGTGGATTCCATAGATTTTCTTTATTGAGTATAGAGCCATCAGTTTATACGATGTCACAATGTCACAAGGACACACTGCATTAGTTATGGGCTTTTCTTCTACAAATTATTGTTTTCTTGCACCTTCCTTAAATTGGAGCAACAGAAGTGGACCGGAACTACAGCTCCCATACTGCATTCTTTGTTAAATGAACATGCAAGACTGCAGCACTCATTTTTTGTGGCAAGGAGTCATCTGGTAACGCCTTGTTGTCAGCTAATCTCAATGGGCAAAATTCACACATTTCAAAGGAAGCACAGGAACAAACTAACGTCATGGGTATGTCTGGTTCGTAGGCACGTAGAAGTAATGTGTATTCACAAATATTGACAATACAAGCGTATATCCCATACAGTTTGTCTTCCATTATCGAACATATATGACTGTGGAATTTACTCAAACTTTATTAACAAGAAAAAGCAAAGCCAATAGGTTTTGCCTTTACGAAAAGCCGCTGATAGCTGCTGTGAAGCATGTCTTAAAGTTTAAAAAAAACACTATGACCAGATCACCACTAAACTTTAATACGGTACATGTTAGCCAGGTTATGGGGTTTGTTTGTTTAAAAAAAAAACTTTAAGATAATCTGCACAGCAGCTAGCGCTGCTGTGTGAAATGACTAAAATACATTGACACAACTAATAGGTTTAGTAGAGGTGAAACCTATTGAATTTGCCAATGCTTGTTTAATCCTGTTTTCATAGCATTCACAGATATTGCCTTAACTGCTTTTGAAAGAACAATGTATGCTGTTCCCTAGATCTACCAATACCTCCTGCAAGGTTCAGTCTTTATTTTATTCAGCTACAAAAAAAAGGAGAGCGGAAGTTAAAGTAGAATGTTTTTATCTCATTTACTTTTATAGGATAGGTGAATTTTGGATTTGTGGAAGTTTCCTGTACTGCAGTGAATTCTCTAGTTTAGTGCCCTGAAGCCATTATGTATTCTTCCACCTATCGCAGGTCAGTGACCTACTCATAGTGTACCATGCACTGATAAATGACAGTCTGAGCTGTGTATTCTCTGTACTGCTCTGTGGTTGTAGATCCTGTAGTTTCCCATCGACAGCATAACATCATTCATAATCCTGGCAACACAGATTTTAGGGGCTTTCACAGTCAAGGGTTTCACAGCACTGGCTTGAATGGTCCTGACATGTCAGAAATAGCTTAGCAAACATTGAGAGCCTTCCAATTGATCATCCTCATGATAATCAGTACAACACTTTAATGATTGAACATTGCGTATTGATATTTGCCTGCATGACGCTATTGGTCAATGTTTACCAACCAAAGATTTGCAGTAACTATTTAAAAAAGTTATCAGTATGTGTTAGCCCTAAATTAGGTAGATAGCATCAGACCACCCTATGTGGCAAAAAGAGGACATTGGAACGTCCCACCATCTCTTGGTAAAACAAATATTAGCATGTTTGACTTGTCAAAATGTACCTTGGGAAAAAAAGACGATTGGAGCAGTAATTAACACACATCACATAATTATGGTCCCTGTACCAAGAGGAGTTTGCACAAGGATTGGAATTTAGCTCTAATCTTGTAATCAGCACCTAATTTTCAGAAAGCACTAACCTAACATCATGATTCAGTTGGAATGTTTCCACATTTCACCGTATCCACCGCCAATCTTTCCTGATAGCAATTGACACGGAGAATGGGGTAAGACACAAAATGGGGACACTGGACAAAACCACGCTGCCTCATTACTCTGACAGGTGTTGATGTCTTATCAGGTCATAGTTAATCATTAGAAAATAAAAATGTACTTTAAATTATGACTTAATACTCAGTCAACAATTTTTCAAATATTTGATATGCCTCCAAAATATCTCTAAAATGTACACACCTCAAAGCATATGGCTGTCACATGCTTGATGTCACACATTTTAGATATCAAAAGCCAGTGTTCAATCCCTGGTAATGTGACATGAAGCTGTAAGGCCTAAATCAAATAAAATGTGTAAGGTATTTAAGCAGTGCATACAAAATACAAAAAAAATAACACAAATCACAATAAACTACACAACCAACTTTAAAAGAACGTGAAAAATACCAGGCGTAAGTCTGGAAGTCAAACACTTCGAAAATGTTTCTATTCCCAATGCAGAAAGGGACTTTGCCACTTTATTAGAAGAAACGTTCTTCTGGTCAGAGCCTCTGCTGAATTGGTAGTGCAGCTGTGGAATTGAAGTCTGCATACTGCTGGAGCTCTGGTATTCAACATTTTCTGAGTTCCAATTAAGAATGAAGCTTTGTCATTGTTTTGGAGGACCTTAGAGGCTTCAGTGGGACAAAGCTTAAATTCAATCCACTGATACTAGTAGTTAGATACTTTTTTCCACAGGCTCCCCTGAAGTGTAGGAGGAAATATTTTTGAAAGATTGCAAACTTTCTACTGGTGACCAGCCAACCACAGAGGTATACTTTTAAGCCCACATGCCCCCTCGGAGGATACTTAGAGGCTCTCAGAGTCTCAGAGTGTTAGAAATTGGGTTTTTGGCTGCCAAAGTATGCACCCTGTACAGGCAGGAGCTATAACCCTAGTCGGGGTAAGTCAGGTACACAATAAGAGTTTACCTGTGCTCACCTTCTGGCAGCTTGGCACAGAGAAGATAGGCTTATCCAAAGAGATGAAGTATAAAGTATTTATGCAATGCAAAACACCACAAAAAGACTCCATACCATATTAAAAAAATAGACAATAATGTTATAAATAAAACATGACAAAAACAACAAAAATCCAATGAGTAGAAGTCGAAGTATTCATTTTAGAAGAACAGGTGTAAAAATAGCACCTAGAAACAAATAGTGCTCAAAGAGTTACTTGAGGTTATGCTTGGTGGGGCAAAGTCAACAGTTCAAGCCATCTGCAATGGTGCGTGGGCTGGATATAGGCACTAAGCAGGCCTGTGAACAGAGTGCCTTCACCTTGTCACAAACATGAGATGTGGGTCCATGGTTCGGTAGATGCGTTCATGTCACTCCCACAGGTGAAGGATTTGTGGACTTTTCAAACGCATTGGTGATGATGCTAAGGTTTCTAAAGATGAGCACCGAAGCTACAATGCATTAGATCCAAAGCCAATGCGCTGGATTTCTCCATGCTGTCAAAGGGATGCATTGATCACTCTTTTGCAATGGCTGCACTGCAGTGGCTTCAGTGCTGCATCAATGCCATTGCACTGGGTGCCGCTTTCAGCAGGAAGGCGGTGCATCAGTCAATGCAGCGATTCTGGAGATGCTGCTCAGACCCCAAGTGCGATGCAAAAATGTTACTCCTACAGCAGGGTCGATGCATCGATTGCTGCTTCCACAGGCAGGAGATGTGTCGATTTCACTGATGCAAGTATCTGGGTCCACTTCCAATGAACAGGCTCTTGGAGATCACTTCAGTGTCAAGGCATATTCCAGCTTTCCTTCAACAGGGTCAGAGAGTAGCAGCCAGCACAGCAGAAATGTAGTCCTTCCAGGTCAGCAGTCTAGTAGAGTGATAGAACTTAATGCAGCACAGCAGTTCTTCTGACAGACTTCAGTTGTAGGTCCAGAAGTGTCTGATTTGGTGGGGTCAAAGACCCAGTAATTATTCCCAAATGGGCCTTTGAAGTGGGCATGATTTCAAAGAAGGGTCTTTAAAGTGTACAAGCATCCTTTCTTCCTCAGCCCTGGCTCCGGACTATCTGTGGGGGTTAATCAGCCCTTTGTGTTGGGCCAGGCCACTACCCATTCAGATGAAAGTGTCTGCCACTGCCTCTTTTCCTGCCCAGGAGGAGCCATTAGGATGCGGTTGAGTGCTCAGTCATACCTAATCTTTCTGTGTTTGTGACTATCTAAAGGGAATGCACAAAGTGTAGCTATCACCCACCCCTGTCATGTATTGGAGACAGGTTGAGGGCAGACAGATCTGTAAGAGCAGACAAATGTCTATTTTCGAAAAGTGCCATTTCTAAAATAGTGATGTTAAATCTGACTTTACCAGTAAAGAGGATTTATCATTACCATTCCAATGATATGAAGCATGACATAGCCACTCCTTCTCACTCACAAACTACAGATAAAAGTGCAATAAGGAATTGCCAATGTTAACCTATGACAGGAGTATGCCCCACAGTAGTGAAAAATGAATTTGAGAGGTTTTTTCTCTCACTACTAGCACATGCAAAACATAAACGGATTTGTCCTACCTTTAACTTACACGGTATCCTGCCCTATAGGCTACCTAGGGCCTACCTTAGGGATGACTTATGTATAATAAAAAGGAAGCTTAAGGCTTGGCAAAGGGATTGAAATGCCAAGTCGAAGTGACAGTAAAACTGCAAACACAGGCTCTGCAGTGGCAGGCCTGAGAAATGTTTTAGGGCTGCTTGTCTAGGTAGCACAGGCTGTGCTGCAGTCCTACTAGCAGCATTTAATTTATAGGCCCTGGGTGTATGGAATACAATTTTAGAAGGAACTTAAAATTCATTTTAATTCGCCAATTGGGTATACACCAATGCTACTATGTTTAGGGGAGATGCACCTGCACTTTAGATTTGGTCAGCAGTGGTAAAGAGCTCAGAGTCCTAAGGCCAATAAAAATTAGGTCAGAAAAAGAGGAAAAGAAAGGCAACATGTTTAGGGTGACCCTTCAGAGAGGGCCATTTTCCAACATGGAGGCCAACAGCAAAGTTCAGTCCAGGTCCAGTTGTCATTGGTCAGCTTGGCATTTCTTGGAGAAGGTCTCTTGGAGCTTGTAGTCTCCCTGCAGCCACAAAATAGGTTAGCCATACGATCCTTATAGTTCACGTCTTAGTTCTGGGCACCTGAGGGAGAAGGTCTAGTACTCTCAAGTCAAATACAGCAGGACAAGGCCTTTTCTGATATTCCACAGGTTCACAAAGTGTTCGGTAATGGTGCCTTGGGGTGCCAAAGTTATACCTGGCACAAGCTGGTGAGTGGGATGACTACTAGGCACTCCCTAAATAATGGGGTAAACACCCCCCATGGCAACCCTCCCAGTTTTTTAGTAGTTGTGTTTTCCCCCAAGCAACCAATCCCACGGTGGCCCTCTCTTGCAAAATTCATCCCGTCTTGTGCAGAGTCTATGTGCCCATTCAGAGGTGTGGCCAGTGTAAAGAGCAGTTTCCTCCTCTGTGGTAAATAAAAACCTGTTCCAGTATTGTTGCTTCCCGTTGGGTTAGTGCCAGATTGACAAGGGGGGCAAATGTTGGGGCTGCCACCTAACTTTTCCTTGTGACAGGGCAAATCCCTTTGAAGTTAATTATGTACCTGTACCCATCTCAACTGGCCTTACTGCCATGGGAAGAAAACACTTCCCCACTACCAGGCCAGGTGCAACTTTCACACCTCTTGTAAGCCAAGTACAGTCTGGGCAGGTGCTTGATCACTAAATGCAAATTAGCTTCCAGCAACTTCAGGAAGAATAAAGGCAATTTTCTGAAAGCTAGATTCCTGACATATTAAATGAAAGTCAAACTTCACCATTAGATTGAATTTTCTTAAATTGTAAAGTCAGTCTGAGATAAGCCTGGTGCAGGTCAAAAGTTACAAAATAAAGAGTATAATCGATACTTTGACTTTCCTATGTGCAGTTATAGCCTGACTAGAGACAATGTTGTGTTGGGCTTAGTCACTAAAGGAACTTGCCATCTAATATCACACATTTTTCACTCCTAAATATTATGCACCCTACCTTGTGGGCAGCACGGTGCACTTAGGGTTGACTTATTTCATATTCAAAGCAAGGTTTTCATACCTGTCTAGATGATCATTCTGACATGTCTGGGTAGCAGAGTTCAATCTGCAGCAGTCAGACTACACAGGGTAGGCCTCAAGTC
The DNA here is from genome assembly GCF_031143425.1 of Pleurodeles waltl. NCBI lineage: Eukaryota > Metazoa > Chordata > Amphibia > Caudata > Salamandridae > Pleurodeles > Pleurodeles waltl. Next base: position 1,305,401,499 of record NC_090445.1, read on the forward strand.
ATATTTTTACAGTACCACAATAGTGTATGCACAATATGTGTTGCATTCCACAAATGACATTTAAGTTTCCATGCCATGGTGGTACTTCTGCACCTTATACCATCATGTTAGAGGAAGGATAACTGTGTCAATCAGGTTTTAAGTGTTTAGGTGTCATAGTAGACACACTGAGCACTGAATAATAGTGTCCCAGTCTTAGAGGTCAAGATTGCCAGCAGGTGCGTCCCAAAAATAATCAAAAACTGAGGGTGACCACCAAAAAGAGTTTGCTTTGCAATAGTTCATGTGTATAATTTCACTGTTGCAAATTTAACATTGCTACTGTCTAACAATATAACTGCCTTATGTTTTAGAATATTATTCTCTCTGGTGTTTTCAACTATACATATATCATGGAATGTGAAAAGTCTTTAGATAAGTCGAATGCCCTTTCTGTTCCTCAAGTGTCTTGAAATTTAGAATGTAAAACCAAAATGAAAGTTTATACTTCAGCAGGGATTTTCCCTAAACAATATTTCAGCTAACTAGATTTTGTTAGCCAACATTAAATGTCTTGGAATACACCTCCGAGCACAGCTTCACCTTCCATTCACACTTTCAATGACAAAAATAATATCCGAGACTCTAAACAAGTGTTTAACAGGCAACAGGACCCTGGCTGTAGCAACAAAGTACCTCTCTCACTTATCCAGGTGCTCTGGACCACTTAGAGCTCAATGTCTTTAAGCTAGGCACCACTATCCCCAAAATGTCATGAGAGTTCATGAGCTCCAGGGAAATGTAGTCTCAAATTTTGGGTTGAAATGCATTTGTTGTTAATAGAAGCAAAAACATTCATCAAGTACACCACAAGTCTTTCCATTCCCACAATAAATTTAACAACCCCAATGTCAGAGTAATACGTTCATTTATATGATGAGTGCAGACAGGTATGCTTGCAGTCTTGACACAGATTGTGACACTAATATAGTAAGACATGGGTTCATGCTTACTACTGAGGTGGGAAGAGTAGAGATAGTTCTGTTGGCCAAAATGTTGAAGAAGCTGATGAGTTGCCTATTGATGGTCAATGAGGGGTTCCTCAAAGAGGTGGGAGAGATGGGACTGACCAAACACATATTCCTGTCACCAGTGTGCATATTTTTATGTGAATTTCTTGTTAGCTTGATCAGTGCAGAAGATGAGACATTCATGTCCTTCTCACTACCTAATCAGTGGGGAGTATGCAAATGTCTTGTCCTCCCACTAAAGGGAGAAAATACCTCTTGTGCATTAACCAGAGAGGCTGCCTTTTTTGTAATCTCAGCTCGAGCGTTGGCGGTTCATCTGAAGGTACTGTTGCTTTACTGAACAGCCATGTGACGTTTCGTGTGACTGCTCTACAAAGTTTGTCAAAAATAAATTCCCAAAGCAGCAGTTTGTTTTTGAAGAACAAAATGACGAATGGCCCAGACACCCATAGAATTGTCTCCCAATGTGTGAAGGAAATTTTTTTCATTCTTCCTCTTAAGGGTTGTCAGGAAAATAAAAATGACAAAACATATATCATATCAGAAGTTTTTCCCTCAATAGGGTGAATGCCCGATTTCTATAGCCTGATGGCTCAATATTTAAGGAGCCAAAGGTCAATGGTTTCCAATAGCAGGTCAGAGGAAACATGGCTATTTTCCTAACTCCTAATAAGATGTGTGGACTAGCACTTTGGCAGGCATTCCATCAAATTTGTTGCATAATTATACCCTGTCCACAAACTCTAAATAAGTGTTTCTTGAATCTTTGAACACAAATTTAATGAATTTCCTCAGACTGCTGCATTTAATAATCATTGCTAATGTTTTAATCTGACACAAAAGATAATAGGACTAATTTGAAAATATGTTATTATGCCATTCTACATGAAAAAAAACATCAAGGCCATGACCTCCATGACCTCCAAAAGCCTGTTTTGACCAGAGGGAATAAAACTCTAAAATGTCATTGAGGGAGGTCCACATTTCTGGTGAAGCCTATTTACACCTTACCATTTATCCATGTTATTTGTGTGACCCTCCTTATATGCCCAAAATTGCAAGTGTGACTGCGTTAGCCTGCATTTTAACATTTGTGACCATTTTCTCCCTTAGACACAGTAACAACTTTTTTTTTTAAGTGTTTTTAAACTGCTGCATAAAATAACTTTGGATAATGTTGGGAAAAAAGGACACAAAAATATTTACTAATCTTTGCAGAGTATTGTCTGTTGCATATGCCAGAGGCTATACAATTGTATTTTTTTTATAGAAGCATGGGCAGGATTTAGAGTTTGACAGATGAGTAAAGGGAAACAGGGTGGGGAGGACTATAAGTCAACAACCCTGCAAAATCTGCTATAGCTTTGTATGAACCATCATCATTTCAGTTTATACAAAACCATTCATGTGTTTGGTGTGTATATCCGTTATCGTAAATTAACGCATACACATAACGGTTAAAAGTTTCTACTTTTCCCCCCAAAAAAGCTCCCAAAGTTGAAGTTTGTTTGTGGAAAAGTAAAATATAATGGTCCCAACACCATAAGAGTTTTCTTCCATGGCACAGTTGAAATAATGTTATTTTTACTGTCCCTCACCTCCAGGGTATTCCTGGTACTGAGGGACACTAAAAAAAAAAAGCCATCTATATAGGGCAGATGGACAAATGGTTTAATTCTAATGGTCTATACTCCCTCGGGCCTTCAGAAGGAGATTTACGTTGACGGAGTATATTTTATTTCATCACCATAAATCTGGCAGTCTCCCCAATTCAAATTGGGCAGGCGGATCAGGTACTTTGTAGTTGTTGCGATCGAGTGACCGGTCTTCTAAATTCTTAGTAGGGGCCATTGTTTGGAATCCATTCTTGATGAGAAAGACTTTGTTAATTTCGAAAATATTCTCAAATACATTTTATGATGAATGCACAGGGTCATAATTTGAAGTCATTTGATAACTATATAAATTATTTGCCTTTCTAACTATGAAGACAAAAGAAAAGCAGTTTTTTATTGTTTTCGCTAAAAGTCTGAAAAAGCTTTTTAGGTTGAGCGTTAGCGTTTGACGTGTTGTATACTTTTAGCATACTTGATTTGTTAGTTGCAATGTCTTTCAAAAATTCTTGCTTGCTAGTGGTAAGTTCTGCCTCTTTGTCCTGCCTTTTTCTTTTTGGGAGCAGCACAAAGTACTGTATAATTACGCTATGTCCTGTTTATCTCTTATGTAAGGGACTTTTTTTTTTAGTATTTGCCTGTTTGTCTTACACTGTGGATGCTTATTCAGTCCCTCCTCCCCACCAGCTCCCTCTGTAAACATAAACCAACAGCAGAGGGGGGATTTTCCAGGGCCAGCTTGCAGTCGCATTCTTCCTCTTGTTATTTTCAGGCTGTGTGGCAAGAAAAGTCCAATCAGTAATTTACAATACTAAGAGCTCTAACTCGAGCAAACACGAGACTATTGCATTCCAAATGCTTTTTTTTTTGTTTTCTGACTACTATGCTTTTTTATACTTTTTGGTGCAAAACTGCACTAAGGCAGTTTTGCACCAAAAAGTTTTGCACCGGCTTGCACCATTTTTTAGCACCAGCTGGGCACCATATTTATGGAATGGTGCAAGCCGGTGCAAAGGGTAGGCTAGCTTAAAAAAAAATGACGTTAGGCAGTTTTGAGTCAAAATAAATTATTCTGACCAGATTAGCATCATTTTTTGACGCTAAGGGGCATATTTATACTCTGTTTGCACTGAATTAGCGTCATTTTTTTTTAACTCTAATTCAGTGCAAAACTAACTCCATATTTATACTTTGGTGCTAGACCCGTCTAACACCAAATTTATGGAGTTAAAGTCATTTTTTGGAAGTGGAAACCTACCTTGCCTTAATGAGATGCAAGGTAGGCGTTCCCATGCAAAAAAATGACTCTATGGCCTTAACACCATATTTATACTCCCATGTAAAAATGGTGCAAGGGAGGGAGGAGGGGTCAAAAAATGGGGCAAAGCTTGCTTTGCCCCATTTTTTAAGACCTGGGTCAGGGCAGGCTTTAGGGGACCTGTGGCCCTATTTCCATGGTGGAACACCATGGAATAAGCCCAGAGGTGCCCTCCCTAGGCCCCAGGGGCACCCCCACCCACACCTGGGGGACTGCGAGGATGGGGGACCCCATCCCAGGTAAGTACAGGTAAGTGCATTTTATTTTTGAAAGTGCCATAGGGGGCCCTGAAATGGGCCCCCATACATGGCACAGGGTGCAATGGCCATGCCCAGGGGACCCCTGTCCTCTGTGCTGGCCACTGGGGTGGTAGGCATGACTCCTGCCTTTTCTAAGGCAGGAGTCATGTGGCATGGTAGGTTTAGCACCATAAAATGACGCTAATCTAGTTAGAGTCATTTTTTTTACTCTAACCTGACTAAAGCCATTTTTTGGTGCTAAACCCTCTTCTTCTACAGTATACTGCCAGCTCCAGCTGACTAAAGTCATTTTTTTAAACTCTAGCCTACCCTTTGCACCAGCTTGCACCATTCCATAAATATGGTGCCCAGCTGGTGCACAGAAATGGTGCAAGCCGGTGCTAAACTTTTTGGTGCAAAACTGAGTTAGTGCAGTTTTGCAGCAAAAAGTATAAATAAGGGCCAACATTTTGTAAGTTTGCGCCAGTTTTGTGTCATAAAATGACGTTAATGCGGTGCAAAAAAAGTTAAATTCAGGGCCTTGGTGCTAGATGTGTCTAGCACAAAAGTATAAATATGGAGTTAGTTTTGCACCGAATTAGAGTAAAAAAAAAATGACACTAATTCGGTGCAAACAGATTATAAATATGCTGCATAGTATAAATATGCCCCTAAATATGGCCTTAAGGCCATAGAGTCATTTTTTGCACGGGAACGCCTACCTTGCATCTCATTAAGGCAAAGTAGGTCTCCACTTTCAAAAAATGACTTCAACTCCATAGATTTGGTGCTAGAGGGGTCTAGCACCAAAGTATAAATATGGAGTTAGTTTTGCACTGAATTAGAGTTAAAAAAAATTACACTAATTCGGTGCAAACAGAGTATAAATATGCCCCTAATTCGGTGCAAAACTAACTCCATATTTATACTTTGGTGCTAGACCCATCTAGCACCAAGGCCCTGATTTAAACTTTTTTTGCACCGCATTAACGTCATTTTATGACACAAAAGTGGCGCAAACTTACAAAATATTGGCCCTTATTTATACTTTTTGCTGCAAAACTGCACTAACTCAGTTTTGCACCAAAAAGTTTAGCACCGGCTTGCACCATTTCTGTGCACCAGCCGGGCACCATATTTATGGAATGGTGCAAGCCGGTGCAAAGGGTAGGCTAGAGTTTAAAAAAATTACTTTAGGCGGGTGGGGCTGGCAGTATAGAATAAGAGGGTTTAGCACCAAAAAATGGCTTTAGGCAGGTTAGAGTAAAAAAAAATGACTCTAACCATATTAGCGTCATTTTATGGTGCAAAACCTACCATGCCACATGACTCCTGCCTTAGAAAAGGCAGGAGTCATGCCCACCTCCCCAGTGGCCAGCACAGAGGACAGGGGTCCCCTGAATTAGAGTTTTAAAAAAATTACGCTAATTCAGTGCAAACGGAGTATAAATATGCCCTTTAGCATCAAAAAATGATGCTAATCTGGTCAGAATCATTTATTTTTACTCAAAACTGCCTAACGTCATTTTTTTTTTCAGCTAACCTACCCTTTGCACCGGCTTGCACCATTCCATGAATATGGTGCCCAGCTGGTGCTAAAAAATGGTGCAAGCCGGTGCAAAACGTTTTGGGGCAAAACTGCCTTAGTGCAGTTTTGCACCAAAAAGTATAAATAAGGCCCAATATTTCTTAATTGTGTGAAGACTTTTTTTGTAAATGTCTATCGGCATTTTTCAGGAGAATCAAATCAGGGTTGATATTGTTCTTTAAATAAAGAATCGCATGAGTGGTTATTTTGAAGATTAAATACAATTTATAGGAAAGGTCTGACGATTTACTTCGCTTAGAGCAACCGACTCATACTTCAAAGAACTGAGAAGCCTAGCAGAAAACTTCACAACATTGGATGCTTGTTTGTGCCTGTTACGAGAAGACTGACCAGTTGTGTGACCTTCCATAGGGTTTGGATTTCTTTTGCCATCTTTATCAGGAAGATAGAAGGGGAGCTCCTTTTAATTCGCCAGCTGTATTCTTCTCCCACTTTCTATGGCTGCATCCCCAGGTCAGAGCTGCTGCAGGCGCTGACATCACCGCCTACCAAACCCTTCGCACGAATGAAAACATGTTTGCTGCTCACTGCTACTGTCTGCATGCTGCCTTCTCTCCTTGCACCGTTTACTTGCTCTTTGTGTTTATTTCTGTAAATGAAGGACGCTACTCGCAGGAAACTCGATGTTTTATAATTAAGCCAACCCATCGCTTTTACTTTAAAGAAATATAGCTGTTCATGTGGTTACAACGTTCAACTGGTACAGGTAGCTTTGTCTAATTTGTGTACAGGCATGGGCACAGAGCTGGTTACTCAAGAATAAACATTCCGCACAGAGCAAAGGCTGTAATTAAAGCACAGAGGCTGTTTTTAAACGACATGCATGTTTTCTGTAGGCACGGTGGTGGCAACGAGAATAGGGAGTAAATGATTGGTGTATCTATGTACCATATGCATATACAATTAGAAGTGGAAGCTTTCAACCCTACTCACGTTTTCTCATTTTATTAAATACGTTGAGCTGCTCATATGAAATGGCCATTTCAGTTGTGTTGCATAAAAAAGTAGGTAACAAAGTTGGAGCAAGTGATTTTGCAAGGATGATAGCCGTGGTTATACTATTGTAGCCCTTTCCATATTAGGATATGTCGGAATTAGCGTGGCAGATTTAAATTAGGATACTAAATAGCAACATTTTTATTTTTTCCTGCAGATAGAGGAACAAGGTAAACGGAAGTGCTTAAGTTATATGCAGGGCCACTGGAATTGAATGGCAGGAAAAGATGAAATTATGAGGCAAGACTGTCCAGTATATGTGGCAAGAAAAGTCCAGCTATGAATTTACAATGCCAATAGCACTATCTCAAGGAAATGCGAGACCTATTGCATTGCAAATGCTTGTTTTATAAAATGACGACCTTTTAAAGTGGTGAATTCACTAAAATGTCAAATTCTATATATAATCATCTGTCCGTCATTTTCAAATGTTGACTTTCTGGCCTACTTCTTCTCTGTCTAGAAGGACATCATTAATTAGAAGCCATTTATGGCATTTATACCTTTGGAAGGCTGACAATTAGATTACTGGATAGCAGCGGGTGTAAAAGTGTCCTTCTGAATATTCATGCAAGCGAATGGAAACCTCTAATCGACCGAATCATACACATGGGAGAGCCCTGGAAACCATGGCATTAAGTGTCATTCTGCTATAATAATAATACTCCACTCCTTGCAGAGCAGGAATGCGCTTAAAAGAACAGAGTGCGAAAAGGGTATTTCTCCGTAAGAAGGCAATTCATTAGGATCGCATGATGTCATTCTATAGTCTGGGAAAATAGCACTACTTAAAATAAACAAAAAAATTAATATGTGAAAACAATACCCCAATGAAAACGAATATATTGTTTGCAATTCATTTACAATAACATGGACTGAGCTACATACACCGGGGCAAAATAAGAATTACAATGTAATAAATACAACCTGTATAAAACCATAAAACTAAAAAGATGGGCTCCCCTCTTCTCTACCACACATTATCAGGTAGGATTTAAAACACACGTTAAAAAATAAACTACAGAGAAACATATGTGTGTCTACATTGTACAAAAGATAAATCCTTCAAAAGGAGTAAATATACTTCCTCCTCAGTATAAGAATGTAGGAGGCTGGCCTGGTTTGTAGTGGGTACCTAAGGTACTTACACATTATAGCAGGTCCAGTTATCTCTTATCAGTGAAATGTAATCAATTTATAGAAGCCAGGCTATTTAGAGGTAGATAGAGGTAGCTGTAGGCAGAGCAGCCAAGGCTGAACTAGGAGACATACACAGCTCTTTCAATACCACTGCAGTCACACAGTACTCACACACATGAAATACAATAGTCAGTGTTACCAAAATTAAGGTACTTTATTTTAATGACAGAAGGCCAAATATATCTTAGAGGCTATACTCCTTTAGAAGGTAAGTAGTATACACAAAATATACACTAGTAACCAAAATCAGGTAAGTAAATAGCCAGTGACAGTGCAAACAGTGAAAATCACAATAGGTTGCAATGGTTCTAGGGGGAACTAAAACCATATACTAAAATAGTGGAATGTGAAAGTTGGTTTCCCACCTAGGCAAGTGTAGTTTGTAGAGGGGTGATGGGAGTGTAAGAAATCCCCAAAGGTAAGTAAAACACCCCACCCACAGAGCCCAGAAAAGCAGGAGTAAAGTACAGCAAGTTTCCTAAAACACACTGTAAGTCGTGATAGAAGGTTATGCAAAAACTAGACAAGACTGCAAGACATCAACAATGGATTCCTGGACCTGAAGACCTGTGGAGAGAGGGGACCAAGTCCAAGAACCTCTGAAGGGTCCAGGGAGAACGAAGCCCCTGCTAACCTGGAAGAAGGTGCAAAAGTGGAACCTCTGGTTGGAAGAAAAAGTCAGAAATGCACCAAAGAAGACAGCACCTGGTTGGTGCAGGAGATATCCCACATCAAATGGATGAATGGTTTTTGTCGCTGGATTCCGCCAACAAGCCTTGGCTCACGCAAGATAAGATTTTGGTGGAAAAAGGCGCTGCCCAGTGGGGACCTGGGGGTCTCAACTCAGGATGGGAGACAGAGGGGACTCTCAGCAACTCAAAGAGCTTTCATAAGACCAGGTAGCACCCACAGGAGTCCCACAGCAAAGGGACAAAGGAGGTGCAAATGGCAGTCCATGCAACACTACACAAAAGGACCCCACATTCACCGGAGAACAACTCAGGGAGCTGTGCATCACAGGATAGAGTGCAGGGGACCTGCGCTGTGATGTGCACGAAGAACTTCTTCGATAGTTGCACAGAAGCCCTAGCAGCTGCAAAAGATGCAGTGCATGTGAGTACTGTCTGGCACAGAGAGGCAAGCTCTTATCTTCACCAAATTTGGACAGCTGTACCTTTGGACAGTCAGGATCACTTTAGTCCACCACCCATGTTTCAGGATCCAGGCCCTTTATCAGGCGAGGGGACCCACAGCAACGGTCGTCACTGCAAAGAGGTGCCTGCCTAAGCAGGGAAGTGACTCTGTCACTCCATGGGATAATTCCTTCAATTCTTCTGGTGCAGGCTAAAGACAAGCAATCCTCTGAGGATGCATGAACTGTAAACTGTTGCAGTTGCTGGCAAGAGCTGGAGTTACAGAGTTGCAGAAGTCGCGTTGGATATTTTGGTGCAAGTTGTAGAGTTCCTGTAGCAGTTCTGCGGTTGATCCAATGGTAGAAGGTGAAGTAAAGGATGCAGAGAAGTCCTGCTGGAGTCTTGCAATCCGAATCTGAGAAAACACCCACAGGAGTGACCCTAAATAGCCCCCAGAGGGGGATTGGTCACCTAACCAGGTAAGAACCTATCAGGAGGGGTCTCTGACATCACCTGCTGGCACTGGCCACTCAGATGCTCCCAGAGTGCCCCACCACCATGGAATCGAAGATGGCAAAACCCAGAGACACTCTCCTCTGGAGGAACTCTTGGTACCACCCGTGGGGTGGTGATGGACAGGGGAGTGGTCACTCCCCTTTCCTTCGTCCAGTTTCACGCCAGAGCAGGGACTGAGGGTCCCTGAACTGGTATAGACTAGATTATGCAAGGAGAGCATTATCTATGCCCTTCAAAGCACTTCCAGAGGCTCTGGGAGGATATCCCTCCCATGCCTGTAACACCTATTTCCACAGGGAGAGGGGGTGACACCCATGTCCTAAAGGAAATGCATTGTTCTGCCTTCCTGGGATTGAGCTGCTGAAGTCTCAGGAGGGCAGAAGCCTGTCTGTGAGGTGGCAGCAGGTGGAGCTGCAGTGAAAACCTCAGAAGGCTTGTATGGCAGTACTGGGATCCATGGTGGAGCCCCCAGGGTGCAGGGAATTTGGCCACCAATAGTGGAATCAGCATTAGGTTACAATTCCCAGCTGTTAGACACCTTACCAAAGTAATGGAAGTCAGTAAAAAAAACTTTAGAGCTGATAATTGGTACACACAAGAGGGAATATTAGAACAAGTAAACCATTATAGATACCTGGGGCTTCCTTTCTCCCTCAGATGCAGGATTTACATAGGAAAGGAAACGTTCTACTGCTTGCTTTCGGCACTCTGAAAAAGTGACAAAATGGCCCTAGCTATCACCCTCTATTTCAAGTTATTGCGGCAAAACTAAATTCATGTATAGGGGTATGGTAGTACTATTCTATTCTAAATGGAATAGTTGGAAAAATATTTAGGTCTCTATTCCAACTACCAGGATTCGCTTTGAAGCTGAAATTAGGCTGGAGTTTGGATACTTAAACAAAATATAGCTAGGAAATGCAGCTACATTAAAACATGGAAATACCTACAATTAACAAATGAAAACCATCTTTGCCGGGCCCTCTGGAAGGAGATCAGCTCGAATCCAACAACCAAATCTAGAGAGTACCTAGGCTCTAGAAGACTTGGAGGTACGGGAACTATGGGAATTCAAATCTTTCCTATTACAACTTTAAATAGATCATAAACCAAATAGCGAAGAAAAGATCAGCACTTATGTATAACAGCCTGTTAGCAACTAGGTCGGACTCATGGATGGTAATCACTGTGTCCACATTTTTGAAATTGCCAGCTTTATCTGGAGGCTGGGTGGTCGAAAGCTAAGAAGGATCATTTTATCAAACATCGCTTTGGAGTTATCCCTGGAGGTGCTCACTTACCCCCATGGGAATGTACAGCAGCAAACTTACAGTGTAGACTCTGTGGGTGTGGAGTGAAAGACATTACCCATCTGATCCGTATACTTAATGGTCTGCTGAATGAGCGTAAGACTCTAATAAAAACAGCTTTTAATCAGAGGGGAATATGGTCATGTAGAGAAGGGTGATAGCTTGTTTTAAACCTTCTGACTATACCCTGAATACCAGATTTATAAAGTTTAGGCGTTTGAAAGTAAAAAAATTATCATATACCCATCAATCATTATAAACATAACATATGTTTGCTGGCCGATAAGATGAAGATCGTGCAGTCCTTGAGTTTCCCCTGTTCAGAATCCATGGATGTATTTTTGTTTTCTGAGTACCAACTTATTTAGAAATAATTGTACAATTTAATATGTACAAGTTTTTTAAGGAAGAATGGTATTAAAAACTTTTAGTATTTTTTAAGGTACCTTACAACACATGTAGAGGTCAATTAATCAATCAAAAAATGTATTCAGCGCACTACTCACCCGATAGGGTCTCAAGGCGCTGTGGGGGGATGGAAGGCGGATGCCGTTTACTGCTCAAAAAGCCATGTCTTGAGGTGCTTTCTGAAAGTCAAGAGGTCCTGGGTCTTGCGTAGGTTGGTTGGGAGGGAGTTCCAGGTCTTGGAGGTGAGGCAGGAGAAAGATCTGCCTCCGGAGGTGGTACGTTGGATGCGGGGGACTGTGGCGAGGGCTAGATCAGCAGAGCAGAGGAGTCGCGTGGGTGCGTGGAAGTTCACTCGTTCATTGAGGTAGGCTGGTCCAGTGTTGTGGAGGGATTTGTGAGCATGGATGAGGACTTTGAAGATGATCCTTTTGCTGATGGGCAGCCAGTGAAGGGATCTGAGGTGAGCAGGGATGTGTTTGTGGGTGGGAGGTTGCGGATGAGACGCGCAGCTGCATTCTGGATTCGCTGGAGTTTTTGCTGAAGTTTGGCTGTGGTACCAGTGTAGAGGGTGTTTCCGTAGTCTAATCTGCTGCTGATGAGTGCGTGGGTGACGGTTTTTCTGGTTTCTATGGGAATCCATTTGAAGGTCTTCCGTAGCATGCAAAGGGTGTTGAAACAGGAGGATGATGTGGTGTTGATTTGCTGGGCCATGGAGAGAGATGACTCTAAGATGATGTCGAGGTTGCGTGCGTAGGTGGAGGATGCAGGTTGGTCGGAGGGCGATGGGCCACCAGGAGTCATCCCATACTGTCTTGTTGGCGCCAAAGATGATGATTTCTGTTTTGTTGGAGTTGAGTTTGAGGTGGCTTGCTGTTATCCATTTGGTGGTGTCGAGGAGTCCGGCGTGGAGGTTTGTCTTGGCAGTGGAAGGGTTCCTGGTGAGGGAGATGATGAGCTGGGTGTCGTCTGCGTACGAGATGATGGTGATTCCGGGGGGCAGAAGATGTTGGTGAGCGGGGCCATGTAAATGTTGAAGAGGGTAGGGCTGAGGGAGGACCCTTGGGGGACCCCGCAGATGATGTTGGTTGCTGGGGGCTGGAAGGGAGGGAGGCGGACATTCTGGGTTCTTTTGTCGAGGAAGGAGGTGGCCCAGTCCAGGGCCTTGTGCTGGATTCCTGTGTTGAAAAGGTGAGCGTAGAGGATTTGGTGGCATACTGTGGCGAAGGCTGCGGAGAGGTCCAGGAGGATGAGTGCGACAGTCTTGCCCTTGTCGACTCTGGTTCTGATGTCGTCAGTGCAGGCAATGAGGGCGGTCTCAGTGCTGTGGTTCTTGCGAAATCCAGACTGGGAGGCATTGAGTGCATTGTTTTTGAGGAGTGCAGTGACTTTGGTGTGCTTCCAGGTGTCAGGGAAGGCTGGGGCATCGAAGGAGCTGTTGATTACGGTGCAGAGCTGGGGAGCAATGATTGGGCTGGCCTTGTTGAAGATGTGGTGGGGGCAGGGGTCTGTGGGGGAGCCTGAGTGTATGGAGTTCATGTTTTTTTCAGTTTCTTTGTCATCGGTAGGGGTCCAGGTGTGAAGTTGGTTGGTGTGTGGGGGGGGTGTTGTGTTGTTGGTCATGTAGGTGGTGTCAGTGGTGGTGATGGTGGGTGCAGATGGTGTGAAACTGTTGTGTATGTCTAAGATTTTGAGGTGGAAGTAGTTGGAGAGGGAGTTGCAAAGGTTTTGTGTGTGAGGGGGGCTGATGGTGCAGGATTTGTGTTTGGTGAGCTCTTTGATGATGGCAAAGAGTTCCTTGCTGTTATGTGAGTTACTATTTATGTGTTCTTTGTAGTAAGCCCTTTTGATGGTCCGGATGAGATGGTGGTGTTTGCATATGGTAGTTTTGAGGGTGGAGAAGTTGTTCATGGTGCCATGCTTTCTCAGTTTTGCGGCATTCACACTTGGAGGCTTGGAGTTCAGTGATGAACCAGGGGGCGGTCTTGATGTTGCAGGTGTACTTTTTAGTGGGGCGAGGGAGTCTGCGCAGGTTGTTAGCCAGTGTGTGAGGTTGTGAGCAGCGATGTTGGGGTCGTTGGTGAAGGGGGGTGGAGTTTGTGTGAGCTTGGCGTTCAGGTGTTCTATGGGGATCTTGTCCCACATTCGGTAGGGTGTGTTGGTGGTAGTGGGTGGGGGGTTTCGTGAAGGAGAAGTAGACGCAGTGGTGGTCGGTCCAGTGGAGTCGGATGGTGTGTGTGAATGTGATGTGGTTGCTGGAGGTGAAAATTGCGTCCAGCATGTGTCCTGCTGAGTGAGTGGATGAGGTGACCAGTTGTTTGAGTCCTAGGTTCGTGAGGTTGTCTAGCAGGGTTGTGGAGTTGTGGTCGTGGGTGTTTTCCAGGTGAAAGTTGAGGCCACCAAGGAGAATATAGACTGTGGAGGTGAGGGCGAGGGAGCTGATGGTATCAGCGATGGCCTCACAGAAAGGGTGGTGGGGGCCTGGTGGTCTGTAAATGAGGGTTCCTCTGAGGGTGGTGTTGGCGTTTATGTGAATTAAGAAGTGTGGGTGTTCTGCGCTGTCTAGGGTGTTGTGGGTGTTGGTGAGGATCTTGATGGTGCTTTTTTGTATGTTGGCGATACCTCCTCCTCGTTTGTTTGTGCGGTCTCTATGAGAGAATTTGTAGCCTTCTGGGATGGCTATGGTTATGTCAGGTTCGGATGAGGGGTTCATCCAAGTTTCCTTGAGGAAGGCGATATCAGGGGAGTGTGTTGTGATCAAGTCCCAAACCTCGATGGCGTGCTTGTGGACGGAGTGGGTGTTTAGGAGTATGCAGTTAAGATGGTTGCAAGGGCTGTTGTTGTTGTGGTGTGTGTTGGTGTTGTTGTGAAGTGTGTTACTGTTGTTGGTGTTTGTGGTAGTGCAGGAGAAGCGACATGTGTGACATGTGAAAGGTCCGTGTGTGTGCTTGGGGTTGGCCTGAGTGCAGGCGGGGTGTTGTCCTGAGTTGAGGGCGTGGAGTTTGGTGGAAGAGTAATGCTGCCTCGGGAGGGTCAGGGCATCAAGGGCCAGGGGGACAAGTGCTGGGTGCGATCCAGGCGCGGACGGGCGCAGACAGCCTTGCCTCTGGTGCACCTCCAGCGTGCCAGCGGCGCAGCCACACAGTGGCCGCCATTAAGAGGGGGAGGTGGGAGGGAGGAGCAGCTAGGAGGTGGGAGGGAAGGGACCAATGGGTGCGCGAGGGGGGTGGGGCCACAGGGGACGCAGCAGCAGGGACCAGAGGTCCGGCAAGAGCCGGCTGAAATGGTTGAGCACACAATAGGGCGGAAAAAAGGAAACAGCTACAAAAATGGCACAAAGGCAAATAATAGCAATACAGAAAACGAAAAAACAATTTGGAAAAATGAAATAACTTAATGCAACAAATCAGAGCACAACAACACAATATGCCTACCACTAGGCTCCAGGGATGAGGCGCAGGTCGGTGCTTGTGGGTGGTGGAGGGCCTCGAACTCTAAATACTGGTGGCAGATGGCAGGATCAGCGGCACGGAGGTGGAAGATTGAGCCAAGTGGACTCCTGGCGGGAGGTGGGAGGGAAGGGACCAATGGGTGCGTGAGGGGGGCGTGGCCACAGGGGACGCAGCAGCAGGGACCAGAAGACCGGCGAGAGCCGGCTGAAACGGGCAAGCACACAATAGGGCGGAAAAAAAAAACGGGCTACAAAAATAGCACAAATGCAAATAATAGCAATACAGAAACGAAAAAACGATTTGGGAAAACAAAATAACCTAATGCAACAAGTCAGAGTACAACAACAACATATGCCTACCACTAGACACCTGGGATGAGACGCAGGCGGGTGCCTGTGGGTGGTGGAGGGCCTCAAACTCGAAATCCTGACAGCAGACGGCGGGATCAGGGGCACAGAGGTGGCTGGTGGAGCCAAGTGGACTCCTGGCCAGAACCAGGTCAGGGGGTCACTCGGGGCTCCGCACAGTGGCTGCCATTAACAGCTGTAGTACAAGAGTTGTAGTTCAAGATGAGAGGAGTACAAGATGAGAGGAGTGGGAACGTGATGCACCCAACTGAAATACTTATGCGGCTATGATCACAATGTGTTTTACTCATATCCAAGAGGTCTTTGATAGTAATGATAACTAATAATAATCTGTAGTATGAAATGCAAATTGAAGAACTCTTGGATAGTTTTATGGAATTTATATGTTTGCATTTAAAAATTGGTGTGAGTGTGTCTGATGTATTGGTTTTAATTAACTATGCATTTAAATAACTTTAACTTCAATTTGAAGACATTTAGAGACACCTTACATGGCCATATTCAGAGTTATCATTGAGAAGCTACACATAGGTATTGACCTATGAATAGTGCACACTTATAATGGCGTCCTCGCACTCACAAAGTCTGGGAAATTGGGCCTGGACAATCTGGGGGCATCTCTGCTAGTACAGGGGTGCCCTCACACACAGTTACTTTGCACCTACCCTTCAGGGTCTGAGGTTTAGATATATAGGTGACTTATAAGTTACCTGGTGCAGTGAAAATGGCTGTGAAATAATGCTTGCACTATTTCACTCAGGCTGCAATGGCAGTCCTGAAGAAGTCTTTGTATGGGTTCCCTATGGATGGCAAAAGAAATGCTTCAACCCATATGGATCCCCTGGTACCACAATGCCCTGGGTACCTAGGTATCATATACTAGGGACGTTCAGTATACCAATTTGGAGTGGAATACTGGGTTACCAGTATGTAGGTACAAATTTGGAACCAGAGAGAGCAAAGGCACTATAGTTCTGATTAGCAGGACTCCAGTGACACAGTCAAGCATACTTACAAAAACAGTGAAACATACTGACATGTAGTTCACAAGCCATTAGCGCTGGGGTCCTGACTAGCAGGATCCCAGTGACACAGTCAAACCACACTGACAAACAGGCCAAAAATGGGGGTAACCATTCTAGAAAGAGGCTACATTCTCACAATGAAAAATTTGAAAAAAATACCAGATGCAAAGTAGATTGTTCGGAGAGAGTAACTGCAAAAAGTAGTTGGCCTGATCCCTAAAAGCTACATACCAAATGAACTAAACATAATCAGAATCTTGTCATTTCAAAGCAATGTTGTGTGTTGATGACCAAAGCTCTCATTACAACCCTGGTGGTAAATCCTGCTTACCACCGTGCTGATGGGCGTCAAGATACCGTGGCCACGGTGGAAATCCGCTACAGGTATTACGACCCACATCACGTAATCCGCCACAATACAGACACCCACACAAGTCCGCCACACCAAAGGTCAGTGATAAACTGGCGATTGCAAAACCTACACCGTCACGCCAACAGGAATAAACCCACAACATCACAACCCATGAATCAACGCGGCGGTCTTTCAACCGCGGTAATCCATTGGTGGTACACACCGCCGTGCTCAAAATACACACACATTTACAAAACACAACCACATTGGACAATTCAAAATACACACTCACACAAGGGCCAAGGCAATAATGCAAGCACATGAGTAGAGGGAAACTCACCCATTGCACAAGATGGCACACACAGATACAATAACAATGCATTTACACCCCAACAGGACCCCTACCCAACGTCACCGGACAGGAGGTGCCAACCATGTCCAGTCCCCCCACAAAAGAGGCCCACAGTGACGACAGCAGCTCTGCACGCTTGGATCAAGATGACTAGCTGACCCATCAGGGACCTCTGGACAGTCAGTTCCCCTGCCACAGTGACAAACCACCACTGAACCTCCCCCTTCAGGAAACACCACCACAGCGCCCACCAAGCGGGCCCATGCCACTGTCGCCAGGACACATCAATCAGCAGTGTGTCCACCACTACAGGGACCCTAGGCAAACCCACCAACCCAAGATAATCAGGGACCTGGAGTCAGTGGCAGTGGGCACACGTTTCAGGGGACACAGGCACAGGACAATAGGGAAACTGGGAGGCCTTTGTGCGACAGGGGGAGGACAAGCCCAGGGAACCCACTCTCCAAGAGGCACTCTCCAACATCATGGGAGCACACCACCATTCCCAGGAGACCATGGGCACAGTACTGGCCAAGTTTCAGGAGACCCAGCGGCTGCAGGACGAATAGTACCTGGGGATCAGGGAGGACGTGAAGTCCATTAACACCACCCTGGTCACCCTTGCAGGGGTGCTGGCAGACATGGCCAACACCATGAGGGTGACAGTGGCACACCAACGGGCCCTGACACTGGCCTGAACGATGAACAGCCCTCCACGTCCGCCGGCGCAAGTGGACAGGAGGTCCCGCCACAGGACCAACAGGCCCCTAGCACCCCACCCCCTGCAGAATGAGAACCAAATTGTCCCAGCGATCCAGGCACAAGACAGAGAACATTGCCAAGACCTCCGCCAGGAAATAAGACTCTCCTGATTGTCACCCTTCTCTCCCACTATGTCACCCTGACCACCTTGAACTGCCATTACTCCACTTCCTATGCCCCTTGGACAATGCACCTGTGATACAAAGAGACTGGACTCTACCATGGACATTCCTCCACCATCATCCCAGCCCATTGCACATACCCCTCCACAGATTAGCACTTAAATAAACACCCTTGAATCACAAAACGATCTGGAGTCAGTCTGTACTTTCACAAGTATGTTATTAAAACCTCTCTGACAAAAATCAATGTCAATGTTCATTTGCACCAGTAAGCATAGCAGAAGGCAGAATGTGGTACCCAGATCTGTGAAAAGGAAAGCCAAAGTGAACTGTCAGGGTCCATACACAGAGGTAAAAAGGCAGAATCATGCAATGTCCTACAGCAGTCTGATATGAGAGGAGTAGTTCCAGTCTCTTACCTGTGTCTCACTGGAATTACTGCATGATGATGTTGTTTCGGTTCTCTATATCTTCTTCTTCTGCCTCCTCCTCTTCACTGTCCACAGGCTCCACAGCTGCCACAAGACCAACATCAGGCCCATCCTCCTGCAGAAAAGGCACCTGGCATCGCAAAGCTAGGTTGTACAACATACAGCATGCTACGATGATCTGGCACACCTTCTTCAGTGAGTAGTATAGGGAGGCACCTGTCAGATGGAGGCACTGGAACATGGACTTCAGGAGGCCGAAAGTCCGCTCTATAATCCTCCTAATTCGCCCAGCCGTATTACGATTCCATTATATCCTATGGAACTCGTAATACGGCTAGTGGTATATCCGTCACTTTACAGTCACTTTTGGGACGGATTAACACCTCCTCCAAAGTTGTAATAACCCCCTTAGTTCTCAATTCAAATCAACGGCTGGTGTAGACCAAAACGCATGGCATAGTAATAAAGGGACTGTGGAAATTGAGTCCTCAATAAAAGGCATATCCAGTGTCAAACAACAAACATAATTCATGCTGTTTGCAGGCTCAGCTAATAATCTTTTTTAAAAATGTGTTAGCCACTACCTGTAACAATGGCAGTACTGGTGTGAACCCACACACATGCCTTGTAGCTTACCCCAGACACAGTTTTACTCTTGTAGTAACACCTGTTTCTTCCCTATCTTTCCTGTAAACCTATCCTCTGCAAGCACTGATTTTTCAACATACTGCTTTTTATTGGCCACATGCTTAGACCATGATTTACAAGAATAAAATATTAAACCAAGATAGGAAAAATTTTTGGTATCCAGGATGTTTTCCCTTTGTATAAAAAATGTACTGCCTTTTTCTTGTTTTGCCCCACAATCACGTAATATGTTTGGCCTATTCAATTTTAACTCGAATTCTCCAGAAATATCAGAAAATTGTCTAAAAGAGATTGTCTTAAATAGTTGTCTAAAAGAGATTGTGATTAATTGCCTATGCGAGCCATCAACACAGCATCAACAGCATAGAGCAGTATAGGAATAGGGCTATGTGTGGCACATCAATGGCCCTGTCAACCAGACCTTTATCATTACCATTCACATAAAGCATAAAAAAGGAAATGGGGGCAAAATACACTCTTGTCGAACCCCGCTTCAACTTTAAAGTGCTCTTTGCATTCATCTCCATGGCCATAACGGACAGAAGTCTATGTATCAGAATTTAATTACACCCGCATCCACTCCCAAATCTGATAAAAGATCCCACAGCAGGGAGTGGTTATCAGAATGTAATGCACAAGAAAGCTACATAATATACAGATATAGGGGCATAATTAAGAGCCCACAGCAGAATTTAATGCCACATTAGTGTTATTTTGTATGCTAATGTGGCATTAGAATGCCAAAAACACGGGACGATATTTACAAAGTGGCGCAGTGCATGTGCTGCACCACTTTGTAACCCTTTGTGCCACATTATGCATGTGCCAGGCATAATGTATGCATAATGTATGCAAAGGGGGCATTCCCCCATTAGGGGGGCAATAAAATGGCGGAAGGAAATATAACAGATTGCCTTGCATCATTTTTTGTCACTTTTAATGCCTTCTCAGAGCAGGCATTAAAAGGGGGCATGCCATTGAATACAGTGGGCTCCTATGTACCCTGCAGGAGTAGTGCCAACATTTTGGCACTACTTATGCAGAGTACATCAATAGCATCATAAAAAAGTATGCTATAGCCTCCTACCATGTACCATGGTCACACATGGTGGTGGTCGGGGGGCACTAAGGGGCGCAAGGAAAGTGGCTGTGCAGCGCCACTTTTCTTAACTATGTCCCATAGTGTCTCCTGTTTGGCCAGGGTATACTTGTTGATAAGAAGTGCTAGGTTGAGGAAATGTTCCACAACACCAGTGCCCTTTCTGAGGCCACATTGAACCTGCTCATTACATTGTTTTCCATTGTCAAATCTTTTAATTGAGACAAAAGAATCCTTCCTTAACGAAAGAATCAAGGAGCGAAATAGGCCTATAACAGGACGGGTCGACTTTATTTCCATTCTTTAATATATAGCAACAATGTCCAACTTCTTCCAAGACAAAGAGGTGCCCACTTTTGAGACAGTGTTAAAACATTAGTAAGCAGGGGGTCCCATAAGTCAATACAGTCCAAAAACAGATCTATTGGCATCCCATTTGGCCCAGAGGCCAGATGGGAAAACTTCATCAAGTTTGAAGACAATACCGCAATTGTTACCCCCCAACCCAGCCTTCTACCTCCTTTGGTGACCTACAAGCCACAATGTCTACCTCTGAAGAATATTTAGCATAAAAATAAGTAATCCAGTCCACAAGTGGAATAATACATTCTAGCATAGCTCCTGACACCTCACAAAAAACAGGATTGTACATAATTTTACAAAATGCAATCACAACAGATATCCTGCTTGCTTCTATTAGAACCTCCCTTGCCTCATTTCTAAGATGTTGTTTTCTTATAATAGGGCATGGACTCTTTAATGGCCGTCTTATCCCTCTGTATTGTATGTATTTTCCTAAGGGCTTTATGTGTTTACTACATGCTGAGTCATACCATCCTCAATCCCTTGCCTCCTGTGGGGTTCTCACTGTCCTATAGTACTCCTTGGACCCTTTTCTCACAAACATACCTCTAGCAAGTCCCTATGTGAGCTCACCAAGCCATTTAAAGAGTTCATCTGTTTTCAAAGCAGCACCATTCATACTGCTTACTACTAGATCCTCCCTCAATTTTGACAGCCCGTCCAACTCAACTGTAAAGTCAAAGTCCACAATAAGGGGATAATGATCATTCAAACAGGATGATGGAACCTGAAAATCTTTGATCTGGGATGTATGACTCCCATTATAACATCAATAGTACACCCTTTACCATTCCGCACAAACAAGGGACGCCTCATCTCAGTGGAGATGGAAAAATCTGAAGCAAAAAAATTCCAATAGATTAAAAGATTACTTGGACTTTGCCCATATCTGAGATGGACAAAGGTGTTATCTCCTCATCGCTGGTACCAAACATGCCACAGATCCCCCAACATTTAAAGTTCAGCTTTGTAAATTAAAATCACCAACCCAAAGTTTATAAATATCTGTCTCATAGTATTTAAAAACATCAAGTTCCTTTTCTAGTTCAGAAACCAAATAAATACAGGAACTGTCAAAGATGGTGTTAAAAAACTTGATAAGCATGAGCCACCTCCCCCTTTCTAGTAATAATAAATCAGTTGAAAACTTGGGGACTTTAGACATTTAGGGCCATATTTATACTTTTTGACGCAAAACTGCGCTAACGCAGTTTTGCGTCAAAAAAATTAGCGCCGGCTAACGCCATTCTGAAGCACCATGCGGGCGCCGTATTTAATCAATGACGTTAGCCGGCGTTAGCCGCCGGCGCTGCCTGGTGTGCGTGGAAAAAAACGACGTACACCAGGCAACGCCGGGGTAGGGGGATATGGAGCTTGGGCGCCAAAAAATGGGGCAAGTCAGGCTGAGGCAAATTTTTCGCCTCAACCCGATTTGCGCCATTTTTTTCGACTCCCAACCCCCATAGAAATGAATCCTGTCTTAGCAAAGACAGGAGTCATGCCCCCTTGCCCAATGACCATGCTCAGGGGACTTCTGTCCCCTGGGCATGGTCATTGGGCATAGTGGCATGTAGGGGGGCACAAATTAGGCCCCCCTATGCCACAAAAAAAAAATATATATATATACTTACCGGAACTTACCTTAATGTCCCTGGGATGGGTCCCTCCAGCCTTGGGAGTCCTCCTGGGGTGGGCAAGGGTGACAGGGGGTGTCCCTGGGGGCATGGGAGGGCACCTCTGGGCTCCTTCCGAGCCCACAGGTCCCTTAACGCCTGCCTTGTCCAGGCGCTAAAAAACGGCACAAAAGCGGCCGTACGTCATTTCTTTTGACCCGCCCACTCCCGGGCATGAATTTTGCCCGGGAGTGTAAATACAGCGCACATGCCTCGGAGTCAATTTTTTAGACGGGAACGCCTACCTTGCATATCATTAACGCAAAGTAGGTGTCCACGCTAAAAAATGACGCAAACTCCATGGACTTTGGCGCTAGACGCGTCTAA
Source organism: Pleurodeles waltl (assembly GCF_031143425.1). Classification (NCBI taxonomy): domain Eukaryota; kingdom Metazoa; phylum Chordata; class Amphibia; order Caudata; family Salamandridae; genus Pleurodeles; species Pleurodeles waltl. The sequence continues at coordinate 1,305,423,822 of NC_090445.1, forward strand.
CGCCAAAGTATAAATATGGAGTTAGTTTTGCGTCGGAATTGCGTAAAAAAAAACGACACAATTCGGGCGCAAACATAGTATAAATATGCCCCTTAGAACTTAATCTACCCCACATACTATTTGAAATGTGAATCACCAGACTGCCCTTCACCATCCCGCTCTTGGATTGAATGTCAGGAGCAGAAATAGTGCTGTAACCCTCTGTTAGAAATTGGGTCTCTGGCTGGCAGTTAGTGTGCACTCTGACCAAGTAGGGACCCTCGCTCTAGTCAGGGTAGGCAGATACACACCTAAGATAACCCCTGCTCACCCTCTTGGTAAGTTGGCACAAGGAGTTAGACGTATCTCAGATGTAATGTGTAAAGTATTTGTACAAACACACACAGTGACACAGTGAAAATACCACAAAAAGACTCCATGCCACGTTGGAAAAATAGCCAAGATGTATCTAAATTAAACAAGACAAAAATGACTCACCTCCAACATATGCAAGCAAAGATATCAATTTTAAAAGTAAAATGAGTCTGAATCTTTAGAAATCAATGGATGCGTTGTTTTAGCACAGAGTACCTGGAATGCATCGAACATAAAGCCGCAAGGGCGGGTGTGCATCAGGAAAGCAAGCAATGCGTCGATTCCTTACTAGCAAGTAAGGTTGTGTCTTGATTCTTTCCCTGTTGGGCAAGCAATGCATTGATTCTTTCCTCGCAGGAAAGAGATGCATCAATTTCCAGGCAAGCAGCCTCATGTCAGTGCAGAGATGTTGTAGGTTTTGACATCCAGTGAAGGTGAGTGGAAAATCCGGATGCACAGCAGCAATGAATCTGTGCTGAGCTAGTGATATGTCGATTTTACTGATGATGCTTTGATTTTTCAGCCGTGATCCAGGCGCTGTGTCAATTTTTCTGCCACTTGGCTCCAGTGCGCAAACTTTCTCCTTGGGTTCACCAGCATTTCCTTTCAAGGGACCAGAGACTGAATGTGGCACTACTTGGCAGGGTAGAGGGTCTCAGCAAGAGGACCCAAATGCTGGCAGATGATGGCTTTGATGGCCCTAGACTTCAGACCAGGGGGCAAGCTCAGTCCAAGCCCTTGGAGAATCTTCACAAAAAGGATACACAGCAAAGTCCAGTCTTTATCCTCTTTAATGCAGAGGCAGCAACTGCAGGCCTACCCAGCAAAGCACACACAGCAAAGGGGAAGTACTCCTCCTCCAGGTCTTCAGCATTTCTCCTTGGCAGAGGGTCCTCTTGATCCAGAATTATTCTAAACGTCTGGGGTTTTGGGTCCACTACTTATACTCATTGCTGCCTTTGAAGTAGGCAAACTTCAAAGCTCTCTGTTTTTCACAAGATCCTGCCTTGCCCAGGCCTGCCCCAGACACACACCAGGGGGTTGGAGACTGCACTGTGTGAGGAAAGGCACAGCCTGTTCAGGTGTAATTGTCAGCTCCTCCCTCCCCACTCGAACCCAGGAGACTCATCAGGATATGCAGGACACTTGTTAGCTCCCTTTTTGTCATTGTATAGAGAGAATTCACAAATAGCCCAACTGTCAGTATGACCCAGACGTGGATTCTCTAGGCAGACAGAGGAAAAGAATGGTTAAGCAAGAAAATGCCCACTTTCTAAAAGTGGCATTTTCAAATAGACGATCTAAAAACCAACTTTAGCAAAATATGTATTTTCAAATTGTGAGTTCAGAGACTGCAAACTCCATACTTCTATCTACACCCAATGGGAAACTGCACTTAAAAGATATTTATTGCCAGTGCCCATGTTAAGCTATGGGAGAGATAGGACTTGCAACATTGAAAACTGAATTTGCCAGTATTTCACTATCTGGACACGTAGGACACACCATTACATGTCCTACCTTTTAAATACACTGCACCCTGCCAATGGTGCTAGCTAGGGCGTACACTAGGGTTGACTTATGTGTAGTAAAGGGGGAGGTTTGGGCCTGACAAGTGGGTATACTAGCCAGGTTGAACTGGCAGTGCAAAACTGCAGCCACTGTTGTGGCAAGTCTGAGGCATGTTTACAGGGCGTCTCATTGGTAAGCCCAATCAGTGCTGCAGGACCACTAGTAGCATTTGATTTACAGGCTTTGGGGACCTCTAGTGCACTTTACTAGGGAATTAGTAGTAAATCAAATATGGCAATTAGGCATAAACAATTACAATCACAATTTATACAGGGAGCACTTGCATGTTAGCAATGGTCATCAGTAGTAAAGTGCCCAGAGTACCAAATACTAGCAAAAACAAAGTCCATCACACAGTCAAAAACACAGATAGCAGAGGCAAAATGATAGGGAAGATTCCAAGTATGCCAAATTAAATGGAATTAACATCTACTTTTTGTGGAAGCCAAATCAGCTCAGCTCAGTTCAGCTCAGAAACCAAAGACCAGCCTGCTACTTAGATAAAGTAAAGCAATTTATTCCGTGTACACGGAGACTGGACAGCCTGGGTGATCAAACCTAAACAGTCTAAAGAAGGAAGTAATACATGATCTTTTATACTACCAAACCACAAACAAATTTGAACATTTCATTGGTTCTTGACATTGACGTATGATCATTGTTTCAACATTGCTAAACGAACAACACGTACACAGGATGGTACTTTCCAGAAGGAAGATTGCTTCAGCTAGCATGCAATGATATTTCATGGTCGCTGTTCTAATAGCAAGCCTTGCAACATAATGGGTTCCGAGCAACATCAAAATATATCAGTAAGCACAGTTCATGTTGGTCATAAGTTGTTCAACAGAAACAGGCCTGGTTTTCATTGGGTATCACAGGGCCCAACAGGCCCAAAATGGGTGCCAGGAAAATGCAATTCCACATTACTCCCTCTGATACCAAATGACAACCTAAACTTTGTGATGGAGGGGCGTCATTTCTGCAGTGTCGCCACTCCTGGCATTGCCTTCACTGCCTAATTGGCACTGATGTGCAGTATCCTTGCTGCAGGCATTTTTTGTAAGGAATGTCAGGAAGGAGGGACAAACCCTTATCAGCACACACAAAGTTATTATTGCCACTATCCCTATTACCAGCACTACTATCAGCCATGATCCCCGACCATGGAACCAGGCCCCAAGTGTCCCAGGTATTCCTCCTACCTCTGTTGAAACTGACACTTCATTTGCCCCCTTTTCTACTTTTTTTATCTCTCCTATTGCCCTGCTTATATTACAGCGGTTGTCCCGAATATATACGCAGCATTCTTGATGGCTCACGTGACAGACACCACCATCTTTTGCTAGAATGATGTGTAGCGCCCGGGTATTTTGAATCACAACAGCTCTTAGATCTGTAAGTTCCTCAATAATATTTCCCAGGGCTGCGGCTGTGGAGCTCCCAAATTTTTCCACTAACCCTGCTAATTTGATATTCGGAATGCATGACCCCCAGTGGTTTCATTAGTACTCCTAACTTAGCTATAGCCTTATCGATCCAAGAGAGGGTCCTCCTTCTGCGTATTCTCCGAGGTGCCTAATCTATTGTTTAGCACAAATCTGTCACATGTGAAGTGCGAGGTAATACAAACGGCGGGTAGCAGCTGCCTCGCCTCCCCGTTGGCAGCTTAAAGTATACAGACATTCCACACACAAAAAATATGCCTCGTGGCGCTGAGATGCCCACTGACAAGCCCTTATAGCCGTCTTGTATTTTGTCTAAATTGGAATATTCGAAGCATTCCTTGACCCCCACATCTATGTTGATATTATAAAATATACCAGTGTTCATACATGTCACTGATGTTGGAGAGAATACGTGTAAGTATGTGAAAGCTGGACATAATTCACTATTCAATTTATTTTTCACTGGGGCACTGCACGTGTTGTATCGAATGCACCATGATGCCTTTTTCTTCTCATTTATTTAAAGAGAGGGTGTTTTCACCTCTTCAGGTGTCTTGTCTTTTACATATCCCTTGTCCCTTTCTTCGTTACATGTGACAAGGAGTTCACTCTCTTCCTGTTGAGGGACCAGTTTCCCACATACTGTTTCATTTCCCTGTTTTTGTTTTCTATTGTCTCCTTTCCTTTCTATACGTTGTTTAATGTTCTCTAAAAACCCTTTCTATCAATGTGTCATTCTCTTTAATCTTATCAATCGTTGATCTAAAAAAGTCATTTGCGATCTCCCTTCGTACTCCGGTGCGACTTTTTTATTCTTCTCTTTAATTTCTTTTCTATAATATTGTTCACTATATGGCATGAACCATATTGGCTAAGTGGGATGTACGTGTAATTCGTAGTCCCCAGGAGAGTAGTGGGCAGGTGGGTGCATATTTATATAATCTAATCATTTGTACAAATGCGTTACCAGCATAAGTTTCCTCATTCTCATCCCACGATGTTTGTCCCCTGCTCCCCACCTCTTCCATCAGGCTTCTGTCCCTCCCTTTGGACGTATTCACAAGCCCTTGTTTACTTTTATTTATATAATTGTCCTAATCGAAAAACGGTACGTATATATCATTTGCATATACTATTTTTATTATTGTCAATAATATTCCTGGAACTGGGGTACATGTGGCAGTCAATACTTCAGGCCACTTCCTTTCTTCTTACTTCCTTCCAGGCACTGTTTTTGTCGTTGGCGATACTATGCACAATCTGTAGCTGCTCTCAGGTCGTTACCCAAAGTCTCAAGTGCAATGTTCTCTCAGTGGTATCTTGTGGTCTGGAGTCAGAGGTTAACTAGCACTTAACACCAACCTAGGTACATTGTAGGTGTATGCAGACAGGACCCGCTTGCCCCCTATGTCTCCTGAGGTGGGCAGCAGGAGCAGTCCTATGAAGAATCCCTGCAGGCCCTGCTTGCACCTCCTTACTCCTGAAGGGGGTGCAGCACGAGCAGCCCTGTCAATGTTGACTTGTGTAGCTGGTCGATTGGAGATTGTACCTCTGCGGTGATGGTAAAGCTTTCATGGGCACCGCACGTGGCTGTTGAAGATCTGTTGGTTCAGCAGCCTTCTTGGAGTGTGAGCTGTGGGTCCAGGATGTCAGCTCCTCACACATGACCACTGTAGCTATTGTTAATAATATTTGATACGGTCCCTTACACTGTGGTTGTAGACAGTGGTGCCTGGTGTGGGCCTTGACCCACACCTAATCCACAGGCTGTAGTCTGTGATCTGGTGGTGTTTCTTCCTCTGGCAAGGCCTGCAATACCTGGCAGTGAAGATATCATAATGTATCTGTTATTTTTCTGCAATATTATAACAATAGATCATCTGCCACTGCCAGTGGCGTGACGGACATGTGGCCTGGTATGTGCATGGGGCACCCGAACACCACTTCATGGGGGCTTAATTTTGTAACTCTATCGGGGGTGCTTCTCAAGAGGAACAGAAAATATCCTAATAATCCCTAACCTCATTAAAACCAAATATGGTGCTCCACCGCTATCCCCTTTTTTTTATTTGTGGCACCAAAACTCATACAGTAGTAGCAAGAGAGAAATACACGAGAGGCAACCGAGGAAGTGACAAATAGTCATGACAACCCCAGTTCCCTGTCCAGGAGGTGCCTTTCCAATGCTTGGGGAAAACCCACGGATGACGGTCCCCTCCCACACAGAGTCGAGAGCCGGGCCGGGGAGATTGTCAGTCTAAACACCACATTCTTCTATAAGAGGTGGAAGCCAAATCAGCTCTGCTCAGTTTAGCTCAGAAACCAAAGACCAGCCTGCTCCTTAGGTAAAGTAAATTAATTTACAGCCTGGGAGATCAAGCCCGAACTGTCTAAAGAAGGAAGTAATACATGATCTTTTATACTATCAAACCACAAACAAATGTGAACATTTCATTGGCTCTTGAGATTGACGTATGATCATTGCTTCAACATTGCTAAAGGTGTTGCCGTTAATTCTTCATAACGCACCATATATAGTAAAGAGAAGCACAGACAAGGAAATTATATAATATGTCCTACGTGTCTAATATCATGTGATACATCTTAAGACAGAACTGAGAACAACACATACACAGGATGGTACTTTCCAGAAGGAAGATTTCTTCAGCTAGCATTTAATGATACCAAACACACTTTGAACATGAGGAAGAGAGTATAGGAAACAGCGCTCAAACAGTTAGTCATCCAGTAAACTTAATAAGTTCTTCAAAAGCAAGGTGCTCCTGGCGGAAGGATCCTCCTCTTTCCTTCAATGTTTCCTAGGAAACTAGAAGTCAATTAATGATAGACGTCAGGGCACTCATGAATATTTTTCAAACCACCATACGTCATGAAAGTTAATGAGTATCATCTATACTTTGAACCGGGATATGAATAATGATAGCAATCCAACAGCGGTAAAATTATGATTTAATGTCCAAGTTCAAGTCCATTGAAATTCAAATTTTCAAAGGTCCAACAGCAGCCAACACGTGTTTCGTCATATGAGAATAATTCTTCTCAAAGACTTCATCAGGGCTGCAAAACATAATTATTGCTGTGATAAGTATCATTAATTAGCATTTAATGATATTTCATGGTCCCTGTTCTAATAGCAAACCTTTCAACATAATGCGTTCTGAGCAACATCAAAATATATTAGTAAGCACAGTTCATATTGGTCATAAGTTGTTCAACAGAAAAAGGCCTGGTTTTCATTGGGTATCACAGGGCCCAACAGGCCCAAAATGGGTCCCAGGAAAAAACAATTCCACAGTTTCTTAGAAGTATCCTGTAGGAAAACAATGAATGAAAATGCTCCAGTCCTCACTTATTAGTTTACTTCTCACTCCATCAATGTTCCAGCTCAATAACCTCAACTCCTTGTTGTTGAAAACTATAATACTTGCACCAAAATCTACCAATCCTACCACTAACTGTGACCATGTCTAACCCCTTATTAACTTCATCCACTTCCCCCCTGAGAGCTCCATAGCTCTCTGTCAACTGACAAGGTCAATCCTGATCCTCTTGTGTACATAGAGGAAAAAAAAGTTGACAGAATTACCTATTGAGTACAAGAATGAAAGGGAGAACACCTCTTGCAAACTGAGTCTAGTTTGATAAGGGCAGCAAGCCAGGCCATTCCCATTGGTAACAGGGTTCAAGGCTGAATGGGATATTACCTCTTGAAAACTGGAACTATCTGGATTAGGACATTAGGCCTGATGATTCACAATAATGGAGAGAGAAGGTCTTTAAAAGAAGTCCAGGGGAACTACAGCGATTTTGCCACCCTCAATTGGGAGATCTGCCACTACTTAAAGTGCCTTCTCTGCAAACAAAAAGCAGAATTAAACTTGATCACTAGCAATCATTTTTGTCAGTTTTTGGTCCCAGTCCAACACATTGGGTACACCTCACCAGATTAATGTACTCTGTTGTATTATGATGTCTTGCAGCTCTTGTATAAATCCAGTGTTTCGGCTTATTTCTTAACCCTTGCCATACTTCCACCTGTACATGATTTAGTCAGGATCCTCTCCCCATTTAATACAATCAGATACCACGTACATTCAGGGGGCAAGTGCAAGAATTTTCCACCACTAATTTCCTCCGCAGGCTCACACACTTCTGTTTATAGGTTTCAATGATCAGTACCTCCATTTTATAGACTTCACAGGAGCAGAATGGTGCTGCAACCCAATGCCTCTCCTAAGCTTTCAGTCTCCACCAGAATATCTAATGCATAAAGACTAAATAGGGTCCGAAGGGGCAAGGAGTTGTGGATAAATAAGAAGAGCCTCCCTTGTCTTCTAAACCTGGACTCTACTCTCACTTCCTCTGTTTTTTTAGCGACTCTGTAGTAGATGTTGCACGAGCCCAGTGAAGTGAGGCTATAGCTTCTCTTCTGTTCGTTCTGTGGTCAATACCATTTATATCTGTAGTTATAGCTTATAACTTCTAGTTGTCGTGTGAATTACCATCTAAATTCTTTTGTCAAAAGACAACAATATACAATAGCAATGTCCTTCTTTCTTTTTCTTTTGATAGGAATACTTGCATGACCGGTGCTGAAAAGATTTGGGGATGGGTCCTCTGCCTTGGATTCAGGTAAGTGTGTTGTTTTCACCTCAGCCTTGAACTCTGGTAGTGCATACTTTTGCTTTGCTCTAAAATCCTTCTTCAAGTAAAACCACCTCAGGATAAGATTATGCATTTACAGAGATGCTCTAGGAAGCCTATTTCCTTTTCTTTGACAGAAAAAATCTCTGTGAGCATTTACATTCTTGAAAGCTCTTTTGCCTCTGAATATTCGTCTGGAAACTGCTGCTTTAAATAAAAAAAAACTACAGTGTCCGATGGACATGCGCAATGAATACTACCCCTAAACACTACTCTGATAAGCAAAGAGTATCAGAAAATACCTCTTTCTCTGAAATTCTCTTCAGTGAAGTATGCCGCTAGTGAAGCTGCATATGTACTTCACACTGCTCTTTAGTCCTCAAGCTCTCCCTCTGCTGCAACACTAGAACAGTGACTTCTACTTATGACAGCCTCCATCTTGAGGAATCATGTTACCATTGTTTCCATAATGATCTCCATGATAGTTTCTGCAAAACTCTTACACAGACCATATGCTCTAAACTACCCCCAGTATTTGAGGAGAGGGAGTCTGTCTCCACCCTGTTTTCTGACAATAGGCTATGAATAATTCGACTGACATACCCTGTATTAGCATTTGCCTGAACCATTAGGGCTTTAGTAGTAAAACACCAATCGGCGACAGGACTAGACGTGGATAGTGATAAACACACAACATTAACAAAGTTAGATCCATTACACTTAGTAACCCCTTTCCACGCATCATGCAAATCTATCTACAAAAGCCAACAAATGTTTTACAGATGTTTCCAGATAATCCAGTCTAATCACAATGGGCTTTACCAAGCATTTCACCAGACCCTCTAATGAATGAAAGGTATTATTCACTATAAGTTGAAACTGGGTTTTCTTACCAGCAACTTTATCAGCCATGAAAGTCATCGTGCTGTGTGCTGTGAGTCACCATTACTTTTTTCTTTCTCTGTGGCACAGCATCAGCTTTCGGCACTGCCAGGGCCACGTTGGGGACATGGCTTTCAGATTTTTCCTAGCAATGGGCCTCTTTAACCTCTTTGTTGATGGTAACTACTGTTATCATGTGATAAAGAATGCTTACTCTCCAATGAGTCCCCAAATACACATGGATTCGGCGTACTCTGGAATGACCCCTTTCTGTTGTCCATCTTCCTGGCTTCTTTTGCATCCATTTTCTTTACTAGTCTCTCCTCTGCACTGTGTATTTCATCATTCAGTGCTCCCACTGAATCAAGTAAATAAGAATCTATGCTAGGAACACCTGGGTTTACCTTTATAGAGAGTGCAGGGGGAGTGCTTTTCTCTTCACCATGTTAAAGACCACATGAAGCAGCTCAGGGCACAGGTGAAAGAGAGAGGGCCCAACCTAGCCCGGTCTGGATTTGGACAGGTAGGGGCAACACATGTGGGACAGGAGTATGGAACTGTCAAGGGAGGCAAGGAAGACTTTATTAGGGACACAGGCGGTCAACTGAAAAAGGTTTAGGAGTGGAGGTAGAGGAAGTGCTTGTTTGATGTGTTGTGCTGGACATGGATACAGGTGTGTGCAATATGTGCTTGTGTGTGGTGGGTGCATGTTGGGTGGGTGAGTGAGTGCGTTTGTGTTTGAGGAGAGGGGAAGAGATGCAGGTAGAAGGAAAGGAAGATTTGTGAGTGTATGTGGGGTGGTGGCTGCAAGTGAGGTGGATGTGATGCATGTAGTAGTGAAGGTAGTCATGGTGAGTGCAGATGTGGTGTGGGGTGGGTGTCTGCATGTCTTCTCTTGTGATGTCTGAGGGTCTGACAGGACTGGTGGCAGGATCAGGGTGTGATGATCGAGTGACAGCAGATGTGAGTGGTGATGTGACTGTAAGGGAGGATGTGGTGGGGAGAAAGTGTAAGAAGTATCTGTTGTCGTGTTTGCTCATGTATGTGGTGTGTATGGATGCTTCTGGTGTCGCTTCTGATGCTTGTGTCTGTCTTTACGCACCTTGTCTGTTGTAGTGGGTGAATGCTGGTCTGTAGGTGTGCTCTAGATGGGTGAAGGGAGAGGGGTCTTGGATTGGGAACAGGTAGCTGGAGGGTGGATGGAAGTTGAAGGTACACTGGCTGCTGTCAAATAGGAGACCAAGCCTGAAACGATCCCTGTCGGCCAGCCAAATCACCGTGAATGGTTGACTGCCCATCAGACATGGAACTCAGAAGGTCAATAGCCTCCTCATTTAGGGCAGCAGGGCTGACTGGGGCATGGGCAGAGGTGCCTTCAGTGAAGGAGACACCCACCCTCCTGGGTGAACAGGCACTGGCAAATGGGTGGGGAGCTACAGTGATGGCGGTGCTGGTGAGGGGGAGTGGCGGTCAAGGATGGGGCGCGGATGGTCCCAGATGGATCCGGACACCACCAGGGAGCCGCCATCGGAGGAGGAATCCAAAGAAAATGGTGTAGCTGATCCAGTCTCCCCGTGATACTCCCCTTGCCCTCCATCCCAGTTGTCCCCTTGGCATCAGTGGACTCTGCCTCTTGGGTCCTGTGGGATGCAGCTTCCCCACTTGCCGGTGCCCCTTCTCCTTCGCCAGATGATGCTAATGCATATATAGACAGAGGAGGAGAGTGAAGGAGGTTGGGAGAGAAAGAAAGGGAGGAAAGGGCCAATACCTACCCATCTTGCACACATACCAACCAGATATCCACTTATTCCAGCCGTGATGATTAGTAGGTATGCTACAATTACTATAAACATAGCTCAGGTAGCAATGACTAACTATGCAACCTATTACCTCACCTCTACACCCAAGAGACAATATTGAACCTCCTACATGCCTTTCATCTGTCATACTCACATGTTTATTCATAAACTCCATGAATATACTTAGCTACAGGTCAATCAATACACAATGAAAAATAAATAAATTTCAGAGGTACTGTGTACACAGACGATATGGCAGGTATGTGTGCAATACATCTTGGACAGATGTCCTTTCATATTGCAATGAATCCTCTTTCAATCTACAATACACACACCTGTCATAACCCAAATACAGAGCTAACAAGATAACTTTGGCTGAGTAAAGCAGAATTAGGGATAGAGAATTAAGGTTGTAGAATGCCTCAATGTTTAATTATTTCTCAGTTGCAGTTGACAATTTGGTACAGCACCACCACACCAATGCTTGCATGGTTTTACAAAGCTAACTCACATCACTGCAACACAACTGGAGTCACAACCATGACTGTGTACTCCTACTTCCATCAGACCTCGTCAATACCTATGTCCAGTAAGGGACACAATACCTAACCTTTTAAATGTCACCTAACAGTCTGCACTTACCCCCTTGTGGCTCCTGTGCTGCCCTCAAGCACCCATCCAAATTGGGGCAGGCCGCTGCCAGTATGCGGGCCATTAGGGAGGTCAGGGTCCAACAAGCACCCCTTCCTTGTTGGGAGGCCATCCCCAACTGGTCCTCTGCGGTCTTCCAGCCCAGCATCTCAGGTCCTCCCACTGCTTCCTGCAGTGGGTGCTCTGCCGGCTATGGACCCCAAGGGTCCGCACTTGTTTGATGATGGCTCTCCAAAACCCTTTCTTCTGATGGGCGCTGACCTGCATCGGAGACAGAGAAAAAAGGAGGACATCATGTAGATGAAACAAAACATCATCAGCATTTACTGACATACAGCATACACAGCACATGCACATAACCAGTACACTGTACACCACATACATGATTACCATACCATTCCACCTTTCAGACATCCTATTTTAATGTGCACACACTTTCAGTGTCGAACACTACCAGAGATGTAAGTAATCAAATCTTGTACTGACCTGTTTATCTGGAGCACCATACAACTGTCCATTTAGGGATAGGACCCCCTCCACCAGTTTTTACAGTTCTTCTGGAGTGAAGGCTGGGGCCCCATCCCCTGTAGTTCAGACCATTGTGGCTCCCAGATACAGGACACAGTAGCTCACGCAGTGGAGGTCCTGCTTGCTCGATTGTCAGAAGTCAAGTGAGCTGAGCTATGCAAAATGGCAGTCACGGTTGCCGTGGTCACAACCATCATCGCTGGCGGTAATCATCATTGGCCCCAGTTTCCCATAGGCATCAATGTTAACCAATGAGGATTTGCACACCAGTTTTGACTCCCTTCTGCCATGACAACTCCTGCAGGCAAAATGAGGCCACATCCATCTGTCCTCTGCATGCAAGACAGGCAGCTGACATTTTACATATTTAAATGAATTTTATGTGATCCCTCTGCATCATTACTTGAATATTTTCACAATATGCTTAATGTAAGGTGTCAACTCTTTGACACTCAGATATGAAGTGGGTGCCAGCTGGCAATTCTTCAGGTGTGTGTGCAGGTCCATGTAAGAACATTCTGTACTGTGAAACATATAGGAAGCTTTTGTTTGTTTATGACTTAATTTCCTGTACACATCCCTCTGTCATATGTATGACACTATCGGGGACTCCCATAATGTCTGGGTAGGAATGGTGTGTGGATAAATGTTTCCATCTGCAACATGCCTGGCAACTTACAGGGCCAATCCTTTCTGATTGTCCTATGAATTTATTGGCCAAGACACTGTAAGAAATGTACTGAGTACTGTTTTTCCCTCTGCCTAGATACCGCCAAATCAGAGCGATGAGGAATGCATCAGTCTACCGGCCTGTAGTAGACCTGCACACCATGCAAGAGAGGCACATAATAATGACCTATTGACTAAACTGTCTGACCATCAGGGAACTGGTTGCCCAGTTGCAGCCAGACCTCCTGCCAGCATTAAGAAATGCCCATGCCATCCCTCCAACAGTACAGGTGTTGTCTGTCCTGCATTTTCTGGCTAGTGGCTTGTTTCATGTGACTTTGGGACTGGCTGCAGGGATGTCACAGCCGATGTCCAGTGTAGTGTTACAGGATGTGCTGGATGCCCTACTGAAGCATATGTACAGGTACCTAAAGTTCCCACAACAACCAGAATTGAACACTGTTAAGGCTGCCTTTTACAACATTGCTCATGTTCCACATGTAGTAGGGGCCATAGATGGTACTCACATCGCCTTGGTACATCCGAGGGCAAATGAAAAGGTATACAGAAACTGGAAGAGTACATTTTCGATTAATGTTCAAATGGTGTGTCTTGCAGACCAGTATATATTGCATGTGACTGTAAAATTCCATGGTTCAGTACATGATTCCTACGTCCTGAGGAACAGCAGTGTCACTGCATTGATGTTACATCTACAGCGAGAAAAGGCCTGGCTCATTTGTAAGTGTACTGGTGTCCATGTCAGATGTCTGCACTACCTCTCTACACAGTCAGCTGTATGCCTATCACAGTTCCCTAATGTATAGTTCCCATGTCTACAAAGATGAGCCTGGATACCTCAACCTGCCCTGGCGCCTGACTCCAGTCAGATATCTAACTACAGATGGGGAGGACAGGTACAATGAGGTACACAGCTGTATGAGACGTGTGATAGACAGGATATTCAGCCTATTGAAGGCAAGATTTCATTGCCTCCATTTTTCGGGTGGTGCCCTACAGTATGGACCAGAGAAAGTTTGAATGATCGTTGTTGCATGCTGCATGCTGCATGCTCCATAATCTGGCCCTCAGAAGACATATCCCGCTGTTGGAAGAGGGGGACATTGCTTTCGGAGCTGTGGCAGAGGCTGGTGACCATGATACTGACGAGGAGGCAGACGAGGAGGAGGCAGTTGACAACAGGACTGACCTGATTCGCCAATACTTTCAGTGACTCTCAGGTATGTGTGGTCTAAAGTTTAATAAACAGTTGAACCCTGTATGGGAGATGCGTCTTTTGTGCTTCAATGTTGTATGCATCAAGGTGTATGAGGACACTACTGCCTTCCATCTTTGTTTTCAAACCAGAAGGGATGCAGAGTTAACATGAGGGGGAGTGTTAATGCTATGCTGGCCTTTACATGTGATGAATGCTGGTGCCATTACATCTCATCCTCATAGATGTACTCAAGTTGTATGGTCCTACCTCTGAATTGATAAGACAGTGTAATCTACACATATTTGATTTGTCCTGTTCAGCAGCCCTATCATTTTGTACTCTGAGCTTCTGTCTGGCATCTATCTGTTATTGAGTATGCAAGGCAGTGTACTGTTGGGGGTGTTAGCTGTCTGGTATAATACTATTACTTTGTATGTGCGTGACTGACAGTCCTAGCCTGTAGATATTTGGTGCCCTACCCGCTGCAGCATGTATCCTGTGTATGTGAAATACTGCTGTATATGTATTATGATGGGCTACATGTGTTACTTAATTTAACCTTTTCCCTATTTTGGTTTCTGGTCAAGTCACATGTGTCTTTACAATCTGCTTTGTGGAATGACTGTTGGCACCCTTGCCATTGGATGTTACTACCATATGGATGTACGGACACACCTGCTGGGAATTCCTGCTACATCTGTCACTCTAACAACCTTATTGTACAGATAAGTGTATTTGATTACTGTTTGTTAGCAAAGATACCACTTTGAAAAATGAAGCCACATAAAGCATTACTTGTGCTCATTAGTGTTTATTTTGCGTTTACCATCCCAGTTCTGGGGAGTCGGGTTAGGGTTTCTGAAATCATCAGAGTGGGTGGTCAAGCTGTTGGATCCACAGATCCAGTATCCATCAGCCAGGGGAAAATGGTGTTTGGCACTGCACAGTCAACAGGGTGTATCAGTGTCAAACAAGGGAGAATGTTCACAAGAGGGATCACTTCATGGTGGTGTGTTTGGTCTTGACCTCTGGTCCTGCAGGATATCTGGATGGATGACCTCTTTTGGTGTGGGGTTCCTCAGCTGCAGGGACAGGGGTGCTAGTGGTGTGTGGGTCCTCTTGCTGGCACTCCATTCCAGTAGCTGGGGCAGATGTTGAGGGCACAGGTGTTTTCAGACTACTGGATGCGACCTGCTGTTGGGTGGAGGACGCACGCTGGATTCTGGTGAGTTCAGTGAGCACCCCTACAATGGACACCATGGTGACATTGTGTGCCTGCCACGGCTGCATGGCCTCCTGATGGTATTACCTCTACAGCCTCTGGTTCTCCTGCAAGGTGGTGAGTTTCTGGCCCATTGTGTCCTGGGATTGCTGGTAGGCTCCCAGGAGTCTGGATATGGATTCCTGGCAAATCGGGTTGGGTTGCTTCTTCACCCCTTGGTCCACAGTTGCCCTCCCACTGGCCCTTCCCCCTTGTACCTGTGCCCCTGGTACAGTCTGCCCCCACCCACTGACACCATGACCTTCATTGTCCTGGGTTTGGGTGTCGACTCTGGTCCCTGTGCTGTGAGGTACACTGATGATTGATCTGTCCTTGGGACACAGGTATGGGGGGGTGGGCTCAGCTTTGTTGTAGGTGCCACAAGGGGTGGGATTCATTTGTGGGAAGGGTGGGGCTACTGGTGTTGGTCTGACCAATAATGCCTGATGGGCCTGGTAAATCGTCCCTTTCCAGACATCCAGGGTATTCTTCTTCTATAGGACCTACTTCCAGGAGCTGGTTTCAGTCTCTGGCATCCTCTGCTGTGTGGCAGTACTAGGGATACCTGTGGAGTGAGAGGAAGTGTGTTACATGATTGTATAGTAGATGTGGTAGACATGGTTGTTTGTTGTCATTGCTTGCAATTGCTGACCATTAATGGCGTTGACAGTGTCTTGACAACGACTACTTTTTGGGTCTGTTTGAAGTTGCTATTGTATTATTTTGCAACATGGTTGACAATGGTATTGACTGCTGTCATTGCCATTGTTAGACTTTTCATCCTTGGCGTGGTCTCCCTTAACTTTTTGCCTCTGTTCCCCAGGTTGTTGATGTGTGCTGGACTCTGATTTTACTATTTTTGTTACTCTGGGCACTTTACCACTGCTAACCAGTGCTACAGTGCAAGTGGTCCTTTAGAAAATATGTATGTAATTGGCTTATCCATTACCGGCATATTTGATTTATTAGTAAGTCCCTAGTACAGTGCACTAGAGGCGCCTGTAAATCAAATGCTACTTGTGGGCCTGCAGCACTGATTGTGCCACCCACATAAGTAGCTCTGTAATCATGTCTCAGACCTGCCATTGCAGTGTCTGTGTGTGCAGTTTTAACTGTAAATTCGACTTGGCAAGTGTACCCATTTGCCAGGCCTAAACATTCCCTTTTCTTACATGTCAGACACCCCTAAGGTAGGCCCTAGGTAGCCCCAAGGGCAGGGTGCAGTGGATGGTTAAGGTAGGACATATAGTAATGTGTTTTTATATGTCCTGACTGTGATATATTGATAAATTCGTTTTTCACTGTTGCAAGGCCTGTCCCTCTCATAGGTTACGATGGGGACTACCTTTAAATCTGATTAAAGTGTAGATTTCCTTTGGGAGCTGATGTGGAGTTTGAGGTCTCTGAGCTCACAATTTAAAAATACATCTTTTAGTAAAGTTGATTTTAAGATTGTGTGTTTGAAAATGCCACTTTTAGAAAGTGAGCATTTTCTTGCTTATATCATTTTTGTGACTCTGCCTTTTTGTGGATTCCCTGTCCTGGTCAGTTTGACAGTTGGGCTGGTTGCACCTCACACTAGTCAGTTACACAAAAGGAGCTGGGTTGTAGTCTGCATTACCTTATGAGCCATCTGTGCTAGAAGGGAGGGGAGGAGTGGTCACTTACACCTGAAAGGGCTGTGCCTGTCCTCACACAATGCAGTCTCCGACCCCCTGGTGAGTGTCTGGGGCCTGGCCTGGGCAAGGCAGGATTTCACATTCAAAAGAGACTTTACTTTGAAGTAGGCCTACTTTAAAGGAGAAATTGGGTATAAAGGGGCACCCAAAACCACAGACTTAAGATCACTTCTGGACATCAAGAGAACCTCTACCTGGAGAAGAGCTGAAGAGCTGAGGAGAAGTGCTGCCCTGCCTGTTACTGTGCTTTGTGGAGCTATCCTGCAGTTGCTGGTTCTGCCAGAGTAAGAGGGCAGAGACTGGACTTTGTGTGCCTTCCATCTTGTGAAGAAATCTCCAAGGGCTTGATTTAAAGCTTGCCTCCTGTTGTTTGAAGTCTCAGGGATAGCAGAGACTTCTCTCTGCCAGCACCTGGAGTCTCTGGAGAGACTCCTGCTCTGACAAGTGGTGCTTTATTCAGTTCCGGGGCCCTTGAAAGGGAAGCTGGTGGAAATCCAAGGAAATCGACTTGGGAGGACTTGGGACCGACGCCACTGCTGAATCCGGTGACGCCACCTGCAACCGACTCCGTGAACTTCACTGGAATGCGACGACCTTTGCAGGCCCGACACCGCTGCAGCCCTGCTGAAGTCCGTGACTCCGTAGAAGTCGCTGCAGCACGTCATGACCGACGCCGCTGAAAGAGCACGGATTCAACATTTCGCACAGACGCTGCGATCCCCGACTTCGCGCATCAACTTGTTTTCAGTATTCACCAAAGGTACTGTACTTGGGGGTCTACGCAACTCCGTGTCCGGCGTCGCTGGTGTCGGCTTGTTGGGAACAACTCCGTCACGATGCCGTGTTAACACCTCATCGAAGCATTTTGTGTTTCTAAGCGCTATTTTTTAGTTTAATCTTTAAAAATTCATAACTTGACTTGTGTATGTCGGATATTTGTCGTTTTGGTCTTGTTTTGTTTAAATAAATATTTCCTATTTTTCTAAACTGGTGTTGTGTCATTTTGTAGTGTGTTCAAGTTACTGTGTGTGTTGGTACAAATACTTTACCCCTAGCACTCTGAAAAAGCCTACTGCTCTGCCAAGTTACCAAGGGGGTAGGCAGGGGTTAGCTGAGGGTGATTCTCTTTTACCCTGTCTAGAGTGAGGGTCCTTGCTTGAACTGGGAGTAACCTGACTGTCAACCAAAGACCCCATTTTCTAACATTGGTGATCAGTGGTTGGGATTTGGACTTGTATTTGTACTTGACATACAGTGATTAAGTGTACACTACTATTTTGAATGCAGACCACTATGTGACCACATCCTACTTGTCTGTTGATCTTTTTATTTTTTTCTCTTTGGGACTGTTTTTATTCTACTTCCATTTTTTCGCTGATTCCTTGATTGACTTTCTTTGGAACTTCATTTGAGAACTTGTTTTTCTGCCTTTGGAACTTTGCACTTGTTTTTGAATCTTCAGCATGTCCCAAGCTGGAGATGCATCAGTTGGAGCTGACTTTGACCTTGAGAAATTGGAGAGTTACACCAAGGCACAGTTGAAGCAGTTCTGTAAAAGTTTTGACTGTCCCATTAAGAGCTCATCCAGGAAGGAGGAGCTGCAAAAGGCGCTGAGGGCCTGGGTGACAGCCAAGAGCACTGAAGGGCACACAGAGGATGAGGGTGATGAGGAGGAGGATGAATGGTATTGTGGGTGGGGCTGTTATGTCCAGGGAGAAGGTCTCCAGGGCAGGTAGCAGTGTCTCATCTAAGGGTCTGACACCTGAAGAGTTACAGGACAGACAGGCAGAAAGGGGGTACCAATTGGAACAGAGAATGCTAGCCCTTGAGGAGAGGAAGTTAGCGATGGCTCATGAGCTTAGCTTGAGAGAGATGGATCATAGAAGCCAGTCCAGTAGAGATGGTGGCAGCAACCCTACAGTGCAGCCTGAGAGGAGGGTGCACATTCCTAAAGACCTTGTGAAAGATTACAAGAGGAAGGATGACATATACTTGTGGTTCAAGGGGTAGGAGTCTGCTCTCTACATTAATCTGGTCCCTGAGGCTCATTGGGGGGCGGGTCTGTGGAAGCACTTTGAGGTAGGTGGGAGGGATACACTGACAGCCTTAGGGGAGGCTCGGAATCTCACCTACTCTAGCATGAAGGATGCCTTGCTTACAAGGTATGGTCTTACACCTGGGCAGTACAAGGATAAGTTTAGGTCCTACAAGAAGAAGAAATCCCAAACATGGTTGGAATGTGTTGATTCTTATTGCACGCCACTGGATGGTTGGGTGAAGGGCAGTAAGGTAACTACGTATGAGGGGCTTTACAATCTGACTGACCCCAGGAAGCTTGCAAAGGAAGCGGACCACTGGGAGAGCACCAGGGTCCAAAAGAGGTATGGGGGAGACCACGCTAAGGGTGGACAGGGTCCCTCTCAGAACAAAGGGGGGATAAGGGTAAACAGGGGGAGTTCTTTAAAGGGCCCAAACTGATTCCCAGGGTAAGGATTCCCAACCCCCCAGTGAAAAGAAGCCATGGTTCTCCAAAGGGAAGCCAGTGGCAGGTGGTCCCCCACGTAAGTGCTATGCATGTGACCAGATGGGTCATCTGAGGGGGGTCCCCAAATGCCCCAAAAGTATACCGGCACCCACTGGTGCACCATCCCAGGGTTTGACCAGTGTAGCGCTTGGGGAGGAGTTGGTTTCAGGTGGGTGGGAACCAGCTGAGATGACCCTTTTCTCACCAGGGGACAGTGAGATGGTCCAGAGAACCCTAGTGCCTGAAAACGCTAAGAAGTACAGGCAGTGGGTGACCATTAATGGACAGAGGGTGGAGGCTCTGAGAGACACAGGATCCAGCGTGACTACAGTGAGGAGTCAGCTGGTGTCTGAAGAGCAGATAGATCCCTGGGTACTTCACCAAGTAGTTGCAGTGGACAACTCAGAGCGCCTATGCAGAGTGGCCCAGGTTCCCTTTGATTGGGGGGGGTCTCAGGTTCCTTGAAGGTAGCTGTGAGTCCAACCATGCCTGTTGATTGTTTGCTAGGCAATGACCTGGAGGATTCCACTTGGAAGGAGGTGGAACACAGGTCTCACTTGGAGATGTTGGGTCTGCCTGGGTATGCGTATCCACCTGGTCAATGGAAGCCCGTCAGGGTAATCAAGATCCTTTGGAGCCTGAAACAGTGGCCCAGGGGACTGCCAAGTAAAGGAAGGGCAGGGGGTGCGGGAAACCGGCCCCAGAAGTTCCCATGGTCCGGGAGGAGGCGGAGCCTGAAGGTGACGCCCCGAGCCTACAGGGGGACAGTTTGCTGAACTCTGGGAGGGCCCTGAGCTGTCGCAGTGGCAGCAGGAAGGGGGGCCCACCAGGGAAGCATTCTGTGCAGCACAGAAGACATGCCCTACTTTGGAGGGTTTGCGGCAGCAGGCTGCAGACCAGGCGGCTGGCAAGGAGCCAGGATCACACCTGATCTATTGGGAGGATGACCTCCTGTATAGCGAGCCTAAGACTTTTGAGCCTGGGTTAGCCTGTGTGCTGGTGGCACCCCAGTGCTTCAGGGCCTTTCTACTGGGGTTGACTCATGATGTGCCTTTAGCTGAACATTGTGGGGCAGGACAAGACCTTTGAGAGGCTGGTCACCCACTTTTACTGACCCCTAATGTGCAGGCACTCAGATGCACATTGCATTGCAGGTCTTGTCAGACTTGTCAGGCAAGTGGCAAGAGTGGGAGAAAATGTAAGGCTTCCCTCCAGCCTTTGCATGTTGTCAGTACTCCCTTTGGGAGGGTAGGCATTGACATTGTAGGGCCTCTGGATCCCAAGACAGCCATTGGCAACAGGTTTATCCTGGTCTTGGTGGACAACGCCACCCGGTACCCAGAAGCCATTCCTTTGAGATCAATCACTTCCCATGTGGTGGGTCGTGCTTTGATTGGGGTTTTTACCGGCATGGGGTTCACCAAAGAAGTGATATCTGATAGGGCTACGAACTTCATATCCACATATATGAAGTCTCTGTGGAAGGAGTGTGTGGTAACCTACAAGTTAACCACCTCTTACCACCCCCAAAGTAATGGTCTGATTGAGAGATTCAACCGAACCTTAAAATGCATGATCCTGGGCCTGTGAGATCCCTTGAGGTGGAAGTGGGACGTCCTCTTGCCATGCCTTTTGTTCGCCTACAGGGAGGTGCCTCAAAAGGGACTTGGGTTTAGTCCCTTTGAGCTGATTTATGGCCACCCAGTGAGGGGACCTTTGAGTCTGGTTAAGGAAGCTTTGGAGAAAGCTCCTAGTAAACCCCCCCGGATGTATTCAGTTACATGCTGGCTTTGAGAAATCAGACTGCCCACTTCAGAAGCCTCGCTCACGAGAACCTGGAAGCAAGCCAGGAGGACATGAAACGCTGGTATGACCAGAATGCCACTCCGGTCGAGTTTCAACCTGGACAAAAAGTGTGGGTGATGGCACCAGTGGAGCCTAGGGTGCCCCAGGATAAGTGGACTGGACCATTTGAGGTGGTGGAGCGCAAGAGTGAAGTCACCTACCTGATGGACTTGCAGTCTCCAGGGAACCCTTTAAGGGGCCTGCATGTCAACCGCCTCCAACCTCACTTTGAGTGGACTGAACTGTCCATGCTCCTTGCGACAGATGATGGGGTAGAGGAGGAGAGTGAGCTTCTTCCTGACTGAGGAGCAGCAAGGTGACTGTCGCCACGTGTTGGGACAGTTTTCCTCACTGTTTTCCCTAATCCCAAGAGTCACACACTTGTGCACACATGATGTGGACACTGGGGACAGTACACCCATTAAACAGAAGGTTTACCGGATGACTGACAGGGTCAGGGCATGCATTGAGGATGAGATATCCAAAATGCTTACCCTGGGGGTAATTGAGCACTCCAGCAGTCCTTGGGCCAGCCCAGTAGTATTGGTCGCAAAGGCTGGTGCACCTGGTGCCACTCCAGAACTCAGGTTCTGTGTGGACTACCGGGGGCTTAATGCGGTCAGCAAGACTGACGCACACCTCATCCCCGAGCTGATGAGCTCATTTACCAGTTGGGAGCTACCAAGTACCTCAGTACGTTTGATTTAACATCTGGGTACTGGCAGATTGCCTAAACTCAGGGGGCCAAGGAGAGGTCAGCATTCTCTACACCAGATGGCCACTTTCAATCCAAAGTGATGCCATTTGGGATGGAGAATTCCCCTGCCACCTTTCAGAGGTTGGTCAACCAAGTGTTGGCAGGACTGGAAGAGTTCAGTGCTGCCTACCTGGATGACACTGCTGTGTTTAGTTCCACATGGGAGGAATACCTACAACACCTCTGGAGAGTGTTAGAGGCCCTGCAGAAGGCAGGCCTCACTATTAAGGTGAGCAAGTGCCAAATAGGGCATGGTTATGTGGTGTACTTAGGACACCAGGTGGGGAGTGGCCAGGTGGCACCCCTACAGCCTAAGATTGACACGATTCTGGCTTGGGAGCGTCCCAAGACCCAGACTGAAGTGAGAGCCTTTTTAGGTCTCACAGGATATTACAGGAGGTTTGTTAAGGGATATGGTACCATTGTCACCCCCTTAACCAAGCTGACTTCTAAGAAGCAACTCGAGAAAGTGATCTGGACAGAAGCTTGCCAGAAAGCTTTTGATGCCCTGAAGGCTGCCATGCGCACAGCACCTGTGCTGAAGGCACCTGACTACTCCAAGGATTTTTTTGTGCAAACAGATGCCTCAGAGCATGGTATTGGAGCAGTACTCTCACAGCTTAGTGAAGAGGGCCTAGATCAACCCGTAGCCTTCATTAGCAGGAGGTTACTACCCAGGGAACGTAGGTGGAGTGCCATAGAACGTGAAGCGTTTGCTGTGGTCTGGGCACTGAAGAAGCTAAGACCCTACTTGTTTGAGACTCACATCCGAGCTCAGACCGACCACAGGCCATCAGATGGTTAATGCAGATGAGGGGTGAGAATCCAAAACTGTTGAGGTGGTCCATTTCCCTACAGGGGATGGACTTTACGGTGGAACACCGTCCTGGTACGGAACACGCCAATGATGATGGTCTGTCCAGGTTCTTCCGCCTTAGGAACGAGAACTCCCATGAGGTTGGGTAGTTGCTCCCCACTTTCAGCTGGGAGGGACACGTGTTAGACTTTTCATCCTTGGCGTGGTCTCCCTTAACTTTTTGCCTCTGTTCCCCAGGTTGTTGATGTGTGCTGGACTCTGATTTTACTGTTTTTGTTACTCTGGGCACTTTACCACTGCTAACCAGTGCTAAAGTGCAAGTGCTCCTTTACAAAATATGTATGGAATTGGCTTATCCATGATTGGCATATTTGATTTATTAGTGAGTCCCTAGTACAGTGCACTTGAGGTGCCCAGGGCCTGTAAATCAAACGCTACTAGTGGGCCTGCAGCACTGATTGTGCCATCCACAGAAGTAGCTCTGTAATCATGTCTCAGACCTGCCATTGCAGTGTCTATGGGTGCATTTTTAACTGTGAATTCGACTTGGCAAGTGTACCCACTTGCCAGGTCTAAACCTTCCCTTTTCTAGGTAGCCCCAAGGGCAGGGTGCAGAGTATGGTTAAGGTAGAACATATAGGGACAGATGTATGAAAGCTTTTTGCATTCGCAAATGGTGTGAATGCCCGTTTGCGAATGCAAAAAGGCATTTCAGAATGTATTAAAAGCATTCTGAAAGGAATTTTAAGGAATCACTAAAATAGCGATTCCTTAAAATTGCGACGCTGGTGTCGGCTTGTTGGGAGCGACTCCGTCACAATGCCGTGTTAACACCTCATCGAAGCATTTTGTGTTTCTAAGCGCTATTTTTGAGTTTAATCTTTAAAAATTCATAACTTGACTTGTGTATGTCGGATTTTTGTCGTTTTGGTCTTGTTTTGTTTAATTAAATATTTCCTGTTTTTCGAAACTCGTGTTGTGTCATTTTGTAGTGTTTTCATTAAGTAACTGTGTGTGTTGGTACAAATACTTTACACCTAGCACTCTGAAGTTAAGCCTAGTGGTGTCCAGTGTCATTGTAAAGACAGGCTTGCCTTGCTGGCTGCTTGCAAGTTAAAATTAATGCCAAGTTTGATTTTGGAATTACAAGTACTTGCAAAGTCTCAAACTACCTTATTTTTACATATATGTCACACCTAGGGTCCTTAGGAATGGGTGCAGGCTAAATATAAGCAGGGACCTTATAAAAGATGTTTTACAACCCCTGTTGAGGGCAAAACAGCCAAACTTGTTTTTTCCCAAGGGTAGTCATTGGGCTCCATTTGCTAACATTGGGAGACTTTATTTTGAAATAATAAAGTCTTATTTCCAATAAAGATGAGCTAAATATATCAAGTGTGATACCAAATTAAATGTTATAGTAAACCCATCGACTTGCCAATGTTGAATTTAATATAATTAGCACAGGGAAAGCGTTTTAGAACTCTTGCTGAAAGTTATCTAATTCAACCCTATAGTGCCCTTCCCTGATTGGTCAGCCTGTAGCAGCCTGAGCCAGGCTACCTTATTGAGGTCTGAATTAGCCTGGGCTGAGACAAAGGGAGCACTGGTTGGAGGAGTACCCCCAAAGCAGATGGCAGGTCAGGATGAGTGAAGAGTTGCCAAACTGGTCTTCAAAGGAAGGAAAGCCACTTGGGACAGAAACTGGACCTCTTCCAATTCCTGCCCCACAGACAGATGGGAGCCCCAATGATTAGATTAGTAGGGGTCTGGAAGGGTTGTGTTAGGGAGAATTAGCCATGCCATGGGTGGACACAGCCAGATTATTTAGAGAATTTAGAAAATGTTGCTTTCTGGGATTGATTTTTGTCACACTTCACAGGAAGTGGTCACCCCAGAGGGTGGTGACCTGCATCCCCCTGGACAGGAGCACCCTCATGCTTCCCCACCCAGGAGGATGGATAAGTATGGTTTTACTTTTAATCTTTAAAAATTCATGTATCTGGTTCCCTACATTGGGTTGTTGTTGTTTTCGTGTCATTTTTTATATAAAAATATGTCCTATTTTTTATAAATTGGTGTCAGATTTTCATTGTGTGTTGTGTTTTACTTTATTTACTGAATTTTTGATATTAAATTCTTTATGCAACTGTTTCCTAAGTTAAGCCTAACTGCTTGTGGGCCAAGCTACCAAGGGTTGAGCAAGGATTAGTTTATGGACCCTCACTGGGCCCAGTGGGGGGGTTGGGGCCTTTTGATAAGTGTTGGTACCTACCTTACTAAGCTTTAACACTTTTTTCATTTAATTTCAATGTTTTTTAAACATTTTTAATAAAAATGTGTTTCAAACCATAGAGTCCAGTGTCGCTATTGGAGAGTTGTTATATTGAGTGTTGTATAGTACAGTCAAGGACAGTGTTGTTTAGTCTATTGTCATTGACTGGAGTATTGTAGATTGGAATCGAGTGGAGTAAAGTAGCATTTAGTAGTCAGTCAGTCAAAGATCTTTATTTGGCAATTGCCATAAAAGTGCAAACAAAATCGCATATCTTAAAAACAGGACTATAGGATGAAAAATAATTTAAAAACACAACTCAAATACCATAACAAATAAATTACCTAAACAGCCCAAATTCATCTAATCCAAATTCCCCTTTCACAAACAGGAGAGAAATATACTAAGTAGGATTTTGATGCCACTTAAAGATATACAAATTTACAATAATTCTTTTTAAAACGTTTGCTGATATCATAATACAGTAAAATGTAATACCAAAATTTTGAATAACCTAAAAATATAATAAAAATCCTCACTCCATATAAAATCACAAAAACTGTCATAAACAACATATAAAATTTGAAAAAAATATGGGAGATTATGTAAATAAAAAATGTTAATACCTATTCCTGATAGCAATAGAGGATCTAATAAAATGTAATACATAATAACAAATTTGAATTTCTAGCAATTTCTGAAAATATATCAGAGCTTCCTTATAGTGGATGGGTCTTAATTTACGTAAAATAGGAAAAATAAAAACATTTATAGGGGTAGCATAAAGAGAACAGAAAAGAAAAAAATGAGAAGTACTCTGCTTTGATCTAGCATCACAAGGGCACAGTGGTAGATATTTTTGCCAAATACACTGATTAGGAAAGGCCACATTAAAATGAATTCAATTTAATCTAAATAAAGTTAAAAGAGACTATATTTTTAGACATGAGAACCGAGTCAAATAGGGTTCCATGTATAAGTCCGTAACAATCTAAGTATAGGAATCAAAAGATTTCAGTTTCAGAGAACTATAAAGTCTTAGATCAGAAATATGCTCAGAGTGACGTAATTTCAGCAGAGACCTTGCATTTGTGGTTAGCGATTGTGGTTCTTCAAATATATACCTAAGCCCCAGCTTTTCAAAGGATGTTTGCAAATACGAAAGACAGGGAATCCTATTTGAATTGGACAACTGTAAACATTCAGTAATACAGTCCTGCACAAGACTTGCCGCTGGATTTGTCCAACATCTAATCCACAGCGAGAGGGGCAATAGAGACTGTGGGCCTGATTCCAACTTTGGAGGAGGGTGTTAATCCGTCCCAAATGTGACGGATATACCACCAGCCGTATTACTAGTTCCATAGGATATAATGGGCTCGTAATACGCCTGGTGGTATATCTGTCACATTTGGGACAGATTAACACCCTCCTCCAAAGTTGTAATCAGGCCCTGTGTCTCTAAAAAGCATTGGCCCACTTCCTCGTGGCTAATAATGTTTGCTATACACTTGGGTATCATCAATAACCTACGCATACATTTATTTTCAACATATTGGAGAGCGGGTACTTTGGTGTAGCCCCAAACACCTACCCCATATAGGGCTGCTGAAACACACTTGGAGTTATAGAGCGTTATAATCTGAGAAGAAGGTCTATGGCCCAGTTTACGAGTAAAACTGAAAATTGCTTCGATGTTCTTTGCCATTTGCTGGGTCTTGAAATTAAGGTGAGTATTCCACAACATGGAAGAACTCACATGCATACCTAAATAACAAAAGTTCTTAACTTATTAATAATATTGCCCCCATAGTAAATTGTTTAGACTTAGTATTTCGAGGGCCACATGTCATTACAAATGTCTTAGAATGGTTAACTTTCAAATCAAGGTCCAGCATTAAATTAAAAAAAAGGTCCAATAGGCCTTGTAAACCATTTGCAGTGCGAGCAATTAGTACAGCATCGTCTGCATATAATAAAACTGGAAGCAATCTCTGGCCCATCTTTGGTACATCCTTCCCGTATTTTATCAAAAAATCGTAAAGCTCATTTATATATATCAAAAAAAGAAAGGGGCTAAAATACATCCCTGTCTTACTCCCCTAGTT
Source organism: Pleurodeles waltl (assembly GCF_031143425.1). Classification (NCBI taxonomy): domain Eukaryota; kingdom Metazoa; phylum Chordata; class Amphibia; order Caudata; family Salamandridae; genus Pleurodeles; species Pleurodeles waltl. Next base: position 1,305,450,875 of record NC_090445.1, read on the forward strand.
GAGGAAATGGGGGAGGTTCTCTGAATAGATGGGCCAAACTGAACTGACACCTTTAAATCCATGTGTAGGTGCTTTATGAGCTCCAGTAGAGTCACATCACACCCCAGGGTTCCCATAATTTGCCATAACATCTCCCTATTTACCAAATCAAAAGCGCTAGTTAAATCAATAAATGCCATGTGAATGGACTCCTTTCTGGCAGTTACATATTTACTAAGTATAAGGTGCAAGTTTAATACTTGCTCAAATGTGTCTAAACCAGATCTAAAACCAAATTATATTGGAGATAAAATCTGTGCCTTTGTCACCCAATCCTCCAAGCGAGATAAAATCACACTGCCCAGAATCTTGGCCGTAGAATCAATAAGCGATATTGGTCTATAACAGGAAGGATCTTGTCTATTGTCCTTTTTAAATATAGGAATAATAATAGCCAATTTCCATTAGGAGGGTATATTACTTTCAACAACGCTTCTCAGCACATTTGTGACTAAGGGTCCCCAAAGATCAGGCATCGATTTAAAGATATCAACAGGAACCCCATCAGAGCCAGGAGCCTTCCCCTGCCTTGATCAATTAATGGCTCCAAGGACCTTGTGAAGATCAATGAAATATCTAGGGCGTTTGTATTAGAGTCTATCGTAATCTGATTAGTAATATTATCCTCCTTAATCAAAATATCATTATCATCATGATCTGAGTGAAATATTTTCCTAAATGGTTCATCCACACATCCTCTGCAATAAGATAATCATCAGCCTTGATGTTACTATCTGAGAAATATGAGTCATTTACCACCTTCCAAATTTTTTTAAGTATCCTTCATGTCAGAGGCAGCCATTAGCTCTTCCCATGCCTTGGTCCTTATTTCTAATTTACTTTTTTCCAAAGTGGCCTTATACTCGGCCCTAGCTAATTTAATTAAATAACAAGAAGGAGGAACTATTTTAAGGACCTCTTTAAATTTTTTATGGGCAGTTGAACACGCGGAATGAAACCATCTTTGGCCGTCCGGACCCATGGGAGACCTATCCGCCACCAAAGCATGCAAGATAATGTTACTTAAAAGTTTAAATTCTTGGACTATATGATCAGGGTCTAGCTGCTGGGACAGAGAAATATTAATGGAATCTAACCTAGATCTTATAATTTCCTGATTAAATGTCATTGGAATTATTTTGTCCCATTTCAGACGTAGGCCAAAGTTTGTGTGGAAAGTGGTATTTCTTCTCGATCCCTTAACCTTAAAGGCCTGATTAATATTTAAGTCCAGTTTAATACATAAGGGAATATGGTCACTAGCACAGTGAGGAATAATCTTAAAATCACATATTAAATGATAATCTGGGGAACCAATAAGAATAAAATCAATAATACTCACCTTCAAATTCCCTGTAAAAGTCGGGATATTTAAGGTATCTAATGCCGCTTTCTCCATTACATGAACCAGATCAAACTTACACAGGAAGAAATTCAAAGTTTCTCCTTCAATTGAATTAATAAAATGGGTCAGCGACTCTCTGCCCTCAGTTGGAGTGGCGCACAGTTCTCAGGGTTCCTGACAGCATAGGGGAGTATTAAAATCACCAACCCATAAGACAACTAAATCTTCATCCTGCAGTACAGTAGATGAATCAATAAAATCAACTACGTCCTCTAGGTTTCCCTTAAGGAGACCGCGCAGAAAGTTGTTATAAAAATTTTAAATCAAAATACCCTTACATCCCCTAATAGATAATAAAACAATCATGAAATAAGGTGAGGACAAGATTAAAGACACATTCAATAGTGGTAGTGGTAGAGATACAAGAACTAAAAGACTTCCTCGTGCCCTTCCCTTTGAAGAAGTTAATACCGGTTGATAAAAAGTTGTGTACCCATCCAAGAGAAACTTAATCTTTTGATCAAGTCTCCTGTAAACAAATTATGTCAAAAGTTGATATAAAACTCGTCCAATCCAAGTTATCTATTTTAGACCGAAGCCCTGCAATGTTCCAACTGAACAGAGTTATGGGTTTGGATCCTAGACATAATGCAGATTTGTCGATTTTTTTAAAAGGGGAAGTATCAAATAAGATCTCACTTTCTTCTTGTATACAATTATCATGATCATCATCGGCTGTTAATCTCGCCATACTTTTGGAACCAGGGCTTACGGTAATCGTGAGTCAATTATTCTCATCAAGAGAATTAAGAGCTAGGAAGCGATTACTAGTAGGAACATTTGCCTGAAAATATGACCTAACTGAACCAGACTTTGATTACTAGGTTCAACAGTAGAACGTTGTGGTAAAAGAGAATGATCATAAAAATGGCACAGTGAATGTTTTTGAATCCCATTTTCTGACCTACTACAATGATCAGAGTTAGCCAGTAAATAGTCAACTGAACAGGGATTTGCAAAATTAATTACGACACAGTCTCCTTCATCCACTTTTATTAGGTAACCAACACAATTTACTCTACGCGCCATGAGGACCTTGTTGTTTGGGTGATAATTAAATTTTAATTTAGATTTCAGCCAGGGAGCAGACTTCCTAATTAAGGCTTGTGTATCTTCTTTTTTGTTACTATCCAAAGGAGGCACATTTGTTAACACCAAAACATATGGAAACCAATCAGGAGGTAAATGCAGTAATTCTGCGTGATTTATAGATTTGTTAAATGGGGGAAGGATTGGCCTGGAGGAATAAACTTCCTTAGACTTTTCTTGAGGCAAATCATTCACTTGACCAAGAGTGACCAAGGAATTGGCCGAGGGTATACCAGATCCTTGAGATGACAATATAGGTGATAGATTATCTTTTTTTACCACTTCATGACTATGAACATTTCCCACACTTGATAATCCTAAATTAATTGACTGGGAAAAAGTGCTAATCACATTATTTAAAAACAATTGAGTCTTTTGGTTATCATAGTAATAAGTTTCTCCTCTAAAGTTACACAAAAGGATTTAATGGAATCTATTGTGCCCGTGAAATCACTAGGAGCATCCTTGTTCATAGAGTATTCATTGGTGGAAACCAAAACAACTGATTCATTGGCACTTATTGCTGGTGGAATATGAGTTCTCATTTTAGGGCCCTAGATCTTTTTTATATTCTTGGACCTTTTACCCTCTCTCCTTTTCTTCGGTGGGGGGGAATCTGCCTGAGAGCATTCCAAGGATGAATTAACACTTAAATCAGAGGTTTTAATTAAATCTTGTGGAGGCATATCACAGTGAACAGACTGTGTAATATTGGTAGATGAAACCAGCGGAACTGACCCGACCTTTGGATTAGTAATTATATGAACAGAAGGCTCCAGTGGCGGCTGCTGAGCAGATTTTTTAAGAGCCCCAGGGGGTTATTGCAACTTTGGAGGAGGTGTTAATCCGTCCCAAACGTGACGGTAAAGTGACGTATATACCACCAGCCGTATTACGAGTCCATTATATCCTATGGAACTCGTAATACGGCTGGTGGTATATCCATCACATTTGGGACGGTTTAACACCTCCTCCAAAGTTGTAATAACCCCCCCAGTCCTTTCTTCTACTTGCTCCAGTTCAGATTCAATAGCCCCAATTACAGAGGATAAATAACTGGGAATGGAAGGTTGGACTGAAGAGCCCAGCCCACATTCCCCCTTTTGAAGACTGATCTTTCTTTTCCCCATTTTGTATAATATTCACACACACCCCCTAGAAAAGGAAGGACAACAACAGTACCTTCTGTCCTTGTATCCTTGACGTGTTCACCTCAAATCTGAACTCTCGTTAATGATTTGTATTACAGCCAAAAAAAGGGGTAGCCCAGCCTCACACGGGCTCGGACGGGCACAAACAGGCCCGCCCTTGTCCCATACCATGCTAATAGGGGCCCGCTCAATATTAAATTCCTCCCCAGGGAGGCACAATAAATCCTAGGACAAGGAGCCCCCCTAACAGAGCACAGGTACCTTTAAACAAGTTTCCTGGTAAACACACATTCTCTGGACCCAAAATAGCAGTGGAAATGTTGGGGGGCCCAGCCCAGCCTCTTCCAGTCGATGAGAGGCGAAGGACAGGCCCGCCCTTGGCCTGGGCTTTGCCCGGGCGCTACCCGCGTGTGTCCTGCGAAGCGGGAGGGTGTTCCAAGTTTAAAGGGGCTCAGGTCCCACCCCACCGCCAGCTGGAGATCCTAGCACGTCCCGCGAAGCAGGAGCGCGTTCAAAGTTTAAAGGGGCTCAGGTCCCGCCCCACCACCAGCCGGAGATCCAAGCGCAGCCCGCAAAGCGGGAGAGCGTTCAAAGTTTAAAGGGGCTCAGGTCCCGCCCCACCGGCAGCCGGAAATCCAAGCACGTAGCATTTAGTAACATATCATACAGTGTAGTAAAGTTTTATAAAGAGTAGTGGCATGGTGTCTCATATAGTGGAGTCAAGCATCATAGAATGGAGCAGCGAGTTGTAAAGTGGAATGGTGTGTCGAACAGAAGAGTAACATGTCATATGCTGTCATAGAGTGGAGTAAAGTGTTTTAGAGTGGAGTAGGGTGAAATAGAGTGTCATTGAATGGAGTATCATCATGTTAACTGCTGTGAATACAGTGGAGGAGAATATCATAGAGAGGAGTACCATTTCATATAGTGGAGTGGCAAATCTTAGAGAGAAGTTGAGTGGCGTGTCGTTGAGTGTCATACAGTGTAGTACAATGGTGCAGAACGGTTGGGTATAGAGTTGAGTAGAGTGTCAACAAGTTGTATAGAGTGTCGTGCAGTGCTGTAGAGTGGAGTTGCATAAAATGGAGTAGAGGGTCAAACAGAGAAGCTGCATAGAGCAAAGTATAGTACAGTGGAGTAGAGTGGGATGAAGTCTAGTACAGTGGAGTATAGTATAGTGTGGTACTCTGGAGTGGGGTAATGTAGAGGGGAGCCTAGTGTCACTGAGTGAAGTGGCCAATCGTAGACTATAGTGGAATGGAATACAGTAGAGTGGAGAGCCATAGCATACAGTTCAGTAAATGGTAATAAATTAGAGAATTATGTGTAGAGCAGAGTAGTGGTGTGTCGTACAGTATTGGAAAGTAACCTTCAGTACAGTGGAATACACTCTGGTTGATTTTTGGAGAGCGGAGTGGTGTAAAGTACACTACAGTGTTGTAGAGTTGGGTGCAGTAGATTAGCATACAGTCTTGTAGAGCACAAAGACATTGAGTGGCAAAGAGTGGAGTGACGTAAAGTGGAGTATTGAGTAGAGTGGAGTACTTTTTCAGAGTAGAGTGTAATAAAGTTGAGTACTGTGGCATAAAAAGAATTGCGTACAGTGTCGTATAGTGAACTAGAGTATCTTAGAGGAGAGTTTAGTAGAGTGTTGTAAAGTGGTGTACAGTATAGTACAGTTTTGTACAGTGAGGTGAAGGGATATGGACAGAAATTATGTGTTGGAGAGTGATATACACTGTAGTAGAGTGATGTAGAGTAGAGTTGCATAACGTCCAGTAGTGTGTGAAACAGTGGAGCTGCATCGAATGGATTGTTGTATAGTAACCTACAGTGAGGTAAAGTCTCGTACAGTGGAGTAGTGTTGAGTGGAGTGGTGTAAGATAATGTAGAGAAAAGTGTAATATGGTGCATTGGTGTGTTGTAGAGTAGAGTTGCATAAAGTTGTGTACTGGTGTAGTGTAGGTAGTAAACTGTTATAAATTGGAGTGGGGTGTTGTAGTGTAGCATGAATTACTGTGTTGGTTAGAGAAGTGTTGCATAGTGGAATCGAGTGTTGTAAATTGAAGGGTATGGGCATAGAGTGGAGCATATAGTTGGACAGTGAACTGTATGGGAATAGAGTGAAGTAGAATGTTGTAGAGTGCCATGAAGCGTAGTAGACCTTACAAGGTAAAGATATCACACAATGGAGCGACATAGAGTGGAGTGGCATACAACGTAGTGGCACAGAGTGGATTACTGTAAAGTGGAGTAGCATGCAGTGGAATGTTCTGCGGTGAAGTTCAGAAGAGTGGAATGACATAGAGTGGAATAGTGTAGAGTGACTTTGACTTTAGCAGAACCTGTACTATGTAGCCCTGAAGCTACTCCAAATCAACATCTAGCAAGAAGTGCATCATAGAAACAGTTGTTTCATCTAATTTTTGAAGAGGAGGGTCAGAAAAGCCACAAACACTGACTGTGAAGGTTTATAAATTAGCTGATATTTTGACAAACATTAGTAAGGAAAGGTGGAGTAGAATATAGAGCCAGAATAATAGCGTAGATCCTGTCTCTTATGAGACTCATATCCTAAAACATCCACCTAGTCAAAGAACATCTGCTCATCCCCTTATCCAGTGTGAAAGGGGCCCCAGAGGCACATGATCAATAAATGTAGATGACCCTAAACAAGCGGGCACTGATGACAGTAGGGGGATAGAACCACCACATTCATCCAGCTATTAAGGCACCCCACGAGCATGATCCCAATAACAGATAACTCCTCAAGGACAAGATATTAGATTGACAGCCTCTCACCCCAAAGAGAAAGGTCATGGTTCCCCAGCCCTATTCAAACAGAGAGAAGGTCATTAGTGACCATCCCGTAAATTACATTTTTAAGATAAATGGACCAGAATTGTTGTGAGTAAAGTTGATTTTAGTAAAGTTGATTTTGAGATTGTGCGTTTGAAAATGGCACTTTTAGAAAGTGAGCATTTTATTGCTTAAACCATTCTGTGACTCTGCCTTGTTTGTGAACTGCCTGTCTGGGTCGGTTTGACAGTTGGGTTGTTTTTCACCTCACACTAGACAGTGACACAAAGGGAGCTGGGGAGTAACCTGCATTTCCTGATTAGCCATCTCTGCTAGGAGGGAGGGGTGGAGTGGTCACTCTCATCTGAAAGGACTGTGCCTGCCTCTGACAATGCAGACTCCAACCCCCTGGTGTGTGTCTGAGGCCTTGCCTGGGCAAGGCAGGATTTCACAAGTAGGTGTGAGTCACCTTTGAAGAAAGGTGACTTCAAAGACTAAAATGAGTATAAGAAGGGCACTCAAATCTACAGACTTTAGAAACACTTCTGGAACCAAGAGGAACCTCTGCCTGGAGAAGAGCTGATAGCTGAGGAAGAAGTGCTGCCCTGCCTGTGACTGTGCTTTGTGGAGCTTTCCTGCAGTGCTGCTTCTGCCAGAGTAAGAGGGCAAAGACTGGACTTTGTGTGCCTTCCATCTTGTGAAGAAATCTCCAAGGGCTGGAGTTGGAGCTTGCCTCCTGTTGTTTGAAGTCTGAGGGACAGCAAAGACTTCTCTCTGCCAGCACCTGGAGTCTCTGGAGAGACTCCTGCTCTGACAAGTGGTGCCCTATCCAGTTCCTGGGCCCTTGAAAGGAAAGCTGGTGGAAATCCAAGGAAATCGACTTCGGACGACTCTGGACCGACGCCGCTGCTGAATCCGGTAATGCAGCCTGCACCCGACGCCGTGACCTTCGCTGGAACGCGACGCTTTTCGCAGGCCCGACGCCGCAGCAGCCCCGCTGAAGTCTGCGACTCCGTGGAAGTAGCTGCACCACATCGTGACCGACGCCACTCAAAGTGCACGGATTCAACGTTTCGCACAGACGCCGCGATCCCCGACTCCGCACATCGGCTTGTTTTCACTCTTCACCAAAGGTACTGTACTTGGGGGTCTACACGACTCTGTGTCCGGCGCCGCTGGTGTCGGCTTGTTGAGAACGACTCCGTCACGACGCCTTGTTAACATCTCATCGAAGCATTTTTGTTTCTAAGTTCTATTTTTGAGTTTAATCTTTAAAAATTCATAACTTGACTTGTGTATGTCGGATTTTTGTCGTTTTGGTCTTGTTTTGTTTAGATAAATATTTCCTATATTTCTAAATCGGTGTTGTGTCATTTTGTAGTGTTTTCATTAAGTTACTGTGTGTGTTGGTACAAATACTTTGGGCCATATTTATACTCCGGTTGCGCCGAATGTGCGTCAAAAATTTTGACGCACATTCAGCGCAAACGATGCCCCATATTTATACCCTGACGCCCGATGCGGCGCACAAGGGGAATGGCGCTATGTGCGTGAGTTTTTGGAAGCGGCACCCGCCCTGCGTTAATGACATGCAGGGTAGGCGTTCCCGTCCAAAAACCCACGCATACAGCGGTGCGTCGTATTTATGCTTCCGGGCAAAAATGTCTCCCGGGCCGTAGGCGGCGCAAAAAAATGACGCAAAGCACGAATAGCGTTAAATTTTAACGCCTGGGTCAGGGCAGGCGTTAAAATGGGGCAAACACACCTGTACTTAAGCAGAACACACAGAACAAACAACAGAGCAGCAGAGCAGCAACAGGGAGCTATGGAGGTGCTTTTTCTTCAATGTGCACGTAGACGCAGAGCCCTGCAGCAACAACAGCAGCTACAACAACAACAGCAGGGACCCCAAAGACAGCGCAGAAGGCAGGACAGGATATTCCGCCCAAGAACAACCCTGCATGGCCTCAGGGAACGGGACATCATCCAGAGGTACCGGTTGAACTGGCAGGCCATTCAGCAGCTGCTGGCAAATATCGAACAACAGTTGGCCCCCACTTTAGTGACACCCCGCACTATCCCAACTGAAACAAAGCTGCTTGCCGTACTACACCTGCTGGCAAGTGGCTCCTTTCAGACAACTGGTGCCCTGGTTGGTGGAATATCCCAACCATCATTCTCTGCATTCCTGCCTAAAGTCCTGGATGCCATCATTCGCCTGACACCCCGCCACATCTGCTTCCCTAACACACTGCAGAAGCAGCAGGAAATTAAACAGGGGTTCTACGCCATCAGTGGCTTCCCGCACGTCCTTGGTGCAATCGACTGCACACACGTACGCCTTGTGCCACCTGCTGATTCAGAACACCTCTACCGCAACAGGAAGCACACACATTCAATCAACGTGCAGGCCATAGTCGATCACCAAGGACTGATCACCAACATCGTGGCCAAATATCCTGGGAGTGTACATGACGCATTCATCTTCCGTCACTCCACCATCAACCAACACTTCCAGGATGGACGCTATGGCAATGGACTACTTGTTGGTAAGGACAAAAAACAAACCCATACACACACCGCACACAAACCCTCTAGGACAAACAACACATACACCACAATAGCAACACCTAGCCAGGAACACACTGAGGTACTCACATCACTAGCCATGTGTCAGAAGTCAACATTTAACCTGTCACACATTGGAATTTAATCCACAGCCTAATGTGAAGACATCAATGAGTGTGGTTGGCCAAATGTCACTTTACAGATTGGAAGGCTCAAAATAACCTGTACACTAATACAATGCATAAGTCAAAAGGTATGGGATGGCCTGGGCTCATACACATGAAGGTGTCAAATACACTTTCACGTTTTAACTCGGCATGGAACTAACATCACACCCCCAGTGAGGACACACAGACAACTGTATCACTAGTCACAATGCTAGGGAGGGAACACTCTACTGCAACAACAAAAACAGTCCTTCTGACAAACGGTTAGCCAACAAACACTTGCTCAGCCAAGGGAAAATATATCAAAGCAAAGTTTTCAATAACAACCATAGGTTGGAACATTAGTACACAAAAGAGTCACAGACAACACAAGACAACTACAGCCATCAAAGATCCGTACAACACTGCCTCCTACATCTAATTCAATCCATTCTCTTTCTCTTTCAGCTGATCAGGGGTATGGCATCCAGCCTTGGGTGATGACACCATTCGGGAACCCAATCACTGCTGCAGAGCGGGCATACAATGACGCCCACAAGAGGACCCGCAGCATTGTGGAGAGGACCTTTGGGATCCTAAAGTCTAGGTTCCGCTGCCTTGACATCACTGGCGGGAGCCTACTCTATTCCCCAGAGATGGTGTGCAAAATCATCCTAACTTGTGCCATATTGCACAATATATGTGTCCAGAGGAACATTCCCCTCCTTGAACTGGACCCAGGCATGCCTGAGGATGACGAAGAGGAGGATGCTGGGCCGCAACAGGAGGGGGGACAACCCAACACGGCAGCAGGACAGCGTAGGCGCCAGCAGCTTGTAAATAATTCTTTTGCTTAATGTATAATAATCACCTGTATTACACTATTGTAAATAAACACAGATATCAAACACCACATCATGCTTTGGTCCATGCATTACTGAGCACCTTTACTTATAAAATGCTGACGAAGAATGTGGTCTCCTTGACCAACAATGCCATAACAATCATCACAACAAAAAAGAACATTTCAATTGTATGCACAGAGGGTAGGATGTGACATGATACATTGCCATACACAGAGGCCCACATGAGTACAAATGTGGCAAATCCACATGCTACATCAAAACACCTGAGACAGTCTTGCACCCAGACAAAAAAAGTAGATCATGTGAAAGTCACATCACATGTGGTCAGAGACAGGGTGGTACCATCCATGTGTACGTCACCATGTCATCAATGGCTTCTCTCCAGTGGGTGATATGAGCAAAACACAATTGGGACAACATTAGCTGCCACTAACTCAGGAGGAGACCTGGATGTCACAGTGACAACATACACCCAGACAGGTGATAGTGGATCCACATACCAACACACATGTACACATATGTCATACAATCAACCAAATTATTGAAAGTAGACCATCACAGTCGGGTCCCAGTTTGATCCTAGCAGGAAGAATGTGACATGCCACTTAACCAGTTAATGCAGAAAGGGACACAGACACCCACTAAAGAATATTCCCCAGAACATCAGGAACGCTCAGAGTCTTCCAAACATAGTCATTGGGAAATGGTAGGCATGTCAGCTCAAAATCATCATTACTGCAAACTTCTAATGGGCTAATGAGATGAATGAATGGTCAACAGTCATACATACCATATGGCCTTACATTAGCCTGCTGCTGCAGGTTTCCCATAAAATATTAAGCCAAGCCATGGATACTGTAACTAATCAGGATGGTCAAATCCTAGGGTGCTGGGGGCCTAAGTCCACTTCTACGGTCCCACAAACATACACAAATCCTGTACTTGTGAGCCAAACACATGCATAAGGTACATGTGTGGCCTACATGTCAAGAGTAGAACACAAAGCACAAACACAAAATGAGGCTAGGACATGGTTAGCCCCATAATAACTGTAAGTGACCATTGCATTCCCTGTTAGGACTCCAGATAAAAGCATCACCATCATAAGTGTGGACCAAATTTGGAGAAGGAATACATCATGGTATCCCATCCATCATTTCCAAACAGCCATCAGCAATTGCCACAAATATGTTGACAAATATGGAAAAGACATTATGTAACGTATCCACACCATTACTGTGTGAATGCCTGCCATACATACAACAATGGACATGTGGCATATCCAAACACAAATGTGTATCACATTGCCCCGTTTGACCCTGACAAATCACCTTCCCCAAGTTAAAAACATGAAGACGTAACAAAAAGATTTGATCATAATTCTACGCATACAGCATGGGTGTCATATTTTGGTCACGTACATGAGTGCACAGAATGCAGAGTCAAATCTGAATGTATACAAAAATTTCACAGATTTAGACAGCAAAATATAAGTTACATCATATTTCAGATTTGACTCAGCAGCATGTGCATTCCTGTACGTTTCAAAAATATGACGCCCATCATGTATGCGTCGGAAAAAATGACGCAACATGCACATATTTTCGTACATCTCGTACAGTAAATGAATATTAATATTCATATCATATTTTTTCACTCAGCAGCATTAGCACTCCTGTAGGTGGATAAAATATGACGCCCATCATGTATGCGTCGGAAAAAATGACGCAACATGCACATATTTTCGGACATCTCGTACAGTAAATGAATATTAATATTCATATCATATTTTTTCACTCAGCAGCATTAGCACTCCTGTAGGTGGATAAAATATGACGCCCATCATGTATGCGTCGGAAAAAATTACGCAACATGCACATATTTTTGGACATCTCGTACAGTAAATAAATATTAATATTCATATCATATTTTTACACTCAGCAGCATGTGCAATATTATGCGTCATAAAAAATGACGCGAAATTATGTATGCGTGAAAATACGACGCAAACCGCGATTAAAAAACGGCGGCCATTTTATGCAGGAAGTGATGTAATAGGATATCCTGTTTGCCAAATCTGTATTGGAAGTTGACTTTCACTTTCACTTTTCAGTCTCAGATTTTTCTAGACTGTGTGGTTCAGTGAAGAGTGTTGTCCTGTGAATTTCTGCTTTGTTGTCCTGTGTAGCTTGTCTTTTGTACTTTGTTCAGTCTAATATTGTTGTGTATCATTGTCTCAGTCTGTTAAGTCTAGTTTTGTCCATTCCTGTATTTGTTTGTATTGTCTGTGGGAGTCTGTTGTGGCTAGGGTAGTTATTGGGGTTAGTTGGGCTATTTTCTCCTTTTCTTAACTTCACACCTCTACCTTTCCCCATTTCCTACTTTATTTTTTCTGTTAGTCATCAGTCATAATGTCAGGGAGGCCTCGCCTGTCCAGGATGGGCGAAGATGAATTGGGGGGATTTATCTGGCTAGTGTGCCATTTCCTCCCGCTGATGCTGGAGGCTGGGGGCCGTGTGATACAGGGGTATCACACGGAGGCCCGGAAAATTCGCTGGGAGAAGGTGCGCCATCACATGGTCCGGGTCCATGGGACCATGCGGAATGTCCATCAGTTGAAACACCGCTGGGCCGATCTGATCACGAGGGAACAGGACCTGCTGGACCACCTGGGAGTCAGGATTGGTGGCCCTGTTGGTGAGTAGCAATCAATTACATGGACATGATAGTAATCTGTGTGTGAACATGTGATGAATGTTACCCAATCTGCTAGATAAGGAGCTGCCTATGTGTAATGCTAGGGAAACCTAGGCCCTTGTCAATATATATTGATATCCCCAAATTGGCTACACTTTTTCTCCCTCAAACAGCAGAAACTTAATACATATATCTGTATTTGGCAGGTGTGGCCCATCTCTGCGTGATGCAATGATGCAAATGCTGCCTTACTAATGTTTACATATGTGCCCTAATGTGTACGTGTTGCAGAATGTGTATGAAGACCTATGCTAGCAGTCAGATGGCTCAGTTGTTCTACACATACCAGATGGCTGTAGCTGTATGTAATGTAGTGTAGCATTTGTGTCAGACAAGCAACACGTTAATGGCTCTATTTGTACTCTACATGTCATAATGGGCAATGAGTAAGTCATGTCGAAACAACATAACTACATATGTAGACCCCATCGCTCGAAATCTGATTTGAATCCCATGATGATGATATACATGTGTGTTTTATACACGTCACATGAAGTCAGATATGTTTTCCACAGATATGTCACATGTGTGTGTGGTTGCTGTGTGTTGAACATGTCCACATAGGCTGTTTGACTGTGAGTGGTCATGCAGTCCTCATGGAACAAGTGTCTGGATGTCTCTCTGGAATGCACATGCTGAGATGTTTGGATAACAATATTGTCGGGGCATAATTATTGTGAGTAAACTTGGACGACACCTGACTGTCCTGGCCACTGCATGTGTGTAGTAGGGTGTGTAACTGTAGCAGGAGAATCATCCAATGTTAATGTTGAATACAAACTCATCCATGCAGTATGAGCATGTGTGAAAGTGTATCATTACCATGTCATATTCTCACAGTGTCATTGTAACAGAATTATTTTGTCAGTCCACCCAGTCTGAGTACATTCTTCCTGTCATGCTTTACAGGTGGACCAGAGCCTTACACCGTGGGAGAGGTGGCACACTTCGACGACCCCTATACCTACAGTGAGTGTTGCCTGAGTGCTATTTGATATATTTATTTGCCAATGACGCAAAATGGACTACTGTGTGTTCAAGAGAAATCATGATGTGATGCGCTGGCCGTTCATTGCCATTGTCGTGTTAGTGTGATATCAAATTGGACTTATGTTTCTGTTAAGCAACACCTAGCCATCTCTGAGATTGAGGGGCTGTAGGACATTACAGTTGGGCCGCAATGGGGAATGGGATGAGTTACTTAGAATACACTGGTCAAAGTAAGACTTGGTCGGGGACTTGACATGAACTGAGTCTGCATATCAGACTGACATTCTCCCATATAGCTTAGGCACATGGCTGTGATGAAAAGTGCATCTTCCTAGTTGAGGATGGACTGTGCACACTGTAGGTTGGATCTTCCGGGGGCATGTACTTACACAAGCTGAACTAGGAGTGTGTGTGACTTGAGTGCAATGGCCTATGTGTTCTGTTGAATCATGAGAATGGGTGTTCCACCTCCTCTGTGTGTGTAGTAAAACATGCCTCACTGATAGTATGTCATGTTGGCAAAAGTCATATCATTGTGACATGTGTGGTCCATGGATGTCACAATGTTTGCCTAAGTCCAACGTGTTGCTAGCCATTCATAGGTCTTGTGTGTGAAGGCACATACTTGGTGAACGTTCAATACACTCCTGGGTGTGCATTTCACATGGGATTGGTGGTTGTTCTTCCCACACCACCCTCAACGACTGGGATGTTAATGTGAAACAGGCTACCTTGGACTGTAGCAACCAGTATCTCACACTTACTTGACACCTTTTGTGTCGTGAGTCAGAACCTAGGGCCAGATGTGCCAAACTGTGTACAAGTTGATAAACTCATAATTATTGTGTGTGAGTTGCAAACATCTGTTTCCTATTCCGAAATGTATTAGGTGATCATGAAAATATATGGGAGATTTTATTCCTAATCCTAAATATGAAGGCTTTTTCCAGTCCTATTTGCAACTGACAGTGGTATGCAAGTCCATTTGCAATGGAGTTTGTGGTTGCTAAGTGAGTCGCAGTTATCATCCACTTTAAGTGGATGGTAACCCACTTGCTAGCTGTAAGGGGTCCCCATTGTAACCCATCACCTTTCCGAGTGTACCAAAATAATCCTGTACAAAACAGGCAGTGGTCCTTGGGACCACTGCGGCCCGTATTTATAATTTTTTTGCACCACATTTGCCCAGCTTTTTGACGCCAAAATGGCGCAAACTTACAAATTACAATTGGAATTTGCAAGTTTGCGCGGCTTTTGCGTCAACAAGTGACGCAAATGCGGCGCAACAACAAATATAAATACGGGCCTAAGTGCCTTAAATTATTCAATATTGAAATTGTCGTAATTTATTTCTAAGTGCTGCTCATTTCCCGTTGAGGTAAACGGCCTACACTTGGGGAACATGTTCTGCGTTATTTCCAAGCGGTCACGGACATGGAGGTCTGCTGTTCCCAGCAGGCCTCCATCCCCGTGAGTGCCCATAGTTGCAAAGGTGGAGCAACTTGCAACCCACATCATTGATGTAAATGAGGTGGCTCTTAGCAACCCCATAGCAACTCACAGACGGTGTCAGATACCCCATTCTGCATTGCAGATTGTTCGTCCCATTTCCCATCTTCCTACATCTGGTCCCTAGTGTAGACATTGGGTTATAGCCCATTGGTTCAATCTTAGCACACAACCAATTCCAGATGGCTTAGAGTGAGGAGTGTGATAGTTATCACATATAGTGACATATGTAGTGAAGTAAGTATGCGGAAGAGGTGCAGCCATGATGTACAAAACCGTAGGGATGATTAGGATGAGTAGTGTAGGGTGATGTCATCCATCATGTAGAGACCTGGATATTCTAGGTGTGATATGCCCTTATGTATGCATGCTTCACATGTACTTCCTCTGAGCCCTTCTGTGAACTATGTTGTGACAATTGCTGCAACCTATACATTTCTAGTAATGTACAAATAACCCATTGTGCTATCCCACCCAATGCAAAGCCAAAGGTAAATATCTGCCTTTTCTCTTCACAGCTGCTAACATGAGGGCGGCCGATCGCATCCATTTTGAGCGGCGTGCCATCCGTTACAGGCACATCCTGCAGGTGCAGTCTGGGTATCGGCAGATGGGCCGCAGGTATCACTCCGAAAGGGCCTCCGGGGCGTGGTGGGCCACACCACAGCCTCCAACAAGTGTGCCACCTACAGCCACCAACGACACAGCCACCAGGTCTGGCCCAGTGGTCCCATCTACTTCGGCTGCCATGGACCCGCCGCATGCAGCACGACCTGGACCCAGCCGTGTGCTGGCAGCAGGACAGTCACATGTCCCACCAACAGCTGCCACTAGCTCGACCTCTGCTGGCACACAAACCCTCCCCACAGACCCTCCCGTGGACCCTGCAGCCTTCCAGGCATTGTCCCAGAAAGTGGACAAACTTTTGAGGAAGGTGGACAACCTGACTGATGACATGAACTATGTAAAGACCCGGGTCCGCGACATCAGGCGCACACTAAGGAGTGCAAACGTCTAGTTTGTTTGCCCTCTTAAACTTTTATCCCTCCCCTCTCACCTCTTTCCTTTTTTTCTCCTGTTAGTTGGGCTTTGGGGATTAGTATTAGGATTAGGATAGGTATGTAGCTTAGTTAGTGTTAGGGAAGAGGGTGGGGGGTCCTTGTTATTTTTCTCAAATATTTGTGTGTGGGTGGGTGGGTGGGGGGCAATGTTGGGATTCATGTTTAATAAAAAAAAAAAAAAAAAAAAAAAAAAAAAAAAAAAAAAAAAAAAAAAATATCTGCTTGTTTAGGATAGTGTAGTATGTGTGTAGGTTAGTATGTTTTGTCCTGCATGTGTCCTGTCTCATAATGGTGGGTGGGGGGTTGATGTTTAGATCGTTTCGTTACATGTGTAGAGTAAGTTTAGCTTAGGTTAGATAGGGACAGTTGTGGGTTATTAGTAGTCAGGTTAGATTAGTGTAGGTGTACCTTTCCCTTAGTTGCCTCTTGTAGTACTAGATATAAATAAATATTTTGTTAACCCTTTACTTGATGCGTTAGGTGCTACTTTATCATGGCCTTGACATCCATGTTGCAGAATGATTTAGTGTGACATTTGTGTCCTATGCTCAGCATCCCCTGGGAATGGATGTTTAACATCCCATCTACCCGTGTGCTCACTTGTTAAGTATCCTCAAATTGGGAGACTCCCCATTGGTAGTGTGCATTGTACACCAAGCTTTTGTTATGATATGTGTCCAACTTCACAAAGAGTGCTTCATTACATGTCAATGTGGGTTAATTGTTAGGTCGGACAGCAGTGTGAAGCTCAGGGAGATCTTTGTAGATGAGGAGTTGTTCACACTCATGTATTGCTGCTTTCATTGCTGAGCTACATCATGTGTGTACTGAAGCAGCATGAATTTCCTTCATGGAAGCCTACTCTGTAAGGGAAGTTAATGCAGTGTGATTTGTACACGATTCATTACATTAAGCGGCATCCATTCTTATTTAAGTCTTGCATGGAGCCTACATTTCCCAGCCACCATTTGCTCTCTGGAATAGCGATAGATGGTGCATCATTCTGACCAACACAGCATGATTGTGTGTGCTTAGTTCCTTCCTCAGTTATTTCCCTCAGTATGGTAGGGCTATGATGCAATCCTGGCCAATGCACAGATGGATCTGAATATATGACATCAGGACAGTAGTATAGAGATTCAACAGGGTTGCCACACAGCCACTTTGGAGTTAGGTACTGCACAGTTGAAGTGTGAAATGACACAGAGACACAATAGGTGAGCAAGTGCGATTTATTTACAGGTGTTGTAGTGCAAATTGTCCATTAAACATTTTGGCTGAGTCCGTTCTGGGGCATCATTTCTTGGTGAGCCTATAGAAGGTGTCAGTGCAGAGGGACAGGATTACCAAATTGTAGGAGAGAGACATTCACTGGCAATGTGGACAAGTCAAACAGTGGATTGCCAAACAGTCATTGAGTGTAGGTGTTCAGAAACTGGGCTTTGACTAAACGCAGGACCTTGGTCAGAGTAGGCCATGGTGCAGGGACTAGGGCTTCCGGGTACTCCTCCGTGTGAAGGTTATCTGTTCCACGTCTTCTTCTTCTGATGTGTGTGTTGCCTCCTCTGTCCTTGTTGTTGTTGGTTGTGAAGGGGCAACACACACCTCAGTGTTAGAAGACATGGAGGCAGACATCCCGGGGGCTAGTCCCTGTGGACTTAGGAAGGGCAATACTGCAGCAAGGAGGGCCTGCTGGTTTCTCAGAATGGCAGCCACATCCCGATGGTAGGCAGCCAGGTCAGCCCTGAGGGGTTCGATGTTGCATTCGTGCACCCGTTGACTGGCTTGCATTCTTAGTTGTTCCGTCAACTGGATGACAGCTGTGGCGATTTGCTTTTGTGTTTCTACAAGTTCCTGCATGTGCGATGTTAGTGCTTGCATCACAGCTGTCTGATCAGCAGGAGGGATCATGCACGAACGCACCCCCTCAAGGCTGGCTGCCATAGTTTGCATCCCCACCCGCACCTCCTTGGCCAGCTCCCGCTGGACCCCAACGACGGTTCTTTCAAAGCTGGTTCCAGTGTCGTCGGAGTCCTCAGCTGTGTTGGAGCTGGCAGGTATTACATTTGGGGTGGCAGGTGGGTCTACTGGGGTGGCTGCTTCTTCTGGGCTCCTCCTTGGGACTGAAGGTGGGGTTTGGAGGCTTCCTAAGACCATGTTGAGGGTTTGTGGGGAGAGGTTGATGGGGTCGTCATCGATGTCATCAGGGAAATCAGGGTCAGGCATATCGGCAGGAGATCCATGTTCCTCTGCAATGAAACAGGGTACAATTAGTGTGTCTGTGTTGTAACAAGTTTGCAAACAGTTACAGGCGTTTGGATGCCTTATCTTTGGTGTCTGTTTTTTTCTGGGTATCTGCTGTCCTTCATATGGGCATTGTTGTAGGCCTATGGCCCACCTGTGTGTCACATGTGTGATGTGGAGCTACCAGACTTGTCTGCCTAATTGCCGCTAGGTGTTGCTTTGTAACATTTTGTGAATAGGCATCTTTGTGTCCTACTAGTCCCTCCGTGATTAACTATTCTTATGTAGAGACATTTTCGAGGGTGTGTTCTCATTATCCGACCTGAGCTGACTTGCTTACGAGGCAGCAGGATAGCTAATGGTGTGATGGACTGAGTCTGACCCACTTTTAATTGACTCTGTCACCCTGATTCTTTCATTTTGCTCTAGCTAACTAGCATTGGCTCATGTCTCCCACAGCAAAGGAATGATTATACATCCGAGCGCATGACATCTTTGGAACTTTTCAGGGAAGTTGTGGTCACTCAGATCCCAACATCTTCACTCTTTTCCAGTATGAACTCATACACAAAAGTCAAAGACAGTATTTGTTTCATATGATGATCTCTTTGAACAACTGACTTGTCTATATTTAGGTGTGAGCCACAATAACCCAAATACTTCAACATGGTAGACTTGAAATAGTCAGCAGGAGAGTAAGACATTGGTCGAAAGCTATCATGGTGCCTAACAGTTTGTACTCTCCCTCTGCTTGTTCTATTTATAGCACAGCATGTTAAGCTTCTAGCCTGCCTGTCTGAATCACTGGGGAGACTTCATCCGTCATATCTGAGCAATGGCCTGTGATCTGGTTTTGCATCTGCAGCAAGGCAGGCAGCGTCTGGTGTTTCTCTGTTTGGAGACTCCCTCTTGTGTGTCTTGGGACAAGGAAGTGATTTTATAAGTCATAAGTCATGGTGATGAGATAGTTTCCCTACGCAGGAATGGCAAATCAGAACCCCTACCCCATCTATCCGCAAAGTACCAGACTGTATCCTTGACTGGGGCTCAGAGTGTATCTGTTCTGGCACACTCCAGTGCAGATGTAGGCAAAACAGTGTGATTGGACTTATTAACAACACCCTAGGACTGGCTATTTGGTATATTTCCTGATAGGAAGGCCAATGAGAATCATGTAGTGCAAAGTGCTCAGAGGCTCTTAGATGTGAGCATATGCGTAAGAGTACATTCAGGGTAAGGTGCAGAAAGGCCTACAGCCTGAGGCTAATGCGCAAAGTATACATTACACTTGCCAGAATACACATTGACTGACTGTGGGTGTTGTGAGTGCCCTGCCAACACACTTGCCTCTCAGGACCTGCCCCATTCACTTTTGATTCACATTGCATGCAGTGTACATGTTCCGTGCCATTTCCTATGCATGTTCATGTTTGGATGTGGTGTGGATGTAAACATTGTTGATGTTTGAAGATGAAGGTGGGTCATGTGTGTTTGATTGTATAAGCCTGTTTATCGTATGAAGGTCCGATTTGTTTGTCAGACTTTGCAGGTGTGTTTGAGTGACCAGTTGCCTATGTCTCCTCCTCAGGTGTTGTCTGAGCAGTATGACATTAGTGATGTAGCCTTGTTATCCAGGCATGTGAGGGACCCTGACGTATGCAGCATGTGTGTGTGGTTGGTGCTGTGTGGGTCCTATTGCTGTTTACTTTGGCTTATGTATGTGTCAGGTATGCACATTGGGCATTTGAGTGTACTGGTGCGTTTGTATTTTTACACTGACTTGTTGCGGATGTCAATGTCACCCCCTAATTTGTGTATGTATATTCCATGGGGAGGTTGCTGCCATTTGGTACTGTAGCTGCACAGAGATGAGAGGCGTTATTGTAAGGTGTTGTGGCAGTTACATTGCAGTTGTTGCTTTGCCTACTGGGTTACTGATAGGGACCTAGTTGCTGTAGGATAGATTTTACAAAACAAGTGCCTGGATGTGAGTTTGCTGTAGTGGCCTTCCTACCTGTCGCTGCTTTCCCTTGGCTCTATTGTTGTACTTACAGGATGTCCCCATGGGGCTGTACTTGTTGCTGTGTTTGGTGGTGCCCCAGCTTCAGTGTGTGCTAGGCATGCCCCCCTACTGTGCTCCTTTACCCATGCCACTCTATGTATATGCTGACTTACATGCATTGTGTAGTAGGTATTCCCCCCCTGGTTGCAGTTAACATGAGTGCATTATAATTCCCCATGCGACTTACCCTGCATGTGCATTGTGTCTTGGTAGTCTGCACTGTCCTGCCCTTGAATCCCTGTGACGATCTCCTCGGGGATGGCGGCTGCAACCATCTCCTCCATGTGGTCCAGGGCCTCCTGTTGTGCTGGACTCCCACCTCCAGTCTGCATTGCTGCCTTCCTGTTCCTGGCCATTTTCTCTTTGGTCCTGCGTTTACAGTCATGCCAGCGTTTCTTACACTCAGTGACTGTGCGGCGTTCTTCAGCCACACTGTTGATCTTGTCCACTATTTGCTTCCATATGGCCTCTCTCCTACTGAGTGGCAATTTGGATGTAATGAAAAGTTGGTGCTGGTGTTCCGTCACCTCTCTCACCAGGATTTCCTGCTCCTCTTCACTGAAGCGACACTTTCTTTTCTTTTTTTGGTTATCCTGGTTTGTTTGTGGGACCTCTTGGCTGGTTCTTGGTCTGCTGTCATCATCCTGGGCTCTGTTGTGTCCACTGGGATCCATGTTGGCTCTCTGGTAACACTGCAGTTTTCGCGCTAGAATTTGACGCAATTGCGTGAGAAAAACCAGCGCTTTCACGATTGCGCTGTCGTAAATCGGCCCACGGTGATGTGCGTCGCCTTTACGTGGTTTTTCCTTACGACTTGACGCCGCTGTGTGCGTCACAATATCCTGACGCCCACCTGTTGGTTGCGCCGCCGTACGTCAAAGTATAAATTTGACGCCCGCACGGCGCATCCAAATGGCGTTAGACGGCGCAAAATTTTTTGACGCAAAACTGCGTTAGCGCAGTTTTGCGTCAAAAAGTATAAATATGGGCCTTTACACCTAGCACTCTGAAGTTAAGCCTACTGCTCTGCCAAGCTACCAAGGGGGTAAGCAGGGGTTAGCTGAGGGTGATTCTCTTTTGCCCTGACTAGAGTGAGGGTCCTTGCTTGAACAGGGGGTAACCTGACTGTCAACCAAAGACCCCATTTCTAACAAAGACCAATCAAAGACTTGTAAAATAATATGCGGTGAAGAGTTAGATTACCTAATGTATTTTCTGATAGGTTAAAGATAGTGGGGTATAACAGATGACCAATAACATTTTGGGGGAATGTACAATGGAAAAGGGATAAAAACCCATGTCACAGGGAGTCATTTAGGTGAGTTAGGGAATGCTATTGATTTTATCCAGAAACTCTGTCACTCTGTTTGGTGACTTGTTGGTTTACTTAAAACCATCCTCGTCTTTAGATTGTCCATTTTACACTTTACCTCCTTATGAGGGAAGTGCCCTTTTGCCCCGGAGCTGAGTTCTGACTGATGGCGAATCGACCGATGTCCTGAGAATGAAGACTGAACCTGTGCGCTGACCTAAACTTTGGAGGGTAATTATGACAATGCAATTGTGATTTGTCTGTTTGCTTTTCCTTTCTAGGTACCAACTGCTTACTTTTGACAGAGACCTTAGTTAGATGTTTTCCAAATTGGTGTTCTAAATTGTTTTGCATGAAGCCCAACATGCTAATGCTAATCAGTGGTTAGGACAGGTGTTCACCAAAACTGACGCAAAGAGACAAATGACCGAGACTGTGCTTTGTTGAACTGACGCGATATTGACACTCTGCTAAACTTGATCTATGTTCATGGCGTGTTATGTTTTGATGTTTGTGATTTTCGCTTTAATGAAAACTCACCAAAGTTGCCATATTCTGACTATGCTATTATGTTTCTTGGTTTTGAGATTGACGTATCTGATATTAGAATTGTAAGCAATAGGGAATAAACTCATAAAATTCTTCTAAACCGGTGTGGTTATTCATGGCTGAAAGGTCATGGTAGCATCTTGAATTATGAATGATTTTGACTAAAGTGAAATGCATTGTCATGATAAATATTGATGACATTATTGATGTATTAATTGACATATTGATTAGCTATGTCGTCCTAAGGTGTCTCTCAACTGGGTCAAAAGATTCATTGGCCTAAAACGAGTCCTGATGTGTAATAAATTATCATAAAGGGACGCATTATCAGTCCTGGTAGCAGAGCGACGGTTTGGCCCTTTGGGGCCCTAGGATGGAGAATTATTGTTTAAATTGTTTTTCTGAGATAATGCAAATTGGAGGTATGATGTGTTTCTAAATTCACCATGACTTTCCCGGGATCTCGGAGCCTGCCTAAGTGAGTTGGGAATGTTCTCGGCGTCATAACATGCGTGGTGTAAAATTTGCGCTTGCTCAGCTTATGCATTTTGCAGGTGATTTGTGAAGTTTGTATGTATCTAGGCCAGGTAAATGTTGTTTTAGTAGGAGTGGGCGTACTCCGCAGTATGAGAGTAGGGAAGTCGGCGTATTTCATATGAGTGTGGCACTTTGTGCTCAAAATTATCCACATGGTTGGTTGTTCATGTATGGACCCGTTGTGGTCTAAGACTCCGGAGTATATTGACAAGTGTAGGAGACACTTGGGTTTATGTTGTAATTTGTGCGGTTTAAATAGGTCAATCGGGCGTGGTTGGCAAATCAAGTTTGAGTCAAGTTGTATGTGTGAAACCTTCAATGGAGATTTGTCAAGTTCTAAAGTGCACTAGAACGAACCATTGACAAGTCGAGAGTAGGATTTGCTGGTCGGATTCTGCTTGCGGGTGCGGGAACTGAGAAGGAGAGAGTAGCGGCCGAGGCTTCAAGTGAAATCTCTGTAAAGTTCTGAAGCAAATGTGTTACCCTTTCTGTAGCAAACCGGCAAATTTGTGTTGTTGTTAAAGGTGCTCGCAGTAATTTTGCATTAGTTTGGTGTGAATCCAGTGAGGGGCGGACGAGTCGCAAGACTTTGTCAGCTGCAGTGTGTGAGTGTGACGTCAGTGGTGCCGTGCTGAGATAGGTCAGTTGTCGAGAGGGGTTGCGCACGGATTGGCTGCTGTCCGTGAGAGGCAATAGGTTGGGAAAGGTGGGTGAAGAGTGTCCTGGGAATTAAAGTCACTTCTTGATTAAAATACAAACAAAAGGACGTAAAGATGAATTTTGTCAAAGCTTTTAAGAGTGCTCTAAAAGGAGACACATATATTATGGCGAGTGAAGGGGAGCCTACACCGCCTGAGGGAACACCAGCTTACATAGTCATGGAGGAAAGAGGTGTTGCGCCTTGTTTATGGATGAAGCAGTGGCGCAAATTGACAGAAAAAGAGGGATGTTTAGCGTTCCCAGAACACGGGACGTTCAATACGAGGGTTCTAGAGAATTTAAGGTGGATGTTAAGTGTACAGAAACCACCTCCGAGGCCAGCTCAGTATTAGGCTTTAGCAATTTGGGATCTAATGGCTTTTAAACAGAGACAAGAGAAAATCCAAAGAAGAATAAAAAGGGCAGAAAAGACTTATGCGGAAGCTAGGTGGGATAATGAAAGCGAAATGTGGAGATGGGGAATAGTTGATTGATTAAAATTGTTCCCAGCAATAACACAGGGAGACGAGACACAGGGAAAGAAAGCCACATGTAAAACAGACAAGGACTCTAGTAAGCCTAAAGAGACTAAAAGAGCTTGGGAAGAAGAGGAAGATTCAGATAACGAAGAATATTACATGATCGCCCGCCACCTTTTGCAGTAAGCGACAATGTCCCGAGCACTAGTGCGGCTCCTGGGAACCAGACACAGGAGAAGGGAGTTACTGATACAGTACAGAGTAGTGATACGGGTTCGATACAGAATGGTGTCAGTGTACCCACTGCGCCAGACATGCAGATACAGTTGCAACCTCCACCTCAGATACAGAGAATCTATCCAGACGTCCCAGTGCTAGAGACTACTACAAACCTAATAGTGCCGCCAGACCCGATATATACAAAATCGAGGTTAGTACAGATTGAGTCAACTCCGCAATTGTTGCCCCCGCCACAGCCACAACTGATACCGGGATATAATCCAGCAGCAGGACCTCCAATAATAACTGCCCCGGCTTCAGAGAATCAAACCTTTGGAGTCGCTGCTCCACGAGGTTTGGGACCAGGTCAGACACCAGCTGCAATATCGTTGCCAATTACTGTTGGTCCACCAGTGCCATTGTATGCGCAAGTTAAGCCTGGTATGTGTGATCAGGGAGTAATGACCCAAGATGCAATAAGAGGAGGGTCCATAGGAACTCCTCAGTTAATGGCACCGGGAGAGCAAGCGGTTGAAAAACCGAGTTCTTTGATAGACCTTAGCACAGTTGAAGCACAGTTGGAAGCAATGAAACAGGCAGGGCTAGTAGTGTTAACCCCACAAACGATAAGTAAGAATGCTTCACCATCGCCAATGATGCATGCAGGGAACAGTTCATTGCAAAGGTGAACGGTAGAACAGTTGAATGAGTGGTTAGAGAAGACCTTTACTATGCAAAAGACTACAGTAACTGCAGTGGAACCGGAAAGGTCAGAGAAAGATGATTACCTGAACTTCGTGAGACTGGGCGTGGAAGCGGCTGAATTAGTGGATGGAACAATGGGGGTAAACATATTAGAGTCATACACGGAAGCAGAATTGAGATATCTGTGCCCTAAGATTACTAAGGAAGTAGGCAAGGTACATCAGAAATTAGCAAACCTGGCAGACAAATACAATATTGATATTGAGAATACTAAACATTTGAAAAGAAGCTACAGGTTAGACTTTGATTCAAAAGACTTAGAGCACATGAGGTCTGCTGGAATGAAAGCGCATTTAAAGGAAATACTGCAAAGTGCGCAAATCTGGGGAGCATTAGAAAAATGGGAAGGCAGATGGGCTCAGAAAAGAGACAAGGAGAAAGGTGACAGCCCAGGACCGAGTAAAGCTAAAACTACACCAGATACGGAATCAGTAAAGATGCTACCAATGAGAGAAACAGCTGGTGGGGTTTTAATTCATGTACCGTGGTCCAGGGGAGACATCATATCTTTTACAAATGATTATCCCAGGTTGAGGGAGAAACCGATCGAGTGGTACCAACAAACAGATAGGTTTGTGAACCTTGCGAAGTGTCTCTGGGAAGACTTGAATACCTTGTTTGAGATCATTGTTCCGCCCGACTTATGGCTTGAGTGCAAGAGAGGGGTAGACTGGCCGACGCAGGAGCCGGCAAGGGATAAGGTGACCGGAGCACCCTCTGAGGAGGTGATGAAGTACTGTCATAAAGTGATTGAGTTTTTGAAGCAGAAAGTGTCGCCGAAAGTGACTGATTGGCAGAAAATCGGCCGGACCTCACAGGAGGTTAAGGAATCAATACATGCTTACTATGAGAGGTTTTTGAAGGCATTCAAAATTTCAGTGGTACTGAGACTATTGAGCCGAAAGACATGAATCATCTCGTGTTCAGATTTGTTGAAGGGCTGAGACCAGAGGTTAGCCAGATGATTAAGAATCATTTGATCTGTTGGCAAGCAAAGCCGATTGATGAGGTGATGCAGTATGCAAAATACTGTAGTGACGAGATTGAGCTGAAGCAGAAAAAGTTGAAAGAGAAAGTGATGGTGATGCAGATAAGGGCTGCACAGGCAGGAATGCAGAGAAATGGAATTCAGCAGATGATACAGCAACAACCGCAAGGGAAAGGGGTGTTTCAGACACAGCCGAGAGGCCAAGGTCGAGGTTTTGTGAATCGCGGTCCAGACTTGAATACTGTTGTAGTTCAAAATGATGTACAAGGGTTGAAAAAGATGTCACCATGTCACGCGTGCGGGGGCGTGGGGCATTGGAAGCGGGAATGCCCAAATGTGGTGCAGGATGGTGTTGTTCAACAAAGCACTAATGTCGGTACAATGCAAAATATGAGAGGTCCAAAATTGAGAAATCAAAACCCGAACTTTCAAAATAACATGGCCCAGATGCAAGGGTTACAGCCCATGCAGCAAATGCAAATAGCACGTGTTCAACCAGCGCAAATGCAGCAAGTACAACAGCAGGTTCCGATGGTACCTAGACAGAAAATGCAATTACCAATGGCTCCAATGGGACAGCAACAGGTGATGCTTCCTCAGCAGGTCAGGTCAAGTGATGAGTCAAAATAACACAGTACAACAATTGCCATTGCGTGGTGAAGATGGAATGAATGAGGAATGGTCGGATGACAGTTCAGACAGTGAAGAGTGCAGACTTGCAGCGTCCCTAGAAGTAGATCAGAGGGGACCCTATGTAGAGGGAAAGGTAATGGGTCATAAGGTTTCATTCTTGGTTGATACTGGAGCTACACTCAGAAGTGCAGAGGTTCCGAAACTGCCACTTTTGGGCCAAACCATAAGAGTGGTCGGAGTAGCAAACCAGTACTTGACAAATCCAATTACAGATCCAGTGCAAGTTGAGATTGGCAACTTCCAGGGACTGCATAAGTGTGTAGTCTGTGATTCAAGTCCGGTGTCCCTACTGGGAAGAGACTTATTGTGCAAAACGAAATGCTCGATTACCTGTTCCAATGATGGATTTGAGGTGACGACAAACAGTGATGATGAAGGGGATGATGGTCAGCTTTTAGAGTCAGAGACAGAAACCGTGAATGAAGATTACCCTTTGATAACCTTATTCCCGATGCTTACAGTGACTTACTTACCAGCTGAATTACAGGGAACGGTGACGGAGAAGGTGTGGGATTTGACAGGGAAAGAAGTGGGACTGATAAAAGGAGTGGAACCAGTTAAAGTTCAAGTGAAACCCAATGCAGTGTTTCCCCAGGTGCCACAATATCACATGGCACAAGATGTTCTTATCCAGGTGGCACAAATAATTGCGGACTATGTGAAACAGGAAGTCCTGAAGGAAGTATTGAGCAGCCCATGCAATTCACCGATAATGGGTCTGAAAAAGCCTTGTGGGAAAGTTCGAATTGTGCAGGACTTGAGAAAAATAAACGAGATTGTGGTAAAATGTTGTCCTATAGTGCTAAATCCAGCAGTGATCATGTTTCAGGTTCCTTGCGATGCTGAATGGTTCACCGTTGCGGACCTGTCACAAGCTTTCTTTTCTATACCTCTTCATGAGGACAGACAGTTTTTATTCAGTTTCAAATTCTTGGACAAGGTGTACAGTTGGTGCAGAATTCCTCAAAGGTTTTCTGAGTCACCGTCCATCTTTAAACAGATATTGAAAAAGGACTTAGAATCCTTAGTACTGCCTTTTAATTCAACTCTAGTACAGTACATTGACGACTTGCTGATTGCGTCCAGGACGAAAGATGACTGTAAGTATGACACAATTGCCTTACTGAATCATTTGGGAAAGAACGGACATAAAGTGTCGCCAAAGAATTTGCAGTACTGTCAGAAAGAGGTGAAGTACTTAGGACACTTGATTGAAAAAGGGTCCAGGAGAATATCGAAGGAAAGAGTGACAGCTATTTTGCTAATGACCCCCCCGACAACAAAGAGAGATGTCAGGATGTTTTTGGGAATGGTGGGCTACTGTCGCCAGTGGATACCCAACTTCTCAATTATCTCAAACCATTGATAAAGCTAACAGGCAAAGAGATTAAAGATGAACCGTACACCATAACCCTATCCAAAGAAGAGCTTGAGTCATTCATGGAATTGAGAGAGTGCATGTGCAGGGCACCAGCTTTGGGTATGCCTGATTACAAGAAACCTTTTCTATTGTTTTGTCATGAACTTGATGCTTGTTCTTTGTCTGTCTTAACACAGGTCCATGGAGGTGCAAACTGCCCTGTAGCATATTTTTCAGCTACCTTGGACCCCGTCGCAGCAGCCTTACTGGGTTGTTTGCGTGTAGTTGCAGCAGTTGGTCAAAGCCTCACGCAGTGTGAAGGCATAGTGATGGGACATCCCTTGACAGTTATGGTTCCACATTCAGTTGAATTTTTTTTTACTCGAACCAAAACTCAGCACATGATAAATGCCCGACTTACCAGACATGAGACAATCATTTTGGGGTCGCATAATGTTTTACTGAAGCAATGTACTGTATTAAACCCGGCAACTCTACTTCCTGTTGAAAGTACCGAGATTAATAATGAAGAGGAAGTGGAGCATGACTGTCTTGAGGTAACGGAACTATGTACCAAGCCCTGACCTGATATTCAAGATACACAGTTAAAGGAAAATGACTGCATTATGTTTGTTGATGGATCCTGTTTGAGAGACTCAGTCGGAATGCTGAGAGCCGGTTACGCTGTATGTACCATAGCTGGTATCATTGAAGCTTCCTGTCTCGAGAGAGTGTATTCCGCACAAGTGGCAGAGCTAATTGCCCTTACTAAGGCATGCCATGCAGCTGAAAATCTGAGAGTCACTATTTATACTGACAGCAGATACGGATTTTGAATTGTACATGACTTTGGCCAATTGTGGTCACAGAGAGGTTTTATGACCTCTTCTGGTTCTCCCGTGAAAAATGGTGAACAAATTAAGGATCTGTTACATGCGATTCAGTTACCTCTTGAGGTTGCTGTGGTGAAATGCAATGCTCTTGTTAAGTCTCAAGACTTTGGGGGTTATTACAACTTTGGAGGAGGTGTTAATCCGTCCCAAAAGTGACGGTAAAGTGACGGATATACCACCAGCCGTATTACGAGTCCATTATATCCTATGGAACTCGTAATACGGCTGGTGGTATATCCGTCACATTTGGGACGGATTAACACCTCCTCCAAAGTTGTAATAACCCCCTTTGTGTCCATGGGAAACGGCTATGCAGATCAGGTCGGAAGATTTTGCGCATTGAACTGTATATCGTTCAAGGATCAGTGGGAATTGTTACCGCAAACTGAAAATGACACATGTTTGAACATTGCATTAAGAGGGGTTGATACACTAAATGAGCTAAAAACACTACAGAGTTTTGCTAACAAGGAGGAAAAGCACTGCTGGCAGAGAATGCAATGCGTCCAAAGAGCTGATGACTTGTGGGTCTCAGAGGAGGGGAAACTGGTTTTGCCAAACAGTCTTCTGTCACAATTTGCGAGGCTCTACCATGGACAGGCACATCTTGGGAGAGATGCAATGATCAGGTCATTCAAGATTGACTGGTTTAACCCAAAATTCAGACATGCCGCAGAGGTTACTTGTCACAGGTGCATCATCTGTCAACAGATGAATGCGGGAAAAGGGACTGTGGTAACTTTGAGCCACATAGGGAGAGCTGGTGGTCCATTTAGCAAGATGCAAATGGACTTCATTGAAATGCCTGCTTGTGGAGGATTGAAGTATGTGCTGGTGATTGTTTGTGTTTTCAGCCACTGGATTGAAGCCTACCCCACACGTAGAAACGACAGTCTCACAGTTGCAAAGCTGCTGCTTAGGGAACTAATACCCAGGTTCAGGTTCCCGGTCTCTATAGAATCAGATAGGGGCAGACACTTCGACAATGAGGTGATTAAGCTCTTGTGTGCCACATTAGACATTGAACAAAAGATGGATTGTAGCTACCGCCCTGAAGCATCAGGACTAGTAGAACAAATGAATGATACCTTAAAATCGAGAATGGCGAAGATGTGCGCAGCTACCAATATGAAATGGCCAGATGCATTGCCCTTAGTGCTGATGTCAATGAGGAACACCCCTGATAAGAAGACAGGACTATCATCCCACGAGATCCTTATGGATAGAGCTATGAGGCTTCCCACAGTACCTGCAAATGCTCTTGTGAATATAACGGATGATATGGTGTTGGACTACTGCAAAGGTTTGGCTGATGTAGTTCGCTCTTTTTCTCACCAGGTGGAAGCTAACACATTGCCACCGATCAGTGATCCAGGTCACACCCTGCAAGCCGGTGACTGGGTGGTTGTCAAGAAGCACGTGAGCAAATCGTGTTTGGAGCCGTGCTGGAAGGGGCCATATCAAGTAATATTGACAACAACCACTGCTGTGAAATGTGCAGGCGTTCCAAACTGGATACATGCCAGTCAGACAAAGAAAGTAACGTGTCCAACTGATGAGGAACTTGAAGTTTCCGACTCAACAGTTCCAGAGAGGGAAGTCTCAGGGCCCGAAAATAGCCAAGAGGGAACTGAGACTCCATGAGAGCCCACTGAGAACAGCCTAGTCCCTCAAACAGTTAACGAGTTCGAGAGAGGTGACAGTGTGCCTATCTCAGTAGAGGCAGCCGGAGAACTAAATCAAGGAGAGGTTCTCCCAGAAGCAGACGGATATGGGTTAGAGCTTGAGCCTGTTACAGATCCAGAAGAAGAAGAAGAAGGGGAAATAGTAGAAAGAGCTCAAAGTACACCTACATCCCGTGAGCCAGTTGAAGGTCCGTCAAGAGAAAACACCATAGCACAAGAGGAGGGTGCTGTTCAGCGTACTGAAAGGACAAGCAGGAAAAAGACGCATAAGGGAGATAACTGGCCAGAGAAACAGGCTGCGAAAGAAAAGATCATACCAGGTGAAACAATAACAGAAGAAATTGATACATCCCGAATAGAGGATCTAAGTGAAGGAGAATTGCAATGTGAACGCAGGTTGAAAAGAAAGAGAACCGCAAATAGAAGGTACGCAGGTCCTGAATGGGCATATGCAACAACATCTGAATGGCAACAAGAATTCTTAGCGTTCTGTTTTGATTGAGAAGTACCAGGTCAATACTACAGTACCTGAAATCCATTAAAAGAGAGAGACTATGTTGAAATTGAAATTGAAAAACTGAGAAGCTGAGAAAGAAACGTATAAATTACCGGATGTGACACTGATAACCTGAATTGACTTTGAAAACCTGATTATGACAAGCTGCTAACCTGATTTGACAAAAGGGTCCTGGAGTGAGTGAAACTCTGTAAATGCGCGCAGAGAGAAAGAGACTTTTGTATCAAGGAAAAAAAAAAAAGAAGAAACAATTTTTTTTTTTTACATCATCCTCAAGTTGATTGTTGTTCTGCTATCTGATTCTTTACAGACATGGCTTCTAATAGAGGTAGTAACAAAAAGGGTAAAGTGTGTGGTTGGTTGAGTCTTATATTAGGTATTGTGTGTGCAATAATAATTGTAGGTGTGATTGTGGGAATGCCGTGGTTGGATAAGAAAGCGACTAACAATGCATCAAAACTTGAGACTCCAACATTAACACTGTGGGAAAGGTTTGAGCAGGATTTAAAACACTTGTATGAGGGAACTAACTCAAAGGGGGAACTTTCCACTAATGTCTTCTATCGCTTGCTGAATGAATACGTTGAGACCATGGATGCAAAAAACTGTTATGTGTGCACAAAGATTCCTTCATCAGTGCAAGAAGGGGTCACCTATCATAGCCTTCCATTAACGTATGGGATAAGTTGTAGCTTGCTATTAACAAGATCCTATAACCAAGGACATGTGCAATATTTTTATTCAAATTTGGATGTAGTGTTTTCTTTTGTGCCTGTAATTGAGTTTTTGAACAAGCTAGCTAAGGAGCATAGTATAAAATTAGTCAGAGGTTTCTTTGAAGCGACGCTTACATTTGGGACAGCTTATGCACACCACAATAATCTGACTTGCTTATTGACACCTGTAGAGAAAAGCTTTTTAGATCACACTGATGATAGACGCAAAGCAGTGAAGGAAAGATTAGAAAAAGGGTTAGAGAAACGCACATATGCAAATGATTATGCTTACACCGCAATAAAGACGCAAGGCAAATTAGCTATAGATGCATTACATGTAGGAAGTCTTTGTATATATAGGCCAAAATCTGAACATGACACTTTATTTGTGGGAACGAGTGAATGCAGACATGTGTTTTTGTTTCAGAGTAAATGGACATTCATGTTAAATGGACAGGATCCAGCGATCCCTGGGATCTATTATATCTGTGGACTTAATGCTTATTACAGTCTCCCTAAGGGATGGTATGGGACATGTTATTTGGGAATAGTTTTCCCAAAGATTTACCAGATTGATGACTTAAAGCAAATACCTAAAATGTCTGAATTACAACATACTAGACAAAAACGAGAGACAGTGGCTGCTGTTGTTGGTGACATATTTGGAGCCATAATTCCTTCAGTAGGGGTTATCTTAAACTCCATAAAGATTCAAAAGTTGTCTACTATTGTGGATAACATGCTGACAGATTTTACAGTGGCTATACTCCTGATGGATACTGAACTTGCTGTGGAAAGAGCTATGACTCTTCAAAATCGGCTTGCTTTAGACATTCTTTTAGCAAAGAGTGGCAGAGTCTGCAAGATGCTTAACGAGCGTCATTGTTGCTCATATATACCAGATAATAGTAAAAAGATTAGAGGTATGCTTAATAACCTAACTAAAGATAGTGCAGATATGAAGGAACCTGGAGTGTGGGAGAAATTAGGAAAAGGAATTGCCAGAGTAGGGAGCTGGTTTAGCAATATTTGGAATGGGGTACTTGCAAAAATATTAGGGGGTCTATTAATTGTTCTGGCCTGTCTATTAGGATTATGGGGAGCTTGCAAAATTAATGACAAAATTAAAAGAAATTGGACAAAGAGGAGTAAAAAGCATGAAGAAAATGAAAGGGAGAAAATGTTTAATGAAACTTGGGAGAGTTCACACAAGGGACAAGATGTTGAAATGCGCATTATGCGTAAAGTCAAAATTAAAGTGAAAGGTCAAAGGGAAAAGGTATGTGTGATGACGAACATCATCGGAGGAGGGACTGAGAGAGCGTAGCTTATATAATGTACATTAACATGAAATGTTTATGAATTAATGTGTGATAATGCTGCATAGAAACTATAATAATAGTAATTTTGCTTAGACGTGCACTTGAAATGTCACCACGGGGAGTGGCTGCCAATATATATGTAGATTAATAATGATGACTGAATTGTTTATGTTGTGTTTAAATAAGCTTATACTAATGATTGTGTTATTGAATCTATGCTGAAATCCTCATAGGCCTTAAGTTAGCATGAGCCAAAGCTTAGCTGCTTGGCTCTCATATTAAATGCATTTTCCTATTTTTCAGTGTGCTGACTCACAAAGGGACACGATCCTGCATGTTCTTTTTTCTTCAAATTAAAGACGAATGTAACCATGTTAGATCCGTTCCCATAGCCTTCTTCTTGTTTGCAGAGTAAATGTTAAAATAAACTGAAACAGTGTAGATTAATGTAATGTGCAAGGTCATTCAAGCCGGTGAAGACAATGGAACTGCTGACCAAAAGATATGCAAAGAATTATGGAAGGATGAAATCATACCAGACGTGCCACCTCTGAAGATGTCAATTATGAAGACCAATCAAAGACTTGTAAAATAATATGTGGTGAAGAGTTAGATTACCTAATGTATTTTCTGATAGGTTAAAGATAGTGGGGTATAACAGATGACCAATAGAATTTTGGGGGAATGTACATTGGAAAAGGGATAAAAACCCATGTCACAGGGAGTCATTTAGGTGGGTTAGGGAATGCTATTGATTTTATCCAGAAACTCTGTCACTCTGTTTGGTGACTTGTTGGTTTACTTAAAACCATCCTCGCCCTTAGATTGTCCATTTTACACTTTACCTCCTTATGAGGGAAGTGCCCTTTTGCCCCGGAGCTGAGTTCTGACTGATGGCGAATCGACCGATGTCCTGAGAACGAAGACTAAACCTGTGCGCTGACATAAACTTTGGAGGGTAGTTATGACAATGCAATTGTGATTTGTCTGTTTGCTTTTCCTTTCTAGGTACCAACTGCTTACTTTTGACAGAGACCTTAGTTAGATGTTTTCCATAATGGTGTTCTAAATTGTTTTGCATGAAGCCCAACATGCTAATGCTAATCAGTGGTTAGGACAGGTGTTCACCAAAACTGACGCAAATAGACAAACGACCGAGACTATGCTTTGTTGAACTGACGCGATATTGACACTCTGCTAAACTTGATCTATGTTCACGCCATGTTATGTTTTGATGTTTG
Organism: Pleurodeles waltl; assembly: GCF_031143425.1. NCBI lineage: Eukaryota > Metazoa > Chordata > Amphibia > Caudata > Salamandridae > Pleurodeles > Pleurodeles waltl. The sequence continues at coordinate 1,305,485,536 of NC_090445.1, forward strand.
TGATTTTCGCTTTCATGAAAACTTACCAAAGTTGCCATATTGTGACCATGCTATTATGTTTCTTGGTTTTGAGATTGACGTATCTGATATTAGAATTGTAAGCAATAGGGAATAAAACTCATAAAATTCTTCTAAACCGGTGTGGTTATTCATGGCTGAAAGGTCATGGTAGCGCCTTGAATTATTAATGACTTTGACTAAAGTGAAATGCATTGTCGTGATAAATATTGATGACATTATTGATGTATTGATTGACATATTGATTAGCTATCTCGTCATAAGGTGTCTCTCAACTGGGTCAAAAGATTCATCAGACTAAAACGAGTCCTGATGTGTAATAAATTATTATAAAGGGACGCGTTATCAAATGCATTGCATAACAAAGAGTGTAGATCTTTCTGGAGAATTATTGCCACAATAGCAGCTTTGGAATCAGTACTCCAGATGTGTTTGTCACGGCAGAACAATAGGGTGCACACTTTTCTGCTATACATGGTAGAAGGGACAATGAGAGTACAGGCTCACACTGTAACACTGGTGATTGCTTGGTTCCGTCTTTGACCAACCCTCCCTGTTTAGGTGCCCCTTCGCTTGTTTTTGCTCTCAGGGCAACTGAGGCTGCTCTCTTGCATATGAACAAATAAAAAGCTCCTGCTCCTGGCAGTATACGTCTTATTGCATTGATGTTAGTTGCTCAAAGGAGGTTACATTTCTGCTAAACAACATATTTTTCGTTTTTTCCACAGGCCACAGAAGAACAAGTAAATAGTTATTTTTGACTAATACTTTGGTGATTTCCCAGTTTAAATATGCACATACCTGTTTGATGTTCACATGGTGATATAAAATTTACATGAAAGGTGGGAATTTAAACTGGGTCTTGATAATCCTAAATTGTTTTAGTTAATTATGTCTGTTGAGGAGGTTCGATGTCCCCAATAACTATACCGTACCGCGTGCAGGTCTGGCATTATTCACTAAGAATTCAATATTTGATACTGCATTGCCCTCTCCCTAATAACCAGCCAAACCTGACAATAGTTTTTGTTTGTAAATCAGGGTTGCTAACAGATCCTATTGGTCCACACAAAAAGGATGGGGAGAATCCGATCTTAACAAATCATCCTTATGCGACAGTTTACTTAATTTTTACTTGCTATCCTTCATCAGAAATTCTGTTGATGCTCTGACTATGGTCCTGCTGACCTAGTTCACAAAGGCACTCATGTTCATTGCGCTTCAAAAAATGACAGCAATTTAAACAAACTAATGGTGTTTTCTAAACATTTGAAAAGAAGCACTAGCTGAGAGTCACCTTAATGACATGGAAGATAACAGCAATATATCTGCTGTATAACTAATTCCACATTTGCTATATCTATTTAACTGGAAGAATTATTGTCATATTTCCATCTACTATTATTTTATGCTTTGCTCATTTTTTTGCTCTCTAAACTGAGGACAGCAGAAAATCGGCATTGGCGTCTTTGCTAAATGGCACTTTTTCTTGAGGAGATCGCTTGCAGAACACCTATATTTTATAGCAATTGACAAACACGTTTAACAGGCAGATGCGCTGCCTGTCAAATGTCCCCTTGTTTGACAGAACTGACGAAATGCTTCCAAAAATGTTAAGGATGGTAGGAGACTGTTCGGGTATGCTTCAAAACAGACAGGAGAAAAGTATCTCCAAGGCAGCAAAGTGCTTGGGCTTGTAATATAGTTGGTGCACAGACAGTGGGAAGGAGAGATGCTAGAATTGGTAAGCCTGGCCGCCATGCTGTTCAAGACCGCTGCATCGATGGAAACATCGCTCTTTTCAACTGCGGAGTCTGCTATCCTGCTGTGGAAAGGGTCCAGAAGAGGGAGGAGAGATCGGCTAGAGATCCATTTGACACATTAAAAACAGATTTTCCAAATCCTAGCAGAGCGGCCCATGGATTAGTTGTCCGCTTGGAGCATGTTGACAGCACCAAATTAGGTTATTTGTCAATCAAGCGAGGACATGCAAAACACTGTTTTCTGTTGAAGCCAAAAAAATGCTTGGGTGTGAAGGAAAAGCAGCTTTACTAAAATAAACCATACAAACTGAATAGAATTTTTTTTATTTGAGTTGTCCATTTATTGTTCACATGAAATCGTTTCCATCTTTACTCATTTGTATTTTTATTTAGGTATTTATTTATTTGTAGTTGCATTAGCACAATCTACAGACAGGCAAGTACCAAAGCACGTCCGTCCGTTAATCTTCATTACTCCTGGTCTTGCAGTCCTAGTCCCAATCGTTATTAGTGGAGATTACTTTTTTTCTGTCCTGGAAATAGTCATCTTCACTAGTAATGAATGGGACAAGGACTGGAGGGGCGTGGTGGTAATGCACCTTACTTGAAAAGACTGTATTATGTTATGTTGTTATGTTATGAACTCTCGGTGCGAGAGGAAATCTGCAAGGATAAAATAATGTACCTTATTTTTTAACAATGTGAAAAAACATACGTAAAGCTGGAGTGCGTACAAGTAAACTGAAAAAGGTATTTTTTATCGTTAAAGTTTTTCTGGCTATAAGTGCCTAATGGTGGTCACGCTGCCCTAGTTATAAAACATGAAATCCTACAAAGCATTTCAGCCATGCAAGACTCTTGCACGTTAAAAAGTACCAGATCCCAATTGTTAACGACATAGTTGAAGATCCCAGGTAGACTACCCTGTTAGCAAATCAGCAGGTGCAAATTGCACACTGATTGGTTTGTGAACAAGGCTTCATTTTACAATCAACTCATACTCTAATCTGCTACATTACAAAATCAATCCTGAAAGGAGGTCGCAAATCTCCCTGTCACCCCAGTAAGGCATTTTGTTGCACCTCGAAATGGTAGAGAATACAGGAATGGATGCCTGTAGGGATAGATCTCCAGTCCTGCTATAACATTACCTATATGTTAATACTTTTTAATGCGAGAGGGACTACTTCCAACAAAAATGTTGACATCTGGGTAAGATATTTGGAGAATTCTGTGGTGCTCTGGACCATGTGCTGCTCTCCCTAGAAGCTGTCCGCCATTATTTCCAAAGGGAAAGCTGTATAACTGGGACAGCTTCGCATTTGCAAATCAGATAGTACTTCAAATCATGTGTTAGTAACTTATTATTTACTATCGCAAATGCTGGGACAAACCATTGATCCATTGCATTCATGGGCCTTATTTCGGGATCGCCAGAGTCGCAGTTGTGATCCCTGGCTAGCCCCTCATGACTCGTAGCACTGCCTTTGTGACCTCTGATCTCCGAGGTGATAAAAGCAAACCCAAGGGCAGAAAGGTACACGGAGCCCACTGATGAGCAGTGTTTACATTCTGCTGCTCACACTGGTATAAAGTTCTGAAAAGTAAGTAAATTCAACAGAGCAATATGTACTCTTTGGAATAAACAAAGTGAAATAACAATACACATTGTTGAACAATTTATATTTTTTATTGAGAATACATGAAAAACTATCTGAATGAAATAATCACCTTTGTGGTTAGCAAGATGGTCGGTGCCTTTTACGTGATCATAAATCGAATATTTTAACAGGGAAAAGGAATACTGAAATCCCAAAACACAGTTAGTTCATGTTCAATTTATGGTTCATGGGAATTAATGAAGGTTGACATAAAAACATCTTCCCTCTTTTTTGAAGCATTTTTCTTTGATGTATAAATGCATTTTCTCTTTTTTGGTTTTACATTAGTGGAACTATTACATTATGAACATTTGTGGTAGAAATAATGTTGTTTCCTGGGGTCATTCTGTACTTTGTGGCACTACATCTTTTGCTTCAAATGAAAACAAAAGCGTATTGTTGCTCTGGCACATGATGTAAATATCCTAATTGAAATACAGATGGTATCTAAAAAAGACCTTCGTGTTATTAACTTTTGTGGTAATATAGTTATTGTATTGTATGCTTATTATTGGGTCATTAATGTTTAGGTCAAAGTTCATCTGACATCACTTCCTATGATGATATTGAGGTCAAAAGCTGAGTTATTGCACTTGCAACCTCTAGCATTTGTAATTCAACGTCCGTGACTGTATCACACATGGCAAAAAAGGAAGGAAACATCCCTTTTACTCACCCTATACATTGTTATTCGAAAGGAATCGCAAAAACTCCCTTGCAAGTCGGAGAGACAAACTATACTTAAATATTCAGTGATCTCAGGAAGGTATCCACTTCATTCTAGTATTCCTGATGACTAACATTGCCACAGGTTCCAAAGATTTTGCTAATGTTATTCCACATAACCTACCATACCTGAAAAGAGTGTGAAGAGAACGTTTACGACGCCAAAGTAGAGGCAAGAATACTTGGCACCACAATCAGTGATACTCTTTTTAGGCATTACCAATATGGGGCTGGGTCAGCAAGGGTCATTAAGGAGTGTAAGGACAGAAACACAAGCACCACATTCCACTGTTATTACATATGCTACAAGCAGGCACTCATTAACTTAGTTACAATAAATTAACTTTGACTGAGGCGTCTACGGTTGGAATACAAAACTAGAAAGTAGAAAGGAGCAGTGGCACATGTGTAACAAGGGTGGCAATACAAAACCACCTATACAAACATGCAAAAAATAAATACATAACTGAAACACAGGAAGAAAATCCTCCTGATAGCAAATTTCTTTTAAACCATGGACTGAAACATATGTACATTGTTGATGCCAAGGTTCACAAGGGTTGACCAAAAGAAGAACCCTGCACTGCAACACCACAGATCTGTGATTTTCAAAACTTAAAAGCTAAAAAATACTGTAGGAAAGTGCCAACAATGCACTTTATACTAACAATGTGCATTGTAAATCGTGTGTTCACTTCTTTGGGCATCTTGGCACTGGTCCTGACTGAAAAATATATATTGACCTTAGAAGAATAAAAGGTTAGGCCAGTCCACCATAATTCTAACCAATGATCAAGTGATGTAACACACAGTAATGGCAAAGATGTATTAGGCCATGTAACCAGCAGACCCACACTTGCAATTTTATAACTATTCAGCTGGAGACGCTTGCCCGAGTGTGCGAAAGTAGCCTCTTTCTAGCATGGTTACCCCCACTTTTGGCCTCTTTCTGAGTGTTTGACAGTGTGTTTTTACTGTCTCACCGGGATCCCGGATGATAGCCAGGACCACAGTGCTCATAGTTAAAACCCCATTGGTCAGTGTCTTTTGCCTGTCTCACTGGGATCCTGCTAGCCAGGACCCCAATGCTCATAGTTTGTGGCTTAATATGTGTGTTGTCAGTATGCTTAACTGTGTCACTGAAGTTTTGCTAACCAGAACTCCAGTGCTTACGCTCTGTCTACTTACCAAATTAGTCACTATAGTTTAGTGACTTCATATTCCAATTCCAATTGGCAACTGCCCCCCCCTATAAGTACCTAGTATATGGTACCTAGGTACCCAGGGCATTGGGGTTCCAGGAGACCCTTATAGGCTGCAGCATTTCTTTTACCACCCACAAGGAGCTCAGACAAACCTTTCTTCGGGACTGCCCCTGCAGCCTGAGTGAAATAGTGCCCACACTAATTCACAGACATTTTCACTGCACTTAAGTAACTTATACGTCACCTATATGTCTAACCTTCATTTACTGAAGGCTATGTGCAAAGTTACTAAGTGTGAGGGCACCCTTGCACTAGCAAAGGTGCCCCCACGCTGTCCAGGGCTAGTTCCTCGAACTTCGTGAGTGCGGGGATACCATTGCAAGCGTGCACTACATATATGTCAATACATATATGCAGCTTCACAATGGTAACTCCAAATATGGCCATGTGAGGTGTCTAAGATCATGGAATGGTCCCCCATTCCAAATCCGGAATTGGGGGGACAATCCCATGCATCCTTGGGGCTTCACCATGGACCCCCCACTACTGCCAAACCAGCTCTCTGAGGTTTCCACTGCAGCCCCAGCTGCTGCCACCTCGCAGAAAGGTTTCTGCCCTCCAGAGGACTGAGTAGCTCAATCCCAGGAAGGCAGAACAATGCATTTCCTTTGGGAGGAGGGTGTTACACCCTCTCCCTTTGGAAATAGGTGTTACAGTCTTGCGAGGGGTAGCCTCCCAGAGCCTCTGGAAATGCTTTGAAGGGCACAGATGGTGACCTCTTTGCATAAGCCAGTCTACACTGGTTCAGGGACCCCCAGTCCCTATTCTGGCATGAAACTGGACAAAGGAAAGGGGAGTGACCACTCCCCTGTCCATCACCACCCCAGGGGTGGTGCCCAGAGCTCCTTCAGTGTGTCCCTGGCGTTAGCCATCTTGGATTCCAAGGTGTGCGGACACTATGGAGGCCTCTGAGTCGCCAGGGCCAGCTGGTGATGTCAGAAACCCCTCCTGAAAGGCGCATACCTGTGTAGGTAGCCAATCCCCCTATCAGGGCTATTTAGGGTCTCTCCTCTGGGTGTTTCCTCAGATTCAGCTCACAAGACTCCTCCAGGAATCCTCTGCATCCTCTGATTCAGCTTCTGACTGTCAGATCAACCGTAGACTACTCCAGGAACCACTGTAACTACAACAAAGTATCCAGGACAATTCCTGTGACCTGCAACTTCAGCTCTAGCCAGCATTTGCAACAGTTTCCAAGGTGTGCACGCTCTGAGGACTGCCTCTCTTCAAATTGCCCCAGAAGAACTGAAGGCATCTCCAGTGGAATGACTGAGTCACTTCCCTGCTTCTGCAGGCACCCTTCTGTGATGACGACCGGTACTCTGAGACTTCTCTCCTGATGACGAGCATGATCCCTGGAATACAGGTGGTGCATCAACGTGACCCAGACTGTCCTAAGGTCCAGCTGTCCAAATGTTTGGTGGAGGTAAGAGCTTGCCTCCCCGTGCTGTGACAGTACCCCTGTGCACCATGTCATCTCCAGCACCTTGCGCTTCTGTGCACTTCTTCCAAGAATCCTTCATGTACAGCGTAGCCCAGGTCCCCAGCACTCCAACCTGCGATGCACAACTCACTGAGTTGTTCTCCGGCGGCCTGGGACCTTCCTTTGTTGTGCTGCGATGACCGCACATTGCATCTTCTTTGTCCCCATGTCATGGGACTCCCGTGGGTGCTGCTTGGTCTTCTGTGGGCTCTCTACAGTGCAGAGAGCCCCCTCTGTCTCCTCAGTCCGAGCTGAGACCCCCAGGTCCTTCCTATGCCCAGGCAGCTCCATTTTGACACAAACCCCAAACTTCAGTGAATTGCAAGATAATCAATAACTGTGCAACACTTCATAATATGGCAATGCGAAAAGGATTGCAAAATATTCTGTATGATTCAGAATCTGATGAAGAACCCCAAAACTCACCAGCACAGGCAATACAGGAAGGTTCTTTGGCAGCTGAAGGAAGAGCCAGACGTAAGGCTGTTGCAAATCATTACTTTTAAGGTATGTCAATAATGATGTCTGTTACATATTGCACAAAGCTAAACACAAGAATTGCTGTGTTAAACAATATAACCTTTATGTTTCATATTATAAAGAGAGTCATGACAACCTTTTCAATCTTCAGAATGTTCAAATGAAAGAAAAACATCTGTACACATGTTACTGAAATAGCAAAATTTTACAAAACAGTATTTAGTGAAAATATAAGACTTATTATTCTTTGCGTCCACTATGAACTGAACATTGTCACACAGGTGTAGTGGAGCCTTCAGTACCAACAACACTACCTCATGACCTACTGTGACTAACAATCATTGGCTCATTCACAGACACACTGCCAATACTGGATAGTTTCTAATCAGCAGGCCCAGCTGCTCCAAATCTTGCAATCTGAGTGGTCTGTCAACCTTCTACTGCAGCGATTTCTTGCACAAGGCCTTGTGCCACATCTCCAGTATAGTGACCCATTTAGACCTGCAGACCTACAGCACAGCATGAAAGTGTTGTTGTAGCCTGAGCAAGGTGATTTATTGACCGATTAAACATATCCATATGTGAGAATAAATGATGTTCTGTATGTCCGTGAATTGCATGCTCTTGTTGCATCTGGTTACTGTTCATAGCCTCTGTCATAGAGTACACTTTTGCGTCCAGAGACTTGTGGAACTCTGCAATGGTTGGCACTAAATGTTGGAAGTCAGTTGTGATGCTCCATTTGAGTATTGAAATTATTTTATTCATTATTCACACTTGCTTGTATTGTAGGTACTGTACCTTCAACATAGAGGCTTCAAGCCCTCCAAACAACTCTGTGGTATCACACAAATCTTGCATAGACCCTGATCTAGGATTTGGTTGCTTGACAACACTGTCATGTCTGATACAATTAGTCCTGTACAGTTGTTTGTGCCTCTGTTAGAAATGGTGTCTCTGGTTGACAGTCAATTTGCACTCTGTCCAAGCAGGGACCTTCACTCTTGTCAGGCAATGAAGTTACACACTCAGGATAACCCTTGCTCACCCCTTTGGTAGCTTGGCACAAGCAGTCAGGCTTATCTCAGAAGCAATGTGTAAAGTATTTGTACCAACACACACAGTAATACAATGAAAACACTACAAAAGGGACACCACACCAGTTTAGAAAAAAAAGCTAATATTTATCTAAATCAAACAAGACCGAAATGACAAAAATCCAACATATATAAGTTAAGATATGATTTTTCAAAAGAATAAGAGTCTTAGGCCCTGATTTATACTTTTTGAGGCAAACCTGCGTTGCCGTAGGTTAGCGTCAAAAAGTATACCAGCAGCTAGCGCCATTCCTGGATGTGAACCGGGTGTGGGAGGCGTAGGGGAAACTGGAGTTTGTGCGTGAAAGGATGGCGCTAGTCAGGTTAGAGTAAACAAAATGACTCTAACCTGAGTAGCGTAGTTTTTTCCATGCACAACCCCCATGGACATGACTCCTGTCTGAGTAAAGGCAGAAGTCATGCCCTCAAGCCCAATGGCCATGCCCAGTGGACTTAAGTCCCCGGGGCATGGCCATTGGGCACAGTGTCATACTGGCGGCCCCAAGTTAGGCCCCCCTATGGCACTTTGCAAAAACATTTTTAATACTTACCTGGACTTACCTAGGATGTGTCACCGCATCCTTAGGTGTCCTCCAGGTGTGGGTGCGAGTGGGTGGGGGTGTCCCTGGGGACAGGGAAAGACACCTGTATGTTGTTTCCATGGTCTCTGACCATGGAAACAGACCCACAGGTCCACTAACACCTGCCCTGACCCAGGCATTGAATAATGGTGCTAAGCAGGCTTAGGAAGGAAGGATAAATTAGGCGATAGGGCCTTTGATTAATTTTTTGCCTGTAACGCCTACCTTGCATCTCATTGACGCAAGGTAGTTTTCCGCAGGCAAAAAATGACTTTAACTCCAATGTTTTGGTGCTAGACATGTCTAGCGTCATAATATAAATATGGAGTTCAGTTTGCACCAGATTTGTGTAAAAAAGAATTATGCAAATCTGGCTCAAACAGGGTATAAATATGCCCCTTAGTCCATAGAAAACAATAGAATAATTGATTTTACACAAAGTACTTGGTTTGTGTCAGCAATAAAGCCGCACAGGTGAGCGTGATACAGAAAAGTCAGAGATGTGTTGTTTCCTTACTCGTAAGTGAGGCCGTGCGTCATTTCAGCTCCAGTCAGGTAGGCGATGCATCGTTTTTCACCCTTGCAAGAGAGTGATGCATTGATTTCTGGACAAGTCAACTTGGATCCGCACTGATTCATAATGACTTTGACACCCAGGGACGATGCGTGAGAAATTAGGTTGCATGGTGTTAAAAAACCACGCTGAGTAGGGTTTGGGTTGTTATCAGCAGCCGCAAGCGGGTGTTGCATAATTTCTTCAGCTGCGATGCATAAATCTCTCCGCCGCGAAGCAGGTGGAGTGCAGATTTTAACTGTGCAGCGGGTAGTATGTTGTTTATCAGCCATGTTGCAGATGGTGGTTCAAAAAGTTCCCCGAACGGCATTCTGTGTATGGATTTCAGTTCTTGTTCTGCCAACTTCACCTTTCAAGGCCCAGGGACTGAATAGGGCACCACTTGGCAGGTTTGGAGTCTCAGCAGAGAGTCCAGGTGCTGGCAGAGGAAGTGTGTGATGGCCTTGAGACTTCAAAACAAGAGGCAAGCTCAGTCCAAGTCCTTGGAGATTCTTCTCAAGCAGGAATGCACAACAAAGTCCAGTCTTTGTCCTCTTTCACAGGCAGAAGCAGCAACTGCAGGATAGCCCAACAAAACATAGTCACAGGCAGGGGCAGCGCTTCTCCTTCGCTCTTCAGCTCTTCTCCTTGGCAGAGGTTCCTCTTGGTTCCAGAAGTGATCTTGAAGAAATCTAAACTCTGGGGTTTTGGGTCCACTACTTATGCCCTTTTCTGCTTTTAAAGTAGGCAAACTTCAAAGGAAATTCTTTGTTGTTCACAATATCCTGCCTTGCCCAGGCCTGTCCACAGACACACGCCAGGGGGTTGGAGGCTGCATTGTGTGACAGCCCATTTAGTCTAGCTCAGATGGCTCATCAAGATATACAGGCTACACCCCAGCTCTTTTTTTGTCACTCTCTGGAGGGAACTCACAACAGCCTAGCTGTTAGTCTGATCCAGACCTGGGATCCACAACCAGGCAGAGTCATAGAATGGTTTAAGCAAGAAAATGCCTACTTTCTAAGAGTGGCATTTTCAAACTAACGATCTGAAAAACAACTTTACTTAAAAGTGTATTTTTATATTGTGAGTTCAGAGACCCCAAACTCCAGATTTCTATCTGTTCTCAAAGGGAAACTGCACTTCAAATATATTTAAAGGCAGCCCCATGTTAACATATGATAGAGATAGGCCTTGCAACAGTGAAAGCCAAATTTGGAATATTTCACTGTTAGGACATGCAAAACACATCAGTACATGTCCTACCTTTAACATACATTGCACCCTGCCCATAGGGCTACATAGGGCCTACCTTAGAGATGCCTTATATATATAAAAAGGGAAGGTCTGGGCTTAGCAAGTCGAATTGGCAGTGCAAGGCTGCACACACAGATACTGCAGGGGCAGGTCTGAGACAGGTTTACAGGGCTACTCATGTGGGTGGCACAATCAGTGCTTCCGGCCCACTAGTAGCATTTGATTTACAGGCGTTGGGCACTTCTGGTGCACTTTACTAGGGACTTACTAGTAAATAAAAAATGCCAATCATAGATAAACCAATCAACAATACAATTAACACAGAGAGCATATGCACTTTAGCTGTGGTTCACAGTGGTAAAGTGCCCAGAGTCCTAAAGCCAACAGAAACTAGTCAGAAAAAATTGGAAGAAGGAGAAAAACAGTTTGAGTATGACCCTGCAAAAAGGGCCAGTTACAACAGCCTCACTGACAGTTCTTCTGTGTTATTTGGACTCCCTGTGTCATCCCCTTCGTCAATAGGCAGTGTGTGACTGCTATGTTCAGGACTGGGACTTTGCCTCTGGGGTGATATATGTGGCATATTGGACTCATTCCCTTCTTCTATGCACATCTGTGAATCTTCAAGTCCTTCTACTTCAGACGCTGTCTGTGCTGAGATATCTGTTTAGAAATACAATGGGAAAAATATTTGTAAATGGATTTTGTTATGTATAACTTGGTTTGTATCATCTAAATTATGCTAAGTTTGCTTTGTGCTCTACGGGTTTATAATAGAGAATTACATGTCCATAACACACTAGTATGGTAACTAAAGTCTTCTAATGGTCTTTTTAATTTATTATACTGTAGGCAAACATTTCCCAGCCTAACAAGGCTACAATGTTGCATCACACATTGCTGCAAACATATTATTGAAACACTGTAAGTGTAGGCATGACTCTTACCTTTTTAAGTAGCAAGAACCTCTGATGTACAAATATTTCTGGGGGCCAGACACAGTTTCTGGCTCAAGGATGAACTCAATCATTTCCTCAAGAAGAGTTGGTGTTGGCTAAATCTGAGGTCTTCCTCCTGTTCCACAGGCCTCATTTCTGTGGCTTGCCAACTTCTCTTTGGTCTTGGCTGAGAGATCGTACTACCTTTAACCGATCTAATTGATTGATCTCTATGTGACTCCCACAGAGTTAATGTGATCCTGGATATTGTGACATATTTTTTCCTTTTGTTACTCTGGCACAGAAAGGGATGTTTTGCCAAACAAGGCAACATGATCGGATACACACTCTTCAGTGAATATTTCCAACTCTTTCTCAGAGAATTTTAATTTCCTCTTTTTCCTTCCAAGGGCCTTCTCCTTCTTAGGATTCTGGCAGGTCATTTTGTTGCTTTTCAAGGCTGAATGTCTTAGATTGGTGTTGACACCAATTGGATTTGACTGGCAATCACCTGTGTCTACTCTCTCCAGGGTTCCTATAGCCTGTTGCTACTCTACTTTCTGTTTATGATGTCATCACTCACTGCCAGGTAAACATTTGGTATTTATGACTCGATTCACTATTTACTAAATCACATTTTCTGTTTCCTTAAATTGGAAATGCGACTTGTACCAAATCAGTAATGGCCAGTTGAACACATTCATACATACGAAATACTGATTCATAAATTGAGATTTGGTAACTATTGCAAACTACGAATCTGTATTCATTTGCTTTGTACATCTAAACCATAGTTCAGAGACTACAGAAGAGCATCACATTGGTGTGATAGAAGGACCACTAGAAACACCTATTTCATTTTAAAAACTAGGCCCATGTTTATGAAAAGTTAGCACCGCCTTAGTGTAATTTTATTTGACGCTAAAGCAGCACTAACAGAACTCCATATTTACATTTTTAGGAGTGCCAACCCACCTTGTGTCAAATTGCGACAATGATATGCAAGGTGTGCGTTCCCTTCCTAAAGTTGACACTAGCCCTCCAGTGCCATATTTACTCCCTGGCTCTAAAACAACACACACCTAGGAGGTGGACCCAAATAATGACGCTATGGCCAATTAGCGTTAAATATTAACGCCTGGTCAGACCAGATGTTAAAGTGACGTTAGGCACATTTTCCACTGGAAACACCATGGAGTCCACCATGGTGTCACTATTTTGGGCACATACATGCCCACCCCAACCCCAATCCTCAGCATCACCACCACCCATTCCACAGGGACACTACAGGTGGAGGGAGCCCATCCCAGGTAAGTTGAGGTGCATACTTGTTGTGCGCCACAGGGGCCCCTTACATGGGTCCCCCTGCCTGGCACTGGGTCTATTGGGGTTGTCCTGGGGACACAGGTCCCCTGTGGTGGGCATTGGGGTTGTGGTAATGAGTCCTGTCTATACTTAGGCAGGAGTAATGTTTGCTTGTGCATCCAAAAATGTCGCTAGGCTGACTAGCAGCCAATTTTTTGCTGCTTATCAGTCTAGCTTCATTTTTTGCCCAGTAGTGCCATTTTCCTAATGCCTTTCACCCCCAGCTAGCATAATTTTCTATGACGCTAACCATTCTTCAGTGCCATTGTGTGTCATTTTTTAAATATGGAGCACAGATGTCGCTAGGGAATGGCATTAGCTCGCAGAATATTTTAGGAAGGAAAATAAATTAATCTGTATTAGCTGGAAGATTTTGTATGCCTTTGGCACAAAATCAAGATAATTGGTTGGATTTTTGGATTAGAGTCATTTTTCCAAACAGAATATAAGAAACTGAAGCCTGATTAGATTTTTTAGAAGAGAGATTGTGAGAAGTGCAAGTTTTCTACGGTTACTCTGACTTTCAAGAATGAGTATGTTAAAGTTAGACATCTTATCACACTTTGGTAACCAAAATGGCATCTGACTGAAAAAGTGTGTATCTGGGTAATTCTAACTCACATTTTGCAGACCAAAGTGGTCCTAAATATATTGGTCAACAATTACAAAGTCAGACAAACACCACCACGATGTGAGGATCAGTCTGCAGAGTGTGTTTAGATGGAGTGTATCATAAAACTGAAACCACAAAAATATTAAGGGATTCCTGGAGATGGAATAGTAAGTTATAATCAATGAGCATGTCAGTGTGTATGTGTGTGTGTGTGTGTGTGCGTTGTGTATGTGTGTGTTTTTGTTTCTGTGCTTGGGAGATAGGGTCCAGAGAAGCTTCTGTTACCAATCTGCGTCTCTGCCTGCTAAAATCCAAATATTCTAGGTCAGGATTGTTGGTTTAGAACTTATCTTTGGGCTTCAATGATGACATCAGAGGCAGACCCCCCTCTTTCCTTATAAAACAAAATCCTCTTCCAGGGACACTCCTACTGACACAAAATATTCTAGTTGTTAAAAGAATCCACATTTCACAGGTTCCAGTATTTAATCCTGAGTTGTACATTAATTCAGTACTGGACCCCCTTAGCACAAAGAAAATGAAGTCTTTTTTTAAACATCCACTAACTACAACTGGTACAACAGGGAACTTTTTAGGGAAGATTACCTCTTATCCACTTCCACTTTCTTATTTGATGAAACAACAATGATCACCTGCCAATGGTGTAGCTATCAATAGTGCAGAAGGTGCAGTTGGACCTGGGGTCAGGGGAGTGAGGGTGCCTTTGGACTCTAATTATAGCTGTATTTTGTATCCAAAGTGTAGCTGGTGGGCATGTTTCTTGCTTACATGTGGGACCAAAACACATTTGTTATGCCACTGTCACAGGTGTTACATTTTGAAAAGGCCCATACAATTACAAATCCCATTAAAAGCTATTTCTCTTGAAAGACATTTAGGTCCAGAATTTTACACAACCCAAAGCAGCAAGGGAAGTTGCTGTGCTGCATTGCATTAGAAGGAGAGAACAGAAATGTGCCATATCTATAAGGAAATGGTGTGGTGCTTCTCTCTAACAGCACTGGCACATTTCTGGAAGCCTAGCAGGAACCTTTGTGCCACAATGTAAGAGTTCCTGCATTTTAAGCAGAATAGTTCTTGTGCAGGAAGGATACTTACTTGCACAATAACTCTTCTGAGAGGTGTATTCCTCTTTGTATGTGTGTTGCACTATGCAGAACATATTCAACACATATATAAAGAGGAAGTAGCAAAGAGAAATACACATTTTTCTCCTTGCTCAGCCAGCCTCTAGTAAGTGCACTACTTTGGCACAAACCCACCTTTAGTGATTTAATAAATATGGCTTTGCATCAAAATACATGGGTGGATGCAGGGGAACACCCATGTTCCACCCACGTCAGTTGTGTCCAGCTTGCTTCGAGTGGCACAATGAGGTTGGGACCCATCTCTGGACATACCTGTCACATTTAATGCATCTCACTGTAGTACACCAAAAAGTGTTGGAGGGAATACTTGAGTTACTCTCAACCACTGATATTTACTCATACAGCGTCCCAGTCCATTGTTATTTTGCACACCATGCCAACTCAGCCATATCCAAAACATTCTTGACTCTGCTCCAGTTGGAACCGTCCAGCCCAACTGCAAGGGACCTAGGACTGGACTGGAACACAAGCGACCTAGGACCAGTTTAGTCCTGATTAGGGTTCATCAGCTTGGTTCTAGCGAAACAATGTGTGACCCACATTTGGGCATACCCATCCCATTTAAGTCCACATATTGAAGTATGCAAAAAACGATGAAGGGAATGTGTGAATTAATCTCAGCTGCTAATGGTAATTACTCAGGCCATATCCCAGTCCATTGTTATTTTGCACACCATGCTGCTACAACAGAGTACCTTTCCCCCAAACTTTGAATCACTCACATGAGAAATTTGGTGGTCATTGTTTTAGACCAATTCTACACAATTAATGAAGCATGCAAAAATTGCACAAAAAAAAAAAAAAAAAAAAGTTGCTCATATCTGGCAAAGGGAATTGAGTGTTTGTTTGCTACCAAACCAATGAAAGTTCATGAACAGATGTTCTTTGTTAATAAGTAGTCATACTGTGCAAACGTGGAGAGAACGGTGTGGAACATGTTTATACATGAATGAAACAATCAACGCAGGGCTTCCAAATTTAAAGGGATTCCTCTTAGATGAAAAACATATATCAAAGATGAAAGAGAATGCACCAAGTAAAAGGAGGTCTCACAGTATTCAAGCTCTTGATGTTTCATCTCATCCAAGGTTCTTGTTGTCATCATCAGGACAAGCAGATGGAAGTATATCACAAACATTAATTAGAAACAAGAAAACTGTGTTAATGAAAGTCAGAAGGGTCTGGAAAGGAATAAATTAAATGGAAGGATAACTCACTGCCAACCATTGTGTCCCAGGGGAAATGTTGAAGAAAAAGAGAGGAGAGGAATTATTCACTATTAATACAAAACATAATGATGAGCTGAATCACTAAGGAGGCACACTAAATATACTAATTGAAGCTCTTTAAGATAATAGCTATGCACAAAAAAAAAAAGGTTTAATAATGAAAGTTTATGGCGCACAACGCAAGCCACAAAGGATGGTTCTATGACATGAGAAGAACCTGTTACAATTTCTGGGAAATGCATGCTGAAGTCAGTATGCAGAAAGCCCTGCAATGCACCTGTCTCTGTCTTGAACGGGGCAGAACAGAGAGAGCACGTAGCACCAAGGATGGTAGAATGAAGACAGCTACTAATATAAAAAGTCAGGTCATAGAACGCACACCTCATTGTTGTGGTGAGCCCGAAACTGGTCAACACATGGCCTACAGTAATGAAAATGAACATGAGGCATGGAGAAAGTGAATGGTAACTTTCAATGAACATAAAAAAAATAACTGTTATAAACAGTTTAAGGAATCCAGAGATTCTGCCATTTCACTGAGGTGCCCGATGTACCAGTAATATCGGTCTAAGGAATATAGGGCTGACGTATGAAAGTTGGTCCTGCTTATCAAAGCTAACTTAAACTTTTGAGTAAGTTTACACTTTTGAGTAGGCATCCTACTTTTCGGTACTTACAAACTTCAAATGTCACTACTAATAAGAAATGGTAAGTCCATCACTACACATGGGTGACCACTGATACTGCAATAAGATTCCACTGAAAATAAAAGCGATATGAATTTAAATAAAGTCCCAAAGGAAATAATATTCAATTAAGCCCTTCGCTGCCACGCCTTTTCACCCTCAGGTGCCAGGCCTATTTTGACTCTTTGGGGCAGTTTGCACTTAGGCCCTCATAACTATTTTTCCACATAAGCTACTCATGCCAAGTTTGCGTCCTTTTTTCCCAACAGCCTAGGGACTCTGAAGTTACCAAGAGTTTGTGGGTTCCCCTGGAGGAGACCAAGAAATTAGCCAAAATACAGCTGAAATATGTTTTTTAAAATTTAAAAATAAAATGGGAAAAAAGGGCTGCAGAAGAAGGCTTGTGGTTTTTCTCTGGAAACGGCGTCAACAAAAGGTCTGTAGTGCTAAAATCACCATCTTTCCAGCATTCAGGAACAGTCAGACTTGAATCAGAAAACCCAATTTTGCAGCACAATTTTGGCATTTTAAAGGAACATACCCCATTTTTACTATTTTTTGTGCTTTCAGTCTCCTTCCAGTTAGTGGCAGAAATGGGTGTGAAACTAATGCTGGATCCCAGACAGCTAAACATTTCTGAAAAATAAATATAATTATGAATTCATCAAGGGGTCCTTTGTGTAGATGCTACAAGTTTTCCCTACAGAAAATAACAGCTGAAATAAAAATAGATTGAAATTGAGGAAAAATAATGGCCACCTGTCCATGTTTTACTCTGTAAGTTTTTCCTACATTGTCAGATTTTCAAAAGTAAAATACTATTACATCTGCTGGACTTTTCTGGTTGCAGAGATATATAGGGTTTGTAGGTTCATCAAGACGCCTAGATACCCAGAGCCAATAAAGGAGATGCACCTTGCAATGAGTTTTCATTGTATACTGGGTATACAGCAATTCATTTGCTGAAATATAAAGAGTGAAAAATAGGTATCAAGGAAACCTTTATATTTCCAAAATGGGCACAAGATTAGGTGTTCAGAAACAGTGGTTATTTGCACGTCTCTGAATTCTGGGGTTCTCATACTAGCATGTGAATTAGAGGGCATTTTTCAAATAGATATATTTTTTTACACACTGTATTACATTTGGGAAAAAAAAAATGTAGAAAAAGACAAGGGGCAATAACACTTCTTCTTCAATTCTGTGTTCCTCCAAGTCTCCAAATACAAATGGTACCTCACTTGTGTAGGTAGGCCTAATTCCCGCTACAGGAAAAACAACATGGACACATCAAATTTTTGCATTGAATACTGACGTATTTTTTGGAAAGTGTCTAGTTGTGGATTTTGGCCTCTAGCCGGCACCTAGGAAAACCTAGCAAACCTGTGCCTTTTTTAAAACTAGACATCTAGGGGAATCCAGGATGGGGTGATTTGTGGGGCTCTCACCAGGTTCTGTTGCTTAGAATCCTTTATAAACCTCAAAATGTGGAATTTATTTTTTTCCTCAGATAGAAAGTTCTGGAATCTGAGAGTAGCCACAAATTTCCTTCCACGTAGCATTCCCTCACATCTCCCGATAGAAATGGTACCTCACTTGTGTGGGTAGGCCTAGTGCCCGCGACAGGAAATGCCCCAAAACATAACATGGACACATCATATTTTCCCAAAGCAAACTGACCTGTTTTTTGCAAAGTGCCTAGCTGTGGATTTTGGCCTCTAGCTCACCTGGCACCTAGGAAAACCTAGAAAACCTGGACATTTCTGAGAACTAGACACCTAGGTTAACCCAGGATGGAGTAATTTGTGGTGCTCTCACCAGGTTCTGTTACCCAGAATTCTTAGCAAGCCTCAAAATTTGGCTAAAAAACTATTTTTCCTCACATTTCGGTGCTGCAGAGTTCTAGAATCTGAGGGGAGGCACAAACTTTAATCTACCTAGCATTCCCCCAGGTTTCCTGATGAAAATGGCACCTAACTTGTGTGGATAGGCCCAGTGCCCGCAACAGGAAATAACCCAAAACACTATGTGGACACATCAAAATGACAAATACGGGGGGGGCTTGGTCTGGCCACGAGTCGAGATGGCTGCCTGAGGATTGAGCTCTATGGAGCGTTGGGCCTCGGACCGGGGGTGGCAGAGCTGGTTGTGCGTTGAGTGCCCCACATAGGTTGCTGGATGGACGCTGGGGGCTGCTGACACTGGGGGCCCCCTTGGGCAGTCACGGGAGGCACTTGATCCCTTCAGCAAGGAGCACGAGGGATACGGCGGCCTGGTGGCCTAAACTTTGAAGATGAGCAGCGGCCTTGTGTGACCTGGAGGCCCGGCTCGGAGTGTGCGGCTGCCAAGGGGCATGGGAGACCCTGACGCAGAGCATGTGTGGCGGCGACAGGCTCGTTGGGCGAGCGGGGCTTGGACAGAGGCTGCGCCCTCGCCCATTTGTGTGCCTTCGCCCACCCTACCTTGCCCTTCTAAACCGCCTTCTTTCTTCCTTGCTGTCACTTGGGCGGAGCCTGGGGCAGTGTTTGGAGCCCCAAGGTTGGTGCTCCCGCCACCTGGACCTCGACAGGGAAGAGGGGGACAGCGATCTGGCCTGCCCCACATAACCTCCAACCTCCCCGCCCGAACGGTTTTCAAAGAACACACACCGAAACAGGGGTGCATTGAACCGGCGCCTGGGAATGCTTACTACGAACATCAAGGCACAGCGGTGCTGCACAGCGGGAGATGGCCCTTGACTGGTGGCAGCGGAAGGGGGCCACACAACAGGATTGGAGAAATCGAGTTTCTTGAGGTGAGGAGAGGCACATAGCGGGTCAGGACCTGGCGGGTCCGTATAGTGGGCCTATGCACCTCTTGGGAACGCCAAGATACTTTATCCTGTGCCCTGTCGGCAGCGCAGGGGTCCCTAATCAGACTGCCAGGAGGAGACCACTCGCGGCGTTGTTTGCTGTGGTAAGGGGCCCCCACGCTGCCCTTGTATCGCTCTGGCCCATTGGGCTGGAGCACCAACAGTACTTGACTAGTCTTCCCGGCACTGGTCCAACGGAGAGCTCTTTGATCTGACCTGCTACTCCTCTTCCTGGTGGGCCATAAATGACGGGGCTCAGCATCCCCCACCCCGCTTGTGACTTCGGGCCCTTGGTTACTGACGTCCCAGTGGATGCTCTCTGGTCTTTGCCGGGATCTGGTCATAGCTTGAGAGACAACACATCTCCCCCCTTCTTCTTTTCTTGTACCGCCCGCCTGCCCTCCTACGTCTGCCGCACCGTGGGTCGGTACCCTTCCGATACCTAACTATACTGGGGAGCTTGCGATGCCCGGTGGTAGGACGGTAAGCAAACAAGCGGGTAAGCCATCCCAACAACTGCTCTTCTACCGAAGCCTTGCGTCACTAGAGAGTCCCACCCGCAGAGGAGCACCCCCTCATCCAACCCAGTAGTATGGAGAACCCACCATGGAACTCATCTTGCAGGAGATCTCGGCGGTGGGCCGCAAGCTGGAAGGTATTGACAGTGCCATGGCTTCTTTGACGGCGGACACGAAATCCATGCGCTTGGAAATAGCAGGCTTTCTATCAGAAGTTAAGGGTCTAGATCAGCGAGTAACAACGGTGGAAACACACATCACCTCCTGGGTGGACAGAGACCAAGAACTTTTATACCTCTGAAGCAAACTGATTGACTTAGAGGACAGGAGCTGCAGAGACAATGTTTGTTTTCTTGGGTTCCCGGAAAATATTGAGGGCACGGACATACACTCTTATTTACGGGAGACCCTATCTAAGCTGACCGGTATAACCTTCAACCCGCCCCTGGAATTTCAAATGGTGCACAGGCTGGGTCCCAAACGACGAGATGATGCCAACCGCCCCCGCCCAATCATAGCATGCCTGCTGCGCATGTGCAGACCCGTCAACTATTGCAGGCGGTCAGAGCGCATGGTCCATTTAGGTTGGATGATCTGAAGTTTAGACTAACGGACAACTTTTCCAAAGAAACCAGCAAATGTAAGAGGGCATTCTTGAACCTTCGACCCCGCCTTCATTAGCTGGATGTGAAATACGGCTTATTTGAGCCAGCCAAGATGAGGATCACTAAAAACCGGGTGTCAAGAGGCTTTTATGACCCAGAAGACCTGCGAGTGTTTCTGGAGGGGCTTCAGAACCAGACCCAGTCTATGGACACAGCATCCTCGATCCGGTCTCAGGACCCGCCGGGGCTGCTCCTGAGTGTCGCCCTTTCAACTCTTGCTCCTGAGGACATGGGACGGACCACCGCAGGCTCTTACCCTAGGCGGAGAGACTTGGAGAGACTCACAAAGAGCCATGACAATAGGGGTCAAGTGCTGCAGGCAGTGGCGATGCATACGCAGATCGCTGACCGGGACAAATCTCTCTCACCTCTGAAAAACACTTTGACCCCCACAAGAGGACAAGGAAACATAGTATTCCAAGGGTGACCTGTCATCGGCGGACGCAGAGTCCCGTAAGAAATTGAAGTCGTCCTCCTGCTGAGATGAAGGAGAGATGAGAACCTGCCTTTATAACATCACAGATGCTTTGTTTGTAGATGGCCAGCATTATCACAGGCCCTGTTGAAACCTTACTTAGTTGCCTAGCTCTTATTTGGTTTGTTTGAGTGTGATTAGTATTGTTTAAAAGACTTTTCTGATCCCATTTGTTAACAATATGTCTCAAGTTTGACTGCTTTTATATGACAGATGTGCATTGTCTTTTGCTCTTTCAGCCATATGGTTTAACATGACAGAAGCTCATTCTTTATTTTTCCCCGACCCATCTTCCCCTTTCCCTGTGTCCTACCCTCCACCCCTTCTCTCCCTTATTTGCACTCAGGCGCTCCCTCCCCCCCCAGATCGGACTGCCCCCTCCCCCCCCATGCGGCCAGGCTATCCCATGCATAGATGCGCCATCACGTTTCATGCTTTGATGTTGGGTGCTATGCCATATGTTTATCATCTGGGGGCTACTTTTTTCCTTTTTTCCTTTTCCTTCCCTCTCCCCTCCCCCTTCCCCCTCTCCTTTACCACTTATGGATTCCCTATACTTGCTCCGTGGTTTCGTCTCCTTTGCAGTGTTCATTCCTTGATATCCTTCTTGCTGTGCCATGTACCAGTCCTTCCCCCACACACACACCCCCCTCCCCCCAACCTGCGGAGTGGAGCCGCTCTGGCTTATGCTGCGTGCTGTCGCGCTGCCCTCCCCCCGGTGTCCGCGCCCTGGTGGGAGGACTGGGATTATGGAGCTGAGGTGCCCGCACGCGTAGTCTCCCCCGGCCGGGGGCCTGCTGGTCGGACAATTGGGCTCTAGAGGCTTAGGTTTAGACCTGCAGGTTACAGATCGGGATCAGTTGGGACTTCTTGTTCCGATATCTTTTTTCTTCTTTCTTTTTTTCTCTCTTTTTCTTCTTTCTCTCTCTTTCTTCCTCTTCCCTTTTTCTCTCTTCTCTCTTCCCTCCCTCCTCTTCTTCCTGCCACTTCTCTCTTTCTTTTCTTTTATCCCTTTCTCTTCCCTCTTCTCCGCTCCTGAGGACAGCACCAGACTCTCTCTACCCTCTTGGTCCATCCCTTGTGTCTTTACCCCCTCCTTTCATCGTTCCTAGTCTACCTCACCGCCACCCCCCTTTTTTCTATCCTTTCCATTGGGCTCTAAGATGGCAGGGCCTCGCCCACCCCCCTTGTAGCCATTGTGGATTATATTGTGGAATGTAAACGGTCTCACCCACTTTATAAAACGAAAAAAAGGTTTTGTCCTACCTTAACTCCAAGCAGGTTGATATAGCTTTACTTCAGGAGACACACTTAGACAGAGAGGAGTCTAGCAAGCTGTACAGGAACTGGGTAGGGACTGCACTGTTCAGTTGTAGCCCTACCTCACCCGATACGGGAGGCAGTGCCCCCCTGGAAATGTGGTGTTGCGCTACTACTGTGCAAAACGCTCCCCCTCGCAGTTATTAAGTCATGGACTGATCCTGAGGGACGCTATGTGTTCGCTAAGTTAAAGATGGGTGACTCCTCACTGTGTGTGGGCTCCGTATATGCACCAATCGGCTCAAAGCGCCTGTTCTTCCTGAAAATCAACCACCTCCTGACAGAGATAGGGGCGCCCTGCTATGTAATAGGGGGCAACCGAAATCTGGTCAGGGATGCAGAACTGGATAGAATGGGATCCCTGGACATTTACAATAACACCAACAGAGCCCTACAGTCCGATATATTGTTGGACAACGGCCTGGTGGACCACTGGAGACTGTTACATCCAGCTGACAGAGAGGATACCTTCTTATCACTGGTGCACGGCACCCAATCTCATCTCGATTACTTCCTTATGTCACATAACCTAGTGGCCCATGCCCAAGATGCCTGCATACTCAAATGTGGTCTCTCGGACCACTCTCCAATCCCCGTCGCTATTCGAGTGGGCCTGGCATCCCCGGGCCGCAAACCATGGAGATTTGACTTCACCGCTACCGTTCCACCCAGGGCAAGATGCAGTTGAAAGCCCATGCGTCCACCTTTGCTCAAGAAAACCTGGGCACCGTTGAATCCAGGCAAACCCTGTGGGCGTCAGCCAAGGCAATGCTACGGTGCAGCTCATGCGGGACGCGGCGTTAGCAAATAAAGAGAGGAAAGAGTGACAAGCGGCAATGGAACTTGACATCCATCGTCTTACACGCCAATACACTGACCACCCTTCTCTCACAGTGCGTCATTGCCTGGAATTAGTATTGCCTAAAAGACTTTTCTGATCCCATTTGTTAACAATATGTCTCAAGTTTGACTGCTTTTATATGACAGATGTGCATTGTCTTACGCTCTTTCAGCCATTTGGTTTAACATGACAGAAGCTCATTCTTTATCTTTCCCCGACCCATCTTCCCCTTTCCCTGTGTCATACCCTCCACCCCTCCCCTCCTCTACCTTATTTGCACTCAGGTGCTTTCCCCTCCCAGTTCGGACTGCCCCCTCCCCCCCATGCGGCCAGGCTAGCCCATGCATAGATGAGCCGCCACGTTTCATGCTTTGATGTTGGGTGCTATGCCATATGTTCATCATCTGGGGGCTACTTTTTTCCTTTTTTCCTTTTCCTTCCCTCTCCCCTTCCTCCTCTCCTTTACCACTTATGGCCCGTATGGCCCTTAATGAGTTATACACCTCCAAGGCCGAATACGCCCTACAGCGTCTGCAGGGGAGGCACTATGAGCAAGGCGAGAAAGCCGGTAGGTTGTTGGCAGCTCAGCTTTGTCAGAGGACGGCTGCTCTCGCTATACCGGCCATTCGTGTCCATACAGGAGACGTGCGCACGCACCCAAAGGCGATAGCCAACAAGTTAGCGTCCTTCTACCAGTATCTCTACACACCGGAAACAACTTCTAGCCCGGTTCAGATTGAGGCTATTTTTTGCTGATCACGACTTACCCTCTTTATCCGACGACGGGCGTAGCCTCCTGGATGGAGAAATTAGCAAATTGGAAATAGAGAGAGTCATCTCCGACCTCCCCTACCACAAATCACCCGGGGAAGATGGATTCCCTGCTGAATTCTATAAATGGGCGGGGAATAGGTGATTGACATTTTGCGTGAGGCCTTGAGCGAAGCCTGCAGGGCGAAGGCTTTGGGAGCCATCTCCAACAATGCCACGAAAGCGATTATACCAAACCCTGAGAGGGACCCCCTGCTTTGCAGTAGCTATCGGCCCATCTCTCTCCTGAACGGCGATATCAAAATCTTATCCAGTATCAAAGCAAACCAGCAGCTTAAAGTCATACCATCCCTGATCCACCATACTCAGGTGGGGTTTGTACCAGGCTGAACCTCCCGAAACCACCTGCGTACTCTGTACCATACCCTAATGGCCGCCAGGGAACTGCCGGAGGCTGCGCTGGCCTTGTCTCTGGCTGCTGAGATGGCCTTCGATCGCACAGTGTGACCCTATCTGCTTGCGACGCTGGCAAGGTTCTGTCTGGGAGACCGATCTATCTTTATGATGCGATTGCTGTATGATCAACCCAGGGCACAAGTTAACTGTGGAGGTTTCCTCTCGGACCCTTTTCCCATCCGCAGAGGGACGCGGCAGGGATGCCCCCTCTCGCCCCTCTTGTTCCTATTGACAATGGAACCACTTGCTGCCGCCATCCGCTCCTCCCCCTCAATAAAGGGTATCACTTTGTCGAACAACATCTCCAAAATATACCTTTATGCCGACGATGTTCTTTTAACCATTACGGACCTGGAGCACTCTCTGCCAGCCTTGCTAGAGATTATCGATGGGTTCGCACCCCTCTCTGGCTATCGTATTAACTGGCACAAGAGTGAGGAACTTACTGTTTTGCGTGTGACCACAAAAGCCGCGCTTTTTGGCTTCCCATTTCAATGGATTCCGAGACATCTCAAATATTTGGGGGTGTTGGTCAATCGGGGCCTGGTGCCCATGGTGGCGGACAATTTGGATCCCCTTGTCGCATGAATGAAACTTGATTTTGAAAAGTGGAATCATCTGGGCCTCTCTATGTGGGGTAAGATACAGGTGGTTAGGATGGTCACAGTGCCTCGCTTTACCTATGTCCTGGGGCTCTTACCATTGCAGGTGCCTCTCTCTACTCTGCGGATCATCAACACTCTCATCCGAGCTTATGTGTGGGGTTCCACGCGACCACACTTGGCACTAGCTAAGTTGCTAGCATGTGGGACTAGGTCTCCCCTCGGTGGTACATTATGCGCTGGCACTACATCTATCACAATTGGTCCACACACTACCCCCAGTGCTGGACCCGCCACAGTGGGTAGCTTTGGAGAGGGTGGAACTGTTAATGCGTCCCTTTATGTCAATTTATACACATTAGGACTCGTTTTAGGCCAATGAATCTTTTGACCCAGTGGTGAGACACCGCAGGACAAGATAACTGATCAAGATGTCAAGCAATATGTCAATAATGTCACCAATATTTATCATCACAATACACTTTACTTTGGATAAAGACATTGATTAATCTGTCCACGCAACCATGACCTTTCAGCCATGAATAACCACACCTTTGATAGAATTTTGTGAATTTTATTCTCTATTGATTAAAATCTACTAGCAGAAGTGTCAATCTCAAAATCAAGAAGCATAGGAGCATAGTCACAACGTGGCAACTGTATTAAGATTTTACTAATGTAAGAATCACGAACATAAGAACATAACACAATGTAAGCATAGATCAGAATACAGTATATTATGTAAGTCTCAGTTCAGCATAGTGCAATGTCAGTCTTGTATGTATGTGTCAGTCAGGGTGATCACTTAGCCTAACCACTAATTAGCATCAGCATGTTGGACTTCATGCAAAAATAATTTAGAACACCAATTTAGAAAACATCTAATTATGGTCTCTATTCAAAGATATAGCAGTTGGTACCTAGAAAGGAAAAACAGACAAATTACAATAGCATTGTCATAATTACCCTCCAAGGCTTAAGTCAGCACACAGAATCAGTCTTCGTCTTCAGGGCATCCGTCGAATCGCCATCAGTCTAACTTCGTCTAAGGGACAAGGGACACATCCCTCTTAAGGAGGAGAAGTGTTAGGGCAGTCTATGGATGAGGATGGTTTATTTAAGTCTCAAGTCACCAAACAGAGTGACAGAGTTTCTGGATGAAATCGATAGCATTCCCTACCTAGTTCTTTCGTCCCTTTGTGACATGAGTTTTTATCCCTTTTTCGTAATCCCTTCCCCCAAAATTCTATTGGATATTCACTATATTCACTATCTTTGACCTATCAAATTATACATTAGGTAATCCCAATTGTCACCCCACGATAAGTTATAACACTTTGATTGGTCTTCATAATTGACGCCTTCGTAGGTGGCACATCCGGGGGGTTTCATCACCATCTTGGCACGTTCCTCGGGTCATGAGCTTCTTTGTCCATGATCAAATGTCTTTGTACATTCTCTTGTATACTTTTGTTTCAAAATCTGTATAAAACCTATACTAAGGCAGTTAGCATGCGGATGGGAACAGGATGGAAGTGGCTACATGAAATGAAGGAAAAGAAGAAATGCAGGGTCATGGCCCTTTACGAGTCAGCACACTGAAAAACAGAAAACTATGCCTTTAATATGAGAGTTACACAGCTAAATCTTCAACTCACGCTAACTTAAGGCCTAGGAGATTTTCTTATACAAATGCAATATCATTAAGGTTGATATGAATCATAAAATGAACAGTTTTATTTATCATTGTTAGCTTCACGTTTATTTTGTGACCACACACGCTATAGTCGAGTTTTCAAATGCATATTTAAGCAGTATTCTAATTATTATTGTTTTCTATGCAGCATTTAATCATTGATATAAGCATTTCACGTTTAGCATATGTAATATTTAAACTACGCTCTCTCACTACTTTCCACTGACAGGGGACTTGGAGGGCTCTATCATGATGACCTCTCATCTCCGGTGGGGCCAACTTGATCATGAGGGTGACCTGAGCGGCCTGGTGCAGGGCCCTCCGCCTGTTTGGGGTACACCCTCTCTTACACTCCCAGGCCCCCTTATGGAACAACAATGGTCTACGGATAGGCGGTGAGGTGCTCAACTGGCCACAATGGAGCAGGGTCAGTATCCTTGATCCTTATCAGGTTCTAGAGGGTGGAGCGCTCAAATCCTTCGCCAGACTGCTGGAGATATGTAACTTTCATTTGCGGCAAGAATGGCGATACTTGCAACTCAAACATTGCTTGCAACAGGGCGCTGACACCATCCGATGGAGTCTGCAGACATTGCCTGTGGTAACATACCTGAAAATGTGGGGATAGCACAAGGGCGTCATGGCAGGCCTCTATGAGACCATCACCCAACAGTTATACTCACAACCTCTTCTGGATAAACTGCGCTTACAATGGCAAGAACGCCTGCAGAGGACGTTTGATACAGAGGACTGGGTGGACATCCTGGAGGCCTTGGATAAGGGCACCAGGGAGGCCCAAATAAAGTTCTGTCTATTCAAGATGCTGCATGACTGGTATTGGTCCCCAGAGAAGCTGCACAGGATGGGACTTCTCCTGCATGCAAAGTGTTGGTAGAGGCGCACTGTGATCTGATACTTATCTTAATTGACTGCACGACGGTCCAACCTCTGTGGGCAGCTGTGGGCTCCACTCTGGCTGAGTCTATACTGCTTCCAACGCCGCTCCCCCCTCCCTTTTCATATTGCATGATATGACCTTTCTCCCGGGCCTACCCAGACCATATAGACGAGTGTTACACACAGCGACCGCAAAAATCTGCATTCTCCGCCATTGGTGATCAACGACCTCCCCAACCCCGGAGGAATGGATTGTGGCAATGACCCGCATAGCCACGCATGTTAGAGTCATTTACAACCTGCAGGACCAGGCTCAGATATTTAGTCAAGTGTGGACCCCCTTCCTTACAGCCGGACCGTCGTAGATTGTCCGACTCTTCCCATACCAGCTGCGGGCCGCCCCTTATCTCTCACTCGCACTTCTGTCCCTACCAGGTCCTCACTGAGATCACAACTATAAGCAGCACCAGCCCACGACCAAAGTCAAAGCCTTAGATACTACATCTCTATTACCCCCGAGCCTCTAGCTTTCAGCCCCCTCCTCTACCTGCTATCCAGTAGCTTCACCTTGACATGCATATCCTTCCCTTCTCCCCCTCTTGTAAGTCCGCCTCTCCCCCCTTACCTCTCCACCCCTTCCACACAGCATTCTCGGCTGTCCTCCTGCCAATACTACTCCTGTCCCCCCTTTCTCTCTTTCTCTTCTTTCGTTTTCCTTTTTCTATTTTTTCCTTTCTTCCCCCCTTTTTTCCTTTTCCTTCTTCCTTTTTCCTTCTTTTCTTTTTTCTTTTCTCTTTCTCTTTCTCTTTCTTTTTTTCTTATTGCCTTTTCTTCTCCTCCTATATCATCCTTTTCCATCAATGTTAGGCGGCTGTGCAGTGAAGCCTGTGCAGGCCTTCGTGGGCCTTACAAACGTTCTTAGTTTAAGAGATCTGACCTCGGCCCTCTGTTCCCCTCCTTGTAAGATCCTCTCATCGTTGCATCTTACTGAGCAACAGCTGTTGTACCAGGTGCCCACTACTACCTACGATGGATGAACGCCTAGGTGCAAACGGCCCTAGTTATTTTGTTAATTTGATATTGTGAAATTATGATTTTTCAATATTCTGATATTCTGACATTCTGATCTATGACATGAAGGAATATGATTCATTTTGGGGTCTTAGGGTAAACAGTATGATGCAGACCTGCACCTCACTCCAGTGAGACTTGACATTTTGACACTGTGTCATCTGGCTACTATGTACTTACCTCACCCTATCTCCCCCCCAACCACTTCCTTTTCTCTCTATTCGAGTTCCCTCTCTCTTTTCTCTCTCATTTTAGAGATTTTGATTTTTCTCTCTTCTTCTGTTTTATTGCAATTGTCCCTTTATTGCGATGAGATCGATGGTTGACTATGTCTTACTCGATTTATTTTCTGAGTGATCCATTATGTGTCATTTCTTGTTCATGAAGGGAACTCGGTCCTTCTTTAGTTCTGTGTCATCTTGCAGTGTTAATAAAGAATTTCAACACAAAATTACAAATACAAAACTACATCTTTTTGTGGGGGTTACCTGCGTTTTTGGTCCTGGGCTCAGCAGCCATCTAGGGAAAACTACCAAACCCAAACATTTCTGAAAGCTAGACACTCGAGGGAGTCCAGGGAGCTGTGAGTTGTGTGGATCCCACAGTGTTTTCTTGCCCAGAATCCTCAGCAAACTTCAAATTTAGCTAAAACATCTAATTTTCCCACATTTCTGTGTGGGATCACCCCACCGGCACAAATTTCCTACCACCCAACGTTGACCTCACTTGTGTAGGTGGGCCAAGTGCTTGTAACAGGGAAGAGCCAAAAACATGTTGAAAATAAGGGGGAAGTAAGGTGGGTCCAAAAGGGCAGTTTGGAAAAAAACATTTTTAGGCTGACAAATGTGGCAGAATTATTGTAATAGGTGGAACAATGCTAAGTGGTAGGAATGTTGTGGATTTCTGCAGATTCCGGAAGGTTCCATCACAACAATGTATGAAAAAAATGTGTGATTTCAAGCCAAATTGGAGGTTTGCAGGGCATTGTGAGTAAGAAATTGGTGCGGGTGCATGTGAAGCACACCACCCTGGATTCACCCAGATGTTTTGTTTTCAGATGTGTCTAGGTCCTGTAGATTTTTCTATATGGCAGCTTCCCAAAGTCCAAAAAGTGCAGCCTTCACCATTCCAAGTGGGATGATTTTGAGAGTTAGACAAGCTCTCATGGCCCAAATGTAAAACCCAAACCCAAAATAATCAAATGTCCTCTTGCTTGCCATGGGATAAGATGTTTTCGTGTGCGGGGGAGAGCTGAAAGACTGTTACCCCCTTCAGTTGGGGTGGGGGCATAACCATACTGGTTGCTAGCCACCACCCCACTATTTTCTTTTAATCCCTGGCATCTAGTAGGCTTTCTGCCCCCCTGGGGAGTGGATCAGGGGTAATTGCCCCAACCGCCCACTGGTGGGCAGAACAACTTTATCCCCATTTATTTGGGGTGGGGGTGGGGGTATGGCCACACACTTTGGTGGGCTTTCTGCCCCCATGAGGGCAGATGGGCCTTACAAAAATAGGCCGATCTGCCCCCAAAGGGGGCAGCAATGACTAACAGTAATGTGAACCCATGGGGAGCAACCCTTGCCCAAGGGGTTGCTCCCCTAAATAAAAACAAAAACACCAAGAGGGGAAGAAATGGCCTAAAATAAATTCCCCCCCATGGAAGCGACCTTCACCTAAGGGGTCGCTCCTTATCTGTGAAAAAAAATATATATATATCCCTGGTGCCTAGTGCTTACTGCCACCCCTTGGGGCAGATTGACCTAACTATAATGGGCCGATCTGCCCCCAAGGGGGGCAGAAGTGGACTAAAATAAATTTGCCCCCCAAGGGGAGCGAACCTTGCCTAAGGGGTCGCTCCCCTTGTGTGAAACTGATGTAAAATTAAAATCCCTGGTGTCAAGTGGTTTCTGCCCCCCTTGGAGGCAGGTTGGCCCAAACAAATAGGCCGATCTGCCCCAAGAGGGGCAGAAATGGCCTAAAAAGAATTTGCCCCCCAGGGGATTAACCCTTGCCTAAGGGGTTGCTCCCCATCTACAAAAAATAAACAAATACAAAATCCCAAGTGCCTAGTGGCTTCTGCTACCTCTGGTGACAGATTGGCCTAATTTAAATAGGCTGATCAGCCCTAGGGGGGAGTCAGAAATGGCCGAACAAAAGATGCCCCGGCCCGGGGAGCAACCCTTGCTCAAGGGGTTGCTCCCCTGATGCCAATAACACAACAAAAAACAAACAAATACAAAATCCCTGGTGTCTAGTGGGCACTTCTGCAGCACGATTGATTCACGATCGGGCTGCATAAATGCTCAGAGAGACTACAAAGGAAAGGAAAAGCCTTTCCTTTCATTTGATGCCTCTCCCGCCCCCAGAACGTGAGCAGAAGAGAAATGCAAACCATTTCTCTTCCGATCCGCGCTAGAAGATGAGCTTCCAGTGAAACGGGAGCGGCCTCTGACGAGGTCAGTGCGCGATTGGGGGGGCGGGGGTGGAAGGGGAAGCGATTCCCCTTCCATCCTTGCCCATGGGAGAGGGGTGCGAGGCTCTCAGAGGGAGTGTTAGCGCTTCCCCCAAGGGCCGGTACCAGGATACAGTGGTCTCGTCCTCGGCACTTGGCAAACATGGGCGAGGGTGAGAGCACCTCGTCCTGGACACTTGAGGGGTTAAATTAAATTACATTGTTTAAAACAGTTAAAAATGTAAACAAATATAAATTAATTAAATCTAGTACATTTTCAAGTAAATACAGTTTTATTCAAAATTAATTTACTAGTGCTGTAGCATTTTTTTTACATTTAAAGTAAATATAGAAATTGAATTGCCATTAATATTCAACAGAAACATATCTTTGTTATTTGTTTTCAAGGTAAATCTATGTTTCATGTTTGTCTGTTCTTTAGGATGTGGAGATGTCCACCCGGACTGTGAAGTCTCACTGTGGTATATCTGTGGCTCTTCAGATGGGTCCCGCTTGCTTTGATTAGCAAAAAGTGATATAGGGAATTATTGAGTTAATCTAAGCCACTGGTAATTACTTGTGCATCATCCTAGTCTATTTTTATTTTGCACACCATGCCACCTGGCATTTGACCCAGCAATATGCAAATCATTCTTGACTTTGCTCCATTTGTTACAGTCCAACCCACCTGCATGGCTAGGTACTCCCCGAACTGGAACACAAACAACCTAGGACCGGTTTCATTCTGATTAGGGCTCATCAGCTAGGACTAGCTTGGTTCTAGTGACACAGTGTGCACAAGACCCACATTTGGACATACCAATCCCATTTAGGGCTACATATTGAAGTAAGCAAAAAGTGATGAATGGAATGTGTGAATTAATCTCAGCTATTGGTAATTACTCAGGCCATATCCCAGACCATCAATATTTTGTGCACCATACTGCTACAACAGGGTACCCTTTCCCACAAAATCTAAATCATCCCCATAAGCATTTAGCTGGTCATTACTTTTGGTCAATTCTACAATAATGATGCATGCAATAATTGTAAACACCAGCCTTTCAAATCTTAGCAAAGTGGATTGAGTGTTTGTTTACTACCAAACAAATGAAACTTCATGAACAGATTTTCATTGTTAATAAGTGGTCGTACAGTGCAAAAGTGGAGTGAACAGTGTGAAACATTGTTATATATGATTTTAAGAGTCAACTTAGGGCTTCCAATTCTAAAGGGATTTTTCTTAAATGAAAAACAAGTCTCAAAGATGAAAAAGAATGTACCAAGTAAAAGGGTCCAGGGGTCTTACAGTATTCATGTTCTTGATGTTTCACCTCATCTGACATTTTGTGGTCATCATCAGGAAAAGCAGTTGGGAATACATCAGAAATGTTAATGACAAACAAGGGAACAGTGTTAATGAAAGTCAGGAGGGGCTGGAGAGGAATAAATTAAAGAGAAGAAAACCTAACTACCAGCCAATGTGTGCCATGGAAAATGCTGAAAAAAGAGAGAATGACAGAAGAATAGGAATAATTCACTATTAGTACAAAAAGTGATGATGATGATAAGCTGAATGATTTATAACGTACACTGTATATACCAATCAAAGTGCTACAAATTAATAGCTCTGGGCAAAAAAGGGATAAAGAATACTAATTTATGGCAAGCAACCCAAGCCGCACAGGGTGGTTGTATGCCATAAGAGAAACTTGCTAAAAGTTCCTGGACAGGCTTGTCAAAATCAGTATGTGGACGGCTCTGCAGTGCAACTGTCTCTGTCTTGAACAGGACACAATAGAAAGAGAACGTAGCACCAAAGATGGCAGAATAAAGATAGCTACTGACATACAATGTCCGGTCATAGAAAGCACACCCTATTGTTGCAGTGATACTGAAACTGGCCAACACACAGCATACAGTAATGAAAATGAACATGAGGCAAGGAGTAGTGAATGGTAACTTCCAAAGAACATTAAAAAAAAAAAAAAAACTATGATAAATAATATTAAATCCAGCACTACACATGGCTGACCACTGGTACTGCAATACCCTTTCATTGAAAATGACTGAGACATGAATTTAAATAAAGTCACATAGGAAATAGTCTTCTACTAAACTAACTTACACTATTTAAAACAGTTAAAAATAAAATCAGATATAAATTAATTCTATCTAATACATTTCCAGTAATTAAGGTTTTCATTCAAAATTCATTTAATAGTGCTGTAGTATTATTGTTAGATTTAAAGAAAATATATAGATTGAACTAACACTAATATGCAACATAAAATGTGTTTTAATGTGTTTCATGTTAGATATGTGTTTCATGTTTCTCTGTTCTTTATCAAGTGAAGATGTCCACCCTGACTGTGGACTCTCATTGAGGTCTATCTGTGGCTCATCAGTTGGGATCAGCTTTCTTCGAGTAGCACAGTGAGGTTGGGACCCACGTCCGAGCATACCTCTCACATTTAGGGCATTTCACTGTAGTATATCAGAAAGTGATGGAGGTAATCCTTGAGTTAATCTCAGCCACTGGTAATTACACGTGCACCATCCCAGTCCATTGTTATTTTGCACTCAGTTTTGACACAGCCATATGCAAATCATTATTGACTCCGCTTCAGTTGGAACAGTCCAGTCCGACTGCAAGGCCAGGTACTCCCTATACCAGAACACAACTGAGATAGGACCAAGTCAATCCTGATTAGGGTTCATCAGCACGGTATAGCTTGGTACTAGCAAAACAGTGTGCACAAGACCCACATTTGGGCATACCCACCCCACCTAAGGCCACATATTGAAGAATGCAAAAAGTGATGAATGGAATGTGTGAATTAATCTCAGCTTCTGGTATTTACTCAGACCATATCCCAGTCCATCGTTATTTTGCACACCATAGATCAGCAACAGAGTACCCTTTCCCCCAAACTATAAATCACCCCATAAGCAAGTAGCTGGTCATTGCTTTAGGCCAATTCTACAAATAATGAATCATGCAAGAATTTTAAACACCAGTCATTTATAGCTTAGCAAAATCCATTGAGTGTTTGTTTACCACCAAACCAATGAAAGATCATGAACAGGTTTTCCTTGTTCATACGTGGTCACACAGTGCAAAAGTGGAGAGAACAGTATGAAATGATAATATACGAATAAAACAGTCAACTCAGGGCTTCTGCTTTTTAAGGGATTATTCTTAGATGAAAAACAAATAATCTTAAAGATAAAAGAGAATGAAACAAGTAAAAGGGCCCAGGGGTCTCACTGTATTAAAGCTCTTGATATTTCATCTCATCATCAGGACAAGCAGTTGGGAGTACATCAGAATTGTTAATGAGAAAGAAGGGAACTGTGTTAATGAAAGTCAGGAGGGGCTGGAGTGGAATAAGTTAAATGGAAGGAAAACCTCACTGCCAACCAATGTGTCCCGAGGTAAATTGGCGAAAAATGAGTGAATGAGAGGAAATATTCAGTCTTAATACAAAAGGTGATCTTAATAATAAGCAGAATCACTCATGAGGCACACTCTATATACTAATTGAAGCTGTGCAAATTAATAGCTCTTGGCAAAAAATTGTAAAGTCCAGCACTATAAGTGGATTACTACTGGTACTGCAATAACCTTTCTTAAAAATAAAGGATATGGGACCATATTTAAAGAAAAATGACAGAACGTGATGCTCTGCCAAAATTGGCAGCGACACACCCTGTCATTTTCACAACACAGGGATGCGCCATATTTCATTGACTAGGGCGCACCCCTGTGTTGTCTCCTGCACTGGTGCTAAATTTAGCTGTCAACGCCAATGCAGGCATCCTTGCACCATCGTGCAAGGATGTCTACGTTCGGGGGTTTGATTCTTTATGTGTGGGAAGGTTTCCCTTCCCGCACATAAACAATAATTTCTGGCATTTTGCTCTTTCAATGCATGCTGCAGAATGCAGCACACACATAAAAAGCAAAAAATGAGGAGGAATAGAAGTATTCCTCCTCTTTACGCCTTGATAACGGCAGCCCTGGGGTGGCGTTAGATCTTGGTGCTGCCTCAGGTTTACGAAAACTCTTACATCTTAGGCAGCATCAAAATGCAATGAGTGTTGCTGTGGCACACCCACGGTAACACCCTTGGCACGCTCCTTCAGTGCAAAGAGCTGCATGTGAAGGGGTCATAAGTACAAGGTGGTGTTAAGCCACAAAAGTGGCTTAACACAACCTTGTAAATACCGTACAGGGCATAGCGCCACCGAAGGGTCACGAAAAGTGACGCTCCAGTGGTGCTAGGGCCTCATAAATATTCACAGTAACTTAAATCGATTAGGAAATGATCTTCAATTGAATTAAATTATATTACCGAAAACAGTTAAAAATATAAAGAAGTATAATTGAATTCAATCTAATATATTTCCACAAATGTAAGTTTTTAGTCTAAATTAATGTAATAGTGCTGTAACATTTTTTTACATTTAAAGCAAATATAAAAATGGAATGGACATTAATATTCAACATAAACATATTTGTAATATTTGTTTTCAAGTTAAATATATTTTTCATGTTTCTCTGTTCTTTACCATGTAGAGATGTCCATCCTGATGACTGAGTCTGTCTTTGGTCCATCTGTGGCTCCTTAGGTGGGTCCACCTTGCTTTGAGTGGCACAGTGAGGTTGGGGCTCATGTCTGAGCATACCTGTCACATTTTGAGCATCTCACTGTAGTATACCAAAAAGCGAAGGAGTTCATCTCAGCCGCCGGTATTACTAGTGTACCACCCCAGTCCATTGTTATTTTGCACACCATACTGCCTCAGTTTGGACCATGCCATATGCAATTCAACTGTGACCCTGCTGCTATGGGAACAATCCAGCCCAAAAACTCAGGCCGACAAGTGCATCACATACAAACTCCTGATCCACACAACATTGGACCAGCATACCTCAACCACTGCCTCACATTCTATGTACCCAACAGACGTCTCCATTCCTCCCAGCTCGCCCTTGCAGCCATCACCAAGATCCTGGAAAGAAATTCAGGAGGAAGATCCTTCTCCTACTTAGCAGCACGGACATGGAACACACTTTCGCTCAAACTCAGGCAGACTGCATCGCTGAAGCAATTCAGGAAGGACCTCAAGACCTGGTTTTTCGACTGAGCAACACGTCTACATTCAGCGCCCTGAGACCCTATGGGTGATTAGTCCAGCTTTACAAATCCTTGATTGATTGATATATGCAAGCGGTCTGCACTGCCAGTGAGTCAGTTTTTGTTACGCACCTGCGGCGCATACTGCGCACCCTTTTCTACAAGGCCACGCAACATAGATATGGACTAAGCCAAAGCAGCACAAGTCATTGTGTTGCCTTATGTTGGGCCAACAAGGTGTTTTCATGGGTGTTGTGTGGGTGTTCCTAGGCAACACCTATGGAGTTTGATGCATTCTCAGATTTACAAGGTTTCATAAACCTGAGAATGTGTCAAAAGTCTACACATTCTTAGGGGTGGCCTAAGAGTGGCACATTGGGGAAAAATAACACTATTTCTACCTGTTTTTTCCTCTTTCTATGTGTGCTGCAGAATGAAGGAGGAAATCAACTCCGGTTATTGTTTTTGGGCAGATAGGTGTCCCTTCCCGCACAAAAACAATCATCCCCACAATGCAGGCACCCTTGCACCATGGTGCAAGGGTGCCTGCTTTGCCACACGGCAGCAATTTGCGTGCCAGCGCAGTTGGAGGCTACAGAAATGCTCTGTAATGTGTAGATACATCACATAACTGGCCTTTCCCGGTGGCACAGAGTGGCATAGCAAGGTATTTGCTGCGCTGCCCTGCACCAGAGCCTTTTGAATATGACCCTCAGTCTGGACTATGTTTACACTAATTGCATCATTTACAATCATGTTGTTGATTTTGTTATTCCCGATTATTTGGTGCTCCAAAAAGAGAGCAAGAGCCTCTGGCCAACTGGGTCTAACGTAATTTCATCTTGTTGTTTTTGAGTCTAGCCTTACTAATCCGGTCTAAGTAATCACACAAGAGTATAGACCGTTTTAACACATTTAGGCTAAACTGACACTTTGGTCCTCATTACTAGTGGCACCGTACATTATATGATATTTATCATGATATTTATCGCACCTGACATCTGACTCCGCTTAACGGAAATTGACAAGTGGGTAAACACCACCCAATTGCTAGTTTGCGAGGAATAACAGAGTGCTTTTAGTGCTTGCGGACCAAAAAAATTTGCTTGGTCCAGGAAATAAACGGGCATCTCCCACGGGTAAATACGGGCAAGTCTAAACAAAACCTAACTGTAGAAGTAATAGCAAATATCTCAGCTAGCTGGGTCACTAGTAATGTGGGCCGTTGTATACAGGGTGATGATGATATACAATATCACTACACATTTAGCACCTTTCTTATTCAAGAGGCTCCTGTACACTGCCCCTACACAATTCTTTTTAATGAAAGAGCACGAATTCATAGTGATAATGTGTTACTTTTCAATTTGTTGTTTTTCGTTTTTGCTGCCCTTAAAAGCACATCGATTGCTGGTATTATTAAACTGCTCCATCTACACTGATTGATGTTCATGTGCCTCCATAATGTCTCTGGTTCTGATCCTGTGATAACACTTTATGGATTGGGTGACGCACATTCCAGGCCATTTGAGGCCTCACAGAACGGTACAATATCTTTAGACTGTCGTGATGCCTTGCTTGCCTATCCCAGGGAGTGTGGATGGGAGTCTATACCATTCATATTCACTTTCTGTAAGGGATTTGATGGTTTGATAGTTTGACAGTGATGTATCTTATTACCTTTCGACTCTGATTAGAGCATGTTTAGTGGCATAGATTGAGATTATTAGTTCATATCTGCTTATTAAGGTATACCTGAAGGATACAAGGTCACATTGACAACTTAGGAGGGATGTTTTGTTTTTGGCAACACAGGACCATTCGCCAGTGCAGCTTTTAGAATTCAACGTTTATTTTGTGAGTGAAATGCATAATTTTGGATACTAGTTTCTTTCCACTTATAACTCCAGGACGGAAAAAGGCGTTGCAATGCTTTGGTCCTGGAGAGAGCGTCAAGTAAGGTCAGACCTTCTTACTGGATTTGGAAATGGTTGTTTAATAGAAGGTGTTGCTGAGACTTCCGTTCCCTGAATGAGGACTTCCATGGCTGTCATACAAAGATATAGTTACAAATGACTAAATCATTTAAATTATGGATTACCTTTCACAGCAAGAACTAAAAAGACTAGAATGTAAAGAGAAAAGGAAAAACCTCACAGCTGTAGAGCGAGTGTAGTTTGAAGAAAAACGAAAAAAAATTGGAATAATCGATTTTCGAGGCCATGCCAGCTTTCGAAACAAATCAAGCAAACAGAATTCTAAAAAGCTGTCAGAATTAAAGAAGAAGCATACTGTCTCTCTTCAACTCTGAATGTATTTCAAAAGTCCAAGAAGAGCTGCAAGGGATTGGACAATTCCTTTACAGTGATGTAGAAAATATAGGGCCAGATTTACAAGGCCCTAGCTCCTCCTTGAGCCACATTAGCGTCTTTTTTTACACTAATGTCACTGAATGAGGCAAAAATCGCAGGCATATTTACAAAGTGGTGCAATTCATGCATTGTGCCACTTTGCCATCCCTTGTGCCACATTATACCTGGGCCAGGCATAATGAATGCAAGGGGGCGTTCGAGCAACAATGGCGCAACAAAATTTACAAGATTTCAATGCACCATTTCTGGAGTCATTTTAATGCCTGCTCAAAGCATTGAAATTAATCGGCCTCCTTGCACTTTAGTCCACTAGTGTTCACATTTTTGATGCTAGTGGAACAAAGGGCAGCAATAGCATCAAAATGTTGATGCTATTGGCCTAACATGCACCACGGTGCGCCATATTGTAGGTATGGTGCACTCATGGTGTCATTAGGTGAGGGTAGGGGGGCTCAAGAAATCTGCGGCATCAGTACTAATGCATCAGATTCTTGTCAATCTGGTCCATAGAGCCCTGCTTTACTAAACGACATGAACTTCACCTAACGTAGCAATGTTCAGAGGTATTACATGAGATGCAGGCAGCAGGGAGCAGAAACAGGGAATGACAATCTCTGGCCCCTGTTTTCACAATGTGATGACAGCAGTACACGCACTTGCTCGGAGCATTTCTGAGTTACGTTTATGTGCTGCAGAAATTGAAAGTCCTTAACATCAACACTCACCTGGGCTCTCTGCAAGCACACATGTTCATGATATGGCCCATATAATGTACTCAACAAATGTGAATTTAATCTCAAAAGGGGTGCCTTAAGCATGCACCCTATTTCTCATATTCTTTGTCTTCTACATTCAATCCTTTGCAGATGTTTAAAGACTTAAACATAACTTATCAACTCTATGCCACCAATATTCAACTTTACTTTACATCTCATTTCTTGCTCAAACTTGCCGAGGTACAAACTCTATCAACACCAGCAGTTCAAACTCTTTCCCATTAAAAGAAGGTTTTTGATTGAGTGTTCACCAAACTGCTCCTTTCATGTCCATTAATGGCTCAACACTCTTAGGGCCAGAAGTATCATTCTTCACATTTTCTGTAGTGATAAACTCCCAAATTCATTTTTCACTACTGTGAGGCCTACCCTTCCCCTAGGGTAACATTGGGGATTCCTTATTACTGTATTCAACAGTGTGGATTGCTCCATTCAATGGCTAATTTTAAAGCAAGAGGGAGTCCAGTGCAAGCTTTTAAACCTTCTAGTTGCAATGCACGCTGGTGCTACTACCCCAGTGAAACATAGCATAAGGGGAGAACTTAGTGCTGAGATACCAATAAAACAGGACTTCAAGAAAGGCTGTGTGCTAGCACCAACATCATTCAACTGTGATATAAATGACATAAAAACACTGATGAACCTTGACCTATACATACCAAAAATAAGCAATAAGTGAATACTAATATTGCTTTAACGGATGATGCAGTACTAATTTCTCAAACAGAATTACCAATGCACTGTCACTCTGTAGGTTTCAAGTCAATTTGTGCTTACAGAATTCTCACCATTACCGTTGGAAAATTCAAGTATATGATTCTCACCCCAAAAACTAAACTCAAAGTGAACTTTAGGGTTTATAACAATTGGATCTTAGGTCCATCTTGGTCCCATTATGTGGGTATCCGTCTGGATAGCAAAGTGTTCTGTGATTTCCATGTATCTGAAAGTAATACTGTTCTGGATCAACAAGCAGGTGCAGTACTGAGATTTGCAAAATCAGAAGGAGACCACTTGATAAGTTCTGCTACCCATGGCATATAAAATGAAAGCTGGGGGAGCTTGCACTTCTGGTTTAGAGATTTGGGGGTACAGAAACATTCCAACAGTTCAGATCACTGAGAATAACTTATTTTGGTGGCTATTGCACCTGGGTCGTGGAGCACCGATGGATGTGCTGCAAGCATATCTGAGGGTCAAAAAAATCTAGGACTGCACTTCATTAGCACCTTTAAAGTATTGGATTCAAATTTGGACCAAAGAGGAGGTTGGCTCTTATAAACACACTCTACTTGACATTATGAAAAAACAAAACTATGGTCGTATACCTTGGTTTGCCTACATATGATATGTTCTCCATCACATTGGTCTGGAAGACCGAAAAACATCAGAATGGTTAGTATTGAACTAGTAACAAAAAACTCCAGGTCCTATGTAGACCAATTAAACACAAGCCATGTTGGTCCCCTGCTAAAAAACTTTATGGATTATAAACAAGTTCAATGCTTTGAGCCATACTTGGATGAAATCTTTCCAACGTGGAAAATATTTCTTTATTTAAAATTTTGACTGGGAATTTTATCCTTTGCATCAACTGTTAATAGATGGTAATCAAAGTCCACCCAAGGAAGAGGATTGTGTCAATGCTCTTTGGTAGCTCAAGAAACAATTATCCACTTCTTGTTTTTATGCTAGCACATATCAGGCATCCAGAAATGTTACCTCTGTTCTCTCATCCTTAAGCATACAATTAGACTGTGCAATGAAGCCCTAGCCTTTTTCACGGATAATGGATGACAGGAAAATTGTATCTACTGCATCAGCATATACTTATGCCACTTGTAAAAGTAGGACTTGAGCTGGAAAATGACTGCCCATGTTTTAAAACGGTATTTAAATGTTGTTATCAAGATCTACCTCTGTTTCTTTAAGAGATGTAGGGCCAGATGTATCATTCTTAACAATAGTGATTTCCTAATTTCAATGTTTTGTGAATCGCAATTAAGTAATCACTATCGGAATGTTTAAAACTCCAGGAGTTTCAAACTGCATTTCGCAAGGGATACCAAATAGACCTACCTCATTATGAATGGCTACGATCACAGGGATGGTGGCCTCCTGGGATCAGCAGACCACTATGTCTGTGATTTTCTTTTCAATAGAGCAATCTTTTTCTTTTTAAATGCAACCAGTTTTGGGCACCCAAAGTCAATAAGAGAGTTGCACCTTGCAATGGGTTTTCATTCTATGCCGGGTATACAGCAATTCATTTGCTGAAATATAAAGAGTGAAAAATAGGTATCAGAAAAATCTTTGTATTTCCAAAATGAGCACAAGATAGGGTGTTGAGAAGCAGGTGTTATTTGCACATCTCTGAATTCCGGGGTGCCCATACTAGCATGTGAAATACAGAGCATGTCTCAATTAAATGTCTTTTTACACACTGTCTCACATTTGGAAGGAAAAAATAAAGAGAAAGACAAGGGGCAATAACACTTGTTTTATTATTCTGTGTTCCTCCAAGACTCCCAATAAAAATGGTACCTCACTCGCGTGGGTAGGCCTAATGCTCGCGACAGGAAACACAACATAGACACATCACATTTTTAAATTGAACTCTGACGTGTTTTTTGTAAAGTGCCCTGCTGTATATTTTGGCCTCTAGATCAGCCGGCACCTAGGGAAACCTAAAAAATCTGTGCATTTTTTAAAACTAGACACCTAGGGGAATCCAAGATAGGGTGACTTGTGTGGCTCTCACCAGGTTTTGTTACCAATAATCCTTTGCAAACCTCAAAATTTGGCTAATAAAAACACTTTCTCCTCACATTTCGGTAACAGAAAGTTCTGGAATCTGAGAGGAGCCACAACTTTCCTTCCACCCAGCATTTTCCCAAGTCTCCTGATAAAAATGATACCTCACTTGTGTGGGTAGGTCTAGTGCCTGAGAAACGAAATGCCCCAAAACATAACGTGGACACATCACATTTTCCCAAAGAAAACAGAGGTGTTTTTTGCAAAGTGCCTACCTGTGGAGTTTGGCCTCTCGCTCAGCCGGCACCTAGGGAAACCTAAAAAAACTATGCATTTTTGAAAACTTGACACGTGTGGGAATCCAAGATGGGGTGACTTGTGGGC
Organism: Pleurodeles waltl; assembly: GCF_031143425.1. NCBI lineage: Eukaryota > Metazoa > Chordata > Amphibia > Caudata > Salamandridae > Pleurodeles > Pleurodeles waltl. The sequence goes on from NC_090445.1 coordinate 1,305,528,465, forward strand.
ATCTCACCAGGTTTTGTTACCCAGAATCCTTAGCAAACCTCATAATTTGGCTAAAAAAACACTTTCTCATCAAATTTCGGTGACAGAAAGTTCTGGAATCTGAGAGGAGCCACAAATTTCCTTCCACCCAGCGTTTCCCCAAGCCTCCCGATAAAAGTGATACCTCACTTGTGTGGTTGACCTAGTGCCATCGAAAGAAAATGCCCCAAAACACAACGTGGACACATCACATTTTCCCAAAGAAAACCGAGGTGTTTTTTGCAAAGTGCTTACCTGTGGATTTGGGCCTCTAGCTCAGCCAGCACCTAGGGAAACCTACCAAACCTGTGCATTTTATAAAACTACACACCTAGGGGAATCCATGAAGGGGTGCCTATTGGGGCTCTCACCAGGTTTTGTTTCCCGAATCCTTCGCAAACCTCAAAATTTGGCAACCTGTGGATTTCGGCCTTTTGCTCAGCCGGCCCTATGGAAACCTCCTAAACGTGTGCATTTTTTTAAAGTAGACAGCTAACGGGAATTCAAGATGGGGTGACCTGTCGGACTCTCACCAAGTTTTGTTACCCAGAATCCTTTGCAAACTTCAAAATTTGGCTAAAAAACACTTTCTCCTCACATTTCAGTCACAGAAAGGTCTGCAACCTGAGAGGAGCCACAAATTTCCTTCCACCCAGCATTTCCTAAAGTCTCCCGATAAAAATGATACCTCACTTGTGTGGGAAGGCCTAGTGCCTGCGACAGGAAATGGCCCAAAACACAACATGGACACATCTCATTTTCCCAAAAAAATAGAGTTGTTTTTTGCAAAGTGCCTACCTGTGGATTTTGGCCTCTAGCTCAGCCGGCACCTAGGGCAACCTACCAAACCTGTGTATTTTTTAAAACTAGACATCTAGGGGAATCCAAGATGGAGGGACATGTGGGGCTCTCACCAGGTTTTGTTACCCAGAATCCTTTGCAAACCTCAAAATGTGGCTAAAAAAACACTTTCTCCTCACATTTCAGTGACAGAAAGTTCTGGAATCTGACAGGAGCCCCAGATATCCTTCCACTCAGCATTTCCCCAAGTCTCCCGATAAAAATGATATCTCACTTGTGGGGGTAGACCTTGTGCCCGCGACAGGAACTGCCCCAAAACACAACGTGGACACATCACATTTTCCCAAAGGAAACAGAGGTGTTTTTTGGAAAGTGCCTCCCTGTAGATTTGGGCCTCTAGCTCAGCCGGCACCTAGGGAAACCTACAAAACCTGTGCATTTTATAAAACTAGACACCTAGGGGAATCCATGAAGGGGTGAGTATTGGGGCCCTCACCAGGTTTTGTTTCCCAGAATCCTTTGCAAACCTCAACATTTGTCTAAAAAACACTTTCTCCTCACATTTCGGTGTCAAAACGTTCTGGAATCTGAGAGGAGCCACATATTTCCTTCCACCCATCGTTCCCCCAACTCTCCCAATAAAAATGATAGCTCACTTGTGTGTGTAGGCCTTGTGCCTGCGACAGGAAATGTCCCAAAACACAATGTGGACACAATACATTTTCCCAAAGAAAACAGAGGTGTTTTTTGGAAACTACCTACCTGTGGATTTTGGCCTCTAGCTCAGCCGGCACCTAGGGCAACCTACCAAACATGTGTATCTTTGAAACCTAGGGGAATCTAAGATGGGGTGACTTGTGGGTATCTCACCAGGTTTTGTTACCCAGAATCCTTTGTAAACCTACAAATTTGGCTAAAAAAAAACTTTCTCCTAACATTTTGGTCACAGAAAGTTCTGGAATCTGAGAGGAGCCACACATTTCCTTCCACCCAGCGTTCCCCCAACTCTCCCAATAAAAATGAGACCTCTGTAGCATACTTTATTAAGGCGAAAAAGAAGTCTGCCCTCTGTACGTGTTCCAGATGCAAACAAAAGCATATACCAAGCTTGACAAGAACCATTGTGTGAAAAAGGAAGAGAAATGAAAGGTGTTCCTCCTTTCTTTTGATGCGCAGGTATCATTCCACATACCCAACAGTTAGTAGTATTTGCAGCATTATGAGTATGATGCAACATCTGAATGAAAGTATTATTGAAGTATGATTGACAGTGCTTCTGCTCCTGATAGGGAAGCGTAAAGTAATAGTGATCCTCTGATACTGGATTAGTGGCAACAAAAACTCACGAGCAGGAGCCTTCTTTTCAACAAACCAAGTGATTATTGCTATAATCACCAAAACAACAACAAACCCTATAGTACTAATGATCAGTTTGTTATTCATTTTAGCAACAGTGATAATCGACCCTTTCAGAAATGAATTAAAAACAATCCTTGGAGCTCTTATCCCTGGGCAGCCGCTGATTTCTTCACCACGGGCCAAGACGGGTGTCACTACTCTGATGCATGGGTGATCCCCCCCCCTTGCCACATTGGGTCTCCGTTTCACTAACCCAGGGCGGTAGCTCAACCATTTTTTTTTTTTTTTAATTCAGATTCTTTCCTCGGTCTCAAATTATATCGTAACACTCCAGAAGTCGTGTGGTCCGGGATGACCTCTGCAGATTTGTCAGGTGATATAGCACGGCCTTTCTCCGTAGTCAAAATGTCTCGATGATCGGTCAGCACAGCAGGTTCCACCAAGGTAGGTAGCACTTTCTTGCAGTGAGTACTATGGACCCAATTCTTTCGGTTCGTCACTCAAACTGCTGTCCTTGTCGCAAGGAGCACTTGTTCTGGGCCTCGCCACCTTGGTTCCAAGCTGCTTGATCTTTCAAAGGACTTAATAATCACCTGGTCACCAGGTCGGAGTTCATGGCCTTCACCTGTAGATCTGTCAGGAAGTGCTTCTCGAACCTGTTTATGAATAGAAACCAAATTGTCAGTTAACTGTGCCAAATAATCATTTATCAGGACCCAAGGTACATCATATACAGAATTTGGCTTAGGAACTCCCCAAATGTTCATTGGCCTCCCAAAAACCACTTCATAAGGACTAAGGCTGATTCGAGAGTGTGGCACTGACCTAACAGACAATAATGCCAACGGTAATGCATCCGGCCAAGTTAAGGATGTGGAAGCCTGTATCTTCGCTAACTTCAGCTTCAAAATAGCATTATACCTTTCCACCAACTCTTCTGATTGTGGGTGGAAAAGCGCATGGAACTTCTGTTTAATCCCTAATCCTTTCAGGACATACTTAATAACTTCCCCAACAAAATGAGGTCCGTTATCATTCCATAAAAGTCTGCAAACACCAAACCTAGGGAAAAATTATTTCAAAAGCACCTTCGCTGTGGTAATGGCAGTATTATCCTTTGTGGGGTACGCCTCTATCCATTTACTGAAGGCACATACCACCACCAAGACGTACTTTAAATTGTTGCACCGTTCAAGCTGAATATGATCCATTTGTAGAACTTCAAAAGGTGCAGTTGGTGTAGCAAACCCTCCCGCAGGAGTACGTGTCCCTTTTCCAGGATTGTATTGTAAACAGATCAAACAAGACTGTACTACTCTCTTAGCTGTACTGGAAATTTCTGGATGCTCCCAAACTTGCGTAAGCAACTTTGTTATTGTTGAAGCTCCAACATGTGCCAGCCCATGTGCCATCTGAACCATAGGTTGTACAAAAGCTATAGGTAATTTCCATTTATCCATCTGCTTATTCCACCAACAGCCCTCAACATCCAATTCTCCTTCTTAAGACCATTGCTCACGTTCTTTCACAGAAGCAGATTTCTGTATATCTAATACGTCTTGTCTAGCATTATGCCAATGTTCATCTTGTGACTTCGCTACATACATAGAAGTTGTACTTCGCTGCATCGCAGTCTCACGTGCTACGCGGTCCGCAAGAGCATTATCTTGCCCTATCTTATCGGTCACTTTCTTGTGTACACTACATTTCACAATAGCTAGTTTCTTTGGATATTGCAATGCAGTCAAGAGGTTATGCACTAGTTCTCCGTGCATTATCTGTATCCCATGGGATGTGAGAAAGCCTCTCTCCTTCCAAAGCAAACCAAAATCATGAGCCACTTCAAAAGCTAAGCGGCTGTCTGTATAAATGTTCACACATAAGTCAGTACTATGCTCACATGATCGTGTCAAAGCTATTATTTCAGCTGCTTGAGCTGACTTCTGTGGTATACGAGCTGTCTCCACTACCGTGTGTATTGTGGTGATTGCATATGCAGCTGAGGTTGTACCGTCTGACAACTTCAAACAAGACCCATCAACCCACAGTTCCCCTTCTACATCTGGAAGGGGCGTATCTTGTAAATCAATATGACCGTTTGTCTGTTCTTCGGTAAGGAATATACAATCATGTGTTTCTTGCGACCGAGGCTGAGTCACAGGATATGGCAACAAAGTGGCCAGATTATGGGGGTGATTCTGATATTGGCGGGCGGCGGGAGCCGCCCGCCAAGGGCGAACCGCCAGAAGACCGTACTGCGGTCGAAAGACCGCGGCGGTCATTCTGGGTTTCCCACTGGGCTGGCGGGCGACCGCCAAAAGGCCACCCGCCAGCCCAGTGGGAAACAGCCTTCCCACGAGGACGCCGGCTCAGAATTGAGCCGGCGGAGTGGGAAGGTGTGACGGGTGCAGTGGCACCCGTCGCGTATTTCAGTGTCTGCATAGCAGACACTGAAATACTTTGTGGGGCCCTCTTACGGGGGCCCCTGCAGTGCCCATGCCGTTAGCATGGGCACTGCAGGGGCCCCCAGGGGCCTCGCGGCACCCCCTACCGCCATCCTGTTCCTGGCGGGAGACCCGCCAGGAACAGGATGGCGGTAGGGGGTGTCAGAATCCCCATGGCGGCGGAGCGCGCTCCGCCGCCATGGAGGATTCTCAAGGGCAGTGGAAAGTCGGCGGTACACCGCCGACTTTCCGTTTCTGGCCGCGGCTGAACCGCCGCGGTCAGAATGCCCAGCGGTGCACCGCCAGCCTGTTGGCGGTGCTACCGCCAACCTCCGCCATGGCAGTAATTACCGCCAGGGTCAGAATGACCCCCTTAGTGTTGCACATCTCTTCAGTGTAATGTGAGGAGCCAGCAATGTCAATTCATATCCTGTCATGCGAGCGCTAGTTAAATGTTGTATCTTTGTTTGATTTAAAAGAGCATCAACCGCATGGGGTACTAACACCAACAGCTTATGTGACAAAACTATCCCTTCACTCTGACGTATTCACACAGCTGTTGCGGCAACTGAACAAAAACACCTAGGCAAAGCTCGAGCAACAGGGTCAAGTACTGCTGAAAAATATGCACAGGGACGCTGCTTATCGCCATGTGTCTGTACTAAAACTGACAATGCACATCCATCTTTCTCATGTACGTAAAGTGCAAAAGGCTTCATGTAATCTGGAGTAACTAACACTGGTGCTGAACAAAGGGCTTGTCGTAGCTACCGGAAAGCAGTCTCACATTCATCTGTCCATGGGAGGGGCATTGGAGTATCTTTAGTCAAAAGTGCTAGCAAAGGTTTGACAATGTGTGAAAATCCTAATATCCATTGCCTACAAAAAGAAGTAAGACCAAGGAATGCACGAACATCTTTCTGAGTAGAGGGTACTGGTGTGTCTAAAATTGCTTGAATACGATCTGATGTAAGTGCACAGCCCTCCTTAGACAAAAGGTGACCTAAATAGGTTACCTTTGGTCTATTATATTGCAATTTCTTTCGTGACACTTTATGATGGTGTGAAGCAAGAAAAGAAAGTAAGGACAAAGTGCACTTTTCACATTGCTCAGGGGTATCAGCTGCCAACAAAATATCATCAACATATTGTATGAGAGCCACACCTTCAGGCAAAACAAAAGAATCAAGTTGTCGTTTTAACGTTTGACTATAAATACTTGGACTCTCAGGATAGCCTTAAGGAACTCTGCAAAATCTATATGATCGTTTATTCAAAGTAAAACCAAACAAATATTGGCTGTCAGGATGAATAGGGATCGAAAGGAAAGCATTCTTCAAGTCTATCACAGAGAACGTAGTTGCTGTCAGGGGAACCAAAGTAAGAAGTGTTGTGATGTCAGATACCACAGGATATTGTGGTATCACAATATTATTGACTTCTCATAAATCAATAATGAATCGGTAAATCCTGGTATCAGTATCCTTTTTCAGAATAGGAAGAATCGGACTTTTACAAACATTATACAGAACTTCCTCAACAACTCCAACTGCAATAAGATCATGCACAATTCGTGTGAGTGCTTCTTCGCCCTCCTGTGAAATTTTGTATTGAGGCAAACGTGACAATACAGCTCCCTCCTTGACACTAATATATACCGGTGGAATAATCATTTGTCCCACATCAGTATCTGAAGTAGCCCACAAAGTACTAGGGAGTGAAGCTAATGCAATATCCTCTTTAACAAGACAAACTCTTTCCATCACAGGATGATTATCATTTAAAATAACACGCACCCCTTTAGGAGAGCATCGTATTGTAGCCCTGAAATACTTGAGCATATCAAGACCCACAATATTGTATGGTGTATATGGAGAAAGCAAAAATGGACATGGAGCAGTAAATTTATCAACATGGAATGCAAGTGGTTGTGACAATGGGCTAGGGGAAGGTGTTCCATCGAAACCTATCGATGTAATGGTTAAGCCAGACAGGGGAGCCCTTGGAATCAATTGTTTAGACAAGGCGCTACAAGTAACTCCTGTATCAACCAGAAACTGATCAGTAGAACCCAAAATATGTGCTGTAACATAGGGACAGCTCTGATCTACTGGAACGTCAACTGATTCCTTACCCCATCCTAGGCAATCCTATGCATAAGCAGAATCTTGGAAATCAGGATGCACATGGTTAGACATCTGGTATTGGTTCCGTCTATCAAAAGTGTTAAACCCATCCTGCCCTCGTACATTAGCATCAACCCTAGCATGATCATTCATGCTTCTTCTAGGTCCTGAATATCCTGAGTGATTTCTCATTTGTCCCCGACCACGTGAACACTGCTGAACACGTAGTACTGGACAATCGGCAGCCCAATGCCCACATTTCTTACAATACGCACTCTGATCAACAGACAAATTCGAACGAGTGTAAAAAGAACCATAAGATCCACGTCCACCTCTATCACTACCTCTAAAAGGCGGACCATAAGCTTGAGCCAACATAACCTTCATCTTTAATTCTTTGATCTTTTTATCCTCGCTACCTTTTGCTTCTAATTCCTGACGTTCACCATACTGAGCCATAGTCAAAAGAGAAACCGGAGTAGAGGTAGTCCATGAACTTTCACTAGCTTTTAGACGACTAGCTATTCCTGGTAACAGATTTGCAACATATTTATCGACAAACAAATGTCTGCCCGTATCATCTGACAATAACTGGCCACTAAAATCATGAAATGCTTCTTCAAAGCTTGTAATGAAATCAGAGATCGATTCATCTGCCTTTTGCTTACAAGACGCTAAAACAGTCCAATCTTTCTTTTTAGGGGGAATAATCGTTTTTAACTTAACTAATATGGCTGCAGGAAGATCTAGAATCAACTGATATGGCTTTTTCGCAGGTTCCCTAACCCCGTCCATCTGTTCTAATTCTTTCCATGATGCCCCAAAAACTACACGATCATCAATTTTACAAACAGTTCTCCACATATCTGGCGGTAATATCAATCCAAAATATAAATCAATGTCAGCCAAAGTCATAGAACAAGAACTAATTGCTTCCTCAACTTCCTCATAAAAGGCGGCTGGATTTTTCCGCGGGTCAGGTAATGCTGTTTTAAGTGCCATTACATCTGCCCTATTCCAAGGAGTATACACCCAATTATAAATAAAATAACCCTTAGCATCAACAGAAGTTTTATCATCAGTTGTACCCAGTCCTTTAGGAGGAACATACAAAGGCGCGGCCTCCCGCATTGGTTTCACGTGAACTATCATAGTCTTATCTGTTCTGAAGATGGAAGCTTGCACCCCGCCGGTCTGAGATGTCCGTGCAACTACGTCCACAGCCCTTTTCTCCTCTTGCAAACGGACTGCCACAACACATAATTTCACCAAACGCCTGATTGCATCAGCCACCTGGGAGACCATCACGCATTTGCTTATGATCAGCTGCTACATCATCGGGCTCTGACTCATCAGAATATTTCCGATATGGTTCAATAACTTCTGAGCCAAATGCCTCAGTAAAATATAGCTGCTCCTTTTCTGTCCACCCTTTCATGTTGTCTAAAAGTTCAGAAGCAGAGACAACGCTACGTATTGTTTTACGAGCAATAGATATAAGCTCAGACGCACGGTCAGCAGGCAACATAGAGCGACTGTCTTGCATCTTCTGTTGCTCCGAACTGGAGACCTTAGCTAACTCATGAGGGGCAGAAGGAACGACATACGGAGGTGGAGGGCGATCTGGTAACAAAAAATCATCATGTGGTTTATTAAGGATAGGATAGAGAGGTTGCCTAACGGTGTATTGACCAGTTACCTGTAATTTACATTCTTTCTCTTCTAGCTCCTTTAAGTCATTTATTTATTTATTTCTCATTTCCAATGCTTTCACATATACATTCTTCCGCTGCTCTTTCTGAAGCAAGGCTTGCTCACGCTTCACTCGTCCACGCACTTCTTTCTCCCACATTCGTACACAGTCAAACATATCTTGCCTAGACTTTCGCTTACACATCCATTGTTCCACATACTCAATATTTCACAAATCAAATGACCCATGCATAGTCCATCGTAACTCAGGATCCGCACGAGTGTATTTATTCCATAATGTGCTGTACATTATAGAAGAAAGACCATGTTTAACATACATATCTCTATTGGGCGTCCCCTCTGGGGGTGCCGGTTGCGATTCTTCCAGTCTCAAATTGGTACCATTACAAAAGCAACACATCCTACGAAGTGCGCTAAAAACAGGCATGCCAAAAATAGTGCAGAATATGCAATATTATTATCAAAGTAGCACTTAAGGTGCTGTTCCAATGAAAATTAAATTGGAGAAAATTTGCCTCATTACCTGCCTATATAAATTGCAATTTATATATCAATTTAAAGGACACAAATTGACTAGTCACCCAAAACACGAGAGCCACAGTAAGTAGTGCTAAACTTCATTACCAAACAAAGGCATCAAAACCCACAGCAAGTGCCGTAAAACGGCTCTTACCAATCACAGGGTGTCCAGGTTCCAACTGCCAAGTTCTAAAATCGACCAAATGGTCACTGTTAGAAATGGGGTTTCTGGTTGGCTAGGGTATGCACCTCAGCCAGGCAGAACTTACCCACTCTAGTCAGGGCAAGGGAGTTACACGTCCAAGATAACCCCTGCTCACCCCCTTGGTAGCTTGGCACGAGCAGTCAGGCTTAACCTGGAGGCAATGTGTAAAGCGTTTGCACAACACACACATACATGTGACGCAATATCCCCACCACAAAGGAAACACAACACCAGATTATATGAAAATATACTGTATTGTACACAACGTAATTGTTAGACCAACATCACATAACAGTACTATCCTGCTACCTTAGCAGTTGTCAGAACGTTACACATTAGTTACTCTGCAAACTAGCAGTAGTCACACATAACACACAGGTTACTCAGTATTCTGCAACATAAGCAGTAGTCAGGAAAAACGTTATCACATTAGCACACTTGTCATGAGAATATCATAAAACGCCCATAGTAGGAACATTAGAAAATCTATGGCAAGTTAAGCAAACATATTAGCAAGTCATGTCCATAAAAGGAACATGTGCACACATATGTAAAAGCATCATGGAACAGGTAGGCAATATATCATGAGGGCAAAGTCTGTCGAAAGAACTTTAGATTATAATCATATTGGTCCGTTTAACAAGTACCTGTCTTGATGGGGAGGCACTTCCAGTGCCTAAAACGAATAATGGGGCCCCCGGCGCTCTTCTGCGCAAAACGGGGGCCTCCCTGATCATGGCAGACCGAGAGGGGCGGCACGCACCCTCTCTGACTTCTTGACGGGCCCCTTCTGGGACCCGTAATCACTGGGGCCCCCCATGGACCTCCACCGGCCCTCCTGAGGGGGGCCCAGGTCGCCCAATAAGTTTAAATGGTGGAGGGGGCGATCGTGCCCCTAGGGCAGTGACCGGGGAGAAGGGAACTCCCGTTCCTCCCCGTGTCCTGCGTGCCAGGGGGGCAGCCACCCTTGTCCGCGGTGCGGCTGCCCCAAAAGGAATTATAAGGAGCAGGGACCTCCGTTGAGGTCCCTCGCCGGCTTCCTGCAGCAGCTGCACCCGGCCTGGTGCACGGACCGCTTCCCTGCCGTCCCTCGTCCACGAGGGAGGCAGTTTCGGGAGCGGGTGCCGGCGTGTGCCCCGGGGGTGCTCCGTAGAGCGCGCGTCACCCGGGAGCACGACAGGAGCGGCCCTGCTCCTCTCTGCAACTCCAGCAAGTGCCCCGGGGGCACAATGAGCAGCGCGGTCCTTGCGACCGTTCTCAATGCGGCGCCCGGGCCGCGGCGGTGATTCTGCACCATATAAAAGCACTGAAGAGGGCGCGAAGGTCTTCCCCTAAGCCCGGGTTGCGGCGGTGATTTTACCCGACAACAAAGCGCCGTAGGAAGGCGCCACGGTCCTCCTTTACGCCCGGGTTGCGGCGGTGATTTCCTTTCGGTATGGAGGAGCGTGTTTTCAGCTCCAAGAAGAGGCACTTTCCAAAGCGCTAATTTTGGCAAACTTTTGAAACACTACTTGTGTTTCAGGATCAATGCAGGGGTCAGGGGCACTGCACCCTGCCCCTGGGGAGCAGAGTCCCTAGAACAGGGCCACAGATGGAGGCCCCAACACAGGCCAGCACAAAGGGGGGTGCAGGCTAGGTGCAAGTCCTTCTCAGCCACCAGGCAGGTTACAGGTCAGCACAGCAGCAGCAGTCCATGGCGGTTCCTGGTGAGTCCTTCCAGTAGTCTGTGTCCAGTTCCAGGTAAGTTCAAAACATCTCCAAATTGTGGGGAAAATTCCCCTGTACTTATAGTCAGTTTTTACAGTGTTTTACAGTGGTAGGGAGAGGAGGTTCCAGCCAGTTACAACTGGTTCTGGGAGTGCCCCCTCTCTCCTTTCAGCACAGGCTCCAAACATCAGTGGGGGGTTAACGACCCTATTGTGTGAGGCCAGGGCACAGTCTTTACAAATGCAGGTGTGCCCCGCCTCTCCCTTCTCTCAGCCCAGGAAGACTATTCAGTATGCAGATGCACCTCAGTGACACCTCCACCCTCCCTGTGTACAGGCTGTCTGAAAAGTATTCACAAAGCCCCAACTGTCACTCTGCCCAGACGTGGATTGGAGTCAAGCTGCAAAACACCAGAATTATAAGCACAGATAAATGCGCACTTTCTAGAAGTGGCATTTCTGTGATAGTAATAAAAAATACACCCACACCAGTAAGCAGTATTTATTATCACCATCACAACCATACCAAACACGCCTACGCTACCCCTCATAAATCAGACAATACCCCTTACACATAAGGCAGGGCATTTCTAATGCAATCCTATGAGAAGGCAGCACTCACAGCAGTGAGACACCAAGTTAGGCTGTTTGTCACTACCAGGACAGGCCATGCAATATGGCACATGTCCTGCCTTTCTACACACATGGCACCCTGCCCATAGGGCTAGCTAGGGCATACTTTAGGGGTGACTTACATGTAGTAAAAGGGGAGTTCTGGGCCTGGCAAGTAAATTTAGATGCCAGGTCCCTGTGGCAGAAAACTGCGCACACAGGCTCTGCGCTAGCAGGCCTGAGACAGGTTTGAAAGTCTACTTCAGTGGGTGGCGCAAGCAGCGCTGCAGGCCCACTAGTAGCATTTAATTTACAGGCCCTGGGTATAGAGATACCACTGTACAAGGGACTTATAGGTAAATTAAATATGCCAATTAGGTATAAGCCAATCATACCAACTTTAGATGGGAGAGCACCTGCACTTTAGCACTGGTCAGCAGTGATAAAGTGCTCAGAGTCCTAGAGCCAACAGCGAGAGGTCAGAAAAACCAGGAGGAAGGAGGCAAAAAGACTAGGGATGACCATGCGTATGGCCAAAAGTCCAACAGTCACTACATGACGAATTAACAAAAAGGATCTCAGTCGAGCACCGGCGCCACCTGGATGGTCAAATCAGAAAGAAGGGAAAAACGCCGTGGTTGCCAAGACTCGGGTCTCCTCAGGCTTTGATCGTCCAGGCGAGATCCCAATCCTTCGTCGCGACCAATCCGTTGGGCGTCCGAGTCGCCGATGAGTCCCTGTTTGGGCGCCAATTTGTTGAAGTAAGCTTCAGCAAGGCTTACTAGTGCAAGGGGATCACCCTTCTCTGCAAAAAGTCCTCAGACCATATAGGAAGAAGTTGGCACAGAAACTGAAATAAAAGACAAAGGCCCATATTTATACTTTTTGACGCTAAACTGCGCTAACGCAGTTTAGCGTCAAAAAATTTAGCGCCGTCTAACGCCATTCTGAAGCGCCATGCGGGTGCCGTATTTATGGAATGGCGTTAGCCGGCGCAAGCAGACCGGCACTGCCTGGTTTGCGTGGAAAAAAACCACGTAGACCAGGCAGCGCCGGCGTTGGGAAAAAATGACGTTAGGGCGTCTTAAAATGGGGCAAGTCAGGTTGAGGCAAAAAAATCGCCTCAACCCGATTTGCGCCATTTTTTTACGACGCCCAGACGCCATTTCATGACTCCTGTCTTAGTAAAGACAGGAGTCATGCCCCCTTGCCCAATGGCCATGCCCAGGGGACGCAGTTTAGCGTCAAAAAATCTTGCGCCGGCTAACGTCATTCTGAAGCGCCATGCGGGCGCCGTATTTATTGAATGGCGTTAGCCGGCGCAAGCAGACCGGCGCTGCCTGGTGTGCGTGGAAAAAAAACACGTACACCAGGCAGCGCCGGCGTTGGGAAAAGTGGCGCTAGGGCGTCTTAAAAATGGTGCAAGTCAGGTTGACGCAAAAAATCGCCTCCACCCGATTTGCGCCATTTTTAACGACGCCCAGACGCCATTTACATGACTCCTGTCTTAGTAAAGACAGGAGTCATGCCCCCTTGCCCAATGGCCATGCCCAGGGGACTTATGTCCCCTGGGCATGGTCATTGGGCATAGTGGCATGTAGGGGGGCACAAATAAGGCCCCCCTATGCCACCCAAAAAAAAAAAAAAAAACATTTATACTTACCTGAACTTACCTGAATGTCCCTGGGATGGGTCCCTCCATCCTTGGGTGTCATCCTGGGGTGGTCAAGGGTGGCAGGGGGGGTCCCTGGGGGCAGGGGAGGGCACCTGTGGGCTCATTTTGAGCCCACAGGCCCCTTAACGCCTACCCTGACCCAGGCGTTAAAAAGAGGCGCAAATGCGGGGTTTTTTGCCCCGCCCACTCCCGGGCGTGATTTTTGGCCGGGAGTATAAATACGACGCATTTGCGTCGCCGTCATTTTTTTAGACGCGAACGCCTTCCTTGCATCTCATTAACGCAAGGAAGGCGTCCACGCAAAAAAATGACGCTATTTGCCCATACTTTGGGGCTAGACGCGTCTAACGCCAAAGTATAAATATGGCGTTAGTTTTGCGCCGAATTTGCGTTGAAAAAAACGACGCACATTCGGCGCAAACGGAGTATAAATATGCCCCAAGATGTCTTCTGCTAATGCGTAATCTAATCGCTGCTAAACTACAACAACTTGTGTGTGCAGGCAAAGTGCCCGCGACAAGAAATGTCCCAAAAGACAACATGGCCACATCACATTTTCTCAAAGAAAACAGAGGTGTTTTTTGCAAAGCGCCTACCTGCGGATTTTGGCCTCTAGCTCAGCCGGCACCTAGGCCAACCTACCAAACCTCTGCATTTTTTTTAAAACTACACAACTATGGGAATCCAAGATGGGGTGACTTGTAGGGCTCTCACCAGGTTTTTTTTATCCAGAATCCTTTGCAAACCTCAAAATTTGGCTAAAAAACAACTTTCTCCTCACACTTCAGTGACAGAAAGTTCTGGAATCTGAGAGGAGCAACACATTTCCTTCCACCCAGTGTTGCCCGACGTCTCCTAATAAAACTGACACCTCACTTGTGTTGGTAGGCCTAGTGCCCGCGACAGGAAAATGTCCCAAAACACAACGTGAACACATCACATTTTCCCAAATAAAACAGAGGTGTCTTTTGCAAAGTGCCTCCCTGTGGAATTGGGCGTCTAGCTCAGCCTGCACCTAGGGAAACCTACCAAACCTGTGCATTTTATAAAAGTAGACACCTAGGGGAATCCAAGAAGGGGTGACTTTTGGGGATCACCAGGTTTTGTTTCCCAGAATCCTTGGCAAACCTCAAAATGTGGCTAAAAAAACACTTTCTCCTCACATTTCGGTGACAGAAAGTTCTGGAATCTGAGAGGAGCCCCAGATTTCCTTCCACTCAGCATTTCCCCAAGTCTCCCGATAAAAATGATACCTCACTTGTGTGGGTAGACCTTTTGCCCGCGACAGGAACTGCCCCAAAACACAACGTGGACACATCACATTTTCCCAAAGGAAACAGAGGTGTTTTTTGCAAAGTGCCTTCCTGTGGATTTGGGCCTCTAGCTCAGCCGGCAGCTAGGGAAACCTACAAAACCTGTGCATCTTATAAAACTAGACACCTAGGGAAATCGAAGATGGGGTGACTATTAGGGCTCTCACCAGGTACTGTTGCCAAGAATCCTTTACAATCCTCAAAATGTGGCTAAAAAACACTTTCTCCTCACATTTCGGTGACAGAAAGTTCTGGAATCTGAGAGGAGCCACAAATGTCCTTCCATCCAGTGTTTCCCCAAGTATCTGATAAAAATCTATACCTCACTTGTGTGAGTAGGCCTAGTGACCACGACAGGAAATGCCCCAAAACACAATGTGGACCCATCCTATTTTCTCAAAGAAAACAGAGGTGTTTTTTGCAAAGTGCTTACCTGTGGAAACCTATAAAACCTGTGCATTTTTTAAAACTAGACAGGTAGTGGAATTCATGATGGGTTGGCTTGTGGGGCTCTCACCAGGTTCTGTTACCTAGAATCCTTTGCAAACCTCAAAATTTGGTTAAAAACACACTTTCTCCTCTAATTTCAGTGACAGAAAGTTCTGGAATATGAGAGGAGCCAAAAATGTCCTTCCACCCAGCATACCCCCAAGTCTCCTGATAAAAGTGATACCTTAATTGAGTTGTAAACCTAGTGTCCGCGACAGGAAATGCCCCAAAACATAACGTGGACACATCACATTTCCCCAAAGAAAAGAGAGGTGTTTTTTGCAAAGTGCCTACCTGTGGATTTTTGGCCTCTAGCTCAGCCGGCACATAGGGAAACCTACCAAACCTGTGCATTGTTTAAAACTAGTCACCCAGAGGAATCCAAGATGGGGTGACTTGTGGAGTTTTCACCAGGTTTTGATACCAAGAATCCTTTGCAAACCTCAAAATGTGGGTAAAAAAACCTTTCTACTGACATTTCGGTGACAAAAAGTTCTGGAATCTTTCAGGAGCCACAAATTTCCTTCCACCCAGCATTCCGCCAAGTCTCCCGATAATTATGATACCTCACTTGTGTGGGTAGGCCTAGCTCCCGTGACAGGAAATACCCCAAAACACAACGTGGACACATCCCATTTTTTGACAGAAAACAGAGGTTTTTTATGCAAAGTGCCTTCCTGTAGATTTTGGCCTGTAGCTCAGCCGGTACCTAGGGAGACCTATCAAACCTGCATTTTTTTAAAATAGAGACCTAGGGGAATCCAAGATAGTGTGACTTGTGGGACTCTAACCAGGTTATGTTACCCAGAATCGTTTGCAAACCTCAAAATTTGGATAAAAAACATTTTCTCCTCACATTTCGGTGACAGAATGTTCTGGAATCTGAGAGGAGCCACTAAATTCCTTCCACCCAGCGTTCCCCAAGTCTCCCAATAAAAATGATACCTCACTTGTGTGGGTAGGCCTAGTGCCCATGACAGGAAATGTCCCAAAACACAACGTGGACACATCACATTTTCCCAAAGAAAACAGAGGTGTTTTTTGCAAAGTGCCTACCTGTGGATTTTGGCCTCTAGCTCAGTCGGCACCTAGGGAAACCATCCAAACCTGTGCATTTTTTAAACTTAGACACCTAGGGGAATCCAAGGTGGGGTGAATTGTGGGGCTCTCACTAGGTTCTGTTACCCAGAATACTTTGCAAATCTCATAATTTGACAACAAAAAAAAAACATTCTCCTCATATTTCGGTGACAGAAAGTTCTGGAATCTGAGAGAAGCCACAAATTTCCTTCCACCTGGCGTTCCCCCCAAACTCCCGATAAAAATGATATCTCACTTGTGTGGGTAGGCCTAGTGCCCACAACAGGAAATGCCCCAAAACACAACGTGGACACATCACATTTTCCCAAAGAAATCAGAGGTGTTTTTTGCAAAGAGCCTACCTGTGGAGTTTGGCCTCTCGCTCAGCCGGCACCTAGGGAAACCTAAAAAACCTGTGCATTTTTGAAAATTAGACACCTAGGGGAATCCAAGATGGGGTGACTTGTGCGGCTCCCACCACGTTCTGTTACCCAGAATCCTTTGCAAACCTCAGAATTTTGATAAAAAGACACCACCTTCTCATATTTCAGTGACAGAAAGTTCTGGAATCTGAGAGGAGCCACAAATTTCCTTCCACCCAGCGTTCCCCCAAGTCTCCAAATAAAGATGACACCTCACTTGTGTTGGTAGGCCTAGTGCCCACCAAAGGAAATGCCCCAAAACACAACATGGACACATCACATTTTCAAAAAGAAAGCAGAGGTGTTTTTTGTAAAGTGCCTACCTGTGGATTTTGGCCTCTAGCTCAGTCGGTACCTAGGGAAACCAACCAAACCTGTGCATTTTTGAAAACTAGACACCTAGCGGAAACCAAGATGCAGTGACTTTTGGGGCTTTCACTAGGTTCTGTTACCCAGAATGCTTTGCAAACCTCAAGATTTGACTAAAATAACACTTTCTCCTCACATTTCGGTGACAGAAAGTTCTGGAATCTGAGAGGAGCCACACATTTTCTTCCACCCAGCATTTCCCCAAATCTCCCAATAAAAATGATACCTCACCTGTGTTGGGAGGCCTACTGCCTGCGACAGGAAATGCACCAAAACACAACGTGGACACATCACATTTTCCCAAATAAATCAGAGGTGTTTTTTGCAAAGAGCCTGCCTGTGGATTTTGGCCTCTCGCTCAGCCGGCACCTAGGGAAACCTACCAAACCTGTTAATTTTTTTTAACTAGAAACCTAGGGGACTCCATGATGGGGTGACTTAAGGGGCTCTCACCAGCTTCTGTTACCCAGAATCCTTTGCAAACCTCATAATTTGGCTAAAAAACAATTTCTCCTCACATTTCGGTGACAGAAAGTTCTGGAATCTGAGAGGAGCCACAAATTTCCTTCCAACGATCGTTCTCCCAAGTTTCCCAATAAAAATGAGCCCTCACTTGTGAGTGTAGGCCTAGTGCCCGCCGAAGGAAATGCCCCAAAACACAACATGGACACATCACATTTTCCCAAAGAAAAGAGAGGTGTTTTTTGCAAAGTGTCTACCTGTGGATTTTGGCCTCTAGCTAAGTCGGCACCTAGGGAAACCTACCAAACCTGTGAATTTTTTTTTTATTGGAAACCTAGGGGAATCCATGATGGGGTGACTTATGGGGCTCTCACCAGGTTTTGTTACCCAGAATCCTTTGCAAACCTCAAAATTTGGTTAAAATCAAACTTTCTCCTCACATTTCGGTGACAGAAGGTTCTGGATTCTGAGAGGAGCAGCAAATTTCCTTCCACCCAGCATTCCCCCAAGTCTCCCGATAAAAGTGAAGCCTCACTTGTGTGGGTGGGTCTAGTGCCCGTGACAGGAAATGTCCCAAAACACAACGTGGACAAATCTCATTTTCCCAAAGAAAACAGAGGTGTTTTTTGCAAAGTGCCTACCTGTGGATTTTGGCCTCTAGCTCAGCCGGCACCTAGGGAAACCTAATAAACCTGTGCATTTTTTAAAACTAGAAACCTAGCGGAATCCATGATGTGGTAAGTTATGGGGCTCTCACTAGGTTCTGTTACCCAGAATCAATTGCAAACCTCAAGATTTGGCTAAAAAAATACTTTTTCCTCAAATTTCAGTGACAGAAAGTTCTGGAATCTGAGAGGAGCCACATATTTTCTTCCACCCAGCATTTTCCCAAGTCTCCCAATAAAAATGATACCTCACTTGTGTTGCTAGGCCTAGTGCCAGCTAAAGGAAATGCCCCAAAACACAACGTGGACACATCACATTTTCCCAAAGAAAACAGAGGTGTTTTTTGCAAAGTGCCTACCTGGGGATTTGGCCTCTAGCTCAACCGAGACCTAGGGAAACCTACCAAACCTGTGCATTTTTTAAAACTAGAAACCAAGGGGAATCCATGATGGGGTGAGTAATGGGGCTCTCACCAGGTTTTGTTAAACAGAATCCTTTGCAAACCTCAAATTTTGGCCAAAAACACACTTTCTCCTCAAATTTCAGTGACAGAAAGTTATGGAATCTGAGAGGAGCAACAAATTTCCTTCACCCTGCATTCCCCCAATTCTCCCGATAAGAGTGAAGCCTCACTTGTGTGGCAAGGCCTAGTGCCCGCGATAAGAAATATCCTAAAACAGAACATGTACACATCTCATTTTCACAAAGAAAACAGAGGTGTTTTTTGCAAACTGCCTACCTGTGGATTTTAGCTTCTCGCTCAGCTGGCACCTACGGAAACCTACCAAACCTGTCAATTTTTTTGAACTAGAAACCTAGGGGAATCCATGATGGGGGGACTTATGGGGCTCTCACCAGGTTTTGTAATCCAGAATCCATTGCAAACCTCAAAATATGGCTACAAAAACACTTTTCCCTTATATTTTGATAACAGAAAGTTATGGAATCTGAGAGGAGCCACAGATTTCCTTCCACCCAGCGTTCCCCCAAGTCTCCCAATAAAAATTATACCTCACTTGTGTAGGTAGGCCTAGTGTCCATGACAGGAAATGTCCCAAAACACAACGTGGACACTTCACATTTTCCCAAAGAAAACAGAGGTGTTTTTTGCAAAGTGCCTACCTGTGGATTTTGGCCTCTAGCTCAGCCGAGACCTAGGGAAACCTACCTAACCTGTGCATTTTTTAAAACTAGAAACCAAGGGGAATCCAGGATGGGGTGAGTAATGGGGCTCTCACCAGGTTTTGTTAAACAGAATCCTTTGCAAACCTCAAATTTTGGCCAAAAACACACTTTCTCCTCATATTTCAGTGACAGAAAGAACTAGAATCTGAGAGGAGCAACACATTTCCTTCCACCCAGCATTCCCCCAATTCTCCCGATAAGAGTGAAGCCTCACTTGTGTGGGTAGGCCTAGTGCCCGCGATAGGAAATATCCTAAAACAGAACATGTACACATCTCATTTTCACAAAGAAAACAGAGGTGTTTTTTGCAAACTGCCTACCTGTGGATTTTAGCTTCTCGCTCAGCTGGCACCTATGGAAACCTACCAAACCTGTCCATTTTTTAAAACTAGAAACCTAGGGGAATCCATGATGGGGGGACTTATGGGGCTCTCATCAGGTTTTGTAATCCAGAATCCTTTGCAAACCTCAAAATTTGGCTAAAAAAACACTTTTCCCTTATATTTTGACAACAGAAAGTTATGGAATCTGAGAGGAGCCACAGATTTCCTTCCACCCAGCGTTCCCCCAAGTCTCCCAATAAAAATGATACCTCACTTGTGTAGGTAGGCCTAGTGCCCATGACAGGAAATGTCCCAAAACACAACGTGGACACATCACATTTTCCCAAAGAAAACAGAGGTGTTTTTTGCAAAGTGCCTACCTGTGGATTTTGGCCTCTAGCTCAGTCGGCACCTAGGGAAACCATCCAAACCTGTG
Organism: Pleurodeles waltl; assembly: GCF_031143425.1. Taxonomy (NCBI): domain Eukaryota; kingdom Metazoa; phylum Chordata; class Amphibia; order Caudata; family Salamandridae; genus Pleurodeles; species Pleurodeles waltl. The sequence goes on from NC_090445.1 coordinate 1,305,548,388, forward strand.
CATTTTTTAAACTTAGACACCTAGGGGAATCCAAGGTGGGGTGAATTGTGGGGCTCTCACTAGGTTCTGTTACCCAGAATACTTTGCAAATCTCATAATTTGACAACAAAAAAAAAACATTCTCCTCATATTTCGGTGACAGAAAGTTCTGGAATCTGAGAGAAGCCACAAATTTCCTTCCACCTGGCGTTCCCCCCAATCTCCCGATAAAAATGATATCTCACTTGTGTGGGTAGGCCTAGTGCCCACAACAGGAAATGCCCCAAAACACAACGTGGACACATCACATTTTCCCAAAGAAATCAGAGGTGTTATTTGCAAAGAGCCTACCTGTGGAGTTTGGCATCTCGCTCAGCCGGCACCTAGGGAAACCTAAAAAAACCTGTGCATTTTTTAAAATTAGACACCTAGGGGAATCCAAGATGGGGTGACTTGTGCGGCTCCCACCACGTTCTGTTACCCAGAATCCTTTGCAAACCTCAGAATTTTGATAAAAAGACACCACCTCCTCATATTTCAGTGACAGAAAGTTCTGGAATCTGAGAGGAGCCACAAATTTCCTTCCACCCAGCGTTCCCCCAAGTCTCCAAATAAAGATGACACCTCACTTGTGTTGGTAGGCCTAGTGCCCACCAAAGGAAATGCCCCAAAACACAACATGGACACATCACATTTTCAAAAAGAAAGCAGAGGTTTTTTTTGTAAAGTGCCTACCTGTGGATTCTGGCCTCTAGCTCAGTCGGTACCTAGGGAAACCAACCAAACCTGTGCATTTTTGAAAACTAGACACCTAGCGGAATCCAAGATGCAGTGACTTTTGGGGCTTTCACTAGGTTCTGTTACCCAGAATGCTTTGCAAACCTCAAGATTTGACTAAAATAACACTTTCTCCTCACATTTCGGTGACAGAAAGTTCTGGAATCTGAGAGGAGCCACACATTTTCTTCCACCCAGCATTTCCCCAAATCTCCCAATAAAAATGATACCTCACCTGTGTTGGGAGGCCTAGTGCCTGCGACAGGAAATGCACCAAAACACAACGTGGACACATCACATTTTCCCAAAGAAATCAGAGGTGTTTTTTGCAAAGAGCCTACCTGTGGAGTTTGGCATCTCGCTCAGCCGGCACCTAGGGAAACCTAAAAAACCTGTGCATTTTTGAAAATTAGACACCTAGGGGAATCCAAGATGGGGTGACTTGTGCGGCTCCCACCACGTTCTGTTACCCAGAATCCTTTGCAAACCTCAGAATTTTGATAAAAAGACACCACCTCCTCATATTTCAGTGACAGAAAGTTCTGGAATCTGAGAGGAGCCACAAATTTCCTTCCACCCAGCGTTCCCCCAAGTCTCCAAATAAAGATGACACCTCACTTGTGTTGGTAGGCCTAGTGCCCACCAAAGGAAATGCCCCAAAACACAACATGGACACATCACATTTTCAAAAAGAAAGCAGAGGTGTTTTTTGTAAAGTGCCTACCTGTGGATTCTGGCCTCTAGCTCAGTCGGTACCTAGGGAAACCAACCAAACCTGTGCATTTTTGAAAACTAGACACCTAGCGGAATCCAAGATGCAGTGACTTTTGGGGCTTTCACTAGGTTCTGTTACCCAGAATGCTTTGCAAACCTCAAGATTTGACTAAAATAACACTTTCTCCTCACATTTCGGTGACAGAAAGTTCTGGAATCTGAGAGGAGCCACACATTTTCTTCCATCCAGCATTTCCCCAAATCTCCCAATAAAAATGATACCTCACCTGTGTTGGGAGGCCTAGTGCCTGCGACAGGAAATGCACCAAAACACAACGTGGACACATCACATATTCCCAAAGAAATCAGAGGTGTTTTTTGCAAAGAGCCTGCCTGTGGATTTTGGCCTCTCGCTCAGCCTAGGGAAACCTACCAAACCTGTTAATTTTTTTTAACTAGAAACCTAGGGGACTCCATGATGGGGTGACTTATGGGGCTCTCACCAGCTTCTGTTACCCAGAATCCTTTGCAAACCTCAGAATTTGGCTAAAAAACACTTTCTCCTCACATTTCGGTGACAGAAAGTTCTGGAATCAGGGAGGAGCCACTCATTTTCTTCCACCCAGCATTTCCCCAAATCTCCCAATAAAATTTGTACCTCACTTGTGTTGGTAGGCCTAGTGCCCGCAACAGGAAATGCACCAAAACACAATGTGGACACATCACATTTTCACAAAGAAATCAGAGGCGTTTTTTGCAAAGTGCCTACCTGTGGATTTTGGCCTCTCTCTCAGCCGGCACCTAGGGAGTCCTAAAAAACCTGGGCATTTTTTAAAATTAGACACCTAGGGGAATCCAAGATGGGGTGACTTGTGCCGCTCTCACCACGTTCTATTACACAGAATTCTTTGCAAACCTCAGAATTTGACAAAAAAACACTTTCTCCTCACATTTCGTTGACAGAAAGTTCTGGAATCTGAGAGGAGCCACAAATTTCTCTTCACCCAGCGTTCCCCCAAGTCTCAAAATAAAAATGATACCTCACTTGTGCGGGTAGGCCTAGTGCCCGCCAAAGGAAACGCCCCAAAACGCAACGTAGAGACATAACATTTTCCCAATGAAAACAGAGGTGTTTTTTGCAAAGTGTCTACCTGTGGATTTTGGCCTCTCGCTCAGTCGGCACCTAGGGAAACCCACAAAAGCTGTGAATTTTTTAAAACTACAAATCTAGGGGAATCCACGATGGGGTGACTTGTGGGGCTCTCACCAGGTTTTGTTACCCAGAATTCTTTGCAAACCTCAAAATTTGGCTAACTAAACACTTTCTCCTCATGTTTCGGTGACAGAAAGTTCTGGAATCTGAGATGAGCCACAAATTTCCTTCCACCCAGCTGTCCCCCAAATCTTCCACTAAAATTGATACCTCACTTGAGAGGGTATGCCTAGTGTCCACAACGGGAAATGCCCCAAAACACAATGTGGACACATCACATTTTCCCAAAGAAAACTGAGGTGATTTTTCCAAAGTGCCTACCTGTGGATTTTGGCCTCTAGCTCGCCCGACACCTAGGGAACCCTAATAAACCTGTGCATTTTTTAAAACTAGACTCCTAGGGGAATCCAAGATGGGGTGACTTGTGGGGCTCTCACCAGGTTTTGTTATCCAGAAACCTTTACAAACCTCAAACATTGGCGAAAACAACACTTTCTCCTTATATTTTGATAACAGAAAGTTCTGGAATCTGAGAGGAGCCACAGATTTCCTTCCATCCAGCGTTCCCCCACGTCTCCCAATGAAAATGATACCTCACTTGTGTGGGTAGGCCTATTTCCTGCCAAAGGAAATGCCCCAAAACACAACTTGGGCAAGTCACATTTTCACAAAGAAAACAGAGGTGTTTTTTGCAAAGTGGCTACCTGTGGATTTTGGCCTCTCTCTCAGCCGGCACCTAGGGAGTCCTAAAAAAACCTGTGCATTTTTTAAAATTAGACACCTAGGGGAATCCAAGATGGGGTGACTTGTGCGGCTCTCACCACGTTCTATTACACAGAATTCTTTGCAAACCTCAGAATTTGACAAAAAAAACACTTTCTCCTCACATTTCTGTGACAGAAAGTTCTGGAATCTGAGAGGAGCCACAAATTTCTCTTCACCCAGCGTTCCCCCAAGTCTCGAAATAAAAATGATACCTCACCTGTGTGGGTAGGCCTAGTGCCCGCCAAAGGAAACGCCAAAAAAAACAACGTAGACACATAACATTTTCCCAATGAAAACAGAGGTGTTTTTTGCAAAGTGTCTACCTGTGGATTTTGGCCTCTCGCTCAGTCGGCACCTAGGGAAACCCACAAAACCTGTGCATTTTTTAAAACTACAAATCTAGGGGAATCCATGATGCGGTGACTTGTGGGGCTCTCACCAGGTTTTGTTACCCAAAATCCTTTGCAAACCTCAAAATTTGGCTAGCTAAACACTTTCTCCTCACGTTTCGGTGACAGAAAGTTCTGGAATCTTACAGGAGCCACAAATTTCCTTCCACCCAGCTGTCCCCCAAATCTTCCACTAAAATTGATACCTCACTTGAGAGGGTAGGCCTAGTGCCCACACAGGAAATGCCCCAAAACACAATGTGGACACATCACACTTTCCCAAAGAAAACTGAGGTGATTTTTGCAAAGTGCCTACCTGTGGATTTTGGCCTCTAGCTCAGTCGGCACCTAGTGAAACCAACCAAACCTGTGCATTTTTTAATACTAGACTTCTAGGGGAATCCAAGATGGTGTTACTTGTGGGGCTTTCACTAGGTTCTGTTACCCAGAATCCTTTGCAAACCTCAAGATTTGGCTAAAAAAATACTTTTTCCTCAAATTTCAGTGACAGAAAGTTCTGGAATCTGAGAGGAGCCACATATTTTCTTCCACCCAGCATTTTCCCAAGTCTCCCAATAAAAATGATACCTCACTTGTGTTGCTAGGCCTAGTGCCCGCTAAAGGAAATGCCCCAAAACACAATGTGGACACATCACATTTTCCCAAAGAAAACAGAGGTGTTTTTTGCAAAGTGCCTACCTGGGGATTTGGCCTCTAGCTCAACCGAGACCTAGGGAAACCTACCAAACCTGTGCATTTTTTAAAACTAGAAACCAAGGGGAATCCATGATGGGGTGAGTAATGGGGCTCTCACCAGGTTTTGTTAAACAGAATCCTTTGCAAACCTCAAATTTTGGCCAAAAACACACTTTCTCCTCAAATTTCAGTGACAGAAAGTTATGGAATCTGAGAGGAGCAACAAATTTCCTTCACCCAGCATTCCCCCAATTCTCCCGATAAGAGTGAAGCCTCACTTGTGTGGCAAGGCCTAGTGCCCGCGATAAGAAATATCCTAAATCAGAACATGTACACATCTCATTTTCACAAAGAAAACAGAGGTGTTTTTTGCAAACTGCCTACCTGTGGATTTTAGCTTCTCGCTCAGCTGGCACCTACGGAAACCTACCAAACCTGTCCATTTTTTTAAACTAGAAACCTAGGGGAATACATGATGGGGGGACTTATGGGACTCTCACCAGGTTTTGTAATCCAGAATCCATTGCAAACCTCAAAATATGGCTACAAAAACACTTTTCCCTTATATTTTGATAACAGAAAGTTATGGAATCTGAGAGGAGCCACAGATTTCCTTCCACCCAGCGTTCCTCCAAGTCTCCCAATAAAAATTATACCTCACTTGTGTAGGTAGGCCTAGTGTCCATGACAGGAAATGTCCCAAAACACAACGTGGACACTTCACATTTTCCCAAAGAAAACAGAGGTGTTTTTTGCAAAGTGCCTACCTGTGGATTTTGGCCTCTAGCTCAGTCGGCACCTAGGGAAACCATCCAAACCTTTGTATTTTTTAAACTTAGACACCTAGGGGAATCTAAGATGGGGTGAATTGTGGGGCTCTCACTAGGTTCTGTTACCCAGAATACTTTGCAAACTTCATAATTTGACCAAAAAAAACTGTTTCTCCTCACATTTCGGTGACAGAAAGTTCTGGAATCTGAGAGAAGCCACAAATTTCCTTCCACCTGGTGTTCCCCCCAATCTCCCGATAAAAATGATATCTCACTTGTGTGGGTAGGCCTAGTGCCCACAACAGGAAATGCCCCTAAACACAACATGGACACATCACATTTTCAAAAAGAAAGCAAAGGTGTTTTTTTCAAAGTGCCTACCTGTAGATTTTGGCCTCTAGCTCAGTCGGCACCTAGGGAAACCAATCAAACCTGTGCATTTTTGAAAACTAGACACCTAGTGGAATCCAAGATGCAGTGACTTTTGGGGCTTTCACTAGGTTCTGTTACCCAGAATTCTTTGCAAACCTCAAGATTTGGCTAAAATAACACTTTCTCCTCACATTTCGGTGACAGAAGTTCTGAGAGGAGCCACAAATTTTCTTCCACCCAGCATTTCCCCAAGTCTCCCAATAAAAATGATACCTCACCTGTGTTGGGAGGCCTAGTGCCTGCGACAGGAAATGCACCAAAACACAACGTGGACACATCACATTTTCCCAAAGAAATCAGAGGTGTTTTTTGCAAAGAGCTTACCTGTGGATTTTGGCCTCTCGCTCAGCCGGCATCTGGGGAAACCGACCAAACGTGTGCATTTTTTAAAACTAATCACCTAGGGGAATCCAAGATGGGGTGACTTGTGGGGCTCTCACCAGGTTTTGTTACCAAGAATCCTTTGCAAACCTCAAAATTTGGCTAAAAACACACTTTCTCCTCACATTTCGGTTTCAGAAAGTTCTGGAATCTGAGAGGAGCAACAAATTTCCTTCCACCCAGCGTTCCCCCAAGTCTCATGATAAAAGTGAAGCCTCACTTGTGTGGGTATGCCTAGTGGCCACGACAGGAAATGCCCCAAAACTCAATGTGGACACATCACATTTTCCCAAAGAAAACAGAGGTTTTTTTGCCAAGTGCCTACCTGTGGATTTTGGCCTCTAGCTTAGACGGCACCTAGAGAAACCTACCAAACCTGTGTATTTTTTAAAACTAGACACCTGGGGGAATCCAAGATGGTGTGACTTGTGGGGCTCTCACCAGGTTCTGTTATCCAGAATCCATTACAAACCTTAAACTTTGGGTAAAAAAACACTTTCTCCTCACATTTCAGGGACAGAAAGGTCTGGAATCTGAGAGGAGCCACAAATTTCCTTCCACCCAGCGTTTCCCCATGTGTCCCGATAAAAGTGATACCTCACTTGTGTGGGCAGGCCTAGTGCCCACGAGAGGAAATGTCCCAAAACGCAACGTGGACACATCACATTTACCCAAAGAAAACAGAGGTGTTTTTTCCAAAGTTCCTACCTGTGGATTTTGGCCTCTAGCTCATCTGGTACCTAGAGAAACCTACCAAACATGTTCATTTTTTAAAACTAGAAACCTAGGGGAATCCATGATGGGGTTCTGCTACCCAGAATCCTTTGCAAACTTCAGAATTTGGCTAAAAAACAATTTCTCCTCACATTTCTATGACAGAAAGTTCTGGAATCTGAGAGGAGCAACATATTTCCTTCCACCCAGCATTCCCCCAAGTCTCCCGATAAAAGTGAAGCCTCACTAGGGTGGGTAGGCCTAGTGCCCGCAACAGGAAATGTCCCAAAACAGAACATTGACACATCTCATTTTCCCAAAGAAAACAGAGGTGTTTTTTGCAAGGTACCTACCTGTGGATTTTGGCCTCTAGCTCAGCCGGCACCTAGGGAAAACTAACAAACCTGTGCATTTTCTAAAACTAGAAAGCTAGGGGAATCCATCATGTGGTGAGTTATCAGGCTCTCGCCAGGTTCTGTTACCCAGAATCCTTTGCAAACCTCAACATTTGGATAAAATCACTTTCTCCTCACATTTCGGAAACAGAAAGTTCTGAAATCTCAGAGGAGCCACGTATTATCTTCGATCCAGCAGTCCCTCAAGTCTTCAGATAAAAATAATACCTCACTTGTTTGGGTAGGCCTAGTGCCCACAAGAGGAAGTTCCCCAAAACACAATGTAGACACATCTCATTTATCCAAAGAAAACAGAGGTATTTTTTGCAAAGTGCCTACCTGTGGATTCTGGCTCAGCAGGCACCTGGGGAAACCTACCAAACCTGTGCATTTTGTAAAACTAGACACCTAGGGGAATACAAGATGGGGTGACTTGCGGGGATCTCACCAGGTTTTGTTACCCAGAATCCTTTGCAAACCTCAAAATTTTGTTAAAAACACACTTTCTCCTCACATTTCAGTGACAGAAAGTTCTGGAATCTGAGAGGAGCAACACATTTCCTTCCACCCAGCATTTCCCCAAGTCTCCCGATAAAAGTGAAGCCTCACTAGTGTGGATAGGCCTAGTGCCCGCGAAAGGAAATGTCCCAAAACACAATGTGGACACATCTCATTTTCCCAAAGAAAACCGAGGTGTTTTTTGCAAAGTGCCTACCTGTGGATTTTGGCTATTAGCTCAGCCAGCACCTAGGGAAAGCTAACAAACCTGTGCATTTTAGTAAACTTGACACCTAGGTGAATCCAAGATGGGGGTGACTTGTGGGGCTCTCTCTAGGTTCTCTTAACCAGAATCCTTTGCAAACCTCAAAATTTGGTTAAAATCAAACTTTCTCCTCACATTTTGGTGACAGAATGTTCTGGAATCTGAGAGGAGCAACAAATTTTTTTCCACTCAGCATTCCCCCAAGTCTCCCGATAAAAATGATACCTCACTTGTGTGGGTAGGCCTGGTGAAAACGACAGGAAATGCCTCAAAACACATTGTGGACACATCACATTTTCCCAAAGAAAACAGGCGTTTTTTGCAAAGTGCCTAGCTGTGGATTTTGGCCTAGGGAAATCTACCAAACCTGTGCATTGTTTAAAACTAGACACCTTTGGGAACCCATGATCGAGTGACTAGTGGGGCTCTTGTCAGGTTTTCTTATCCAAAATCCTTTGGAAACCTCAAAATTTGGCTAAAAAAAACACTTTCTCCTCACATTTCGGTGACTGAAAGTTCTGGAATCTGAGAGGAGCACAAATTTCCTTCCACCCAGCATTCCCCCAAGTCTCCCAAAATAAAAGAAACCTCACTTGTGTGGGTAGCCATAGTGTCCACAACAGAAAATGCCCCAAAACTCAATGTGGACACATCACATTTCCCCAAAGAAAACAGAGGTGTTTTTTGTAAAGTGCCTACCTGTGGATTTTGGCCTCTAGCTCAGCCGGCACCTAGGGAAACCTACCAAACCTGAGCAGTTTTGAAAATTAGACACCTAGGGGAATCCAAGATGGGGTGACTTATGGGGCTCTCTCTAGGTTCTCTTACCCAGAATCCTTTGCAAACCTCAAAATTTGGATTAAAAAACACATTCTCCTCACATTTCGGTGACAGAGAGCTCTGGAATCTGAGAGGAGCAACACATTTTCTTTCACCCAGCAGTCCCCCAAGTCTCCTGATAAAAATGGTACCTCACTTGTGTTGGTAGGCCTAGTGCCCGCGAAAGGTAATGTCCCAAAACACAACGTGGACACATCACATTTTCCCAAAGAAAACAGAGGTGTTTTTTGCAATGTGCGTACCTGTGGATTTTGGCCTCTTGCTCAGCCAGCACCTAGGGAAACATACCAAACCTGTGCATTTTTTAAAACTAGACTCCTAGGGGAATCCAAGATGGGGTGGCTTGTAGGGCTCTCACCGGGTTTTGTTACCCAAAATCCTTTGCAAACCTCAAAATTTGGCTAAAAATAAAATTTAACCTCACATTTCGGTGAGAGAAAGTTCTGGAATCTGAGAGGAGCCATGAATTTCCTTCCACCCAGCGGTCCCCCAAGTCTTACGATAAAAATGATACCTAACTTGTGTGGGTAGGCCTAGTGCCCACGAGAGGAAATGTCTCAAAACTCAATGTGGACACATCACATTTTCCCAAAGAAAACAGAGGTGTTTTTTGCAAAGTGCCTACCTGTGGATTTTGGCACCTAGCTCAGCCGGGACCTAGAGAAACCGACCAAATCTGTGCATTTTTTTAAAACTAGACTCCTAGGGGAATCCAAGATGGGGTGACTTGCGGGGCTCTCACCAGGTTTTGTTACACAGAATCCTTTGCAAACCTCAAAATGTGGCTAAAAAAAACATTCTCCTCACATTTCTGTGACAGAAAGTCCTGGAATCTGAGAGGAGCCACAAATTTCCTTCCACCCAGCATTCCCCCAAGTCTCCCAAAATAAAAGAAACCTCACTTGTGTGGGTAGCCATAGTGTCCACAACAGAAAATGCCCCAAAACTCAATGTGGACACATCACATTTCCCCAAAGAAAACAGAGGTGTTTTTTTGTAAAGTGCCTACCTGTGGATTTTGGCCTCTAGCTCAGCCGGCACCTAGGGAAACCTACCAAACCTGAGCAGTTTTGAAAATTAGACACCTAGGGGAATCCAAGATGGGGTGACTTATGGGGCTCTCTCTAGGTTCTCTTACCCAGAATCCTTTGCAAACCTCAAAATTTGGATTAAAAAACACATTCTCCTCACATTTCGGTGACAGAGAGCTCTGGAATCTGAGAGGAGCAACACATTTTCTTTCACCCAGCATTCCCCCAAGTCTCCCAATAAAAATGATACCTCACTTGTGTGGGTAGGCCTAGTGCCAATGACAGGAAATGCCTCAAAAAACAATGTGGACACATCACATTTCCCCAAAGAAAACATGTGTTTTTTGAAAAGTGCCTACCTGTGGATTTTGGCCTCTATCTCAGCCGGCACCTAGGGAAACCTACCAAACCTGTGCATTTTTTAAAACTAGACACCTTTGGGAACCAACGATCGAGTGACTAGTGGGGCTTTCGTCAGGTTTTCTTATCCAAAATCCTTTGCAAACCTCAACATATGGATTAAAAAACACTTTCTCCTCACATTTCAGTTACAGAGAGTTCTGGAATCTGAGAGGAGCCACAAATTTCCTTCCACCCAGCATTTCCCCAAGTCTCCCCATATAAAAGAAACCTCACTTGTGTGGCTAGCCCTAGTGTCCGTGACAGGAAATGCCCCAAAACACAATGTGGACACATCACATTTTCCCAAAGAAAACAGAGGTGTTTTTTGCAAAGTTGCTATCTGTGGACTTTGGCCTCTAGCTCATCCGGCACCTAGGGAAAACTACCAAACCTGTGCATTTTTTAAAACTAGACAGCAAAGGGAATCCAAGATGGGGTGACTTGTGCGGCTGTCACCAGGTTCTGTTACCCAAAATCCTTTTCAAACCTCAAAAGTTGGCTAAAAAAACACATTCTCCTCACATTTAGGTGACAGAAAGTTCTGGAATCTGAGAGGAGCCACAAATTTCTTTTCACCCAGCAGTCCCCCAAGTCTCCTGATAAAAATGGTACCTCACTTGTGTTGGTAGGCCTAGTGCCCGCGAAAGGTAATGTCCCAAAACACAACGTGGACACATCACATTTTCCCAAAGAAAACAGAGGTGTTTTTTGCAATGTACGTACCTGTGGATTTTGGCCTCTTGCTCAGCCAGCACCTAGGGAAACATACCAAACCTGTGCATTTTTTAAAACTAGACACCTTTGGGAACCAACGATCGAGTGACTAGTGGGGCTTTCGTCAGGTTTTCTTATCCAAAATCCTTTGCAAACCTCAACATATGGATTAAAAAACACTTTCTCCTCACATTTCAGTTACAGAGAGTTCTGGAATCTGAGAGGAGCCACAAATTTCCTTCCACCCAGCATTTCCCCAAGTCTCCCCATATAAAAGAAACCTCACTTGTGTGGCTAGCCCTAGTGTCCGTGACAGGAAATGCCCCAAAACACAATGTGGACACATCACATTTTCCCAAAGAAAACAGAGGTGTTTTTTGCAAAGTTGCTATCTGTGGACTTTGGCCTCTAGCTCATCCGGCACCTAGGGAAAACTACCAAACCTGTGCATTTTTTAAAACTAGACAGCAAAGGGAATCCAAGATGGGGTGACTTGTGCGGCTGTCACCAGGTTCTGTTACCCAAAATCCTTTTCAAACCTCAAAAGTTGGCTAAAAAAACACATTCTCCTCACATTTCGGTGACAGAAAGTTCTGGAATCTGAGAGGAGCCACAAATTTCTTTTCACACAGCAGTCCCCCAAGTCTCCTGATAAAAATGGTACCTCACTTGTGTTGGTAGGCTTAGTGCCCGCGAAAGGTAATGTCCCAAAACACAACGTGGACACATCACATTTTCCCAAAGAAAACAGAGGTGTTTTTTGCAATGTGCGTACCTGTGGATTTTGGCCTCTTGCTCAGCCAGCACCTAGGAAAACATACCAAACCTGTGCATTTTTTGAAACTAGACTCCTAGGGGAATCCAAGATGGGGTGGCTTGTAGGGCTCTCACCGGGTTTTGTTACCCAAAATCCTTTGCAAACCTCAAAATGTGGCTAAAAATAAAATTTTACCTCACATTTCGGTGAGAGAAAGTTCTGGAATCTGAGGGGAGCCATGAATTTCCTTCCACCCAGCGGTCCCCCAAGTCTTCCGATAAAATTATACCTAACTTGTGTGGGTAGGCCTAGTGCCCACAAGAGGAAATGTCTCAAAACTCAATGTGGACACATCACATTTTCCCAAAGAAAACAGAGGTGTTTTTTGCAAAGTGCCTACCTGTGGATTTTGGCACCTAGCTCAGCCGGGACCTAGAGAAACCGACCAAATCTGTGCATTTTTTTAAAACTAGACTCCTAGGGGAATCCAAGATGGGGTGACTTTTGGGGCTCTCACCAGGTTTTGTTACACAGAATCCTTTGCAAACCTCAAAATGTGGCTAAAAAAAACATTCTCCTCACATTTCTGTGACAGAAAGTCCTGGAATCTGAGAGGATCCACAAATTTCCTTCTACCCAACGTTCCCCCAAGTCTCCCGATAAAAATTGTAACTCACTTGTGTAGGTAGGCCTAGTGCCTGTGACAGAAAACGCCCCTAAACACGACATGGAGACATCACATTTTCCCAAAGAAAACAGAGGTGTTTTTTGCAAAGTGCCTACCTGTGGATTTTGGCCTCTCGCTCAGCCGGCACCTAGGGAATCCTAAAAAACCTGTGCATTTTTTAAAATTAGACACTTAGGGGAATCCAAGATGGTGTGACTTGTGGGGCTCTCACCAGGTTCTGTTATCCAGAATCCATTACAAACCTTAAACTTTGGGTAAAAAAACACTTTCTCCTCACATTTCAGGGACAGAAAGTTCTGGAATCTGAGAGGAGCCACAAATTTCCTTCCACCCAGCGTTTCCCCATATGTCCCGATAAAAGTGATACCTCACTTGTGTGGGCAGGCCTAGTGCCCACGAGAGGAAATGTCCCAAAACGCAACGTGGACACATCACATTTACCCAAAGAAAACAGAGGTGTTTTTTCCAAAGTTCCTACCTGTGGATTTTGGCCTCTAGCTCATCTGTTACCTAGAGAAACCAACCAAACATGTTCATTTTTTAAAACTAGAAACCTAGGGGAATCCATGATGGGGTTCTGCTACCCAGAATCCTTTGCAAACTTCAGAATTTGGTTGAAAAACAATTTCTCCTCACATTTCTATGACAGAAAGTTCTGGAATCTGAGAGGAGCCACAAATTTCCTTCTACTCAACGTTCCCCCAAGTCTCCCAATAAACATTATACCTCACTTGTGTCAGTAGGCCTAGTGCCCGCAACAGGAAATGTCCCAAAACACAACGTGGACACGTCACATTTTCCCAAAGAAAACAGAGGTGTTTTTTGCAATGTGCCTACCTGTGGATTTTGGCCTCTTGCTCAGCCGACACCTAGGGAAACCTACCAAACCTGTGAATTTTTTAAAACTAGACTCCTAGGGGAATCCAAGATGGGGTGACTTGTAGGGCTCTCACTGGGTTTTGTTACCCAAAATCCTTTGCAAACCTCAAAATGTGGCTAAAAATAAAATTTAACCTCACATTTCGGTGAGAGAAAGTTCTGGAATCTGAGAGGAGCCATGAATTTCCTTCCACCCAGCAGTCCCCCAAGTCTTCCGATAAAAATGATACCTAACTTGTGTGGGTAGGCCTAGTGCCCACGAGAGGAAATGTCTCAAAACTCAATGTGGACACATCACATTTTCCCAAAGAAAACAGAGGTGTTTTTTGCAAAGTGCCTACCTGTGGATTTTGGCACCTAGCTCAGCCGGGACCTAGAGAAACCGACCAAATCTGTGAATTTTTTTAAAACTAGACTCCTAGGGGAATCCAAGATGGGGTGACTTGTGGGGCTCTCACCAGGTTTTGTTACACAGAATCCTTTGGAAACCTCAAAATTTGGCTAAAAAAAACATTTTCCACACATTTCTGTGACAGAAAGTCCTGGAATCTGAGAGGATCCACAAATTTCCTTCTACCGAACGTTCTCCCAAGTCGCCCGATAAAAATTGTAACTCACTTGTGTGGGTAGGCCTAGTGCCTGTGACAGAAAACGCCCCTAAACACAACATGGAGACATCACATTTTCCCAAAGAAAACAGAGGTGTTTTTTGCAAAGTGCCTACCTGTGGATTTTGGCCTCTCGCTCAGCCGGCACCTAGGGAATCCTAAAAAACCTGTGCATTTTTTTAAATTAGACACCTAGGGGAATCCAAGATGGTGTGACTTGTGGGGCTCTCACCAGGTTCTGTTATCCAGAATCCATTACAAACCTTAAACTTTGGGTAAAAAAACACTTTCTCCTCACATTTCAGGGACAGAAAGTTCTTGAATCTGAGAGGAGCCACAAATTTCCTTCCACCCAGCGTTTCCCCATGTGTCCCGATATAAGTGATACCTCACTTGTGTGGGCAGGCCTAGTGCCCACGAGAGGAAATGTCCCAAAACGCAACATGGACACATCACATTTACCCAACGAAAACAGAGGTGTTTTTGGAAAGTGCCTACTTGTGGATTTTGGCCTCTCGCTTAGCCGGCACCTAGGGAATCCTAAAAAAACAGTGCATTTTTTAAAACTAGACACCTAGGGGAATCCAAGATATTGTGTGAATTTTGGGCCTCTGACCAGGTTCTGTTACCCAGAATCCTTTGCAAACCTCAAAAGTTGGCTAAAAAAACACTTTCTCCTCACATTTCGGTGACAGAAACTTCTGGAATCTCAGAGGATCCAGAAATTTCTCTCCTCCCAGAGGTCCCCCAAGTCTCCCGATAAAAACAGTACTTCACTTGTGTGGGTAGGCTTATTGCCCGTGACAGGTAATGTCCCAAAACACAATGTGGACACATCACATTTTCTCTAAGAAAGAAGAGGTGTTTTTTGCAAAGTGGCTACCTGTGGATTTTGGCCTCTAGCTCAGCCGGTACCTAGGGAAACCTGCAAAACCTCTGCATTTTTTAAACCTAGACACCTAGGGGAATCCAAGATGGGATGACTTGTGGGGCTCTCACCAGGTTTTGTTCCACAGAATCCTTTGCAAACCTCAAAATTTGGCTAAAAAAACACGATCTCCTCACATTTCTGTGACAGAAAGTTCTGGAATCTGAGAGGAGCCACATATTTCCTTCCACCCAGCGGTCCCCCAAGTCTACCGATAAAATGTATACATCAATTGTGGGGGTAGGCCTAGTTCCAGCGACAGAAAACGCCCCTAAACACAACATGGACACATCACATTTTCCCAAAGAAAACAGAGGTGTTTTTTGCAAATGTCTACCTGTGGATTTTGGCCTCTCGCTCAGCCGGCACCTAGGGAATCCTAAAAACCCTTTGCATTTTTGAAAATTAGACACCTAGGGGAGTCCAAGATGGTGTAACTTCTGGGGCTCTCACCGGGTTTTGGTACCCAAAATCCTTTGCAAACCTCAAAATTTGGCTAAAAAATACATTCCCCTCACATTTCGGTGACAGAAAGTACTGGAATCTGAGAGCAGTCACAATTTTCCTCCTACCCAGCATTCTCCCAGGTATCACGATAAAAATGATACATCACTTGTGTGGGTAGGCCTTTTGCCCGTGACAGGAAAAGTCCCAAAACACAACGTGGACACATCACATTTTCCCAAAGAAAACAGAGGTGTTTTTTGCAAAGTGCCTACCTGTGCATTTTGGCCTCTAGGTCAGCCAGCACCTAGGGAAACCTACCAAACCTCTGCGTTTTTGAAAATTAGACACCTAGAGGAATCCAAGATGGGGTGACGTGTCGGGCTCTCACCAGGTTCTGTTACACAGAATCCTTTGCAAACCTGAAAAGTTGGATAAAAAAACACTTTCTCCTCACATTTCGGTGACAGAACGTTCTGGAATCTGAGAGGAGCCACAAATTTCTTTCCACCCAGTGGTCCCCCAAGTCTCCGAATAAAAATGATGCCTCACTTGTGTGGGTAGGTCTAGTGCCCATGACAGGAAATGTCCCAAAACACATTGTGGACACGTCACTTTTTCCCAAAGAAAACAGAGGTGTTTTTTGCAAAGTACCTACCTGTGGATTTTGACCTCTAGCTCAGTCGGCACCTATTGAAACCAACCAAACCTGTAATTTTTTAATACTAGATTTCTAGGGGAATCCAAGATGGTGTTACTTGTGGGGCTTTCACTAGGTTCTGTTACCCGGAATCCTTTGCAAACCTCAAGATTTCTCTAAAAAAATACTTTTTCCTCACATTTCGGTGACAGAAAGTTCTGGAATCTGAGAGGAGCCACACATTTTCTTCCACCCAGCATTTTCCCAAGTCTCCCTATAAAAATGATACCTCACTTGTGTTGCTAGGCCTAGTGCCCGCTAAAGGAAATGCCCCAAAACACAATGTGGACACATCACATTTTCCCAAAGAAAACAGAGGTGTTTTTTGCAAAGTGCCTACCTGTGGATTTTGGCTTCTAGCTCAGCCGAGACCTTGGGAAACCTACCAAACCTGTGCATGTTTTAAAAACTAGAAACCAAGGGGAATACATGATGGGGTGAGTAATGGGGCTCTCACCAGGTTTTGTTAAACAGAATCCTTTGCAAACCTCAAATTTTGGCCAAAAACACACTTTCTCCTCATATTTCAGTTACAGAAAGAACTGGAATCTGAGAGGAGCAACAAATTTCCTTCCACCCAACATTCCCCCAATTCTCCCGATAAGAGTGAAGCCTCATTTGTGTGGGTAGGCCTAGTGCCCGCAATAGGAAATATCCTAAAAACAGACCATGTACACATCTCATTTTCACAAAGAA
Source organism: Pleurodeles waltl (assembly GCF_031143425.1). Taxonomy (NCBI): domain Eukaryota; kingdom Metazoa; phylum Chordata; class Amphibia; order Caudata; family Salamandridae; genus Pleurodeles; species Pleurodeles waltl. The sequence continues at coordinate 1,305,565,063 of NC_090445.1, forward strand.
AACAGAGGTGTTTTTTGCAAACTGCCTTCCTGTGGATTTAGCTTCTCGCTCAGCTGGCACCTACGGAAACCTACCAAACCTGTCCATTTTTTAAAACAAGAAACCTAGGGGAATCCATGATGAGGGGACTTATGGGGCTCTCACCAGGTTTTGTAATCCAGAAACCTTTGCAAACCTCAAAATATGGCTAAAAAAACACTTATCCCTTATATTTTGATAACAGAAAGTTATGGAATCTGAGAGGAGCCACAGATTTCCTTCCACCCAGCATTCTCCCAAGTCTCCCAATAAAAATGATACCTCACTTGTGTAGGTAGGCCTAGTGCCCATGACAGGAAATGTGCAAAAACACAACGTGGACACATCACATTTTCCCAAAGAAAACAGAGGTGTTTTTTGCAAAGTGCCTACCTGTGGATTTAGGCCTCTAGCTCAGTCGGCACCTAGGGAAACCATCCAAACCTGTGCATTTTTTAAACTTAGACACCTAGGGGAATCCAAGATGAGGTGAATTTTAGGGCTCTCACTAGGTTCTGTTACCCAGAATACTTTGCAAACCTCATAATTTGACAAAAAAAACACTTTCTCCTCACATTTCGGTGACAGAAAGTTCTGGAATCTGAGAGAAACCACAAATTTCCTTTCACCTGGCGTTCCCCTCAATCTCCCGATAAAAATCATATCTCACTTGTGTGGGTAGGCCTAGTGCCCACAACAGGAAATGCCCCAGAACACAAAATGGACACATCACATTTTCAAAAAGAAAGCAGAGGTATTTTTTGTAAAGTGCCTACCTGTGGATTTTGGCCTCTAGCTCAGTCGGCACCTAGGGAAACCAACCAAACCTGTGCGTTTTTGAAAACTAGACACCTAGCGGAATCCAAGATGCAGTGACTTTTGGGGCTTTCACTAGGTTCTGTTACCCAGAATGCTTTGCAAACCTCAAGATTTGGCAAAAATAACACTTTCTCCTCACATTTCGGTGACAGAAAGTTCTGGAATCTGAGAGGAGCCACAAATTTTCTTCCACCCAGCATTTCCCCAAGTCTCCCAATAAAAATTATACCTCACCTGTGTTGGGAGGCCTAGTGCCTGCGACAGGAAATGCACCAAAACACAACGTGGACACATCACATTTTCCCAAAGAAATCAGAGGTGTTTTTTGCAAAGAGCCTACCTGTGGATTTTGGCCTCTCGCTCAGCCGGCACCTAGTGAAACCATCCAAACCTGTCATTTTTTAATACTAGACTTCTAGGGGAATCCAAGATGGTGTTACTTGTGGGGCTTTCACTAGGTTCTGTTACCCAGAATCCTTTGCAAACCTCAAGATTTGGCTAAAAAAATACTTTTTCCTCACATTTCGGTGACAGAAAGTTCTGGAATCTGAGAGGAGCCACACATTTTCTTCCACCCAGCATTTTCCCAAGTCTCCCAATAACAATGATACCTTACTTGTGTTGCTAGGCCTAGTGCCCGCTATAGGAAATGCCCCAAAACACAATGTGGACACATCACATTTTCCCAAAGAAAACAGAGGTGTTTTTTGCAAAGTGCATACCTGTGGATTTTGGCCTCTAGCTCAGCCGAGACCTTGGGAAACCTACCAAACCTCTGCATTTTTTTAAAACTAGAAACCAAGGGGAATCCATGATGTGGTGAGTAATGGGGCTCTCACCAGGTTTTGTTAAACAGAATCCTTTGCAAACCTCAAATTTTGGCCAAAAACACACTTTCTCCTCATATTTCAGTTACAGAAAGAACTGGAATCTGAGAGGAGCAACCAATTTCCTTCCACCCAGCATTCCCCCAATTCTCCCGATAAGAGTGAAGCCTCACTTGTGTGGGTAGGCCTAGTGCCCGCGATAGGAAATATCCTAAAACAGACCATGTACACATCTCATTTTCACAAAGAAAACAGAGGTGTTTTTTGCAAACTGCCTACCTGTGGATTTAGCTTCTCGCTCACTGGCACCTACGGAAACCTACCAAACCTGTCCATTTTTTAAAACTAGAAACCTAGGGGAATCCATGATGGGGGGACTTATGGGGCTCTCACCAGGTTTTGTAATCCAGAATCCTTTGCAAACCTCAAAATATGGCTAAAAAAACACTTTTCCCTTATATTTTGATAACAGAAAGTTATGGAATCTGAGAGGAGCCACAGATTTCCTTCCACCCAGCGTTCTCCCAAGTCTCCCAATAAAAATGATACCTCACTTGTGTAGGTAGGCCTAGTGCCCATGACAGGAAATGTGCCAAAACACAACGTGGACACATCACATTTTCCCAAAGAAAACAGAGGTGTTTTTTCAAAGTGCCTACCTGTGGATTTTGGCCTCTAGCTCGGTCGGCACCTAGGGAAACCATCCAAACCTGTGCATTTTTTAAACTTAGACACCTAGGGGAATCCAAGATGGGGTGAATTTTAGGGCTCTCACTAGGTTCTGTTACCCAGAATACTTTGCAAACCTCATAATTTGACAAAAAAAACACTTTCTCCTCACATTTCGGTGACAGAAAGTTCTGGAATCTGCGAAAAGCCACAAATTTCCTTCCACCTGGCGTTCCCCACAATCTCCCGATAAAAATGATATCTCACTTGTGTGGGTAGGCCTAGTGCCAACAACAGGAAATGCCCCAGAACACAAAATGGACACATCACATTTTCAATAAGAAAGCAGAGGTGTTTTTTGTAAAGTGCCTACCTGTGGATTTTGGCCTCTAGCTCAGTCGGCACCCAGGGAAACCAACCAAACCTATGCATTTTTTAAAACTAGACACCTAGTGGAATCCAAGATGCAGTGAGCTTTGGGACTTTCACTAGGTTCTGTTACCCAGAATGCTTTGCAAACCTCAAGATTTGGCTAAAATAACACTTTCTCCTCACATTTCGGTGACAGAAAGTTCTGGAATCTGAGAGGAGCCAGAAATTTTCTTCCACCCAGCATTTCCCCAAGTCTCCCAATAAAAATGATACCTCACCTGTGTTGGGAGGCCTCTTGTCTGCGACAGGAAATGCACCAAAACACAACGTGGACACATCACATTTTCCCAAAGAAATCAGAGATGTTTTTTGCAAAGAGCCTACCTGTGGATTTTGGCCTCTCGCTCAGCCGGCACCTAGGGAAACCTAAAAAACCTGTGCATTTTTTAAAATTAGACACCTAGGGGAATCCAAGATGGGGTGACTTGTGCGGCTCCCACCACGTTCTGTTACCCAGAATCCTTTGCAAACCTCAGAATTTTGATAAAAAGACACTACCTCCTCACATTTCAGTGACAGAAAGTTCTGGAATCTGAGAGGAGCCACAAATTTCCTTCCACCCAGCGTTCCCCCACGTCTCCAAATAAACTTGACACCTCACTTGTGTTGGTAGGCCTAGTGCCCACCATAGGAAATGCCCCAAAACACAACATGGACACATCACATTTTCACAATGAAAATAGAGGTTTGTTTTTTTAAAAGTGCCTAGCTGTGGATTTTGGCCTCTAGATCAGTTGGCAGCTAGGGAAACCTACCAAACCTGTTTTTTTTTTTAAACTAGAAACTTAGGGGAATCCATGATGGGGGGACTTATGGGGCTCTCACCAGGCTCTGTTACCCAGAATCCTTTGCAAACCTCAGAATTTGGCTAACAAACACGTTCTCCTCACATTTCGGTGACAGAAAGTTCTGGAATCTGAGAGGACCCACAAATTTATTTCCACCCAGCTGTCCCCCAAGTCTTCCGCTAATAATGATACCTCACTTGAGAGGGTAGGCCTAGTGCCCACAACAGGAAATGCCCCAAAACACAATGTGGACACATCACATTTTCCCAAAGAAAACAGAGGTGTTTTTTGGAAAGTGCCTACCTGTGGATTTTGGCCTCTAGCTCAGCCGGCACCTAGGGAAGCCTACCAAACCTGTGCATTTTTTAAAACTAGACTCCTAGGGGAATAAAAGATGGGGTGACTTGTGGAGCTCTCACCAGGTTTTGTTATCCAGAATCCTTTGCAAACCACAAAATGTGGCTAAAAAAACACTTTCTCCTCATATTTTGATAACAGAAAGTTCTGGAATCTGAGTGGAGGCACAGATTTCCTTCCACCCAGCATTCCCCCCAGTCTCCCGATAAAAATGATACCTCACTTATGTGGGTAGGCCTAGTGCCCGCGACATGAAATGCCCGAAAACACAACGTGGACACAACACATTTTCCCAAATTAAATAGAGGTGTTTTTTGCAAAGTGCCTACCTGTGGATTTTGGCCTCTAGCTCAGTCTGCACCTAGGAAAACCAACCAAACCTGTGCATTTTTGAAAATTAGACACATCGGGGAATCCAAGATGGGGTGACTTGTGCGGCTCTCACAACATTCTGTTACCCAGAATCCTTTGCAAACCTCAGAATTTGGATAAAAACACACGTCCTCCTCACATTTCGGTGACAGAAAGTTCTAGAATCTGAGAGGAGCCACAGATTTCCTTCCACCCAGCGTTCTCCCAAGTCTCCCAATAAAAATGATACCTCACTTGTGTAGGTAGGCCTAGTGCCCATGACAGGAAATGTGCCAAAACACAACGTGGACACATCACATTTTCCCAAAGAAAACAGAGGTGTTTTTTGCAAAGTGCCTACCTGTGGATTTTGGCCTCTAGCTCGGTCGGCACCTAGGGAAACCATCCAAACCTGTGCATTTTTTTAAACTTAGACACCTAGGGGAATCCAAGATGGGGTGAATTTTAGGGCTCTCACTAGGTTCTGTTACCCAGAATACTTTGCAAACCTCATAATTTGACAAAAAAAACACTTTCTCCTCACATTTCAGTGACAGAAAGTTCTGGAATCTGCGAGAAGCCACAAATTTCCTTCCACCTGGCGTTCCCCCCAATCTCCCGATAAAAATGATATCTCACTTGTGTGGGTAGGCCTAGTGCCCACAACAGGAAATGCCCCAGAACACAAAATGGACACATCACATTTTCAAAAAGAAAGCAGAGGTGTTTTTTGTAAAGTGCCTACCTGTGGATTTTGGCCTCTAGCTCAGTCGGCACCCAGGGAAACCAACCAAACCTGTGCATTTTTTAAAACTAGACACCTAGTGGAATCCAAGATGCAGTGAGTTTTGGGACTTTCACTAGGTTCTGTTACCCAGAATGCTTTGCAAACCTCAAGATTTGGCTAAAATAACACTTTCTCCTCACATTTCGGTGACAGAAAGTTCTGGAATCTGAGAGGAGCCACAAATTTTCTTCCACCCAGCATTTTCCCAAGTCTCCCAATAAAAATGATACCTCACCTGTGTTGGGAGGCCTCTTGCCTGCGACAGGAAATGCACCAAAACACAACGTGGACACATCACATTTTCCCAAAGAAATCAGAGATGTTTTTTGCAAAGAGCCTACCTGTGGATTTTGGCCTCTCGCTCAGCCGGCACCTAGGGAAACCTAAAAAACCTGTGCATTTTTTAAAATTAGACACCTATGGGAATCCAAGATGGGGTGACTTGTGCGGCTCCCACCACGTTCTGTTACCCAGAATCCTTTGCAAACCTCAGAATTTTGATAAAAAGACACCACCTCCTCACATTTCAGTGACAGAAAGTTCTGGAATCTGAGAGGAGCCACAAATTTCCTTCAACCCAGCGTTCCCCCACGTCTCCAAATAAACTTGACACCTCACTTGTGTTGGTAGGCCTAGTGCCCACCATAGGAAATGCCCCAAAACACAACATGGACACATCACATTTTCACAATGAAAATAGAGTTTTTTTTTTTTTAAAGTGCCTACCTGTGGATTTTGGCCTCTAGATCAGTTGGCAGCTAGGGAAACCTACCAAACCTGTTTTTTTTTTAAAACTAGAAACTTAGGGGAATCCATGATGGGGTGACTTATGGGGCTCTCACCAGGCTCTGTTACCCAGAATCCTTTGCAAACCTCAGAATTTGGCTAAAAAACACGTTCTCCTCACATTTCGGTGACAGAAAGTTCTGGAATCTGAGAGGACCCACAAATTTCTTTCCACCCAGCTGTCCCCCAAGTCTTCCGCTAATAATGATACCTCACTTGAGAGGGTAGGCCTAGTGCCCACAACAGGAAATGCCCCAAAACACAATGTGGATACATCACATTTTCCCAAAGAAAACAGAGGTGTTTTTTGGAAAGTGCCTACCTGTGGATTTTGGCCTCTAGCTCAGCCGGCACCTAGGGAAGCCTACCAAACCTGTGCATTTTTTAAAACTAGACTCCTAGGGGAATAAAAGATGGGGTGACTTGTGGAGCTCTCACCAGGTTTTGTTATCCAGAATCCTTTGCAAACCACAAAATGTGGCTAAAAAAACACTTTCTCCTCATATTTTGATAACAGAAAGTTCTGGAATCTGAGTGGAGGCACAGATTTCCTTCCACCCAGCATTCCCCCCAGTCTCCCGATAAAAATGATACCTCACTTATGTGGGTAGGCCTAGTGCCCGCGACATGAAATGCCCGAAAACACAACGTGGACACAACACATTTTCCCAAATTAAATAGAGGTGTTTTTTGCAAAGTGCCTACCTGTGGATTTTGGCCTCTAGCTCAGTCTGCACCTAGGAAAACCAACCAAACCTGTGCATTTTTGAAAATTAGACACTTCGGGGAATCCAAGATGGGGTGACTTGTGCGGCTCTCACAACATTCTGTTACCCAGAATCCTTTGCAAACCTCAGAATTTGGATAAAAACACACGTCCTCCTCACATTTCGGTGACAGAAAGTTCTAGAATCTGAGAGGAGCCACAGATTTCCTTCCACCCAGCGTTCTCCCAAGTCTCCCAATAAAAATGATACCTCACTTGTGTAGGTAGGCCTAGTGCCCATGACAGGAAATGTGCCAAAACACAATGTGGACACATCACATTTTCCCAAAGAAAACAGAGGTGTTTTTTGCAAAGTGCCTACCTGTGGATTTTGGCCTCTAGCTCGGTCGGCACCTAGGGAAACCATCCAAACCTGTGCATTTTTTAAACTTAGACACCTAGGGGAATCCAAGATGGGGTGAATTTTAGGGCTCTCACTAGGTTCTGTTACCCAGAATACTTTGCAAACCTCATAATTTGACAAAAAAAACACTTTCTCCTCACATTTCAGTGACAGAAAGTTCTGGAATCTGCGAGAAGCCACAAATTTCCTTCCACCTGGCGTTCCCCCCAATCTCCCGATAAAAATGATATCTCACTTGTGTGGGTAGGCCTAGTGCCCACAACAGGAAATGCCCCAGAACACAAAATGGACACATCACATTTTCAAAAAGAAAGCAGAGGTGTTTTTTGTAAAGTGCCTACCTGTGGATTTTGGCCTCTAGCTCAGTCGGCACCCAGGGAAACCAACCAAACCTGTGCATTTTTTAAAACTAGACACCTAGTGGAATCCAAGATACAGTGAGTTTTGGGACTTTCACTAGGTTCTGTTACCCAGAATGCTTTGCAAACCTCAAGATTTGGCTAAAATAACACTTTCTCCTCAAATTTCGGTGACAGAAAGTTCTGGAATCTGAGAGGAGCCACAAATGTTCTTCCACCCAGCATTTCCCCAAGTCTCCCAATAAAAATGATACCTCACCTGTGTTGGGAGGCCTCTTGCCTGCGACAGGAAATGCACCAAAACACAACGTGGACACATCACATTTTCCCAAAGAAATCAGAGATGTTTTTTGCAAAGAGCCTACCTGTGGATTTTGGCCTCTCGCTCAGCCGGCACCTAGGGAAACCTAAAAAACCTGTGCATTTTTTAAAATTAGACACCTAGGGGAATCCAAGATGGGGTGACTTGTGCGGCTCCCACCACGTTCTGTTACCCAGAATCCTTTGCAAACCTCAGAATTTTGATAAAAAGACACCACCTCCTCACATTTCAGTGACAGAAAGTTCTGGAATCTGAGAGGAGCCACAAATTTCCTTCCACCCAGCGTTCCCCCACGTCTCCAAATAAACTTGACACCTCACTTGTGTTGGTAGGCCTAGTGCCCACCATAGGAAATGCCCCAAAACACAACATGGACACATCACATTTTCACAATGAAAATAGAGGTTTTTTTTTTTTAAAGTGCCTACCTGTGGATTTTGGCCTCTAGATCAGTTGGCAGCTAGGGAAACCTACCAAACCTGTTTTTTTTTTAAAACTAGAAACTTAGGGGAATCCATGATGGGGTGACTTATGGGGCTCTCACCAGGCTCTGTTACCCAGAATCCTTTGCAAACCTCAGAATTTGGCTAAAAAACACGTTCTCCTCACATTTCGGTGACAGAAAGTTCTGGAATCTGAGAGGACCCACAAATTTCTTTCCACCCAGCTGTCCCCCAAGTCTTACGCTAATAATGATACCTCACTTGAGAGGGTAGGCCTAGTGCCCACAACAGGAAATGCCCCAAAACACAATGTGGATACATCACATTTTCCCAAAGAAAACAGAGGTGTTTTTTGGAAAGTGCCTACCTGTGGATTTTGGCCTCTAGCTCAGCCTTGCACCTAGGGAAGCCTACCAAACCTGTGCATTTTTTAAAACTAGACTCCTAGGGGAATAAAAGATGGGGTGACTTGTGGAGCTCTCACCAGGTTTTGTTATCCAGAATCCTTTGCAAACCACAAAATGTGGCTAAAAAAACACTTTCTCCTCATATTTTGATAACTGAAAGTTCTGGAATCTGAGTGGAGGCACAGATTTCCTTCCACCCAGCATTCCCCCCAGTCTCCCGATAAAAATGATACCTCACTTATGTGGGTAGGCCTAGTGCCCGCGACATGAAATACCCGAAAACACAACATGGACACAACACATTTTCCCAAATTAAATAGAGGTGTTTTTTGCAAAGTGCCTACCTGTGTATTTTGGCCTCTAGCTCAGTCTGCACCTAGGAAAACCAACCAAACCTGTGCATTTTTTTAAATTAGACACTTCGGGGAATCCAAGATGGGGTGACTTGTGCGGCTCTCACAACATTCTGTTACCCAGAATCCTTTGCAAACCTCAGAATTTGGATAAAAACACACGTCCTCCTCACATTTCGGTGACAGAAAGTTCTAGAATCTGAGAGGAGCCACAAATTTCCTTCCACCCAGCGTTCCCCCAAGTCTCCCAGTAAAAATGATACCTCACTTGTGTTGGTAGGCATAGTGCCAGCGACAGGAAATGTCCCAAAACACAACGTGGACACATCACATTTTCCCAAAGAAAACAGAGGTGTTTTTTGCAAACAGCCTACCAGTGGATTTTAGCCTCTAGCTCAGTCGGCAACTAGGGAAACCTACCAAACCTGTGCATTTTTTAAAATTAGACACCTGGGGGAATCTAAGATGGGGTGACTTGTGGGGCTCTCACCAGGTTTTGTTGCACAAAATCCTTTGCAACCCTCAAAATGTGGCCAAAAACACACTTTCTCCTCACATTTCAGTGACAGATAGTACTGGAGTCTGAGAGGAGCAACACATTTCCTTCCACCCAGCGTTCCCCCAGGTCTCCTGTTAAGAGTGAAACCTCACTTGTGTGGGTAGGCCTGTTGCCCGAGACAGGAAATGTCTCAAAAGACAATATGGACATATCTAATTTTTCCCAAAAAAACAGAGGTGTTTTTTGCAAAGTGCCTCTTTGTGATTGGCCTCTAGCTCAGCCGGCAGCTAGGGAAACCAACCAAACGTGCGCATTTTTTAAAACTAATCACCTAGGGGAATCCTGGATGGGGTGACTTGTGGGGCTCTCACCAGGTTTTGTAACCCAGAATCCTTTGCAAACCTCAAAATTTGTCTAAAAAACATATTCTCCTCATATTTCGGTGACAGAAAGTTCTGCAATCTGAGAGATGCCATAAATTTCCTTCCACCCAGCAGTCCCCCAAGCCAAGTCTCCTGATAAAAATCATTCCTTATTTGTGGGGGTAGGCCTAGTGCCCACGACAGGAAATGTCCCAAAACAAAACGTGACCACATCAAATTTTCCCAAAGAAAAGTGGTGTTTTTTGCAAAGTACCTACCTGTAGATTTTGGCTTATAGCTCAGCAGGCACCTAGGGAAACCTACCAAACCTGTGCAATTTAAAAAAAACTAGACACCTAGGGGAATCCAAGATGGGGTGACTTGTGGGGCTCTCACCAGGTTTTGTTACCAAGAATCCTTTGCAAACCTCAAAATTTGGCTAAAAACACACTTTCTCCTCACATTTCGGTGACAGAAAGTTCTGGAATCTGTGCGGAGCAACAAATTTCCTTCCACCCAGCGTTCCCCCAAGTCTCGTGATAAAAGTGAAGCCTCACTTCTGTGGGTATGCCTAGTGGCCACAACAGGAAATGCCCCAAAACTAAATGTGGACACATCACTTTTTCCCAAAGAAAACAGAGGTGTTTTTTGCCAAGTGCCTACCTGTGGATTTTGGCCTCTAGCTCAGCCGGCACCTAGAGAAACCTACCAAACCTGTGTATTTTTTAAATCTAGACACCTAGGGGAATACAAGATGGGGTGACTTGTGGGGCTCTCACCAGGGTTTGTTACACAGAATCCTTTGCAAACCTCAAAATGTGGTTAAAAACACACTTTCTCCTCACATTTCAGTGACAGAAAGTTCTGGAATCTGAGAGGAGCAACATATTTCCTTCCACCCAGCATTCCCCCAAATCTCCCGATAAAAGTGAAGCCTCACTTCTGTGGGTATGCCTAGTGGCCACAACAGGAAATGCCCCAAAACTAAATGTGGACACATCACTTTTTCCCAAAGAAAACAGAGGTGTTTTTTGCCAAGTGCCTAACTGTGGATTTTGGCCTCTAGCTCAGCCGGCACCTAGGGAAAACGAACAAACCTGTGCATTTTCTAAAACTAGAAAGCTAGGGGAATCCATCATATGGTGAGTTATCGGGCTCTCGCCAGGTTCTGTTACCCAGAATCCTTTGCATACCTCAAAATTTGGATAAAATCACTTTCTCCTCACATTTCGGAAACAGAAAGTTCTGGAATCTGAGAGGAGCCACGTATTTCCTTCCACCCAGCAGTCCCTCAAGTCTTCAGATAAAAATAATACCTCACTTGTTTGGGTAGGCCTAGTGCCCACAAGAGGAAGTGCCCCAAAACACAATGTAGACACATCTCATTTATCCAAAGAAAACAGAGGTATTTTTTGCAAAGTGCCTACCTGTGGATTCTGGCTCAGCAGGCACCTAGGGAAACCTACCAAACCTGTGCATTTTGTAAAACTAGACACCTAAGGGAATACAAGATGGGGTGACTTGTGGGGCTCTCACCAGGTTTTGTTACCCAGAATCCTTTGCAAACCTCAAAATTTTGTTAAAAACACACTTTCTCCTCACATTTCAGTGACAGAAAGTTCTGGAATCTGAGAGGAGCAACACATTTCCTTCCACCCAGCATTCCCCCAAGTCTCCCGATAAAAGTGAAGCCTCACTAGTGTGGATAGGCCTAGTGCCCGCGACAGGAAATGTCCCAAAACACAATGTGGACACATCTCATTTTCACAAAGAAAACAGAGGTGTTTTTTGCAAAGTGCCTACCTGTGGATGTTGGCTATTAGCTCAGCTGGCACCTAGGGAAACCGAACAAACCTGTGCATTTTAGTAAACTAGACACCTAGGTGAATCCAAGATGGGGGTGACTTGTGTGGCTCTCTCTAGGTTCTCTAACCCAGAATCCTTTGCAAACCTCAAAATGTGTTTAAAATCAAACTTTCTCCTCACATTTTGGTGACAGAATGTTCTTGAATCTGAGAGGAGCAACAAATTTTCTTCCACTCAGCATTCCCCCAAGTCTCCCGATAAAAATGATACCTCACTTGTGTGGGTAGGCCTAGTGCCAACGACAGGAAATGCCTCAAAACACAGTGTGGGCACATCACATTTTCCCAAAGAAAACAGGTGTTTTTTGCAAAGTGCCTAGCTGTGGATTTTGGCCTAGGGAAATCTACCAAACCTGTGCATTTTTGAAAACTAGACACCTTTGGGAACCCACGATCGAGTGACTAGTGGGGGTCTCGTCAGGTTTTCTTATCCAAAATCCTTTGGAAACCTCAAAATGTGGCTAAAAAAACACTTTTTCCTCACATTTCGGTGACTGAAAGTTCTGGAATCTGAGAGGAGCCAGAAATTTCCTTCCACCCAGCATTTCCCCAAGTCTCCCAAAATAAAAGAAACCTCACTTGTGTGGGTAGCCCTAGTGTCCTCAACAGGAAATGCCCCAAAACACAATGTGGACACATCACATTTCCCCAAAGAAAACAGAGGTGTTTTTTGTAAAGTGCCTACCTGTGGATTTTGGCCTCTAGCTCAGCCGGCACCTAGGGAAACCTACGAAACCTGAGCATTTTTGAAAATTAGACACCTAAGGGAATCCAAGATGGGGTGACTTGTGGGGCTCTCTCTAGGTTCTCTTACACAGAATCCTTTGCAAACCTCAAAATTTGGATTAAAAAACACTTTCTCCTCACATTTCGGTGAGAGAGAGCTCTGGAATCTGAGAGGAGCAACACATTTTCTTTCACCCAGCATTCCCCCAAGTCTCCCAATAAAAATGATACCTCACTTGCCAATAACAGATAATGCCTCAAAAAACAATGTGGACACATCACATTTTCCCAAAGAAAACAGGTGTTTTTTGAAAAGTGCCTATCTGTGGATTTTGGCCTCTATCTCAGCCGCACCTAGGGAAACCTACCAAACCTGTGCATTTTTTAAAACTAGACACCTTTGGGAACCCACGATCGAGTGACTAGTGGGGCTCTCGTCAAGTTTCCTTATCCAAAATCCTTTGCAAACCTCAAAATATGGATTAAAAAACACTTTCTCCTCACATTTCGGTGACAGAGAGTTCTGGAATCTGAGAGGAGCCACAAATTTCCTTCCACCCAGCATTTCCTCAAGTCTCCCCATATAAAAGAAACCTCACTTGTGTGGCTAGCCCTAGTGTCCGCGACAGGAAATGCCCCAAAACACAACGTGGACACATCACAATTTCCCAAAGAAAACAGAGGTGTTTTTTGCAAAGTTGCTATCTGTGGACTTTGGCCTCTAGCTCATCCGGCACCTAGGGAAACCTACCAAACCTGTGCATTTTTTAAAACTAGACAGCAAAGGGAATCCAAGATGGGGTGACTTGTGCGGCTGTCACTAGGTTCTGTTACCCAAAATCCTTTTCAAACCTCAAAAGTTGGCTAAAAAAACACATTCTCCTCACATTTCGGTGACAGAAAGTTCTGGAATCTGAGAGGAGCCACAAATTTCTTTTCACCCAGCAGTCCCCCAAGTCTCCTGATAAAAATGGTACCTCACTTGTGTTGGTAGGCCTAGTGCCCGCGAAAGGTAATGTCCCAAAACACAACGTGGACACATCACATTTTCCCAAAGAAAACAGAGGTGTTTTTTGCAATGTGCCTACCTGTGGATTTTGGCCTCTTGCTGAGCCGGCACCTAGGGAAACATACCAAACCTGTGCTTTTTTTAAAACTAGACTCCTAGGGGAATCCAAGATGGGGTGACTTGTAGGGCTCTCACCGGGTTTTGTTACCCAAAATCCTTTGCAAACCTCAAAATTTGGCTAAAAATACAATTTAACCTCACATTTCGGTGAGAGAAAGTTCTGGAATCGGAGAGGAGGCATGAATTTCCTTCCACCCAGCGGTCCCCCAAGTCTTCCGATAAAAGTGATACCTAACTTGTGTGGGTAGGCATAGTGCCCACAAGAGGAAATGTCTCAAAACTCAATGTGGATACTTCACATTTTACCAAAGAAAACAGAGGTGTTTTTTGCAAAGTGCCTACCTCTGGATTTTGGCACCTAGCTCAGCCGGGACCTAGAGAAATCGACCAAATCTGTGCATTTTTTTAATACTAGACTCCTAGTGGAATCCAAGATGGGGTGACTTGTGGGACTCTCACCAGGGTTTGTTACACAGAATCCTTTGCAAACCTCTGAATTTGGCTAAAAAAAAACATTCTCCTCACATTTCCTGGAATCTGAGAGGATCCACAAATTTCCTTCTACCCAACGTTCCCCCAAGTCTCCCGCTAAAAATTATAACTCACTTGTGTGGGTAGGCCTAGTGACCGTGACAGAAAACGCCCCTAAACACAACATGGAGACATCACATTTTCCCAAAGAAAACAGAGGTGTTTTTTGCAAAGTGCCTACCTGTGGATTTTGGTTCTAGGTCAGCCGGCACCTACGGAAACCTACCAAACCTGTGCATTTTTTAAACTAAAACACCTAGGGAAATCAAAGATGGGGCGACTTGTGGGGATCTCACCAGGTTCTGTTACTCAGAATCCTTTGCAAACCTCAAAATTTGGCTAAAAAATACTTTCTCCTCACATTTCAGTGAAAGAAAGTTCTGGAATCTGAGAGGAGCCACGACTTTCCTTCCACCCAGCATCCCCTAAGTCTCCCGATAAAAATAATACCTCACTTGTGTCTGAAGGCCTATTGCCCATGACAGGAAATGACCCAAAACACAATGTGGAAACATCACATTCTCCCAAAGAAAAGCAGGTATTTTTTGCAAAGTGCCTACCTGTGGATTTTGGCCTCTAGCTCAGCCGGCACCTAGGTAAACCTACCAAACCTCTGCAGTCTTCGGTTTTTAAAACTAGACACCTAGGGGAATCCAAGATGGGGTGACTTGTGGGGCTCTCACCAGGTTTTGTTATCCAAAATCCTTTGCAAACCTCAAAATTTGGCTAAAAAAACACATTCTCCTCACATTTCGGTGACAGAATGTTCTGGAATCTGAGAGCAGTCGGAAATGTCCTTCTACCCAGCATTCTTCCAAGTCTCTTGATAAAAATGATACCTCCCTGTGTGGTTAGGCCTATTGCCCACTACAGGAAATGTCCCAAGACACAATGTGGACACATCACATTTTCCTTAAGAAAACAGAGGTGTTTTTTGCAAAGTGGCTACATGTGGATTTTGGCCTCTAGCTCAGCCGGCACCTAGGGAAACCTACAAAACCTGTTCATTTTTTCAAATTAAACACCTAGGGGAATTAAGATGGGGTGACTTATGGGGCTCTCATCAGGTTTTGTTACACAGAATCTTTTGCAAACCTCAAAATCTTTCGAAAAAGCACTTCCTACTCCAGTTTCGGTGACAGAAGGTTCTGGAATCAGAGGAGCCACAAATTTCATTCCGCCCAGCGTTCCCCCAAGTCTCCCGATAAAAACGATACCTCACTTGTGTGGGTAGGCCTATTGCCTGCGACAGGAAATGTCCCAAAACACAATAGGGACACATCACATTTTCCCAGAGAAAACAGAGGTGCTTTTTGCAAAGTGCCTACCTGTGGATTTTGGCCTCTAGCTCAGCCGGCACCTAGGGAAACCTATCAAACGTCTGCACTTTTTAAAACTAGACACCTATGGGAATCTAAGATGGGGTGGCTTGTGGGGCTCTCACCTGATTTTGTTACACAGAATCCTTTGCAAACCTCAAAATTGTGCTGAAAAACACATTCTCCTCACATTTTGGAAACAGAAAGTTCTGGAATCTGAGAGGAGCCACACATTTCCTTCCACCCAGTATTCCCCCAAGTTTCCTGATAAAAGTTATACCTCACTTCTGTGGGTAGGCCTAGCGCTCGCGACAGGAAATGTCCCAAAACACAACGTGGACACATCACATTTTCCCAAACAAAACAGAGGTGTTTTTTGCAAAGTGCCTACCTGTGGATTTTGACGTCTAGGTCAGACGGCACCTATGGAAACCTACCAAACCTGTGCATTTTTTAAACTTAGACAACTAGGGGAAACCAAGATGGTGTGACTACTGGAGCTCTCACCAAGATCTGTTACCCAGAATCTTTTGCAAGCCTCAAAATGTGGCTAAAAATACATTTTCTCCTCACATTTCGGTGACAGAAAGTTCTGGAATCTGAGAGCAGTCAGAAATGTCCTTCTACCCAGCATTTTCCCAAGTCTCTCGATAAAAATGATACCTCGCTTGTGTGGGTAAGCCTATTGCCTGCGACAGGAAATGTCCCAAAACAAAACGTGGACACATCACATTTTCCCAGAGAAAACAGAGGTGTTTTTTGCAAAGTGCCTACCTGTGGATTTTGACCTCTAGGTCAGACAGCACCTAGGGAAACCTACCAAACCTGTGCATATTTTAAACTTAGACACCTAGGGAAATCCAAGATGGTGTGACTTGTGGAGATCTCACCAGGTTCTGTTACCCAGAATCCTTTGCAAACCTCAAAAGTTGGTTAAAAAAACTCTTCCTCCTCACATTTCGGTGACAGAAAGTTCTGAAATCCCAGAGGATCCACAAAATTCTTTCTAGCCAGCGGTCCCCCACGTCTCCCAATAAAAATGGTGCCTCACTTGTGTGGGTAGGTCTTGTGCCCGCGACAGGTAATGTCCCAAAACACAACGTGGACACATCACATTTTCCCTAAGAAAACAGTGGTGTTTTTTGCAAAGTGGCTACCTGTGGATTTTGGCTTCTAGCTCAGCCGGAACCAAGGGAAACCTACAAAACCTGTGCATTTTTAAAAACTAGACTCCTATGGGAATCCAAGATGGGGTGACTTGTGGGGCGCTCACCAGGTTTTGTTAGCCAAAATCCTTTGCAAACATCAATATTTTGCTTAGAAAACACAATCTCCTCACATTTCGGTTACAGAAAGTTCTGGAATCTGAGAGCAGTCAGAAATTTCTTCCTACCCAGCATTCTCCGAAGTCTCTCCATAAAATTAATACCTTGCTTGTGTGGGTAGGCCTATTACCCGTGACAGGAAATATCCCAAAACACAACGTGGACACATCACATTTTCCCAGAGAAAACAGAGGTGTTTTTTGCAAGTGCCTACCAGTGCATTTTGGCTCTAGGTCAGCCGGCACCTAGGGAAACCTACCAAACATGTGCATTTTTGAAACTAAGACAACTAAGGGAATCCAAGATGGGGCGACTTGTGGGGCTCTCCCCAGGTTCTGTTACTCAGAATCCTTTGCAAACCTCAAAATTTGGCTAAACAAATACTTTCTCCTCACATTTCGGTGACAGAAAGTTCTGGAATCTGAGAGGAGCCACAAATTTGCTTCCACCCAGCTTCCCCCAAGTCTCCCGATAAGAATGATACCTCACTTGTGTCTGTAGGCCTAGTGCCCACGACAGGAAATGCCCCAAAACACAACGTGGACACATCCCATTTTCCCAAAGAAAAGCAGGTGTTTTTTGCAAAGTGCCTACCTGTGGATTTTGGTCTCTAGCTCAGCCGGCACCTAGGGAAACCTACCAAACCTCTGCACTTTTTAAAACTAGACACCTAGGGGAATCCAAGATGGGGTGACTTGTGGGGCTCTCGCCAGGTTTTGTTATCCAGAATCCTTTCCAAACCTCAACATTTGGCTAAAAAAAACTTTCTCCTCACATTTTGGTAACAGAAAGTTCTGGAATCTGAGAGGAGCCACAAATTTCCTTCCACCCAGCCTTCCCCCAAGACTCCCGATAAAAGTGATGCCTCACTTGTGTGGGTAAGCCTAGTGCCCGCGACAGGAAATGTCCCAAAACACAACGTGGACACATCACATTTTCCCAAAGAAAACAGAGGTGTTTTTTCCAAAGTGCCTACCTGTGGATTTAGACCTCTAGGTCAGACGGCACCTAGGGAAACCTACCAAACATGTGCATTTTTTAAACTTAGACACCTAGGGGATTCCAAGATGGTGTGACTGGTGAAGCTCTCACCAGGTTCTGTTACCCAGAATCCTTTGCAAACCTCAAAAGTTGGCTAAAAAAACACTTTCTCCTCACATTTCGGTGACAGAAAGTTTTGGAATCTCAGAGGATCCACAAATTTCTTTCCACCCACCGGTCCTCCACGTCTCCCGATAAAATTGGTGCCTCTCTTGTGTGGGTAGGCCTAGTGCCAGCAACAGGTAATGTTCCAAAACACACCTTGGACACATCACATTTTCCCGAAGAAAACAGAGGTGTTTTTTGTAAAGTGCCTACCTGTGGATTTTGGCCTCTAGCTCAGCCTGCACCTAGGGAAAAATACAAAACCTGTGAATTTTTTAAAACTAGACACCTAGGGGAATCCAAGATGGGGTGACTTGTGGGGCTATTACCAGGGTTTGTTACCCAAAATCCTTTGCAAACCTCAAAATTTGGCTTAAAAAAAAACATTCTCCTCACATTTCGGTGACAGAAAGTTCTGGAATCTGTGAGCAGTCAGAAATTTCCTTCTACCCAGCATTCTCCCAAGTCTCTTGATAAAAATGATACCTCGCTTGTGTGGGTAGGCCTGTTGCCCGCGACAGGAAATGTCCCAAAACACAATGTGGACACATCACATTTTCCCAGAGAAAACAGAGGTGTTTTTTGCAAAGTGCCCACCTATGGATTTTGGTTCTAGGTCGGCCGGCACCTACGTAAACCTACCAAACCTGTGCATTTTTTAAACTAAAGCACCAAGGGAAATCAAAGATGGGGTGACTTGTGGGGCTCTCACCAGGTTCTGTTACTCAGAATTCTTTGCAAACCTCAAAATTTGGCTAAAACATACTTTCTCCTCACATTTCGGTGACAGAAAGTTCTGGAATCTGAGAGGAGCCACAAATTTCCTTCCACCCAGCATCCCCTAAGTCTCCCGATAAAAATAATACCTCACTTGTGTCTGAAGGCCTAGTGCCCATGACAGGAAATGACCCAAAACACAATGTGGAAACATCACATTCTCCCAAAGAAAAGCAGGTGTTTTTTGCAAAGTGACTACCTGTGGATGTTGGCCACTAGCTCAGTCGGCACCTAGGTAAAGCTACCAAACCTCTGCACTTTTTAAAACTAGAGACCTAGGGGAATCCAAGATGGGGTGACTTATGGGGCGCTCACCAGGTTTTGTTACCCAAAATCCTTTGCAAACCTCAAAATTTGGCTAAAAAAACACATTCTCCTCACATTTCGGTGACAGAATGTTCTGGAATCTGAGAGCAGTCAGAAATGTCCTTCTACCCAGCATTCTTCCAAGTCTCTCGATAAAAATGATACCTCCCTGTTTGGGTAGGCCTATTGCCCACAACAGGAAATGTCCCAAAACACAATGTGGACACATCACATTTTCCCTAAAAAAACAGAGGTGTTTTTTGCAAAGTGGCTACCTGTGGATTTTGGCCTCTAGCTGAGCCGCCACCTAGGGAAACCTACAAAACCTGTGCATTTTTTAAAATTAAACACCTAGGGAAATCTAAGATGGGGTGACTTGTGGGGCTCTCCCCAGGGTCTGTTACTCAGAATCCTTTGCAAACCTCAAAATTTGGCTAAACAAATACTTTTTCCTCACATTTTGGTGACAGAAAGTTCTGGAATCTATGAGTAGCCACAAATTTCCTTCCACCCAGCTTCCCCCAAGTCTCCCGATAAGAATGATACCTCACTTGTGTCTGTAGGCCTAGTGCCCACGACAGGAAATGCCCCAAAACACAACGTGGACACATCCCATTTTCCCAAAGAAAACAGAGGTGTTTTTTGCAAAGTGCCTACCTGTGGATTTAGGCCTCTAGCTCAGCTAGCACCTAGGGAAACCTACCAAACCTGTGCATTTTTTAGAACTAGAAACCGAGGGGAATCCAAGATGGGGTGTCTTATGGGGCTCTCACCTGGTTTTGTTACACAGAATCTTTTGCAAACCTAAAATTTTTTCGAAAAAGCACTTTCTACTCAAATTTCGGTGACAGGCGGTTCTGGAATCAGAGGAGCCACAAATGTCTTTCTACCCAGCGTTCCCCCAAGTCTCCCGATAAAAACGATACCTCACTTGTGTGGGTAGGCCTATTGCCTGCGACAGGAAATGTCCCAACACACAATGTGGACACATCACATTTTCCCAGAGAAAACAGAGGTGTTTTTTGCAAAGTGCCTAACTGTGGATTTAGGCCTCTAGCTCAGCCGGCACCTAGGGAAACCTACAAAACCTGTGCATTTTTTCAAATTAAACACCTAGGGGAATCTAAGATTGGGTGACTTGTGGGGCTCTCATCAGGTTTTGTTACACAGAATCTTTTGCAAACCTCAAAATTTATCGAAAAAGCACTTTCTCTTCACATTTCGGTGACAGAAAGTTTTGGAATCTGAGAGCAGTCAGAAATGTCCTTCTACCCAGCATTCTCCCATGTCTCTCGATAAAAAGGATACCTCGCTTGTGTGGGTAGGCCTATTGCCCGCGACAGGAAATGTCCCAAAACACAACGTGGACACATCACATTTTCCCAGAGAAAACAGAGGTGTTTTTTGCAATGTGCCTACCTGTGGATTTTGACCTCTAGGTCAGACAGCACCTAGGGAAACCTACCAAACCTGTTCATTTTTTCAACTTAGACGCCTAGGGGAATCCAAGATGGTGTGACTTGTGGAGCTATCACCAGTTTCTGTTACCCAGAATCCTTTGCAAACCTCAAAAGTTGGCTAAAAAACACTTCCTCCTCACATTTCGGTGACAGACAGTTCTGGAATCTCAGAGGATCCACAAATGTCTTTCCAGCAAGCAGTCCCCCACGTCTCCCAATAAAAATGGTGTCTCACTTGTGTGGGTAGGCCTAGTGCCTGCGACAGGTAATGTCCCAAAACACAACATGGACACATCACATTTTCCCTAAGAAAACAGAGGTGTTTTTTGCAATTGCCTACCTGTGGATTTTTACCTCTAGGTTAGACGGCACCTAGGGAAACCTACCAAACCTGTGCATTTTTTTAACTTAGACACCTAGGGGAATCCAAGATGGTGTGACTTGTGGAGCTCTCACCAAGTTCTGTTACCCAGAATCTTTTCCAGGCCTCAAAATTTGGCTACAAAAACATTTTCGCCTCACATTTCGGTGACAGAAAGTTCTGGAATCTGAGAGCAGTCAGAAATGTCCTCCTACCCAGCATTCTCCCATGTCTCTCGATAAAAAGGATACCTCGCTTGTGTGGGTAGGCCTATTGCCCGTGACAGGAAATGTCCCAAAACACAACGTGGACACATCACATTTTCCCAGAGAAAACAGAGGTGTTTTTTGCAAAGTGCCTACCTGTGGATTTTGACCTCTAGGTCAGACAGCACCTAGGGAAACCTACCAAACCTGTGCATTTTTTAAACTTAGACACCTTGGGGAATCCAAGATGGTGTGACTTGTGGAGCTATCACCAGGTTCTGTTACCCAGAATCCTTTGCAAACCTCAAAAGTTGGCTAAAAAAACACTTCCTCCTCACATTTCGGTGACAGAAAGTTCTGGAATCTCAGAGGATCCACAAATTTCTTTCCAGCAAGCAGTCCCCCACGTCTCCCAATAAAAAATGGTGTCTCACTTGTGTGGGTAGGCCTAGTGCCCGCGACAGGTAATGAATGTCCCAAAACACAACATGGACACATCACATTTTCCCTAAGAAATCAGAGGTGTTTTTTGCAAAGTGGCTAAGTGTGGATTTTGGCTTCTAGCTCAGCCGGAACCTAGGTAAACCTACAAAACCTGTGCATTTTTTAAAACTAGACACCTAGGGGAAGCCAAGATGGGGTGACTTGTGGGGCGCTCCCCAGACGTTGTTACCCAAAACACATTGCAAACCTAAAAATTTGGCTAAAAAAACACATTCTCCTCACATTTCGGTGACAGAAAGTTCTGGAATCTGAGAGCAGTCAGAAATTTCCTTCTACCCAGCATTCTCCCAAGTCTCTCAATAAAAATAATACCTCGCTTGTGTGGGTAGGCCTATTGCCCGTGACACGAAATGTCCCAAAACACAACGTGGACACATCACATTTTCCCAGAGAAAACAGAGGTGTTTTTTGCAAAGTGCCTACCAGTGGATTTTGGTTCTAGGTCAACCGGCACCTAGGGAAACCTACCAAACCTGTGTATTTTTTAAACTAAGTCACCTAGTGGAATCCAAGATGGGGTGACTTGTGGGGCTCTCACCAGGTTTTATTACCCAAAATCCTTTGCAAACCTCAAAATTTGGCTAAAAAACACATTCTCCTCACATTTCGGTGACAGAAAGTTCTGGAATCTGTGAGCAGTCAGAAATGTCCTTCTACCCAGCATTCTCCCAAGTCTCTCGATAAAAATGATACCTCGCTTGTGTGGGTAGGCCTATTGCCCACGACAGGAAATGTCACAAAACACAACGTGGACACATCACATTTTCCCAGAGAAAACAGAGGTGTTTTTTGCAAAGTGCCTACCTGTGGATTTTGGTTCTAGGTCAGCCGGCACCTAGGGAAACCTACCAAACCTGTGCATTTTTTAAACTAAAACACCTAGGGAAATCAAAGATGGGGCGACTTGTGGGGCGCTCACCAGGTTCTGTTACTCAGAATCCTTTGCAAACCTCAAAATTTGGCTAAAAAATACTTTCTCCTCACATTTCGGTGACAGAAAGTTATGGAATCTGAGAGGAGCCACAAATTTCCTTCCACCCAGCATCCCCCAAGTCTCCCGATACAAATGATACCTCACTTGTGTCTGAAGGCCTAGTGCCCATGACAGCAAATGCCCCAAAAAGCAAAGTGGACACATCACATTTTCCCAGAGAAAAGCAGGTGTTTTTTGCAACGTTTTTGCAAAACCTGTGGATTTTGGCCTCTAGCTCAGCCGGCACCTAGGGAAACCTACCAAACCTCTGCACTTTTTAAAACTAGACACCTAGCGGAATCCAAGATGGGGTGACTTGTGGGGCGCTCACCAGGTTTTGTTACCCAAAATCCTTTGCAAACCTCAACATTTGGCTAAAAAAAAACATTCTCCTCACATTTCGGTGACAGAATGTTCTGGAATCTGAGAGCAGTCAGAAATTTCCTTCTACCCAGCATTCTTCCAAATCTTCAGATAAAAATGATACCTCGCTTGTGTGGGTAGGCCTATTGCCCACAACAGGAAATGTCCCAAAATACAATGTGGATACATCACATTTTCCCAGAGAAAACAGAGGTGTTTTTTGCAAAGTGCCTACCTGTGGATTTTGGTTCTAGGTCAGCCGGCACCTAGGGAAGCCTATCAAACCTGTGCATTTTTTAAACTAAGACACCTAGGGGAATCCAAGATGGGGCGACTTGTGGGGCTCTCACCAGGTTCTGTTACCCAGAATCGTTTGCAAACCGCAAAATTTGGCCTAAAAAATACTTTATCCTCACATTTCGGTGACAGAAAGTTCTGGAATCTGAGAGGAGCACAAATTTCCTTCCACCCAGCATCCCTCAAGTCTCCCGATTAAAATGATGCCTCACTTGTGTCTGAAGGCCTAGCGCCCTTGACAGGAAATGCCCCAAAACACAACGTGGACACATCACATTTTCCCAAAGAAAAGCAGGTGTTTTTTGCAAAGCTTCTACATGTGGATTTTGGCCTCTAGCTCAGTCGGCACCTAGGTAAACCTACCAAGCCTCTGCACTTTTTAAAACTAGACACCTAGGGGAATCCAAGATGGGGCGACTTGTGGGGCTCTTACCAGGTTCTGTTACTCAGAATTGGTTGCAAACCGCAAAATTTGGCTTAAAAAAGACTTTCTCCTCACATTTTGGTGACAGAAAGTTCCGGAATCTGAGAGGAGCCACAAATTTCCTTCCACCCAGCATCCCCCAAGTTTCCTGATAAAAATGATACCTCACTTGTGTCTGAATGCCTAGTGCTCATGACAGGAAATGCCCCAAAACACAATGTGGACACATCCCATTTTCCCAAAGAAAAGCAGGTGTTTTTTGCAAAGTGCCTACCTGTGGATTTTGGCCTCTTGCTCAGCCGCCACCTATGGAAACCTAAAAAAACTGTGCATTTTTTAAACTAGACACCTAGTGGAATCCAAGATGTGGTGACATGTGGCGCTCTCACCAGGTTCTGTTACCCAGAATCCACTGCAAACCTCAAAATTTGGCAAAAAAACACTTTTCCCTCAAAATTTGGTTCCAGAAATTTCTGGAATCTGAGATGAGCCACAAATTTCTTTCCACCCAGCATTCCCCCAAATCTCATAATAAAAATGAAACTTCACTTGTGTGGGTGGTCCAGGTACCTGCAACAGAAAAATGCTAAAAGCCTGTAGAGATTGAGGTTTTTGCACAGTGAGTTGAGAAGCACATATTTGTATTTTATACATCTTTTAGGCTGACTCTGCTTTGGGGACCCACACAAGTGAGATATCAGTTTGCTTGGGAGACTGAGTGGAAAGCTAGGTGGTAGGAAATTTGTGCCGAAGCTTTGATCCTACAAAGAAAAGTGAGGAACACATGCTTTTTAAAGAATATGTTTAGGTTTGTAGAGGAGTCTTGGAAAGAAAATGTTTGGGGATACAGGCAAGCCACACCTCTCTGGACTCCTTGGGGTGTCTAGTTTTAAAACATTTCTGCGCTTGTTAAGTTTCCGTAGATGAAGGCCTCAACCGCGACCAAAAACATAGATGGCCCCCCAAACACAGGTAGTTTTGCAATATATAATTTTGATGTGTCCACCTACTTATGTGATGTTCCAAACATTAACATTGTGAAAAGAAACACACTTAGGTGATGTTAAAAAGATCCCTCACCCACCAAACAAGTTGGTGGCATTCTTCATCATCGGGGTGAGTGATGGTACAGTAGATCAAATTTTATTAACAAGAGATTTCACATAAATGAAATGCATTGTTAATAACTGAAAGGCCAAAAATCTGAACCAATGACTCACATCTTGTGAGCTGTAAAGCCTTGTGAAGTCACCAACTGGTTTGCAGTCCATTCACACACCTTTCATACATGACATGCACAAGACCTTTCACACCGTCAGCCACGGGCCCAGCATGTTGCAACACTCGTATTGACAGACAGCGACACTCAAGGGCCCAACACTTTCATATGCCCACATGCTTGATGCAACAATCACACCAGCCGATGAGAGTGGGGGGACTGGCGTTTGGCTGGTACCGCCAGCCAAGCGCCACTCCGCCCACACCACCAGCCAAGCACCACCACACCCAGACCGCCAGCCAAGCGCTACCCCACTCACACCACCAGCCAAGCACCACCACACTCACAAGACTAACCAAGCGCCACCCCACGCATCCCACCAGCCAAGTGCCACCCCACGCATCCTGCCAGCCAAGCGCCACCCCACGCACACCACCAGCCAAGCGCCACCCCACGCACACTGCCATCACTTTTTTTGTTTTTCAATAACAAAGAAAACACTAATTATAAATAAGTACACAACTACAAACACAAAAGCTCTAACTGAATACATGACAGTAATGCCAACCGTGAAACTGAACATATGAAAATATAAAACAGCAGTTTACGCTCACTGTATTTCCAAATAATTCTTCTGTGTGTGGTCGCTCCTGAAACAGCCGCCCACATACAGCCCAGGCTTTGAAGGACATTCAGGGCAGTACATCCTAGTCTCCTTCCTAATACCTCTTCGAGCATAGACTCTACATCTCTAAGCAGGAAAGTTTTTTTTTGGCCGTGGGAGGAATGTGCTCAGCAAAGTGACGATCTTCTAATCTAGCTGCATCCTCCATCACTGCTTCTCTAGGAACTCTTGCCTGTTCCAGCACAACAAGGATTCTATGATAGACTCCTGAAATTTCACAAATGTCATCCTTGACTCTGGAGAACGATCTTTGAACACAACGAAAGCATTAAAAGTTGCCAACTGGAATAGGTGAACCGCTAATTTCTTATACCAAACATAAGACTTACGAGCAGCAGTGAAAGGTTCCAACCTTTGATCTACTCTGTCAACACCACCCATGTGCTTATTATAGTCTACAATGCACACCGGTTTGCGCACTTCTACAACTTGACCCCAAACAGCCACAGGTGAAGTACTCTCATCATGGATGGTAGTTAGCATATAAACATCACTCCTGTCTACAAATTTCAGAGCTAGCAGCTCATCATTCCGCAAGGCACTGCACTGTCCTTTCTCAAGTTTTTTACAGACAAGTACTCCTGGAAAGCCTTTACGGTTAGAGCGGATTGTGCCACAAGCAACAGTGTCCACTCTGAACAACTTAACTCCAGTGTAGAAGTTATCTACATATAAATGGTGACCTTTGTTAAACAG
The DNA here is from genome assembly GCF_031143425.1 of Pleurodeles waltl. Taxonomy (NCBI): domain Eukaryota; kingdom Metazoa; phylum Chordata; class Amphibia; order Caudata; family Salamandridae; genus Pleurodeles; species Pleurodeles waltl. The sequence continues at coordinate 1,305,591,084 of NC_090445.1, forward strand.
TTGTCTACCAAGTTGCCACACAATTTTCCCACCAACTCCAAAAGGGAGTGGGCAACCAGGGGGGTCAATATTGTAATCCCTACCAGTGTAGAGCCGGAAATTATAAACATATCCTGTACTACTTTTAGACAGCATATACATCTTAATTCCATACCTTGCCCTCTTGCTAGGAATGTACTGCCTAAAAACCAAACGACCCTTGAGCAGGACCAAAGACTCAGCCACAGATATTTCTTTGCCTGGATACATAGACCTCTGAAAACTGATCCACCAAATGATCAAAGACAGGTCTAATCTTAAAAAGACGTTCAGAATCAGGGTAATTTTGTGGCAAGGCTAGAGCTTTATCTACAAAATGCAACATCCGAAGAAGAAGCTCATACCGGTTATGACTCATGATTGCAGTAGATATAGCAGTTGCCATCAAGGGACTAGTAGACCAATATGAAGACAGTGATGGGTTCCTTATCAGCCCCATCAAAAAAGTTAACCCCCAGAACTTTTTCAACTCTTCCAGATTTGTGGGAATCCACCGGCTAGCTCTAGAGTGTGGCCTAAGTCTGGCAGCATTTTCCCTCAAATACTGCTCTGCATACAAGTTAGTCTGCTCAACAATCTCTTCCAAAATATATTGTCCATAAACAAGTCAAAAAAGTTGAAAGGTAAAAAGTTTTCCGTATTAACTCGACACCCTGGGAAAACAGTAAACGCAGGCAACTGTTGCTGCTCCATGCAACCAACGTGTCAGGTCTTCCAATGGGAAGCCTTTCAGTCGCTGGCTCCTGCACCATTGGCACATCAGTGTCCTCTTCTAAAACAGGCCCTTCCTCAGCACTGAGAGTGGTTTCATCATCAGATGATTCCTCTCTGACAGAAAATTCACTTCCAGAACCTTGCACTTCCTCCTCTGTCTAAGCAGTCTCATAATCATGGTCAGAAAACGACTGTAAAAGCACACCAAAAGCCTGCTGTGCGGTCATCCTATGGCTAGCCATGATCCTTCCAACAAAAATTAACTGGACAAATGCACAACCAGCACTGTGTAAGATAAGTAACAAACAAAGTGTAGCTTTATCACTAAGAGTTATAAACTCAAAAACTATACTGCTCACTTGCCTGAAAAAGCTTGACTCACCAGCAACTACTCTGCACAGCCACAGCAATCACCAATGATATCTCTGTAAAAGAATAAAAAAAGCAAATTAGACATAATACAATACAATAATCATTGTGCATAAATCTAAGGACAATTTCACACACAATCATGCATTCAGTACACCACCTACAAACATGTCATTAATTTATTTATTTACCTAAAACATGCAACTACGCAAACCACAAGACAACCACTGCCAAAACTGCAACAAGCCACAGCAAAGGAAGCAAAAGCTTTGAACTAGAACAAAAAGGAGAAATAAACTGTTATTATCATAAATGCAAATACTTTGCCAGCTGACAAACACCCCGCCACCAACCATTTTAAAATTTTCCCTTGTGTCTATTGTTCTCTGCTTGGGACAGATGGGCCCCAAAAAATATAGGCCAATCTGACTCCAAGGGGGCAGAAATGCCATAGAATATATTGCCCCCTTTGGGGGGTGACCCGTGTCCAAGGGGCCACCCCCCCACACAAAACACACACAAGATCCCTGGCGCTAAGTGGATTCTGCCTCCCTTGGGGGCAGGTGGGCCAAAAAAAAACAGGCCGATCTGCCCCCAAGGGGGATAGAACTGCCCAATAGTGCATTTTGGCCCTTGCGGGCGACCCTTGCCCAAGGGGGCACCCCCCAACACAATAAAAACAAAAGAAAGAAAAAAAAATCCTTGGCGTCTTCATGGTTTCTGCCCCCTCCCCGGGGGCAGAAGGACCTACAAAAAATAGGCCAATCTGTCCCCAAGGGGGGCAGAAATGGCATGGATTATAATGCCCCCTTTGGGTGGTGACCCTTGCCCAAGGGGCCACCCGCCCACACAAAGCACACACACACATGATCCCTGACACTAAGTGGATTCTGCCCTGCCTTGGGGGCAGAAAGGCCTAAACAAATAGGCCGATCTGCCCCCAAGGGGGGCAGAACAGCCCAATAGTGTTTTTTGCTCCTTGCGGGTGACCCTTGCCCAAGGGGCCGCCCCCAACACAATATAATCAGCACCAAAAGAACAATACCTAGTTTCTAGTGGCTTTCTGCCCCCCTTAGGGCCAATCGGGGGGCAGAAATGGCAAAAAATACATTGCCCCCAAAGGAGAGCGACCCTTGCCCAAGGGGTTGCTCTCACACGCAATAAAAACACACACACACTAATTCCCTGGTGTCTAGTGGGCGCCTAGTGGGTGTCTATTGGGCAGGAATGCTCAAAGAGACATTGAGGGAAAGGAAAACCCTTTCCTTTCCCTCGATCCCTCTTTCAGAGAGATCCCCCCCACCTGGTGGTAAAACTTACCTCCTTCGTCATAGGCGCAATGGAAGCAAATGGCTTCCAGCGTGTCTGTGCACCCTTTCATGAAGTCAGTGTGCAATCACGTGCTGACGTCATGGGGGGGCGGGGGTGGAAGGGGAAGCGATTCCCCTTCCAGCCTTGACCTAGGGGGTAGGCCCTCGGGGGGAGCACTAGCGCTTCCCCCGAGGGCCGGTAAATGGACGTAATGGTTACATCCATGACGCCTGAGAGGCGCAGCCATGGACGTAACCATTACGTCCATGTCCCTCAAGGGGTTGAAGGAAAATGGGATGTGTTTAAAAATGTAAAATTAAAAGTTTTCTTTTCATTTTTTAAGAGTAGGCAGTGATCTCTGGGTCTTAATCAAAAAAGGCTACACACAGTTCCATGTAGAATGTATCTCTGTGACCAAAAAATGTAAAATATTTAGAGCAAGAACCCTCACTCACCTTACGGTGACATGCTTCATCATAGGGCTCAGCTCCTCGTCAGGCCGGCGCCGCAATGCCTGACGGGCCCCACAAAGGGGCTCTTTGCCGGAGATCTTTTATAAGAGGAAGCCGGTCAATGAAAGTAGCAAAACTAGGATTGGTATGAAAAAACTGTTAAAAATGACTAGAGGTGAAACACAGTTTATTAGGATACCTCCTCTCTGTCATGATTAAAAACAAAAAAGGGGGAAGAAAATAAAGCAATGTTTAAACTCCCCAATAACTATTGTAAGGACATACCACTAAAATATCCAAATTAGAGTTTTAGTGGGAGTAGACACAAGATCCCCTGTGCTACTACTAGACGTCGGTCAACATGTTTCTCGCTAATTAGTCAAAATAGATCAAGTGCTATTCATCAGGACCATGACACCTACCTAATCCTAAAATAAAATACAGCCCATATTAGGGGATCACTACTCAATGGGAACTCTCCATATACTAACAGATGGGCCCCATCGAGGAGAACAACAGGCTTGGGTGGTCCATGTAGTTTGAGCAGACTCCCACGACTGCCGGTACACCTACGATACCTCTGTGCTCCTGGAATATCAAGTGATCTATGGGACCACTGCCTGCTCTTAAAAATGTTTCCGCATGCATTCACAAAGGGGAAGGGGTCTCTTGGGGACCCCTTCTCCTTTGCGAATGGGTTACCATCAATTTGAAATTGGTGGTAACTGCAATTGTTTTGCGACTGCATTCACAATAAAAAAACAATCATACATACCTCTGCGATTCGGTATTAGTAAGGGATGTCCTTGACACGACCCTTCCTAATACCGAATCGGTATGTAGCCGCAAATCCAATTTGCAATTCAGTACCAAGTTACTGAATCACAAAGTGGACTTGTTACATACCAAAATGCATTTTTGCGATTGCAAACGGCCTGTTGGGCCATTTGCGATCACAACGATGTTTGATACATCTGGCCCCTGGTACATAAAAGCTTTAATTTTAAGATACCTCCTTCAAGACCTAGGTTGTAGCAGTTTATATTACATGGTTGTAAAGCTTTACTGCAATGGAGACAAATCTTCCTAATGCTCTTTATGTTAACGCAGTGCATTAAAATGGTGAATATTTAAGAGTGCCAATTTTGAGCTCTAAGAAGTTATTTTTCCTGCTTATAAAAATATTGAAACCCTGGTGTCCTTTGCTGCCTTCTAAAGATTTAACTGCACTTTAGTGGTACTAAAATGCTGTGAACCAAACAAACTTTTTTAACCTGTTTGATGTCCTTCAATAATTGTGTGGTTGACCTTTGGTTTGATCGTGGTTTGATTGTGTAATCTGTCAAATTGAAAATTCCTAATGAGCATTTGTATTTTTATCTTTTGTAACTCAAAAACATTTTATGTATTTTAATGTCAAGGTTGCATTTTATTGTCGTTTCCTATCTTGACTGAGCACAATAATGTTTTGTGCTTGGTATTACATTTAATAAGCAGTAATTTTCAATTAGGTGCAGGTGGCTAAGTCAAGGTTAGTACCTATGGGATTGTAATGATAAACTCCCTTTACCGGTACCAGAAGGGCACTAGGGTATAAAATAGGTCCTTGGCACCCACTCTCCAATTCACCTCTGGAGCTATGAAAGGACTCTCACAGTACTGCCTGCTGCTGTGACCTGTGTGTCACTCTGTCAGACTGCTGCTCTACCTGGAAGGACTGCTTTACTGCCTGGAGCATGCCTTGAACCCAAAGAAGCCAGCCCTGCTGAGCCTCCTGCTCAGAGCCACAGGGACATTACTAGAACCCACATCTGTGCCCTGCCTGAGTGAGTCCTGAACCCCCAAGAGGTGCCTGACAAGTCCTGAGCCCTTTATTGTGGTGCTAAAGGTGCCCAGATAGCCAAATCCCCAAACTGATACTTTTGACCAAAAATAGCTCAGAGAACCAGGAGAACTGGACCACCCTGGGCACTTGGTACATCACTGGTTGGATTGACTTTGCAGCTTCTCCCTTTAAGTTTTTCTGTATTACCCCTCTGGAGTTTTCTGACTTCCATTTCCATTTCAATGACTAAGCCTGAATGTTGAAATCTTCACTGTGGTTTCAACTGCAAGATCATCAGACAATGATGGTCTCTCCTTGGTCACCTCCGTTCACCACTGAACTTTACCTTCTCAGACACTTTTTCTCAGAATTTCTTCTAAGTCCAGAGGTAAGCGCAGACTGGTTCCAATCTACTTTTTTATCTGAACCATGTTCCATCACAGTCAGCAATATTTTTTGATGTTTGCCCTAGTCTCATGCGACTAGATATCCTTGTTTAGCGCTTTGATATTTTAGGTGCTATTTTTCACTACAAAATGTAAAAAAAAAATTACTCTGGCTCTACTGGTTGAAAGTTCACTGTTTTAGAGTCAATCAATTTGGTAAATTTACCCTATTGTTTTCTAAATTGGTTTGAGATTTTTCTTGTGTTGTGATTTTACTTTATTACTGTTTGTGTGTTGCATAATTACTTTACACATTGCCTCTTATTGAGCCTGCCTGTTTTGTGGCAAGCTACCCAGGGTTAATCACAGGTTAATTTAGTGAATTTTTGTGGGTCACCCTGCATAGGATTCTAGCAGTTACTTAACTAGGGTTCACACACCTGTCATCCAACATCCCAATTTCTAACACCACCTCAAACAGAAAGCAGACATGCACAAATTATTCTTGACACTGCTCCAACAGGAAGAATCCCTCCAAAACTGCCCAGGCCAGATCTCCCTGAATGGGAACAAAAGCAACCTCAGATCTTGAAATGAAAGGACTGATTCACAAAGATATTTGTGAATTGGCACTAGCAGATGTACCGTGTGGTGAGCGTGGTGAGAATGTATTTATAAATGTCACCAATCCTCATGGAAAGCTTCACAAGATGCGTTCCTAGGAAAATCATGTGACATTCGCCTCAGGATCATATGTTGCTTAGCAGAGTTCTGCATAGTAGTGAACTCCAAACAAGGATAATAAGATAAACTGGACAAATACACACTTTTTTTCTTAGCAGGGTAAATACCTTTTTCCTTGGAGCAACCCCTTCCTCTACATCTCCATCAAATCTGAGTGATCCATTCTCCTTTCCACTCTATACAGGGATTTATACCTTTCCTTGATTGGAACAAAAATCTAACACTTTCCAGTTTGGAAAGGTGACCGAATGGAGTTTTGACTGCTCGAAAATATACTTGTTTGTGAGTGTTCGCAAACTTCAAAGGCCATCCAAGCCTTAGAACACATTGAACTGCCTATATTCCAATCCTCCGTGTGGGATGCAGCCTAGCCAGGCAAGTGAAATGTAACTATATGGAGCTTCTGACATGCCACTACTCACACATTGTATCTCACCTCCAGGCCTCCTGTGAAGAACAAGGGCTTCACTGATGAATTCAAGAATCGCCTCACCGCTTCCTCCTCACCACCAACTAAAACACACACACCACCCTCTTTAACCTACCATTTTACACAAGCTCATGAAAGATACCAAACACCCTCTTCAAGCTCATCAACAGACTCAATGTGATTCAGCATGTCAAACAGCGAACACAGATCTAGTTTAGATCTTATCTTTTATCTAATATTTTCAACATCATTGATCATCCAATACAAACCACCCATACTCCTGGACTGGACCAACCGCTTTGCCATCTATCTTTTCTGTTCAGCAGCCTTCAAACTAATGGAGGTCTCCCCAAAAAAGAAGATCAAACCTTTAGGTACTTCAAGGACATCTCCATTGACAACCTTTAACCTTTTTTTTGTTTTTTAATATCTTTGTACATTTTTCGCCACTTTATTCATAAATATACATAAGTGGTATACAAGACAGAGCATAGCCAGTTACATTAGAAATAAAGAAAAACAGTAAATTAAATCTGGACAGAGTCATAGTCGAATTAAATGATTTTGATAATTCATATATAACATAGTAGCAGATGAGCAGTGGGAAACAGAGAGCGGATTATAGGCTATTCACTGCACAACTGAGTTAGTATATTAATTGCCGTGAAGGAAACAGAAAACAAGCCCTGCTCCCCAGCCAGGCTGCTATCCTTTTGCTAACCACCTACCACTGGTTCCCATATTGCTTTGCCCCGAAAGCGACTTCTTGGGCCCTTAAGTTTATACAAACATGAACCCATACTATGTATAGACACGTGACTGCCTTTGAAATAAATATCAACCAAGAGTGATTCTTAGCTACGGTGTGGGCATTGCTATCATCTACCAAACCTAGCAGAAGCATATGAGGGTCTATCTGCAATGGTTGCCCAAGAATAGCACTCACAAATCCTGCGATAGACTGCAGGAGGGGTTCCAGTTTAGCACAGGTGAAAGAAATATGTACAATACCAACCAGTTAACACCAAATAGTTTCCATCTGCCCTCTGTGTCCCGTCCCCATTTAGCCAGCCTTACATGCATGTAGTTTAGATCAAAGATAGTCTTAAAATACTGACTTCTCACACTAGCAGTGAGTAGGATCTTGTCACAAAGAGCCAGAGAATCAAGTATTATCACCTGGATCTTGCAAACTCTAACTGCCCATTTAGTTTTCTGACTCTCAGTGGACACTCAGGCCCTCATTACGAACATGGGGTTCAGACCGCCATGCCAGCGGTGGCGGAAAATACCGCCACTGGCATGGCGATCTGAACCGCCATATTATGAACACAGGGAGGGCCGGCTGTGGGGGCCCTCCTCCACCGCCAGGCTACCGCCGACAGGCAGCCTGACGATGGCAGAATACTTTATCCAACAGGGCAGCGAGGCAAGCAGCGCTGCCTTGTGGATAAAGAACCCTTGTTCCTCCAGTCTTTCTTTGGTGGGGGAACCCTCCAGGGAAAGGCTGGTGGAAGGGGTGCTCTGGGGACCCCATGGACGCCCCTGCACTTCCCATGCACTTGGCATGTGCAGTGCAGGGCCCCCATCCAGTGCCCCATTGGAAGGTCACTGCCTGATTTATGGGCGGTGATCTGCACGACGGGTGCTGCTGCACCCACCGCACTCCAGCATTGACCTCGGCTCCACGTGGAGCCGTCGGCAATGTCCTGGCCCTGCATTCTGCTGGGCTGGTGGGCAAAAACAGTGTTTCCACCCCCCGGCACAGCAAAAGGTCCATAATACGGCCAGGGGGGTCTCAAGGGGGCTGGCGGTCTATAAAAAAACGCCAGCATGAACACGGCGGGGTTTCCAGCCGTGTTCATAATGACCCACTCAGTCATGTCATTCCACACTTTAGGATTCTTGAAAAAAAAGTCAATAATTTGTAAATATTTGAAAAAGTCTCTTTTCAGTAAATCATAACATTCTGAGAAAGATGGAATCTGAGCATCATGAAATAGATCCCCTATCATAGTCAGCCCTTTCTGTCTCCTCTTATTCATAACAGGACCTTGAAAAATATGAGGCAGCAGGTACGATGCAGAAGTAGGTGTATAGTAATTAACTTTCCTAAGTGCTAGTCTATGCTTAACCTGGCTCCACACTTTATAGGCAGCCTTCAAAACCTTAAAGAGTGTTTTTTGTAATAACTAGGCTTAGCATCTTCAAAAAACTTGCCTTTGATTCTTCGCCTATCACCATTTTGTATATAGTTGGGGCCTCTGCTAAGCTTAGCCCCACCGTGTCCCCAGTTAACAATATAGCCATATATTGCAACATACAGCCCCAGTAGTACAATGTAAAATTCAGGACCGCCCAACCCCCTCAGCACCGAGGTAGCATCATATACCGCCCCACTCTCCTTGTTTTTTTTTAGCCCCACACAAAGCTAAGGCATATTGACTCCAGCTTCCTGAGTCACCCTTTCCCAATCTCTAGGGGCCTGAAATAGATGCAGTACCTCGGGTAATACCACCATCCTGATCACATTGCTCCTGCCCATAAGAGAGAGATGCAGACAGTTTATTCTTACCAATTCTCACATAACATTACTCATTATGGGAACCAAATTGATGTCTACCAGATGATCCTCTATAGCAGTGATTCTTATCAACAGATAGACAGCCTCACAAGTGACCTGCAGATCCACTGATCCCGCTGTAGCTCTCTAGATAATCTGAGTTTTAACAGTGTTAAGTTTGTACAATGAATATTCACCTTACTTCTCTGTAAGGAATTCAATTTCCTATAATGGCCGCGGATCAGTGGAAACTACTGCCACATTGTTGACACATGTAAATAGTTTATATTGTATATGATATTGAATTATGGATTTAACATCATGGGTCTGTTCTAAATTAGCAATAAAAGGGTCAATATACAGGACAAAGAGTAGAGGTGAGCAAGGACACTGCTGCCTCGTTCCTCTAGCAACATGTATCTGCTCCGACCCTATTCCTGTGATACGTAACCTGGCTGTCAGATTCTTGTATAATGTCCTTATGGTTTCTATATATCCACCAGAAGCCCTTATGCTTCATCACTGGCCAAAGGAACGGGCATGCTACCTGATCTAACGCTTTCTCTGCATCCAGTAAAATCAGGCCCAGGTGGGTTTCATGAACTCTTGCTGCAACAAATAATGCGACCACTCTCCTGAATTGATCTATTGTCCCTTTACCTGGTATGAATCCATGTTGTCTATTTGATACTAGAGAGGAAATAACACTACCCAGTCTAGATGCGAGGACCTTTGCATAGATTTTCCCATCCGCGTTCAATACAGATACAGGCTTCTAAGACCCAAACAGTAGGGGCCACTTCTCTTTTTTCCTGAATATAACTATATTTACGAAGCCCCAGGAAGCTGTGGCAACACCCTGTTGAACCTTGCAGAATACTTGACACATATCCCATTATAGTTCCAGGAAGAACTTTTTTATAAAACTCCAACAGTACCATATCAGGGCCTGCTGCTTTCCACACCACCAAGGAACCTATTGTTGAAGTATTTTATCAGATGTATTAGGTGATTCCAATCGCTCCCGGTCTTCCTCACTCAACTTAGCCCTGTCTGTCCCCTGAAGATACTCCGCTACACCCACCAGTGAAGTCCTCACCTCCTCAGAATAGAGATCTTGATAATAGTCTAAAAAAATCCTGACAAGCCCTTGCAGCTCTTCTATGATGTGGCCGTTATAATCTTTGATTGCAGTTATCAGCCACCTCATCTCTTTTTGTCTGATCGTGATTCCTAGTAGCTGACCATTGGCTGCCCTATACTCATAGCATTGTGCCTTAAATACCTGATACTTCTGTGCGATTACCATTTTGAAACCTTGATTAATTTTTGCCTTGCATTTTATTGTTTGTGCCTGAGTTTCACCAGCAAGATTTTCCTTCGACAATTCCCTAGCTAACTTTTCTTCAACCCGGGCCAGCTCCCTATAAAGATGCCACAGCTCTTTCTGCTTCTTCTTCTGCACATGCAAGCAAGTCCCAAAGGATTACAATCCAATAAAACTCAGGGGCATTTTTCTTTATTGGTTCCCACAACTCCAGAGAGGGACATGAAAATATAATCCAACCGGACCAACGTATTATGTGGTGCAGAATAGAAAGTAAACCCTGGGTCAGGGGCCTTTTGTCTAGCCCATATATTCACCAGCCCCTGGTCGGATAACAATCGGCCTAGAGCTCTAAAAGTTCTTGGCTTTTGCCCCACATAGATCTGGTCTCCAAAAGGCTGGTCATTAACCCCCAAATTAATATTGAAGTCCCCATATACAACCAGAGGCAGGGGCCATTGAGACATCAGGCCATTCAGTGTATCCCAGACCGTGGGTTCATCTACATGCGACCCATGGATAGTGCAAAGCGTTAACCGAGCAGTCCCCATTATGCATTTCACAATAGCCCATTGTCCCAACTTGTCTACAGATGAGTGACCAGGCATACAGAGAGAGCTTTTGGCGAGAATTGCTACCCCTCTAGCGGTAATCCTCTGCTCTGAACAAGCTAATAACAAGAAGCCTAGGTCCTTAAGAACCTTGCACTTCCCCCAAGGAATATGAGTTTCCTGGATACATACAATTATCTGTGTGCATGACCTTAAACCCTAATCTGGTACGTTGCCTCTTCTCCCTATCATTAAGACCGCAGATGTTAACGGTGTAGATACGGAGCTTATCCCCCATCATCATGTAGCTTGTAAAATAGCTTCATTATGACATACTTCTCCGAGTTAGGTTTCAACTTTCAACCATCATCGATTATTTATCCCTCCTCTTTTTTTGCCCACCCCTACCATTCCAAGAGGCACTGACCTTGACTTGTCCAAATAGATTTCCAATTGGGCTTTTTTACCCCTCTTCCCCCCGATACCCAAGTGTCCCTACACAGTCCCTGTGCCCCATTCCTCTCCTCCCAAAACCCAATCCCTGCACCCCCAGTGCACTCAGTGGATTCTCTGCCCCTACCCCTCACCTCCCCACTCAGCAATGCTATGTCATCAATTCATTAAGAATTTAACATCCTAAAGCCACACTCAGTCAGACGTCAGAGCTTCCAAGAATTACTTGGCCTTGGTTTCAGAGATTAAGAAATATGACCAATGTTTTACTATAACTTTAGGTTTGGCTGGATTAAGGGGAAATGCTTGAGTGCCCTTCTCCTAAAGGGCCGGATCAGCTTGCACAATCGCCACTGTTAGAAATGGGGTCTCTAGTTGGCAGAGGTATAATCCCTTGTCCAAATAGGGACTACAATCCTAGTCAGGGTAAGTCACACACAATCGAAATTATCCTATGCACACCATCTGTTAGCTTGGCACTGAGCAGTCAGGCTTAACTTAGAAGGCAATGTGTAGCAGTATTTGTGCAATAAATCATAGAGTAATACAGTGAAAACACCACAAAAATACACCACACAGGTTTAGAAAAATATAGGATATCTTTCTGGTTAAATTAAGGTAAAAACGTTAAAGACTCAATAAGCACAAGTTGAGATATAAAAATCAGCAGTTGTCTCTTGATTACACAAAGTACCTGGTTTGCGTCAAAAATAACATGCACAGAGACTGCAGAGGAGGAGATGTGTGGAAAAATAGGGTGTGAATTGTTTCTTTCCACACTGCATGGGGATTTGCGTTGTCTTTCAGCACGCAGTATTGGTTTCTCACTGTAAAGCGGGGATCTTTTTGGCACCCAGGGACAATGTGGGGAAATCCTGGGTGTGCAGGAAGAAGTAACAAGCGTTGCGTCAATCCGGTGTGGTAATGCGCCGAATTTTTTTGTTGCACAGCAGGCGATGCATAAATTTTCCACTCGAGGAATCAGCTGCATTGCTCTGGATCGACTGTGTGTCAAGCTGGTGACGGTGTGCATCAAAATTCTGCTCGCAAGGCAGGCACTGTGTTGAATCTTCACTCAGGAAGTCAGGCTGCATCATACCGGCTTGGCTGTGCAGCGATTTCTCGGTCACAAGACGGCTGTGCATCATTTCCGGAAGGCTGTGCATCGGTTTTCAGCACACAAGAGGTTTCCTGAAGAGATGAAGTCTTTTTGGCCCTGAAACTTCAGAAAGCAGGAGGGAAGCTCAATCCAAGCCCTTGGAGAGCACTTCTCAGCAAAGTCAGAGGGCAGCAGGGCAACAGCAGGGCAGCAGTCCTTCTGAGCAAAGCAGTCCAGATGAGTCCTTTAGGCAGCCAGGCAATTCCTCTTGACAGGTTGCAGGTTCAGGTCCAGAAGTGTCTGAGTTGGTGGGGTCAGAGACCCAGTTTATATACACAAAAATGCCTTTGAAGTGGGTGAGACTTCAAAGAGTGGTTTTGAAGTGCACAGGTTCCCCTTTCAGGACAGGTCTGCCATTCAGTATGCAGATGGGTACAGGTGTGACTGAGTGTCCTGTGTTTGTGGTTGTCTGGGTGAAATGCACAAGGAAGCTGTCAACCAGCCCAGCTCATACATTGATTGGAGACAGGCTGTAAGGCACAGATGGATCTTAGGTGCAAAGAAATGCTCACTTTCTAAAAGTGGCATTTCTAAAATAGTAATATGAAATCTAACTTCACCAATAAACAGGACTTTCTATCGCCATTATGGCCATACTAAATATGACGTAAATAAGGTTATCCCTTTCTGATCAGAACCTACCACTCAAACAGCATATGAGGGTAGCCCTAATGCTATCCTAGGAAAGGAGCAGGCCTCACAGAAGTGGAAAATAAACTTAGGAGTTTTCCACTATCAGGACATATAAACCACACATGTACTTGTCCTGCTTTTTACCTACAAAGCACCCTGCCCTATGGGTTACCTAGGGCCTACCTTAGGGGTGACTTACATGTAGAAAAAGGGGAGTTTGCGGCTTGGCGAGTACTTTTAAATGCCAAGTTGAAATGGCAATGGTAGGCGTGAGACATAGTTAAGGGGCTTCTTATGTGGGTGGCACAACCAGTGCTGCTGGCCCACTAGTAGCATTCAATTTACAGGCTGTGGGCACATGTAGTGCACTTTACTAGGGATTTATAAGTAAATCAAATATGCCAGTTGGGAATGACCCAATATTAGCATGTTTAAGGGAGAAAGCACAGGTAGTTTAGCACTAGTTAGCAGTGATAAAGTATGCAGAGTCCTAAAACCAGCAAAAACGGTGTCAGAAAAGTGGAGGGATGCAGGTGAAAAGTTGGGGAATGAGCACCCTAAGGTTTTCAGGTCTAACATGTGTCCCCCCCAGCTGAAAGTGGGGAGACTACCCAACTGCTTGGGAGGTCTCATCGCTTAGGCAGAAGAATCTGTAGAGACCATCAGCATTGGTGTGGTCAGTCCCCGGGCGATGCTCCACTGTAAAGTGCATCCCCTGTAGAAAAATGGACCACCTCAAGAGTTTAGGATTTTCACCTCTCATCTGCATGAGCCATCTGAGGGGCCTGTGGTCTGTCTGAAGCCGGTAGTGAGTTTGAAACAGTATGGTCTCAGCTTCTTCAGTGCCCAGACCACAGCAAATGCTTCTATTTCAATAGAATTCCACCTCTGTTCCTGTGGTAATAGCCTTCTGCCAATAAAGGTTACTGGATGGTCTAGGCTCTTCTCATTCAGTTGTTCTGGAACTACCCCTATGCCATGCTCTGAAGTTTCTGTTAGTCAGGGGCCCTGAGCACGGGTGAGAGGTAAAGGCTTTCGACAAGCCTCTGTATAATTCACCAAATAGGTTGCTTTTTGGATGCGAGTTCTGTTAAGGAGGCCACTATGACACCATAACCCTTAACAAACCTACTGTAGTATCCAGTGAGGCCTAAAAAGGATCTCACTTTGGTTTGGGTTCTAAGTGGTTGCCAGGCCATGATTGTCTCAAACTTGGCCTGGAGGGGCTGCACCTTGCCACCACCTACAAGTTGTCCCAAGTACTCCACAGAACCCTGCCCAATCTGGCACCTACTGGCCTTGATTGTCAGGCCAGTCTGTTGCAGGGCCTGGAGCACCTTTAGGAGGTGGAGCAACTGTAACTCCCAGCTGGATCTGTAGTCAGCAATGTCGTCCAGGTAGGCAGCTTAGAACTCATCCTTACCAGCTAGGACCCCGTGAACCAACCGTTAGAAGGTATCGGGGCATTTTTCAATCCAAAGGGCATTACTGTGAACTGGTAATGTCCCTCAAGAGCAGAAAAAGCAGATCCCTTATTGACCCACTCATTCAAGGCAATCTGCCTGCACCCTGATGTGAGATCAAACGTATTGAGGAATTTACTGTGCATAGCCTGTTTATGAGCTCATCAGCTCAGGGGTTGGCATGAGCTTCTGACTTTGTGACAGAATTGAGACCCTGGTAGTCCACGTAGAACCTAAGTTCTGGCTTGGCACTGGGTGCGGCAGCCCTGGGTACCAGCACCACAGGGCTGGACCGGGACAGCTGGACTTCTCAATCACCCCAAGAGCCAGCATCTTGGCAGCTTCTTCCTTGATGCTGGCCTGCACCATGTCTGATAACCTGTAAATGTTGTTCTTTACAGAGGGACTGTCTCCCATGTCAATATCATGGACATACAAGTGTGTGAGTCCAGGGTGAGGGAAAACAGGGAGAAGTACTTCTTCAGATAGCTGGTAGCAGTCCCCTTGCTGGTCCAGGGTCAGGGAGTCAGAGAGATTGACATCCTCCATTGACACATCACCTTCTTTGGGAGAGAGGAGGTTGAGGAGAGGTTCACTCTCCTCTTCCACACCCTTATCTGTCACAAAAGCATGTTGACATCAGTTGTCCCAAAATGAGGCTTCAGTCTATTCAGGTGAAGTACCCTTAGGGGTTTCCTAGGGGACTGGAGGTCCACTAAGTAAGTGGCCTCCTCTTTACCCTCCTTGGTCTCAAATGGGCCAGTCCAGTGGTCCTAGAGAACCCTAAGGTTTCTGGCTCCATTACCCAAACTTTGTCTCCAGGCTGAAACTCCACGAGGATGGTCTTCAGCATTTCATCACCTCTTGACTGGCCTTGAGGTTGCTCTTGGCCTTTTTCCAGAAGTGTTGCATCTGGTAGCGGAAGGCCAGCATGTAGCTTACAACATGCTGAGGGTGTTCCTAGGGAGCTTTTTCCCAACCCTCTTTCACAGTGCATAAGGGTCCCCTGACAGGGTACCAATAGAGAAGTTCAAAGGGACTGAACCCTACACCTTCTGGGATACCTCTCTGTAAGCAAAGACAAGGCATGGTAAGAAGATGTCCCACTTACACCTCATGGCCTCAGGGAGGCCTGTGATCATGCCTTTCAAGGTCTTGTTGACTCTCTCCACAAGACCATTGGATTGAGGATGATATGGTTTGGTGAACTTGTAGTTCATCCCACAAGCATCCTACATGGACTTCAAGTATGCAGACATGAAGATTATGCCTCTGTCAGACACAATCTCCTTTGGGAATCCCACATGGGTAAATATTCCCATCAGAGTTCTGGTTTCCACCGGTGCAGTCACCGTCCTCAGAAGGATTGCCTCTGGGTAGCGGGTGGCATGGTCTACCAAAACCAGGATAAACCTGTTGACTAGGGCAGTTTTGGGGTCCAATTGACCAATTTTGTCGATGTCCACCCTTTCAAAGGGGGTGCCAATGACGGGGAGTGGGATCAGGGGCGCCTTGATCATTTTTCCTGTCTTCCCACTGGCCTGGCAGGTAGGACAGGACCTACAGAATGTATCTCAGGCTGTCCGCATTCGGGGCCAATAAAAGTGGGTGACAAGTTTGGCAAATGTCTTGTCTTGCCCTAAATGTTCTGCCAGGGGAATGTCGTGAGCCAGCCCCAGTAGGAAGGCCCGGTAACATTGGGGAATGACCAGCACAAATGGTGCCCCAGCCTCTGGTACCTTAGGCTCACTGTAAAGGAGATAATTCTCCCAATAGATAAGGTGCTCACCAAAAGCTTCACCTGCTGCTCGAGCTGAGGCCTGTTGCCTCAAACACTCAAGTGTGGGGCACTTTTTCTGCACTTTGCAGAATTCTTCCCTGGTGGGCCCACCCTTAACTTGCTGGCCAGCAAGTTCTGTTAGGTCACCCAGGGCAGCATTGTCCTCCACAGTTGGCTCAGGGGCTTCTTCCTCAGGGACCCTGTTAACCACTACGGGAACCTCTGAGACTGGTTTCCCACACCCCTTGCCCCTCTCCTTGGCAGCTGTCTGGGCCATTCTTCCAGGGTCCAGATGCACTCGACTCCCCTACCGGGCAGCCATGGACCTTGTGGTCATGCAGATCCGCTCACCAAAACCCAACATTTCCAAGTGAGACCTTAGCTCTACCTCCTTCCAAGTAGTGTACTCAGGGTCATTGCCTAACTGACAATCTACAGGCATGGCAGGACTCACAGCTAATTTTAGAGTACCAGAGACCCCTCCCACACTTAAAGGAAACCAGACCTACCAGTAGGTGGCTCACAATTGTCAGCGACTATGACTTGGTGGAATGTGTTCGGGAGGACCTGCTCTGCTGACACCAGCTGACCCTTGACAGTAGTGATGCTGGGTCCTCTGTCACGCAGAGCCTCCACCCATTGCCCATTAATGGTGACCCACTGCTTGAAAGCATTTCCAGGCACGTGGGATTTTGGCACCACCTCTGAATACCCCAAGGACACTAGGGTTACCTCCATCTGTTCCCCAAAGCTAACTGGGACTACCTCCTCCCTGAGCATTACACTAGCCAACCCAGGTGTCTGCCCTCCAGTGGGGGGGCTATGCCCTCTTGGGACACTTGGAGTCACCCTTAGAGTGAACATACTTAGTGCACTCTATGCAGTGAGGTACAAACCTCCCTTTCTTACTGTCAAAGAACCCTTTCTTCTTAAACTCCGACTGGGACTGGTTAGCACTATTCCCTAGGGAATTATTTTGGGGGCCTTTTGAGAACTCCTTATTTTTTAAGTTTTTCTTCCCCCTCTTTCTTCTGGTGGGAACCCTGACCACCTAAGTGTGTCCCCCCTCCAGATACTTTCTTGGACACTCTGGTGTTAGCCCTGTGGTTAACCTCCTCAGCAAGCTTCCTGAGATCAGTCAGCTTACTGTCAATCAGACGCTGGAGCAACTCTGTAAAGCAAATATTGAGCATATGCTCTCTCAGAATCAAATTGCACAAACCCATGTAATCATTTACTTTATTGTCCTGCACCTAAACATTCAGTGCCTTACTAGAAAAGTAAAGAAAATGTCTACACAGGTTTGGTTGGGGAGCTCAGTACTGTACCTGAATCTTTGGAAATACTTTTCAGGGGTCAGTTCAAATTTGGCAGTCATAATGGCTTTCATAGGGACATACTTGTTCAGATCCCCAACCTCTAGTGTAAGAAGTGTGTCCCTCCCAAGTATTAGCATGTGTTTCCACAAGCCCACCTACCATTGCCCTGCAGAAGGCCAATGAGACCTTAGTGCAACTTCATATGCAGCAAACCACTTATCAATGTCATCTCCCACCACATAACTTGGCACCACATCATTGGGTATGCAAACCTTTTTGTCTCCAACAGGCACTATATGTATGCTGCCACCATCACTGCTGGACTCATACTGTCTAGACTTGAGGTCCAGCTCTTTTAGACTCAGTTCATGAGCCAGAAGTAGTTTCTTTTCAGCCAAGGACCTCTCAGCTACAGCCTCAGCTTGTTTGGCTTCTCTCTCAGCTTTCCTCTCCTCTCCTTCCATGTTTAACCTTATCAACTGCAGCCTGAATTCTCTCTCACCCCTCCTTTCCCCTGCAGGCAGGCCGTGACTTTAGACACTGCTCCCTGCTTTCTCAGGGGTCACAAATCCAGAGGTGTCATCCCCCACTACTGTTGGCAAATCCCCAGTGGAGCCATTCACTTGCTCTCCCAACCCAACATTCTTTTGTGAACGGGCTTCTGCCCAGCCCCCCAGCACCTTTTGGTACTCCTCCTTCCTGTTGGCACCCCAGGTAGGTACTCTCATCCCCTTGGAGAATGCTTTCAGCTGGCTGACAATGTATGCCTCCAGCTTAACTAGGTCAAACTATCCAGCTCCTCCTTGAGACATACCCAGAAACATGTTGTAGAGGATTAGGTTAAAATGTCAAGCAGAAAAATTGCAGCAAAAGATAAATAAATCTAATTGTCCTTTAACTGTGGGTAGGTAGTGTACACGTAGCTACTGTATGTCACTGCACAAATACAAGTCCTATCCCACCGCTGCCACCAATGTTAGAAATGGGGTCCCTAGTTGGTAGAGGTATACACCTTTGTCCAAATAGGGAGATCACTCCTAATCAGGATAGGTCACACACAATTCAAATTATCCTGTGCTCTCCCTTGGGTAGCTTGGCACTGAGCAGTTAAGCTTAATTTAGAAGGCAAGGTGTACAGTATTTGTGCAATAAATCATACAGTAACACAGTGAAAACACCACAAAAATACACCACACAGATTTAGAAAAATATAAGGTATTTATCTGGTTAAATTGAGGTCAAAATTATAAGGATTCAATAAGCACAAGTTGAGATAGCACTTTTGCAAGTTTAAAAAGAGTCTTAAATCTTAAAAATCAGCAGCTGTCTCTTGATTACACAAAGTACCTGGCAACATGAATGGAGACCGCAGAGGAGGAGATGCGTGGAAAAATAGTGTGAGCTTCAGATTTCCTGATGAGGCATAGATGATGTGTCATTTCTTTCCACGCTGCACGGGGCTTTGCAGCGTTTTTCGGTGCCCAGTCTTGGTCCCTTACTGCGATAAGGGGATATTTTTGGCACCCAGGAACAATGTGGGGAAATCCTGGGCGTGCAGGAAGAAGTCACTAGTGTTGTATTGATTGGGTGTGGTGATACATCGAATTTTATGTCACACGGCAGGCACTTCATAAATTTTCCACTCGGGAATCGGCTGTGCGTTTTGGTGCAGCTGTGTACCGATCCGGTAGGATTGTGCGTCGAATGTATGGTCCCAAGGCAGGTGCTGCATCAAATTTTCACTCAGGAAGTCGGGCTGCATTGTTCTGGCTTGGCTCTGCTGCGATTTCTCAGTCCAAAATGGCTGTTCTGAAGGGATGAATTCTTATTGGTCCTGAAACTTCATAAAACAGGAGGCAAGCTCAATCCAAGCCCTTGGAGAGAACGTCTCAGCAAAGGCAGAGGGCAGCCGGGTAGCAGTCCTGCTCAACAAGGTAGTCTAGATGAGTCCTTTGGCAGCCAGGCAGTTCCTCTTGACAGGTGGCAGGTTCAGGCAAGAAGTGTCTGAGTTGGTGGGGTCAGAGACCCAGTTTACATACCCAAAAATGCCTTTGATGTGGGAGAGACTCTACCACTCAACCAGTATATGAGGGGAGTCCTAATGCTATCCTATGAAAGGAGCAGGCCTCACAGTAGTGGAAAACTAAGTTAGGAGTTTTCCACTACCAGGACATATAAACCACGCATGTACTTGTCCTGACTTTCACCTGCATAGCACCCTGCCCTAGGGTTACCTAGGGCCTACCTTAGGGGTGACATAGGTAGAAAAAGGGGAGTTTATGGCTTGGCGAGCACTTTTAAATGCCAAGTTGAAGTGGCAATGGCAGGCGTGAGACTTGGTTAAGGGGCTTCTTATGTGGGTGGCACAACCAGTGCTGCTGGCCCACTACTAGCTTTCAATTTATAGGCTCTGCGCACATGTAGTGCATTTTACTAGGGACTTCTAAGTAAATCAAATATGTCAATTGGGAATGATCCAATGTTACCATGTTTATGGGAGAGAGCATATGCACTTCAGCACTAGTTAGCAGTAGTAAAGTGTGAGGAGTCCTGAAACCAACAAAAACAGTGTCAGAAAAGTGGAGGGAGGCAGGGGAAAAGTTGATGGATGAGCACCCTAAGGTTGTCAGGTGTAACAGCCACTTTCTCTCCACAGTTATTTGACAAAAGTTTGGTATGTTGTCCCTTAGCAGATCTCTTCCTGTCTGGTTGCACCAGGTCATACAGGGATTGTCGCAACAGAAGGTTACCCACATAAATAAGTATGGCTCTAGGTTTATCTGATCCTTTGCCTGCTCTGGGCCTCCGTATAAGGAGGAATCTGTGCAACTTTTGAATTTCATTTTCCCAAGACCGTTGTGAGAGTTCAGGAAAGGCCTCCTTAAACAGTTCCGCCATGAACTGCATTGTATCCAACTCCTCAACCCCTTCCATAACATCAAGAACATGAACATTGTTGAGTCTCAGTCTATTCTCAAATGCTTGGAGTTTCCATTGTTTGTCTTCTACTTGTGCTCCTAATGAATTAGAAACTTTCTTCTGGGTAGTTAGTTCTTCTGCATTAGAAATGCGAAGATATCCCCCTCACCATTCCACTCCGCAAGTTCTGCACAAGATTTAGCTACCTGTGGGATAGCTGACTACATTTTGTGGCAAGCAGCTTGTGTCTTCCGGCTCTCAGTTCTAGTTTCATCTCAATGTGTCATAATACTTTAATAGATTGTCCCTAATAAGATGCTCTCTGTTGCTTCACTATCCAGCACACTCTTTGGTTTTCTACCTGAGTCAGTGGGCCCCAAAGCAGTGCTTGTGGAGTAATTCCAGAGCAGGACCTTTCCACCAGGGACTCCCGTACCAGTGGAATCAACCTCCTGGCCTTTCTTCTTCCTGTCTGTACCTGACTGACTAGCCTCAAGGTTTGAACACTAGAACCTGGGGTATGCTGACCATATTCATCACTGGATTGCGTGAGTCCGACATTTCATCCCCCCTGACCAACTCAGTATGTCCAAGAGAGAGAATATATTTTCTCAAGGCTCTGTTTCAGCCCCTGCTCTAGTTCCAGGATTAGTCAGCATTAGTCTAGGGGTTGCTTGTCGTGATTACTCCAATTTGGATGGATAAGTGTTCCACTTATTACCACTTTTTAAGGGCTCTAAGAAGCATCCCCAACATCCCTATTTTTCTCCATTCCAGAATCCTCTCTCATTTCCACAGCCACGTCAGTTGGCTCCAGCATGTCAGTTACCCTTTTGGGATCATTCACTGCCTGCATACATTCGCTGAGGGAAAATGGCAATATCTGTCCTTCCTCCAATCCCCCCAAGGTCTCATCTACATCGTCTAGCAAAGAGTGCTGCAGTGTTTTTTCACTGACCTTGTCAGCATTACTGGCAGCCAACTCTGTTCATTGGGGGGGGCCTGGTGAGGAATTTTGTTATGCTGAGCTTCTTTCCAATGTTGTTACCGCCACAACCAGCCTGAGAAAAGCACCCCCACTGCTTCCTGCCTGCTGGAGCTGTAGTGCAGTGTTGCATTCCAGCGTTATCCAGTGTAGCCAGCCTGCAAACCTTCACTCCTCTCTCGGGCTTAGAAGACACCACATACAGCTGAGGAGTAGTATGCTGACCTCACTTCCTGATTAGCCAATGGGAAGCCCATAAACACAGTGCAGAGAAAGAAGCCCCAGGAGTCCCAATAAGTTTACAAGTTGATCCCTCTGACATTCGACCATCAGCCTCGACACAAAAGAATGAAAAAAAAACCATGCTCAATCCATCCTCAATCTCGTAATTCACCAGGCGAGGAAGGATGATTTGTACCACTTCCATGTTGAGGTTGATCAGGAAGCCATCAGAAGCCGAGATCACACGCCACCATCTTGCCCCCCAGGCTGCTCCATTGACAGCGTAATGCATTACCTAAACTGTCACCCTCCCAACTTCATGTCCAAAGTCTGCACGCTACTAAAAAGCATCAGTGCTTTTTTTGGAAAACTTTGTGACAATCCAGAATCCAACAAAACCATGCAAGTGCAAGCCATATCCTTTAGCACCCTGATACTTTAAAGACCTCTCTGAAAATACAATTTCCATTTGCAGAGCAATAATGGAAGAAAAACAAAACTCCTGGTGACCTCATGAAACTGAAGTTCCGCTGCACAGCATACAGACAGCTCATAACATTGGACATGGCAAAAAACCATACTAACACTATAAATGTAGTTACCAACAGAACTGAACACAGTTCAAGACAATGAACCACTGCATCAACCCCCTGCCCAACATACATACTCTGTACTCCATAAACATGTAGGGTGCTATCAACCTTTATTTAGGTAAAAAAATAAATAAAGACAATACAACACCAAGCCTGCTTCTCCTCTTACTCCCACAGCTTCTCATAGAATCTGACAATGGTCACTTCCCAGCCCTGTCTCTCACAGATCCAGCTGACATTCTCAGTGCACTCAAAGCTACTTCCTTTAAAGATGATGTTGTGCCCAGATTCTTCACTAAAACTCTCTACAGGAAAGCTCTGCTATCCCTACACACAACTGTCAGCACCTCCATCACTTAAGGCATATTCACAGAAGCTTTCAAGAAAAGCCAGATCATCCCACTTCTCCAAAAGAAACCTGCATTAGATCCTAATGACCTCACCAACTACCGCCTTGTCACTCACCTACCCTTCATTGCCTACTCTCAACTACAAGATCATATCAATTCTAACCATCTCCTGCATGACTACAACCTGGCTTTAGATCACACTTCAGGATGGAGATCACTACCTAACACATCCTAAACAACTCCCTCCTGACCACAGCACCAGTTTCTAAACATCCCTTCCTCTGGTTCCCTAAACAATTCCTATCTTCTGCTCAGTTCCCCCGAGGCTCAATACATTCTCCTGGTATCTTCAACCTCTACATAAAGCCCCTTGTGGTCCTACTAATGATCACAGCATTAAGATTCACCAACCTACTAATACACATCTCTGTGTCAAAGCCTCCTCCGCTCTAAACATCCAACACCTTAGACACTGCTTTTACCTTATCCAGATCAGGATGTCCAGCCTCTACATGAACCCCAAACTATTCAAGATGAAATTCATGGTATTTGGCAAGAAAACACTAAGAAATAGTACACAATAGCAGTGGGTTGTAAACTCTGATCCGCTCGCGGAGTTTGCAGAGCTTTTTCCCACTCATCTTCGTTTAGAGCGTGGACTTGCGCAAATCTCCCCGTAGCGTAACAAAGTTTTTTCCTCATTCATGCTCACCATTGTTAAGTTGGCAACCGCGATCAAGGAAAACATTACTCCAGACCACCTCTCGGCGAGATTTCTCAATGCGGCAGTCACGATGGTCCCTACTGCTTGAGTTGAGAAACCTTCTGTTCACGTTGAGGAAGCTGCCTTTTGAGTAGAAAATCTACTCAAGCAGCAGAAAAGAAGCAGCGCCCTCTTGCTCTGCATGTGGTACCATTCACTCTGATTTTATTGCACTGGACAAACAACCGGCGGTAAAAATCAGTGTGAGTGGCGTGACTTCACACACACTGCTACTTGCAGAACTTCACATTGAGTGGCAGAGTTTTTTGGTCACTTGTGGAGTTCCGCTAGGAGAACTCCATGAACTTCGCCTAGGCCTAATTCTTAGTAACATGATCCTTGATGACAACTCCAACTTTCCTCAAAAGCAAAGTCACTTGTATTCACCTGATTACCAGCCTCGCCATCAAAGAGCAAATTGCCACAAAAACAAACATGGTCTGGTACTAGGTCTCACTTATGAAGAAAATGAAACTGTTTTTCCCAGAACACAACTTCAGAACTGCTTTTCAATACCGCATATGTTTTCATCTGTATGGTGATAATGCCCTGATCCTTGCCCTATCAAACTCCATACTGGAACTACCTACAGGCATTCTACATGCCCCAGCATGACTCCTCCAGAGCCACTAGAAATAGGATGACATTAACCCAAACCTGATGTTAATATATTGTCTCTCATTGCCAGCCTGCACTATCTTCAAAACCAGCTGCATTATTTACAAAGTCATCATGGCCAGTACCCCCAATTATCTATTGGTCCAACTGCAACCAGTCACCATCAGACTGAAAACTAAAAGGTTTTAAGAAAAAAAAGCAAGGTAGGAGGCCTTTTCCATATATGCACACAAGTCTTGGAACAACATCCCCATATTCATAAGGATTGCAGCTAATGCTGATTCTGATCCAATTTAAGAAAGAATTGAAAACACACCTCCATAAGACACTGCATCAAAATGCAGTAAGAATCTAATAACCAGCTACCACCTTTATCACTAGTTGACTGTATGCTTGCCTTTGACCAGGTGCGACTCTGTGATACCTTTGCCCGCGCTATTTTTTTCTTAGTAAACTGACATATGCTTCACTAATGTACTGTTAACATCCTCCATAAGTATGGCCTCCTCCACCACTGCCATTGCCTGCAGCCAGAATTGCAACGTGTGTCTTCCTTCCTCAAAGAAGGTTTAGGGTAGATTTCCTCTGTGATTTTTTTTGTTGAAAAACTAGGATTAGAGATTGGATTTTAATGGTCAATTATAACGTAAACATGCTAAAAGGCCATAGGCCATGTACAAAGAGGCTGAAACATATTCTAGTACTTTCAGGGTTAGGTATGGCTATAGAACCTATAATCAGAACCTCAGTGCTTATGCTCTCTCTACTTTTAAATGTGTCACTGTAGGCCAGTGACTTCATTTACCAATTTCAATTGGCACACTGGATCCCCCTTATAAGTCCCTTGTGTATGGGACCTAGGTACCCAGGTCATTGGGGTTCCAGGAGATCCATATGGGTTGCATCATTTCTTTTGCCATCCATAGGGAGCTCAGACAAACCCTTACACAGCATTGCCACTGCAGCCTGCGTGAAATACTGCACACTCTATTTCACAGCCATTTTCACTGCACTTAAGTAAGTTATAAGTCAACTACATGTCTAACCTTCACTTTCTGAAGGTTAGGTGCAAAGTTACTAAGTGTGAGGGCACCCTTGCACTAGCAAAGGTGCCCCACATAGTTCAGGGCCATTTCCCCTGACTTTGTGAGTGCAGGGATGCCATTACATGCGTGCACTACATATAGGTCAATACCCATATGTAGCTTCACAATGGTAACTCCGAATATGGCCATGTAACGTGTCTAAGATCATGGAATTGTCCCCCATTCCAAATCTGGTATTGGGGAGACAATTCCATGCATCCTGGGGCCTCCACCATGGACCCCCTCACAGACAGGGTTCTGCCCTCCTGGGGTCTGGGCAGCCCAGTCCCAGGAAGGCAGAACAAAGCATTTCCTCTGAGAGCAGGGTGTTACACCCTCTCCCTTTGGAAATAAGTGTTACATGCTGGGGAGGGGTAGCCTCCCCCAGTCTCTGCAAATGCTTTGAAGGGCACAGATGGTGCACTCCTTGCATAAACCAGTTTAAACCAGTTCAGGGACCGCTTCTCCCCTGCTCTGGCGGGAAACTGGACAAAGGAAAGGGGAGTGACCACTCCCCTGTCCATCACCACCCCAAGGGTTGTGCCCAGAGCTCCTCAAGTGTGTCCCAGACTTTAGCCATCTTGCTTTGCAATGTGTGGGGGTTCTCTGGAGGGCTCTGAGTTGCCAGTGCCAGCAGGTGACATCAGAAACCCCTCCTGATAGGCCCATACCTGATAAGGTAGCCAATTCTCTTCTCAGGGCTATTTAGGGTCTCTCCTGTGGGTTCTCTTCAGATTCTGCTTGCAAATTTCCTTCAGGAATCCTCTGCAACAACTTCAGCATTCTCTGACCTCGGATCAACCACAGCCTGCTCCAAGAAATACTGTAACTGCAACAAAGTGTCTACAAGAGACACTTTTCTTCAGCAACCTCAGCTCCAAGTCAGCAACTGCAACAGCGTCCATGGTGTGCATGCTCTGGGGACTCCCTGTTTTTTTTTCCTGCACCAGTAGGACCGAAGAAATCTCCTGTGGAGTGAAGGAGTCACTCCCCTGCTGAGAGCAGGCACCTTCCAAGGCTACAACTGGTACCCTGGGACTCCTCTCACGGTGACAAGCTTGCTCCTAAGGACACAGAGGGTGGACATCATCGACATAGACTATCCTGAGGTCCTGTTGACACAATTTGGAGGAGGTAAGACCTTGCCTTCCCCGAGAATGATGGTATCCCTGTGTTTTGTGTCTTCTTCGCCTCCTGTAGCCTCTGTGCACTCTTTGCAAAATTCCTTAGTGCACAGCCTGGCCCAGGTCCCTCCCCAGCACTCCACGATGCAACGCTCAACTCGCTGAGTTGTTCTCCTGCGGCATGCAACCTTCTTTCATAGTGCTGCATCAACCAGGATTTGCACCTCTTTTGAACCCGGATCCTGCGGCTTCCGGGGGTGCTGGCTGACATCCTGAGGGCTCTCTAAAGTGCTGAGAGCCCCTTCGTCCTCCTCACACAGAGTTGAGGCCCCCAGGCCCCTCCTGGGTTCATCCAGCACCATTTTGCAGCGCCTTCCAACACGAAATCTCATCTGCAACAGTCTTCATGCCTTGGGCCATCTTTTGCATCATGCAGGAACCTGCTGGCATCTTCCTAGGGTGCATTTCTGCAGTCTTCAACTAACCAGGGACTCTTCTTTTGCACCCTCTTCTGTGTTGGCAGGGGCTCCTGTCCTTCCTTGGACTTCTTTTGACTTCTGGACTTGGTCCCCTTCCTTTGCAGGTCTTCAGATCCAATAATCCAGCAGTTGTTCTTTACAGATTTGGTTGGCTGCTGCAAAATCCCAAAAACGAGGTGTAGTGTGTCCTAAGGAAACTTGCCGTACTTTACTCCTGCATTTCTGGGCTCTGGGGTGGGGTAATTTACTTTCCTTTACTGTATTCTTACTCTCCCAGCAATTCTGCACACCCTACACTTGTCTAGGGGGGAATTTGTGATTCACATTCCACTTTTTTAGTATATGGTTTGTGGTGCCCCTAGACCTATTTTCTCCCATTGCATTCTGTAGGATTTCCCACTGCTTGCATTGTTCTATGAATATTTACTTGTCGAATGTTGGTGTCTAGTGTATATATTGTGTTTAATACTTACCTCCAGAAGGAGTATTGTCTCTAAGATATTTTTGGTACTGTGACACCCAAATAAATACCTTTTTTTTTGGTAACACTGAGTATTGTCTTTACTTGTGTATAAGCACTGTGTAACTATAAGTGATAATTCATGAGCTTTGCATGTCTCCTAGTTCACCCTAAGCTGCTCTGCTATAGCTACCTCTAATAGGCTAAGCTGCTAGAACACTACTACATTCACTGACAGGGGATAAATGGACCTGGTGTAAGGTGTAAGTACCCAAGGTACTCACTACAAACCAGGCCAGCCTCCTACAGTCATCTCATATTTTTGCCTTCCTTTGCTGAACCAGTTTCCGTTGCCTTTAAGATGCTGTGCACTTTACTCCTTCTAACCAGCACGTAAGGTGCTTGTGTACACCCTTCTAAACATGGCAAAACTGCCCTACACCTAATTATTGAATTACTAGGACCTGCAAAGTATTAGCTACTAGTGGATTGACACACCCCTTGTGCCACCCACTAAAGTAGCATTGCAGGAATATGTCTCAGGCCTGCCACTGAAGCCTGTAGTGCAGTTTTAAACTGCCATTTCTGACTGACTTAATAAACATTTAGCTGGATCTAAACCTTTCTTTTTAATAGTTAAAAGTCACCCCTGTAATGAGCCCTAAAGGCTCATAGGGCAGTGTGCATTGAATTTAAAAAGTAGGACATGTGTGCTTAAGTTTGACATGTCCTGACAGTAAAGAAATACTCAAATACATTTTCACTGTAGTATGGCTCTCTCTCCAAAAGATTAGCACAGGGTTACCGTATTAAACTTAATATGTGATAGCTTCAGTTTAGGTGCAGAAATATGGTTGTAGGACTGTCGTACAAACAAGACTGCTGTATTTTAGGTGGCAGCACCACTGAGCGTGGTGGACTGAGTCTAATCCCATACTATGTGACAGCTGTTGGCCTAACCCTTTCGGCTAGCTAGCAGCACCTCACCACAAACCAAAAAGTAAAGTATATTTGTGGCAGCCTATCGCATAACACTCTATGATTCCTCAGGGATGTTGTGGTGGAACGTATCTTACCCCTTTCTCTCAGTTATACATGCCTGATAAATGCAGACAAAAAGAAGCAGGATTTGGTTCAGTATGTTTACTAAGGCAACTTAAATCTATGTAAAAAGGCATGAATTGCGATTATCAGGAAACACAATACCATTAGAGTGGTGACTAGGAAAGTTAAACAAATACAAATCCCCACCATACTGTCACAGTAGTGAGTCTAAAATCCCTACCTGCACTACTAAGTTTCTACATGAGAGCAATAGCAGTGGTAGCCCTCAATCTGCTTATCTAGTGCCTGGAAGGACACCTGATCTCCATATCTGTACTACAGGTGGGAGAAGAGATCGATTGGTCTGCTGGGACTCCCCCCCACTTAGATGAAGATAAGATGCAGATTTTCAGCAGAAACTGTGACATCAACGTGCAGCATAAGATGGCAAGCTGGGAGACTACAGGCTATACTCTATGACCCTGCTGAAAGAGGAAGTGAGCAACATGTGGCAAAAGCCCTTACACATTGCTGAACGTAGAATGGGTATCATACAGGACATGGCCTTTTTTTGCCTTAGGTAGGACCCCAGGCAGCAATGGAATGGCTCCCTTTGCTAACACGATGGACTCTCTTGACTTCTGGTGTGTTGGCTGCATGTGTACCAGTGTTTTACATTCCTCCATTCTGGAAGAGCATGCCTGTCAGCAGTGCCCTCTTGCCTGCAACTGTTCTGTTCCTGCCAACTTCTCCTGCTGTCTCCTAGTGCCCCCCATCCTAGGTTCCCTCAGAAATGTCATCTAAGCTCATGGACATTAAGTCAGCAAAATGTTGGTGGAAACAGAAGTGATATGACATGCTCTTCGAACCTGATAACATCACGGAATGTGCGAAATAACATCATTAAACTCTGATGTCATGGCATGGCATTTGTTCATGAATCCATCACATGAAGTGACCTATTTGGCAAAAAGTACAACAAATTCCAAATCCATTAAATATTTTATACCTGAAAATGAAACTAAAACAGACAAGGGAGTAGTTAAGCTGAACATTACAAATAGAGCTGCAAATATATGCTAAAGCTAAATCAATATCCTGGCCAGGTCCAGATGCAAAATTGTAGAAACGTAAATGCCTGATTAGAAGTTGACATGCCCAAATTAAATCTTAAATTTCTGAAACCTAATACCTGATTAGAAACTGACACACAAGTGAAATCTCAAATGTCCAGGATTATCTATTATATGTCCAGTTACAAGTTCATATATGCAAACATACCTAATTAGTGTCTATACATAGCAGACAATGCCTCAAATGCCCAGACACAACCATCTCATTTTGACATGTATCATGTATTAATTTTCAGTCTTGAGACCATTTTGAGCTGTTATTATGCACAGCTATTTTAATTTTTCCTACCAATAGCACATCAAGTGAGTTATTACAAAGTACCCCAATCCTGACATGCATCACCTGTGCCAAGACATTTGCAAACCTCGTGCAATTCATCCACCTTAGTTTGCACTGTGCTCTAGTCTCTGATTCTGACTTGATGAGTTATAAAATCTGTGTTGTATCCCACAGAATACATTTGTAGCAACACATTAGAACGTAGTATAGCTTTCACAGTGCAACTATACTTTAATTATCAGTTCACCCTATTATCATAGTATCAAAATATGTAAACGGTTCCTTAAAAGCCCCTCAGTCCTGATTTTCATACAACAGAAACATAGCAATAAAGATCCGCTGAGCTCTTACAGCACATATCTGTTTTGATTTAAGTAAACACCAGCATCATAAACTATTAATAAAGCCTTTTGACTCAACTTGTAGGTTACCCAATATGCTAGAACGGTTAAATTTGCAGTACATAGATTCTGTGTGTAACCTCCAGTTGGGAGGATATAATACCTGTAAATCGTCTGCAAGGGTTAATGCATTTCGGTATAACATTGCTATGTATATGTTTGTGTGCTGTGGACTAGCAGATTTCAGCAGTCGACAAATTAACCATACAAGGTATTTTACTCTTACTGCAGTGTCTCACGTGTAAATGTTCTCATAGATCTCTTAATCTTGACAGTTAACCCTGCAAACTACTTCATTGGAATTTAACTTGTACACTGCAGATTAATAGTTCTTCACAACATGATCAGGTCATTTTGCAATTACCAACTTATCTTAAGTCCTCAGTACTCTAAAAGTGATGTTTGGTGCAGGCCAATGTTGTGATAAACCACAAGCAGTGCTTAATTTGAGCTGATGGCTGCAGGTAGGCCAACTGGCACTGCGTTTTGGGGATCTGCACTTACATTTTTACATACTCTGATAAAGAGCAAGAGAGAGAAATTCACATACAATTGAAAGAAGGAAGAGAAAGGCAGAGAACCAATGACAAAATGAGAATGCACAGGTGAAAAAGGACTTGCAAGAGTGAGATAGAGAAACAGGGAAGTCTTGCTGGGGAATTAAAGAGCCATGAGGTGGAATCAAAACTTACCAGCCGTTGTATTAGCACACTGACCTTCATTACCACTGTTTTCAGGCTTCTGAGTAAAACTTTGGGATCAACATTTTTTCTTTTACAACTTAAGAACTGACTGCAAGAGCTTTCTGAAACGTCCAATACTGGGATGTTAGTGCAGGGTTCAAGTCAAACCTTACCAGTGCGTACATACTGATACCTAGATGCACATATCCAGTCCCAAACGTTCTGTGACATTCATATTTTTACTTTCTTCTCCTTCTCTTGGGTTGTCACCTTAATATATCCTAGTCAGACTCAACATTGTACAGTTTTCCCTTCAATATTCGTGAATTACTGGTTCTTCTATCATTCATCATGCTTTCTATTTAAATGTTTCGCTGACTCTTCCTTTCACAAAGTGAACCATGGCCTTCCTTTCTCATAGTGAACCATGATCTCCAGCGATGGTGATACAAGCAAGTAGTGCCTTGACAATATGATGAATTACATTAAGAAATATTTCATTTACAAAATCAACAATTAAGATGGTGTAGACTGGGGATGAGCTCCAGAGAGGAAATGGGCAGGATGGTAAAGGGAAGGCATAATTACCCCCATATTTGTTCAGTGAATGGAGAAGCACATTGTCATAGTCCGTGGTCTGAATCCAGCTCCTAGGAAGAGTATTTCTAGTTCACACACAAAGAAATGAAACTTCAGTGTATAAGTATTAGGTAGCAGAAAGAACAGCAGTTACTACACAGACATATCCAATGGTAACTGATGGGGAAGGAAAGGGGAATCTGGGAGGGGAAGAATAGAATATTTTGTTGCAGTTTACTGAACCAGTTGTGTGTACAGCATTTTAATCCCCTCCACAAAGCAATTATTTCTGCATCGTGTTTAGGGTGGATAAGCTATGTATCTGAGTCAGTAACAATGTGCTGCAAAGTGTTCCATCTTGGTTGCCACATGCCACTAGTGGGTGAGCAGGCAGATGTCTGTAAATGGCCCACACTAACTAATCTGTGTCACAGGGCCAGTTCTCAGTTCAGCCACAGATACTTTGGCAGCTCAAGCCTGCATATAGACTGTAGCCAGGATATTTCTCCATCCAGCCTCCACAAGCAGACTTACTTTCTGTCTTCCAGCAGGGTCTGCAAAGTGGGTGTGAAAGTGTATTCTCCATTCTTCCTGTTCAGTGTCGACCTCCCAAAACTACTCCCTTACACACCTTAATCTGCACAGCTCTACCCACTTCTCTCTCTGGTGTTTTCCCTCTTAGTTTTTCTTAACTTTCTTCTTTCTCGTGTGTACTCTGTCATTGTGGGAGATGGACAACGTGGCTCGCTTCACCCTGTTTTGCAAGAAATTTGTTGTAGCAAGGCGCAGATGGCTTCACCCTCTTTTGAAGTCTGAAGGAGTTAATTGTTTTAAAAATGCACTAGCACTTTGCACAAGACCGGCCAATATTAACAAACACAACTTGATAGCCTCATATAAATGGGACGCTTGGCCCTGGCTGAGAGAGTTACCAATGAAACTATGGCTGATCCGACCAGTAGATCCATTTGATTCACAAGATCTATAGGGTTATAGTTGCTGCTGTGAGAAACCCAGTTCTTTGTTACATAAATTAGATAAATGTATTACTTTTTAATATATAAAAATATATCAAAACTACCACTGCTAATATTAACCATCATGAGTACTTGCACTTCACTCTTCCTGAGGCCCTGTGCATAGGATGCCATGGCTCACTTCACCTTGTCTTGTAAAAAAAACTTTTTGTAGCATGCAATAGCTGGCTACTCCACCTTTTAACCCTTTATAAATGAGTTAATTGCACTAAAACTGCACTAGCACTTGCATAAGGATGGCTAATATTAACGAATATGGCTTGCTATCAAAATTATTGTTGTTAATATTAATCATTGTGAGCATTCACATTTCATTCTCTGAGGCCCCTTTGTGTAGGATGTTATCACCTGGAAATGTTCCACCCCCCAGATGTAATAGGAGTGGGAACTGTAAATTATTTACTTGCATGAGTGTATGTGGGTTTTTCATGGGGATTAGTTACGCCTAGATGAAGCTGATGACTGCTTTTAAGTTTTTTGTTTTTAAAGAATCAACAATGATCTCATGTAATGATGATTTTTATTATTGTGTGTACTATGTTTCTCATATATATTGTAAGGCATGAAGCTGAGACAATTAAAATTAAATACTCTATCATTGTTGCTCTACTCTTTTCATTTCCTTTAGTCCATTTTTTATTTCCTTAATATTTCTGTAGTTCTCTGTTCTATTATTTTTCGTTTCTTCCCTTTCTTTATTTAATTTCTTCATTCACTTTGCCTCTATTTCTACACTTTTCTGTTTTACCCATTTCTTATTAGTTCCTGCTCCTGACGTTCATTCTAAATTGTTTACATTACCTTTTTGCTCGATCTCATTCCTTTTTAGCTTCTGTTTCCTATTAGTTTTTCCCCTCCCTTGTATCATTCCCCTTCTCTATTTTTCTTTTCCCTCCTTCTTTGTAACTTAGTCAAGGGAAGACCTACTTACTGAAATCAAGAGGGGCAGAAAGCAAATCCCCAATAGCCCACATGAAAGTGAACAACAACCCAACAACATTCCTTCTTGACAGTGGAGCCTTGATCAATACCATGTAGTAAAGAAATCCAGACAGAACAAGCCAGCCCTAGCCCTAAATTAAACTGATGTACAGATCTAAATGTGGGCTGCATCAAAGCCATTATACAGCTGTAGGAAAAAGACAACCACTGAAGCAACTATCCACGTGCTACAAGGAAATGTGTCAGGAGCATGCATCCTCAGCTTTGCAACAGCAGCAAAAATGGGGCTGATATTGGTTAATTATCAACTATAGGACAGATTTGTGGTGACACAGCATTTCCACACACTCTTCAGAGAACGAGGAAAAATGAAAGACATCTGCATAAAACTGCACATAGATTAAACTCTTCAACTGGTTGCACACGGCCACAGTAAAGTGACGTTTCACCTCCTTGAAGTGCTGGAAAGGAAATCAGGAGCCTGCTGAAAGTAAACATCATTAATGATTGCAAAGAATCGTCCCGGGGTGTTTCCATTCATGGTGGGGCCAAAGAAAGACAAAAAAGAAGATGTGCAAATCTGTGTCAACATGTGCCAATCAAGCAATGTGGTTAAATGAGATAGACAGCCTTGCCCACACATTTTAAACATGATCACACAACTAAGTGGATCAAAGCTCTTTTCAACGCTCAAACCTTTCAAAGGGTAACATCAGATAGGGCTGAAAGATGGATGTTGCCACATGCCAATGTTTTCCACACACCTTGGACTTTTCTTTTACTAGCGACTAAACTTTGGCATCTTATCGGCTGCAGAAATCTTTCAAGAAGTAATTTGGCAGACTGTCCAACCAGTGGCAAATGCACTCAGTTACAGCAGTGACATACTTTTGTTCGGAGCACCACAAATACACATAACCTTGTGCTATATCTAGTATGGCAATTCCCAGGTGGGCTTCAGAGACATCTTCAACACTGGGAAATGCGAATTTTGAAAGACCAGACTGAAGTTTTATTGGAAACATCTTCTCAGAAAACGAGACAAAGTCAAGAGACTAACCACTGCAAGTCCAAGATGTAAGCAGACTGAGATGCTTCCTGGGTATGGTCAGCTACTGTGCTCATTATATTAAAGACTACGCCACCCTGAGCGCACCTGTCAGAGACTTAATAAAACAAAACACTAACTTCAAGTGATAACTGGGATGCAAACAAAGCTTCAGTACCATCAAGACTGCAATATAAGAAGCCGTGGCATATTCTGATCCCTGCTGACAGAGAGATGAGGCATTGGTTCCTTACTGCAAGGCAGGGGAGGTGAGGGGTTGTTCTTTAGAGTTGCAGGGGAGGTGATTCGGCATCAATGGCAAGGCTCCGTTCTCTATGATTCGGCATGCTGGATGACTCCATCAAGTCAAGACACAAGGTATTGACTTTGTAGTGTCATGATCACACCACGGGGCCACAGGTGCTGTGGCAGAGTCAGTCAGTGATGTCCCAGATGTCAGGGACACAGCACGCAAGACTCATGCTGTGGCAGGACTTCAGAGGCACTGCAATGGGATCTGGCCTAGAGTGTTGGTCATAGTTCTTGCACTGGTGCCGGCAGCAGCATGGAGTCAGACACCGGTGCCAGTTCTGAAATCACTCTGGAGTTGATACACTTGGGGGCTTCTTTACAAGCCCCTAGTGCTACCGGAGCATCACTTTCAGTGACGCACCAGTGGCGCTGTGCCTATTTCCACATTTGCAAGGTGGAGCCAATCCACTTTGCGTGGCTTAACATCGCATTGTAAATATGGGCCACCCTGATGCAGTATTCTGCAGCAGGGGGGTGTGCAGTAGATGTTGCCATGGACGTTTCCATGTAACACCCATTGCTTTTGACACTGGCCCATATTTATGAGAAATCGTAATTCTGAGGCAGCACCAAAAGCTAATGCCACTCCAGGGGTAGTGTTAGAGTGGCAGAACAAGGAGAAATACTTTTATTTCTCCTCATTTTTGCTTTTTTTATGTGTGCTGCATTCGGCAACACACATAGAAGTAGCAAATCGTCACTATTTAATGATTGTTAATGTGCAGGAAGGTACCCATACCTCTGTCCCCAGGAAATATCAATTAGCAGTGTGTCCACCACTACAGGGACCCCAGGCCACCCCACAAACACAGGACGATCAGGGACCTGGGGTCAGTGGCGGTGGACACACTGTTCAGGGGACAGAGGCACAGGACAACAGGGAAGCTGGGAGGACTGCTTTGTGACAGGGGGAGGACAGGCCCAGGGAACTGACTCTCCAGGAGGCACTCACCACGATCCTGGGAGCATACCACCATTCCCAGGTGACAATGGGCCAGATACTGGACAAGCTGCAGGAGAACATGCAGCTTCAGGAGGGACAGTACCTGGGGATCAGCGAGGACTTGAAGAACATTAACATCACCCTGGTCTCCATTGCAGGGATGCTGGCAGACATGGGCAACACAATGAGGGAGGCAGTGGCACCCCATCGGGCCTCTGCCACTAGCCAAACTGATGAACGGCCCTCCGCTGCCGCTAGCGGACAGGAGGCCCCGCCACAAGACCAACAGGCCACCAGCACCCCTCCCCCTGCAGAAGGAGAACCACCCCGCAAATGTTCCCTGTGATCCAGGGAGAAGCCAGAGACTATTGCCAAGACCCTGCCAGGAAATAAGACTCTCCTGATTGTCACCCTTGTGCCCCACTCCGTCACCCTGTCCACCTTGAACTGTCATTGCTCCCCTTCCTATGCCCCCTTGGACAATGCACCTGTGATACAAATAGACTGGAACTATACCCTTGACTTTCCTCCATCATCACCCCATCCCATTGCACATCCCCTTCCACCTCTTACAACTGAAAAAAACACCCTTTGAAAAAATACAAGTTTGGAGTATGTCAAATGATTTAAGTATGTATTAGTTCAACAAGGTTTAAACATTGAAAATCAACCTTACAGAAATGTAAACATAGGAACGAACTGTAGTTGGCTGCAGTCAACACACCAGTACCGACAGTGGGGCACAAATATCGGCAAATAGAGATGCCAAAGGCTACAGTGAGTGGCCATAGAAGTGAGAAAAACATCAATGTAAAACACAAAAATGCCAATTAAATGTCAAGTTACAATTTCTTACCTGTGTGTCATTGGAAGTATTGACAAATTATTGCACTTCTGTTGTCCTCATCCTCTGCCTCCTCATCTTCACTGTCCACAGGGTCCAATGTTGCCACACGGCCATCTCCAGCCTCATACTCCTGCAGAAAAGGCACCTGTCGACGTAAGGCAAGGTTGTGCAACATGCAGCATGCCACGATGATATGGCACACCTTCTTGGGTGAGTAGTACAGGGATCCACTTGTTAGATGGAGGCAATGAAACCTGGCCTTCAGGAGGCAGAAGGTCCTCTCTATAATTCTTCTTTTTCGGCCATGTGCCTCATTGTAATGCTCCTCTGCCCTTGTCCTGGGATTCCTCACGGGTCAGCAGCCATGAGAGGTTGGGGTAACCAGAGTCACCTGCAAATATCGAGGGACAACTGTAAGCCACACACCAACCCTTAGGGCCCATACCATACCCATACACCAACACCCACTGGGTTGGAACCAGGGCTCACCTATTATTCACTCCCTGTGCCTCTGGAGTTGAGCCATCACATATGGGGTGCTTCTATTCCTCAGTACAAAGGCTTCATGCACAGACCCAGTATATTTTGCATTGATGTGGGAGATGTACTGGTCCTCCAGGCACACCATCTGCACATTTATGGAGTGAAATCTCTTTCGATTTCTGAACACCTGTTCATTTCGCCGGAGGGGGGACAAATGCTATTTGTGTACCATCAATTGCCCCAATAATGTTGGGAATATGTCCCATTGCATTGAAGTCAGCTTTCACTGTGGCCAAATCCTCCACCTGGGGGAAAACAACAAAGGTGTGCATGTGTTTAATAAGGGCAGACAACACTCTGGTCAGTACTATTGAGAACATTGGCTGAGACATTCCTGCTGCCAAGCCCACTGTCACTTGGAAGGAGCCAGTTGCCAGGAAATGGAGCACTGATAGCACTTGCACAATAGGGGGTGATCCCAGTGGGGTGATGAATAGCAGATATCAGGTCAGGCTCAAATTGGACACACAACTCTGTGATTGTGGCCCTGTCCAGTCTATCGGAGAGGATAATGTGCCTGTCCTCCATTGTTGCCAAGTCCACCAGGGGTCTGTAAACAGGGGTACGTCTCCATCTCCTATTCATCCGCAGCGGTTGCAAACTATTGGGCAAAATGGTGAGGAGCTGGTTAGTATCTCTTATTTCCAACCACTACACTTCAATGCATGTTGTGATTGTAACAGTATTTTGTTGGAGAGGTCCAAATGGTGCATATGTGTATTGTGACGCAGTAAGTAGCCATGGCCTGCCCCCCCCTCTGAAATAGCTTCCGACCTGTCCTGTTTGGAGGGACAGGTGTAAATGAGGTAATTCCGCTGACATTTTGCGCCGTTGCGGGAGGCGGTCGAAAACTGCAGTGCAACTCCTCATTGGTTAACATTGGGCCCTATGGGTTACAGTGATCAATGGTGATGTACGCTGGCGGTGATGGTATGCACCACCGCGGACGTGACCGCCATTTTCTATCTGTTCACTCACTTGCTACCTGACCTTCAACAGGAGAAGACCTACACTGCAAGTGCTGCTGTGACCTGTGTCTGGAACTGACCATGGCTCGTGTCACTGGGGAAATGGCCCCTGCATTCACCTCAGCGAAGTTGCAGAGACTGGTGGATGGGGTCCTCCCCCAGTACTGAATGCTGTATGGGCCTCCAGACAAACAGGTGAATTCACCGTGAGTATGATGCATGGGGAGTGAATGCATGGAGTGCTGTGTGTGAAGGCCTCATGTAGGTTGGGTTGGTGGATGAGCCCTGGGCAGCGTGCTGCATGTATTGTGGGCGATGTCTGTGCTAATGGGGATGGGAAGCGGCATGGTGGGCCATGAGTGTAACAGGCAGGACGGTTGGACTAATATCTTTCCCTGTGTCCATTTTCCTGCAGGTCAGCGCCCATCAGAAAAAGGGCTTAGGGTGTGCCTTCGCCAAGGATGTGCGGACCCTGGGAGTCTACGGCAGGCGGAGCACCTACTGTCCCAGATGGTGGGAGGACCTGAGACACTGGGCACGGAAGACGGCGGAGGCCCAGCTGGGGGTGGCCGCTTAATGAGGAAGGGGTCCCCATCGAACCCTGACCCCCCCGATGGCCTGCATACCGGCAGTGGCCTATCTGGAGCTGGATGGGCGCTTGGGAGCATCACAGCAGCCACAAGGGGGTGAGTACTGTGCCCCAATATACAACTTGGGCATGGTGGGGTGGTATCCGGTTGTGGGATGTGGGCCTGTGGGTGCCCGTAGGACAGGCCTGACATTGCAGCGTAGGTCCCATGTTGGGCAGGGTTCAGATGTGAAAGTCCTCCAAACAAGCTAGTAAGCATCCACTATTGGGCAGGGGTCTGTGGGTCTCAGGTATGCTGCAAGTGGCGTTAGGTGTCCCTATCCCTGGGCTGGTGACTAGCATTGCAACTAGTGCATTGCATAGTGCGTAGGGCTGTTCCCTGTGTGTGTGTGTGTGTGTCGTGTACGCCAACGTTGGTGTTTTTTGCGCCATTGACCAAGTGTATCCTTTGTCTCACACCCCCTTTTGTTTTGTCACCCTGTCCTTATGTGCATTAGCATCATGTGGCAGAGGATCTGAGGCACTGGCGATGGAGGGAGCTGCATCCCACAGGACCCAGAAGCCCAAATCCACCGACAGTGAGGTCACCAGTGGGACGGAGGGCAAGGGGAGCACCAAGGCGTAGACAGGAGGGGACAGTACTGACACGGATTCCTCCTCCGAGGGAAGCTCGCTGGTGGTGGCAGACACTTCTCTGCCCACCCCAGCTACAGGTACAGCAGCCACCCCCGTTCCAGCGCCGCCCTCCCAGCAGCCCCTCAGCATGTTTCCCGTGTCCGCTCACGCAGGAGGGTGGGCATCTCCTTCGCCCCAGGCACCTCAGGCCCTGCCCCAGTTAGCCCTGCTGCCTGGAGTGAGGAGGCTATTGACCTCCTGCGATCCATCTCTGTTGGGCAGTCATCCATTTTGAATGCCATCCAGGGGCTGGCAGCCCAATTACAACAGACAAATGCATTCCCGGGGGCATTTACACTGGCATGGCGGCCCAACATAGATCAACCCAGGCTCTAGCCTCCTCTATGATGGCAGCCATTGTCCCTGTTTCTAGTCTCCCCCCTCCAACTTCCTCTACCCAGTCCCATTCCCCTCAACCCCAGCCTATCCCAAGCACACAGTCAGACAAGCATGCACCCAGGACAACATACAAGAGTGGACATGGCAAACACAAGCACCACACTTCATCCCACAGGCACTCACACAAACACCATCCAGTGCCTCCACTGTGGTCCTCTACTCTTCATTGTCCTCCTCCGTCCCTTCCAGTTGCATCTACACTCAAACCTGCATGTACTACATCCTCATCCACTACCCCCATCACCAGCACACCTATCAGCACACGCCCCTCACTGGCAGTCACCAGCCCCACATCCATGCACACATCCCCTGTGTCCTCTCCCACTGTGTCTGTGCCCCCTCCTCCCAAAGTACACAAATGCAAGCACTCAGACATCCAACAGCCATCCACCTCACAACAGCATACAGCCCATGCATCTGCACCCAATAACAGCAGACAGACACCTCCTAAAACCACTCCCTCTTCCTCCACTCCCAGGCCATCTCCCTCGTCCCACCCCAATGTCCCTAAGAAGCTTTTCCTCTCCTCCTTTGACCTCTTCCCTAGCCCTCCCCCACCCGGTCCCTCACGTCAGGCCAGGGTGGTCAGAACACAGACGAGGACCTTAGCCACCCAGTCCAGGGGCACAGTAGTGTCCACAGCTACACCAGGTGGGAGAGGATCCGGGGCACCAGGCAGCCACATTGATAGGGTGCCTGCACCAAGTGCTGCAAGGAAGGGCAAGGAGGCACCCCCAGCTGCTGCAAAGAAGGGCAAGGAGGCACCCCCAGCTGGTAAAAGGAAGGGCAAGGAGCAGTCCCCAGCTGTTGCCCAGAGGAGCACGGAGCCATACCACACTGCTGGTAGGAAGGGCAAGGGGCCTGCACCAGCAGGCAAAAAGGACAAGAGGCCTGGTGCTCTGACTCAGTCATAGCCCCCTCCACCAATGATGTTGGGTCAGCCATCCGAGGCTGCAGGGGAAGGGTTGGAGCCTTCGCCCATCACTGCCAGCACTGCCACCAGCACCACTACCAGCAGCAGCAGCAGCCCTAGTGAGCAGTCGTCCGAGGCTGTAGGGGAAGGCCTGGAGCATCTCCCCACCATTGCTAGCACTGACACCAGCACCGCCACTGCCACCATTGAGCAGCCGTCACCGCCGGCGGACAGTGTGTAGTCCTGCATCCATGGACTGTTGTGCGGCCTGGTCCCTGCAAATCCTGTGGGTCTGACACCCAGGTGAGAGACTGTGACATTGCACTCTCTAAGATCTGCATCACAGGGCACAATGCCCCCTCCAGGACCAGTGGAGAAGCCATCTCCTCCCTGCATCCTTCCCAGGAAGAAGCACACTGGGCACAATGCCCCCTCCAGAACCAGTGGAGAAGCCATCCACTCACCGCATCCCTCCCAGGATGAAGCACACTGGGCACAATGCCCCCTCCAGAACCAGTGGAGAAGCCATCCACTCACCGCATCCTTCCCGGGATAAAGCACACTGGGCATAATGCTCCCTCCAGAACCAGTGGAGAAGCCATCCACTCACCGCATCCTTCCCGGGATGAAGCACACTGGCCACAATGCCCCCTCCAGAACCAGTGGAGAAGCCATCCACTCACCG
The DNA here is from genome assembly GCF_031143425.1 of Pleurodeles waltl. Classification (NCBI taxonomy): domain Eukaryota; kingdom Metazoa; phylum Chordata; class Amphibia; order Caudata; family Salamandridae; genus Pleurodeles; species Pleurodeles waltl. The sequence continues at coordinate 1,305,632,221 of NC_090445.1, forward strand.
CATCCTTCCCATGATGAAGCACACTGGTCACAATGCCCCCTCCAGAACGAAGCACACTGGGCACAATGCCCCCTCCAGAACCAGTGGAGAAGCCATCCACTCACCACATCCTTCCCAGGATGAAGCACACTGGGCACAATGCCCCCTCCAGAACCAGTGGAGAAACCATCCACTCACCACATCCTCCCCAGAATGAAGATAATTGGGCACAATGCCACCTCCAGAACCAGTGGAGAAGCCATCTACTAGAGAGACTGCGGCCTTGCACTCCCCAGGACCAAGCAGTGGGCAAATCACCCACTTGAGAGACTGTGGCCTTGCCCTCCCCAGGACCAAGCATTGGGCAAATCACCCACTTGAGAGACTGTGGCCTTGCACTCCCCTGGACCAAGCAGTGGGCAAACTACCCACTTGAGAGATTGTGGCTTTGCACTCCCCAGGACCAAGCAGTGGGTAAGTCACCCACTTGAGAGACTGTGGCATTGCACTCCCCAGGACAGAGTGATGGGCATGTTGCCCCCTCCAGGACTAGTGGCGTTGTACCATATTCCGGCTGAGGTGCCCCCCCATTCCCCTTCCCCCTGAGTTGCCTGTCTATTTTCGACCTGATGCCCCTGCAGTGTTTTCTCCGTGTTGTTGCAGGAGTGAGGCTGGGCCTTGAAATTTGTGATGTGGCCCTGTGGCCCACGGACATTGAGGACTGGGCAGTGTCCCTTGCATTGTAAATATGTAAATACTTTTTGTTTGGGATGCACGTATTGCTAATATATTTGTTTTATTACCCTCTTTTTACTCTATTGTGGTTGTCCTTGCATTATTCCTGAGGGGTACGGGGTGAATTTGTTTTGTTATTGCATCTGATTGTGTGTGTGGTGTTGGGGTGTTGCGTGTGTGTGTGTCAATCTCTTTTTCCTCCCCCTCCCCTGTGTTCTAGGTGGAAGTACTCACTGTGGTTGTCTTCGCCAGTGTTGGTGTTCATAGTGGAGCAGAAGGTAGAAGAGCATGGGGAAGACATGCAACTCGGGCGCCATGGCGGCGTGGTTCTTCCTTGAGTGTCCAGAGGTGAGTCGTTTCCCTTCTGTGCAGTGTTTCCGCCAGGCTTTTGATGTCGTTGGTACCGCCCCGCAAAACGTGGCGGACAGGTGGGCCATATTACTGTGGGCAGTACTTTTTCTTCAGCCTAGCTGTTGGTGGTAACCACCGTGGTTGCCTGTTGATTTCGCCCTGGTGGTCAGTGTGTTAAAGTAGCTGTCTGTCTGAGCGGTTTCCTCCATGGTCATAATTTCATATTTCTTACAGACGGCCTGTTGGCGGTATTACCGCTGCTTTATCATCGACCACCAGGGTTATAATGAAGGCCTAAGTAGGTTAAAAGTCACTAGGTGACAGTGGCACAGGCTTACAAGCCAGAAGGCTAAGCTAAACTCCTGATTCCAATTAAAACTAAATAGGATCCACTACAGTCCCAGCAATTAGGGATAGTCCCTCTGCTGTTCTAGGGTCAGTGTAGGGGAGAGGTTCACACTCTCTACTGACCCATCCTGCTTTTTGGCAGACAGGAAGTCGGGGAGAGGCTCACTCTCCTCTTCCACCTCATCATCGGTGGCCAAGAGTATGGTCAATTCAGACCTCTCAAAAAGTGGCTTTAGATGGTTCACATGAGGGACCCTCAAAGGCTTCCTAGGAGTCTGCATGTCCAGCATGCAGTGAAATTGCTCTTGCGCACTTCACCTCAACACACCACCAGTCTTGAAGAGCATGGCGCTCTACTGGGGCCATCACCATTACTTGGGCAGGCTGAAACTCAACCAGAGTGGTATTCTGGTTGTACCAATATTTCATGTCCTCCTGGCTAGCTTCAAGATTCTCTTAGGTGGGTTTCTGGAAGCAGGCTGTCTGGTTCCTGAAGGACAGCATGAAAGTGAATACATACTGGGGTGGCTTCGTGGGAGCTTGGTATCTGCCCTCCTTCACCAAACTGATAGGCCCTCTCACAGGGTGCACATACAGAAGTTTGAAAGGGTTGAAGCCAACCCCCTGCTGAAGTACCTCCCTGTAGGGGAACAACAGACATGGTAACAGAACATCCCACTTACTCCTCATGGGTTCTGAGAGACTCATAATCATGCCCTTTAGGGTAATATTCAACCAACCTATTGCTTTGGGGGTGGTATGGCATGGTGAATTTGTAAGTAACACCACACATCTTCTACATGACTTTCATGTTCAACAGCATGAAATTGGTACGCTGGCCATATATCACCTCCTTGGGGAAACCCACAAGGGTAAAGATCCCCATAAGTGACATGGCCACAGTGGGCACAGTCACTGTCCTCCGAGGGATAGCTTTCAGATAACAGGTGGCATGGTCCACCAAGACTAGGATAAACCTGTTGCCCACAGCAGTCTTGGGATCCAGAGGCCCCACAATGTTAATGCCCACCCACTTGAAAGGGGTACTCATGCCAGGAAATTGTTAAAGAGGATTCTTCCACCTCTTCGCAGATTTGCCACTCACTTGGCAGGTTTGACCAGTCCTGCAGAATGCATCTGAGGCCATCCGCATATGGACAATAAGAGTTGGTGACAAGCCTGTCAAAGGTATTGTTATGGCCCCAAATGACCTGCCAGTGGCACATCATGAGCCAGACCCAGGAAGGCTCTGAAACACAGGGGTACCCACAGCACACAGGCTGCCCCAGGCTTAGAAACCTTAAGCTCGCTCTACAGGAGTTTGTTGTCCCAGTAAATCAGGTCAGATCCAGAGGTATCACCAGCTGCATGTGCTTCAGTCTGTTTCCAAAGACCCTCAAGAGTGGGACACATTTTCTGCACTGCGCAGAACTCCCCTCTGGTGGGCCCTCCTTCCTGCTGCTATTGGGTCTGCTCAGGTAGGTCCCCTATTTCCGCCACTTCTTCCCTTGTAGGTTTCAGGGCACCCCACTCTGGGTCAACCTCCTCCCGGACCGTAGAATCTCAGGAGCAGGTTTCCCACCCCCCCTTGCCCCTCCTTCTCTGGGCAGGCACCTGGGCCACTGTTTCAGGCTCTAGGTCCTTCTGATCACCCTCTCTGGTGGCCATGGACCACGTGGTAATGCACACCCACTTTGACAATCCCAACATCTACAAGTGCAACTTGAGCTTCACCTCCTTCCAAGTTGTATGCTCCAGGTCATTTTCTAGCAGACAGTCAGCAGGCATGGATGGACTCACAGCTACCCACAAGGAACCGGAGACCCCTCCATACAAAGGGGATTCTGAGCTACCGAGCATTGGCACTCACTGTTATCTACGGCTACAACCTGGTGGTCCGCATTAGGGACCACCTGCACCTGAGACACCAGATGACAGTGGAGAGTTGTCATACTGGCTCCTGTGTCTCTCAGCGCCTCCACCTGCATCCCATTGATGGTCACCAACTTCCTTTACTCCTTTGTATTGTCAGGCATGAGGGTTCTCTGGTCTATATCACCCTCACCCAGGGAGACTAGGGTCACCTCAGAAGGTTCCATATCACTAACTGGGGCCAACTCCTCCTGAAGCGCTACACTTGTGGGGGGCTGTGTGTGCTTAGGTACACTTGGAACTCCCCCTGAAATGTCCTTCCTTGCACAGGCAAAACACTTCAGGGGTTCCTTCCCTGCAGGATTTCCTGAAGGGAACCAACTTTTTCAACAGGGGGTTGGGAACTCTTACACTGGGAACTGGTTTGGGGCCCTTTCCTTTTGAGAACTCTTTACTTTTATTCTTGTCCCCCTACTCCTTCTTCCATTAGGAACCCTGCACACCCTTGGCTGAGTCTCCCACATACAACTTCTTTTGGATCTTGGTGCTGAGCCAGCGGTCCACCTCCTTGGCAAGTTTCCTGGGGTCAGTAAGCTTGATGTCAATCACGTGCTGGTGCAGCTCTGGAAAACAACGACTAGACAAGTACTCACATGCAATCAAATTGTACAGCCCCTGATTTTCGGTTACCTCACTGTCCTTCACCAAACCATCCAGTGCTCTGCAGAAAGAATCAACATATTCCACCCAAGTTTGAAAACCAAGTTTAGCACTCTCCCTAAACTTTACCCGGTAACTCTCCAGGTTGAGACCATAACTTCTGGTCAGGGCATCCTTCATGGCAGGGTTTTACATCTGATCCTCTACTTCAAAGGCCAACAAGGTGTCCCCACCCTCTCTCCCCTCTACTTAGAATTACTTCACCAGGCCTGCCCCCTATATGTTTCAGAGACCCTGTGCATCCTCAGCACCACCTCACAACCCTGGAACCACTGCTCTATGTCACCCGCCACAACAAAATCCTTTACCACACCCTTTGGTATATGCACCTTCCCCTTAGATCCCACTGTATTACTGCTGCCCCGTTCTATGCTGGACCTGCTCTTCAGAAACAGCTCCTTCAAGCTCAGCTCTTGAGCTAAAAGTGTTTTCTTCTCCTCTATGGCATGGTTCTCCTTCTCTGCTTCCCTTTTGAACCGGGCTAGTTCCAAATGAAGTGCCATCTAACACTTCAGCTTGAGCTTCTCCAACTCCATCTGGAGCAGTCTAGCCTCCTGCCTGTCCTCCAGCTCCTCTGTGGTCAGACCTCTTGTGAAGACACTGCTGCTTGCCCTTTAAGGTGCCCTCCTCCCAGGCAGATCCTGATTATCCATCAAATCCTCATGCAGGTTCTCCTCCTCTCCCTCCTCAACAACCTTCTCTTCCTCTGTGTTTTCATCAGCCTCCTTTGCTGCCAACCAGGCTCTGAGTGCTTTTTGCAGCTCCTCCTTTCTAGTGAGGTCTTTAACAGGACACTTGAGCCACCTTAAAATAACTTTTTGAGATGAGGCTCAGAATAGGTTTCCACTCTCTCCTGCTCAAATACCAAATCAGCAGCAACTGCTGACGTCTACCCAGACTGAGATATTATTGCGGATAATCCAGACGCTGCAAAGTTTCAAGAAGGCAAAAAGAATAGAAGGCCAAGAGAAAAACAGTATGTGGTTGCGTAATGGTCTACGATATGGAAATAGTGTACACCAATCACTGTATGCCAAGTTCACATACAAGTCCTTTCCCACAGCTACCACCAATGTTACCCCAGGCACAGTCCCTTTTGGAAATGATGAAACAGAGATGTTGCACGGAGTCGGGGAGGAGAGGTGTCGCTGGAGCCAGTGCACCATCAGTTTCTTACTGCTGCCGGGGAGGTGAGGTGTTCGTTCTTACTGTGAGGCAGGGGAGATGAGGCATTGATTCCTTATGGATGCATGGGAGGGCCTGAGGCATTGGTGGTGAAGCGTTTTACAGGCCATGGGCACAAATGGTGCACTGAACAAAGTACTTACTAGAAACTACAAATATCCCAATCATGGATAAACCATCACCAATACCATTTAGACAGAGAGAATTTGCACTTTAGCACTGGTCAGCAGTGGTAAAGTGCCAGTGTCCTAAAGCCAGCAAAAATGTAATTCAGCACACCATCAAAACAGGAGGACAGAATACAAAAAGATAGGAAAAACCACGCCAAGAACTGACAGGTCTAACAGGGATCTAGAACCATGCCGACTGAAAAGTTTGGGGGACAGGAAACGAGAAGTGACAGGAGTGATTAGGAGGCTGAATGTTCATATATCTTTTCGTTAACAACTTAAAACCTGGCTTTTCTCCCAATAAATTACGATGATATTCACTGTGTTCTGCTTAATCCACGTATTAGTTCTTCGATGCTTACTGCAGGCATGCGCTTAATAAATACAAATATAAATACAGGAAAAGCAGCAAATGTTGGGAGACACAGCACAATATATGAGGGTGAAAGTAAAGAAGGTCGTACCATACCTGGTGTCCATTTCTTCACTGCCACGCCTTCCAGATATGACACATATGACTGACATTCTTTGGCCCGTGTGTTTACCAGGGAGGCACTGATATGCGATGGAAAAGTATCTGTTGCAGTATGGAGAACGTTGTCAGAAAGAACATTTTACAAATAAGCACCTAGGCAGACACATAAGCTTGTTGTCTCAAAAATGCCAAGTGCTCTTCTACTGATACTGTTGTGAATCACTTTCATGACCAAAGCTTTCACAGTGCAGCGTATGGTTGGCTGCAATTTGTACCTGTTTCTTGCAAGGCATCCGTCGCTAGTAAGCCGCGTTCGTTCACTAAATGACTTTCAAAAACACCCACTCGTAAAGCACGCAAGCGAAGGCCTTTTGCAGAAGTGGGCTTCCTTACCTCACTGTCACTGCTTTCACACACCAGATGCTCATTACCAAACTGCTGCATGATATTTCTCAAAGCTGTCAGATCCTGCCAGGTTCATGCACAGTAATAAGCGCAGTGCTGAGAACAGGGAAGAGTACAAACCCTACAGTTTGGGATCTCAGGAAGTGCTTCAGGATCCAGGCAAGAATTTGTGATTAATTTGATCCGGTGATTGCAAGTGGTGGACACTGACACTTATTGTGGGATCCGAAGTTATATTTTGTCATAAGAGCTTGAGAGAAAAACGGAAAACAGTAAAAGGGAAGATAAGAATCAGTGACAACAGAAAGCAGGGATGAAAAAGAAAACACGAGCCTAATAAACGTGGAATTTGGAAACCCTGTATTTTAAAAGTGTTGGCAGTGGACTCCTAAATAATAGGTGAAATATATAATACTATATCGCAGGTGGCCAATTCCTGGAAAAAATCGAATGTAATGCTTCTGCAGGAGTACAGCCCTTGGTAATATACTACTTGATAATACAGGAGGGTAAGCTGTGAGTGCCTAGATGCATATCTTGTTCAGCTATTCTGGGTTAGAAACACATTAAATGTATAGTTGAAAACAGGTGATTAGGCTCAGCTAGAGACACAATGCACCAGATTTACAAGGCCCGAGCGCCACCAGAGCATCACTTTTTGCAACGCTCCGGTGGCGCTGTGCAGTGCGACACATTTATAAAAATGACGATTTGCTACTTCTATGTGTGCGGCATTCTGTAGCACACATAGAAGTGTCAAATCACCATTGTAGATTGTTTTTGTGCGGGAAGGAACTCCTTCCTCCACATGAACAATCATTCCCCTCAATACAATAGTGCAAGGGTGCCTGCATTGGCAGCTAAATTTAGCTCAGGTATAGGGGGAAACACAGGGTTGTGCAGTATTTTAGAAGTAAGTTGCATCCCTGGGTTTCTAAAGTGGCGCATTGCTTAGAAAGATAGATATTAACAGATTAGGTCGCCAACTTTTAATAATGACTCTGTGTGTGGTCCCCGGATTCCAATAATGATTCAGTGGGGCTCCCGGGGTTCCAGTAATGAAAAAAGTGTGGACCACAAAAGTCAAAATGGTTGGGAACCACTGCGCTATGTTAAAAACATAAAATAACAACTTCCATCTATGGAAAGATTTCACTCAAATGGTACAGACATACTTCCTTACCATTAACAATGTGATTTTCTTCTCTTTGTATTGTAGGGACGAGCACAAGACTTTGACAAAGAAATGTTGAATGACAGTTATATACATTTATTTCGCCCTAAGATACAAGACAGAGTGTGAGGAAAACTGCCTAGAGGCACTTTCATCTTTAACATACATGTGCAATAGGCCAGGTACATTTGATGAGGTACATGCACTGCAGCAGCCCTTTGGCTGCAGCCACAGTAACTCATTTTTAGGGACCAGTACTTATTTTTCCTCTTCACTCATTTTCAAAGAGCAAGAGAGGGACAGAGGGAAGTCGAGAAAGAAGTGTAAACTGTCACAAAGGGAGAAAGCAGGAGCCCAGAGTATTGAGATACAGGAATGTCTGGCAGTGGATTAACAAGGCCTAGGGTTGACTCATGGATACTCAGCTTTGGTATTCAGTGCTCCAGAAGCAGACTTCTGATCAGAGCTTTAGGTACTGGCACTCCTCCTTTAAAAAAAAAAAAAAAATCAAGCATTTCTCTTATACCCATTCCATATGGCAAAATGTTAAACTTTTACTTCCAAGGGCTAGACATGGTTACTTCTAGTGGAAGACACTCTCTGAAATGTGTGGACATAGCAACTATAATGTGTAATGAATCCATGTTGCCAAGGCAAGCGATAGCTCACGTAGTTCCGAGTGCTATGGGTCCAATGCAGTAGGTGCCAGAGATGTGGAGGGAAAGGTGTCATCAATGGACTTGCTAGTGGTCATGGTACTAGGAAGCACTCCCAATGGAAAGAAAATAATACATCAGCTGCTTGTTTTTGAAGCCCTCTATATCCTGGGATCTGTTCCTATAGGAGCACACCCGGACCAGCCATCTCAAAAGACACCTTACTAAAGAGCAGGGAGCAGATGGGGAATTAATGGATTGTACCGCCTCTATGTTATCAGACCACAGTCAGATCCTCTAATCAGGCAAACTGTGGTGTGTAGATAAAATCATATCACCTTGGAAACACTGTGCCCTTCTATATCCAGCAAACATTGGGCCACTTCTGCACACATCATTACTTTACCAGTGCTACCCCAGAGTGTTCTCTGCAGATGAGTCTGGCCTGTAATGCTGAGGCTCCAGAGATCCACGAGGCCTAGAGAGAACTGAAGGAATGATCCATGGTGAGTGCCTGCTCACCTTATGATGATAGCAAGGTAACCTTTGAGGGTACGACCAGATGCCACTACATACTCCCATTGAGGCTCCATGAGACTAGATGTGACAGCCTGGTCCTAGCACCCGGGACCCAGCATGACAATGAGACATGCCCTACTCCACTGAACAATGGAGGTGGATGGGGTGCTGTCCTAGGCCTTGGAAGGACTGCAAGTGGGGCCACCCCTTATGCACCATAGTGGATTGAAAGAGGCACAGAGTGAATCCCTACCTCCTTCCATTACTTCACATGGCATGGAGCCTCTGTGGCCTGCCCTAATCAGGATTGCGACCTGCCTTTCACTGCGGGAAGGCACTAGGTGCTGCCCCCACAGGAACATGGGTATCCGAACCCACAGAACAAGACAACAACTGTGGGCAACAGCGATGCTTGACTGAGCTCTGGACTTTATTGCTTGATGTCTCTGCAATACACATAGACCCTGGATGCTTAATTCTTGACCAGTGCTGCAACATTGCTATCCGGGGGGACCCTGTATAACCTATGTGCTTTCGACCACAGTGACCTGGGAGTCTGGTCCTCAGTTTTAGACTCTGGACATCAGCCTTAGCTCTCTAGTCCACGATAGGGGGGCTTCCCCACCCTCCCCATCCCCTTCATACTGCCTGGACTAGGAAGCCCTCTTTGGCCTGTAGACCATGAACCCTAGCACCAGCAATGCTCACATCTGATGGGGGGGCTGCTTCTCTTACTTCATTTAATAGCTTTTTTCACAGGAACACCCCCTCATTACAGGAGGGGCAGGCACTGGGAACCTGAGATCAAAAAACAAGTGGTGAATTAGGCGCGGACTGAGTGATTCAAGGATGAGTGAGACCATGAGGCATATTGATGTCTGCCCTCTCAACTTATTCTGCAAACCTGAGTGAGCCTGACATTGGTCTGCCTAACCGCTGCTACACTTGATGCACCCTGCTAGGACAGGACTTTTTTCCCAGATGCCCTCTATTACTCTTGCATATTGTGTCTGGGAAGCCTTTCAGACAACTGCTCTTCACAGAGGTTGTGGCGCAAAGCAAATCTGCTGCAACATCAGCAACTACATATCAGGAGTCTATGATGGATCTGGTCCTCAAGGGACTGACTGCAGTCCAGCAATGACTAGAAACAATGAACACTAAGAAAATAGACAGTACCACCAAGTTCAAATCCATCCAAGAAGAGAGTGGAGACTTTCAGTCAACTTTATGGCATAGACAATGGTCTCACAATTCAAACTCAAATGGTTTACTCAGACTCTTGGAACACAAAGATCTAGCATCTACGGAATACAATTATCAACCTTCAGGACAGGGGCCACTGGGGCAATGTCTACATCTTTGGTTTCCCGAACAGGTTGAAAGGGTTGATGTCAAGGGCTTCCTCCGTGACCTTCTTCCCCGTGGGCCTCACTCTCTCGCCATCACTGGACCCATGAAGACCTGACAACAGGGATCAAGCTCAGTTGATCATGCTTCCTGTGACACAATCAGGTTTGCGAGGTCTCGACTGCGGTCTTTAAGCACAGACCCTATGATTACTGATTATGATGAGTACAAGATTCCCATATCAACTGACTTCTCCAGAGAAGCAAGTGATAAATGGAAAACCTTTCTCTCCCTTGGGCGAATGCTGCAAAAATGGGAAATTAAACATGGGCTACTTGAGCCTGCATGGACCTGGATCACACTTTACTGCAAATCCAATGAGTTATTGTATCTTGGAGCGCTTCGAATCGTTCTGGAAATACCTACCACCTCTGCCATGCACACCACCACCCCCTGAGACTATGAGAAGTCTCACTGTGCAGACTGACTGCAGGTCAGAGCACTCAGATCCTAAATCAGGAAGAACAGCATGATCAGAGTGGTGGTGGACCTCACAAAAGGCACAGGCTCAGACAAATGTCACTCTCTGCTAAAGACCGGCCTTGACTTGGACTGATGCAAAGACAACCACTGGTGATACCTGTGTCCTGAACCAGCAGATGAGCATTTGTAATTTGTACTGTTCATAATGTTTGACTGATTCAATTTATATTGTGTTTTGCTCCATTTGATCTGAATCCCGCCTGTTGTTTGCATGCATCCCCCCTATACCCCACGTTATTCTCCATTCCTGCATGCGCTACCGTGGACTCGCAGAGAGTCCTAACATGTGCTGGTACTCCTGGGAGGTAGGACCAAGGGCATGCACCTTCACTCTGTACTATTCAGATGTTTCTGCCATGCCAAGGGAAAGTCTCTGTTGGCAATTCCCACCCACTTGCAACACATCCACCTTATCCTTTATGATTTGCTCTCTTTACTATTCTAATGCACTCCCAATATATCCACCATTCAGACATCCTGTCCTTTCTCCTTCCTCCTACTTCTTCACTCCCCCATATAGACACCCCTCTTAACACACCCACATATCCTACCCCCTTTCTACATCTACTCTTCAATTTTATAAGTTGGCCAGAGTGTTACCCCCCTTACATTGGCCTAAGATATGCAGCCGATTCACATTGACAGGAGTTTCAGCTCCATACCCACTGATACTTAGGTCCCACACATATGCCTATTCCACCCACCCCTCCTCACGTCCATGCCCCCTCTACTTTTTGTTCTGATCTGTGCTTAGTACGTACAGGAGCACCAACATTTGCATCTCCTCCTGCTGGTTACGCCCATTATTTCTGTGTACTGGCAGTGAGGCCTTTGATCATCCTGTTGTGGAACGTGCATGGCCTAATACAATTTATTAAGCATAAGAAATCCTTAATATATCTGAATTCCAAGCATTCTGACATGATCCTATTGGAGGAAATCCACCTCACCAGTGTTGAAGCAGGCAAGCTCAAATGTGAAAGGGTGGGCAAGGTCATTCATAGCAGCCAAGCATCTCAGTTGGGAGAAGGTGGCATTCCCTCACCTGGGAAACGCAAGTTAAGCATTCTTTTGCCGAAAACACTCTCTTGCACAGTGCTTAAAATATGTACCTACACTAAAGGTAAGTATGTGTTTGCAAGGCTCCAAATAGATGTCAAGGTAGCAAGTGCAGATTCATTCTACACACTGACTGGAATCAAAGGCACACTCTTCCTCTGACTCAATCACCGTCGGACAGAACTAGGCACCATGCTGATGTGTATTGTAGTTGAATGTAATCTGGCATTTGAAGCTATCTTGAACATAGAGGCCTGATCAACGTGGGCAATAATCCTGACAGTACGACTATATGTGACATCTTGAGGGGCCAAGGCCTCCTTGATGTCTGGTGCCCTCTTCATCCATCTGAAAGGGATTATTCTTTTATCTCTCTCGTCCATGGTACCCAGTCTAGATTGGACTACTTTCTTATTTTCTAATCCCTGACTAGGCTGGCCCAGGATGCCATGGTCCCTAAAAGTGCACTCTCAGACTACTCTCTGGCATGTTTACCAGTTAATCTGGGGTTGGTGAAGCTGATTCACAAGCCCCGGTACCTTAACACCTCCCATCACAAGATGCCTGCTGAGAAAGAGCTCCTTAAAACACATTTTAAGACATATCTGAATCACAATGGAGGGTTGGTCTAGTCCACACAGATGTTATGGGCAAAAGCCACAATCAGGGGGAAACTCAAGCACAATGCTGCTCTTAATAACAGACATAGAGCAGCACAACAGGTCTCCCTTGACACAGCGATTAGGGAACAGATGGGCTATACCCACTCTGCCCCTCCAATGCCCTCAGGTAACAACTCAAAATAGCAAAATTGGAGCTGAACACACTTTTCACTTCCACTGAAGGGTAGAACCTCATATGCTTAAGACTTATTATGAGCAAGTCGAGAATGCTGTTAGATTACTTCCAGTGGAGCTCAGGCACTGGTAGACCACAATAGTCATCACACCCATAAGAAACCAGACTGGTCACTTTTTTAGACACCCATAGGGAATAGGGGACACATTCTCTTCATACTACAGGGACCTCTATACCCTGGAAATCTCCTCAGATGATCCTAGAATTGACAGGTTATTAAACAGCCTTATCACGAAGGGTCGGTCAAGGCTCGTGGGTGAGATTAAAAAAAATATATAGAGCTAGCTATTCACAGCTTGCTTTACAACAAAGCCCCAGGGGAAGATGGCTTCCCAGAAGAATTTCACAAATGGACTAAGACCAAAATCAAAGATTCCCTGTATGCCGAATACAAGGGAAGTGAACGAGACAGACTGTCTGGACCCAATCCCCAACAGGGCTCTGATAACTGTGATTCCCAAACCAGGTAAGGATCCACTGTTCTGCAGCAGTTGCAGACCCATATCCCTGCTCAATGGTGATATCAAATCCTGGCCAGGATACTAGCACCCTCTCTTAAGCAGGCCATTCTGACCATCATGCATCATACACAGGTGGGCTTCGTTAACCACCTCCACACTCAGGCCCACTTATTATGGCTCACCAAGGATATGCCAGAGGATGTGCTAACCTTATCTCTCAAAGACAAATAGGCATTTGACCTCATCAAATGGCACATTCCACAGATTTGGACTCAATGATGATTTAATTGCCATGATCAAATGACTGTAAGATTCCCCCACAGCCCAAGTGAATTGTAGAGGCAACCTTTCTCTCAGCCCTTATGAGGCTTATTGCTGCCTGGGTGGCGATAGCCACATACAGGGTCAAGAAGGAGAAAGCGAAGGTCTGCCCATGTCACTGACAACAACAAAGGTGGCCATCCTGGGCTATCAGTTTCAATGGAAACTATCCACCTTAAATACTAGGCATGTATATTAACCCCTTGGGTGCCTTGGATGAGGTGGTCTCGTCCCAGCACACGGTTCCCGTGACCACCTCGTCCTGCACCGGGCCCATGGGGGAAGCGCTAGTGCTCCCCCTGTGGCCCCCCCCACCCACACCGCCCATCAGGGATGAAAGGGGAATCACTTACCCTTTCACCCCCGACCTCCCGATCCCCCGATCCCTGTGACGTCTGATGACGTCAGCACACAATTGCGTGCTGACCTCACCAGAGGTCGCCTCCCATTGCGCTGGAAGCTTGCTTCCAGCGCGATGCGGAAGAGAAATGCTTAGCATTTCTCTTCCGCTCAGGGAGGAGGGGGGGTGGGAGAGGCATCGGAAGAAAGGAAAGGCTTTTCCTTTCTTCCGATGTCATTCTGAGCATTTCTGAGCATTTCTGAGCATTCCCGATCGCAGCAGAAATGCCCATTAGACACCAGGTAATTTCATTTCTTTAAAAAATTTACATGAGGGGAGCGGCCCCTTGGGCAATGGTCGCTCCCTAGGGGGGCAAATAATTTTTAGGTCATTTCTGCCTCCCCTGGAGGCAGATCGGCCTAAAATAATTCGGTCGATCTGCGCCATGGGGGGGCAGAAAAGCCCACTAGACCCCAGGGATTTTTTTTCTTCTTTTTTTTTCTTTTATGTGCAGGGAGCGACCACTTAGGCAAGGGTCACTTCCTGGGGGGCCACAATGTGCTTAGGCCATTTCTGCCCCCAGGGGGGGGCAGAAATGCCCACTAGACACCAGGGATTTTTGTTTTCTTGTGTTTGGTGATAAAGGGAGCGTCCCCTTGGGCAAGGGTCGCTCCCTAGGGGGGCAAATAATTTTTAGGTCATTTCTGCCCCCAGGGGGCAGATCGGCCTAATAAAATTAGGCTGATCTGCCACCAGGGGGGGCAGAAATGCCCACTAGACACCAGGGAATCATTTTTTTAGTTTTTTTTTTCTTGTATGAGCAGGGAGCGATCCCCTAGGCAAGGGTCGGTCACTGGTGGGCCAAATTGAGCTTAGGCCGTTTCTGCCCCCAGGGGTGGCAGAAATGGCCACTAGACACCAGGGATTTTTGTTTCTTTGTGTTTTGTGATAAAAGGAGTGGGCCCTTGGGCAAGGGTCACTCCCTAGGGGGGCAAATAATTTGTAGGTCATTTCTGACCACTACACACCAGGGATTTTTTTTTGTTGTTATTAATTTTTTTCTTTTATGTGCAGGGAACAACCCCTTAGGCAAAGGTCGGTCCCCGGGGGACCAAATTGTGCTTAGGCCATTTCTGCCCCCCGGGGGCAGATCAGCCTACTATAATTAAGCTGATCTGCCCCCAGGGGGGCAGAAATGCCCACTAGACACCAGGGATTTTTCTTTTCTTTGTGTTTTCTAATAAAGGGAGCGGCCCCTTGGGCAAGGGTCACTCCCTAGGGGGCCATATTATTATTGGGCCATTTCTGCCCCCCTGAGGCAGATCAGCCTAATATAATTAGGCAGATCTGCCTCCGGTGGGTGGCAGAAACCTCTAGTCACCAGGGATATATTTATATTTTTAGTTACTTTATGTTTTTATGTATGGGGAGCGACCCTTAGGCAAGGGTCACTCCCCTGGGGGGCAAATTGTATTTAGGCCATTTCTGCCCCCTTTTGTTAGGCCAACCTGCCCCCAAGGGGGGCAGAAACCACTAGACACCAGGGATTGGTTTGTGTGTATGTGTGTGTTTTGTTTGGGGGGGCAGCTCCTTGGGCAAGGGTCGCTCCACATGGGGACATATTACTGTTGGCCATATCTGCCCCTGTTAGGGGCATATTGGCATATTTTTGGAAGGCCCATCTGCCCCCATGGTGGGCAGAAAGCTCACCAGAGACTGGGGAAGAGTTTTTTTTCAAAATGAGAGGGTGGGGTTATGGCCATCCCCCACCCCAAATAAATGGGGCCAAAGTTGTTCTGCCCACCAGTGGGCAGATGGGGCAATTACTCCGATCCACACCCCGGGGGGCAGAAAGTCTACTAGACGCCATGAAATAAAAAAATAAAAAAATAGTAGGGTGGTGACTACCAACCAGTCTGTGCCTGGTTATGCCCTCACCCGAACTGAAGGGGCTAGCAGTCATTCAGCTCTTTCCTGCACACTAAAATATCTTATCCCAGGGCAAGCAAGAAGACATTTGATGTTTTTGGTTTTTGTTTTACATTTGGGCCATGAGAGCTTGGTAACTCTCAAAATCATCCCACTTGGAATGGTGAGGGCTGCACTTTTTTTTACTTTGGGATGCTGCTATGTAGAAAAATCTACAAGACCTACACACATCTGAAAACTTAACATCTAGTTGATTCCAGGGTAGTGTGCTTCACATGGACCCTGCACCATTTCCTTACCCACAATGCCCTGCAAACCTGCAACTTTGCTGGAAAGCACACATTTTTCCCACATTTTTGTGATGGAACATTCTGGAATCTGCAGGAATCCACAAAATTCCTACCACCCAGCATTCTCTCATCTATACCGATAAAAATTTCTGCTGCACTTGTCAGCCTAAAAATGTTTTGTTTCAAACTGTCCTTTTGGACCCACTCTGGTTCCCCTCAATTTCAACGTGTTTTTTGTTCTTCCCTGTCACAAACACTTGGCCTACCTACACAAGGGAGGTATCATTTTTACTGGGAGACTAAGGGGAACATTGGGTGGTAGGAAATTTGTCCCGGTGCGGTGATCCCACACAGAATTGTGGGAACAATTTTATTTTTTAGCTAAATTTGAGGTTTGCTGAGGATTCTGGGTAAGAAAACATTGGGGGATCCACGCAAGTCACACCTCCCTTGAATCCCTCAGGTGTTTAGTTTGCAGAAATGTCTCGGTTTGGTAGGTTTCCCTAGATGGCTGCTGAGCCCAGGACCAAAAATGCAGGTGCCCCCCTGCAAAACCAGGTAGTTTTCTATTAGAAAATGTTGATGTGTCCAGATAGTGTTTTGGGGCATTTCCCGTCGCGGGCACTAGGCCTACCCACACAAGTGAGGTACCATTTTTATAGGGAGACTTGGAGGAATGCTGGGTGGAATGAAATTTGTGACTCCTCTCAGATTCCAGAACTTTCTGTCACTGAAATGTGAGGAAAAACTTTTTTTAGCCACATTTTGAGGTTTGCAAAGGATTCTGGGTAACAGAATCTGGTGAGAGCCCCATAACTCACCCCATCATGGATTCCCCTAGGTGTCTAGTTTTCAAACATGCACAGGTTTGGTAGGTTTCCCTAGGTGGCGGCTGAGCTAGAGGCCAATATCCACTGGTAGGCACTTTGTAAAAAACACCTCTGTTTTCTTTGAGAAAATGTGATGTGTTTAGAATCACCCCCAAAATTTTTACAGTATTTTGGCTAATTTCCTGGTCTCCTTCAGGAGAACCCACAAAGTCTGGGTATCTCTAGAATCCCTATGATGTTGGGGAAAAAAATGCAAATTTGGCATGGGTAGCTTATGTGGAAAAAAAGTTATGAGGGCCTAAGAGCGCCCTGCCTCAAATAGCTAAAAAAAGTCCTGGCACCTGAGGGGGAAAAGGCCTGGCAGCGAAGGGGTTAACAGAGGGTTGGAAAGCATGGTATTAGATAGCCTTGATCCGCTCATATTACAAGCCAAGGCTGACTATGCCAAGTTATCGCAGCTCGATCTGTCACACTGGGGAAGGACACAAGCTGTCAAAATGTTGGTACTCCCTAGATTTAGATATATTTTAGTCATGCTTCTTCTTCTGGCCCTTATGTTGCTCATGTGCTCAATAGACAGGAACAAGATACTTTCAAACCCTTTGATGAGCTGAAGGAGGAGTTCCCTATCCTGTAAAGTTAGGATTAGAGATTTCTACAACTCCGACCTTTTCAGCAGACTGAGTTCATCATCATGGGTGGTACCATCCTCCCTGGTAGTTTCCTATCTCCATTGCAGGGCTGTGTAAGGGGGTAATGTCTGTTTTTTTCAAAATGCTGATACAAGATCTACGCTCTCAACCCCAGACACCAAGATTACAAGGCATGTGGCACGATAGACTCCAATAGACTATACAGAGGTAGCCTGGACTGAGATTCTGGATCATTTGGACCGTGGGGTGAGGGAGACTAGAATGAAATTTTGTCTCTTTAGTACTTTCCAAGACTGATACTGGATCCCCGTAAAACTGGAACATGAAGGATTGCTGCACCATTCACATTGTTGACAATGTGGGCAACCTCTCCCTTTATCATTCCTATTCTTCTTGTTTCTTTAAATTCATATTCCCCCTGCGAACAGCACTCTGAACCAAGAGGACTCTTCTGGTTGTAGTCTTTGTACCTGATAGATGTGACGTTTTCTCTGCTTCTGAGTGCCGTCCTGCCTTACTATGTCCTATGTTGTTTCCTTTTACTGTGTACTGTTTTCAGATTGGGACTCTTTGTGTTGTTCCGCTATTGTATTGCTCTGTATTTTTGCACTGTATTTTTAAATCTATATAAAGATATAAAAAACAAAGGCCCAGATTTCAGAGGGCCTTGCCCCATTCCAACGCCACATTAGCTTAATTTATTTTTACGTTAACGCGGTGTTGGAAGGCAAAAAACGCTGTGCCATTTTTACAAAGTGACACAATGCTTGCATTGCACCACTTTGTAACCCCTTGCATACATTATGCCTGCACCAGGCATAATGTATGCAAGGGGGGAGTTCCGGAGCTAAGGGGGCAGAAATAATGGCGCAAATAAATCTAAGAGATTTCTTTGCGTCATTTTTATCAGCATTTTTAAGGTTGGCTAAGATCAGGCATTAAAGAGAGGCTTCATTGTTTACAATGGGCCTCTGAGTGCTTTGCAGGATTAGCGTCAAACATTTTGACGCTGATCCTGCAAAAGGCTGGACTAGCGTAAAAAATTAGCTACCCCTGCATACCGCCATGGTGTGCCGTATTTTAAATATGGCGCACACATGGTGGTATTAGGGGGGTGCTAAGTGGCGCAAGAGAAGTGGCGCTGCACTAGGTACATAAATCTGCCCCAATGCCTTTTCTGCCCGAGTCATCCATAGATAAGCTCAAATCAGATCGATGACGATCACCAGAAAACAGAACTGTTGAATTGCTCCAAGAATGAGACCACATGACAGGTGTGAGAAAGTAGCCTCTTTCTAGCATGGTTACCCCCACTTTTGGCCTGTTTCTGAGTGTGTGTCAGTGTGTTTTTACTGTGTCACTGGGATCCTCAAGTGGGTGGATTCGGACTCCAGGCCCATGTTGGATGCAGCTCCCTCCGTCGCGGTGCCTCTGCTCCTCTGCCAGATGATGCTAATGCACACAAGGACAGGGTAACAAAACAAAAAGGGGGTGGCAGAGACAGTGGATAACACTTGGTCAATGCCAGCAACAACACTACTGTTGGCGTACACAACACACAGTGAGCTGCCCTGTGCACTAGGCCATGCACTACCAGTTACAAATCTAGTCACCAGCCCCTGGGGGACATGGCAGAACGCCATCAGCTGCACACCTGAAACCCACAGGACCCTGCCCAGTAGTAGATGCCCACTAATACCATTGGGTTTGGAGTGCATCAGAGCCTGACCAACAAGGGACCTACCCTGCCATGTTTGCTCTGGCCTAGGGGCACCCCAGCCCACATCCCCCACCCAGGTAACCCCTTAACGCGCGCTAAGTCAAGAATCTGAATCTGTACTCACCCCCTTGTGGCTGCTGTGATGCCCTCAAGCGCCCATCCAACTCCGGATAGGCCACTGCCAGGATGCAGAACATCAGGGTGGTTAGGGTACGACGGGCACCCGTTCCTCGTTAGGAGGCCAGCCCCAGCTGGGCCTCTGCCACCTTCCTTGCCCAGCGGCGCAGGTACTCCCACCGTTTGCGGCAGTGGGTTCTCTGCCTGTCAAAGACCCCCAGGGTCTGCACCTCATTGGCGATGGAACTCCAAATACCCTTTTTCTGATGGGCACTGACCTGCAGGAATGATACAGCAGAAAAGGGATTACTTAACCGTCTGGACCGTCATACTCATGGACCACCATATCCCTTCCATCCCCTGATGCACATACATTGACCACCATACATGCAGCGCTCTGCCCAGGATGCCTCTGCCCCCCCTACATGTGGATTACACACACAGCACTCTATACATTCATGGCCCACGCATCATGCTCACAGTGTACTCACCTGTTTGTCTGGAGGACCGTAGAGTAAAGCGTACTGGGGTAGGACCCCATCCACCAGTCTCTCCGACTCCTCTGATGTAAAGGTAGGGGCCCTTTCCCCAGACACATGAACCATTGTCGCTTCCAGACACAGGTCACAGCAGCACTTGCAGTATAGGTCCTCTCCTGTTGAAGGTCAGGTCGCAAGTGAGTGAGTGAATTGATAGAAAATGGCGGTCACGTCCACGGCGGTGCGTACCGTCACTGCCGGCGCACATCGTCATTGGCTCCTGGAACCCATAGGGCCAATGATAAGCAATGTGAAGCTGTACGGCGGTCGATCACCTACCACAACAGCACACAACGCAAGTGGAATTATCTAATTTCCACTTGTCCCTCCTCACAGGTCAAGCAGCCACCATTTCAGGTGGGCACAGGCCATAGCACCTAACTGAATCACAGCAGACATTGGCACAGCAATTTACTCTCGGATTCACATACTGGTTCTGTAAATGAAGAAATGCATCATTATTGCAATGGATGTGTGAATATGACCCTCTGCTCACCTTTTTCCTCCATAGGCTTCAACCGCTGAGGATGAATATGAGATTGAGACATCCTCCAGTGTACAGACCTCTTTTGGACCCGGCGACAATGGAGGACAGACGCATCATACAAACATACAGACTTGGTCAGGCCACAATCCAAGAACTGTGTGCCCAATTGGAGCCAAACCTGATGTCAACTATCCTCCAGCCCACAGGTATCCCCCCTCTATTGCAGGTCCTGTCAGTGCTCCATTTCCTGGCAAGTGGTTCCTTCCGAACAACAGTGGCCATGGCATCAGGGATGTCTCAGCCAATGTTCTCCAAAGTGTTGACCAGAGTGTTGTCTGCCCTGCTGAAACACATGCTCAGCTACACAGTATTCCCCCAGGTGGAGGATTTGGCCACAGTGAAAGCTGACTTTTATGCCCTGAGACATATCCCCAACATCATTG
Organism: Pleurodeles waltl; assembly: GCF_031143425.1. Classification (NCBI taxonomy): domain Eukaryota; kingdom Metazoa; phylum Chordata; class Amphibia; order Caudata; family Salamandridae; genus Pleurodeles; species Pleurodeles waltl. The sequence goes on from NC_090445.1 coordinate 1,305,652,750, forward strand.
GTGCCATTGATGGTACACATGTAGCATTTGTCCCCCCCACCCGGAGAAATCAACAGGTGTTCAGGAATAGGGAAAGCTATCACTCTCTGAATATGCAGATGGAGTGTTTGTCTGACCAGTACATCTCCCATGTGAATGCCAAGTATCCTGGCTCTGTGCATGACGCCTTTATCTTGAAGAATAGCAGCATTCCATATGTGATGGCTTAACTCCAGAGGCACCGGGTGTGGCTAATAGGTGAGCCTGAGGTCCCCACCCAGTATATCTTGGTGTCTGGGTATAGGTTGTCCCTAAGGGTTAGTGTGTGTCTAACATTTGTCCCTCATTGTTTTCAGGTGACTCTGGTTACCCCAACCTCTCATGGCTACTGACCCCAGTGAGGAATGCCAGGACAAGGGCAGAGGAACTTTACAATGAGGCACATTGACGAACAAGGAGGATAATTGAGCAAACATTCAGCCTCCTGAAGGCCAGGTTCCAGTGTCTCCATCTGACAGGTGGATCCCTATACTACTTACCCAAGAAGGTGTGCCAGATCATCGTTGCATGTTGCATGTTGCACAACCTGGCCTTGAGACGCCAGGTGCCTTTTCTGCAGGAGGATGAGCCTGGAGATGGTCTTGTGGCAGCAGTGGAGCCTGTAGACAGTGAGGAAGAGGAGGCAGAGGAAGAAGATGTGGATAACAGAAGTAATATCATACAGCAGTACTTCCAGTGACACACAGGTAAGACACTGTAACTTCACTTTACTTTTCAGTTTTCTGTTGGACATTGTACATGGCAGCCTGATTTCCCTATGTCTATGGCCACTTACTGTACCATTTGGCATCTCTATTTTCAGATCTATGTGGCCTACTCTGACTCCTGGTATGTTTACTGCTGCCCACTAAAGGTCATACCAATGTATTATTACTGTACATATGAATTTCAATGTTTTCAGAATGTTGCACTAATACATATTTCAATCAATTGACAGACTCCAGATTTGTATTTGTTCCAAGGGTGTTTATTTAAGTGCTAATAAGTAGAGGCGGATGTGCAATGGGCTGCGGTGATGGTGGAAGAATGTCCAGGATAGAGTCCAGTCTCTTGGTATCACAGGTGCATTGTACAATGGGGCAGAGGTAGGGGAATAATGGCAGTTCAAGGTGGACAGGGTGACAGAGTGGGACACAAGGGTGACAATCAGGAGAGTCTTATTTCCTGGCGGGGGTCTTGCCAATGTTCTCTGTCTTCAGACTGGATCGCAGGGACCGTTTTCGAGGTGGTTCTCCATCTGCAGGGGGTGGGGTGCTGGTGGCCTGTTGGTCCTGTGGCAGGGCCTCCAGCCACCAGAGCCGGCGGAGGTGGACGGCTGTTCATCGGTGTGGTTAGTGTCAGGAGCCCGTTGGTGTGCCACTGCCTCCCTCATGATGTTGGTCATGTCAGCCAGCACCCCTGCAATGGTGACCAGGATGGTGTAGATGTGTTTGAGGTCCTCCCTGATCCCCTGGTACTGTCCCTCCTGCAGCTGCTGGGTCTCCTGCAACTTGGCCAGGATCTGGCCCATCATCTCCTGGGAATGGTGGTATGCTCCCAGGATGTTTGTGAGTGCCTCCTGGAGAGTGGGTTCCCTGGGCCTGTCCTCCCCTTGTCGCACAGCAGTCCTCCCAGCTTCCCTGTTCTCCTGTGCCTCTGTCCCCTGAACCGTGTGCCCACTGTCACTGATCCCAGGTCCCTGATGGTTTTGGGTTTATGGGGTTGCCTGGGGTCCCTGTAGTGGTGGACCCACTGCTGATTGATGTGTTCTGGGGACAGTAGCATGGGCCCGCTGGGTGGGTGCTGTGCTGGTGTTTCCTGAGGGAGGAGGCTCTGTGGTGGTATGGGACCGTGGCAGGGTAACCGACTGTCCAGAGGTCCCTGATGGGCCAGGTTGGTCATCGTGATTCAGGCATGCAGAGCTGCTGTAATCACCGTGGGCCTCTTCTGGGGAGGCTGGATTCAGCTGGCAACTCCTCTCCGGTGATGGTGAGTATGGGTCCTGTTGGGATGCAAATGCAGTGTTATTGTATCTGTGTGTGCCATCATGTGCATGGGTGTGTTTCCTTGTATGGTTGTGATTGCCCTGTCAGCTTTGCTTTGTGTGAGTGGTTATTTTGTGGGCTAGGTGATTCTCTCTAATGGGCATGCTATGGTGATGGGTGTCCATGCTGGTCTGTGATGGGGGTCCATGGATTGGCGTGGCATGCAGGGCTTGGTATTGGGTTTGGTGGGTTGTGATAGTGGGGTATATTTGAGGTGGTGGAGTGATGGGGGTGAGGGTAGGGGTAGGAGGTTGTGATGGCATACAGGTAGAGGGGATAAAGTAGTAAAGATTTGACTTACCAGAGTCCAGTCCTCCCGCTACTCCTGCCAGGCCCTCAGGATGCATGATTGCCAAGACTTGCTCCTCCCATGTTGTTAGTTGTGGGGGAGGAGGTGGGGGTCCACTGCCAGTCCTTTGTACAGCTACCAGGAGTCTTGCAACCACGGAACGTACCTTCCCCCGAAGGTCGTTCCACCTCTTCCTGATGTCATCCCTTGTTCTGGGGTGCTGTCCCATGGCGTTGACCCTGTCCACGACTCTCCGCTATAGCTCCATCTTCCTTGCAATGGACGTCTGCTGCACCTGTGATCAGAATAGCTGTGGTTCTACCCAGATGATTTCCTCCACAAACTCCTCCTCTGAAAACCTGGGACGTCTATGGGGTGCCATGGATGTGATGTGAGTGATATGTGTGAGGATGTGTTGGGTGATGTGTGGGGTGATGTGTTGTGGTGTGTGCTGTGAGGTGCGTGGATAGTGTATGGGGATGGTGTTCTGTGACTCAGATTGGGTGGGTGATCCTGGCTTGTCTCTCTCTCTGTTGGCAATCTGTTTTTTCTTTGAAAGGGTTGCGGGTAATGTGGGTGTGTGTTTTATAGTGTTGTGGGTGTGATGTGTGTATGTGTGTCAGGTGTGTGTATTTTGAATTGTCCAATGTGGTGTAGTTTTGTTGTTGTGTGTGTGTGTGTTTTGAGCGGGGCAGTGTGTACCGCCAATGGTTTACTGCGGTTGAAAGACCGCTGTGGTGATTCGTGGGTCCTGATACTGTGGGCGCATTCCTGTTGGCATAATGGTGTGGTACCGCCAATTTATCACTGACCTTTGGTCAAGCAGACTTGTGTGGGGGTCTGTATAGTGGCGGATTTCTCTGTGTTGGTCATAATACCCGTAGCAGTATACCGCAGCGGTCACGGTATGTTGGTGCCCGTCAGCACAGCGGTAGGTGGCATTTAATGCCAGGGTTGTAATGAGGGCCTTAATGAAGGCTAGGTGCAAAAGTTACTAAGTGCGAGGGCACCCTTGCACTAGAAAAGGTGCCCCCACATTGTTCAGGGCCAATTTCCTGAACTTTGTGAGTGCGGGGTCGCCATTAAACGTGTGCACTATATATAGGTCAATACCTATATGTAGCTTCACAATGGTAACTTAAAATATGGCCATGTAAGGTGTCTAAGATCATGGAATTGGTATTGGGGAGCCAATTCCATGCATCCTGGGGGCTCCACCATGGAGCCCCAATACTGCCAAACCAGCTCTCTGAGGCTTGCACTGCAGCTACAACTGCTGCCACCTCACAGACAGGGTTCTGCCCTCCTGGGGTCTGAGCAGCTCAGTCCCAGGAAGGCAGAACAAAGCATTTCCTTTGGGAGGAGGGTGTTACACCCTCTCCCTTTGCAAATAGGTGTTACAGGCTAGGGAGGGGTAGCCTTCCCCAGCCTCTGGAAGTGCTCTGAAGGGCAGAGGTGGTGCCCTCCTTGCATAAGCCAGTCTACACCACTTCAGTGTCCCTGCTCTGGCATGAAACTGGACAAAAGAAAGGGGAGTGACTACTCCCCTGACCATCACCACCCCAGGGTTGGTGTCCAGAGCTCCTCCAGTGTGTCCAGACCTCAGCCATCTTGCTTTGCAAGGTATGGGGGCACTCTGAAGGCCTCTGAGTGGCCAGTGCCAGCAGGTGACGTGAGAGACCCCTCCTGATAGCCAATCCCCCTCTCAGGGCCATTTAGGGTCTCTCCTTCTTCAGATTCTATTTGCAAGTTTCCAGCAGGAATCCACTGCAACTACTACTTCATCCTCTGACCTCGGATCAACCGCAGCCTACTCCAGGAATAGCTATAACAGCAACAAAGTTTCCAGAAGGGATACTTTTCCTCAGCAACTTCAGCTCCAGCCAGCAACTGCAACATTTTCCATGGTGTGCACACTCTGAGGACTCCCTGTCTTCACCCTGCACCAGAAGGACCGAAGAAATCTCCCGTGGGGTAACAAAGTCACTCCCCTGCTGAAGCAGGCACCTTCTAAGTTGACAACCGGTTCTCTTGGACTCCTCTCCTGGTGACAAGCATGCTCCTTGGAGCACAGAGTGTGGACCCCATCAACACAAGTTGTCCTGAGGTCCTGCTGTCCCAATTTGGAGGAGGTAAGACCTTGCCTTCCCCCAGAACGACAGTATCCCTGTGCACTGCATCTTCTTCACCTCCTGAGGCCTCTGTGCACTATTTTCAGAATTCCTTTGTGCACAGCCTAGCCCAGGTCCCCAGCACTCTATCCTGTGACGCTCAACTCGCTGAGTTGTTCTCTGGCAGCGTAGGACCTTCCTTTGTAATGCTGAATCAACTGCATTTTGGACCTCCTTTGTCCCCATGTCCTGGGACTCCCGTGGGGGCTATCTGGTGCTCTGAGGGCTCTCTGAAGTGCTGAGAGCCTTTATTTCTCCTCACCCAGAGATGAGGCCCCCAGGTCTCTCCTGGGTCCAGGTAGCACCTACTTGACACAAAACAACAACTTTGACAGAACCAAGGTTTGTTGGAGGAATCCAGTGCCAAAACTCACCTGCATCCAACTTCACGACGTGAGACATCCAGTGCATCATGCAGGAACCCACTGACATCTTCCTAGGGTGCATTTCTGCACTCTTCATCCAACCGGGGACTCTTCTTTTGCACCCTCTTCTGGGTTGGCGGGGCTCCTGTCCTTCCTGGAACTTCTTTCGACTTCTGGACTTGGTCTTCTCCCATTGCAGGTCTTCAGGTCCAGGAATTCACCATTTGTTGTTTGCAGACTTGGTTGGTTCTTGCAATAACTCTAATCACAACGTTTAGTGTGTCCTAAGGAAACTTGCAGTACTTTACTCCTGCTTTTCTGGGCTCTGGGTGCGGTAATTTACCTACCTTTACTGTATTCTTACTCTCCCAGCAACTCTGCACACACTGCACTTGTCTAGGGGGAAATTCGTGATTTGCATTCCACTTTCTTAGTATATGGTTTGTGTTGCCCCTAGACCTATTTTCTCCCATTGCATTCTATAGCATTTCCTATTGTTTGCACTATCCTATGTCTAATTACTTGCCTTATTTTGGTGTCTAGTGTATATATTGTGTATAATACTTACCTCCAGAAGGAGTATTGCCTCTAAAATATTTTTGGTACTGTGTCACCCAAATAAACTACCTTTATTTTTGGTAACACTGAGTATTGTGTTTACTTGTGTATAAGTACTGTGTGACTATAAGTGGTATTGCAGGAGCTTTGCATGTCTCCTAGTTCAGCCTAAGCTGCTCTGCTATAGCTACCTCCATCAGCCTGAGCTGGTACAACACCACTACATTACACTAATAAGGGATAACTGGACCTGGTGTAAGGTGTAAGTACCCAAGGTACCCACTACAAACCAGGCCAGCCTCCTACAACAGGACATCTATCCTCTCAAAGATATTCTTGGCTGCAAAATTTAGCTTTCTCAACAGACTTTGGACTATCCCTAGAGATGCCTTTTCACCTGCCCGAACCAACTCAATCTTTCACCTTGGTGCTTTGACTTTCTTGTCTGGCATTCTGAAGATACTCCTATTTGTGTCTGTTTACATCCCTGGAAAGGACTTCAGTCTTCTCAGGAGTTGGAGAGACACCTAGCCTTGCTGCTAATTTCTGGAATGCATATGGCAGTGTTTGGCAATTTTGCATGCCTGCCTTTCCTATATAGACATTGAAAACCAGAAAAGAGGATGGGGCAACAAGTGGTAGGTATATATGCGTCTCTGCAGCACTAAAGCCAATCCCAGAGGAGACCTGATGACACCCCCACCCCAACTGCCCTAATGGTTCCCTTGCGTAAAAAATGTCATGATTAGGCAAAGGAATCAGGTGCTGAGCCCCTGCCAGCCAAAGTATGAAGCAGTGCACGGCAAGGGCAGCCACATTTCAAACACCATTTAAAATATATTTCTCCCCAGCCATGAAATTAATTGGATGTGTGAAGACTTGGTCAGCGCCCAGACATATACATTCACGGGTATAAGAAGTGGAGTGATCGTCTGGATGCCTTGAAAGCAGTGCTAAATTTGAGACAGTGTTTGTCCTGCTCGTCATCAGAACTTATTTGTCAACATTAGCACTTAAGACAGTTTGCCACATGGTGGTTCTGTTTCTCTAATTTAGAGATTAGCACAACAACAGCAGTTTATGAATTCAATATATATTTAAAAAAATCACTGATGCCTGCTTCTCAAGTTATTCATATAGGTTTGTGGGAGGGTCTGATGCATTCTTTGCAATGGCAGAGCACTAAGCATAAAGCCCTAGTGTAGTGCATTTAATAAAAAAAAACATGTCAGCTCTCAGCTTGTAATGTCTGTGTGATTAGCACTGATTTGAACATAACATGAGGCAAAACTTGAGTTATTTCATAGCCTCTATATCTATAGTTACTGTTAGACCTGGAATCCTTGGAGCGGTCTCCCCTGTCGTTTTTGCCACTGCTTCCCATGTTTTGACTGTGTGTTGGACTCTGTTTTTGTGGCTTTTGGTACCCTGGGCACTTTACCACTGCTGACCAGTGCTAATGTGCAAGTCCTCCTGTGTAAAGTGTATGTATAATTGGCTTTTCTATGACAGGCATATTTGATTTACTAGTAAGTTCCTAGTAAAGTGCACTAGAGGTGCACAGGGCCTGTAAATAGAAATGCTACTAGTGGGCCTGCAGCACTGGTTGTGCCACCCACATTAGGAGCCATGTAAACATGGCTCAGGCCTGACACTGCAGTGTCTGTGTGTGCAGTTTTAAACTGACAGTTCAACTTGGCAAGTGCACCCACTTGACAGGCATAAACTCTTATACATGTAAGGCACCCCTAAGGTCGGCCCTAGTTAGCCCAAGGGGCAGGGTGCAGTGTATGTTAAAGGTGGGACATGTACTGATGTTCTAACAGTGCAATACTGCCAAATTCGTTTTTCACTGTGCAACTACTATCTCTATGATAGGTTAACATGAGGGCTGCCTTTAAACATCCTTAAAGTGTAGATTCCCTTTGAGAGCAGTTTAAAAATACATCTTGTACTGAAGTTGTTTTTTACATTGTTAGTTTGAAAATGCCACTTTTAGAAAGTAGGCATGTTCTTGCTTTAACCATTCTGCGACTCTGCCTGTTTGTGGATTCCCTGTCTGGGACAGACTGACAGTTGGGCTGTTTGTGAAAACAAAGGGAGCTGGCGTGTAGCCTACATACCCTGATGAGCCATCTGAACTAGAGTGGAGGGAGGAGTGGTCACTTACACCCGAATGGGCTGTGCCTGCCCTCACACAATGCAGTCTCCAACTCTCTGGTGTGTGTCTAATGTCTGGCCTGTGCAAGGCAGGATCTTGTGAACAACAGAGACTTTCCTTTGAAGTTTGCCTACTTCAAAGGCAGAAAGGGGAAGAAGTAGTTGATCCAAAACCCCTGACTTTGAATCACTTCTGGAACCAAGAGGAACCTCTGCCAAGGAGAAGAGCTGAAGAGCTAAGGAGAAGTGATGCCCTTATCTGCGACTGTGCTTTGTTGGGCTATCCTGCAGTTGCTGCATCCTCCTGTGAAAGGGGACAAACACTGGACTTTGTTGTGCATTCCTGTTTGAAGAAGAATCTCCAAGGGCTTGAATTGAACTTGCTTCCTGTTTTGAAGTCTCAAGGCCATCAAACACTTCCTCTGCTAGCAACTGTACTCTCTGCTGAGACTTCTACCCTGCCAAGTGGTGCCCTATCCAGTCCCTCGGCCCTTGAAAGGTGAAGTTGGCAGAACAAGAACTGAAATTCATGCAGAGAACGCCGTGCGGGAAAATTTCCGATGCACCATCTGCAACACAGCTCATATACGAAGCGCCATCCGCTTCGCTGCTGAAATCAATGCTCCACCTTCATCGCAGTTGGGAGATCGAAGCATCGCAGCTGGAGAAACAACGCAACACCCACTTGCGGCTGCTGACAACTATGCAAACTCCACACAGTGAGTGTTTCTAACAGTGTGTGACCCAATTTCTCACACATTATCCATGGGCATCAAAGTCATCATGAACCTGCGCAAATTGCCCTGCCCTGTCCGGAAATTAACACATCGCTATCTTGAGAGGGAGAAAAACAACGCATCGCCTACCCGACCAGAGAACCAGAGAAGAAACAATGCACTGCCTCACTTGCGACTGAGAAATTAACACTTCACTGACTTTTCCAACACACGCTCGCGATTGTTTTCTATGGAGTAAGAATCTTATTCTTTTGAAAATTCATGTCTTAATTGTGTATGCTGGGTTTTTGTCATTTTGGCCTTGTCTGATTTAGATAAACATTACGTATATTTCTAAACTGGTGTGGTGTCCATTTTATTGTGTTTTCACTGTTGCGTTGTTACAAATACTTTACACGTTGGTTCTGGGTTAAGCCTGTCTGCTCGTGCCAAGCTACCAATGGGGTAAGGAGGGGCTAATCAGGTGTGTTTCTCCTTTTTTCTGACTTGGGTGGTAACGTTAGACAGGGGTTAACCTGACTGCCAACTAAAGACCCCATTTCTAACACTAAGTCACCCATATTTGGCAACAGAGGCATAGTTTGATGCCATTTTTAGGGTAACAACAAACAATATATTTGCAACAAATGAATCTATAGAATGAATTCTCATAGGCTGTGGTTATTTTTATGGATATATAAAAATGTGTGTAATTTTCTCTGTGCAACTGAGAGAGCTGTACATTTTACCTTTTTTTAAAACAGTTATTATAAGGTGCTGTGCGGCCGCTTTAGCAATTTGGCAACTACTGACAACAGAGTGGATCTGCTTTTTAACTTCACCTTCTATTCAATGTGCAATATGACAGAGGGCATCTGTTTTATTTGATGACAAATTTTCCTTTATAAATGTATATAAATTGAATGTTTTTAAGTTTTTTTGGTTTTATGACTGTTAGTCTTTTCATCCTTGGCGTGGTCTCCCATAACTTTTTGCCTCTGTTCTCCAGGTTGTTGATATGGGCTGGACTCTGATTTTGGTGTTTTTGTTACTCTGGCACTTTACCACTGCTAACCAGTGCTAAAGTGCAAGTGCTCCTTTACAAAATGTGTATGTAATTGGCTTATCCATGATTGTCATATTTGATTTACTGGTACGCCCCTAATAAAGTGCACCTAAGGTGCCAGGGCCTGCAAATCGAATGCAACTAGTGGGCCTGCCACACTAGTTGTACCACCCACATAAGTAGCTCTGTAATCATGTCTCAGACCTGCCATTGCAGTGTCTGTGTGTGCAGGTTTAACTGTAAATTCGACTTGGCAACTGTACCCACTTGCCAGGCCTAAAACATTCCCTTTTCTTACATGTCAGACACCCCTAAGGTAGGCACTAGGTAGCCCCCAGGGCATGGTGCAGTGTATGATTAAGGTAGGACATATAGTACTGTGTTTTATATGTCCTGACAGGGAAATATTGCTAAATTTGTTTTTCAATGTTGTAAGGCCAGTCCCTCTCATAGGTTTACATTGGGGCTACCTTTAAATCTGATTAAAGTGTAGATTCCTTTTGGGAGCGGGTGGGCATGTGGAGTTTGGGGTCACTGAGCTCACAATTTAAAAACACATCTTTTAGTAAAGTTGATTTTAAGAATGGGTGTTTGAAAATGCCACTTTTAGAAAGTGAGCATTTCTTGCTTATACCATTTCTGTGACTCTGCCTGTTTGTGGATTCCCTCTCTGGGTCAGTTTGACAGTTGGGCTGGTTGCACCTCACACTAGACAGTGACACAAAGGGAGCTGGGGTGTAGCCTGCATATCCTGATGAGCCATCTGTGCTAGGAGGGAGGGGAGGAGTGGTCACTCACACCTGAAAGGGCTGTGCCTGCCCTCACACAATGCAGTCTCCAACCCCCTGGTGAGTGCCTGGGGCCTGGCCTGGGCAAGGCAGGATTTCACATTCAAAAGAGACTTTACTTTGAAGTAGGCCTACTTCAAAGGAGAAATTGGGAATAAGAAGGGCACCCAAAACCACAGACTTTAGATCACTTCTGGACATCAAGAGGAACCTCTGCCTGGAGAAGAGCTGAGGAGAAGTGCTGCCCTGCCTGTGACTGTGCTTTGTGGAGCTATCCTGCTTTTGCTACTTCTGCCTGTTCAAGGGGACAAAGAAAGAACTTTGTGGTATATTCCTGCTTGAGAAGGACTCTCCAAGGGCTTTGACTGAGCTTGTCCCCTGTTCTGAAGTTTCAGGGCCATCAAAGACTTCACTTACCAGCACCTGGACTCTCTGCTGAGACTCCTGCCCTGACAAGTGGTGCCCTATCCAGTCCCTGGGCCCTTGAAAGGAAAAGCTGGTGAAATTTCAAGGAAATCGACTTTGGATGACTTCGGACTCACGCCGCTGCTGAATCCGATGATGCCACCTGCAAACGACACCGTGATCTTCGCTGGAATGTGATGACCTTCGCAGGCCCAACATTGCTGCAGCCTCACCGAAGTCCGCGACTGTGTGGAAGTCACTGCAACACGCCATGACCAACGCCACTCAAAGTGCACAGATTCAACGTTTCGCACAGACACCGCGATCCCCGACCTCGGGCATCGGCTTGTTTCCATTCTTCACCAAGGTACTGTACCTGGGGGTCTATGTGACTCCGTGGCCGGCGCACTGGTGTCGGACTGTTGGGAACAACTCCGACACGACGCCGTGTTAACACCTCACTGAAGCATTTTGTATTTCTAAGCGATATTTTTGGATTTAATCTTTATAAATTCATAACTTGACTTGTGTGTGGTGGATTTTTGTTGTTGGTCTTGTTTTGTTTAGATAAATATTTCCTATTTTCCTAAACCTGTGTTGTGTCATTTTGTAGTGTTTTCATTAAGTTACTGTGTGTGTTGGTACAAATACTTTACACCTAGCACTCTGAAGTTAAGCCTACTGCTCTGCCAAGCTACCAAGGGGGTAAGCTGGGGTTAGCTGAGGGTGATTCTCTTTTACCCTGACTAGAGTGAGGGTCCTTGCTTGAACAGGTAGTAACCTGACTGTCAACCAAAGACCCCATTCCTAAAATTGGTGATCAGCGGTTGGGATTTGGACTTGTATTTGTACTTGACATCCAGTGATTAAGTGTACACTACTATTTTGAGTGCAGACCACTACGTGACCACATACTACTTGTTTGGTTATCTTTGATTTTTCTCTTTTTGTTTGGATTTTTCCCTACATCCATTTTTGTGGTAATCTTTGATTGACTTCTGAACTTCATTTGGGAACTTTTCTGCTTTTTGGAACCTTGCACTTTTTTTGTTACTTTTCATCATGTCCCAATCTGGAGATGCATCAGTTAGAGCTGCTTTTGACCTGGAGAAATTGGATAGCTATACCAAGGCTCAGCTAAAGTAGTTCTGTAAAAGTTTTGACTGTCCCATTAAGAGCTCATCCAAGAAGGAGAAACTGCAAAAGGCGCTGAGGGCCTGGGTGACAGCCAAGAGCACTGACGGGCACACAGAGGATTAGGAGGAGGAAGGGCAGTCCATACACAATGGTATTGTGGGTGGGCCTGTTATTTCCAGGGAGACAGTCTCCAGGGCAGTTAGCAGTGTCTCAACAGTGGGTCAGACCCCTGATGAATTGCAGGACAGACAGGCAGAGAGGGAGTACCAGAGGGAGTTGGAGAACATCAGGATGGCCATTAAAGGGAAAAAGCTGTTGTTGGCTCATGAGCTTAGCTTGAAGGAGCTGGATCAGAGGAGCCAGTCTAGTAGAGATGGTGGCAGCCACATCACAGTGCAGCCTGAAATGAGGGTGCACATTCCCAAAGATCTTGTGAAGGATTATAAAAGGGAGGACAACATATACTTGTGGTTTAAGGCGTGTGAGTCTGCTCTCCATATGAATCTGGTCCCTGAAGCTCATTGGGAGGCGGGTCTGTGGAAGCACTTTGAGGTATAGGGTAGGGATACCCTGATAGCCTTAGGGGATGCTAGGAATCTCACCAACTCTAGCATAAAGGATGGTTGCTTACAAAGTATGGTCTTACCTCTGAGCAGTACAAGGATAAGTTTAGATCCTACAAAAAGAAGGAATCCCAAACATGGTTGGAATGCGTTGATTCTTATTGCAGGTCACTGGATGGTTGGGTGAAGGGCCGTAAGGTAACTACGTATGAGGGGCTTTACAATCTGATTGCTTGGGAGCAGTTGTACAGTTTATGTTTTCCAGAACTGCGCCAACACCTGATTGACAGCAAGCTGACTGACCCCAGGAAGCTTGCGCAGGAAGCGGACTGCTGGGAGAGCGCCAGGGTCCAAAAGAGGTATTGGGGAGACCACACCAAGGGTGGGCAGGGTCCCTCTCAGAAGAAAGGGGTGGGTAAGGGTAAACAGCGTGAGTTCTCTAAAGGGCCCCAAACTGATTCCCAAGGTAAGGATTTCCAACCCCCCCAGTGAAAAGAAGCCATAGTTCTCCAAAGGGAAGCCAGTGGCAGGTGGTCTTCCACATAAGTGCAATGCATGTAACCAGGTGGGTCATGTGAGGGGGGACCCCAAATGCCCCAAAAGTACACCAGCACCCACTGGTGTGCCATCCCAGGGTTTGGCCAGTGTAGCGCTTGGGAGGAGTTGGTTTCAGGTGGGTAGAAACCAGCTGAGATGACCCTTGTCTCACTATGGGACAGTGAGATGGTCCAGAGAACCCTAGTGCCTGAAAACACTAAGAAGTACAGGCAGTGGGTGACCATTAATGGACAGAGGGTGGAGGCTCTGAGAGACACAGGAGCCAGTGTGACTACAGTGAGGAGTCAACTGGTGTCTGAAGAGCAGATTGATCTCTGTGTACTTCACCAAGTAGTTGCAGTGGACAACTCAGAACACCTGTGCAGAGTGGTGCAGGTTCCCTTTGAATGGGGGGGTCTCAGGTTCCTTGAAGGTAGCTGTGAGTCCAACCATGCCTGTTGATTGTTTGCTAGGCAAGGACCTGGAGGATTCCCCTTGGAAAGAGGTGGAACACAGGTCTCACTTGGAGATGTTGAGTCTGCCTGGGTGGGTATGCATATCCACCCCGTCAATGGCAGCCCCTCAGGGTAATCAAGAGCCCATGGAGTCTGAAACAGTGGCCCAGCGGACCGCCAAGAAGAAGAAGGGCAGAGAGCTTGGGAAACCGGCCCCAGAACTTCCCACGGTCTGGGAGGAGGCGGAGCCTGAGGTTGATGCCCCAGAACCTACAGGGGAACAGGTGGCTGAACTGGGGGAGGACCCTGAGCTGTCGCAGTGGCAGCAGGAAGGGGGGCCCACCAAGGAAGCATTCTGTGCAGCACAGAAGACATGCCCTACTTTGGAGGGTTTGCTGCAGCAGGCTGCAGACCAGGCAGCTGGCAAAGAGCCAGGATCACACCTGATTTATTGGGAGGATGACCTCCTGTATAGAGAGCCTAAGGTTCCTGAGCCTGGGTCAGCCCGTGTGCTGGTGGTACCCCCGTGCTTCAGGGCCTTCCTACTGGGGTTGGCTCATGATGTACCTTTAGCTGGACATTTGGGGCAGGACCAGACCTTTGAGAGGCTTGTCACCCACTTTTATTGGCCCTAATGCGCAGGCACTCAGATGCACATTGCAGGTCTTGTCAGACTTGTCAGGCAAGTGGCAGGAGTGGGAGGAAATGTAAGGCTCCCCTCCAGCCTTTGCCTGTTGTCAGTACTCCCTTTGAGAGGGCAGGCGTTGACATTGTGGGGCCTCTGGATCCCAAGACAGCCATGGGCAACAGGTTTATCCTGGTCTTAGGGGACCATGCCACCCGGTACCCAGAAGCCATTCCTTTGAGATCAATCACTTCCCCTGTGGTGGGTCGTGCTTTGATGTTTTTTTTTACCCGCATGAGGTTCCCCCAGGAAGTGGTATCTGATAGGGGTACCAACTTCATATCCACATATGTGAAGTCTCTGTGGAAGGAGTGTGGGGTAACCTACAAGTTCACCACCCCTTACCACCCCCAAAGTAATGGTCTGGTTGAGAGATTCAACCACTCCTTAAAAGGGATGATCATGGGCCTGTCAGAGCCCTTGAGGCAGAAGTGGGACATCCTCCCAGCATGCCTTTTGTTTGCCTACATGGAGGTGCATCAAAAGGGACTTGGGTTTAGTCCCTTTGAGCTGAATTATGGCCACACTGTGAGGGGACCTTTGAGTCTGGTTAAAGAAGATTTGGAGAAAGCTCCTAGTAAACCCCCCAGGATGTATTCAGTACATGCTGGCTTTGAGAAACCAGACTGCCCGCTTCAGGAGTCTCGCTCAGGAGAAACTGGATGCAATCCAGGAGGACATGAAACGCTGGTATGACCAGAATGCCACTCTAGTCGAGTTTGAACCAGGACAAAAAGTGTGGGTGATGGCACCAGTGGAGCTTAGGGTGCTCCAGGATAAGTGGACTGGGCTATTTGAGGTGGTGGAATGCAAGTGTGAAGTCACCTTCCTGGTGGATTTGCGGTCTCCAAGGAACCCTTTAAGGGTCCCACATGTCAACCGCCTCAAGCCACACTTTGAGCGGACTGAGCTGTCAATGCTCCTTGCATCAGATGATGGGGTAGAGGAGGAGAGCGAGCCTCTTCCTGACCACCTGTCGGCAGGAGAAAAAGATGGGTCAGTGGAAGGAGTGATCCTCTCACCCTCCCTGACTGAGGAGCAGCTAGGTGACTTGCCACGTGTTGGGACAGTTTTCCTCACTGTTTTCCCTGACTGGATGAGTTCAGTGCCACCTACCTGGATGACATTTCTGTGTTTAGTTCCACATGGGAGAAACACATGCAACACCTCTGGAGAGTGTTAGAGGCCCTGCAGAAGGCAGGCCTCACTATTAAGGCGAGCAAGTGCCAAATAGGGCAGGGATCTGTGGTGTACTTAGGACACAAGGTGGGGAGTGCCCAGGTGGCACCCCTACAGCCTAAGATTGATACAATTCTGGCTTGGGATCCTCCCAAGACCCAGACTGAAGTGAGAGCCTTTTTAGGTCTCACAAGATATTACAGGAGATTTGTTAAGGGATGGTACCGAGTTGACTTCTAAGAAGCAACCAGGAAAGTGATCTGGACAGAGGCTTGCCAAAACGCTTTTGATGCCCTAAAAGTGGCCATGTGCACAGCACCTGTGCTGAAGGCACCTGACTACTCCAAGGAGTATGTTGTGCAAACAGACACCTCAGGGCATGATATTGGAGCAGTACTCTCACAGCTTAAGGAAGAGGGCCTAGATCAACCGGTAGCCTTTATTAGCAGGAGGTTACTACCCAGGGAACGTAGGTGGAGTGCTATAGAAGGGGAAGCGTTTGCTGTGGTCTTGGCACTGAAGAAGCTAAGACCCTACTTGTTCGGGACTCACTTCCGAGTCTAGACCGACCACAGGCCCCTCAGATGGTTGTTGGAGTGTGATTTTAAAATTAATATTAACATGAGAAGCTTGCAATATAATGTGTAGTGAAACTGCATAGAAAATGTGTTAACCTAGGGAATTAAGTGCACGTTTGAAATGTGCCTACGGGGAGTGGCCACCAATGTATACGATGATTAATGAAACTGACTAATGCTGAATTAACAATTTACTAATGTATGACTTTGTATTAGCATTAAGAATTATGTATTAGGTTTTGCTAAATTATTCACTAGGCCTTAGTTAGCAAAGGTATGGGTCTAGCTGTCTGGTCTCATATTAACTGTGTTTTTCTAACATGCAATGTGCTGCTTTCCTAAAGGACACAAAGCCGTACTTTTCCAGAAGCTAGAGATGTGTGTGTAGCCATAGTAAATTCTTTCTCATGGGACCAGACTTGCTCAAGGAGACATTCTTGCCGAATGCAACAGTGTAATTCGTAACAGGTGCAAGGTCGCCTGGACTAGGAGAAGACAATGGAACTACTAACTGGAGCGTAAAGTGTAACTTTTCTTACCTGACATTCCACCCGATGAAGACGTCAATCACAGGAGCCAATAAACTGCCTGAGAACTGTGTCAGGTGAGAATTCTACTAAGGTGCGTGGAGAATTATTGGACAGAGATAACGATGCACCAAAATTGATCCAATGGGGAATTATGGGCTAGTTCGACTGTTTTAATATAATCGCATGAATCAAGGAGAAGCGAGCCATTACCGAACATTCCATTGAGCTATACTTTTGCCATTCTACTTTGAGACTTTGCCGTTCTGATATCTTAACCATCCTCTTTTGAATCCTTACCTAATACTGACTTCTCCTCCTTATGAGGGAAGGGCCTATTCTTAACTATGCCATAAGGAGACTTTGCTCTGTTCTATCCTTGCTGATGCTGAACCGACTGATGTCCTGAGGACGAAGACTGACGCTGTTTGCTGACTCATTCGGATGGGTAACTATCGGATGATAATTGTAATTGTCTGTATGCCTTTTCTTTCTAGGTACCAACTGCTCTTTTGATGGAGGCCATAGTTAGATGTTTTCCAAATTTGTGTTGCTAAGTTGTTTTGTATGAATCCCAACATGCTGATGCTAATTTGAGGTTAGTTAAGGAGTTCACTAATACCGGATGCAAATAGACAAATGACTAAGATCTTGCTTTTTTGAATAATGTACTAATGTTACTCTGCTAAAGTTGACACATAACACTGCTGTGTTTATTCTAAATGTTCATGATCTATGCTTTGATAAAGTTTTGCTCTGATTACCAAGTCCTAGTGGTTTTGATGTGCTTGTTGCGATTGAAACTAATAAATATAATTTTAGAATGTAACTAATAGGGAATAAATATCCTAACAATTACTAGATATGTGTGGTTATTCATGGCTGAAAGGTCATGTTGTGTTCGTTGTATTGATCTATATTAAATATTATTGATTAGCTTAAATGGTTAGTGATTGGGAATAATGATGGGGTTATTAATATATTGATTGTGATGTCAAGGGATATCTCGTTCTGGGAAGTCTCCAAACGTGGTCAAAAGGTTCAGTGGTCTAGAAGTGTCTCCTTGTAAATTTACTTATCAAGGTTCTGACGCATTATCAGTTTTGGTAGCAGAGGATGGTTTGGCCCTTTGGGGCCCCAGGACGAGGGACCACTGTTTGAACATTGTTTTAACGTAGTGCAAATTGGAGAGATGATGTGCCCCTATGTCCCAAATGACTTTCCCGGAATCTTGGAGCTTGCTGAAATGAGTTGGGTATGTTCTCGGCGTTCTAGTGATAGTGTGAATGAAATAGGGTTTTGCGCTTGCACAGCTTATGCATATCACAGGTGAATTGTGAAGTTTGTGAGAATTTTAGGCCAGCTAATGTTTCAGTAGGAGTGTGCGTACTCCGCAGTATGAGAGTAGGGAAGTCCGCAAACTTCATGTGAGTGTGGCACTTTGTGCTAAAAAATTATCCACGTGGTTGTTGGTGATGTATGGACCCTTCGTGGTTTAAGACTCCGGAGTATATTGATAAGTGTATGAGACACTTGGTTTATGTTGTAATTTGTGCAGTTTAAT
The DNA here is from genome assembly GCF_031143425.1 of Pleurodeles waltl. Classification (NCBI taxonomy): domain Eukaryota; kingdom Metazoa; phylum Chordata; class Amphibia; order Caudata; family Salamandridae; genus Pleurodeles; species Pleurodeles waltl. The sequence goes on from NC_090445.1 coordinate 1,305,670,556, forward strand.
AGGTCAATTGGGCGTGGTTGATGAGTCAAGTTTGAGTCAAAGTGAGTGAATGAAAACTTCGATGGAGATTTGGTGAGTTCTAAAGTGCACTAGAACAAACCATTGACAAGTCGAGAGTAGAATTTGTGGTTAAAATTTTGCTTGCGAGTGCGGGATCTGAGAAGGAGAGAGTAGTGACCGAGGCTAAGCAAAATCTCTGTTAAGTTCTGAAGCGATTGTGTTACCCTTTCCTGTAGTAAACTGGCAAATTTGAGTTTCGATAGTGCCCCCAATATATTGCATTAATTTTGTGTTGAATTGAGGGTGAGGAAGACAAGCCGCAAGACTTTGTCAGCCGCAGTGTGTGTGAGTGTGACGTCATTGGAGCCGCGCTGGGATAGGTCGGTTAGTGAGAAGGTTCGCGCACGGATTGGCAGCCATCCGTGAGAGGCAATTGGTTGAGAAAGTGAGCAAAGAGAGTTCTGGGACTTAAAGTCAGTTCCTGATTCGATTGTGAACAAAATAAAAGACGCAAAAATTAAGTTTTTCAAGGCTTTAAAGAGTGCTTTGAGGGGAGACATATACATTACCACGAGTGTAGGGGAGCCTACACTGCCAGAAGATACACCAGCTTATGCCGTAATGGAGGAGAGGGGAGTAGCGCCATGTCTTTGGATAAAGCAATGGTGTAAAAAGACAGAGAAAGAAGGATGTTTGGCATATCCGGAACATGGAACGTTCAATATAAGGATTTTAGAGAATTTGCGGAGGGTGTTAAATGAGCTAAAGCCACCTCCGAGGCCAGCACAGTTTGAGGCGCTAGCAATTTGGGAACTGATGGCAATACGACAACAGCTACAGACATTTGAAAGGAGAATGAGGAAAGCAGAAAAGACACTAGTGAAGGCTAGGTGGGACAGTGAGCAGAGAGTCTGGAGAAGAGAAATAATAGATGGAGTTAGGATGTTTCCAGCAATAACTCAAGAAGGCGAAACCCAAGGAGGGAAAGCCACTTGTAAGACGGATAATGGTTCTAGCAAAGAGAAGGAGACTAAGAAGTCCTGGGCAGAAGCAGATGACTCAGATGATGATGAGTTCCTTAATCAGTTACTAAATGATCAACCACCACCATATGCCCTAGATGACAATAGACCAAGTACTAGTGCAGGTCCGATAAATTCAACCCAAAACCAGGGGACAACGAATACAATACAGGTTAATACCGATGCGAGACCAGTTCCGGGTCAGAATAGTGTCAGTGTGTCCACTGCTCCAGAGATGCAAACACAGCTGCAGCCACCACAGGTTCACAGGCTCTACCCTGAGGTCCTAGTACTAGAGACCACCACAAATTTGATGGTACCGTCTGATCAGGCATATACGAGACCAAAGCTGATACAGACTGAGCCAACAACACTTTTACTGCCCCAGACACCGCAACAGATGGTTCCAAATTATACTTCGGTCACAGGACCGCAGTCAGCAACAGCACCGGTAATGAATCAGAATGTGGGAGTTAATGCTCCACAAGTTTTGGGAATCAGGCAGACGCCATCCGCCATATCCTTGCCTATTACAGTTGGTTCACCAGTACCAATGTATGCACAGGCGAAGCCTACTGTATGTGAACAGAGAGTTATGACACAAAAGGTGACTAGAGGAGGGTTCGTAGGGAGCTCTCAAGGGGTGACTCCAGTGGAACCGACATTCAAAAGATCTAGGGCAAGATGTAGGAAAGCTTTAGCCACTCGCAAACGGCGAAAAACGCAGTTTGCGAGTCGCTAAAGCACATCTGGTATGTAGAAATGCATTTTGCGAGTCGTAACCGACTCGCAAAATGCATTTCCGAGTTGCAAATAGGAAGGGGTGTTCCCTTCCTATTTGCGAGTCGCACTGGTATGCAATTCCATTTGCGACCGCGAAAGCGGTCGCAATTGGACTCGCAGTTACCATCCACTTGAAGTGGATGGTAACCCAGTCGCAAACGGGAAGGGGTCCCCATGGGACCCCTTCCCCTTTGTGACTGGACCAAAAATTAATTTTTCAGAGCAGGCAGTGGTCCAATGGACCACTACCTGCCCTGAAAAATACCGAAACAAAAGGTTTCGGTTTATTTTTCAAAGTGCAGCTCGTTTTCCTTTAAGGAAAATGGGTTGCACTTTGAAAAAAAAAACTGCTTTATTTAAAAGCAGTCACGGACATGGAGGTCTGCTGTTCCCAGCAGGCCTCCATGTCCGTGAGTGCCCTGACTCGCTATGGGGTCGCAAATTGCGACCCACCTCATTAATATTAATGAGGTGGGTCTTTGCGACCCCATAGCGACTCGCAGAAGGTGTCTGAGACACCTTTCTGCATCCCAAATTGCGACTTGCAATTTGCGAGTCGCAGTGACTCGCAAATTGCAAGTCGCAATTTGGGAAGTTGCTACATCTGGCCCCTAGATCTCTATTAGACTTCAGTCCGATTGGGGTTCCTCCAGATACCATGAGACAATCAGGTTTGGGACTGCTGACTCCGCAGATCCCAAGTACAAATGTACCGCAAACAACGATGATGCAGGCTGGAAATATCTCTTTGCAAGGTTTAACTGTGCAACAACTGAATGAATGGTTAGACAAGTTAAATTCACAACAGACCACTCCTGCGACAGCAGAGCGGTCAGAAAGAGAAGAATACCTGAGTTTTGTGAGGTTGGGCATGGAGACAAATTAACTAATTAAAGGGAGCATGGGAGTGAACAGGGTAGAGTCTTACACTGAAGCAGAATTGAGGTATTTGTGCCCAAAAATAACCAAAGAAGTGGCAGGGTGCACCAGAAGTTGGCGAACCTGGCAGATAAATATGGAATAGAGAAAATACCAAACATCTGAAGAGAAGTTATAGGTTAGATTTTGAACCTAAAGATTTTGAACACATGAGGTCTACTGGGATGAAGGCACACCTCAAAGAGATACTGCAGAGTGCACAAGTTTGGGGAGCATTAGAGAAGCGGGAAGGCAGATGGGCGAAGAAAAGAGATAAAAGGAAGAGTGACGGCACAGAGCAGCAGGCGAAAGCCGTGCCGGATACCGGTACAATAAAGATGCTGCCAATGAGAGAAATGGCCGGAGGGGTTCTTGTCCATGTACCGTGGTCCAGAGGTGATATTCTGTCATTCACGAATGACTTCCCCAGGCTGAGGGAGAAGCCAATAGATTGGTATCAGCAGACAGATAGGTTCGTGAAGCTTGCGAAGTGTCTTTGGGAAGACCTGAATACTCTTTTTGAGATCATAGTTCCAGCTGATTTGTGGCTTGAGTGCAAGAGGAGTGTGGATTGGCCGGCTGCGGAACCAGCAAGAGATTGAGTCACAGGAGCACCGTCGCCTGAGGTGATGAAATACTACTATAAGGTGATTGAGTTCTTAAAACAGAAGGTATCGCCGCAAAATATTGATTGGCAAAAGATTGATTGTACAGCGCAATAGGCCAAGGAGTCGATACATGCCTACTATGAGAGGTTGTTGAAGGCGTTCAAGCACTACAGTGGTACAGAGGTTATAGAGGCGAAGGACATCAATCACCTTGTGTTCAGATTTGTTGAAGGATTGAGACCTGAGATTAGTCAGATGATTAAGAATCATTTGATCTGTTGGCAAGCAAAGCCGATTGACGAGGTGTTGCAGTACGCAAAGTACTGCAGTGACGAGATTGAGTTGAAGCAGAGAAAGTTGAAGGAAAAGGTGATGGTGATGCAAATTAAGGCAGCTTAGTCAGGATTGCAAGGAGGTAGTCTACAGCAGATGGTGCAACAACCATAAGGAAATGGGATGTTTCAGGCACAAATAAGAGCCAGAGGTCGAGGAGGTTTTGTGAACCGTGGTCCAGATTTGAATACCGTAATAGTCCAAAATGATGTGCAGGGAATGAAAAAGGTGTTACCTTGTCATGCTTGCGGGGGCGTCGGACATTGGAAGCGGGAATGCCCGATGATGGTGCAGGAAGGTGTTGTTCAACAAAGCAATGATGTTAATGCATTCCAAAATGTTAAAGGGCCAAGGATGAGAGGTCCAAATCCGAACTTCGGGAATAACATGGTTCAGATGCAGGGTCTTCAACCCATGCAACAAGTGCAGATGCCACGTGTACAACCGGTGCAGATGCAGCAGATGCAACAGCAGGTTCCCTAGGGTACCTAGACAGCAAATGCAGTTGCCCTTAGCACCAATGGAACAGCAACAGGTGATGCTTCCTCAACAAGTCACAGGTCAAAGAATGAGTCAAAATAACACAGTACAACAGTTCCCATTGCGTGGTGAGAATGGAATAAATGACGAATGGTTGGGTGAAAGCTCAGACAGTGAGGAGTGTAGGCTTGCAGCGTCCTTAGCGGTAGATCAAAGGGGACCCTATGTGCAAGGGAAAGTGATGGGTCACAAGGTTTCATTCTTGGTTGACACAGGAGCTACACGCTCTACGTCAGATGTGCAGAGGTTCCGAAATTGCTCCTTTCGGGACGTACAGTCAAAGTAGTAGGAATGGCGAATCAACTCTTGACTAACCCGATCACTGATCCAGTTCACGTTGAGCTTGGCACTTTCCAGGGGTTGCACAGGTTTGTGGTTTGTGATTCAAGTTCCGTGTCCGTACTGGAGAGAGACTTACTATGCAAGACAAGATGTTCGATCACCTGCTCAAATGAGGGGATTGAGGTGCAGACAAACAGTGACGATGAAGGAGATGAAGGGCAGGTTTCAGAGCCTGAAACAGAAACAACAGATTAGGAGTATCCTCTGATTAACTTCTTCCCAATGTTCACTGTGACTGATCTGCCAGCAGATTTGCAGGGGACAGTCAAATACAAAATGTGGGACTTGACAGGGAAAGAAGTAGGGTTGATAAAAGGAGTGGAACCAGTCAAAGTCAGTGTGAAGCCAAATGTTGTGTTCCCCCAGGTACCGCAGTACCACATGGCGCGAGCTGTCCTTATAAAAGTGGTGCAATTAATGAAGCAGGGAGTTTTGAAAGAAATGATGAGCAGTCCATGTAATTCACCAATAATGGGACTGAGAAAGCCTTATGGGAAGGTCCGCATTGTCCAAGACTTGAGAAAGATTAACAACATAGTGGTGAAATGTTGCCCAGTAGTGCCAAACCCAGCTGTGATCATGTTCCAGGTTCCATGTGATGCAGAGTGGTTTACAGTAGTAGATTTGTCCCAAACGTTCTTTTCTGTGCCTCTTCATGAGTACAGCCAATTTCTTTTCAGTTTCAAATTCCTGGATAAGGTTTACAATTGGTGTTGAATTCCTCAAGGGTTTTCGGAATCACCTTCCATTTTCAATCAGATACTGAAGAAGGATCTGGAGTCATTGGAGTTGCCTTTTCAATCGACTCTGGTGCAGTACATTGATGATTCGTTGATCATATCCAAGACAAAGGATAACTGCAAGTATGATTCAATTGCCTTACTGAACCACTTAGGAAAGAACGGGCAGAAGGTGTCCCCAAAGAAGCTGCAATATTGCCAGAAGGAGGTAAAATATTTGGGTCATCAAATTGAGAAAGGGTCGAGGAAGTTGTCCAGGGAAAGAGTGACCGCCCTGTTACAGATGAATCCCCCAATGACACAGGGAGATGTTAGGATGTTTCTGGGAATGGTGGGCTACTGTCGTCAGTGGATCCCGAATTATTCAGTCATCTCCAAGCCATTGGTGAGACTGACTGTTAAGGATGGGCCAGGTGTCATAACTTTGTCAGAGAAAGAAATTAAGATGTTTACCGAGCTAAGGGAGTGAATGTGCAGGGCTCCAGCTTTAGGTATGCCTGATTACACGAAGCCTTTTGTTCTGTTTTGTCATGAACGTGATGCATGTTCTTTGTCTGTCCTGACACCGGTCCATTAAGGTGTAAACTGACCAGTAGCATATTTTTCAGCTACTTTGGACCCAGTTGCAGCAGCCTTACCGTTTTGTCTGCGTGCAGCAGTTGGTCAGAGCCTTGCCCAATGTGAAGTCTTGATGATGGGACATCCTTTAACAGTCATGGTCCCTCACTCAGTTGAGATCTTGCTAACACAAACAAAGACGCAGCACATGACAAATGCAAGACTGACAAAATATGAAACGATTATATTGGGGGTCACCAAATGTAACATTGAAAAGATGTACAGTGCTGAACCCGGCAACTTTGCTCCCAAATGAAAACACAGAAGTTGAGGATGCTGAAGATGTAGAACATGATTGTCTTGAGGTAACAGAAATGTGCACCAAACCGGGGCCTGATATTAAAGATACCCAATTGGAGGAAAATGACAAAATTATCTTTGTTGATGGCTCATGTTTAAGAGACTCAATAGGAGTGCTGAGAGCTGGATACGCTGTATGTGCAATCTCTGGTATCCTGGAAGCGTCTTGGCTTGAGAGAGTATATTCTGCTCAAGTGGCTGAATTGGTTGCTCTTACTAGGGCTTGCCATGCTGCTGCCCAGCTAAGAGTCACTATCTATACTCATAGCAGATACGGATTTGGAATTGTTAATGATTTTGGCCAACTATGGTCACAGAGGGGTTTCCTGAGCTCTTCTGTCTTGCCAGTGAAAAATGGTGAAAGAATTAAGGAGTTGTTGCACGCAATTCAGTTACCTCATGAAATTGCCATGGTGAAACGCAGCGCTCATTTGAAATCACAAGACTTTGTTTCAATGGGAAATGGGTATGCGGATCAAGTCCCAAGGTTTTGCGCATTGAACTGTATATCGTTTAAGGATCAGTGGGAATTGTTACCTAAAACAGAAAATGAGACATGCACAGGTTACGCTTTGAGGGTGGTTGACACGTTGGAGGAATTAAGACTGTTGCAGGGACGTGTCAGCAAAGATGAGAAACGTTCTTGGGTTAGGATGCAATGTGTACAACGACCAGATAAATTGTGGGTTTCAGATGAGGGTAAAATGGTTTTGCCGAACAGTCTCCTGTCACAGTTTGCAAGATTTTACCATAGGCAAGCACATATTGGGAGAGACGCCATGATCAGGCTGTTCAAAATTGACTGGTTTAATCCGAAGTTCAGACAAGCCGCAGAAGTGATCTGTCATAGGTGTATCATCTGTCAACAGATGAATGTGGGGAAAGGGACAGTGGTGAATTTGAGCCACATTGGGAGGGCAGGCGGTCCATTTAGCATAATGCAGTTGGATTTTATTGAGATGCCTGTGTGTGGAGGTTTGAGGTATGTGTTAGTGATTGTGTGCATATTTAGTCACTGGATTGAAGCTTACCCCACACGTAGAAATGACAGCCTCACAGTAGCGAAGCTGCTGCTTAGGGAATTGATAGCACGTTTCGGGTTTCGGATCTCTTTAGAATCAGATAGGGGAAGTCACTTCAACAATGAGGTGGTTAAGCTATTGGGTGCAGCATTGAACACTGAACAGAAGTTGCATTGTAGTTACCGCCCTGAAGCATCAGGACTGGTGGAGCAGATGAATGGTACCCTGAAGTCGAGAATGGCAAAGATGTGTGCAGCCACAAATTTGAAATGGCCTGATGCATTGTCTTTCTCTCACCAGGTGGAAGCTACCACACTGCCACCGATAAATGATCCAGGTCACAACCTGAAAGCTGGTGACTGTGTTGTCATCAAGAAACACGTAAGGAAGTCGTGTTTGGAGCCACTTTGGAAGGGGCCATATCAAGTAATACTAACGACTACTACTGCTGTGAAGTGTGCGGGAATTCCGAACTGGATCTATGCCAGTCACACGAAAAAGGGGACGTGTCCAACTAACGAGGAAGTTCAGTTGTTAAAAGTACCAACAACAGAGAAGGAAGTCTCAGGACCAGAGAGGGATCAAAGGGGAACTGAGACAGAAGGAGAGCCCGTTGAGGACGGCTTGGTCACTCCAGTAAGAGACGAAGGAGACTAGACCCAGAAGGGTGACGGTGAGCCTATCTCAACTGAGGCGCCAGGAGGACCGAGTCAGAAGGAGGTTCTCCCAGAAGCAGACGAATATGGAAATGAAATAGAGTACCTGACAGACCCAGAAGGCGAAGGAGTTGAGGCAGAAGAGAGTCAGACTGTCCAGACTCCTCCTGAGCGAATTGCAGGTCCATCAAGAGAGAACACAATAGAGTCAGAGGAGGGTGACGAGTTGCCACAAGGAAGAGCAGAGACTAAAGAGACACTGAAAGGAGATAAGTGGCCAGAATTGCAAGTGACTAAGGGAAAAGTGGTTGTCGAGGATGCAATAGAGGAAGAGGTGGTTACAACAAGGAGAGAAGATCTGAGTGAAGGAGGGTTGCAAGGTGATCGCAAGTTGAAAAGAAAGAGAGTAGCAAACAGAAGGTATGCAGGTCCTGAATGGGCATACCCAACGTCAGCTGAATGGCAACAAGAATTCTTAGCATTCTGTTTTGATCGAGAGGTCCCAGGTCAGTACTTTGGTACCTGAGTCTGGTCGAAAGACTGTGTTGACGCGAAACTGTGTTAAGAGAAATTGAGAAAAGGAGCCTGATATCTTACCGGATGTGACACTGTTAACCAGATTTTGACAGGCTGCTAACCTGAATTGACAAGGATCTTAGAAGTGAATGTGAAAGCTGTAAATAATTGCGGAATAAAGACTTTGCTTGCTTAAAGTTGCTGAAGAAAAAAAAATATATATACTTTATTACTAATAAGTTTCAACCATCCTCTGTTGGTTGTTGTTTGAACTAATATTACTTCACTTTCTGATTCTTTACAGATAATGGCTAACACTAGAGATGATAATAGGGGAAGTAGGCATTGTAAATGTTTGGTGTTGGTTTGGGTGTCGAAGGGGTGATATTCATCATAGTTGTGATTGTGGGAATGCCATTTGTGGATAAAAGTGGAACTAACAATGCTACAATTCCTGAGACTGCCGCTGCACTAACAGCTTGGGAGAGGTTTGAGCAAGATACGAAGTATTTGCATGAGGGAACTAATGCTAAAGGGGAATTATCGACTAATGTTTTCTATCGCTTGCTAAGTGAGTATGTTGACACCATGGATGTGAAAGATTGTTCTGTGTGTACACAGATTCCTGTTTCGGTGCAAGAGGAAGTTACCTATCATAGCTTGCCTCTAACATATGGGATAAGCTGTAGTGTGTTACTAACAAGATTCTATAACCAGGAAGAGATTCAGGGGGTGATTCTGAGCTTGGCGGGCTGGCGACCGCCAGAAGGCCGCCCGCCCGCCCAGCGGGAAAACCCCTTCCACGAGGATGCCGGCTCCGTTGCACCCGTCGCGATTTTCAGTGTCAGCTATGCAGACACTGAAAATCTTAGTGGGGCCCTGTTAGGGTGCCCCACAACACCCGTTACCGCCATCCTGTTCCTGGCGGGGAAAACCGCCAGGAACAGGATGGCGGTAAGGGGGTCGGAATACCCATGGCGGCGCTGCAAGCAGCGCCGCCATGGAGAATTCCCTAGGGCAGCAGGAAACCAGCGGGACACCGCCGGTTTCCCGTTTCTGACCGCGGCTGTACCGCCGCGGTCAGAATGCCCATGGGAGCACCGCCAGCCTGTTGGCGGTGCTCCCGTCATTTTAGCAATGTCGGTCGTCGACCGCCAGGGTTAGAATGACCCCCTCAATATTTGTATTCAAATCATGACCTTGTGTTTTCTTATGTGCCTATCATAGAGGATTTGAATAGTGTGGCTAAATACTATAGCATAAAGTTAGTTAAGGGGTTCTTTGAGGCAACATTAACCATTAGTACATCTTATGCACACCACAGTAATTTGACATGTTTGCTTACACCCGTAGAGAAAAGCTTTTTAGATCACACGGAAGATAGAAGAAGGGCTCTGAAAGGGAAATTGGAGAAAGGATTGCAGCAGCAAGCTTTTGTTAGTAGTGAGAGATATAGTATAATTAGTGAACAAGGGAAATTAGCTTTAGACGCACTACACGTAGGTAAGCTTTGCATAACACGACCAAAGTCATATTATGACAATGTGTTTGTGGGAACGAGTGAATGTAAGCATGTGTTTTTGTCTCAGAGTAAGTGGACGTTCATGTTAAATGGACAGGATCCAGCGATCCCTGGGATCTATTATATATGTGGACTTAATGCTTATTACCGTCTTCCAAAGGGATGGTATGGGACATGTTATTTGGGGATAGTTCTCTCAAAGATATATCAACTGGATGATCTGAAGAGGTTTCCGAAATTGTCTGAATTACATCGCACTAGACAAAGGAGAGAGACTGCTTCTGGTGTAGTAGGAGACATATTTGGGGTGATAATTCCTTTAGTGGGAGTTATCTTGAACTCCATAAAGATTCGAAAGTTGTCTACTATTGTGGATAACATGCTGACAAATTTCACAGGGGCTATGCTCCTGATGGATACTGAAGAGTGGGCTATGACTCTTCAAAACAGGCTTGCTTTAGACATTCTTTTAGTGAAAAGTAGCAGAGTCTGTAAGATGCTTAATGAGCGTCATTGCTGTGCCTATATACCTGATAATAGTAACAAAATTAGAAGTATGCTTACTAACTTAACAAGAGATAGTACAGATTTGAAGGAACTGAAAGAGGCAGGAGTTTGGGAAAAGGTTGGAAAGGGACTTGCTAAAGTGGGGGGTTGGTTTAGTAGAATTTGGCATGGGATATTGGCAAAAATAATACAGGGAATATTGATTCTTATAGCTTGCTTATTTGGAATATAGCTGTCATGCATAATTAGGAAAATAATTAAATAGAAAATGGTTGAAAATAATAAGAGGAGGGAAGAAAGGAAAAGGGAAAAATTGTTCAGGGCAAAATTAGAAGGGGAACGATTGGGAGAAGAAATAGAAATGAGGGAATTCTAGGATGTAAATTGTAAGGGAAAAGGTTTGTGTGATGACAAGAGTCATCAGAGGAGGGATTGTTAGATTGTGATTTTAAAATTAATATTAACATGAGAATCTTGCAATATAATGTGTAGTGAAACCGCATAGAAAATGTGTTAACCTAGGGAATAATGTATGCGTTTGAAATGTGCCCACGCAGAGGGGCAAGCAATGTATATGATGATAAATGAAACTGACTAATGATGAATTAACAATGTACTATTGTATGACTTTGTATTGGCATTAAGAATTATGTATTAGGTTTCGCTAAATTAATCACTAGACCTTAGTTAGCAAAGGTCTGGGCCTAGCTGCCTGGTCTCATATTAACTGTGTTTTTCTAACGTGTAATGTGCTGCTTTCATGAAGGACACGAAGCTGTACTTTTCCAGAAGCTAGAGATGTGTGTGTAGCCGTAGTAAATTCTTTCTCATGGGACCCGACTTGCTCAAGGAGACATTCTTGACGAATGCAACAGTGTAATTCGCAACAGGTGCAAGGTCGCCTGGACTAGGAGAATACAATAGAACTACTATCTGGAGCGTAAAGTGTAACTTTTCTTACCTGACATTCCACCCGATGAAGATGTCAATCAAAGGAGCCAATAAACTGCCTGAGAACTGTGTCAGGTGAAAATTCTACTAAGGTGCTTGGAGGATTATTGGACAGAGATAATGATGCACCAAAATTGATCCAATGGGGAATTATGGGCTAGTTCGACTGTTTTAATATAATCGAATCACTCAAGGAGAAGCGAGCCATTACCGAACATTCGATCAAGCTATAATTTTGCCATTCTAATTTGAGACTTTGCCGTTCTGATATCTTAACCATCCTCTTTTGAATCCTTACCTAATACTGACTTCTCCTCCTTATGAGGAAAGGGCCTATTCTTAGCTATGCCATACTGAGACTTTGCTCTGTTCTATCCTTGCTGATGCTGAACCGACTGATGTCCTGAGGACGAAGTCTGATGCTGTTTGCTGACTCATTTGGATGGGTATCTATCTGGTGATAATTGTAATTGTCTGTTTGCCTTTTCTTTCTAGGTACCAACTGCTCTTTTGATAGATGCCATAGTTGGATGTTTTTCCAAATTTGTGTTGCTAAATTGTTTTGCATGAATCCCAACATGCTGATGCTAATTTGAGGTTAGTTAAGGAGTTCACTAATACCGGATGCAAATAGACAAATGACTAAGATCTTGCTTTGTTGAATAATGTACTAATGTTACTCTGCTAAAGTTGACTCATAATACTGTTTATTCTAAATGTTCATGATCTATTCTTTGGTAAAGTTTTGCTCTTATTACCAAGTCATAGTGGTTTTGATGTGCTTGTTGCTATTGAAACTAATAAATATGATTTTAGATTGTAACTAATAGGGAATAAATATCCTAACACTTACTAGATTTGTGTGGTTATTCATGGCTGAAAGGTCATGGTGCGTTTGTTGTATTGATCTATATTAAATGTTATTGATTAGCTTAAATGATTAGTGATTGTGAAATATTGATGGGGTTATTAATATATTGATTTTGATGTCAAGGGATATCTCCAAACATGGTCAAAAGGTTCATTGGCCTAGACGTGTCTCCTTGTAAGTTTACTTATCAAGGTTCTGACGCGTTATCATGGTTAATGCAGATGAGGGGTGAGAATCCAAAACTGTTCAGGTGGTCCATTTTCCTTCAGGGGATGGACTTTACGGTGGAACACCGTCCTGGTACAGAGCACACCAATGCTGATGGTCTGTCCAGGTTCTTACGCCTTAGTGATGAGAACTCCCATGAGGTTGGGAACTTGCTCCCCACTTTCAGCTGGGGGGGACACGTGTTAGACTTTTCATCCTTGGCGTGGTCTCCCTTAACTTTTTGCCTCTGTTCCCCAGGTTGTTGATGTGGGCAGGACTCTGATTTTGCTGTTTTTGTAACTCTGGGCACTTTACCACTGCTAACCAGTGCTAAAGTGCAAGTGCTCCTTTACAAAATGTGTATGTAATTGGCTTATCCATGATTGGCATATTTGATTTACTGGTAAGTCCCTAGTAAAGTGCACTCGAGGTGCCAGGGCCTGAAAATCAAATGCTACTAGAGGGCCTGCAGCACTGGTTGTGCCACCCACATAGGTAGCTCAGTAATCATGTCTCAGACCTGCCATTGCAGTGTCTGTGTGTGCAGTATTAACTGTAAATTCGAATTGGTAAGTGTACCCACTTGCCAGGCCTACACCTTCCCTTTTCTTACATGTCACACACCCCTAAGGTAGGACCTAGGTAGCCCCCAGGGCAGGGTGCAGTGCATGGTTAAGGTCGGACATATAGTAATGTGTTTTATATGTCCTGACATTGAAATATTGCTAAATTAGTTTTCACTGTTGCAAGGCCTGTCCCTCTCATAGGTTAACATGTGGGGCTACATTTAAATCTGATTAAAGTGTAGATTCCCTTTGGGAGCGGATGGACATGTGGAGTTTGGGGTCTCTGAGCTCACAACTTAAAAACACATCTTTTAGTAAAGTTGATTTTAAGATTGGGTGTTTGAAAATGCCACTTTTAGAAAGTGAGCGTTTTCTTGCTTATACCATTTCTGTGACTCTGCCTGTTTGTGGATTCCCTGTCTGAGTCAGTCTGACAGTTGGGCTGGTTACACCTCACACTAGACAGTGACACAAAGGGAGCTGGGGTGTAGCCTGAATATCCTGATGAGCCATCTGTGCTAGGAGGGAGGGGAGGAGTGGTCACTCACACCTGAAAGGGCTGTGCCTGCCCTCACACAATGCAGTCTCCAACCCCCTGGTGAGTGTCTGGGGCCTAGCCTGGTCAAGGCAGGATTTCACATTCAAAAGAGACTTTACTTTGAAGTAGGCCTACTTCAAAGGAGAAAATGGGTATAAGAAGGGCACCCAAAACCACAGACTTTAGATCACTTCTGGATATCAAGAGGAACCTCTGCCTGGAGAAGAGCTGAAGAGCTGAGGAGAAGTGCTGCCTTGCCTGTGCTTTGTGGAGCTACCCTGCAGTTGCTGCTTCTGCCTGTGCAAGGGGACAAAGACTGGACTTTGTGGTATATTCCTGCTTGAGAAGGAATCTCAAAGGGCTTGGACTGAGCTTGCCCCTTGTTCTGAAGTCCCAGGGCCATCAAAGACTTCCCTTAACAGCACCTGAACTCTCTGCTGAGACTCCTGCCCTGACAAGTAGTGCCCTATCCAGTCCCTGGGCCCTTGAAAGGAAAAGCTGGTGAAAATTCAAGGAAATCGACTTCAGACGAATCCGGACCGATGCCGCTGCTGAATCCGGTGACGCTGCCTGCAACCAACTCTGTGATCTTCGCTGGAACGTGACAACCTTCGCAGGCCCAACATCACTGCAGTCCCGCCGAAGTCCGTGACTCCGTGGAAGTCACTGCATCACGCTGTGACTGATGCCACTCGAAGTGCGCAGATTCAATGTTTCCCACAGACACCGTGATCCCCGACTTTGCGCATCGGCTTGTTTCCATTCTTCACCAAGGTACTGTACCTGGGGGTCTATGTGACTCCGTGGCCAGCGCCGCTGGTGTCGGATTGTTGTGAACGACTCCATCACGACGCCGTGTTAACACCTCATGGAAGCATTTTGTGTTTTTAAGCGCTATTTTGGGATTTAATCTTTCTAAATTCATAACTTGACTTGTGTATGGTGGATTTTTGTTGTTTTGGTCTTGTTTGGTTTAGAGAAATATTTCCTATTTTTCTAAACCTGTGTTGTGTCATTTTGTAGTGTTTTCATTAAGTTACTGTGTGTGTTGGTACAAATACTTTACACCTAGCACTCCGAAGTTAAGCCTACTGCTCTGCCAAGCCACCAAGGGGGTAAGCAGGGGTTAGCTGAAGGTGATTCTCCTTTACCATGACTAGAGTGAGGGTCCTTGCTTGAACAGGGGGTAACCTGACTGTCAATCAAAGACCCTTTCATGATCACTGGATTGTTTGAATAAAGATTAATTTGTAAATTGTGTAATTTCCTTTTGCATATTTATAAGAAATTTCAGAAAAATTCTGTGGAAATATGCTAAATGTACATCTGACATTTTGTGTTTTTTTAGTTCAACATGCTTTGTTGCATCAAAAATTTACACAAGTATGCTCTTCATCCTTTAATTATAAGTAAAAAAAACAAGTGCCATGAAGACGAGCCACTTATGTTTTGGCTGATCGTGTTTTTCTCCTCTATAGTATTTTTACCTGAGGACCTACAATTATGGGAAATACTGAAAATTACGCAAATTGCAAAGTTCTAATTAAAACTTCGTATGGGGTTAGTAATCTTGCCCATGTACATCTTCTTTGGCCAATCCTGAAGTAAAGGATATTGGTTAATGGTATTGAAAACAGTTAACTTGATCCCATGACATATGATTGTGATCATGAAAATGTTCAGAAGCAAGGAAAAGGATCAAAGGAAATGAGATGTCATTCCGTCGACGCAAACACTGCTACACCAATCAAAATGGTCGAAACAGTGTTTCATGTTTGTTTTTGGATAAGAGCACCTTTTTTCCTTGTGTCACCCTGCTCCCCACCAACAACACCATGATAGCACTGTATCTACAATACAGCGACCATGGCGCACGTTAGCACAATAGCATAAATATTTTTGATGTTATTGTGGCACTTTGCTAGACTAGCGCCAAAAATGTTGACATGAGTCTAGCCACGCTCGGGGAGGCCCATAGGAAATAGCCTAGCGTCACTTTAATGCCTGCTCTGGACAGGCATTAATAATTGACGCTAGAATGGTGCAGTGAAATCTTGTAAATTTCACTGCACACTGTTTTTGGGCCTCCATTCGGGGGAACGCCCCCTTGCACACATTATATCAGGGGCAGGTATAATCTGGTGCAAGAGTTTGCAAAGTGGCGCAATGCTAGAATTGTGCCACTTTGCAAATTAGCGCTTTGTAAATTAGCGCTGCTGTAGCGTAAAAAATATGATGCTACGCCAGCGCTAAATGGTGCAAGACGCTTGTAAATATCCCCCTATGTTTCTCAACATATGGATTAAATAAAAAAAATAGCTCAGCGATAAACCTATTGCTGCATAATGCACTAGAGGGAACAGCAAAATCCCCCTCATTATTGCCACATCACACCTTCGACTAAAATGACTATGGAGGAAGGTTGTGAATGATAGGGCTCCAGCCACATATTTCTGACGTGCCAGGCATGGGCGTCAATTGGTGGTCGCCATGGGGTCACATCTGCGAACCCTAGGCAACATGTTGTGACCCAGAATACTTTTTCTTGCGACCCCTGGCCCCAGTATGTCGTAAAAAATGTGTGAGATTATGTTGTCATATAAAATTCAATTTGCAATTCCTCGAAGGCTTTCAAATAAAAAACTTCAGAGAAGTGGATGACAGTGATATACACTAAGGGCCATATTTATACTTTTTGACGCAAAACTGCGCTAACGCAGTTTTGCGTCATAAAAATTAGCGCCGGCTAACGCCATTCTGAAGCACCAAGCGGGCGCAGTATTTATTCAATGACGTTAGCCGGCGTTAGCCGCCGGCGCTGCCTGGTGTGCGTGAAAAAAAAAGATCTACACCAGGCAGCGCTGGCGTAGGGGAATATGGAGCTTGGGCGCCAAAAAATGGGGCGTCAGGCTGAGGCAAATTTTTCACCTCAACCCGATTTGCGCCCTTTTTTTCGACTCCCAACCCCCATTGAAATGACTCCTGTCTTAGCAAAGACAGGAGTCATGCCCCCTTGCCCAATGGCCATGCCCAGGGGACTTCTGTCCCCTGGGCATGGTCATTGGGCATAGTGGCATGTAGGGGGGCACAAATCAGGCCCCCCTATGCCACAAAAAAATAAAAAATAAAAACTTACCTGAACTTACCTTAATGTCCCTGGGATGGGTCCCTCCATCCTTGGGTGTCCTCCTGGGGTGGGCAAGGGTGGCAGGGGGTGTCCCTGGGGGCATGGGAGGGCACCTCTGGGCTCCTTCCGAGCCCACAGGTCCCTTAACGCCTGCCTTGTCCAGGCGCTAAAAAACGGCGCAAAAGCGGCTGGACGTCATTTTTTTTGACCCGCCCACTCCCGGGCGTAAGTTTTGCCCGGGAGTGTAAATACGGCGCACATGCCTCGGAGTCAATTTTTTAGACGGGAACGCCTACCTTGCATATCATTAACGCAAAGTAGGTGTCCACGCTAAAAAATGACGCAAACTCCATGGACTTTGGCGCTAGACGCGTCTAACGGCAAAGTATAAATATGGAGATAGTTTTGCGTCGGAATTGCGTAAAAAAAAAACGACGCAATTCCGGCGCAAACAGAGTATAAATATGCCCCACAGAGATTTTGAATCAATGAGTGAAAAGGAAGCAGGGAAATTACAAGAAGCGGAATGCGCTATTCATAGGAAAACGGATTGAACTCTCGGAGCAGCAAGTCATTGTTATTCAGACACGTATGTTGGAAGGGTCAACCTGTAAAACGTAAACCATTTAATTGGTAAGCAGACTCCCCGGGTTTGGAAGCTCGATTCACGGAGAAGAGACCATGCTAGGACTTGCATGCAGCTTAACTGTTGTAAAGTCATGGCCAAACAAAATAGATAATGTACTACTTGGCCGGCCGATGAATGACTAAACCACTCATGTACTATAGATATTCATTTAAGAGAGGGTGGATCTTCTGTTGTGATTAGACAGCGGATTTAAACAAAGAGAGCTGAATTCTAATCCCAGCTTCCCTTACCAGCTGGTGTGATCTTGGGCAATATGTGAGGTTTCCCTCTCTGCCTGTGTTACCTAATACGATAAAATTGAGAGTGCACAGAATCAGGCTAACAGTTTTAGCTACTATACACAAATTGGGCATTTAGATAGTTATTGCATGAATGCTTACGTTCTAGTACTTGTCTTACCTTATTTGTTCTGCGTAGTGAATCAAAGTTTTAAATATAGTCACCCTGTAGAGCTGTTGTGTTTCTATTGTTTTACTCTTTTCTTGCATATTCAATTTTTACAGAAGCATAAATGCCTCTTAATTAGCTATTTTCCGAAACCTGTGATTTTCAATTGAGAGCCTCAGAAATAACATCTCGTTGGTTCTTGTTATTAAATGCAGTGTGTAAGGAAGTGCATATTTGCTAAAGTTTAGAGCAACGTAAAACAGCAATGGAATTTGCTGCGCTACGTTGCATCAAAGAAGGAGCAAAAATACGTCATTTCTAATAAGATATAGCACAGTTCTGCTCTCTCGAAGTCCTGGTGCACTTCTGTTTGTTTATGGCCAATGCAGGCACCCTTGGGACACTACACAAGGGGGCCTGCATTGTTGTCAGAATCGTTTTTGTGCAGGAAGGAAATACCTTCCTACACAAAAGCTATTTTTATAGAACAATTTATCTTTGCATGTGTACTGCAGCACACATGCAGAGGAAGCGAAAAGGAGAAATAAAGATATTTCTTCTTATTACACCAGCCTCTGGAAGGTGCACCATGTTGATGCAAACTGATGTGTACTGACTTTCGTGAATATGGATTTGTGTAAAAATACATAGGCGTCTCCATGGGAACTCCAATGCTCCACCCATGTTACGCCTGACACAAGGTAATACAAGCATTAAATACTTCAAAGGAGGTATTTCACTTAGAGTCGATATTCTTAGCCTCATCAATTTTCTTTTATTCAATTCACATTAAAAAACGAAGGGGCATATTTATACTCCGTTTGCGCCGGAGTTGCGTCGGTTTTTTTGATGCAATTTCGACGCAAAACTAACTCCATATTTATACTTTGGCGTTAGACGCGTCTAGCGCCAAAGTCCATGGAGTTAGCGTCATTTTTTAGGGTGGACACCTACTTTGCGTTAATGAGATGTAAGGTAGGCGTTCCCGTCTAAAAAATCGACTCTGAGGCATGTGCGTCGGATTTATACTCCCGGGCAAAAATCACACCCGGGAGTGGGCGGGTCAAAAAAAATGACGTACGGCCGCTTTTGCGCCGTTTTTTAGCGCCTGCAAAAGGCAGGCGTTAAGGGACCTGTGGGCTCTGAAGGAGCCCAGAGGTGCCCTCCCATGCCCCCAGGGACCCCCCTGTCACCCTTGCCCACCCCAGGAGGACACCCAAGGCTGGAGGGACCCATCCCAGGGACATTAAGGTAAGTTCAGGTAAGTATTTTTTTTTTTTTTGTGGCATAGGGGGGCCTGATTTGTGCCCCCCTACATGCCACTATGCCCAATGACCATGCCCAGGGGACAGAAGTCCCCTGGGCATGGCCATTGGGAAAGGGGGCATGACTCCTGTCTTTGCTAAGACAGGAGTCATTTCTATGGGGGTTGGGAGTGGAAAAAAAATGGCGCAAATCGGGTTGAGGCTCAAAAATTGCCTCAACCTGACTTGCCCCATTTCTTGACGCCCAAGCTCCATTTTCCCCTACGCCGGCGCTGCCTGGTGTATGTCGTTTTTTTTAACGCACACCAGACGGCGCCGGCGGCTAACGCCGGCTAACGTCATTCAATAAATACGGCGCCCGCATGGCGCTTCAGAATGGCGTTTGCCGGCGCTAATTTTTTTGACGCAAAACTGCATTGGCGCAGTTTTGCGTCAAAAAGTATAAATATGGGCCAAAGTCTTGGGGTTAAATCCAGATCCATAGCCAAAACACAGCCTCTTTGTTTTCCTATCTCTTTATGAGCATGTGTTAGTTTGACTGCTTCACTAGGTATTTTGGCATGCCTTGCAACAGAGCCATTTCTTGTCTGTGAGATTGAACCCTCTGAACAAGAATCACTCAAAATGCACGTACTTTCAACAGCACTTGCATAGGTTTTTAGTCAGCTCCGAAATATTACTAGTAAATCAGTTCCTCAAATAATGCTTGGTAGTTATAATCAAGAACAGAACATTTTTATTATATTTTTTGGTCATTAGAAAAATGTTAGCTTTCTTTGACTTAATGCTTCTAAATCTAGCATTGTGTAATTTATTCTCTGCCAGCCTTGTTGGGTTTGACACCTGGCATTGTGGGAGCACATGCAACTCCATGTCCTCTGCACTTCTTTCTGTGTTTTCTGTACCTTCTAAATGTATTCTTTTTTAAATTGTTTGTTGGAACAATTAGGGTATCTGTTTACCAATTATACAAACAATTCTGTGAAGGCACTCAGCTAAGCAAATGAAATGCGGGCTGTGGAACAGCAAGAAACGAGAGTGAGTGGGGAAATGGAGGGTGAGAGGCTGGATAGGAGGAAGAATCAAAGAGAGGCCTGTGACAGGTTCATGGGGGAAGGGAAAGCAATAGTGATGGGGATGAAAAATTGGGGTGTTCTGGAACACCAAGAGGTGGTCAAGCAGGTAAGCGAGAGAGAGGTGTGCATTAGGTATGAAGAAGAGAGTGTGAGAAAGGGAAAGAGGGCAAAGGTGGAGAAAATGTGGTGTTTGAGAAAAATGAAAATAAGAAAGTGAAGCAGAGGTTGGGTTTTGCGAAAGGTGAAATTACTGGGGAGGTGGGATGGCGAGAGGTGGGCTGAGCTAGATGTGTGCTAAGGAGTGCAATAGACAGAGGAAGACGAAAGGAGTGATCAATCGGGAAAATGGTGAGTTTTCAGTACATTGGAAAAGTGTGAGAGTCAACAAGGGATGAGTTAAGAGAAAGAGCACTAGAGAGAGAGTAAAAGATGATGAAAGGATGGAGAATGACTCACGGTGAAGGTTAGATGTGAGGAAAATGGTACTTAGAGGAAGGTGAGGCTGACAAAGTGAAAAAGAGGAAATAAGGTAGTTAGGGGCATATTTATACTCCGTCTGCGCCAAATGTGCGTCAAACATTTTGACGCACATTCGGCGCAAACCGTGCCCCGTATTTAAACTTTGACACCCGAGCCCGCGGACGTCAAAATTCCACTGTGTGCGTCATTTTTTGGATGTGGGAAACTGCCTTACGTTAATGATATGCAAGGTAGGGGTTCCCACCCAAAAAATTACTTTAAGGCCTGTGCGCCTTATTTGTACTCCAGCGTCATTTTGACGCACAGGAAGGGGTGGGCCTTAAAAAATGGTGCACAGCCTGATGTGCGCTATTTTGTAACGTCTGGGTCAGGGCAGGCGTTAAGGGACCTGTGGGCTCGGAAGGAGTCCTGAGGTGCCCTTTCCTGCCCCCAGGGGCACCCCCTGCCACCCTCACCCACCCCTGGAGGACACCCATAGATGGGGGGACCCATCCCAGGTAAGTACAGGTAAGTTCAGGTAAGTATTTAAAAACATTTTTTAAAGTGGCTTTGGGGGGCCTAATGTGGGCCCCCCCACATGCCACTGTGCCCAATGACCATGCCCAGGGGACAGAAGTCCCCTGGGCATGGCCATTGGGCAAGGGTCATGCCTCCTGTCTTTACTAAGACAGGAGTCATGTCAATGGGGGTTGTGCATCAAAAAATGGCGCAAGTCAGGTTTGAAGGCTGATTTTTACCTCAGACCTGACTTGCACCATTTTTTGACATACAACCCCCATTTTACCCTACGCCAGCGCTGCCTGGTTTGAGTCATTTTTTTTTACTCAGACCAGTCCGCAGCGCCGGCTAATGTCATTCCTTAAAAAAGGCCCCCGCATGACGCGTAGGAATGGCGTTAGCCGCGGTAACATTTTTGACACAAACCAGTGCCGGTGCTGGTTTGCGTCAAAAAGTATAAATATGGGCCTTAGAGTCAAGACAAGGCTGTCCGGGTACGTCTGAATCAGGAGATGGGGGCTGTGCAATTAGTGCTAATACATTAAATGAAATAATGGGCCTGTGCTGCAAAATAGTGTTATTCATGGTCGAGGACCGCAAAGCCAAATGGGGCACACTACCACCCCATATAAGTCAGGTTATTAAAGTTTTGAGTCTGCAAAGATTGTCCTAGCTGGGGATGTTTGTAAAGAGATGTAGTTTAAAGAGACCCACAATCCTCAGTGATGTCAAACATGATACCATTTGAGATGCCATCAGAGAGATCATTGATGATTTCATTAATCATGTCATGACTGATGTAATATCTTTGGTCATAAGCAGTGCATGGCAGGGGCAAAAGTAATAGGTTTAAAATGGTATTTTTTAACTGACATTCACCTAACAATAAACAGGGCCACTGGAATTATGTGACAGAGTAAATAGGGCTGTTTTTAAAAATTGTTTTAAAAATATTTCAATGATAGCTTAGAGTGGTCCCTTGGACCTCTGCCTACTTCTCTTAAATTTGTTTTTGCAATTCACAAAAGTGGAAGGGTGCAAGGGGGACTCCTTCTGTTGTGTGAATAGGTTTCCATCCCAATTTAGCAGTCAGTTAGTTTCCAATGTTTTCCTGCTGGAAGTATGGTTGCAAGCCATTGTTGTAGCTGGTAATGTTTAAGCATTTGTAAGTGATGATAAAGCACAGCCCTTCCAAAAACGTAATCAGTATTCAGCTACAATCCCATTTAAGGAGTGGGTAAATATTTATCGACTTCTAAAGTGGCATTGATATATGGTTGAAAACATCTTTGCTACTTCACAATCGGAATCAAAGTGTTTGCAACAGCAAAACAGTACTGTATATCCGACTCAAAAACCCTTCACTGAGGGCCCAATTCAAAAAGACTCTCCTCAGTCATGATGTAGGCTCCACAATCATGGCTGAGGAGCCTCCACACTAGCAGCAGAATCTCCGTATTGCAGTTTCTTATTACAGAGATTCAACCATGAGTTCAGAGACTTTGCCATTAGTGCAGAGACTCCATCATGAATTGGGCCCTGAGTATCTTATGAGCATTATATAAGCCTCTTGAGGCTGTAGTTGATTTTCAAGCTTCTTCCTTATCCTGGCACCTTTTGCTGTTAATGGATTATCAGTCTAGTAGTCCACGAAAATTCCCATAAATAGTTACCCAATTAATTTAATAGGGGGAGAGTTTTGGTATTTTATGGATTACCTCTAAGTCTATCACAGTTTTGGAAGACATGATTATTGTAACGCATAGTAGTATCAACATGTCTAATCATGCCCCTGTTTCCCAATGGAAAGCATGACTCCATGTGGTAAACAACTGTGTCTATAGAAACTTAGCGAATCACTGCTAAAGAACTACACATTTGTAGAATAATTAAAAGCAGAAACCCAAGAATGTATGAACAAACATGAACACTCTGTGAATGTGCCAAATGCATTATGGCAAACTCTGAATTCTTACTTCAGAAGTATTATCATAGCAAAAACATCATAGCAGACAAAAGGAACAAACACAAGAACTCTGAATGTTAGAGATGGATCTAAGAACATTTTAAAAAGAAGCGATTCAGAGATAAGAGGACCCAAAGGATGTGGAAGCAAGTAGTCAAACTAAAATATCAATTAAACATACACTATAGAAGATCAGCTGAGTTAATTGTGTTCATCTTAAATCTGAAATATTGGATTCGCAGAGAGAGATGTGAAATGCCCTTTGCATAGAGTATTAAAAAAGCAGGACTAGGAAAATCTGTGTTGGGCGTTTAGGGCAACAAAGGAGAATGGACATTGGGAACAAACAAAGGCATTTGTGATGCATTCATGCCTTTTTAATAATCTAAAAACATCAAAATAGCCAAGACAGAATGCAGTTGATACCTATGTTATGAATCTGACTTCTTCTACTACTGGCAATGAACTAAGTAGAGAAGATACAGTAGCCAAAAGTGCAGAAATAGAAATAAGAGATTTAATTAGAAACTTCAAGTGGGGGTCACCCCATTTGGATGATTTCACTTTCAAAGAGGTAATACCTACACTTATCAAAGTCTATTAATTTAGCATGACAAACACAAAGTTCCCTACTAAATATCAAATAATTTCTCATTGCCCTTAGTGACAAGACAAGCTAGGGATCCTTAGTGTTTTATGAATTATAGGCCCACATCAATATTATAACTAGAAGGCAGATTATTAACTAAACGCTGGATTTCAGGTTAGAACCAATTCTCAAACATTTACTTAACAATTGCTAAGTAGGTTTTATAAAAAGATGATCTGACCATGATAACCTTCATTTAATTTCAGTTCATATTAGGAATAAGTTATAACAAAATTATGGCAATATCTATTGAAGATGAAAAGGCCTTGGACAATGTAAATTGTAATTTCCTACATACAAATTTGAAGAAAGTGGGCTTAAGTCAAAAGCTCATTAATGTAATTGCTGTGTTATACATAGGCTCTTGAGCTTGCTCAGTAATAAATGGAACAACTTCAAATCCTTTACAGTCCATAACATACAATACAAGGATATTGTTTATCTCTTCTACTATTTATACTGCACAAGAGTTTCCACCTAATACATTGCAAAGGCATGCACATTTTAAAGGTTTCAATTATAGTAATAATGTGGCAAATCGTTTTATTATGCAGATGATATGCTCCTGTTAATATCTGAGCCAATTCATTTATGTCCTAGTGTTTTTGTTTTAGGAAATGATCAGGTTTCACTGTGGATTGGTATGCAACGGTGGGAATGATTACCTCACAAAATCTACATACTGGAAGGAATCAACTGGCCTTTTAGGTAAAAAGGATTTCTATCTACTAACGGTTTGATTTAGATGGTGGCAAACAGTTTATTCTGTCACAAGTGTGATGGAAATCCTGTTTGCCTTATTACAAGCACATTATATGTTATGGCACTTACAATAAGGTAGACAAGATTTTCGGCATGCTTGTGATGAAGTACCAATGTGGTAAACTCTAAATCAAGCCCCTGATTTCTAAAACAACCAGCTATGAATAACATACCAGAAACAAACTTAGACCCTTGTGTCTCCTCACACTTTCCCCCCTGTGATAGATGCAGATAAAGTTCTATATAAAGATAGCGGTCTGGTAAACACTTAATATTACTTTTAAATATGTTTATTACTCAACTATATTTGAGTTGATTAGTGGTGCTTATTTTAGTATTGATGATTTATGATTTTCATAACATTTAGATGTTGTCCAATGATGTGAAATGTGTGTATATATATATATATATATATATTAAAAAAATAAAGCAAAAGTAAAAAATGTGCAGCACATGGTGCAAAGATTACTACATGATTAACTGTAAAAAATATAGGTTGTCAACCAGTTTCTTGGTAAAAGTCTATGTCCAAAAAAGATGGTTAACTGCATTCAGTTTTAATTTCTATGAAACATGTACTTTATAACATATTATATGAGTGGAGCTGTGTACATACTAAATATCAAATTCGGAATGTCGAGGGGACTAAATATTGAGGACAAAATACTGAAAAACAAACATCGACAGGTAAGTAAATCTTTACTTCCCTATATGCAATACTTTGTATGTCAGTATTCTTTATGTCCATATTCAGTAGTGCAATCTAGTAGAGAGAATATTAAGAAGAGGCCCCTTACCAATCTGGAATAGCCCTGATACCGCCCTGTAAAGTGAGGCAATACATTTGGATGGGTGAAGTGCTATGATATTCATTCACATTAATCAAATACAAAAAAGTCACCATCAAAGCCCTTCTCTGAAATAAACTTAAAACAAAAGCAGGAAAAAATTTAGAAAGCAAGAGACCTCAAAATAAAACGGATATTAGAAACCTTTGGAGTGCTCAATTTATTGACCAAATTCGAAATGTCGAGGGGACTAAATATTGAGGACAAAATATTGAAAAACAAACATCGACGGGTAAGTAAATCTATACCTCCCTGTATGCAATATTTTGTATGTCAGTATTCTTTATGTCCATATTCAGTAGTGCAATCTAGTAGAGAGAATATTAAGAAGAGGCATCTTACCAATCTGGAATATCCCTGAGATCGTCCTGTAAAGTGTGGTAATACATTTGGATAGTTGAAGTGCTATGATATTCATTCATATTATTGAAATACAAAAAAGTCACAAATAAAGCCCTTTTCTGAATTAAAACTAAAAGAAAAGCAGGAAGAAATTGAGAAAGCAAGAGAACACAAAATAAAACTGATATAAGAAACTGTGGAGTGCTCAATTCATTGATCTCAAAACTAACATATATAATTTAATCATCAAATGGATATTTAAGTGTGAAACTTTTTTATAGCCAATCTCCAGCTCATATAATGACATGAGTAATAGTAATTTAGTTATTTTCAAAATCTTGTGTGGTTTGATCTGTGGCATTAAGAGTGAATTTAACAAACAGGAATGGGGTAGCTTTCTGCCATTTACTCCTGAAGCATTGGTAAATATGCCTATTAGGTTATCTAGGCAATAAAAATGCTGTAAATATATTGTACAACATTACAAATATAGAAATTGAACTCAATGGCATCAGATACATTTTGTAAGTATATAAATGTGTGGGAGACTAATAGCATATGCTATTGGTATTTCCCAAAGCAGCATTTGTTTGGGACCAAGCTGCAAATAAGATAACACATATTCTCGGAGAACATACATAAGTGTATAAAAAGCACAACAATAATAACGATACATCCAGAATGCAAATAACCAATCATCACAGTGACTCAGGATTCAGAAAAGAATTCCGACTGGCAAAAATAATTCTGTTTAGAAACATGATGGTTTTGCAAAAGTTAATGAAATGTATCTATTAGCATATCAGAAAAAAAACACCTTCACTGCTAGAAACAGACTGCTGTATTTTGATAGTAAATGATGATCTATTAACACTGTCTTGACTATCAATAGGGTTGTTAACTAGACACTTTAAAAAATGTAAAAAATATATTCTATCTTACCATGTTCTACTCAAATATTTTTTTAAGAAAATGTAATAGTTATCCAACAATGATGTTAACTGATTAGTCTGGATTGCTTTAGTATGTTTAAGTTCTTGTTGTCATAAATATAAATTCTAGGTAAATATATATTTTTTTTTAAAGTGAGAGACAATATATAAGGGATAATGTATCCCCTGTTGTACATTATAAGGATATTGCAAGTCACTAAGAAGTTCTATAACCATATAAAGGAATGAGTCAGAAGCCTGAGTTCCTTGATAAGGTTATGGAACTTGGAGGTGACTTGCAATACCCTTGCAATGTGTCAGAGTCACCAGATCCTCAGGGTCTGCGCACGTTCCCAACACTTCCACCACTGAACAGCTCCAAGACTCTGATAGATAAATCACAGAGGCTAAGAGAGTTCAAGAGCGGAAGAGGGGATTAGGAAGGGAACAGCTGGGAAGGAGACCTGTAGTAAGAAAAAGGTTTGAACACACAATATGAAAATTATATCTCCTGAAATTAGTACTAGACTATGATTCTAAGCCTAGACATTCTGAAAACATGAACAATCTAAGAATTAAGCTTAAAATGACTAAGTTTCAAGATGGCCGGATACCTGCAAAGGAATCAAGATGGATTAAATCAAAACTTTCTTATTCAAGTACTTTCCTTTACATGAGAATCAGAAAAACATTCTGACTAAATTTTAAACCAGCCATATAAATCCTTTTTTTGAGAATGCATACTATGACCATACAATATTGCATCTAGAAACTCTGGCCTTCTGTGTACTCTTAAAATGTTTCAACACAAATTGCGCATATTGCAGATTTATATATATATATATATATATATATATATAGTAAACACCATAAAAGGATTGTGCACCATGAATAACACAATATGGATTCAGGAAACAAATCACATAACTTGTCAATTCGAATATTACATAATAAACATCTTAGAATAGTGACATACAATAAACAACATGAATTAAACTTGAGGAGAGAATCATGCGTCTTGCCGATTCGAGTGTCACCATGTAAAATGCCAAGAAATGGTAGCACGCAATGAATATTAAAGTCAAATCATCATTCAACAAATCGTGCGTCTTGCCGATTCGTAAACCACGATGTGAATGCCAAGGAATAACAGTTCACAATGAATAACAAGATCAAAGTACAATGAAACGAATCACGTGTCTTTTGCCGATTCTTATGCCACCAAGTAAGTGTCAAGAAATGGTAGCGCGCAATGAACACCAAAGTTAAATCCTCATGAAATGAATCGCCCGTCTTGCCGATTCATAAGACATCATGTAAATACCAAGAAATAGTAGCACGCAATAGCCAACTATGTTAAAACACCATAAAACGAATTGCGCGTCTTGCCAATTCGTAAGCCACCACACAAATGTCAAAAAATTGTAGCGCGCAATGAATAACAAAGTCAGTCCTTTATGAAACAAATCGCGCGTCTTGCCGATTTGTAAATCACCATATAAATGTCAAGAAATGGTAGCGCGCAAGTAATCTGTTAATCATTTAAAGAATTAATCCAAGAATATGAAAATTCTTGATAACGGTGTTGGGACAGTCCAACCACCGTCTTACCGCCTGGAACAATGATCACCAATAAAGGATGAAGGGCAGAAGCCTGGAAGATCCAATAGGCCGCCGGGACAGGAGCTCAAGAAGAAGCTGCTGCTCTGCACCAGGACCTCTGAATAGTGAGCACTGGGAGTTGGGCTGGCTCTTTTAATAGAGTCTTGGCCCAGCCCACAACCACGCCCAGGCATGTTGCAGGGAAAGTCTCTGGAAGGCCCTGGAAAGGGGCCACACCTTAACTCACTCTGAAAACCTGCAGCAATACATTGCAAAGGAACAGTATTTGTAAACATATTCAAAATAAGTTTTCAGGATTGAACTCTGCAATGCAAAAGTTTAAACCACAACATATCAGCACAATGCATAAATTACGTTGTTTTGAGAGTGCTGGGTTTTTGCATTCTAGTCGCCAATAGAGCGCGTACTGCTCTGGTGTTGACCCAATGTACAACACGGTTTGCATTATCCCATATAATACATGGTCACACTATCACCTTTAGCGCAACCCTCACTTAAAACCTTGGTGGGTAGCTCTTTCATATGAAACAGCGAGCATGTTCTCAAACATGAAGAACAAAAATAAAACCCCTAGAGCAAAACTAGGCACATCAAAAAAACATTAGTTATTCAGAGCAAACAGATATTAGAAACAGTTCAACAGAAGTCATTTAAAAAAAAAAGTTGCAATAGCTCAGAATTTGTAGAAACATACAGCAAGATTTTAGTTTTTCTCTATCTAATGAGTGTAAAAACTAAACATGTTTGTTCGACCTGACAGCCTTAGGGTGGTCACCCCTAACTTTTTGCCTGCCTCCCTCCACTTTTTGGAAACTGTTTTTGCTGGTTTTAGGACTCTGCACACGTTACCGCTGCTAACCAGTGCTAAAGTGCACATGCTCTCTCCTTTGAAACATGGTGATGTTGGATCATACCCAATTGGCTTATTTAATTTACTTATAAGTCCCTAGTAAAGTGCACTATGGGGGTCATTCTGACCCCGGCGGTCTAAGACCGCCGGGGCCAGGGTCGGCGGGAGCACCGCCGACAGGCCGGCGGTGCTCCCAAGGGCATTCTGACCGCGGCGGTAAAGCCGCGGTCGGACCGGCAACACTGGCGGTCTCCCGCCAGTGTACCGCCGCCCTCTGGAATCCTCCAAGGCGGCGCAGCTAGCTGCGCCGCCGAGGGGATTCCGACCCCCCCTACCGCCATCCAGTTCCCGGCGGTCCGCTCGCTGGGAACCGGATGGCGGTAGGGGGGGTCGCGGGGCCCCTGGGGGCCCCTGCAGTGCCCATGCCACTGGCATGGGCACTGCAGGGGCCCCCGTAAGAGGGCCCCTACAAGTATTTCACTGTCTGCTTGGCAGACAGTGAAATACGCGACGGGTGCAACAACACCCGTCGCACCTTCCCACTCCGCCTGCTCGATTACGAGCCGGCATCCTCGTGGGAAGGGAGTTTTTCCCTGGGCTGGCGGGCGGTCTTTTGGCGACCGCCCGCCAGCCCAGGGAAAAACTTAGAATACCCTCCGCGGTCTACTTACCGCGGTGCGGAATTTCGGAGGGGGAAACTCTGGCGGGCGGCCTCCGCCGCCCGCCAGAGTTAGAATGACCCCCTATATGTGCTCAGGGCCTGTAGATTAAATGCTACTAGTGGGCCTGCAGCACTGCTTGTGCCACCCACTTAAGTAGCCCCTTAACCATGTCTCAGGTATCCCATTGCAAGGCCTGTCTGTGCAGTTCCACTGGCAATTCAACTTGGCATTTAAAAGTACTTGCCAAGCCTAAAACTCCCCCTTTTCTCTATATATGTCACCGCTAAAGAAGGTTCTAGGTAACCCATAGGGCAGGGTGCTGTGTAGACAAAAGGCAGGACGGGTACCTGTGTTGTTTACATGTCCTGGTATTGTAAAACTCCTAAATTCATTTTGCACTTCTGTGAGGCCCGCTCCTTTCATAGGGTAACATTACGGCTACCCTCATATACTGTTTGAGTGGTAGCTTCTGATCTGAAAGGAGTAACAAGGTCATATTTAGTATGGCCAGAATGGTAATACAAAATCCTGCTGCCTGGAGAAGTTGGATTTAATATTACTATTTTAGAAATGCCACTTTTAGAAAGTTAGCCTTTCTCTGCACTTAAATCCTTCTGTGCCTTACAATCCACGTCTGGCTAGGTTCAGTTGACAGCTCCCGTGTGCATTCACTCAGACAAACACAGGCTGCTCAACCTCACTTGCATACATCTGCATATTGAATGAGTCTTCCTGGGCTGGGAGAGTGGAGGCCCTGACACTTACATGTCAAAGGACAGTAGCCTACCCTCACACAAAGGACTGCCACACCCTCTACTGGGACCCTGGCAGACAGGATTGAACTGAAAGGGGACCTTGTGTACTTCTAAGCCACTCTTTGAAGTCTCCCCCACTTCAAAGGCACATTTGGGTATTTAGACAGGGCCTCTGCCCCTACCAACTCAGACACTTCCTGGAGAAGAGAACCTGAACCAGAACCTACAACCTGCCAAGAAGAACTGCCTGTCTGCCCAACGGACTCACCTGACTGCTTTCTGAGAAGGACTGCTGCCTTGCTGTTGCCCTGTTGCCTTGCTGCTCTCAGGCTGTGCTTAGAAGTGCTCTCCAACGGCTTGGATACAGCTTGCCTCCTGTTCCCTGAAATCTCAGGACCAAAAAGACTTCATTCCTGCAAGAAGAACTCCCTGTGCGGCGAAAATCAATGCACAGCCTGCCAGAAACAAAGCACAGCTTGCATCATGGTGAGAAAATCACTGCACGCTGATCCAGAATGACATAGCCCGACTTCGCAAGGAGAAGATCGATGCAGCGCCAGCGTAGCGACTGGAAATTCGATGCACCGTCCACTGGATCTACGCAAAGCCAAGCCAGAATGATGCAGCCTGACTTCCTGAGAGGAATCGATGCAGCGCCTGCCATGCAGTAGAAAATTCCACGAAACGCCCACCGGATCGACGCAGTTCCTGTGACTTCGTCCTGCCAGTGCCGGATTTCAACACATCAGACCCGGGGTGTCTGAAAACCCCGCAACCCAAAGAGGATCCAAGTCCGAGCTCTGGAAATCAACGCAAAGCCTTCCCTGCGTGAAAAATAAATGACACATTGCTGTGTGCGGCCAGAGAAATCGATGCACACCTCCCTGTTTTCCAAGCATCTCCTCCTCTGCGGTTCCTTGCGGATATTTTTAACCCAAACTAGGTACTTTTTGCTTGCGAGAGACATCTGTTGGTTATAAGATACTAAAGACACTTTGGGGGTCATTACAACCCTGGCGGACGGTGTTAAAGGTGCGGTAATACCGCAAACAGGCCGGCGGACCAAAAAAGGGAATCATGACCCTGGTGGAAACCGCCAACAAAGACAGCCACTTTAACACACCGCCCGCCACGGCGGTACAGACAAGCAGTGCGGCGGTCACCGCCAACAGACAGGCGGAAGACAATGTACCGCCCATAGTATCACAACCCGCCAATCCGCCACCTTTTCCGGGGCGGATTCACCGTGGATAAAAACACGGCGGAAACAGCCATTTCAATGTGAAAACGCTCACCTGAACACATCCCACAAGGAAGGAGGATTCCATGGAGCCGGAACTCCAAATACTCCCTGCGCTTGTCTTTCTGCTCCTCTACGATCACCATCTACGTAGGCACCGAAGACAACGGTGAGTACTGCACCTATGACATAGGGGAGGGGGGAGGCAAAAGTCAGGGGGACACACACGTAACACCCCCACCCCCACCCTCGCATATTACAACACACACACCAATGCATTAAAAAAAATCACAGTAACAACCCACAACCCCCCCGTAAGAATGCAAAGACAAAACAAAATCAGTCCAAACATTGTAATGTATCAATATACATGTCTCAAAAATATACACATATATTAGAAATTCATAAAAAAGTATATACATTCCGAGAAGTAGTGCAGATATATTACAATACAGTAGTGCACCACTAGTCCAAAAATGCATGGGCGAGGCCCACAAAAGATACCTGTCCACACACGGAGAGAACACTGCCGGGGCATCAGATCGAAATACTACAGTCACCTCAGGGGGAAGGGAAGGGGGGGCACCTCAGCCAGAGGAGTGCAAAGCCAGATCCACGTTGGGGCTCCATGCCCATTGATGTATCCTGGGGAGTGCAAAGCCACAGTCTCTCAAGTCTCTACAGTGGGTGGTTTTCCCACTGTTTCATCCTGGGGAGTGCAAAGCCACAGTCTCTCAAGTCTCTACAGTGAGTGGGTTGCCCACTGTTCCATCCTGGGGAGTGCAAAGCCACAGTCTCTCAAGTCTCTACAGTGGGTGGGTTGCCCACTGTTACATCCTGGGGAGTGCAAAGCCACAGTCTCTCAAGTCTCACAAGTGGGTGGGTTGCCCACTGTTACATCCTGGGGAGTGCTAAGCCACAGTCTCTCAAGTCTCTACAGTGGGTGGTGTGCCCACTGTACCAATTCGGGGAGTGCAAAGCCACAGTTTTGCAAGTAGATAACAGCCTCCACTGGTTCTGGAGGGGGACTGGTGCCCAGACTGGATTGGTCTCCCTGTGGAAGTTCCTGTCCCGTCACTGTCCCACCTGCACATGGGATAACGATGCTTGAAGTGGCAGCCTTTTCATTCTTCCCCGGTGCATGCCCTGTTCAGCGGTGCTTTTCCACGGCGGTTCTGGACTGATCAGTGGTGCTTTGCCATGGCGGTGACTGGACTGTTCAGCGGTGCTTTGCCATGGCGGTGTCTGGACTGTTCAGCGGTGCTTTGCCATGGCGGTTCTGGACTGTTCAGCGGTGCTTTGCCATGGCGGTGTCTGGACTGTTCAGTGGTGCTTTGCCATGGCGGTGTCTCGACTGTTCAGCGGTGCTTTGCCATGGCGGTGTCTGGATTGTTCAGCGGTGCTTTGCCATGGCGGTTCTGGACTGTTCAGCGGTGCTTTGCCATGGCGGTTCTGGGCTGTTCAGCAGTGCTTTGCTATTGCGGTGTCTGGACTGTTCAGGGGTGCTTTGCCATGGCGGTTCTGGACTGTTCAGCGGTGCTTTGCCATGGTGGTTCTGGACTGTTCAGTGGTGCTTTGCCATGGCGGTGTCTGGACTGTTCAGCGGTGCTTTACAGCATTGGTGTGTGGCATGACGTTCTCTGGACTGGGCATTGGTGTGTGGCATGACGTTCTCTGGACTGGGCATTGGTGTGTGGCATGACGTTCCCTCATTGCCTAGTGGGGCTGTGGCAGCCGGGGCCCTCCTGGGCACTGACTCCGGCGGTGGTCTCCTGACCAGTGACGATACTTGGGCCCTCCTGGGCACTGACTCTGGCGGTGGTCTCCTGACCTGTGACAATACTAGGGCCCTCCTGGGCACTGACTCCAGCGGTGGCGGTGGTCTCCTGACCAGTGAGGACGGTGCTGGCGGTGGTGTCCCGACCGCCGGGAAGGATGCCGCCCTTCTACGCTGTGCTGCTCACACTAGGCTGTGCAGACTTCCTCTGGCCCTTCCCCACCTTTGGAGGAGTCACAGCTGACTCTGCAATCCCCCTGGAGCCCCTGTGAGTTGTTTTGCCTCCAGGAGTCTTCACAGGGTCCAGTCGCCCACTTTCCAATTTCAGAGCCTTTACAGGGGGTGGGCTGCCAGTGCCTTGGCCCCAGGTCACACTGCCTGCCCTGGTGGCCGGTGCACTCCATACACCTTGAACAGGCACCACTGGTTTTGGAGGCTTTTTGGCTGAGGCGCTACGACGCGACTGATGAATTGGAGGGGGGGGGGCAAAAAGGTCAACTTTACACAGGGACAGTTTCTGACGAACACTGGGGTGGCTACTTGGAGGGGGTCTGGGAGTGGAGGAAGAGGAGGTGTCACTTTAGGTGTTTTGGGTGCAGGTGCAGGGACTGGAGGCTGGTGTGAGGTGGATGGATGTTGGGTGTGTGGGTGGCTGCGTTTGTGTACTTTGGGAGGGGGCGTCACAGACACACTGGGAGAGGACACAGGGGACGTGTAAATGGGAGTGGGGGTGGTGAGTGCAGGTGAGCGGGGTGTAGTGCTGGGTGTTCTGCTGCGAGTCCTAGTGCCTGTAGATGTAGTGCATGCAGGTGAGAGTGTAGACGACACTGGGAGGGAGGAGGGAGATGACGAGGAGGAGGACACAGTGGAGGCAGTGGATTTTGCTGTGTCTGCACGTGCGTGATGCTTGTGTGTGTGTCTGTGGGTTGTGTGGTGCCTATGTTTGCCTGAGCTACTTTTGTGTGTTGAGGTGTGTGCATGCTGGTCTGATGGTGTGCTTGGGATAGGCTGGGGTACAGGGGACTGGGTCTGGGTGGAGGATGTTGGAGGGGGGAGGCTAGAGACAGGGACAATGGCTGCCATCAGTGCTGAGGCCAGAGATTGCAGGGTTCGCTGAAGGACAGCCTGACCAGAATAAATGCCCTCCAGGAATGCATTACCATGTTGCAACTCCCTTTATACACCCTGGTTGGCATTCACAATGGTAGACTGCCCAACAGTGAGTGACCTGAGGAGGTCAATGGCCTCCTCACTGAGGGCAGCAGGGGTGACTGGGGCAGGGCCTGAGGTGCCTGGGGCGAAGGTGATGCCCACCCTCCTGGGTGAGCGGGCACGGGGCGAACGCTGAGGGGCTGCTGGGAGGGCGGTGCTGGTAGGGGAGGTGGCGGTTGTACCTGTAGAAGTGGAGCTCACAGATGGTGCCGCCACCACAAGGGAGCTCCCATCGGCGGACAAGTCTGTGTCGCTGCTTGGTGATCCGGTGGCCGACGTGAAGCTCCCCTCACCCTCCGTCCCACTGGTGCATTCTGAGTCCGTGGTGTGGCCCTCCATGGCCATGTGGAATGCAGCTCCCTCGTGCCCCGGTACCACTGTACCTCCGCCTGATGATGCTGATGCACAAAAGAACAGGGAGAGCACAAAAAGGGGGGGAGACAGAAGAAAGACAGGTTGAGTGCATGGCATACCGCGACCGTTGGCAGACAATACAGACACAGCAGCCCCCTGCACTACGCCGTGCTCCTGGCCTCTACAGATGCAATTCCTGGGATCTGGCCTACATGGCTGTGGTGGACATCTGCACACATGGATGCCACAGGGGCATCTATCCCTGTACATGGCACTCTACTGTGGTGGGGTAGGGTGCCACATGGCCTGCATTACGGAGGGGCCTAGTCTACCTATTTCTGCCTGGCCTAGGTACACACACAGGCCTCCTCCCCCACCCAGACCCCTCCACTGCGCGCAAAGTCCGCAGAATGATGTTGTACTCACCCCCTTGTGTCTGCTGTGATGCCCTCAAGCGCCCATCCAACTGAAGGTAGGCCACCGCCAGGATCCTGAACATCAGGGGGGTCATCGGGCGACGGGCACCCCTCCCACGTTGGGAGGCCATCCCCAGCTGAGCCTCCGCCGTCTACTTGCTCCAGCGGCGAATGTCCTCCCATCTTTTCCGGCAGTGGGTGCCCCGTCTCTGGTGGACCCCCAGGGTCCGGACGTCGTTGGCGATGGCATGCCAAATGTCCTTCTTCTGGTGGGCGCTGACCTACATGACATGCACAAGGGAAGAAGAGAAGTCATTAACAACCGCACCGTCAATGGGCATGGCCCCCCTCCCTACCCTAGCCATGTGGCACATTCATTCACATGCATTAATGTTCCCTGAACTCTGCCCCCTTCCCTCTTACAACCAGCCCTCTCCACCCAGGCCTAGCCCATACAACGTGCTACCTGTGTACTAACCTGTTGGTCTGGAGGACCGTAGAGTAGCGTGTACTGGGGGAGGACTCTGTCTACCAGTCTCTCCAACTCCTGAGCAGTGAAGGCAGGGGCCCTTTCCCCAGACGCAGCAGCCATTGTCTCTTCCAGACCGAGGTCACAGCAGCACTTGCAGTGTAGGTCCTCTCCTGTCGAAGATCAGGTATCTAGTGATTCAACAGATAGAAAATGGCGGTGACGTCCGCGGCGGTGCGTATCATCACCGCCGGCGCACTTCCTCATTGGCTCGTGGGACCCATGGGGTCCAATGTTAACCAATGCAGCATTGCGCCGTGGTCTACGACCGTCTACCGCGACGGTGTGAAACAGCAACGCAGTTCCCCACAATCCCATTGTCCCAGTTTAGAGGTCAGGCAGCCGCCATTTCAGGGGCCCACATGTCTTCATTTACTTCTGCGTCACACATAGCTAGGCCTACACTCAACACACATACAGGAAGGGTTTTGTGTTTGGTGTCGTGTTCTGTGTAACAGTGGGTACATACCTGGAAAAAAGTTGACCCAATCCTCGCTGTTGTCCTTCCTAGGCGCCGTCAGCTTGGACATTTGAGAAGATGGCGGAATCCTCCAGTGTACCGACCGCTGGTGGACCTGTTGACAATGGAGGAGAGACATCTAATCGTGACCTACAGGTTTGACTGTGCCACAATCCATGAACTGTGTACCCAGTTGGAGTCAGACCTGATGTCACCAATCCGCC
Source organism: Pleurodeles waltl (assembly GCF_031143425.1). Taxonomy (NCBI): domain Eukaryota; kingdom Metazoa; phylum Chordata; class Amphibia; order Caudata; family Salamandridae; genus Pleurodeles; species Pleurodeles waltl. The sequence continues at coordinate 1,305,707,199 of NC_090445.1, forward strand.
ATCCCACTGGAATCCCCCTGACGTGCAGGTGCTGTCAGTGCTCCATTTTCTTGCAAGTGGGTCTTTTCAGTCAACAGTGGCCATGACATCAGGGATGTCCCAGCCTATGTTTTCCAACGTGCTGTCCAGAGTGTTGGCTGCCCTGCTGAAACACGTAAGGAGATACATCATTTTCCCTGAGGTGGAAGATTTGGCTACAGTGAAAGGTGACTTCTATGCCCTTGGACATATCCCCAACGTCATAGGTGCTATTGATGGGACCCATGTAGCTCTGGTCCCCCCCCACAGGAGTGAACAGGTGTACAGGAACCGTAAGAGTTATCATTCGATGAATGTACAGATGGTCTGTTTGGCAGACCAGTACATCTCCCAGGTAAATGCTATGTTCCCTGGCTCAGTGCATGACTCCTTCATCCTGCGGAATAGCAGCATCCCTGATATGATGGGTCAACTCCAGAGGCACCGTGTGTGGCTATTAGGGGACTCTGGATACCCCAACCTTTCCTGGCTATTGACCCCAGTGAGGAATCCCAGGACCAGGGCAGAGGAACGCTACAATGAGGCCCATGGGCGGACTAGGAGGGTGATCGAGTGGACCTTCGGCCTCCTGAAGGCCAGGTTCAGGTGCCTCCGTATGACAGGTGGTTCCCTATTCTACTCACCGAAGAAGGTGTGCCAGATCATCATCACCTGCTCGATACTTCACAATCTTGCTTTGCGACGCCAGGTGCCTTTTCTGCAGGAGGATGGTCCAGATGACGGTGTTGTGGCAGCTGTGGAGCCTGTGGAGCCTGTGGACAGCGATGAGGAGGAAGCTGAGGAAGAAGACAATGACAACAGGGAGTCAGTCATACAGCAATATTTCCAGTGACACACAGATGAGAACATTTTCATTTTTTACATTACTTCACTGTCACACGTCTAACTCTATCTTGTGTGTAATTTACTGGGATTATTTGGTAACTGAGTTGTTCCTTTCCATTACGGTTTCACAGGTGTGGTTACCAACGTGTGTCATCTGCATGCATCCTTCAAGGACTTGTGATGTGTGACATTGGTATGTTGCCTTAACAACTATAAAAGCATTTTGACAATGTCATTGATAATACATTTTACAATATCATAGACTGGCTCCAGAATGTTTTGTGGTTCAAGGTTGTTTATTTAAGTGCTCAAAAATGGAAAGGGGTTCTAAAATGGTGAGGGGTGATGGTGGAGGAATGTCCATGGCAGAGTCCAGTTTATTAGTCTCACAGGTGCACTGCCCATCTGGGCATAGGAAGTGGAGCTGGGGCAGTTTAAGTGTGGACAGGGTAACAAAGTGAGACAGTGGGGGGACAATCAGGGTGGTCTCATTTCCTGGTGGGGTCATGCCATCTTGCTCTGTCCTGTTCCTGGATCTCAGGGACCGCTTGCGGGGTGGTTGTCTGTCTGCAGGGGGTGGGGTGCTGGTGTGGTGGTCCTGTGGCGGGGCGTCCTGTCCACTAGCGCCGGCGGAGGTGGTGGGCAGTTCATTGTCCTGGCTAGTGTCAGGGGCCCCTTGGAGTGCCACGGTGTCCCTCAAGGTCTGGTGTATGTCCTTCAGCACCCCTACGATGGTGCCCAAGGCGGAGCTTATGGTCCTGAGCTGCCCCCTGAACCCCAAATACAGTTCGTCCTGCATGCACTGGGTCTCCTGAAACTTGTCCAGGACCGTCGCCATCGTCTCCTGGGAGTGGTGGTATGCTCCCATGATGGAGGAGAGGGCCTCGTGGAGAGTGGGTTCCCTTGGCCTGTCCGCCCCCTGTCGCACAGCAGCCCTCCCAGTTCCCCTGTGTTCCTGTGCCTCTGTCCCCTGGACCATGTGCCCAATACCACTGTCCCCAGGTCCCTGTTGTTGTTGGGGGGGTGGGTTATCCTGGGTTCCCTGTAGTGGTGGACACACAGCTGATTGACCTGTCCTGGGTACGGAGGTTTGGGCCCGCTGGGTGGGTGCTGTGCTGATGTTACCAGAGGGTGGAAGGTCAGTGTTGGCCTGTGCCTGTGCGAGGGGAACCGACTGTCCCGAGGCCCACGATGGTCCGGGCTGGTCATCAGGCTCCAGTAGGGCAGAGCTGCTATCGTCACTGTGGGCCTCTTCTGTGGGTGGAGTGGAGATGTCTGGACCCTCCGTTGTGGTGACGGTCCTTCGTGATCCTGCAGGGGCATAAGAGCATGATTATTGCATGTATGTGTGCGATGGTGTGCAATAGGTGGGTGTTTGTGTACCCCAGTGCTATCATTCCTGTGTGGGGGCTTGTGTGATGATGGTTAGGGGGTTGTTCTGGGTATGTGCAGTGAGCATGCTTTGGTGAGGGGTGACCATGCTTAGTTGTGTCATGCAGGGCTTGGTGTTGGGATGAGTGGTTTGTGTTATTAGTACATTATTGAGGATTTGGGGTGATAGGGGAGGGTGTGAGGGTGGGGGTGTGTGATAGCATGCAGGTAGGGTGGGGGATATGATAGTTAAGATTTGTCTTACCAGTGTCCATTCCTCCACCGACTCCTCCGAGGCCCTCTGGATGCATGATGGTCAAGACTTGCTCCTCCCATGTTGTTAGTTGGGGGGAGAAGGTGGGGGTCCGCCGCCAGTCCGCTGTACCGCGATGTTGTGCCTGGAGACCGCTGAACGCACCTTCCCCCGTAGGTCGTTCCACCTCTTCCTAATGTCCTCCCGATTTCTTGGGTGCTGTCCCACTGCATTGACCCTGTCGACTATTCTGCGCCATAGCTCCATCTTCCTGGCTATGGATGTGTGCTGCACCTGTGAGCCAAATAGCTGTGGCTCTACCCGGACGATTTCCTCCACCATGACCCTGAGCTCCTCATCTTAAAAGCGGGGGTGTCTTTGGCGTGCCATGGGGTGGTGTGTGTGATGTGTGAGGTGGTGTATGTGGTGATGAGTGTAGTGATGTGTTGTGGTGTGTGGTGTTTTGTGCGTGAATGTTGTGTGGGTGATGGTGTTGTGTGCCTCTGTGTGGTGGGATTGTCTAATCAGTGCTGTCTCTCTGGCCTCTGGCTCTAATTGTTGGTCGTAGGGGTTTGTGGGTGATGTGGGTGTGTGTTTTATATTGAATTGGGTGTGTGGGGGTAGTGTGTGTATGTGTATCAGGTGTGTGTATTTTGATTGTCCAATGTGGCGGTGTTTTGGAGATGTGTGTGTATTTTGAGCGCGGCGGTGTGTACCGCCAATGGAATACCGCAGTTGAAAGACCGCCGCGTGGATTCGTGGGTCGTAATAGCATGGGGGTGTTTCTGTTGGCGTGGAGGTGGAGGTTTTGTTTTTGACAGTTTAACACTGACCTTTGGTGTGGCGGACTTGTGTGGGTGACTGATTTTTGGCGGATTCCGAGATGTGTGTCATAATAGCTGTGGCGGAATTCTGCGGCCGCGGCGGTGTATTGGCGGTCTTCTGCACGGCGGTAAGCACCTTTTACCGCCAATGTTGTAATGACCGCCTTTATGTCATTTTTTTACAGTGATATTTCAAAATGTACTTATTGCATATTAATCGTTTGACTTCCATCTTACCGGATAAATATTATATATTTTTCTCAACACTGTGCTTTGTACTTTTGTGGTGTTCTACTGTGTTTATGCATGATTTATTGCACAAATACTTTACATATTGCCTTCTAAGTTAAGCCTGACTACTCAATGCCATGCTACCAGAGGATGGGCACAGGATAATTTGGATTGTGTGTGACTTACCCTATCTAGAGTGAGGGTTCTTGCTTGGATGGGGGTAACCTGACTGCCAACCAAAGAATCCATTTCTAAAAATGTTGCCTCTGGTTGTGATTGTAAGCTGAAAAGCAAAGAAGAAGAAAGAATAGCAATGTTCCAATTTTGTTGCTTTAAACAGTTTCTTTAAATTGTTCTAATAAATCCAACAATTTATCATTGTTGAATTTAAAATAACTAATTCCGGGAAAGAGTTTTAGAACGCTACCTTAATGCTGCCAACTACAACTCTGTAGTGCCTTTCTCTGATTGGCCAGCCTCCGGCAGCCTGGTCAGGTTGCCTTGATGAGGTGTGAAGCGGCCTGGGCTGAGGACAATGTAAGTGCCTGTGGGAAGAGATCTGCCTCAGCAGATGGTGAAACAGTATGAGGGAGAGCCGCCAAACTGGTCTTCGAAGGAGGGAAGGACACTTGGAGCTGCTCAGGACCTCCCCATTTCCTGGAAACCCAAACAACCAGGTACCTCCTTGATTAGATTAAGAGAGGGTAGAAAATGGGTGTGTTAAGGAATCTTAGCCAAACCAGAGGGTGGACTCTGTCAGACCTAACCTCCAAAATTCAGATTCTACCATTTTGGATGTTTAAAGAATGTTGCTCCATGGAATCGATGTTTACCCTACTTCCCAGGAAGTGGTCATCCAGGAGGGTGGTGGACTGCATGTGATTGGACAGGTGCCCCCCCTGCTTCCCACCCAAGGAACAAGGATAAATCTGGCAGAGCTGCACCCACACCTCAGATCCCTACAAGGAACAACGGCAGAAGAAGAAGGACTGTCCTGCTGGACCCCTGACCTGCACCTGGACACTGTACTCTGAAGGACTGCACCAGCTGCTCAATTGAGTTTCACCACAAAAAGGACTTAGCCAGGCTTCAACTGGTTCAAGAAGGGACTCCCCACTTGCTACAGGTGAAAAACAGCTAACCAGAGTTCCCTACAACAAAACCTGAAGAAACTGAGCAGCTGACCACTGTCCACTGGTCATATTTGGATTTGAACCAGGTGCATTCTTGGAGTTTTAGTCCTAAATCTCAAGGAGCAACTCAGAGCTTCTGGAACCTTGGGATGAGATCCAGAAGTTTAGAGAAGATTGGAGAACGTTTGAAAAAAGCTCCATAAAGGGACCGACCTGACGTCATGAGCCAAGCCGACCAATGTCGACGTCGATCCGGCTTGACTTGCAAGTTTGTCCCACTGAAAAGCTCCAGAGCCCCAGACTTCCAGGATTTCACCAGGGGCTCCTGGAAAGGCAATCCAACAACGTCGACAATGTTGACTCAAAATCCTCTTGCTGTGAAGGGTCATCCGCCATCAGAGAGAAAAAGCTCCAAATAAGTGAAAAAGTCAGAACATAGAAAGTTGACCGGGACTTCCCACACAGGATATCCTAGGAGGGTTCCAGGGACGTTGGATCCAAATTCAACTTCGGCCTCAATGAAGATTTCCGTCCTGAAAAACTGTCTAAATCCGAAAGTAGAATTCTTCACCGAGGTCTCCAGTGCCGCATTTCCAAAGAGGGCTCGAGGGAGGTCCTACCGGATTAGTGACTTTGTCCCAGTGAGAAAAATCTTCAAGAAAAAGACCAAACTTTTGACCTAGGCCTCCCGCTTGCTGTAGCCAAGCAGGGCTCCATCGCAGTCAGCTTCAACTTTTGGCTTTGCCCCGGTCGAGGTGTGACCAGATATCCCGAGTGGCACTTTTAGTTTCAATGTGCTAAAAATATTTCGGCCCTTATTTCAACCCTGGTGGTCAGTGACCGCCAGGGGAAATGTGACGGTAGTACCGCTAACAGGCTGGTGGTATTACACTGCGTATTTTGATTGTGGCGAAAGAGCCACAGTCATACCGCAGGGACCGGCAGAATACCACCATGGTGGTCCTGGCGGTCTTAATCCGCCAGGGCAGCGCTGCCCTGGGGATTTCGACTCCCCTTACCTCCAGCCTTTCCATGGCTTTAAATTGGTGTTGGATTTTTATTGTGTTTTGTGTTTTACTTATTTACTGTTTTGTGATTTTTAAATTCTTTACACACCTGTCTCCCAAGTTGAGCCTTGTTGCTCGTTGCCAAGCTACCAAGGGTTGATCTGGGATTCATTTATTGAGACCTTACTGGACCTAGTAGGGGTTAGTGGCCTATTGCTAAGTAGAGGTACTTACCTGCCCTTACCAATAATCCACTTTCCAACAAGAAAGGATACACGGAATGTAGGTAATGTCATGAAACTATGGTAACTAGCTGGCTCAGCCACAGATTTCAGGCTATCGTTAAACTCCCACTAGAGGAGAAGGCAATTTACAGTACAATATGCAAGACTAAAGCTACTAATTTAGATACACAATGGTTGTATGATTAGTGACACATACACATTCTGAAGCGGACTACCTAGTTTCAACAGTGTAGTATTATGATAGGGAAGACATTACCTGTGAGCATGTCTTTTGTGGAAAAAAAGTGTCATGCACAGGTGTGGGATTACAACGGAGATGGTGTGGGTGGTACCATGACATTGAGAAATGTACTTGACCCTGCTAGTGAAGCATGGCTAGCCCCTTTTAAATCACAAGTACCCCCAGATAGTGGTGGTGACGGATGTATTGATGTTGCATGAGTAGAGCTGCAAAGTAAGATAAGCAATTCATAATTTAAGTATTGACATCAGCAATGAAGCCACACTCATACAGGGGTCACAAATTACACAGAATGGGACAGAACATAGAAGGACAATGAGAACATGGTTCACAAAAGCAAAAGGTATGAGAGTAGGGGTAGACACTTAAAAGGTGAAAGAGGTTGCATGAATGTTAGTGATAATGCTATAACTGGAACTTTGAATGTGCTACAGAGGTAAGATACATGGCCAGACCTAGTTGCAAAATCTAGGTCAAAGGTAATATTGTTGTTACAAATTCCTCGGAGTATACATCAGAGGTAAAGAGACAACTCTTAGATGATAAAGCGTGTTTGAAACTGACAGGAAATCCTAGGTGACAAACTTATCAAACAAAAATTAGAGGCATGGAAGGATCTCTGTTTAACCTCTGAAGCAGAATATCAATATCTCTTTAACCCTACACCTAGGATACCACACATGTATGTTTTACCTAAGATTCATAAGGAGAGCTACAACTATCCCCCATGTAGAACCTCCATATTAGGTATAAGTTAACCCACATAGAAAATTTCTGAGTATATAGATCTATTCTTGTGATCCTTTGTACAGAACTTGCCAGCCTACATAAAATACACTAAAGACTTATTGAACAAGTTGACAGACTTTGAATGGTCAGCCGATGGTCTCTTGGTGACACTAGACATTAATTCCTTTACACTTGCATCCCCAAGGACAAAGAACTCTTGGTTGTACAACTGTTTTTTGATACAAGAGATGTCACACTCTATGAGCACACTGAATTGTTGATGACTTGATCAATTTGGCTTTGGGTAATAAACATCTTCATTCACGATGAAGAAACTCATAGTTGGTCAAACTGCCCATTGAATTGAATATATCATTTATTGGGGTTGTTAAGTAGATGATGTTATGATGTTCTAGTCAGGTAATAAATCCCAAATGAAGCTATTTATACAAAATCTCAATACCAATAGGTTTAACATATCTGTTTCTCACCACAACGACAAATATCAAATTGATTTTCTTGATATTATTTTGTTCATAGAAGGCAATAGAATGTATTCCAAATTATTTAGAAAATACACGAGGTTGCAATGCAATTTTACATGCCTCTAGTTCACTGCCTGTTTCCCAAAATCAAGCCGTTTCATTTGGGGAAATTTGCAGACTAAGACAGAATTGTAGCAATGATAATGTTTTTTTGACAGAATTGAATAAGATGGAATTAAGATTTGGAAAAACTCAGAAAAATTACTAACTATGCCTAGTAATAGAATTCTGAAAACCCAACAGGTCACTATTATACAAATCTACAAAAAGAAAAAAATATATATATAAATATATTACTTTCATTGCTTCCTTTAACTCAACCGGATAAATCAGAAGGAAATCCATACTGTCGTAATAAATATATGTGTACACCCAGATGTGGAACCTAGGCCTCACAGTAGTCACTTTTTTACTGATTATAAAATACTTTTTAAAAGTGAGAAACCTACTCTTTCATTATTCCTTCTAAATTTGAGATAAGCTTCTGGCATTTGTTCGAGACTGACACAAAAATGCTAATTAAAGATTATTAATGAATGTTTGTGTTTTGATTAATAAAAAGTTTGTAGAGAAATTAATTGTAGAGAAAATAAAGTGCACATTTGAAATTGTGACCGCGGGAAGTGGCAGCCACTTATACCAAGTTGCACTAAAATAACTAAAAGATGTGTGAAATAATGAAAATGTGAAAGAATAATGTAATAATATGTCATATTAAGATGTATAACATATGTTTTGCATACATTTGTAGAATTAACTTAGCTAAGGTTAAGGCCTAGTTCTTTCCAGGCCTCACACATGCAACTGGATTTCTAAGGCACTGCAGAGAAGCTGGTGCATAACCTGACCCTGAACCACCTGATGTGAAGGTTGCTTGGCTAGAATTTTCTGCAATGTACCGGCGAACAGGAGATGATGAAGTCAATTTGATACAATCATGAGTAGAGTAGGCTAAACATACTTTCCCAGGACTCGAACAATGAGAGCACTAAGTGAAGAGAAACATGCAACATTTTCGATACCTGAAGAGACGGACAATGAGGACATCATATAGTGAACCAATCCATGTGCTGTGAAAGGAGCACTATTAAAATTCATAGATTCAAAGAATTTGTATTATACGTTAGAGTCGTATCTGCTGTCTGACTGACCAACTGGGAATTAGGGGGATGGACTGGAAGACTCTAATAAAAAGTCATGACAAGGGGCTAAAACTTCAGAATTTAGGCAGATGCAGGATAATAGGGGTGAGACTTTGATGACATCAGGAGATGCGGTTCAAGATTCTGTTGTTGGGCTCATACTCTTGAGAGCCTAATGCATTGCTGACCTAATGCTGACCTGAAGACCAAGACTGACTTTGTTGCTGATCCATTCCGTGGATAGGTAGCTATGACAATGTGACTGATTAACTTGTGCCTTTTCTTCTAGGTACCAACTGCGCTGTTTTATAGTTTTTCTCATAGCAAGATGTTTTTCCAAATTCATGTTTTCTAAATTGTTTTGCATGAAGCCCAACATGCTGATGCTAATCTGGGTTAGGTAGACTTCTAAGGGTGACGTTTGATAGTGACAAATGACTGATGAACTGCATGCTGAAGTCTGCTACAAATGTCGTTGTATTCATCTTTATTGGCTTATGTTGAAGTATTCTAGCATAGGTTTTCTCAGTTTCTGATTAGTTTATGGTATTGATGGTGATTAATGAACTAATTCTCTGTGGATTAAATGAAGTTTGATCTAACTTGATGACTTAGTATTGTAACTAATAGGGAAATAAAAATTGTTAAAACGCTTTATCGAGTTGTGGTTATTTATGAATTGATGGTTATAGTTGTTTTGATTTTAATGTTATTCATGGGTTATGCTAATTATTGATGTCATTAGTCGCTACATAATTAGGACATTCCATGCGATTCCAAAGGTTCATCGGCCTATACACGTCCCCTTGTAAGTTTACTTACCAAGGACCAGGCGCGCTAGCAGTTTTTTTGTAGCAGCTTGATGGTCAGTTTCCTTGGAAGACTAGTTATGTGGTGATTAGTGGTTATGCTAGAAGTTTCAGTCAGTGCTAGTTGTTCATATTTTATGAGTTTGAATTTTGTTTTTTTGAAATGGCAATTTTAGCAAAGAGGATGTCCCCTTAAGCCCAGAAATGACTTTCCGAGATCCTGGATCCCACTAGTAAAGTTGGGTATGTTCTCAGCGTGTTTTATGATGGTGTGAAGTGGTAGGATTGCGCTTGCAAAGGCTTAAGCAAATCGAAGGTGAATTGTGATGTTTGTGAGATAAAGTAGGGAGTTTGCGTACTCCAGATGAGGTTTAGTAGGAGTTTGTGTACTCCGCAGTAGGAAAGTAGGAAAGTCGCGAACTTCATATGTGTGTGGCGCTTTGTGCTAAAAAATAGTCCAGATGGTTGTTGATGATGTACGGACCCTATGTAGTCTAAGACTCCGAAGTATATTGACAAGTGCAGGAGACACTTGGTTATATGTCATAATCTGTCCGGTTTAGTAGGTTGATCGGGCATGGTCAACAAGTCGGTGTGTGAGTAAGAGAAATTTTTCGACTAAGATTAGGGGAGTCCTATGTGCACCAGGACAGACCCATTCATCAATTGAGAGTGAAATTTGCGGGTCAAATTTTGCTTGTGAATGTGGGAGACTGAGAACAAGGAATAGCTACATGAGCAAAAGGGCCATTAGTGAAAATCCGTAAGGTCTCTGAAGCGATTGTGTACCTTCCTGTAGTAATCGAGCAGGTTTGTCTTTGGTTATTGGGTTTAAGTTAAGTGCTCGCAATAATTTTGCATTCGTTCCATGTGAATTGGAGATTAGGAGGACAAGCCCCAAGACTTTGTCAGCCACAGTGTGTGAGTGTGACGTCAGAAGTGTGCTGGGCTGGGATAGGTTGGTTAGTGAGAAGAGTCGCGAGCGGATTGGCAGCCGTCCATAAGATGCAATTGGTTGAGTAAGCAGGTGAAAGGAATGTTGGGAGTAAAAGCCATTTCATTATTGAATCAAAATAAATACAACTGAGAAAATGAACTTTTTCAAAGCGTTTAGAAGTGCCATGAAGGGTCATCATTACATTGAGGTGACAGTGGGGGAACCGACACCACCGGAAAATCCTCCGGCATATATTGTGATGGAGGAGTGAGGTGTCGTGCCATGTCTTTGGTTAAAGCAGTGGTGCAAGATGACAAATAAATTGGCATCTCTAGAATTTCCAGAGCATGGAACATTTAATTCAAGAGTTTTGGACGAATTGTGAATTACATTACATGAGACAAAGCCATTACCGAGGCCAGCACAGTTTGAGGCTTTAGCGGTTTGGGAGCTAGTAGCCATACAGCAACAAGAGATGAAATTTCAGAGGAGAATAACAAAAGTAGAAAAGTCCTTTGCAGAAGCAAGGTGGGATTGGGAACAGAAAAGGTGGAGAACAGAGACATTACAGGGTATTAAGTTGTTTCCTGCAATTACAGAGGAAGATGAGTCAGAAAAAGAAGATGTTGCTAAGAGTGATAAGAATTCAGGGACTAAGAAGAGGAAAAAGACCTATGTAGAAGAAGATTCAGATGTTGGGGATCGTATCACACAATTGTTGAGGGACCGACTTCCGCCATATGTGGCGCATGTAGGGGGTCCAGGTACTAGTTCTGACCCAACTGCTCCAGCGCAAGCATCGGGAACAGTGGAACCAGTGCAGCCAAATAATGGACAGGTACAAGGGGTAGTGCAGAGTACTCCTAATGCAGTGACTACTTCCGTGGTCCAAGCTCAGGTGCACCCACCGTTGATACAGAGAATTTATCCAGATGTACCAGTTCTTGAGACAACTTTGAACTTAGTGGTGCCGTCGGAGTAAATGCTTCTGATTCCAATGTTAGTTCAGACTGAGCTGACTACAATGTTGTTGCCTCAGGCACAGTCACAGGGTTTGCAGAAGTTTACCCTAATGACAGGGACAAAGTCAGATGTGACACCAGTAATGAATCAGACTATGGGAGAAGCTCTTCCACAAAATGCGAGTATCAGGACTGCTCCAGATACAATATCGCTACTGATTACTGTTAGACCAGTGGTACCATTATTTGCGCAAAAGAAAACAGTTGCAGGAGATCAGGATGAAATGTCACAGAGCCTCATGAGGAGGGGAGTGAGTGATCATGTGCAGGTAGTATCATCTATGGATCAGACCTTTGATGGATCTAGACCATTAATGGATCTTAGTCCACTTGTTGCACTTCCAGATGCAGTAAATGGCCTGAGTGTAAGTCAAAGTTTGAAACTTTGGATGCCGCAAACTCCAGGTGCAGTGATGCAACAAGTGCCATTGCCAAATGCAAGTAACATTTAGTTACATCCAAGAATGAAGAGCAGATAAATCGCGTAAGACTAGCTACAGAAGTAACTGAGCTAGTTCAGTGAACGATGGGAGTAAACAGGTTAGAATCCTACACAGAAGAAGAGCTGAGGTACTTGTGCCCAAGGATTACAAAGGAAGTGAGTAAGATACATCAGAAATTGGCAGAGCTGGCAGACAAACATGACATAGTGATTGAGAGAACAAAACATTTGAAACAAAGTTACAGGTTAGATTTTGAGTCAAAGGATTTTTAGCACATGAGTTCAGCAGGGATGAAGGCTCACCTGAAAGAGTTGTTGCAGAGCGCTTACATTTGGGGAGCACTAGAGAAGTAGGAAGGTAGATGGGCAAAGAAGAAGGATAAATGGAAACGGGATTCACAAGAAGGGTCTGAAGGTGTTCAGAAAGAAAAAGATCCAGTAAAAATGTTACTGATGAGAGAAATTTCAGGAGGGAAGTTTGTTCATGTTCCATGGCACAGGAGTGATATACTGTCATTCACAAATGATTATCCGAAACTGAGGGAAAAACCAGTTGAGTGGTATCAGCAGACAGATAGATTTGTGTAGATTTCTAAATGTCTGTGGGAAGACTTGAATACTTTGTTGGAAATAGTGGTTCCAGCTGATTTGTGGGTTGAATGTAACAGAGCAGTGGATTGGCCAATGAGTGAACCGGAAAGGGATAGAGTTAAAGGTGCACCATCACCTGAAGTGATGAAACATTATTATAAGGTGATTGAATTCCTGAAGACAAGAACTTCTCCTGAAAATATCGATTGGCAGAGAATTGACAGGACAGTGCAAGAAACTAAAGAGTCGGTACATACCTACTATGAGAGATTGCTGAAAGCATTCAAGGAGTACAGCGGCAAGGAAGCAATTGAGCCGAAAGACATGTTGCACTTTGTGTTCAGGTTCGTTGAAGGATTGAGACCATAAATAGGACAGATGATTAAGAGTCATTTGATTTGTTTGCAAGCAAAGCCGATTGATGAGGTGTTGCAGTACACAAAATACTGTAGTGATGAAATGTAATTGAAGCAGAAGAAGTTGAAAGATAAAGAGATGGTGCTGCAATTTAAGGCAGCTCAAACAGGAGTGCAAAGCGCTTTGGTTCAACAGATGCCGCAACAGCAGGGAACTGTCATGTTCCAACCTCAAATGAGAGGCTGGGGTCGTGGAGTCAACCTGACTCATGGTCCGGATTTGAGTACTGTAGTGGTTCAGAATGATATGCAGGGGATGAAAAAGATGTTACCATGTCAACTGTGTGGAAACGTGGGACACTGGAAGCAGGAGTGTCCGTTGATGGTACAGGATGGTATTGTTCAGCAAAGTGGTGATGTCAATACATTTTAAACTGCGAAAGTCCCAAGAATGAGGGGACCTATTCTGAACGTCCAAAACCAAGTGCAGAATTTCCAACCCATTCAGCAGGTGCAAGTGCTGTGTGCACAATTGACACAGTTGCAACTAATGCAGCAGCAGGTTCCCATAGTACCTAGACATCAAATGCAGATACCTCAAGCCCCAATGGAACAGCAACAGATGATGCTTACTCAGCAGGTCACAGGTCAGAGACAAAACAGAAGTAATGACACAGTGCACCAAGTCCCATGTCATTGTGAGGATCAAATAAACGATGAATGGATGAGTACCAGTTCAGATGAAGGACCGTGTATGTTTGCAGCGTCCTTAGAAGTAGATCAGAGAGGACCTTTTGTGAAGGGAAAGGTGATGGGTTACAAAGTCTCATTTTTAGTGGACACAGGAGCTACACGCTCTACAGTGAGAAGTGCAGACGTTCCGAATTTACCTCTTTCAGGCAGAACAGTTCAGGTTGTGGGAGTAGAGAACAGACAGTTGACAAATCCAATCACAGATCCAGTAGAGGTTGAAAATAGTAACTTCCAGGGACTGCATAGGTTTGTAGTCTGTGACTCAAGTCCAGTATCCCTACTGGGAAGGGACTTACTGTGTAAGACAACGTGCTTCATAAGCTGTTCGACTACTGAAATAGAGGTTTTCGCTAATAGTGATGATGAGGAGGAACAGACATCTAAAACAATAAATGACAATATTAATGAAGAATACTCATTAATACACTCTTATCGTCGAGTGAGGATGTCATGGATTAGTTCAATTTTACAGTCACATCTAAGCATCATATTTTAGAATAATAATCACCTGCAGGTTCTACAGCCTATATTAATACAAACAAAAGTCCTTAGGGGCCAAATATTTTGTGTTCAAATGATTTTCACCTGGATTCGATGACTGTTGTCATTGGCTAAGAATAATACGCTCTCATAAGGCACATAGGGCCAGACTTAAAGAAAAGTGCTGCAGCGCAGTGCTGCACCAAAATTGGCAGCACCATGCTTTGTTACTTTTGAAATGCAGGAATGCACCTTGTTTAACGGAATATACCCTTCTGTGTTTCCCCCTGAGCTGGCGCTAAATTTAGCTGCCAACGCAGGCATTCTTGCACCATCGTGCAAAGAGGTCTGTGATGAGGGGTGTAATTGTTTATGTGCGGGAAGGTGTTCCTTCCTGTACATAAACAATCACTGATAGCACTTTGGCACTTCTGTGTGTGCTGCACACTGCAGCACACACAGAGGTGCCAAAGCATCATTTTCAAATGATTGTTTATGTGCAGGAAGGGACACCTTCCCACACATGAACAATCATTTCTGCCATTTTGCTTTTTTCTATGCGTGCGGCAGCAGGCAGCACACACAGGAAAAGCAAAAAACAAGGAGGAATCTAAGTATTCCTCCTCGTTGCGCCCTGCTAATGCCACCCCTGTTGGTGGCGTTAGATTTTAGTGCTGCCTCAGGTTTACGAAAATTCATTCATCAGAGGCAGCATCAAAATGCAATGGGTGTTGCTGTGGGTGCACCACAGCAACACTCATTGCATGCACCTTCCACGCACAGTGCCGTGTGGGAAAGGGCCGTATTTACAAGCTGCGTTAAGTCACAAAAAGTGGCTTAACACCACGTTGTAAATACAGCACTGTGCTTAGCGCCACAGGAGCGTCACTAAAAGTGACGAATGATAGCGAGAATAGTAAATTTGACCCCTCAAAAGTCCAACACTGGCACTACTTTTGCACAGACTGGAGAGGGATTAGTAAATTTCACCCTCCGAAGTATAACACTTTCCCTACTGTTGCAGCAACTAGCGAGACAATAGTACATTTTACCCCACCAAAGTCCCATGCTTTCACACTGTTGATTGACTGCAGTGGGAATAGTAAATCTAATTCCTCCAAAGTCAAACATTTTATCTACTGTTATACAGAATGCAGTTGGAATAGTAAATTGTAGTCTCTGAAGTCCCAAATTTTCCTTGGAGTGTGAATAGTATATCTTACCCCTTCGAAGTCCAACACGTTCCTTAATGTTCTACAGTGTGGAGTGGGAATAGTACATCTACTATTGTTAGACTTTTCCTAATGTTGTCAAAATATATCCATTATTGTTATTATTATTAATTTATTTTTCACTTTTAAATCATACAATATATATATATATATATATATATATACATATATACATATATATATATATATACACACATACAAATACACATATAAATGTAGATAGGTAGATATATATCTATATATATATATGTATATACATACATATATTAGTATTATATATATATATATATATTTTAAAGTAAAGTTTTTTTCTGGATTTTAATGTAATTTTTATTTTATTTTATATTTTAATAATTTGGTAATGTTTTGTAACAGTACATTTAATATTTTGTATCATAAATATATATATATATATATATATATATATATATATATATATATATATATATATATATATATGTTTGTATAACAGTACATTAATGCCTTGGGTGCCTGGGATGTGACCGTTACGTCCTGGGCAGCTCCATTCGGGTGTCCACGACGTAACCGTTACGTACTGCACCCGGCCCTCTGGGGATGCGCTGGCGCTCCCCCCGAGAGCCTCCCTCCCACCTCCCCGGCACGGCAGGAAGGGGAATCGCTTTCCCTTCCACTCCCACCCCTGACCCATCTAATGACGTCAGCACGCGATTGCGCGCTGACATCATTAGAGGCCATCCGATGCGCTGGAAGTCATTTGCTTCCATCGCGTCTACAGAAAAGAAGGTAAGTTTCTCCTCCGGGCGGAGGGGGGATTGCTTCAAAAGAGGCATTGGGGGAAAGGAAAGGGTTTTTCGGTTCCCTCAATGCCTCTTTTAGCATTCCTGCTGCCTGACTTCGATGCGATCGGGCAGCAGGAATGCCCACTAGGCACCAGGGATTTTGTTTGTATGCGTGTGTGTTTTCTGTGGGGTCTGGCCCCTTGGGCAAGAGTCGCCCCCCCAGAGGGAGAGAAACACTTTTGGGCATTCTGCCCCCTTGGGGGAAGTTCAGCCTTTATTTTTTTGGCCCATCTTTCCTTGGGGGAGGGGGGCAGAATCCACTAGGCACCAGGGATTTTCTTTGTGTGTGTGTATGTTTTTTGTGCGGGGGACGGCCGCATGGGCAAGGGCCGCTCCCCCAAGGGGACATAATATTTTATGCCATTTCTGCCCCCCGGGGGCAGATCGGCTCATTATTTTAAGCAGATCTGCCCCCAGAGGGGGTAGAAGCCACAATGGCACCAGGGATCTGCTGCTGTTTGTTTTTATTGTGTGTGGAGCGGAAAGGGGGAGAAACACTTTTGGGCTGATCAGCCTTTTTTTTGGGTCCTTCTGCCCCCAATGGGGGCAGAATCTACTAGGCACAAGGGATTTTCTTTGTGTGTGTGTGTGTTTTGTGTGGTGGGTGGCCCCTTCGGCAAGGGCCGATCCCCCAAGGGGGCATAGTACTTTATGCCATTTATGTCCCCCTTGGGGGCACATCGGCTCATTTTTTTTAAGCCGATCTGCCTCTAGGGGAGGAAGAAGCCACAATGGCACCAGGGATGTTCTGCGTTTTATTGTGTGGGGGGGCAGCCCCTTGGGCAAGGGTCGCCCACCAAAGGCAGAGAAACACTTTTGGGCAGAATCCACTTCACACCAGGGATCTTGTGTGTGTGCTTTGTGTGGGGGGGGTGGCCCTTGGGCAAAGGATTCAGCACAGAACTGGTGGCCATTTCTGCCCCCTTGGGGGCAGATCTGCCTAGTACTTTTCTTAGGCCCATCTCCCCAGGAGACCACTAGGCACCAGGGAAAATTTCTAAATGTTTGGTGGCAGGGTGTTTCTCAACTGCCAAAGTATTTGCATTTGTGATTATAACGGTTTATTTCTCTTTTTGTTCTAGTTCAAAGCTTTTGCTTCTTTTGCTGTGGCCCGTTTTGGCAGTGGTTGAACTGCGGTTTGCACAGTTGCATGTTTTAGGTAAGTAAATTTACTCCAAAGGAGTATTGTTGCCAAGCATGAATGACATGTTTGTAGGTGGTGTACTATATGCAGGATTGTGTTTGAATTTGTCCTTAGATTTGCGCTCAATGACATTTGTGTTGTCTCATGTCTACTATGCCTTTCTTTTTTCTTTTTTTCTTTTTAGTGGGATATCATTGGTGATTGCTGTGTCTGTGCAGATTAGTTGCTGGTGAGTCTGGCTTTTTCAGGCAAGTGAGTGGTATAGTTTTTGAGTACATAACTCTTTGTGATAAAGCCAGACTTTGTTTATTACTTATTTTAGACAGTGCTTGGTTGTTGTTGGTTCATTTGTCACGTTACACTTCTTAGAAAGGATCATGGCTAGCCGCAGTGACCACTCATCAGGTTTCTGGCATGCTTTTTAAGTCATCTTCTGATCATGATTATGAGACGGACCCTGCAGCTGAGGCAGAGGATGAATAGAGAGATTCCAGCATTGGTATTTCTGTTCAAGAGGAGTCTTCTGATGAGGAAGCCACTCTCAGTGCAGATGAAGGGCCTGTTTTCGAGGAGGACACTGACGTGCCAATGGTGCAGCAGCCACCAGCTGAACGGCTTCCCATTGGAAGACCTGACACCTGGGTTGCCCCAAACATGGAGGAGCCACATTTGCCTGCCTTTACTAGTCTCCCAGGGTGTAGAGTAAATACAGAAACATTTTGCCTGTCAATTTCTTTGATTTGTTTATGGACACTGTATTTTTGGAAGAGATTGTTGAGCAGACTAATTTGTATATGTAGCAGTATTTGAGGGACAACACTGCCAGACTTAGGCCTCGGTCTAGAGCTACCCATTGGATTCCCACAAATTTGGAGAAAAATTGCTGTTTTTTTAACTCAATTTAAATTATTTTCTTTAGAAAAGCCTTGTAGGATCTACACACATGACCTCTTGCTGAATTCAGATTTTTGTCTACTTTTCAGAAATGTTTAGCTTCCTGGGATCCAGCATTGGTTTCATACCCATTCCTGTCTCTAACTGGAAGGAGGCTAAAAGCACAATTTTTTTTTAAAAAATGAGGTATGTCCCAGTAAAATGCCCAAATTGTGTAGAAAAATGTGGTTTTCTGAATCACGTCTGCCTGTTCCTGAACGCTGAGAAGATGGTGATTTTATCACCGCAGAACATTTGTTGATGCCATTTTTAGGGAAAAAATCACAAGCCTTCTTCTACAGCCCTTTTCCCAATTAAAAAAAAATAATAATGAAATTGTTGCTGTCTTTTGGCTAATTTCTTGGTCTCCTTCAGGAGAACCCACTAGGTACCTCTAGAATCCTTATGATGTTGGAAAAAAAGGAAGTAAATTTAGTGTGGGAAGCTTATGTGGACAAAAAGTTATGAGGGCCTATGAGGGCCTAAGCACGAACTGCTCCAAATAGCGAAAAAAAGGCCTGCCACCTGAGGGGGAAAAGGCCTGGCTGCGAAGTGGTTAAACAATTAAAAAGTAATAGTGTAACTATACATGTGTGTGTTTACACATGTGTGTGTTTACATAAATAACTATTTTTATATATTATTTATCATTAGTTAAATTTTGTAAATTAACATAATTTTGATGTTATATATTAAAATAGTGAAGACTTAGTATTTTGAACTATATATATATATATTTAAAAATGATATTTGTTCATGTTTTGTATAGATATTAGTGTAAAACTATATTTGTTTCTGATCTTTTTGTGCTTACCATTGTAAGTATAGGAAAACCATATTTTCGTAATCAATATTTTTGATCACAATATTTTTTTTTCTGATATTATGTCAGTAATCCGGTCCTATTGCTCTAGATCTGGTTCTGATTATCTTAGCCCTGCTCTTCCTGCTGCTTGTACTAATGCTCCTATACAATTTCATCATGGTCCTCCTCTATCTGTTCTTCCTAGGCCTAGACACCCTGATGCTAATCTTCCTGGCCATCCTGTGGCTTGGTCCTCCGGGCTGTGAATATCCTGGTCCTAATGTTCCTTTCTCTTATCCCCCCTTTCTACCTTAATCTGAGGCCCCTGGCCCTGTTCCTCAAGTTCCTTATCCTGTTTGCTCTGATATTCATGTTTCACCTAGTCCTTTGTTTCCTGGTCCTCCTAGAACTTTTCCTTCTGACTCGGGCTGTCTGTGTCCTTCCTCTCAGCTACCTGGCAATACTAGCTAATGTCATGTTATTCTTGTTCTGTATAGTCCCTGCCCTTTTCCAAATTCTGTGCCCATTGTCCCTGATCCTCTTGGTCCCATTCCTCATAGTTTGTGTTCTCCATGACATAAAAAAGGAAAACCAGAAAGGGAGCACCTTGCCTCACAATGCAGCATGCACTCAGCCACAATGCATCGTTGTAAATTCAGTCAAAGTTGGTTTTTTATCTATAAAGTAGACTGTAGTTTTTCACCTTAGAAGGTGCAGCAAGTGCTGTAAAATTCTGGACATGTGTTTCTTCATCAGCAGAGAGCAGCTTTGTCTGTGGGGTTGCTGGAAATGCTGCAAAAGTCCTCTCAGGTTTATGTACCACTCACTGGCACACAGCTGCTCAACCAGAGCTCATCAGCTTGTTGGCTCAAGGGAACCTTCTTAAACAGGAAAACCAGAAAGGGAGCACCCTGCCTCACACTCCAGCATGCAGTCAGCCCCAATGTGTCATGGTAAATGCAGTCAAAGTTTGTTTTAATCCTAAAGTAAACTGTAGTTTTTCACCTTAGTAGGTGCAGCAAGTGTTTGTTGCTGTAGTGTAGGCAGTGTTTTCCCTTTCTTTGAAACATTCTCCTGGACATAGTCGTCCTGGACGTGACCTGCCTGCCATCATAGTTGGGATCTCTTTGGTCCTGATTATCCAGGTCCTTGTTCTATTGTACTTGTTAAAATAAAACTTGCCTTTTTTGGTCATTATACGCCTTTCTGGTACCCCAATCTGGACCTGTTGCCTTGTGGTCCTCTTGGTCCTCATTAACATGCCTTGGTTCTCCACACTATGAAACTCCTAGCCCCTCGTACCACAGGTGCAGGTCCATCTAATTGTTTCTTGACACTATTAGGGGGTCATTCCAACCCAGCCGCGGTCGCCCAGCCGGGTCCGGTGGTTTCCCGCCGGATTTCCCCTGTCTGGGAGAATCCTCCATGGCGGCGCTGCAAGCAGCACCGTCATGGGGATTCCGACCCCTTCCCGCCATCCTGTTTCTGGCGGTTTTTACCGCCAGGAACAGGATGGCGGGAACGGGTGTCGTGGGGCCCCTGGGGGCCCCTGCACTGCCCATGCCACTGGCATGGGCCCCCTAACAGGGCCCCAGCATGATTTTCACTGTCTGCATAGCAGACAGTGAAAATCGCGACGGGTGCAACTGCACCCGTCGCACCCCTGCAACACCGCCGGCTCCATTCGGAGCCGGCCTCTGTGTTGCAGGGCCTTTCCCGCTGGGCCGGCGGGCGCTCCTTTGGCGGGCGCCCGCCAGCCCAGCGGGAAAGCCAGAATGGACTCCGCCGTCTTTTGACCGCGGAGCGGCCAAATGGCGTTGACCGCATGGCGGGCGCGGTCAGAATGACCGCCTTAGTGTTTTGGGCTCTCCATGTTCTCCTGGATCCACCCCTTGTCCATTTAGTCCTACTGACACTCAGCCATTGATACAGGTCCTTTTCATCTGGGTTCCCTTTGTTTGAATCTGCCTGAGCCTGGTCATTTTGATCCAGGCCCTTCAGCCCACCACTATCCATTCCATTTGGTCGTCCAGGTGCTGGTTGACCTACTTACCTCAGATTATCCTCACCCTGTTCTTCTTACTTGTAAAATGATTCACCTGTCTCACTTTGTAGTCCAAGACCTGGTCCTCTGGGTCCTGATCTTCATGACCCCCTTAGCCCCGTTTCTGGTCCTCCTGGTCATGAACCTTTTAGATTTCCTAGTTCTCTTGCTCTGGTCTTTTGGGTGCTCTTGGTACTGCCCCCTAAGACTACCTAGTCTCTGTGCTGCTTATCCTAGTATACCAGACATACTGGCCATTGCCAATCAAGTCGTAATATTCATAGTCCTCTTCAATCTAGTCCTGGTCCTCCTGGTCCACTTCCTCCTACTTCTTGAGCAGATGGCTCTTCAATAACTATCATGTCCTGCAGATCAACCTAGCTTTTTCTAGTTCTGATTTTCCTGGACCTCCAGCTCATGCTAATCTAAGAATTTCCTGGCCATGTACTTCCAGGCTTCACTGGGTATTGCTCCCATGTACTCCAGCCCCCTAGTTGTCTGTATCTTATGTTTCATGTTTCATAAGCTCCCAGTCCTGGACCTTTTCATCCTTCTCACTCTAATTCTCATTGATCAACCCTCCTGGCCCAGCTCCCCTGGTTTATCTAGTCCCTTCATTCACCTGTTTCTAATCCTTCTGATCCTGGTGACCTTAGTCCATATAGTCCTGGTCTTAGTTCTGGTACTTCTTTGTCTGGCCCTCATGTATCAGGTCTTCTGATGCAAGTTCCACTGGCCTTGGTTTTCTAAGCCCTTCTAATCCCCGGTCCTCCTTCCCACTGTTGGACCCTACTCCTACGAGTCCTTATTGTGTCCTGGTTTGCCTTTATTCCTGATCCCTCTGGCACTGGTCCCCCCCAATTCCTATGTTGTGGGTTAGCCTGATTCTTGTAGTTTTTTCACCCTGGCTTAGGATCCCTTTGGGTCTCACACTCCTGGGCTTCCAGATCTTTGTCCTACTGGATCTAGATTTTCCTGTAATTTATAACCCCCTGGTCATTCTAATTGATGGTCACCACATCAATTAGCCCTGTTTTTTTCTGGATGTGATCCTCCCGGTCCCAGTCCTTTTGCTTCTGGCACCTTAGTCCTCCTTGATGTGAGGTCTGTGATCTTGGCTCTCCTGCCACTGGTCCTTCTCTCCATTGTTCTCCTGGTACTGGTCTTTTTTCATCTGTCTACTTTGGTCTACTATTCCTGGCCCTGGTTGTCCTTGTCCCTCTGGTCCTGGTCAGTGTGCATACACCCTCATAACTCTTCTTGTTGTATGTCTAGAGCCTTCTCTTCTCCTTTTACTTCTGGTCCTTCCGATTCTTCAGGCCCTTGTCCACTGGGTCCAGATCCCCCTGTTCCACATCCTCCTGATTCTCCTGATCCTTCTCACCCTGTTCCCGGTACCCCAGTGTTGGTTTACATTGACCTTGTTCATTGTTTCATTGTCTACTTGTTGCCGTTCCCCTCAGGCATTAGTAACCCGGGTCCTGATAGATGAGGTTTCTTTGGTCCTAAACCTTCTTATCTTGGTCCTCCTGACTCTGGTCACCCTGGCCCTCTTAGTGGTCCAACTCTTGGCCATTATTGTCCTACTTTTCATCATCCTCCTCCTGCTGCTTCCTTCCTCAGCAACCCCTTCATAATGACTTTGGTCAGGTGCAGCTTCCAAGCCTGTCACACCGATTTGTATGTATTTATTTTTTTTGCTTCCAAATTTCTGTGACAGAACTATCAAGTACAGAAATGAGGACTCCCTAGAAACAGGACCTTGCCCAATTAATAGTGTGTGAATTCACAGGCAACACAGTGGACTTCTCCTGTGAATTACCCAGATGTATTATTTACCTGTATCTTGCTTTCACTTACGCATTGGATAGAAGCCCCATTACAGTGACTAACTCAGTTACCTCCTGCAAGTGTCCCAAAGCACTGTGCTACCAAACATCAAGACCTACTGTACATATCCCTCCTTCTGTTTACCCCTGCGCGTTGACTGCTGCTGTGTTGCCAGATTTGAAATACTAACCAAAACAACCCCTCGTAAACAGAAGCCTAAACCTAGAACAAGGCCTTCCGTAAGAAGTCCAAAAAGAGCCCAGCCCTCAAAAAACCGCAAAAGGAGCACCTTGAATATTTAAAAACAATATATTTGCATGTGTGAATAAAACGTTTATGTATCACGCTTTAAACCCATACTCAGAATTTGTTAATGGCCAAGTACCCCTGACAGAAGTGCAGTCTGTGTGTCATATCCTGACGCTTCTGTTTGATTTCTACATGCCTTATTTAAAGATTAAAACAACCTAAATGTTTTTATTCAAAATTTAAATAATTTTTTTTGTCTGCAAAAAAGCTTAGCTTAATTTGTGCACTTACATTTTAACAAACTATTGTAATTTTGTATATGCACTTTCCAATGCTTCATGTATTAGAAGATGGCCACTATGCTACTGTTGCCTTGAGTCCTTTTCTCTTTGTGGCCTGCTAATTAAGGGTGTCATTCACACTATTTATCTAACCTCTGGGCTAATTGTACATCATCACTACTATTTAGTCTATGGCTGGCTAAATAGCAGAGATTATTTACTATTTTGCCAGCCACTGGGTAAATAGCAGAGATTTTATACTATTTGTCCGGCAGCCAGGTAAATGTACACTTCCATTAAAAAATCCAACATCTGTGGTCTTAGATCTTAGCAAGATGTGTTTGCCTCTAAAAGAAGTTGCCAATCTTTTGAGGGGTGAAATAAGTCAAGTCAAATCAAGTCAAGTTTTATATAGGATTAGGAACTCAAAACGAGGTCCACATATAAAAACAAAAAGGATAAATTATGTACATAGGCAATCAAGTACTTTACCCATCCACCCATAAAAACATAGCATTAAATATGCATGAAAAAGTACTCACATACCTTGTCCATCCACCCATAAAGTGCATTATAATAAAGTGTATCAAAACGAGATCTACATATAAAAGACAATAAGATTAAATATATGCAAAAACCGTCAAATACCTTGCCCATCCACCCGTAAAAACACATAATAAAATATATTGAAAAGCACACACATACCTTGCCCATCTGCCCATAAAGTGCAATTATAATAAAGTGCATCATAACAGGAGATCCACCTACTTGCATTAAAAAAGTTGTACAACTCCCCTTACCCAGCTTCCTTAGAGACCAGTACACCAACTTTACAATGCATGTACTTAGAATAAACTCTGGTGCAGACAGCAAAGAGAGCTGAAGACAAATAGGCTATAGCCATTTACTCTGAAGTGGGGCAAGGGATGGACAAACAAATAAAACATGGTTTAAATCTTGGGTTTTGACAAGGCAAAACTTACGCTCTTTAGCTGAGTCATGTAATTTCACCAAAAGAACATCCAAGGGTAGCAATCCTTGGTGAAGCAGCATCCAAAAACGACTAACCCTATGTGGGATATTCCATGTAATGTATGGTTGTGCTTTTTTTTACTATTAAGGAATTTGCTAAATTTGAGAAGGACCTCTTTTTTACACAACTGTCTAAGTCCAGTCGAAGGCTTAAGGACCACGTTGCCTGTTTCATGCCAATTTTTAATTGGTCCAAACAGATGCCGGTGAGAGGCCCTGCTTTCAGGAGGAGTTCCTCCGGCTGGAAGGGGCTGCAGGAGCTGAAGGATCAAGAAGGGTGCCCCTCGGTGAATATCAAGCTTGTGTTATTGCCTTTTTTCAGAATGTGAATTTCAGTTTTTTTTTAAATTTATTTTGTAAATATAACCTGGCGGGCCCGTCCTTCGCCCGTCATCGCCAGGAGGAGGCTGGGCTGGGCCCCCCCTCTTTCATTTGCCATTGAGGATCATCCGGCCACAAAGGAGAAGAGAAATACATCTTAACCTGATAAGTCAAAAGAACTACTGCCTGTCTTGGGCTGGACGGTGGCCCCTTTGGGAAGCTTTGGAACTTACTTCTACCCCTGGCGGGATTCAGCCTCAGGAATACCCTAGGATCTACCATACGCTGGATACCCAAGTGACAATTTTCTCTTTTCTTTTTCTTTTTTATTATTTATCTCTCATATCCTGTCTTGAAATCTGAGTAGTCTGTTACTTGGTGGTAAAGTGCTTTCTCTTTGTACCTTACCCTGGACAGCCATTTAATTAACCTAGTTGGGGTGGCACTATTCCGGCGCAGGTAACATAATCAATCAGTACACCTTACACACCCTCATCCCCCTATACTATACTTAGACCAACACCACACTAAATATGGGGAAAAGGAAGCATTCAACATTGAGCCATCCCTCAAATTTAAAAGATAGTACTTCCATACTAAAGTACATCTCTGGGGCTATGGGGATGATAGACAAACAAATCGCCAATGTAGAGGAGAAAATCCTGACATCCAAAGATCATACCACACAATCACCAACGAACATGGTGACAATTGACGACTCTACTCAATGTAATAATGATACACTGAATAGAGACGCCTTAGATAAAAATGGATGCATCCAAAATACTTCAGATTCAATATTTATATTGGATGACCTCTCACCTGCTCCCCAACACCGAAGAAAGCCGCCCCCAGAGAAGGTAGATAATATCTCTAAAAAATCTCCCAAGAACGATCTGGTACCCACATTTGACCGAAAGCCCTTAAAGAAATCATCTTGAAAGAAACTTTCGATCAAACCAGTTGATACGACCCAAACCCTCCTCGTAAACCATTATGACCTGATAAATAGTATGAAATCAGCAATTGGGGCCACACTGGACTCCTTGTCGGAACGCTTAAAAGCGGTGGAGTGCAAGGTCGATGCAGGTGTGGGAATTATCAAGTCCCTAAACACAGAGCCCTTACATGATTCTAAACAAGACTTTAGGGCAATGCAGCTGATTCAAACTTCAGAGTGTAATTCTCAACCCTTCCCTCAGGATAGGGCCGATGACTTACCCTTGATCCCAAAGATCTTGATTAATCCACAGATACCACTTATATCTTCAAGCAGTATTCATACACATTTGACTCACAAGCCTCCGATTAGAGCACAATCATTCCCACAAGCATCAACCATTAATCACAAATCAGCTACAACAACACCTAATATTCCACCACCAATTAGGACAAAGCACCCCCAGACAGTCAAAGGGAGGACCCATTGTACTGGAACAAGACCCTGAAGCCTATACATTTACCAAGTGACCTTCTACATCTTCCTCCAGAGGCAATTCCATACGTTGTGGTCCTGGCAAACGTCCCTCCCATAGGCGACCAATATCGGCAAACGTGGCCGGCTTTGAGGAACAAGGCCCTGAATTGGATAGGAACACGCCTGGGTCCTGGGAGGGTTGGGGCCCTTTTCGATGACATAAAAATGACCAGAAGAGTCAAGTGGGTAGGAAATAGAGAGAAAGCAGTGGAAGGAGACTGTGTGGTCCTTTCATTCAAGACCCCTGAACTGGTGCACAGTATTATCCATAAACTAGGCGTCAGGCAAGCCACCTGTCAAGGAATCTCACTACTACCCCTGGGGTTCTTTTACCCAAGACCCTGGGGGCGTAATTCAAGGAATTTGCTATCTGTAAATGACCAAGCATTAAACGCCCAGGACCCTATTCCCCTTAGCAACAGATTTCAATCACTTAACACGCTAGAAGACTTGGATTGACTAATTAAGATCAAGAGAGATTCCCCACATGAGGAGGCTCCGGTCGCAAAAATAGAAAAGCCTACCAAGTATAGGGGAGACGTATTCCGTGAGACGGAACCTGACAGGAACATCACAGACATCCATTTGAACCCGGGAAATCTTCCCCCTCCAATAATTTACACTCTAGATGATGGATTATCCACATCAAGCATAGAGAAGGAGTGTCCTCAACCCCTCCAACATATGAAAACAGCTATACTCTATTGGAATGTGGCAGGTTTAACTAATAAGATTAATAACGAACTCTGGGTGAACTTCATTGAGGAGTTTCCTTGCATATGTCTCCAGGAGACTTGGACATTAAATCCTGTCCACATAAATGGCTATAAGACATTTCATACACCAGCTGTACAGACCAATCAT
Organism: Pleurodeles waltl; assembly: GCF_031143425.1. Taxonomy (NCBI): domain Eukaryota; kingdom Metazoa; phylum Chordata; class Amphibia; order Caudata; family Salamandridae; genus Pleurodeles; species Pleurodeles waltl. The sequence continues at coordinate 1,305,734,207 of NC_090445.1, forward strand.
GGCAGGCCAAAAGGAGGCTTATGTACATATATCTCTAACAAGGCGTGGTTACACAACCCAAAAATGCAAATTATGAAACCTTATTACCAACTGATAGAGTCTAACCTCGATCAGAATACTCACTTAGTACTTATTAACTTCTATAATAACGCACTGCCAAGAGAAGTTTCTAAAATCCTAACAGAGATGAGCGAGAATTTAGAGAGAATATGTGCAAGTAACAGATGTGAGACTCTGATCATATGGGGGGGTGATTTTAATGTACATCTTTGTAAGGAACCCACGGGAAGGGTGTGTGGTTGGGATACCTTTGCACAGGGCTGCACTTTTCACACAGTATACAAGGAGACGCAATGAACTTAGTATCCCAAAAACACAACTTGTCCCTTGTATATGATTTACCCTCAAAAGAGCTACAGTTTAAACCTACCTTCAATGGAAGGGGTGCCAATACAGTGATTGACTACATCCTAATGTCAAATCATTTTGCACATTATTTTTCTAACTACACAATTCACGATATTGCAATAAGTGACCACTACCCCCAAAGTTTGGATCTGTTACTAACCCCTGCCCTAGAGTCCAAGGATGTAAAGGTAACGATGGCAAACGATATTGAACTAACTCCGGGTAATGGCTATACACTAAGATGGACTCGGATTGATTCACAGATAGTACTGAAACATATACTAAGTGAACATAATCAAGCGTTCATTGATTGCCTCGGCGAAGATACGGCCCCAGAAAATGCATAAGTGCTTTCCTACAGATAACGCAAGCCGTGAAAGAAACTCTTATAACCAGGATGGGAGGGGCAGGGGGAAGGAAAAAAAAGGAAATTGGCTGGTTTGACCACGACTGCACGAAAGCCCATACAAGACTTAAAAAGCCCTAAGTGCTCTTATAAGATGCTCGACTGAAATACTACCCTGCAGACAGGCATACAAAACAGCCATAAAAAAGAGGAAACTTGCTCTGAGAGGGGAGTTATGGGACAACCTACACAGAGCAAGCCTTATGAAAGACAATGTCCTCTTCTGGAAGATAATAAATACACCTGTTCTAGGTAACAGTGATATTCAGAGAATGGAAATCGCAATCCTGGAGGAGGACTGGATTATGTATTTTTCTAAGATATTCTGTCAATCCAACGACAGAGACCCCCTGGACCCTTTAAAGGCCTCACACTCCCAGGAGGTCTTATACTCAGCAGTATCACCTCAGTTTACTTTAGAGGAGGTAGCGGAAGCCATAAACATAAGCAAAGCTGGGAAATCGCCGGGGCCCGATGAGGTTCCAATTGATTTATACAAAGCTAACAATCACGTATGGGGCCCACTATTGACGCAGGTATTGAGGGCTTTCTGTTCACAAGGCCTTCCACCGACCTGGCGCGACTCTATTATTATACCCATATACAAAAAAGGCGATCACCTCAATCCAGCCTGTTATAGGCCTAATTCTCTCCTTGATACATCAGCTAAATTAGCAGGGAGAATAATTTGAAACAGACTCCAAACATGGGCGGAAGAAAACAATATTTTATCTCCAGTGCAGTATGGATTCCGTACAGGACTAGGCACCGTTGAACAGGCTCTGAATTTAACCATCTTAGTGGGGAAGTATACGAAGATCCGAGAGGGTAACTTGCACCTGGCCTTTATAGATCTATCGTCAGCATTTGACTGCGTCCTGCACGAGAAGGTATGGGACATTCTAACAAGAATGGGGGTCGAACAAACAATAGTTCATTTTATAAGGGATTTGTATACAGGGTGTACAGCAAGAGTAAGGTATGGGATGAGAGGGGAATGTACCAGGTCCTTTGGAATACACAGAGGGGTGCATCAAGGCTGCGTTCTTGCTCCACTTCTATTCTCTTTATACATAAATAACTGCAAAGACCTTCCCCAAATAGGTAATCGCTCCGTCCCTACACTTCTTTATGCTGATGATGCAGTACTTATGGCCAGGACACCGCTAGCCCTCCAGAAACTCTTAACCACTTGCATAAACTACATGACAGACTTGGGACTCACAGTTAACCGCTCAAAAACCTTTATAATGAACTGTCGCAGGAAACTGAGTAAGTCCTATAATATTACCATTCACGAGGAGAAGGTGAAGATAGCCCCTACCTTTTCATATCTGGGCATAATGTTTGACAAACAGGTCACTTGGGCACACTGTGTGAAAACAAAAAAAGATCAGCTTATTAAAACAACGGCGGCCCTGAAGATCTACTCTAAAAAGATATGGGGGATTACCCCGACAAATATGGTAAAGATCTACAAGGCCAAGTGCATTCCGGCAGCCACTTACGGAGCAAGTATTTGGGGGTATACTAACTGCAATGGCATTCAGATAGTGGAAAACGATTTCCTTAGACACTTGCTAATGATACCAAATAGCACATCATCTTGCATTAGTCATGCTGAACTTGGGGTCCACTATGTAATTGATCTGATAAAAATTCAGTCATTATTATTACGGCACCAGGTGTGGACCACCGAGCATACTGGTCTAAACAAGGCTATTCTATCTGATTGTACAAGACTAACACACTCACTCAGAGTTCCCTGGCTGAGTTACATCATGACCTTTTTTTAAAAAATGGGTTGCAAAGATTATTATCTAAATCCACAATCATTGGAAAAAATAACCAGGAGAGAACTGAGGGCCTTGTCATTGAAGCATTTGGAAGATCAGAGGTGGGATGAGGAATCAAGAAAATCCACCGTAATGTCTAATCAACTAATTTTGTCTACGGATGCCATCCAGCCTTACCTTGTAAGCGTGGCAAATCCTCGACACTGATTTGTTCTTACAAGACTCCGTCTAGATATCTTCCATCGGTTAGTAACTTTCCCAACCATGAATGATTGGAGTATAACTGCTGAGTTTGTTCTTGTGATGCGAAGGCCCCCTAAACTACAATGAATGTGGTCCTTTTCTGCAAATTCTACCACTCACAAAGAAAACGGATCTTACTGCCCTTTTTAAGGTTGATTAATTTGCGTCGGTGCCGCGACGCGTATTTTAGCTTACAGCTTTTATCCTCAATTGAAATGTGTGGAATTTTAGCAAATTTTTTATGCTCAGTACTAACTGCAAGGAAGTCTATGGGAGTTCTTTACTAATTTTATTGGATTGTTTGGAATTTTGTATTTTATGGACAACACAAAAAGGAAAAAACACAAAAAACTGCAAGGATACTTGATCTGGCATTTGTGTAAATATATTAGGGGTTTATATACCTGTATTGAATTAATTTAGAATGTGTTTTATTATTGATCCCTCTTTTTACTACTTATTTAATTTATATATATTTATTTAATACTAAATGTGCTATTATCTGATACTTTTATGGCTGGTTGAAAGCCAAATAAAGTCTGCTTGTTGAATTGCAAGGGGGATATTGCCAAGACCTGACTGCAGTCTAATTCCAACCTTTCTAGAGCATAGTAAACGTTCTTGCAAAAGGAGTACCTGACGTTATTATTATCTTCAAAAATGTCTTTCCTTGACACAGACCTTGGAGTATTATCCTCGCTCCTTGTGAGGGAGTGGCCCAACGTATAGCCCCAGCTAATCCCTGGACAAATACACTTCTTAGACCCATTTCCAGCCTTAATGCCACCACGGAGGCAGCTGTATTAACAGACAAATATTTCTAAGGATTTTACCTTCCAGCTGATTCAAAACCCCCTGTTTAGAGGCATCAAGGAATTCCAAACCATAGAGAAGGGATGCAGGAATTTTAGCTTGGTAGACTGCTAAGAGGTGTACAAAATGCTTTCTTCCCGTGGGCACATACACAGCCTCTAAGCCTCTTGCTTGACAAGTGACTTTCGATTTGTTGGAAGATATTTGAGCTGTGTCACTAAGATTCCCGTTGACTATTTACCATAAGAAGGTCCATGAGTTCAAGATGTCCAGTTTTTGATTTTCTAATGACCAAAGGAAATTAGTAAACTTCATCTTTTTATTCCAATGAAAGCATAGAACCTTGCTTTTCGAGGTGTTAACCTTTCAAAAAGTGGGACTCAGAATACTTTGACAAAGACTGGAGATGGTTCTGGAGGCCTTTAAGAGTTAAGTCGAAGATTATAATGTCATTGGCATGTAGTAGATAACAAACAGAGTGCCTGCCTATTTACAGGGGAAAGCCCTTACTCTGAGAAAGAAAATAGGGAAAATCTGAGATGTATAGGGCGAAAAGCAAAGGTGTCGTAGTTTGAACTCTTGCTTTGAGCAAGACTGCTGGTCTCAGGATGACAGTACTTTGGTTTGTAGGTGACTAAGTTTCTTCCTACAACTAGTTGTAACTGTTGTCCAAACCTTACCGGCTTACTAGCAGTACTTCACCAGAAACACAATAGTAAAGAGGTGATTTGTAGCAGTCGCTTACGCATGGACTCAAAATAAGATCTCTCGGGGTTGTCGTGGTTAAACGGAAATTACCCTTTTCTCACAGATTATTATGTCTCATACAAACAAAGGCAATAACACAGATGCAGTGAAGTTATAATAGTTTTTTATTTAACATAACTGCAATTTGTTATAAGTTGCATGAATTGCAATGATTACGATAATGAATATACCAAGCAACAGTATTGTGAAGAGGAGAGTCGTTGTTATAAAGACCCCTACCATTATGCAATATATAACAGGAATATATGTATAGGTATGAAAATGTAATAAGCCCTAATACCCTAAGGAGAGTAGGTCTAACCTCCTACATAAAGAAGGAGAGCTGGGTTCGTTAAACCTAATCTGCCAAAACCGTGTCCATGAGAGGAGCCCCCAACCCTCGTTACCTTGGAATGAGGTTTCTATCTCAGACTCCGCAGGGACACGAAGACTGGCTCAGCGTCAAGATGACTGCAGCATCGGTATCAGCGATGGTGGTGATGCCCTCTGGTCGGAATCCCTCTGATTATCTGTCTAAAAGTGTGTTGTATTTATACAGATCTACAAGGTCCCCTGACATAAGTGTTATTCATAACAATAGATAACAGGCATGCTTGGGACGGCAATTAATATCAACAATCCCTCGAAAGTATAGAGAGGGAAAATCCCTAAGTGTGAATGCCTACTGTAAGTTTGTCTTTCGTGCTTGATCTTGACGCCTTGGCGCAATGACACTGATAATAGAACCCATAACAAGTGGCCTAACTATAAACAAGGCCGCCATTTTAAAGGAAATAAATAATTAAATGGACTAAGACAGAGCAAGCTAAGTAGGTTAAAAGTCACTGGGTGACGGGGGCACGAGTTCACAAGCCTACGGCTAAGCTAACTCCTGTTATCCCGCTAAAACAAACTAGGATTCACTACACCCTCCCCATTGCCGTAACAGGTATGATGAAGGTAAGGAAACCCAAGCGCTAAAAAAGCTGCTACTGAACCAAAAAGCCAAAAAACGAAAATGAAAACTCAAGCTAAAAAAATGTACGTAATGACAAAAATAAATGCTGTGTATTAAAATACGTTTAAAAAAACATTCAGAGATGTTAATATCAACTATGACAAGTATAGCAAACTTACAGTTAAATTGCTAGTTTTTAGAACCAGGAACTGGCAAGCGAATTCACCAAATTATGTGCTATATGCAGGATCTTGAAGAATGTCATCGAAGTCACCATTCAAGGATCTTAAAAATGAGTCAACATCGTCTGAAGTGAAATTGAGAGCTGGACGGACAAACGGATCCACAGAGCAGAAGTGAGCCATATTCATCGGTGTATCGACACTCGCTGCAGCGTCCTCATCCATGTTAGTTTGAATAACAGAAGGCTCATAGGTGGCCTCGCGGAGCAACCTCAGTCTCAAGGGGCATGACCGTGTATGAACCCTCATCGGGGACATCAGCAGTTCGTGGTCCACAGGAGATGTTGGTGCAACAGCAAGACAGACCATAGGCAGATGTTCAAAGAGACACCATATGCACCGGAACACCGGTTGTACACACCAGAGTAGAGGCCGGAATGACAATGACCAGTCAAACTCTAGTTCCACCAGCAAAGGTGTACCGAAGATCCGAACCATGCGTTCACAGCACAGCGGGGTTGACGGGAGCGGCTCCATTGCTCTGTGTCGCTGGAAAAAAACAACCACTGCGAATCAGAAAAAATAGCAGTAGTAGTCCGCCAATTAAAGCCAAAATAATTGGTAAGCCACCAAACACACTGGAAAAGAGAGAATGGATGGCTGATGGGATGACTCCGAAGACAGTCTGGAAGATGGACACGAAACCAGACCCGACAGCCTTAAAGAAATGAACAATCCCAGTGGTGCATGAAGCATTAAATATTCTGGATACCAACTCTCCAAAGTGTATGGGGAAATCGGTATTTAAAAGGGATTGTATCTCGGCTGATGATCTCACAAACCTGGAGAGCATACGTCTCTTTTGCGGATGTCAAGGTGACCTGTTTTTGAAACAAGAGCGCCTTCAGTCTACTCAACTTTTCATAGTTCACATTAATAGTATCAATGTGGGGCCACATTACAGATATGTGTATCTCTCGTGTGGGGGGAAACAAAACATGGCCACAACACGTAACGACCTTCGTGACTGAGATTGCGTAGGCAATTCCAGGTCGCAAGCCGCAACAGCTGTCATCGCTCAGTAGAACATAACTCCCATTAGAAAGTACATGAAACACTGAACGAATCAAGGGGACAGGAGTACCCTTCAGAAAACAGGCCAAATTTGTGACCCCCGCATTGCAAAGACCGTGAAGAGACACCTGTTTGCATATCATGGAATGACGAACATTAGTCTCACATTCACTTCCGCTAAGAAAGACCTCCTGTTCGCCGTTCAGACATCGATACTCAAAGGGTAACTCCCACTCTTCCTTAATAAAGCTATCTCCTAGCTGTTCATAACGTCCCAATGCAAGATGTTTCAGGCAGTTCGAGAAACGAAAGGTCGAAAACGGTAAATTAATAATGCCGTGTAGGAGCCAGATAGTTGAAGGACTTTCTGCTACTGTGAAGGGCAACTTATCTAATTTTTCTACTTGAAGCAATGTAAAACGAGCCTCCCTTTTAGCCATTGTCTCTTGTTCCCTGGAAAAATTCAAAGCAGCGAACAGTTCGCTTCCATCAATGTATTTCCATGGAATGTGGCCACTTCTCAGTGTCTGCAATGCCCAACCCAGCTGCATGATGGAACGTAGCTGTGTTTGCCCATGATATAAGCGGGACAAATCAGTCTGAGTGATATCAATAGCAGATGACACTATATTCGACAGTGAGTATATCCTGTTGGATAGGGTGTTCATGCCATTATCGACAACAGCCAATGTTTTTTCCAAATTCTCTTTATCAAGTTGCCGTAAACGTGCAGCAGCCTCAATTTGAGAAAGTTTCCAAATTTCATTATACATAGCATATAAAAACCGTTTCGAGCGCTGCTTCCTAGGACCCAATAGGAAATCTTGTAAATCTATACTTTCTGAAAGAGTGTTCAGGTGTTGTTTAACCGCTGTTAAAGTGTTTGTCTGCACCCATTGCTGACACAGCTTGCCCACACTGTATGTTGTAATGATACCAGTATGTTGACCTGATAGAAAGCGAGGGTCAGGCCTATGAATGGAAAAACCCCGTGAAGAGTTTAAAAACCGCTTCTGACACTCATCAGTGTCCGTGGGCCATACCAACCATCCCCCGGGACGGGAAAGTGAAGAATTATAATTACCAGTCCTAACCAATGCATCTAGCCTGTCCTCTGAAACATTAAGAAAGTGTTGCCAATCTCCAAATTTCGTCGGTGTCGGAATATTGGGCGTGTTTAAATCTTTAATTTTTGCTAACCCCAGACACAATGGGGGTCATTCTGACCCTGACGGGCGGCGGAGGCCGCCAGCCAGAGTTCCCCCCTCCGAAATACCGCTCCGCGGTCGAAAGACCGCGGAGGGTATTCTAAGTTTTTCCCTGGGCTGGCGGGCGGTCGCCAAAAGACCGCCCGCCAGCCCAGGGAAAAACTCCCTTCCCACGAGGATGCCGGCTCGTAATCGAGCCGGCGGAGTGGGAAGGTGCGACGGGTGCTGTTGCACCCGTCGCGTATTTCACTGTCTGCCAAGCAGACAGTGAAATACTCGTAGGGGCCCCCAGGGGCCCCGCGACCCCCCTACCGCCATCCGGTTCCCGGCGGGCGGACCGCCGGGAACTGGATGGCGGTAGGGGGGGTCGGAATCCCCTCGGCGACGCAGCTAGCTGCGCCGCCTTGGAGGATTCAAAAGGGCAGTGGTACACTGGCGGGAGACCGCCAGTGTTGCCGGTCTGACCGCGGCTTTACCGCCGCGGTCAGAATGCCCTGCGGGGCACCGCCGGCCTGTCGGCGGTGCTCCCGCCGACCCTGGCCCCGGCGGTCTAAGACCGCCGGGGTCAGAATGACCCCCAATGTCTGCTCAACAGTGTCATTCAAGAAAATCATTTGTACAGAAATCAAGCAAGCTCAAAACAAAGCTTCTCTACCCTGAATTTGCCAATCTTGTGTTCCCCATACACTCTTCAAATCGATAGTGTTCTTCCAATATTCATATCCTTCAATCGAGAGTCGGGAAACAAAGGGGTCTGAATAAATCAGTTTTGTATCTGTTAGCAAGAGTTTTCTAAATTGTGTTGTAGTTAATTTAAAATAATATGATTCAGCTTTCTTCGTATCATGCCCAGAAAAGTATGTGAATTTGTCACTGTAATACTTTGGACTCCCCACCCGTGTTGTTGAACAGTGTTCCCATTGTGTGTAGTTAAAGAGAGGCCTATATCTAGTTGCACGGTGCAGGTAGTGATGTCCCCAATTGTTATAGCAGAACATTTCCCCATAATTCATTGTATAATCATATACATCATCACTCCCAAAAGCGGAGTAGTCCTTCATCTCAGTTAGCATAGAATCAACTGTTTGGACTTCCCAATCATCAGAGACAACATTAGGTGTAATAACATCAGACATAGAAATCTTGAACACGTATGGTATTTGAATTATCTCTGTAGGCCCGTAGATATCGAACGGAACTTTATCCCAGACAATCCCATCAGGAATTGGAATAGCCGTAATATTGACAGGGGACAAATCACGACGGACCTTATGTGATGAACGATGTGGTGTTAAAATTACATCAACAGGCTCCACTGAGGAGCGATCAGCAATATAGTGACCATTAATTAGTTAAAAGAAAACAGTCACAAACCCAATCCATAAAAACAATGCAATAAATGTCAAACAAAACCAGAGACAGTTCCATGGATATATCAAATAGTTCTGCTTAAGCCATCGATAGAATTGGCCACCTCTCGAACATTTTCCAGTCTCAGTAGAGGATGAATCAGAAGAAAAATCATCTATGTCTATAAAATAGCCAGAGGAAGTCTCCGCAAACACAGGACCCATGGAACGCTCATCCACTGCTCGTGGAAGTTCTTGATAGACAACGTTGTTAGTCGTGGAAGTGTTCGTGTAAAATACAGCCAAATCCTGCAGCGGGGAGTCCTCCGAAGGTGTTACTGGAACCAACAAAAGTTCATTGTCCGCCCTCCCCATTGTTGAGGAAGTGTTCGGAACAACAGCTGACATAGTTGCATAGTCAGAAGTAGCGATGGTCATCCTACCATGTAGAGGGACGTCCTGTTGGGTAGTGAGAGGGGATCGGGAACTACCCAAGGGACCTCCTGGTCTACTGTGAAGAATCGGCCACATGGTGTAATTTGATGTCATCAATGGAGATAAATCTGTTGGATTTGGAACCAGACAACGGTGGAAGGATGACAGTCCTGGTGCCTTTTATCCCCAAGACCGGTACAGGCGCTCTGTATGATGGACCAAACTCTTTTTTCACAGCGATCTTCTCACGAACCAGATCCCCAATGTTAGGAATCCAGCCAGTCGAAGTTTTCGCCAAGTCCCTTATTCCCAAGGTGGCAGCACTTGCAGATGATTTATCATCACTGAATTGTTGAAGCTCCTGCAAAACAGCGAGACGTTCTTTTATGTCAAATGGTGTTTCTGCTGCCACCATACCAGGGGCATCAAGATCGGGGACATACATAGTCGACCCAAAGAGAACCTCATATGGAGACTTTCCCCCCAAGGACCGTCTTGGCAGATTATTCAGTGCTCTCTGGACCCCATATAGGTGATGTAACCAACTGCGGCCTGAACCTAATACTCGAGCTGTTAAGGACTGCTTTAGATCACGATTCCGCCTCTCCACGACCGAATTTCCCTCGGGATGGTATGGTGAGGAGTAATGGAGTTCAACACCCATCGTCCTCATGGTGTCCCTGAAAGCCTTAGAGGCAAATGCAGGGCCCTGGTCCAAATGGAATGCTGCAACCGCATATGTACCGATAAAGATCAGCAAATCTTTTATAACAGTCCGGGCGTCAGCCGACCGCTGTGGCCATACCCACAGGAATCTAGAACAGGAATCTACAGCCACTAAAATGTATTTGTATGCACCATCAGGTTGCAAGGGACCACAGTGGTCCAGGTACACACAATGGAGTGGCTTGTCTGACACTAAGAGAGATGTCTGCGGAGGGCGTCTGATATTTGAGCCCTTAATCTGCTGACAAATATCACAGCAAAGGACATACGTTTTAGTCCGTCTGCATAGACCAGGCCACCAATACCATTGTTGTAGAATGGTGATAGTGGCCTGTATACCAGCATGTGCAGAAGCGACACCCTCATGTGCAGCTGTAATCAGCCCCAATCTTTGATCTTCATTTGGGATCACTCGATCACCAACATCAGGAATTGTTGCAAAAGCAACATTCTGTGCACTGATATGATATGTATAGTTGGCAGGGTATCCTTTCAGAGGGGGCTTGCCTGCAGCCGAGGCTTTAACGGCAATCAGTATTTCACTATCCAACCTCGTCCGAGAACGAGTCACTGCAGCCACAGAAGCCGTAGCTACTGAAGCTTTGGCTGCTTCGTCAGCCAATGTATTACCGGCAACATGTATTCCTACACGTTGGTGCCCCAATGTATGAACTACATGGACACATGGCAGCTTATCCTTAAGATCAGCCACCCTTCCCCACAATATTTTGTGTTTAATGGTGTTCCCTTTAGAATCTCTAAACCTGTTCAGTATCCAATGATTGAGGTATTCATTGTATGACTGGACGCAGTAATATGAATCACAGACGATCAAAGTCTGTGTTCCTGGCTCTGAATGTTCGAGCGCTAGAAGAAGAGCCTTAAGCTCTGCCAACTGGGCTGTGCAGTCCCCTAAGGTCTGAGTGTAGGTATTATGAGGGTGGAAAACTCCGTCTTCCATTACCCCGCACACGGCTGCGCAAGCTGCCGAGTATTGATGTTTAGTACCCACAGCCGGTTGTGCCGATCCGTCAGTGTAAATGATGGTATCATAACTGTCTATTGGCAATATATGTAAGGGAGCGGGGTACTCCTGTTCATACTGGAGAAATTCTTGTGTCTGAAGTCTTGGGTCAAACACATAATCTACATCAGTGGCGGTCAGAGATGTTGCCCATTGAATCCAGCGTGGATGTAATGCCTTAGCGTTTGGAACGCTCGCTTTGGTGACAGCCTCTAAGGCCGGTACCGGGGAGACAACAATAATGCGCTTCCCTTGGGCAAGTGGCCTCTCCTTTATGACGGCCATCTGAACTGCTGTCAGAATTTTTTCAGTAGGAGCAAAACGTTTCTCTGCATTGGAGTACAAATGTGATTTGTATGCTATCGGCACCGTGTCACCCTCATTAAAGGTGACATAGGTAAACCCAAGGGCACCAGCTATTATTCTGATGACCAAATTCGTTTTATTGTCATGTGTGTACAAGTGTCTAGCCTCCAGCATGTCCCGTTGTATATCCCTAAGGATGTGTGTGTGTGCAATTGTCCATCGCCTGCTAGAAAAATTGGGCTGAATTAAGTCATATAGTGGCTTGACCTGTTCGGCGTAATCTGGAATGTATGTTCTGCCAAAATTAAAGAAACCCAGTAATGACTGTAATTTCTTAAGCGTGTTTGGAGGCTGTAGCTGAGCACACTTCTCTAAGAAGTGCGGGGTCAGGCTCTTCCCCTCGCGTGATAGTTCATATCCTAGGAACAATACACTAAGAAAGGCTATCTTGCTTTTCTTAAAATTAAATTTATATCCGAAGGCGGCAAATCCCAAAATTATCCGATCGACCCTTGCAAGATGAATGTCAAGGGTGTCATCAGTGAGATAGATATCATCCACATATGATAACGCTTCGGAATCAAGTTCCTGTAAGATTGATGTGACACGGGCCGAAAACAGTCCTGAGCTGTTTTTATAGCCTTGTGGTAAACGACAAAAGCGTTTCTGAGAGCCAAAGTGAAAAGCTAAATTCTGGCAGAAAAATCCATTAAATATATCCAACGTAGTTTTGTATTTTTTACGCACTATATTATTAATCAGCGCTGTGCTGTGTGAATTTTGTATAGCATAAGTGCGTGCATGACTATTTAAGTGTCTATAATCAACCACTATTCTATATGAATGATCAGGTTTTGTAACGGGAAATAGCGGATTATTAATTGCCGATGTACAGGGCTCAATTACTCCCTGGTATTCAAGTTGTGACAGTATCTCCGTCACTGGAGCTTTTGCTTCATGTTTAACAGGGTACTGTGGCTGCGGGTGTGGTGTAGACCTAACGGGAATAACATGACAAGGAGAGTCCTTGTCCCAACCTACATGATTACGGTATAATGCAGGTGCCTGCGCTAAAGCCCAATCCGCAGCATAGGTTCTTTTGTCCGCCTCCGGAACAAGATCGGAGAAAGAAGGCAAAATGACATCTTCCCCATGTGGGAGCTTGAGGACATGTTCAGGTGGCCAGTCTCTCTCGGCCAACAGGATATCACTAGTAAGTTCATCCCAGAATATTACACTAATAATGCGTTCCACGTCTCCCTCTATCTGAATTGTTAAATCATAAACCCGATCGGGTGGGAGGACGCGGCCATCCGCCGTTTCAACTGCGATAAAATCGCTAGTTGCTGTCGCATCCAGATGATCTTTCAGACTCTGGCGACATATCGTGATCTCTGCCGCGCTGTCCAACAGAGTCACTGCCCACCTCTTGTTCCTCAACAGTGTTCTCAATACTACTGGCATTTTTAACTGTCAGTGCTGCCACTTTCTTCTTTTTAAACTGTGGCTTTTGCTGAGGAGTCTTTTCTTCTTTTTTAATGGTAGACTGCAGCAAGTCTTTCTTTTCTTTCACGTATTCCGGACGTCGATCTTGACGCCCCCCTCTCTCGCTACGTTTATCCGGTGCATCCTGAAAAGAACGAGAAGGACGTGAATCAGTATATCTGTCTGGAGTTCTAATGTTATCCCTATTCCTGAAATTATATCTCCTGTCGGAGTACTCCGGATGCGGAGAATCAGCTCTTTTAATTCTCCTATCCTTGAAATCCTTTTGTTTGTCCCAGCGCTTTTTAGACCCCTCTAGTGCCTGCCTTGTACCTTCCTTATGGGTGGTACTTGGTATGTCCAATTTTTTAGGTTTGGCTCCCAGCCCATCCTGTCCTATACTAGTATAGGTATCAGAGATTATTTTCGGTAGCTGTCTCTCTTGTTCCTGGTGTGGAGTTTCCCGGAGACGCTGGCGTATCGCCAGTGCTACTGCTTCCCCTTTAATATTACTTAATATTATCGAGGAGACGGCGTCAAAGTTACGCATCAATTTCATCCCCAGATCTAGGGCCGGTGCAGCCCATGCTCATTTTGTATTTGTTTCAACACTTCCGGTAAATTGACCATGCGTGGTTGTATAAACGGCAGCGAAGACTGTACCCCAAGTGGCACATTCATCCACCGAGGGAACCATCCCGAACGGCAAGCACATAGTGAGCAATCTATGTTTCTCCTGTGGCCCCGTATGGGGGAACACAGCTTCCAGCTGATTTGTTTTCTGAGCAATCCAGAACGGTATTTTTTCTCGATCCGAGGGCACTTTACCCATAATGGTATGCACCGTTTGTGGATTAATCCCAGTGGCCAATTGATATCCACCAGCTACTGGCGGTGCTGGACGCGCTGGTGTAGTATTCAATGTTCGCATTACGAACTGGACCAATCGTCTATATAATGCCACTAATTCATTATATAATATCCTTAACTCTACAAGCGGCATAGTCTGTATGCCTGGGTAAAGGTGTATATGTGGCAAACATGGGCCACGTAGGCCCTTCATTACTTAAAGGACCTAGCCTCACCCGCCGCAGTATATGTGGTAGGGCACCTTCAAACCAGTTTTGATGCTCCTGATATGTGAGCGATATTTCATGATACTGGTATGCTTCGTACCTTACGGGTACGTCCGCAATGTCATAAGTGTGAAACGTGTGCGTTCGTTGGTCAGCCTTAGGAAAGGCAACCCAACAGTAAAATGTTTCCGTTTGGTATGCTTCAGTTGCTTCTATAATCAAAGTAACTTCCCCTCACTCTTCTGTAAGGCCATGTGCTAATAAATGTTGTGTAAGTGCATGTCTAGCATTCGCAGGAATGTCTATGGTATTAGCCATAGTTGTTTAGAGAAGCGGAACACCAAAATAGGGGAAGCGAGCTCGAACAACCTACAGCCTACAGGAGTTACCTGTTTGGCCGAGGAGGATTCTCCCAAAGACCACGGACGTCTCCGTATAATGGTACTGAGGGTACCTGTTGTCTGTGAGACAGCGATAATCAGGGTAACCGTAAATTAGTGCCTAAACACCATCGTTGGTGGCGCCATGTCGTAGTTTGGACTCTTGCTTTGAGCAAGACTGCTGGTCTCAGGATGACAGTACTTTGGTTTGTAGGTGACTAAGTTTCTTCCTACAACTAGTTGTAACTGTTGTCCAAACCTTACCGGCTTACTAGCAGTACTTCACCAGAAACACAATAGTAAAGAGGTGATTTGTAGCAGTCGCTTACGCATGGACTCAAAATAAGATCTCTCAGGGTTGTCGTGGTTAAACGGAAATTACCCTTTTCTCACAGATTATTATGTCTCATACAAACAAAGGCAATAACACAGATGCAGTGAAGTTATAATAGTTTTTTATTTAACATAACTGCAATTTGTTATAAGTTGCATGAATTGCAATGATTACGATAATGAATATACCAAGCAACAGTATTGTGAAGAGGAGAGTCGTTGTTATAAAGACCCCTACCATTATGCAATATATAACAGGAATATATGTATAGGTATGAAAATGTAATAAGCCCTAATACCCTAAGGAGAGTAGGTCTAACCTCCTACATAAAGAAGGAGAGCTGGGTTCGTTAAACCTAATCTGCCAAAACCGTGTCCATGAGAGGAGCCCCCAACCCTCGTTACCTTGGAATGAGGTTTCTATCTCAGACTCCGCAGGGACACGAAGACTGGCTCAGCGTCAAGATGACTGCAGCATCGGTATCAGCGATGGTGGTAATGCCCTCTGGTCGGAATCCCTCTGATTATCTGTCTAAAAGTGTGTTGTATTTATACAGATCTACAAGGTCCCCTGACATAAGTGTTATTCACAGCAATAGATAACAGGCATGCTTGGGACGGCAATTAATATCAACAATCCCTCGAAAGTATAGAGATGGAAAATCCCTAAGTGTGAATGCCTACTGTATGTTTGTCTTTCGTGCTTGATCTTGACGCCTTGGCGCAATGACACTGATAATAGAACCCATAACAAGTGGCCTAACTATAAACAAGGCCGCCATTTTAAAGGAAATAAATAATAAAATGGACTAAGACAGAGCAAGCTAAGTAGGTTAAAAGTCACTGGGTGACGGGGGCACGAGTTCACAAGCCTACGGCTAAGCTAACTCCTGTTATCCCGCTAAAATAAACTAGGATTCACTACAAAGGCAGCAGGAGACATCCTTGCTTTAGTCCATTCTTAGTGAATATCTCTTGGGGTAAGCTATTATCATCCCCTTGAAGAATACTACACCAAGTAGAGGAGTGAAGTGCTATCACTAACTCAAGAAGAATAGTAGGGATACCCAAATTGGCCAGCTTTCTCCATAACAAATCTCTACCACTTTGTCAAACACTGTTGAAAAGTCGATGAATGTGGCTTAGACCACTCCACCTCTTAATTTCACATACTTTTCAGTAATAACTTGTATCTCTGCAATATTATCAAGAGTATTCTGATTGCGCCTAAACCCCGTTTGCTCCAGGGGAAACATTTTGTTCTCCCATACCCAAGCAGTAAGTCTGGAAATCAGACATTTAGTAAAGATTTCCCAACTGCGCCCAGAAGGACGATCTGCTGATAATTGGCAGAACAATTACAATCATCCTTCTTATATAAAGGCACGATAATACTAGCAACCCAGGAGGGTGGAATGCTTCTGGAGACAGAGCACCTTCTAAAGACCACAAATAAGATAAAATGTCTTGTTTTTTTACAGAAATGGGGAGTCCATCAGGGCCCATTGTGGCAGAAAGAGGCATAAAGCGTGTGGCCAATTCTATCTCCTTTACTGAGAGGGAGGTGAAGGAATGTATCCCATTACTATCAGGGGGGCAAAATAGTTCTACCCCATTTGAAGCATACAGGGAGGTGACAAATTCAGACCAAGGGGCTTCAGCTATGACAATGGGGGACAATCGAACTCTAGAACCTCAGCCTTCACCCACCACTGACCAAAAACACCTGGCCTGACCCTTTACCACTGCTTCCCTAAGGTGGGTCCATAGCCTATCCCAAGAGTCTCTTGCAAGGCAGGTCTTCAAGCACCTCCTCTTCCTTTTTAACAAAGCCACCCTGGAATTCCTTTCAATTGAATAGTCTAAATACTGGGTCCCGACCAAACTATTTATTTCCCTATTCAGGTCAAGTAATGGGCAAGGAATCACCCTCAGGCTATATTTAGGAGCTCTGGAAGAAGAGTTGATTAACAACTGCTTCATGAATTTCGAATAGTTTTGCAATTCATTCCCCTTTCAATTATCCAGGTCTGTGACCACAGTCTCTAAAATCTCCAATACACCTGAAATCCTTCTGAGATCCCACTGGGATCTCCCTGTCTTTTTATCAAAGATCGGGATTGACCCACCCCATTCCCAAGACCCCATCATTGGCAAGTTCACTTCTAATGTAAAGAGAAGCGGGTTATGGTCACTGACAGAATTATTTATAATCTTTAAATCTCCAGCCCAAAAATAAGCGGAGTAACCTCACACCAAAATGTCTAATATTGCCTTTCCCCCAGAGGAAGTATGCATAAAGGAGTCAGGAGAATCAGAGGGGGACCTTCCGTTGGCAATAATACAGTTGTTTTTCCTATGAAGGTTAAGCAGGAGTTTCCCTCTTTTATTTGTTCTTATCGGAGGGGGTAAGATGCAGGCTGGAATTCACAGGGCTGCATCTCTCTCAGCTTCACGAACTTGGCACAGGGCATGGTTGGATATCTTACAATTTAGATCTACTACTAATACTATAAAGGGAGGGAACTCAATGTCTAATGCCTTCTCTACATAGGCAAAAACCTTCTGCAATAAGGCCTCATAAGGCAGTTTAGGGGGAATATAAGCATTAACAGTTAGCAGGGGGGTAGAACCCCGAGGAGTATTATGCATCTGAAGGGTTAAGACCATAAAGTGGTTACTGGGCTCTTTATAGCAATCAAAATTCTACTTAAGTTCAGTTGACAACAAACAAGCAACTCCCCCTTTAGCATGGCCCCTTCTAGAGGGGGTGACCTTACAGTCAATAACTAAATAGTAATCCCCAATAAATTCATATTGGACGAACTCTCCTGGAGGCAGAACAAATTGGGATTTAAAGAACTAAGGCGGTCATTATGAACATGGCAGTAACTACCGCTACCAGGCTGGCGGTCCGGACCACCAAATAATGAAGCATATGAAAAACAAGTAGTGGTCCATCCACACACCGCCATCTTTGTAGTCCCAATGAGGACTGAGAGGGCCGCCCACAGGCCGGCAGAAAGGACATACCGCCTACCAAATAATGGAACACCAGACCGCCAGCAGTTCCCGGGGTGGGAACCACCACCAGGCAAAGCGTGGCAGAAATGAACAATATAAAAGGAAACACTCACCGGAGGCACACAGAAAACCCTGACGCAGAAATGGAGCGAGAGTTGAAAATAATGCCAGTACAGCAGCCTAGTACACATGGGAAGAAAGGGCACAGTTACACAAATCACCCCACCAACCCTGCAACGCACTCCTAACCTCTCCCGCATCCTAAGCCAGACATATCAAAACAAGATGTACTTACCAGACACAAGACAACGAAGAACTGCACAAAAGTACACACATGTGCACACACACACCCCCCCCCACACAGTGAAATGCTGAACAATGTCACTATATTGTGCCAACAGCACTACTGGGCACTGAAATGTTATTTACATGAAAAAAAGTAATGTCCAAATAAGGCCATTGGCCAGTCTATTTGAAAGTCCCTGAAGGGCCAATATAGGCTGAACTTGATTCCCACATGTGCAAAGGTTACTCCACTCAAAAGGGGCCACAATGGGGCAGCCAGGCACCTCAGGGAACAGGGGCAGGGGGAGGTGGGGTGGGTACTTAAGTCTGGAATGGGGGGCTTGGGCTTAGGTTTGGGAGGTGGTGGGGGTTTGGGCTTGCCCATGGAAGAAGGGGGAGAGGGCTTGGACCAGGGGGGTGGCAGAGGGACCTGGGACAACACAGGGTCTCTTCCTCCCTGGGGAAGTGGCACAGGAATGGGAAGGGTGGACTGGGGCAGACTTGGACGAGGAAGGAGTGAACTGGGCAAGGACATGGGCACATTCAGGGACAAGACGTGGTGGGCCAGTGAGTTCAAACAGGTCAACACAGTTGGAAAAGCTTCTTAGGTGTAGTTGGAGAGGATTTGGAGGCAGGTCTGGGAGTGGAGGTTGATGGTGTGCTCGTACCAGGTGTAGGTGTGCCGGACGTGGATACAGGTGCCTGTAAAGTATACTTATCTGTGGTGGATGTGTGTGGTGTGGATGTGTGCGAATTTATTTTGTGTTTTTTTTGGAGGGCTGGACACAGTGGGAGAAAACAGGCTGCCAGTGTACATGGATGTTGTCTGGGTGTCTGCAGGTCTGGTGAGTGTGCTGCAAGTGTCTGTCAATATAGTCGTGGTGAGTCCAGGTGTGGTATCTGGGGTGCATGTCTGGATGTCAGATGTTGTGACTGCATGAATGGGGGCAGCAGCAGTGACTGAGGGTGCAGTGCATGTGGGTGTGCATGGCGAGGTGACAGACAGGGTGGCGGGGGAGGTCGACACACTGGGAGAAGTGGATGTTGTTGTGTGTGCTTTTGTATGTTGGTTGTGTGCAGCATAACAGGGTGGAAAGTGTGGTGCTTGCGTTTTTCAGTGTGCTTCTTGTGTGTTGATCTGTGTGCATGGCTGTCTGTATATGTGCTTGGGATGGGTGAAGGGAGTGGGGTGCTAGAAGGGGTAGAGGTGGTGGGAGGGGGGAGAGAAAGACCAGGGACACTGGCTGCCATCAAAGAAGAGGTCAGAGCCTGAAAAGATTTCTGTAGGCCAGACATGGCACCGTGAATGCCTTCCAGGTTTGAATTGCATTACTGTATCTGGGATGCTAGCCCCTGGATGGCATTCACAATGGTTGTCTGCCCTACAGAGATGGTTCTCAGGAGCTCAATAGCCTCCTCCTTGAAGGCAGCAGGGATGACTGAGGCAGGGGATGAGGTGCCTGGGGCGAAGGAGACGCCCACCCTTCTGGGTAAACGGGCACGGGCAACGGGGTGGGGAGCAACTGGGAGGGCGTTGAAGGTGTGGGTGGTGACGGAAGATGGCAAAGAATGGGTGGGCCCAGTAGGGTCCACCACCACCAGGGAGCTGCCATCGGAGGAGGTATCAGAGTCACTACCTCCAGTGGTAGTTGCTTCCCCATGGTACTCCCCTCATCCTCCAACACACTGGTCCCCTTGGCATCACTCAACTCTGCTTCTTTGCAACAGTGGGCTACTACATCCCCACTCGCCAGTGCATCAGCTCCCTCGTCAGACGAAGGAGCTGAGGCACTGGCACAGCTCCATTGTCTGGCTAGCACAGGGGTGGGGAAACGAAACAAGGGACACAAGAGCACAGGGGTGGGGAAACAGAACAAGTGAGAACTATGTCAAATCCTGAATATATGTTCATTTTGACTCTCACACATTCCCACCCAGGTCATGCACGTACCCTCAGCACACACAACATACGTAATGAATGTGCCCCTGACTAGTGGGCATGACCCCGGAATACACCAAATAACTCTCATGAAACACAGACCTGATACACTGTGTGACCTACACCCATGAGAGACCATGCCCAGTCAATGCACTTACAAGTCCATAAGGCCACAACTAATACCAGATGACAGAAAGGGGACACCTCATAGGCCTATAGAGCCTGCCAATACTAGCCCTTACACCATCCCAAGGACTTGGAGGGGGAAGGACTGCAGGGACACACCTGTCTAAGTGCCTGGCACTACAATGCATACATCCCACTGCAGCCAAATACATTAATCAAAGTGGTATCACAACAGTGTTGCAACTCACTCCCTTGCGGCTGCTGTGCTGGATGCGGGCCATTAGAGGGGCCAGGGTCCGACGGGTACCCCTTCCTTATTGGGAGGCCTTCCCCAGCTGGGCTTCTCCAGTCTTCCTGGCCCAGCGCCTCAGGTCCTCCCACCGTTTCCTGCAGTGGGTGCTCCGCCAGTTGTAGACCCCCCGGGGTCCTCCTTGGCGATGGCTTGCCACAGGCCTTTCTTTTGATGGGCGCTGACCTGCATGGGACACACAGAGCAAAGAAACAGATGTCAGTAAGTGTGTACTGAAAAAAATGCCATGTCGCTCCATATGGAATGGACATTGTTGACATGCATGGTTTCCACTCACAGGCAGAATGTGCCAGACAAACTGCAGCTGGGAAGTAACACATCAAACCCACATGCATACAGGCATCCGCCACAATCACATACATATAAGGATGATAGATGCCAACTCACCTGCTCCTCTGGTCACCCATAAAACTTCACATACAGGGGTAAGACCCCCTTCAGCAGCTTCTCCAGCTCCTCCGCGGTGAAGGCCGGGTCCCGTACCCATGTAACACGCGCCATCTCATGAACTAGAGTCAGGACATAGCAGCAAACGCAGTGAAGTACTACCCTTCACAGGAATCAGGAGTCAAGTGTCAACGGTCTCATAAAATGGCATAGGTACCGAGGCGGTGTGCTCCTTCACCACCCGGCAGGGATCGTGATTGGCCCAGGTTCCCTATTGACAACCATGTAATCCAATGATCAGGTGCACGGTGGTAAACACCACCTTCCACCATGACGACTAACGCCAGTGGAATGAAGTCACTTCCACTCTATTATACCTGGATGGCAGGAGGCTGCCATTTTGCTACCAACACGTCTCCATAGCCTGGCCAGGGGCCTCATCCAGGGCCCCAATCTCTCTCCCCTTTGTCACTTGCTGACATCATTCTATAATCTTCACAAGTACCCATCTTTGGAAATATATCCACACTGTTATGCCATTATGATAGAGTTAACTCAGCACACATTTGCCTGACATTGTACCTCATTCTTTCCGTTTGTGTGTGTTACCTACGTGTTGCATTTTGAAAAATACAGTGACATCATGGGATGCAAGTGTAAGTTGACACTCAGAATGTGCTCTTTCCTCTCCCACAGGTACAGTCCCTTGTGGTGAGAGAGGGCCCCATCTGTATACAGACCCCTGGTAGATCTGGAAACTATGGAGGAACGTCACATCATTATTACCTACAGACTCAATAGAGCTACAATCCATGACCTCTGCGCATTAATGGATCCTGTTCGTTCTGAAACAAATCGAAATCAGCATGCCATTCCTACAAGTGGGCAAGTGCTATCTGTGCTCCATTTTTTGCCTACGGGCTCATTTCAGGTGACAGTGGGCATGGGTGCAGGGGTCACACAGCCAATGTTCAGCCAAATCCTGTCCAAATTCCTGGACGCTTACGTTCAACACCTGCAAACATATGCCCAGTTTCCCCAAAGGGCTGAACTCCCTGTCATCAAATCTGGATTTTATTCTTTCGCTAATATCCCCCATGGGATAGGTGCCATTGATGGAACCCACATAGCTCTCATACCCCCAAGAGTGAATGAACATGTTTATAGGAATCGTAAGAACTATCACTCCATGAATGTACAATTGATGTGTACTGCTGATCAGTACATATCACATGTCAATGCCAGGGTCCCAGGCTCAGTCCATCATTCATTTGTCCTGAGAAACAGCAGTGTGCCACAAAGTATGGTAAAACTACAAGGGGAGAGAGGTTGGCTCTTAGGTGAGTATGTAAGACACAGTACATAGTTGACAGACAGGCTGTATGCAAGTAAAGGCAGTTTGTTCAAGTTCTCTTTCAGAAACTTTTGCAGGTGATTCTGGCTACCCCAACTTGCAATGGCTCCTGACACCTGTGAGGAATCCCAGGACAGATGCAAAGAAGAATTATCATGAGGCCCATGGACGTACTAGGAGGGTGATTGAGCGTACTATAGGTCTCCTGAAGTCTAGATCTTGTTGCCTCCATCTCTCAGGGGGATCCCTGTGCTATGCCCCTGACAAGGTGTGTAAGATAGTGTTGGTCTGCTGCATGCTGCACAACTTGGCTGTGGGTAAAGCTATCCCACTTCTGGAAGAGGAGGGTGCTGTCCAACCAGCCCTGCAACCTCAGAGAGGGGATGAGAGTGATGGGGATGAAGAAGAAAGAGAAGATCTCAACTCCAGGACCCAGCTAATCTGCCTATACTTCTAGTGACTCTAAGGTACTGTTAAATGATGCTAAAGTATTTACTGCATACTTACAGTCTGACTCATGTAATAAGCACTGTGGTGTCTTTTGTCAGTGACAGTGCTAAATGATAACTGAAGTGGAATGTGCCAGGGAACCCAATATTATGTACAGTGTGAAATACTTCAGACAATACAGGCCATTGGATCCCCTCCTGTAATAAGGATGTGATTATGATATTAACTGGCTAATGCATGCACACTCACAATTCATATCTCATATTGACGAGGGACACATGATTTGAGTGCATAGGTGTATTTATTGTATCGCAAAATATACATAAGTGTTGGGACAGTGAAAGGGAGTGGGCACATGGTGCGAATACCTCCTCAGGTACACATGCTCAGCTGTTGGTAGCACTGGGATTTGGTCCATGTGGCCACTGGAAGATGGTGTGATGGCAGTGGCATGTCAAAAAGATAGCTCAGTGGCACACAAAGGAGGCAGTTCAGGGAAGAGTCACTTCCTGGCGGTGGGATAGGTCTTGGCTGGTGTTTCAGTGGCATATCTGGGTCTGAGGGCATGTTTGTGAAGGTACAACTAGGCTGTAGTGTTAGGTGTGCTGGTTTCCTGTGTGTCCTCTGGCAGTGCCACCAATCCAGAAGCTGCTGCAGATGTAGATGGCGGGGCAGTGTCCTGGCTAGTGGAAGAGGCTTAGAGGTGGGTGGAGGACTCAGGCTGGTTGTGGTACTAGTGCTGCAGCACCCCTGCAATGGAGGCCATGGTGGCATTGAGCTGTTTCCATTGCTCCATGGCCTCCTGGTGGTATGCTATCTGCAGGCTTTGATTCTGCTCCAGGGTGGCCAGGGTCTGGCCCATCCTGTCCTGGGTATGGTGGTTGCTCCCAGGACCTCAGATATCACCTCCTGGGCTGCAGCATCCATCCTTTGGCCACATCCCTGGGCAACTGATGCCCTCTGACTGGCCCTAGCCCCCTGTGGCTGTGTCCCCTGCAGAGGTCTGGCAGTCCTTGTAGTTGGCCCTTCATCATCCTGTCTGTCGGTGGGTGGAGACTTTGGCCTCGGTACATGTGGGCCGCCAGTTCGTGGCAATGAGGCAGTGGTGTGGGGTCATTTGGCCTGAGCTGATGATGTTGGCTGGGTGGTAGGGGTGTCAGTGGTATCCTGGGTGGGGCTTCTGGAGGGTGACAGTCCAGGACTGTGTGATGGGCCAGGGAGTTCATCTATTTCCAGAAATCCATTTGCACTCTCCTGAGTGGGGCCTCTTTCTTCAGTTGGAGGGCTGGCACTCCTTGATGTCTCCATCCAGGTGGCATGGGTGGTAGTGCCTGTGTGTGGGGGAATAGACAGGTGGGTGTCAGGTACTTTATCAGCAATTGCTGCACTGCTCTGCACTATTTGATGGTTATATTCCCCTGTTGTGGCATGCCAGGTCCCTTCGTGTACATTTAGTTGCATTTTGTGTGGGGGGTGGAGGTGCATTATGGGTGCTGTAGTGCCACTAGGGTTCTGTGCAGGGGTAGGTGACTGTGCACAGGGGACTGGATGGAGATCTGTTTGTGAGATTGTGGGCGTGCAGGGAACTTGGATGTGGGTGTTGTGGACTGAGTAGGGAATAGGGTCCTGGTGGTAGTGAGAGGGGTGGGGTGATACTTGCATTATAGGTGTGGTGATTGTTAAGGTATTGTAGTTGACTTACCCGAGTCCATTCCTCCAGGGAGTCCAGTGAGGCTTTCCAGGTACAGGATAGCCAGGACCTTCTCCTCCTAGTTGGTGTATTTGCGAGGAGTAGGTGGGGTACCACTACCAGTCTTCTGTACGCCAATGTTGTGCTTGAATGCCATTGACCAAACCTTCCAGCACAGGTCGTTCCATCTCTTTCGGATGTCGTCCCTAGTGAGCGGATGCTTTCCCACGGCGTTGACCTTGTTGACTATCTGCTGCTATAGCTCCATCTTTCTGGCCACGGGTGTCCGCTGCACCTGTGCCTCGAATAGTTGCGGCTCGACCCTGAGTATTTCGTCCACCATGCCATGGTCCTTAGCTCCCTGTCTGTGAAGCGGGGTGTCATGGTGTGTGTTGTGGGTGGTGTGTTGTAGGTGTATAGGTGAGGGTGTTGTTGTATGGTTGTGTGTGTGGCTTGTGATGATGTTTGGGGTATATGTGTGTTTTGTTGGTGTATTTGTGTGTGTGACTTGTGTGATGTTGGGTTCAGTGTATGCGTGTTGTGTTGTCAATCTCAGTCATGCTATTGGCAATGCAAAGGATTGTGGGGTGTGTATGGGAGTGTTTTATATTGTTGTGGATGTGTGTCAGGTGTGTGGGTTTCAGACTTGCCAATGTGTGCATTCGTTGTTGGTGGGTCCCATTACTGGCTATGGCAGTGCATACTGCCAATGGTCGTTTGGCCTTCACTATCTGCCACGTTGATTTGCGCATCATTATTTGGTGGGCGGAGGATTTGTCTCCATGGCAGTGGCGGGGTGGGGTGTACTGCCTTTCTGCCATTATAGGCCCTGGCAGTGGGTGGAGGTTGCAAACTTTTGGGAAGTTTGACTTTTTAGCATCATTATTCGGCGGTGTGCAGTCCACAGCCACTGGTGGTCTTCTGTTCACAGTTGCCACAGCGGTCGGCGGTGATGACCGCCAAGTTCATAATGAGGGCCTAAGACCGGATAATTTTTCCCTCCTTTGTTTTACCCCTGCTGCATTCCAGGAAATAATGTTTAGGCCTACACTAGTTAGACGGTTGAGTCAGGAACCTAGACCCTTCCACCTGATTTAGGGCACTCAGGAGCCAACCTCACCTGTCCAGATCATTAATATTTTTTTGCTCAGGTGCGAATCATGTTTTCCGCCTTAGAACCTGCCTACCATTCCCTACTAGGGAAACTTTGAGGGCCTGAAAATCTGTGCTGGGTCAAACACATACTGGTCGGTATCATTGGAAGACTCAGAATATGAGCAACAATCTATGGTCTGTTCTACTACCCTTTCCCCAGCAACCACATCAATCCCACGACATTGCAAAACATCAGCATTTTGAAGGACCAAGTTTGCCAAGCGGTTAGAGCGAAATGTGATCCTAGACTTACGTCCGACATTAGAGTCCAATAGAAAAACAAGAGCAATATCATGACTTTGGATTGACTTCAATAAACTGCGCTCTGAGAAACAGTTTAGCAAAGTAGATCAGTTCAAAATTAAATCTGCATCTAAGTTTGGAATAAAGTCTACTATATGAGTGACCTATTGCAGAAGTGCCCTTCCAAGATAAGAAGTCATTAAAGTCATTAAAGTCTCCCACCGGCCTGGGAGGCAAAAATATCAGAGCTGTTGGGTCCAAAGCTGAAGGCAATCTAAGAGGGAGAGTGGGGGCAAGTTAATTCTTGTGCTCCCTTTCAAGCTCCCTAGAGAATGCACCAATTAACCCAGGTGCAGGCCGTGACACCAGGGTAGAATGAGGGGTCATGTTCGGTGTCTCCGGGCATATTTGCGAGGAATCTGTCATCTCAGGGAAATTTACTTTCCTTTTACCATTCTTGTTGATCGGCCGAATTGATCTTTTCAGTCTTTTCAGACGTTTAGATTTGTTGCCCTTATTTTTCTCTCCTCCTCTTACCGAGAGAGCAGGTGACTATTTGGGACAATTTCTTTGGTCAGACGAGATTTAAAAAATTGGGAATACCTCTTGTGCAGGTTGTTTAGGCTTTACTTATCATTTACACTTGACTGGATGAGTGTCAAAAATAAATTGGATAAAGTCCACTGGGCTATCCAACGGTGCCCTTTTATCACAAGTCCTATTACACTGGGGTTTGCCAGCTTGTGTGTTCACCTCCACTCTTGAACACACCCTGGGGGTCACTTGATCATTTAATAACTGCAAGGGGACAGCCTGTGTCCCCGATGGATCTATGCTCAGACTCCCATTTTTGTTATCTTTAGTCAATTCTTTTAAAATGGCTGTCACAGAGTATAGAATACAGTCCAACCCTCCTACGAATTTCTCCATAAGTTTTCAAATTGATGAGAGTAGATTTTCCAATCTGTTCAAAGAGGCAGAAAGCCTGACCTCCTGGTCAGGAGGTTATATGGGCAGGATACCGCTTATTTCTTGAGCTGGAGTCACAGATAGATGAGAGTACACAGAGTCTTGTAAGGACGGAGTACTATTAAACAGATGTAGACCTGTGGATGGAAGCATGGGCATGGAATCCTCAGGAGGTCGAGAGTAATCTTTAGGCTGATAACCATACCTCCGGCAAAGATCTAAAGACAAATCAGGCAAGGTAAAGTCTTGAGGACTGGCAGCTGGGGTCTCTGTAGCCTTCAGATGGTCACAGAATTCTTGGGGGACTTCTGCTGATGTAAAGAGTCTTCTGATGGACTCGACTGGTGAAGGAGGGCTAACTAGCCAAAAGGGTGAGGAGGGAAAAGGAGGATGAGACTGTGTCCTGGACAAACTCTGAGTGCTCTGAATGTTCTGAATGATCTCTAAGGGGGACTCCAGTAGGGCCAATTCCTCTACTCCCCTCCCCTGGCTTTCATCGATGGAGTAGGCCTCCTTTGAGACCCCCTTGGATGGAGTACCACTTAGTTCCATACCATCTGTCCTACCAGGGGAGGAGGGACTCGCTTTGACTCCTCATGGTAGATTTTTTCTTTAGCCCAGACAGTGAATATTTCCTTCTGGCCCTTCAACTGAAAGCCCGGATTGACCTTATTCCGTAGAGGATTAGATTTAGTTTTTACACATGATCTTCCTGGGAGCAAATGCCCTAAACATAACTTCTTTAAGGTCATAATTTTGCCTCAATGATGAGCCACTGGCACCAAAACAAACAGGAGGGGAAAAGTTGTAGACTCCCCCGTTATTATAGGGTACTAATTCCGATATTCCAATGTGGACTTAGGGGCCCGACCTCCCACGTTCTTCTCTGAGATGGACCCAAATCGCTGATCTCAGAAAGCAAGCTAAACAGGGTAAACCACAGACAATGCACTCTTAGGGCACTTTCCAAAGCGCTCCCCTGCATTTGCGTCCAGCAGATATAATTGTTGAAGTCCTTGGTTGAGCACAGCGGAGCAGGACAGCAATGTGTGGCAAGCCGCACTGGCCTTATTCCTGCTACTTCTGCTCCTAACAAGCTGCCCTCTGTCTAATGCATCCCGCTTGCTACATGCAAACCAAACAACAAGCTACGGGCTCCAGACCCAGGCTCCAGACTCCAAGCTCCAAGCTCTGAGGGCGTGAAGAGCTCTCATACTTACTTGCCCCACATCGAGGTCGTTGTGCCTTGTGCTGGGTAGAATGTCCGGTTCCGTGTCTAACCCTGCCTCCAGCATCAGGGCAGAGCAGAGTGAAGAGTGTAAAAGCAGACCAGGTAGGTGGAATAGGAGGCAGGCAGTCGGGGAGACAGGTCAGAAGGCAGATAAGTAGATAGGCAGAGAGGCAGGCAGGTGCGCAGTCAGGCAGGTAGACAGGTGGGTTGGCCAGCATGTAGGTAAACAGTGGTGAGGAAGGGAGAGTAGAATGAGATTTGCGAAGACCAGCCAGGGCAAGTAGCGCAATCGAAGCCTGACTGGCACTCAGCTGATTTGAATCAAAAGGCTGAAGCTGCTCACCTCTCCCTCTCCCGTTCTCCTGCTCCACGAGCCCAGACGCTGCTACTCTCAGCTCCCTAGTGACTCCTCTGACTCCTCTGCCGCGGCCCAGCACCACACTTCATGCCACCACAGCTTTCGGCCTCCCAGCGGCCTCCATACGGCTCTGTGATCCAGTGGCCCAGAAGCCCAGGGGCCCTGCTACCCTGCTGCCTCAATCCTCGCTCCGCGGTCTCTGCGCACAGCGTAGAGCCACATCTCGTTACGTCAGCAAAGACTCCGTAGCATGAACACATGAAATTAGTTCTGTGAACAATGTTAATTTTTGATCGGCTTTAAATAAGACATTTCTACAGATTCAGAGTATTTTTTTAAATATTTAGTTTCATTCTTCTTTCCCAGTTTCTCTTCCAATATCCATTGCCCACCTCTCTCTGAGATCATTTAGAGGGCACTTCAACATATCTAGAAGTGCTTGATGTAGTACCGCACACTCCCTTTTTCCCTTATCCTAGTCTGAATATCATGAGTAGACTATTGTGGGTAGGTGGCAAGGCCTCTCCCTTGCCGCACACTTCTTTTAATAATTTAAGTATGACTTAGTAAAGCAAGAACTAATCTATGTGAATGTGTTGTTCGCAATATTCTGTCTAAATCTATTGTTGTCCTAAAAATTCCCCACTGTTCTAATCCTTTTCTCCTCCCATAGTGGCAGTTGCTTCGCATTGTCTCTTGTTAAGTTTGAGTGTTGTGGATCCTAGTAGTTTATTGGGACTCAGAAGGTTAGCTCAGCCTTTTTGCTTGCAGGCCTGTGCACCCATCACCTAGTGACTTTTAACCTGCTTAGTGTGCTCTGTTTTAGCCCATTTATTTTATTATTTATTTTAAGATAGCTGTTATTGTTTATAGTTAGTGAGTTGTTTTGATTTGCATTATCAGTGCTACTCTGTGAAGGCGTCACTATCAGCGTCATAGTCAAGTGATGTACACGGGTATTCATATCATGTCCTTTTGTCACTTACGTGTGACAGGAACAAAATGCACACTTTTGGGAATTGCTTACACAATTGTCACCACAATTATGCCTCCTTGTCTATTGTTTGGGAACATACTTGTGTCATCAGTCCTACACGATCTGTATAACTATATCTCACACAGATAAGGTTATCAAAAGGATTCCAACCAGATCCCATCAAAGCCATCTATGCTGCACGTCACTTTGCTGCAGATCCCAGCCTTAGTGTTACCAGGGGGTCTGACCTAAAGATCCCATTCCAAGATAACAAGTGTTGGGGGGGGCGCTTCTCATGGACATGGTACTGGCAGATTAGGTTTATCACACCTAGCTCTCGTTGGGTTAGAAATTAGGTTCTCTGTGCTAGCGATTGTACATCTCATGTTATTCCAAGAAGGCGGGGTCTGTATTGGGAGTCCCGTTAGAGGGCTATGCCTGACAGCAACTGTTGCCAGGGCAACCACAGACGCCTTTGAAAGGAAGTACCATGGGGGCACTTCGACAGGGAGAGAACCTTCGACAACAGACCTCTTCCGGGTTCAGAAGGTCAAGAATCATAGAGAAAATGCAGAGATGTGGCAGATGACGGGGAGAGAAGACGTGAAGAAGAATGAGGAGTTGGAGGCGAGAGAAGAGACGGAGAGGGAAGAAAACGTAGTAGCGAAAGATGACACAGAGAAGAGTGATGACATAGGGGAGCGGAGAGGATAACGAGAACAGAAAAAGATGCAACAACAGAGGCAGAGACGGACCGGGAACCTCCCGGAGAGGAACCCAACTCGGGAAGACCCCACCACGTTCCTGGAGGAACGTGGCTACACCGGGTATGATCATATGTTAGTAAAAGAACTTCTATTGGGATTAGGGGACACAAACTGAGGGTCAAGAAACAACGAGGGGGAATAACTTCATAAATACGGTGGGTCAGGTGGGAAAAGAAAGACGCCATAAAACAACCTATGCATGCAAAGCACGTGTGATGCACCTGAAGTGATCCTAACCTCACTCCCTCCCTAGTGAACCCTACCCTATATTCCTATAAAAATCACCTACCTGATACCTGGTTTCCATCTCTTTCCTCTGAGGCACATCAGTCAGGAGTTTGACCCAAGGCTCACCAGTTCCAACCCAAGGCAATCCAGAGGACTGAAGAAACAATCTAGGAAAAGAAAAGCAGGAAGAAAACACTTTAATAGAGTGAAATAATCATATCTCTATAAACACTCAAAAGAAATAAAACAAATATGCTTTAAAATCCCAATTACAGTCCAAGTTACCCATATTTCTTTACGATACCGGCCTCCTACAGTGGTGTCAGTAGTGGGATTTTAAATTGGCCGTTGTTGATATTAGGTCATTACCTACTAGAAAATGGACACCGATACCAGTCTAGTGGATATGATACGCCAATTAGCTGAATTACAGAGACATTTACAGTTAGTTTTCAAAGAACAAGTGAAGAATGGTGAAAAGGACCGGGAATAATTGCAGGTGGCATTAAAAAGCCAGGCAACAATAACCACTAACAATCAGTTAGTTCATGAAACAGCCATACAAAAGCTGACAGAGATAATTTCAACTTCCACGGTACACCCAACTGTTACCAGCTCGGTCCTACAGAAATATGTGCCAGGAGAAGACTCTGGCTCTTTCTTTACTAACTTTTTAGAGGGTTGCCCTCTCTGCTACGTGGCCCAACAAATGTTGGGATCAGTATGTTGCGCCCCTCTTGACAGGCGAATTGCAAAACGCCTATCAGGCAGCCATCCCAGGTGGGACTACTCTCTGTGACAAGATCAAAAAGGCTATACTCAAAAGATTAGAATATGATAGTGAGCACTACAGGGTAAAGTTTTAACGGGAGAAATGGGTTTCCCAAGACAATGCCAGAGCTTTATTTTTCCGAGTTCAAGATCTGGGGTTAAGATGGTTAAAACCTGATGAGTCCACTAAGGAGGAAATAATACAAAAGATATTACTAGAACAATATTTGGAAGCTCTATCCAGCACCACTAGACATTCAATAAAACAACACCCAAATGTAACTACTACCGAGGGGTATTGAATTAGCTAACGCATATTATAGAACCATTGACTATAAATGCTATCCTCCCCGGAACAGCTGAGCCCTGCTTCCAACAGGGAAGCCAACTGTAGAAATACCATCTACTACTAGGCTCCCAAGACCCG
Source organism: Pleurodeles waltl (assembly GCF_031143425.1). Lineage (NCBI taxonomy): Eukaryota > Metazoa > Chordata > Amphibia > Caudata > Salamandridae > Pleurodeles > Pleurodeles waltl. The sequence continues at coordinate 1,305,765,846 of NC_090445.1, forward strand.
GGGGAAGAGAGATCGGAACCCATCCCCATTGCTATAATTGTGCCGAGCGGGGTCACATCGCCTGGAATTTCCCCCGGCAGGTACAGAGTCCAGAACCCATGGAAATCTGGTTTACTAAAGGAAGGGTTCTATGCCTAGAGGGAATCCCTACGAAATATGACATTGTTATTAAACTCAATGGACAATCCATCCAAGTATTAATAAACTCAGGGTGTTGCCAAACCATTATCAAAGCCGAAAGAGTAGCACCTGAGCAATGGATCCACAACCAGAAACCGGCCATAACCTGTGAACATGGAGAGACCCGTGCATATCCCCTTGCCCAAGTAACCCTTGAATGAGGAGGTAGCATAGAAATACTTAAGGTGGGAAGGATATCAGGCTTAATACAGGAGCTTATTATTGGAACCGATTACCCTGATTTTGTCTTATTTGCTGGATAAGGCTATCACCGAAGAAAAGTCCTCTCAATGGTTGTTAGAGGGACCTTTCCCTGGGGAGGCTTTAGAGCCAGGTAAGGCGAAGGGGAAGCTAACTTGAAAACAAAAGAGAGAGATTAGCAAACAGCATTATTAATGAGCCTTATCTCATATTGTTTCCTTCTCTCCCACAGTACCTTCCCAGAGTAGCCAAACAGGGAGCTTCCGCACCTGTCAAAGAGCAGATCTCACCTTTTAAAACACCTGGGAACAGTTTATTCCAGAAACACCAGACAAGGTAGGAATCTTCTTTTCTGTTAAACAAGGTTTGCTCTCTAGAAATGTAAAAACCCAAGGTCAAGTGAAAACCCAATTGCTGGTACCGAGCCCCTTTAGGTCTCAGGTATTACACTCGGCATGTAGTCAATGTGGTGGAGGGCACTATGGTCGAGAAAAAACAGAAGCCTATCTGCCAAACTGCTTCTATTGGCCAGGTGTCTTTTCTGACATTAGAAATGTTTATGCCACCTGTACCAGGTGTCAACTTACCAATCTCCCACAATAGCCCAAAGCCCAACTATATCCCTTACTGATTATTGATGTCCCATTTACCCGGGTGGGTTTGGACTCAGTAGGACCTTTGGTAACATCCTTTAGAGATTATTGGTACATTTTGGTATTAGTGGACTACGCCACCAAATATCCTGAGGCCATCCCTTTAAGAAACATGACCACCAGATTGGTGGCCCAATTGATGATTGAGTTCTTTGCAAGAGTAGGATTCCCCAAAGAAATATTAACCGACCAAGAGGCCCACCTCATGTCAAAGCTAATGAAACAGATTTGTGACTTATTAGGTATTAAACAGTTGGGGACATCTGTTTATCATCCTCAAACGGATGACCTGGTGGAAAGATATAACCGCACCATTTAGTCACTACTAAAGAAAACCATTACTGAGGCAGGTAGGGATTGGTATAAGAAGCTACCTCTAGCCCTTTATGCTATTCAGAGTCATGTACAATCCTCCACCGGATACTGCCCTTTTGAACTTGTCTTTGGTATACTTCCCAGAAGTCTATTGGACATGGCAGCAGAAGAGTGGGAGGAGGAAGACGATGAAGGGAGAGACCTCTTAGAGTATACCCTAAGTCTTAAAGACACTTTGCATACACTATGGGCACTATTTGCAACAGTACATGAACAGATGGCGAACACCCAAAAGAAACAAAAACAATATTACGATCAGAATTGTAAAATAAGTGATCTGCAAGTTGGAAGTAAAGCACTTATTTTACTCCCGTCCTCTGAAAATAAGTTGTTAGCAAAATGGCTAGGACCCTTAATGATCACAGGAAAAGTTACCCGGGTCACTTATAGAGTGGCAGTGCCAAATGCAAAAAACTGTGAACAGATATATCATATTTATATGTTAAAAGAGTGGAAAGACACAGAAACGCCGACCCCTGTGTCCTTCATTACCAACTCACAGACACTAAATATTCAGTTTCTCCCCTTAAATGGCGGGAAGTAGGAACCCTTCCCGCCCTTGGTATGGATCTTATGCCAAATCAAAAGGAACAAGTACTGTCCCTCGTCAATCGTCATCATTATGTATTTCCCCTAAACCAGGACGAATGACACTAGCACAACACCACATTCACCCAGAACCCAGAAAATATGTCCGTCTGAAACCCTATTGTATTCCCTAGGCCTGGAGAAAAGCTTTAGAGGAAGAAGTGATCAAAATGCTAGATCCCGATATTATAGAACCCTTCCACAAGTCATAATTGTTCTCGCATTGTCTTGGTACTGAAACCGGACAACAGCCTCCGGTTCTGCATAGATTTCCAACAATTAAACGCAGTTTCGACCTTTGATACTTTCCCCATGCCTATGGTAGATGAAATGACAGAACAACTAGGTGCAGCAAAGAATATGTCCACTGTGGATCTCACAAAAGGTTATTGGCAGATACCCATATCTCAAGAGGACAGATGCAAAACAGCCTTCTCTACGCTCTCGGGTCTGTATCAATTCAAGGTAATGCCATTTGGATAACATGGAGCCCCTGCCGCCTTACAAAGGCTTATGGATAGGCTGCTTTTAAAACACAAAGAACATGCAGATGCATTTCTAGATGACATTGTAATATTCAGTCCCTCTTGTGATACCCATTTGTTGCATTTGGACAGGGTACTGAGAACACTTAGGGAAACAAATCTCACTGCGAATCCCAGTAAATGTAAACTAGCCCAGGGTTCCATCCAATACTTCGGGTATGATATTGGACAGGGTACCATCTGCCCAAAGGTAGCCAAAATACAAGCGATACAAGACATCCATACCCCATGACAAAAAAACAAATACACTCTGTTTTTGGGATTGGTTGGATATTACCAGAGATTTAACCCCACTTTGCAGAGAAGGGTGCCCCATTGACCAATTTGTTGCAAGGGAGAAACCCCAATCACATTCTTGCCCTAACGGCTCAACAAATGACTAGTTTTGAAACTCTGCAACAGAGTCTATGCACCCATCCAGTGTTATGTTGTCCGGATTTCACCAAGCCCTTTTTGCTTCAGACAGATGCCTCTGATCAAGGGTTAGGCGCAGTAATACTGCAACCTGATGACCACAATGAACCCCACCCAGTGGTCTATATTAGTCATAAACTGTTGCCTCGTGAACAGAAGTATCCGACCATAGAAAAGGAATGCTTGGCCATAAGATGGGCAGTAGAAACTTTTCAATATTATCTATTGGGTTGTCATGTTTCCATCCTCATTGACCATGCTCCGCTAATCCGGCTGTCCCAGCACAAGGACACAAATCCTAGGATCCTTCATTTGTTCTTAGCTCTTCAACCTTTCTCCTTCTAGGCAACCTATCTTCCGGGCTTCTACTGGTCATGGCAGACTATTTGTCCCACACTCCAGATTCATCATGGCCCGATCGGCCATCCTGGGAGGGGTATTATGCAATGGGAGTCCCGTTACAGGGCTACGCCCTACAGCAACTATTGCCAGGGCAACCACAGATGCCTTAGCAAAGAAGTACCCCGTGGGCGCTTCAATAGGGAGAGAACCATCGACAACAGACCACTTCCGGGGTCAGAAGATCAAGAACCGGAGCAAAGACACGGAGATGTGGCAGGTGATGGAGAGAGAAGACTCGAAGAAGAACGAGGAGACAGAGACAGGAGAAAAGGAGGAGAGGGAATAAAACAGAGTAGTGGAAGACACCACAAAGAAGAGTGAAGATGGAGGGGAGAAGAGAGGAAAACCGAGAACAGAAAAAGACACATCAACAGAGGCAGAGACAGACCGGGAACCACCCAGAGAGGAGCCCAACTCGGGAAGACCCCGCCACTTCCTGGAGGAACGTGGCTACACCAAGTACGATTATATTTGAGTAAAAGAACTCCTATTTTTTGATTATGGGACACAAATGGAGCGTCAGGAAACAACGAGGGGGAATAACTTCATAAATACGGTGGGTCAGGTGGGAAAAGGAAGGCACCATAAAACCACCTATGCATGCAAAGCACGCGTGATGCACCTGAAGTGATCCTAATGTCACATCCTCCACTCACTCACTCCCTAGTGAACCCTACCCTATATTTCTATAAAAATCACCTAACTGATACCTCGTTTCCATCTCTTCCCTCTGAGGCACATCGGTCAGGTGCTTGACCTGAGGCTCACCAGTTCCAACCCAAGGTAATCCAGAGGACTGAAGAAACAAACTAGGAAAAGAAAAGCAGGAAGAAAGAACTTTAGTAGAGTGAAATAATCATATCTCTATAAACATTCATAAGAAATAAAACCAAAATGCTTTGAAATCCCAATTACAGTCCATGTTACCCTTAATTCTTTACGATACCGGCCTCCTACAGGGTATTTGTATTCACAACTCTCATCTTCACAATTATGCTTCTTTTATTGTTCATTTTCCTAATCATTGCAGCTTGTGCATTTTACCATAGATTGCAGTCTTTTCAATAAATATATTGAAAACTTTCCTGCATCTCCTTCATTGCCTTTGTGTGACTGAGACTTGTTGCTAACAAGAGAAATGGGAAATCTCCATCCCACCACGACTCCCCTGAGATGTCACAATCTACAGTCCATACGTAAAAGCTGCTAGAAATCACCTTTTGCTGTTTGGGTATTTGGTGAAGTACTGCTAGAGAGCCAGGAGAGGTGGGCCAACATTTGCAATTTGTTGTAGGAGTGACTCAGTTGCCTACCAACAAAAGTGCTGTCATCCCTAAATCATCAGTCTCGCCTAGGAGCGAGAGTCCAACTCTGACATGGTGCCACCAACGATGGTGTTTTGGCACTACTTTACAGATATCCTGAGTATCTCTGTCTCACACACAGCAGGTACCCTAAGTACAGTTATACGGAGACATGTGTGGCCTTAGGGATAATCCTCCTCAATTGAACAGGGGACACTTAACTAGGCTGTAGGTTGTTCAAGCTTTAACTCTTTAAAATATTTTCTCCCTATTTGGTGTTCCATCTCTGCACCCTTTACTCAACATGGCTACTGCCAAAGAAATTTCTGAAAATGTCAGACATGCATTAACACAACACTTAGAAGCCCATGGCTTAAGAGATGAGGACGGGGATGTCACATTTATTGTGGAAGCTCATGAAGCTTACCAAACAGAAACATTCTATTCCTGAAAAAAAATGACAGAACACATACATTCCACACAGACAAAGTAACAAACGTTCCACAGCAGTACCAAGCTTAGCGATATTTAGAAATACTGCTCTCTTACCAAGAACATCAAAATTGGTTCAATGATGCCCTACCACATGTAATACAACCCATGAGATTAGGTCCTTAAGCAATGACAGACCAATGTGGCCCATGTTGCCACAAACAGAGCACAGCTAGTACAGATGTACAGACAATTAGTACAATTCACTAATAAACATAGAATTCTCACAATGTGCTTGCTATTTGGAATGGTTCCCTCAGTGGATGACTGCACCACATGGGGTACAGTCTTCGCTGCAGTTTACAACACCACACATGGTGCTGACACTTGCCAATTTACCAGAAGTATTAAAACAAATAAAAAATGATCACTGGGCTGCTCCAGCCCTGGATTTGCAGATGAAACTGATATGCAACTTCAACACAGTTTCATCAATAATACTCAGTAATATTAAAGGGGAAGCAGTAGCATTGGCCATATCCCAGCGGCTCTGGGAGATTCCACAGTTGGAACAGGTGCGCCTACTACTGAAAATTATTTCTGACACCTATACTAGTATAGTATTGGATAGTTTGGGAGTCAAGCCAAATGAAACGTGAATTTCAGAGTACCACCCCTACCAATGGTTCTAAACAAGCACAAAAGGGTTCTAAAAAATGTGGGGATAAACAAAAACAAAATAAAGAGAGAAAAAGTCAGACAGCAGATTCTCTGCATCCGGAGAGCTCTGAAAGGAGAGATAATCTCAGAAATAGAGAAACTTTAAAGTCTTCTGACAGATATACTGATTCACATCCCCCTCTTTCCTTTCAGGACACAGTGGATGCAACAAGCAAGAGAGTGGGTGGGTCAGTGCAATATCCTGCCTACATGAAACAGAGGAAAGACTCACAGCAGTCTTCAGACAAGAAAGAAAACATATCCCCACAACAAAAGCCACAATTCAAAAAGAAAAAGGTGGCAGCAATTTCAATTAAAGATGCCAGCAAACTCGAGAACATTGCTGAAGAACAAGACGTGGGCAGTGACCCTGCTGAACAGCGTGGCAGAAGTCACAATATGTCACAAGAATTTGAAAAATCATCTGGATGCGACGGCAGCTGATGACTTTCTTGCAGTAGAGACTTTTGCAAGGGCATGTTCTCCCACCTGACATGGTTAATATTTGTGTTATTTTTTTTCGAAAAACGTAATTGTGACATCCTATTGGCAGAAAGAGACTGGGCACCTGATCATTTCCATAAGCTCCCACATGGGGGAAATGTAATTTTGCCTTCTTTCTCAGATCTTGTTCCAGAAGCGGTAAAACAAGCCTACGCTGTCGACTGGACTTTGGTGCAGGCATTTGCGCTAAAGAAAGCTGCAATCAAGAAAGCGGCCAGTGATAAGAAGGAGCTTCCCACCACTGGTATGTTGCCTCCGAACTTTTTATGGCAAAGACTTGTGCCTGCCGCACCAGCCTCTGGGGAGCAAGCTGGGAGCACCACTCCTGCATCAGTGATCCTGTTCCAAAGTAGGCCCAAGTCTGGCACAGAGGCAGCCTTTCTAAACACAGGTACACAAATGAGCAGTCACTTTCAATTGGACATATCTCTTTCTCAAAGTAGTACCCAATCATTGGCGGAAACTCAGGCCAGTAAACAACAACAGCCACAGCATACTATAGCAGTTCCTCCCGAAGTAGGAGCACACCAGGATGTTGAGCTTCGTGCAGAGAAAGCTGAAGAAGCCCCTCTTCACAAGATCCACTGTCTTCCAGATCTCTGCCATCTTCTGCCTGAAGCCCCTCTTCTGAGGATGAATACTCCACTTGGATGTCATCTCAGTCTGAAACATGCCAGGAGAGGCAAGGAGTGAAAAGGAAGGATCCTGAAACCCTTAGAGTTATGGATGAAGAAGAGGAGGATGACAAGTCTCAGGATGAGCTGGTCATCATGGATGTTAGCCCAGCCCCAGTGGAGTCATACATTACCCCACCTTCTCAGCCTGCTCTAAGAGATGTGACACCAATACCACCACCTCCACCAGACTCCACATTTACAAGGTCCCAGGTGTGACCTACATCCACACCCACCTCAGTAGAAGAAGGTACAGCAGCGAGGCAAATGTCATCAAAACAACATCCACCTACCTCCAATTCTTCAGACATTGGCAGTGGCACCAGTGTTAAAAAGTTGACATTCCCAGCTTGAGACGTTGTTACGGTTAGTGAAAAGGAGCCAAACATTGCCATATGCTCCATTTACAGAACAAGTGTTAGCTGGGTTAAGCTTGGTACAAACTATGGAGGACAAACAACCCATTTGAGAAAACACCACACAATCCTCTAGGAGGCACACCTTAGCTGCCAAAAGGAAAAGCCGGCAAGTGGTGTTAATGAAGGTGTTGAAAGCAGGGAATCTGATCCAATCATGGTGGAAGGTGAAGGTAAAAAAGAGGGTGACATTTCTGATACAAATCGTCCCTGTCCCTAGCAGTGCAGTAGTTTTGTACCCCATATCAGCAACATCGCAATGGCACAGGAAGACTCAGAGTCAGGTTGAAACACCAAGCCAAGAACCTACAGTGGCTGCCTCCCTGAGACACACTCTGAGCCTACCACCACCTTCTAAGTTTCCTGCATCAGTGACACCAACAAAGAAAGAAATTCAGGCTACTATGACTGACATGTTTAGCCAGGAGGGGTAGTACAAATGCAACCACCCAATGGCATGTTTGTACAATGGGAAGTTGGCTAAAATGTTAGTTAGACCTCCTACCTTTTTGTTTGTGGATGGAGTGGGTATTCTAGTGAACACAGGTGTGAATGAAAAAATAAATGTGCAAGAGTTGGGAGAGAGCTTAATCCTTTGTTTCTTTGTTAATACAAGGCTTCGAAGAGACATTGTGTAATCCAAACATTACATCTGTGCCACAATTCTTGACCCACAGTACAAACAATTACTGCCCAATTTCATTCCTTTTTCAGATGGGGATGTTTCAAACTACAAGAAATGGATTGCTGGGAAAGCCAGAGACCTAGAAAAAGAACAACTGTAAATTAGAGGCCCAGTCACGGGCAGTAGTTCTGGAGTGCAGTCTACAACTTCTATAGAGCCTGTGGACAGTACTGTTGGATCACAGCATCCAAAATCAACACCAGCAACAACAACAGGAACAGGAACATTAGCCCCAAAATTTACATTTGATTGATTTCCAAAGGCAGGGCTCAAATTTACTGCAGAGGCGCAGGCAAAGGAGCTGGAGCAAGGTGGAGAACCAATGACTATTGAGCGGATGGTCAAAGTCTGCCTGGATGACCCAACAGGGATCTACCTGGAAGAAAGCCCATTGGTGTATTGGTATAGTAAGAAGCGCCAATGGATAGTGCTCAGCAGGCCGGCAATAACATATCTGGCTTGCCCTGTAGCCAGTGTGTCTGCTGAGCATGTGTTCAGTGCAGCTGGTGCAGTGTGACAGTGAGAAGGACTAGTCTCTCACCCCAAAAGATCAAGAGATTGACCATGATCAAAATGAATCAGCACTTTAAACCATCGAATTACAGCATACTTGAAATGTAACAGGAGGTGGATGAGGGTGATGATTGGTTGGACTCAGGCCATGTAGTGTGTTAGCTGACCAACCTCTGGGTGAACTATCTGAGTTTGAGGACAAACTCTACTTCCCTGACTAGACCAGGGGCACCATAGAACTTTCTCCTTTCTACTATGAACTGCTTTGAGGAAAAAAGTATTAACTGTGGGAACCTTATTACTGCATATTTGTTTCTGTCTAAGTGACTAATGAACTGCAGCTGTTTTAGGCATATGTATGGCCAATATTGTAGTTGGACTAGTGTGCATTGAAAAAGGCCCCAAAACCCCAAAATAACTTCAATGAGAATTGAGAAACAGTGCCTACCTCCATTCTGTGCCTATCCTTTCTTTTGTCCCCTAGCAGGACTGCCCCAGATACCTGCTTTCCAACTTACTGGCCAATGTGTGTTTCCTTTCCTGAATCGAAGAGGATCAGCAATGTGCCACTACACTTGGTTGGAACAGGTAAGTAATGTTTTATATATATATATATATATATATATATATATATATACATATATACCTCAACGATTGATATGAAAATACTTGTTTCAATTTTGATAATTGAGATGGTTCGTGTGACTCATGTCTAGTGGTGGCAGATAGTGAGAGTGGGTGTTTATGTTGTTGTTGTTAAGTATATTACGCTGGTTTGTGTTTGTGTTGTGATCGATTTACAATGTTGGTACCATAAAAAAAATAATGGGTGGTAATTTTTTTCCTGAAGATGATTTTTCCCCTTTCCATTTGACACTTACCGAAATTTGTTTGCCAGTGTTTTCACATTGCTTTGATATCTGGTGCTCTGCTTTCTGGTTCACATTTGTCAAAGAAGACAAGGCCAGTACATTTAGCTAACAAACAAAATTCTAGTCCAGAAAAAAAAGCTCAATGTTACGCTTGTTATTAAACAGTTACAGGTAGCTCTATCTCAAATGGGTAGTGAGAATGTGACTCTCAGGAGCAGTTGGTATGGATTTGGACATAATAATCTTTAATCAGAGTCTGGAGAATGGTGAAAGGAATCAGAGAGTGATTTGACAACATAAACATTTGCTAGAAGAAGGATGTTTTCAAATTCACGGAAATCAACATGGGTGATGTGAGGATGAGCCTAAGAGTCCTACTCCATCTGTGGACTGATGGTGAGAGGTGTGTCAATTAATTGATTTGGGAATTGTAATTCTGCTGTGGGTGTCTGGTCCAAACTTGAAACTATGTGGTTGGGTGGGGGGGTCTGTTGTAGGAAACTAGAGGAGACAGGGATGTGATGGATGATAATATCACATTATGCAGTACTCTAGACTAAATGCTATGATGAGCATGATGCTTGCGAGTTTGATCATCCTGATACATGCTGACACTTCTCTGTGATTGTTGATGGATGATCGCAAAGTTCAATGCTCTTGCTATGCCACCTTTGAGTCAACTTGGCACACCACTTCTCATGAAGCTTACATTCCATTACATTCTTTTTGATTTTACAATATAATGATAATCATTTCTGTTTTACAATCCACAGGCCTTCTTTTCTCCTGCACCTTAACACTCATGCTTACCTTATCGGACCACTTCAGGCAGGCACCCAAGAAGATTGATGAGGCATTCTAAGAAGACTGCAGATGCGCCACTCAACTTGGCAATACAGAATACTATCATTTTTCTTTCAATATTCTTTTTTAGAACTGTGTTAGCTTCACCCCAAGATTGATTATATGTACTATTTTTCAAACATAACTGACTGAACATTTTTAGATATATACAACTTGGATCTCACCGGGGCTGATAGAATGTAAAGTTATCTGTGTCATACATATTTATGTTTTCCTATTCTTCCCATAACAGGCTTCTGATCATTTCCCAGATGAAAATTGTGTTTGTGTTGTGTTTGTCTTTTTGTCACACCTTTTACCAAAATCCCTTTCTCATCCCTTCATGAAATCCCTAACCTTCTTCCCATGGGTTGTGTGATTAATTGAAGAGGTATTTAATAATTTAGCCCACTGATTAATCACACACTTGGTGGGACAGATGTGATAGAAACAACCCCAACTCAGTGTGCAGGATCTTCATGTGAGTTCACCTATGTGGAGTGGGACCTCACTTCTGATGCCTTCATTGTTAGTGCGCTAGCATGCTACTACTACTACATCACCATTGTACCTTGAGAAACCATGCAGCCCTTGCTTCATCCATTCAGGTAAGAGATTTATGGAGCATTGTTGTACCTTTAATTTAGGTAATATAAATGGCAATGTCAAATCTCTCTGCCCCACTCCTATGCGTCACATTTTGCAAAATGCACTGCAGAGACCTGAAGACTTTTAGGACAAGGTTACCTAACTGCATAAATAATTGTTATACACTATCAGCAGATTTGTAAAACATGCTGTGCGAAAAGAAATACACTATCAGCAGATTTTGAAAACACCACAAAAAAGATTTTAGGCATAAAAAACTGTAAATAACTATTTATTTTACGCTGTCCCTAACAAAAAGAATACATACCCATCCTTTCCACCCACAACAGGCCACCTCTATCTCCAAACAAGTGTCCCTTTCCCCAACCAATGTTCCCCAAAAAAATATCCACGTTTACTTGAAGAAGAAGAAAAAATAAATAGTTAAAAGTCCCGCAGAAACCACTCCCACCCTCTCCACCCACAAGAAGTCCAACACACCAAAATAAAAGGTTAAAAAAGGGGAAGAGGAGGGCACTAAAGGTGGGCCAGGATTCTCCTCAGGAGTCCCTCTACACATGCCTGATGGGCCTCTAACTGCACCAGGCTCCAGAGGACACAGTGTTGGTACACGGTCTCCAAGGGGGAGGCAGCAGGGATGATTATACAACAGCGGGCTGCTGCCCTGGCTCTGCGGCGGAGGTGTTGTTTTGTTGGAGGTGCTGTGTCGTGTCTGCGACCCTGAGTACTGGCAGCAAGAACTTACCGGCCCCTGGTACTCAGCCCGCATTGCCTCCAGCTTCATCCACCACAGCTGGGCCGCTTTTTCCTGCCTTGATGGTGGACCATCAGGAATAGCTATATCAAGAAAGAAAAAAGAGAAAATGTAAACAATGCTCTGAGTAAAACACTTGTCTAAAATCAAGTAGTGGCACAGTAGCAGCACATTTGGTGGTAACCTCAGGACCTTCAATTTTAAGGTGACCACTGTCACAGCCATAATATGTACTATGGAGTACAAGTATTCTTCTCTCTCCTGTTGTGCTAAATTAATGGTGACATTGCTAGCTCAGCTGGCACCCTAGTCATACGCGTTACTATCTGCAGCTGGGGCAGCTGTACTAGAAAATTATTTTATTCCAATGGCCCTGTTCTTCTTTGTACCTGGACTAAATGTCAGGTGAATACTAAGAAGGAAACACGACACATGGTATAATATATGCAATCATGCAGACATCCTGTCTACCACAAGTAGGCAGTGGGAAAAGCAATGCACTGAAGTATAGGGAAAAGATAAAGGAATGGGATATAGATTGCATTTGGCGCACTCACATCGTCACAGACTATCCAATCAGGAAAATCAAGGCACTTACTTATGGGCCACTTTACTCACTGTTCTTATACCCCTCCTCCACCACAATTTGTAATAACTACTTTTGTTCCAAAATAATACATTTGCTTTGCAGTACGGAAAGGAATTGTCTTAACATACTCAATTGCAGGGTAGGGTAGAGGGGGTCAGGATGGGTAGGTAGAGTAAACACTTTACAGATCAATCAATTTCTCATCATCATCATCATGTGCCTAAGGTTTGGCTAGTAGTGTGACTCACTGTGGTTGATAAATGTTGAGAGGGAAAAATTAGAACAGAAGTAAATCCATTATGCAAGCCATAATGAATTATATTTGTTACTTGGCTTGAAAAATATGGCACAAGCAAAGATTGGATTTTTCAAATAATTTAGAAGTTTGGGACAGAACTTATGAAAGATTAAAGGAGTGAAGTAATAGGAAGTGACTGTCACAGTGGCACTTGGAGGAAAGGGAAATACACCTTGTTTTGCATTGTCATGCATCAAAAAGTGTTTGACACATTAACTCAAGTGGATATTCAGAAATACCATCCAAACCTTTGCATCTGCCTTTGATAAAAAAACATTCCAAGTAAAGAACATCCGTATTCAGAAGCGTTCCCTTGTTTCTTCATTCCAAGCATTTATCTATTAATCATTGCAAATGTGTTCTTCTAGTACTCTTATTTTTCACCCTTGCGCTTGATAGACACCCTTTCACCCACCTGGGCTGGCATTATTCACCCATATATCCTTTCATCCTTCCTTCACCCACTCATTCATCTTATCATCCTCCTCATCACCCACCTATATGATCATAATTATGCACTCCTTCATACACACACACATCCCTTCACTCATATTATATTTCACCCATCCATTTGACTTCCATCCTTCTTTCAATTTTCCAAAACACATCATAGTTCAAGATAATTTTATAAACCTTAGTCTGCTGAGTTGCAGAGAGAAGAGGGCAAAACATATTTAACTCTCAATGCATCTGCAAAAGCAGGGTGGTGGCAAGTGAGTCAACAACACTTGTACACCCTTGCAGTGACTATATTACTAATTGTCAATAAGCAAGCAATAGGACTTACCACCGCCCGCCACTGCTGCCAAGGAGATTCCCCCCTATCTGCTCCCAATCCGTGTTGGTGCTGGCGCTGTCACTGCTTACCCAGCACTGGTGGTCGGTGCGGCTAGAAAAAAACATTAAACAGTTTAGATGCAACGCATCCTCCCCCCTATTGTTTTTTTGTAATAGCAAAATACAACTGCAATAAATCACTATATTTCAGTCACAAATTCTCTTCTGTCAAAATATCAATTGGGCCTTCTGTTGGTTGCCAACTTTTTAAAAGCCAGGAAGTCAAGTACAAAAAATTGTAATGGAGGGGCAGAACTAGCTATTGATGAACCTAAGTTTTGCTAGAGAAATAAAAGGGTGCACGAATTGGTCAATGAAGGACATATGGTCATGTTTGGCTAATGCAATGGGGCCATCCTCCTCACACTTCCAACCATGGTGCACAGTCATCAACTGCTAGAATACTAAGGCCCTGATTTATACTTTTCACGCAAAACTGTGCTAATGCAGTTTTGTTTGAAAAAGTATACCGCCGTCTAGCGCCATCCCCAGACGCCGGCCAGTCGTCATATTTATGGTATGACGGTAGCCGGCGATAAGGGCCGGCTAGTGTCATAAAAAAGGATGCTGGCCGGGTGGGGAGGGTGTAGGGGGAACAGGAGGTTGTGCATCAAAGGATGACGCTAGCATGGGCAGAAACATAAATAATGCCTCTAACCAGACTAGCGTCATCCTTTGACACACAACCCCCATGGACATGACTCCTATCATAGTAAAGACAGGAGTCATGCCCACCACCCTAATGGACATGCCCACGGGACATATGTACTTACCTTACTCACCAGAGGATGTGGTCCCCCCACCCTCTGGCATCACTCTGGTGTCGGATGGAGTGTCTCTGGGGCTAGGGAAGGGCATCTGTGGGCCCATTCCATGGTCTCTGACCATGCAAATAGGCCCACAGGTCCCCTAACGCCTGCCCGACCCAGGCGTTAAATAATGGCGCTAAGCAAGCTTAGCACCATTATTTGAGGCCCCTGTGCTTGATTTTAGCACAGGGGGATAGATATGGTGCTAAGGCCACTTTGTCATTTTTTCCCCCGGAACGCTGCCTTGCATCTCATTGATGCAAGGTAGTTTCCCGCAGACAAAAAATGACTTTAACTCAAAAAATTTGGCGCTAGACGGGTCTAGCACCAAAGTATAAATTTTGAGTTACGTTTGTGCTGAATTTGTGTAAAAATAAAATGACACAAATTTGGTGCAAATGGGGTATAAAAATGCCCCTAAGAACACATAGACAACATTTGAGAGTACAAACAATTACATGACCATGTTCAAAAACAACTTTTTTTCTTTAATGATTGAGTTGGAGCCCGGAGCATGAAAAAGAAAGCCTTCTCACGAAACATGTGTAGAATAGCTTACATAGGCATGCAATCTTCAGTACATGTGTTCTCTGAGCCTTACCACCACTCCACAAGATAAGCTACATAAGGGGAGAGGGAAAGCGCACTGACAAATCAGAAGAAAGGCAGCTGCAGACAGACTAGTACAGCCAGGCAGTTTGAAGTAAAGAAATGTGAAATATAGAAAATACGTAAATAGGATAATGCAGGAATAAGAAGAATTTAAGAAACAGTTAAATCGAAGTGGAGTTAGAAAAATTAGGAGAGAAGCACAGTAAAAAGGTAGAAAATATTTGTGGAGCGGTAAAAGTTAGGGAAATATATATATCTATATTAGCAAAGACAGGAGGGCTTACTGGGGCTAGCAGAGCCATCTGCCCCAGCACTTGTGAAGAGTCCACCTTCAGCTGCTTCGCCTGCCTTGTCACCACCAGCCATCGTCCTGCCCCAGGTTGCTGGATGATGTAAGAAAAAAAAATAGAAACTATTACTGGCACTATTAATAAATAATCTCTCCAAGAATATTAATTATTTTTAAAGGAAAAGGCAAAAGTATTAACATTTCTACATCAGAGGTTCAGCACGCCTGTATAATAATAATACTACTATCATGGACCATCCTATTCCAAATTTCCTAAATTACATTGTGTAATTACTAATAAATTGCAATGAATAATTTCTACAGTTCTCATCTCATTCTCAATTCTCAATTTCTCAATGCATAGATTGGATTCATGCAAAACTACTACACCTCACTGGGAAATTGCTTGGTAGTTGGCACTGTACAAGCTACAAAAAGTAAAGGCACAGACATGTGAGAGAACATGAAAACTCACAAATGAGTACTAACATATTAACAATGACTATCTTAGACAGGGCACAGGAGGGGTATCTGCATTACTTCTTAATCAGCCTATGCCAGTGCTAAAAACAGGTACAATTAGGTAGCGCCGGGCACCTGTCTAGATAATAATCAAATAATATTATATTTGTAGCATAAAGTTAACGTACCTTGCTATTTGTGAATAAACTATTAGCATAGAACACAACTAAACTGAGCCCTGCAACCTCGACACCTAACAGGTCGAGCATGTCCATCTCCTGATCTAGGTTGTCTGTCCACCAGTGTGTCAGCTGTTGCTGGGTGCGCTGGACCACAGAGCTGCGGAGTACATCGTTGAAGGCATTCCAGGAGCTCATACTCAGACCAGGCCTGTTGCCTGCTGCCAAGGTGGAGGAAAGGTGGCCCTGCACATAGAACACCAAGACAGCCAACTCATAAAATATGGCGCGGGCTGAACCCCTTGATGCCACCGCCGCCCCCAAAGAAAGGCGGCTGACGCTTGTGGTTAAGGGTCGTGGTGCTGCCGCTCCCCTTCTGTGCCATGGCACTGGGGATTTGGTGAGGAAGAGATAAGGAAGGATGAAGAAAAATGAAGGGAAAAAAAGTCAAGCAAAAAAATGAAAAATTAAAAAAGTTGCAAAAAAGAACCAAAAAATGTGAAGTTAAAATATAAACAGAGAAAGGGAAAAGGTAATGTAAGAAAAAGAAACTAGGGAAAATCGATTTTAAAACAGAGGGATGGGAGAGATGTAGAGGGATAGAAAAGTAGGCCCAAGCACCATAACAAGTAAAAAAAACAAGGTGGTCACGCCCATCGGAACCGCATGGTGCCATACGTGCAAGAATTCCAACACGAGGACGTACTTCGCGTTGCCAAGGACATTAAACGTCATGATGCTCGGCTGACGCTCAGTCCCAACTCCAACTCTGAGGAAGGAGACCTGGTGTGTTTGATTCACGGTGGGCTACAGGTGTGAGTTCTTCCCCAGCAAACTACATAGAGGGACAAATGTGGTGTCCTGAAGACACATCTCGGTAATAAAATGATGATGCCAGATACCTGACAAGGAGCGTGTTCCCTAGGCAATGAAACATCAGAATCTACCACTCAAACACTATATGCGGGTCGCGCTTACCAGGACCAGAGGGACTCCATATCCCTGACTGCTTTGTTACCTCAGGAGGTGGCCATCTTGTGCATCACCTGCTCCCACTTGCTGTAAAGCGTGAGGGGGCATACCACAGCATGGGACTCTCGCAGGCCACGTCCCGGCAAAGCCCGGGCCAAGGGCAGACCCGTCTGTGTCCGACTGAGGCCTGGCAGGGCCACCCCCTTGAGTCTGACTCTCTTGTTCTGCAACCCGAATAGTTTTGTCCCCCTCCAGCTCTTCCCCTAACACCATCCCAGGCCCCTTGTCCCGCCCAATACATTACAATAGATATTGGAAAAAGAAAAGCAACCAAGGGCGGGGCTGTGGTTGAGGGGAAAAAGCATAAGAAAAATTCCAAAAAGTCAGGATGCAACAAAGTACTTGACCGCAATGATGACCTCCTAGTTGATTGCGGGGAAATATTAGTTCTACCATCTGGTGCAGACCAACCATTGAGTCCCAAACCTTGCCCTGCAACCCAATCATCGACCAGCAAGCAGGAAAGCATATTGAATCTGTTTAACAAAGCCAGGGTAAGGATGAGGACCAAGATCAGCACAGCACCCCACAACCAAGCAGACTCAGTTCCTAGCTCCCCTCATGACTCAGCAATGGTGCATCCTCTCTCACCCATCCCCTGTACCAATCGCTTTCTTCTGTTTTCACGTCTCTCAGGCCCACCCACAACTCAGGATCTCAAAACTTCACCTGTTGAGGCTAGGGCAGGCGGTTTCCCAAGTAACCAGCCACCCACCCAAATGACAACTTGGTAAGTTGCATACAAACACTCACGGCAGAAATAGCTGCCCTTAAGTTTATGATAGGTGAACTTGCGGTTACAGTGGGGCATCTTATGGAAGAGAGAGCGAGAATAACTAGGGAAAGTGCGGCCACCTCAGTTCTGACCAACATCGCTGCTCTGGCACCATCTGTTTCCACCATGCTCCATCATACAAAATACCATGGAGGCCACTCACGTCTATCACATGAGGACTCCTTTTCTAGGACCTCAGTAGGAGACCGTACATCGGGTCCCCATACACCAGTAGGTGTGCAAATTGAATCGCCCTTCACCAACTCCCAGAACAAAAGTTTCAATTTCACACCTCTCACACTAGGGGTGGATTGTAACCTTTGCAATACACATGTTCCCAAGACCACCACTCTTCCTCCTCGGAAAATCTTTATGACCAACATGCCCAGATCTAACTCTCAGGGGGGGAGGGAAGGGGTAGACTCTGTGATTAAAAAAGTCACACACTGGATTCAACACAGTAGAGAATGTCTCTCAGTAGTTAGGAAAGATATTGTTAGGGTCATGCGTCACAGGTCTCTGAGCACTCTGTTTGACTACAACGAGCTTCTCCTAGACAACGGGCAGCTATCCTATGACTTAGTAGCCCTAGACCAAAGAACTAACCCCCCGGACGGGTCCACTATACAGTTCAAACTCGAGTCACCCACCCCATTTTGTGTGCCACTATCCCAAGTGGCTTTAGATGATGACACAGTCTGTTCCAAGATAGATTAACCAACAGAGATCAAGGCGCAGGCTTCCAATGATAGACTTGATAGAGGCCCAAGCTCTAACAATTGCCTCCGCACAATCAGCCACCCAGCGGACATCTCAGATCAGAGAATTAGGATGGCCCCCACCACTTCTCTCAATATTGTGACACCAGTCACCCTAGATCTCCAGGCAAACCCGCTCCCATCGCCCAACCCCATGACCATCAGTTGGAAAATAAAGATTGCCTTCTGGAATGGGGCAGGTATCAAATCCAAACTCCCTTTGCCTCACTGGAACACCTTAATCAACCACCACAACATATGTATCTTTCAGGAGACCTGGCTAATTAAACCTGCCCACAAACATGGCCATGCACTACCACATACCTGCTGTTCCCAGCAAGGCAGGCCGCACATCGGGGGGCCTCCTAATAAGGGTGAAAATCGCACTACAGTGTGTAGTGAAACTGATACCCACCGATACCCACTGATAGCCCTGATATTCTTGGTATCAGTCTCAAGGGAACAGGGTCCACTGTCACCGACATTTTTAACACCTATGTCAGAGGGACAATGAAGCCCAACCACTCTGTCACCTTGCAGTCTCTAGAGACCCAATTGGGTGAAAGACCCTCCAAACATGCCCTCATTGTAGGGGGGGACTTCAATACCACCTTCGAACCCCTTGGTCTGGAACACATGGGCGATTTCAGGGAAGAAGATAATATATGGCACATACTAGGCTGGAGCTTTCCACGTCAAGAAGTGGCACTCGGCTGCCCTGACCCTCGTCCATGGCCTGAGGGCTGTAAATGGAAGAACCAAATTTGATAAGCATGCCACCCACACGTTCACTGGCACACAGGAGAAGATCTGCAACGATTATATACTGATGGACTGGCACTTGGTAGATGATATGGTAGTCGGGACCCAATTAGACAGTGAGCACAATCCACTCTGTCTTACTTTAGAGCCACCGTGAGGTAGGGCGCCCATTGCAACGACCACTGCCAGAGTAGCCAAGGTGGTCCTGGCGGATAACAGCAGATGGCGACTTAGAAGGAGCAAGTGATCCAGCGAGATGACATTCTCTCTTCTATCGATTTAGACCTGACACGTTGCGTAGCATTGATATCCACGATGTGAGAAGACGTGGGAAACATTTTCTCTCTAATCAAAGTACACACTTCCCCTAGGTCTCTAGTTTTCAGAAATGCATAGGTTTGGTAGGTTTCCCTAGGTACCGGCTGAGCTAGAGGCCAAAATATACAGGTAGGCACTTTGCATAAAACACCTCTGTTTTCTGTCAAAAAATGGTATGTGTCCACGTTGTATTTTGGGGCATTTCCTGTAGCGGTCGCTAAGCCTACCCACACAAGTGAGGTATAATTTGTATCGGGAGACTTGGGGGAACGCTGGGTGGAAGGAAATTTGTGGCTCCTCTCAGATTCCAGAACTTTCTGTCACCGAAATGTGAAGAAAATGTGTTTTTTAGCCAAATGTTGAGGTTTGCAAAGGATTCTGGGTAACAGAACCTGGTCAGAGCCCCACAAGTCACCCCATCTTGGATTCCCCTAGGTCTCTTGTTTTGAGAAATGCACAGGTTTGGTAGGTTTCCCTAGGTGCCGGCTGAGCTAGAGGCCAAAATCTTCAGGTAGGCACTTTGCTAAAAACACCTCTGTTTTCTGTCAAAAAATGGGATGTGTCCATGTTGTGTTTTGTGGCATTTCCTGTCGCGGACGCTAGGCCTACCCACACAAGTGAGGTATCATTTTTATCGGGAGACTTGGGGAAACGCTGGGTGGAAGGAAAGTTGTGGCTCCTCTCAGATTCCAGAACTTTCTGTCACCGAAATGTGAGGAAAATGTGTTTTTTTAGCCTAATTTTGAGGTTTGCAAAGGATTCTGGATAACAGAACCTGGCCAGAGCCCCACATGTCACCCCATCTTGGATTCCCCTAGGTCTATAGTTTTCAAAAATGCACAGGTTTGGTAGGTTTCCATAGGTGCCGGCTGAGCTATAGGCTAAAATCTACAGGTAGGCACTTTGCAAGAAACACCTCTGTTTCTGTCAAAAAATGGGATGTGTCCATGTTGTGTTTTGGGGCACTTCCTGTCGCGGGCGCTAGGCCTACACAAACAAGTGAGGTATCTTTTCTATCGGGAGACTTGGGGGAACGCTGGATGGAAGGAAATTTGTGGCTCCTCTCAGATTCCAGAACTTTCTGTCACCGAAATGTGAGAAAAATGTGTTTTTTTAGCCAAATTCTGAGGTTTGCAAAGGATTCTGGGTAACAGAACCTGGTCAGAGCCCCACAAGTCACCCCATCTTGAATTCCCCTAGGTCTCTAGTTTTCAAAAATGCACAGGTTTGGTAGGTTTCCCTAGGTACCGGCTGAGCTAGAGGGCAAAATATACAGGTAGGCACTTTGCATAAAACACCTCTGTTTTCTGTCAAAAAATGAGATGTGTCCACGTTGTGTTTTGGGGCATTTCCTGTTGCGGGCGCTAGGCCTCCCCACACAAGTGAGGTATCATTTTTATCAGGAGACTTAAGTGGAACGCTAGATGGAATGAAATTTGTGGCTCTTCTCAGATTCCAGAACTTTCAGTCACCGAAATGTGAGGAAAATTTGTTTTTTTAGCTAAATTTTGAGGTTTGCAAAGGATTCTGGGTAACAGAACATGGCCAGAGCCCCACATGTCACCCCATCTTGGATTCCCCTAGGTCTCTAGTTTTCAAAAATGCACAGGTTTGGTAGGTTTACCTAGGTGCCGGCTGAGCTATAGGCCAAAATCTACAGTTAGGCACTTTGCAAAAAACACCTCTGTCTTCTGTCAAGAAATGGGATGTGTCCATGTTGTGTTTTGGGGCATTTCTTATCGCGGGCGCTAGGCCTACACACAAAAGTGAGGTACGATTTTTATCGGGAGACTTGGGGGAACGCTGGGTGGAAGGAAAGTTGTGGCTCCTCTCAGATTCCAGAACTTTCTGTCACCGAAATGTGAGGAAAATTTGTTTTTTAGCCACATTTTGAGGTTTGCAAAGGATTTTGGGTAACAGAACCTGGTCAGAGCCCCACAAGTCACCCCATCTTGGATTCCCCTAGGACTCTAGTTTTCAAAAATGCACAGGTTTGAAGGTTTCCCTAGGTACCGGCTGAGCTAGAGGCCAAAATCTACAGGTAGTCACTTTGCATTAAACACCTCTGTTTTCTGTCAAAAAAATGGGATGTGTCCACGTTGTGTTTTGGGGCATTTCCAGTCGCGGGCGCTAGGCCTACACAAACAAGTGAGGTATCATTTCTATCGGGACACTTGGGGGAACGCTGGGTGGAAGGAAATTTGTGGCTCCTCTCAGATTCCAGAACTTTCTGTCACCGAAATGTGAGGAAAATGTGTTTTTTTAGCCAAATTTTGAGGTTTGCAAAGGATTCTGGGTAACTGAACCTGGTCAGAGCCCCACAAGTCACGCCATCTTGGATTCCCCTAGGTCTCTAGTTTTCATAAATGCACAGGTTTGGTAGGTTTCCCTAGGTGCCGGCTGACCTAGATGCCAAAATCTACAGGTAGGCACTTTGCAAAAAACACCTCTGTTTTCTGTCAAAAAATGGGATGTGTCCACATTGTGTTTTGGGGCACTTCCTGTCGCAGGCGCTAGGCCTACCCACACAAGTGAGGTATCATTTTTATCGGGAGACTTGGGGGAACGCTGGGCGGAAGGAAATTTGTGGCTCCTCTCAGATTCCAGAACTTATTGTCACCGAAATTTGAGGAAAATGTGTTTATTTAGCCAAATTTTGAGGTTTGCAAAGGATTCTGGGTAACAGAACCTGGCCAGAGCCCCACATGTCACCCCATCTTGGATTCCCCTAGGTCTCTAGTTTTCAAAACTGCACAGTTTTGGTAGGTTTACCTAGGTGCCGGCCGAGCTATAGGCCAAAATCTACAGTTAGGCACTTTGCAAAAAACACCTCTGTCTTCTGTCAAAAAATGGGATGTGTCCACGTTGTGTTTTGGGACATTTCCTGTCACGGGCGCTAGGCCTACACACAAAAGTGAGGTACGATTTTTATCGGGAGACTTAGGGGAACGCTGGGTGGAAGGAAAGTTGTGGCTCCTCTCAGATTCCAGAACTTTCTGTCACCGAAATGTGAGGAAAATGTGTTTTTTTAGCCAAATTTTGAGGTTTGTAAAGTATTCTGGGTAACAGAACCTGGTCAGAGCCCCACAAGTCACCCCATCTTGGATTCCCCTAGGTCTCTAGTTTAGAAAAATGCACAAGTTAGGTAGGTTTCTCTAGGTGCCCGCTGAGCTAGAAGCCAAAATCTACAGGTAGGCACTTTGCAAAAAACACCTCTGTTTTCTGCCAAAAAATGGGATGAGTCCACGTTGTGTTTTGGGGCATTTCCTGTCGCGGGCGCTAGGCCTACACTCAAAAGTGAGGTATGATTTTTATCGGGAGACTTGGGGAATGCTGGGTGGAAGGAAATTTGTGGCTCCTCTCAGATTCCAGAACTTTCTGTCACCGAAATGTGAGGAAAATGTGTTTTTTTTAGCCTCATTTTGAGGTTTGCAAAGGATTCTGGGTAACAGAACCTGGCCAGAGCCCCACATGTCACCCCATCTTAGATTCCCCTACGTCTATAGTTTTCAAAAATGCACAGGTTTGGTAGGTTTCCCTAGGTGCCGGCTGAGCTATAGGCTAAAATCTACAGGTAGGCACTTTGCAAAAAACACCTCTGTTTTCTGTCAAAAAATGGGATGTGTCCATGTTGTGTTTTGGGGCATTTCCTGTCGCGGGCGCTAGGCCTACCCACACAAGTGAGGTATCATTTTTATCGGTAGACTTGGGGAAACGCTGGGTGGAAGGAAAGTTGTGGCTCCTCTCAGATTCCAGAACTTTCTGTCACCGAAATGTGAGGAAAATGTGTTTTTTTAGCCTAATTTTGAGGTTTGCAAAGGATTCTGGGTAACAGAACCTGGCCAGAGCCCCACATCTCACCCCATCTTGGATTCCCCTAGGTCTATAGTTTTCAAAAATGCACAGGTATGGTAGGTTTCCCTAGGTGCCGGCTGAGCTATAGGCTAAAATCTACAGTTAGGCACTTTGCAAAAAACACCTCTGTCTTCTGTCAAAAAATGGGATGTGTCCACGTTGTGTTTTGGGACATTTCCTGTCACGGGCGCTACGCCTACACACAAAAGTGAGGTACGATTTTTATCGGGAGACTTAGGGGAACGCTGGGTGGAAGGAAAGTTGTGGCTCCTCTCAGATTCCAGAACTTTCTGTCACCGAAATGTGAGGAAAATGTGTTTTTTTAGCCAAATTTTGAGGTTTGTAAAGTATTCTGGGTAACAGAACCTGGTCAGAGCCCCACAAGTCACCCCATCTTGAATTCCCCTAGGTCTCTAGTTTAGAAAAATGCACAAGTTAGGTAGGTTTCTCTAGGTGCCCGCTGAGCTAGAAGCCAAAATCTACAGGTAGGCACTTTGCAAAAAACACCTCTGTTTTCTGCCAAAAAATGGGATGAGTCCACGTTGTGTTTTGGGGCATTTCCTGTCGCGGGCCCTAGGCCTACACTCAAAAGTGAGGTATGATTTTTATCGGGAGACTTGGGGAATGCTGGGTGGAAGGAAATTTGTGGCTCCTCTCAGATTCCAGAACTTTCTGTCACCGAAATGTGAGGAAAATGTGTTTTTTTAGCCTAATTTTGAGGTTTGCAAAGGATTCTGGGTAACAGAACCTGGCCAGAGCCCCACATGTCACCCCATCTTAGATTCCCCTAGGTCTATAGTTTTCAAAAATGCACAGGTTTGGTAGGTTTCCCTAGGTGCCGGCTGAGCTATAGGCTAAAATCTACAGGTAGGCACTTTGCAAAAAACACCTCTGTTTTCTGTCAAAAAATGGGATGTGTCCATGTTGTGTTTTGGGGCATTTCCTGTCACGGGCGCTAGGCCTACCCACACAAGTGAGGTATCATTTTTATCGGTAGACTTGGGGAAACGCTGGGTGGAAGGAAAGTTGTGGCTCCTCTCAGATTCCAGAACTTTCTGTCACCGAAATGTGAGGAAAATGTGTTTTTTTAGCCTAATTTTGAGGTTTGCAAAGGATTCTGGGTAACAGAACCTGGCCAGAGCCCCACATCTCACCCCATCTTGGATTCCCCTAGGTCTATAGTTTTCAAAAATGCACAGGTATGGTAGGTTTACCTAGGTGCCGGCTGAGCTATAGGCTAAAATCTACAGTTAGGCACTTTGCAAAAAACACCTCTGTCTTCTGTCAAAAAATGGGATGTGTCCACGTTGTGTTTTGGGACATTTCCTGTCACGGGCGCTACGCCTACACACAAAAGTGAGGTACGATTTTTATCGGGAGACTTAGGGGAACGCTGGGTGGAAGGAAAGTTGTGGCTCCTCTCAGATTCCAGAACTTTCTGTCACCGAAATGTGAGGAAAATGTGTTTTTTTAGCCAAATTTTGAGGTTTGTAAAGTATTCTGGGTAACAGAACCTGGTCAGAGCCCCACAAGTCACCCCATCTTGGATTCCCCTAGGTCTCTAGTTTAGAAAAATGCACAAGTTAGGTAAGTTTCTCTAGGTGCCCGCTGAGCTAGAAGCCAAAATCTACAGGTAGGCACTTTGCAAAAAACACCTCTGTTTTCTGCCAAAAAATGGGATGAGTCCACGTTGTGTTTTGGGGCATTTCCTGTCGCGGGCCCTAGGCCTACACTCAAAAGTGAGGTATGATTTTTATCGGGAGACTTGGGGAATGCTGGGTGGAAGGAAATTTGTGGCTCCTCTCAGATTCCAGAACTTTCTGTCACCGAAATGTGAGGAAAATGTGTTTTTTTAGCCTAATTTTGAGGTTTGCAAAGGATTCTGGGTAACAGAACCTGGCCAGAGCCCCACATGTCACCCCATCTTAGATTCCCCTAGGTCTATAGTTTTCAAAAATGCACAGGTTTGGTAGGTTTCCCTAGGTGCCGGCTGAGCTATAGGCTAAAATCTACAGGTAGGCACTTTGCAAAAAACACCTCTGTTTTCTGTCAAAAAATGGGATGTGTCCATGTTGTGTTTTGGGGCATTTCCTGTCACGGGCGCTATGCCTACCCACACAAGTGAGGTATCATTTTTATCGGTAGACTTGGGGAAACGCTGGGTGGAAGGAAAGTTGTGGCTCCTCGCAGATTCCAGAACTTTCTGTCACCGAAATGTGAGGAAAATGTGTTTTTTTAGCCTAATTTTGAGGTTTGCAAAGGATTCTGGGTAACAGAACCTGGCCAGAGCCCCACATCTCACCCCATCTTGGATTCCCCTAGGTCTATAGTTTTCAAAAATGCACAGGTATGGTAGGTTTCCCTAGGTGCCGGCTGAGCTATAGGCTAAAATCTACAGGTAGGCACTTTGCAAGAAACACCTCTGTTTTCTGTAAAAAAATGGGATGTGTCCATGTTGTGTTTTGGGGCATTTCCTGTCGCGGGCGCTAGGCCTACACAAACAAGTGAGGTACGATTTTTATCGGGAGACTTGGGGGAACGCTGGGTGGAAGGAAAGTTGTGGCTCCTCTCAGATTCCAGAACTTTCTGTCACCGAAATGTGAGGAAAATGTGTTTTTTAGCCACATTTTGAGGTTTGCAAAGGATTTTGGGTAACAGAACCTGGCCAGAGCCCCACATGTCACCCCATCTTGGATTCAACTAGGTCTCTAGTTTTCAAAAATGCACAGGTTTGGTAGGTTTACCTAGGTGCCGGCTGAGCTATAGGCCAAAATCTACAGTTAGGCACTTTGCAAAAAACACCTCTGTCTTCTTTCAAAAAATGGGATGTGTTCACGTTGTGTTTTGGGGCATTTCCTGTCGCGGGCGCTAGGCCTACACACAAAAGTGAGGTACGATTTTTATCGGGAGACTTGGGGGAACGCTGGGTGGAAGGAAAGTTGTGGCTCCTCTCAGATTCCAGAACTTTCTGTCACCGAAATGTGAGGAAAATGTGTTTTTTAGCCACATTTTGAGGTTTGCAAAGGATTTTGGGTAACAGAACCTGGTCAGAGCCCCACAAGTCACCCCATCCTGGATTCCCCTAGGTCTCAAGTTTTCAAAAATGCACAGGTTTGGAAGGTTTCCCTAGGTACCGGCTGAGCTAGAGGCCAAAATCTACAGGTAGTCACTTTGCATTAAACACCTCTGTTTTCTGTCAAAAAATGGGATGTGTCCACGTTGTGTTTTTGGGCATTTCCTGTCGCGGGCGCTAGGCCTACACAAACAAGTGAGGTATCATTTCTATCGGGAGACTTGGGGGAACGCTGGGTGGAAGGAAATGTGTGGCTCCTCTCAGATTCCAGAACTTTCTGTCACCGAAATGTGAGGAAAATGTGTTTTTTTAGCCAAATTTTGAGGTTTGCAAAGGATTCTGGGTAACTGAACCTGGTCAGAGCCCCACAAGTCACGCCATCTTGGATTCCCCTAGGTCTCTAGTTTTCATAAATGCACAGGTTTGGTAGGTTTCCCTAGGTGCCGGCTGAGCTAGATGCCAAAATCTACAGGTAGGCACTTTGCAAAAAACACCTCTGTTTTCTGTCAAAAAATGGGATGTGTCCACGTTGTGTTTTGGGGCACTTCCTGTCGCAGGCGCTAGGCATACCCACACAAGTGAGGTATCATTTTTATCGGGAGACTTGGGGGAACGCTGGGCAGAAGGAAATTTGTGGCTCCTCTCAGATTCCAGAACTTACTGTCAACGAAATTTGAGGAAAATGTGTTTATTTAGCCAAATTTTGAGGTTTGCAAAGGATTCTGGGTAACAGAACCTGGCCAGAGCCCCACATGTCACCCCATCTTGGATTCCCCTAGGTCTCTAGTTTTCAAAAATGCACAGGTTTGGTAGGTTTACCTAGGTGCCGGCTGAGCTATAGGCCAAAATCTACAGTTAGGCACTTTGCAAAAAACACCTCTGTCTTCTGTCAAAAAATGGGATGTGTCCACGTTGTGTTTTGGGGCATTTCCTGTCGCGGGCTCTAGGCCTACACACAAAAGTGAGGTACGATTTTTATCGGGAGACTTGGGGGAACGCTGGGAGGAAGGAAAATTGTGGCTCCTCTCAGATTCCAGAACTTCCTGACACCGAAATGTGAGGAAAATGTGTTTTTTTAGCCAAATTTTGAGGTTTGCAAAGTATTCTGGGTAACAGAACCTGGCCAGAGCCCCACATGTCACCCCATCTTGGATTCCCCTAGGTCTCTAGTTTTAAAAAATGCACAGGTTTGGTAGGTTTACCTAGGTGCCGGCTGAGCTAGAGGCCAAAATCTACAGGTAGGCACTTTGCAAAAAACACCTCTGTTTTCTGTCAAAAAATGGGATGTGTCCATGTTGTGTTTTGGGGCAATTCCTGTCGCGGGCGCTAGGCCTACACACACAAGTGAGGTATAATTTCTATCGGGAGACTTGGGGGAATGCTCGGTGGAAGGAAATTTGTGGCTCCTCTCAGATTCCAGAACATTCTGTCACCGAAATGTGAGGAAAATGTGTTTTTTTAGCCTAATTTTGAGGTTTGCAAAGGATTCTGGGTAACAGAACCTGGCCAGAGCCCCACATGTCATCCCATCTTGGATTCCCCTAGGTCTATAGTTTTCAAAAATGCACAGGTTTGGTAGGTTTCCCTGGTGCCGGCTGAGCTATAGGCTAAAATCTACAGGTAGGCACTTTGCAAAAAACACCTCTGGTTTCTGTCAAAAAATGGGATGTGTCCATGTTGTGTTTTGGGGCATTTCCTGTCGCGGGCGCTAGGCCTACACAAACAAGTGAAATATCTTTTCTATCTGGAGACTTGGGGGAGCGCTGGATGGAAGGAAATTTGTGGCTCCTCTCAGATTCCAGAACTTTCTGTCACCGAAATGTGAGGAAAATGTGTTTTTTTAGCCAAATTTTGAGGTTTGCAAAGGATTCTGGGTAACAGAACCTGGTCAGAGCCCCACAAGTCACCCAATCTTGGATTCCCCTAGGTCTCTAGTTTAAAAAAATGCACAGGTTTGGTAGGTTTCTCTAGGTGCCCGCTGAGCTAGAGGCCAAAATCTACAGATAGGCACTTTGCAAAAAACACCTCTGTTTTCTGCCAAAAAATGGGATGTGTCCATGTTGTGTTTTGGGGCATTTCCTGTCCCGGGCGCTAGGCCTACCCACACAAGTGAGGTATCATTTTTATCGGGAGACTTGGGGAAACGCTGGGTGGAAGGAAAGTTGTGGCTCCTCTCAGATTCCAGAACTTTCTGTCACCGAAATGTGAGGAAAATGTGTTTTTTTAGCCTAATTTTGAGGTTTGCAAAGGATTCTGGGTAACAGAACCTGGCCAGAGCCCCACATGTCACCCCATCTTGGATTCCCCTAGGTCTATAGTTTTCAAAAATGCACAGGTTTGGTAGGTTTCCCTAGGTACCGGCTGAGCTAGAGGGCAAAATCTACAGGTAGGCACTTTGCATAAAACACCTCTGTTTTCTGTCAAAAAATGGGATGTGTCCACGTTGTGTTATGGGGCATTTCCTGTTGCGGGCGCTAGGCCTCCCCCACACAAGTGAGGTATCATTTTTATCAGGAGACTTAAGGGGAACGCTAGGTGGAATGAAATTTGTGGCTCTTCTCAGATTCCAGAACTTTCAGTCACCGAAATGTGAGGAAAATTTGTTTTTTTAGCTAAATTTTGAGGTTTGCAAAGGATTCTGGGTAACAGAACATGGCCAGAGCCCCACATGTCACCCCATCTTGGATTCCCCTAGGTCTCTAGTTTTCAAAAATGCACAGGTTTGGTAGGTTTACCTAGGTGCCGGCTGAGCTATAGGCCAAAATCTACAGTTAGGCACTTTGCAAATAAGACCTCTGTCTTCTGTCAAAAAATGGGATGTGTCCATGTTGTGTTTTGGAGCATTTCTTATCGCGGGCGCTAGGCCTACACACAAAAGTGAGGTACGATTTTTATCAGGAGACTTGGGGGAACGCTGGGTGGAAGGAAAGTTGTGGCTCCTCTCAGATTCCAGAACTTTCTGTCACCGAAATGTGAGGAAAATTTGTTTTTTTAGCCACATTTTGAGGTTTGCAAAGGATTTTGGGTAACAGAACCTGGTCAGAGCCCCACAAGTCACCCCATCTTGGATTCCCCTAGGACTCTAGTTTTCAAAAATGCACAGGTTTGAAGGTTTCCCTAGGTACCCGGCTGAGCTAGAGGCCAAAATCTACAGGTAGTCACTTTGCATTAAACACCTCTGTTTTCTGTCAAAAAAATGGGATGTGCCCACGTTGTGTTTTGGGGGCATTTCCAGTCGCGGGCGCTAGGCCTACACAAACAAGTGAGGTATAATTTCTATCGGGAGACTTGGGGGAACGCTGGGTGGAACGGAAATTTGTGGCTCCTCTCAGATTCCAGAACTTTCTGTCACCGAAATGTGAGGAAAATGTGTTTTTTTAGCCAAATTTTGAGGTTTGCAAAGGATTCTGGGTAACAGAACCTGGTCAGAGCCCCACAAGTCACGCCATCTTGGATTCCCCTAGGTCTCTAGTTTTCATAAATGCACAGGTTTGGTAGGTTTCCCTAGGTGCCGGCTGACCTAGATGCCAAAATCTACAGGTAGGCACTTTGCAAAAAACACCTCTGTTTTCTGTCAAAAAATGGGATGTGTCCACATTGTGTTTTGGGGCACTTCCTGTCGCAGGCGCTAGGCCTACCCACACAAGTGAGGTATCATTTTTATCGGGAGACTTGGGGGAACGCTGGGCGGAAGGAAATTTGTGGCTCCTCTCAGATTCCAGAACTTACTGTCACCGAAATTTGAGGAAAATGTGTTTATTTAGCCAAATTTTGAGGTTTGCAAAGGATTCTGGGTAACAGAACCTGGCCAGAGCCCCACATGTCACCCCATCTTGGATTCCCCTAGGTCTCTAGTTTTCAAAACTGCACAGTTTTGGTAGGTTTACCTAGGTGCCGGCCGAGCTATAGGCCAAAATCTACAGTTAGGCACTTTGCAAAAAACACCTCTGTCTTCTGTCAAAAAATGGGATGTGTCCACGTTGTGTTTTGGGACATTTCCTGTCGCGGGCGCTAGGCCTACACACAAAAGTGAGGTACGATTTTTATCGGGAGACTTAGGGGAACGCTGGGTGGAAGGAAAGTTGTGGTTCCTCTCAGATTCCCAGAACTTTCTGTCACCGAAATGTGAGGAAAATGTGTTTTTTTTAGCCAAATTTTGAGGTTTGTAAAGTATTCTGGGTAACAGAACCTGGTCAGAGCCCCACAAGTCACCCCATCTTGGATTCCCCTAGGTCTCTAGTTTAGAAAAATGCACAAGTTAGGTAGGTTTCTCTAGGTGCCCGCTGAGCTAGAAGCCAAAATCTACAGGTAGGCACTTTGCAAAAAACACCTCTGTTTTCTGCCAAAAAATGGGATGTGTCCACGTTGTGTTTTGGGGCATTTCCTGTCGCGGGCGATAGGCCTACACTCAAAAGTGAGGTATGATTTTTATCGGGAGACTTGGGGGAATGCTGGGTGGAAGGAAATTTGTGGCTCCTCTCAGATTCCAGAACTTTCTGTCACCGAAATGTGAGGAAAATGTGTTTTTTTTAGCCTCATTTTGAGGTTTGCAAAGGATTCTGGGTAACAGAACCTGGCCAGAGCCCCACATGTCACCCCATCTTAGATTCCCCTAGGTCTATAGTTTTCAAAAATGCAAAGGTTTGGTAGGTTTCCCTAGGTGCCGGCTGAGCTATAGGCTAAAATCTACAGGTAGGCACTTTGCAAAAAACACCTCTGTTTTCTGTCAAAAAATGGGATGTGTCCATGTTGTGTTTTGGGGCATTTCCTGTCGCGGGCGCTAGGCCTACCCACACAAGTGAGGTATCATTTTTATCGGTAGACTTGGGGAAACGCTGGGTGGAAGGAAAGTTGTGGCTCCTCTCAGATTCCAGAACTTTCTGTCACCGAAATGTGAGGAAAATGTGTTTTTTTAGCCAAATTTTGAGGTTTGTAAAGTATTCTGGGTAACAGAACCTGGTCAGAGCCCCACAATTCACCCCATCTTGGATTCCCCTAGGTCTCTAGTTTAGAAAAATGCACAAGTTAGGTAGGTTTCTCTAGGTGCCCCGCTGAGCTAGAAGCCAAAATCTACAGGTAGGCACTTTGCAAAAAACACCTCTGTTTTCTGCCAAAAAATGGGATGTGTCCACGTTGTGTTTTGGGGCATTTCCTGTCGCGGGCGCTAGGCCTACACTCAAAAGTGAGGTATGATTTTTATCGGGAGACTTGGGGAATGCTGGGTGGAAGGAAATTTGTGGCTCCTCTCAGATTCCAGAACTTTCTGTCACCGAAATGTGAGGAAAATGTGTTTTTTTAGCCTAATTTTGAGGTTTGCAAAGGATTCTGGGTAACAGAACCTGGCCAGAGCCCCACATGTCACCCCATCTTAGATTCCCCTAGGTCTATAGTTTTCAAAAATGCACAGGTTTGGTAGGTTTCCCTAGGTGCCGGCTGAGCTATAGGCTAAAATCTACAGGTAGGCACTTTGCAAAAAACACCTCTGTTTTCTGTCAAAAAATGGGATGTGTCCATGTTGTGTTTTGGGGCATTTCCTGTCGCGGGCGCTAGGCCTACCCACACAAGTGAGGTATCATTTTTATCGGTAGACTTGGGGAAACGCTGGGTGGAAGGAAAGATGTGGCTCCTCTCAGATTCCAGAACTTTCTGTCACCGAAATGTGAGGAAAATGTGTTTTTTTAGCCTAATTTTGAGGTTTGCAAAGGATTCTGGGTAACAGAACCTGGCCAGAGCCCCACATCTCACCCCATCTTGGATTCCCCTAGGTCTATAGTTTTCAAAAATGCACAGGTTTGGTAGGTTTACCTAGGTGCCGGCTGAACTATAGGCCAAAATCTACAGTTAGGCACTTTGCAAAAAACACCTCTGTCTTCTGTCAAAAAATGGGATGGGTTCACGTTGTGTTTTGGGGCATTTCCTGTCGCGGGCGCTAGGCCCACACACAAAAGTGAGGTACGATTTTTATCGGGAGACTTGGGGGAACGCTGGGTGGAAGGAAAGTTGTGGCTCCTCTCAGATTCCAGAACTTTCTGTCACCGAAATGTGAGGAAAATGTGTTTTTTAGCCACATTTTGAGGTTTGCAAAGGATTTTGGGTAACAGAACCTGGTCAGAGCCCCACAAGTCACCCCATCCTGGATTCCCCTAGGTCTCTAGTTTTCAAAAATGCACAGGTTTGGAAGGTTTCCCTAGGTACCGGCTGAGCTAGAGGCCAAAATCTACAGGTAGTCACTTTGCATTAAACACCTCTGTTTTCTGTCAAAAAATGGGATGTGTCCACGTTGTGTTTTTGGGCATTTCCTGTCGCGGGCGCTAGGCCTACACAAACAAGTGAGGTATCATTTCTATCGGGAGACTTGGGGGAACGCTGGGTGGAAGGAAATGTGTGGCTCCTCTCAGATTCCAGAACTTTCTGTCACCGAAATGTGAGGAAAATGTGTTTTTTTAGCCAAATTTTGAGGTTTGCAAAGGATTCTGGGTAACTGAACCTGGTCAGAGCCCCACAAGTCACGCCATCTTGGATTCCCCTAGGTCTCTAGTTTTCATAAATGCACAGGTTTGGTAGGTTTCCCTAGGTGCCGGCTGAGCTAGATGCCAAAATCTACAGGTAGGCACTTTGCAAAAAACACCTCTGTTTTCTGTCAAAAAATGGGATGTGTCCACGTTGTGTTTTGGGGCACTTCCTGTCGCAGGCGCTACGCATACCCACACAAGTGAGGTATCATTTTTATCGGGAGACTTGGGGGAACGCTGGGCGGAAGGAAATTTGTGGCTCCTCTCAGATTCCAGAACTTACTGTCAACGAAATTTGAGGAAAATGTGTTTATTTAGCCAAATTTTGAGGTTTGCAAAGGATTCTGGGTAACAGAACCTGGCCAGAGCCCCACATGTCACCCCATCTTGGATTCCCCTAGGTCTCTAGTTTTCAAAAATGCACAGGTTTGGTAGGTTTACCTAGGTGCCGGCTGAGCTATAGGCCAAAATCTACAGTTAGGGCACTTTGCAAAAAAACACCTCTGTCTTCTGTCAAAAAATGGGATGTGTCCACGTTGTGTTTTGGGGCATTTCCTGTCGCGGGCTCTAGGCCTACACACAAAAGTGAGGTACGATTTTTATCGGGAGACTTGGGGGAACGCTGGGAGGAAGGAAAATTGTGGCTCCTCTCAGATTCCAGAACTTCCCTGACACCGAAATGTGAGGAAAATGTGTTTTTTTTAGCCAAATTTTGAGGTTTGCAAAGTATTCTGGGTAACAGAACCTGGCCAGAGCCCCACATGTCACCCCCATCTTGGATTCCCCTAGGTCTCTAGTTTTCAAAAATGCACAGGTTTGGTAGGTTTACCTAGGTGCCGGCTGAGCTAGAGGCCAAAATCTACAGGTAGGCACTTTGCAAAAATCACCTCTGTTTTCTGTCAAAAAATGGGATGTGTCCATGTTGTGTTTTGGGGCAATTCCTGTCGCGGGCGCTAGGCCTACACACACAAGTGAGGTATAATTTCTATCGGGAGACTTGGGGGAATGCTCGGTGGAAGGAAATTTGTGGCTCCTCTCAGATTCCAGAACATTCTGTCACCGAAATGTGAGGAAAATGTGTTTTTTTTGGCCAAATTTTGAGGTTTGCAAAGGATTCTGGATAACAGAACCTGGTCAGAGCCCCACAAGTCACCCCATCTTGGATTCCCATAGGTCTCTAGTTTTCAAAAATGCACAGGTTTGGTAGGTTTCCCAAGGTGCCGGCTGAGCTAGAGGCCAAAATCTACAGGTAGGCACTTTGCAAAAAACACCTCTGTTTTCTGTCAAAAAAATGGGATGTGTCCATGTTGTGTTTTGGGGCATTTCCTGTCCCGGGCGCTAGGCCTACTCACACAAGTGAGGTATCATTTTTATCGGGAGACTTGGGGGAATGCTGGGTGGAAGAAAATTTGTGGCTCCTCTCAGATTCCAGAACTTTCTGTCACCGAAATGTGAGGAAAATGTGTTTTTTTAGCCTAATTTTGAGGTTTGCAAAGGATTCTGGGTAACAGAACCTGGCCAGAGCCCCACATGTCATCCCATCTTGGATTCCCCTAGGTCTATAGTTTTCAAAAATGCACAGGTTTGGTAGGTTTCCCTGGTGCCGGCTGAGCTATAGGCTAAAATCTACAGGTAGGCACTTTGCAAAAAACACCTCTGGTTTCTGTCAAAAAATGGGATGTGTCCATGTTGTGTTTTGGGGCATTTCCTGTCGCGGGCGCTAGGCCTACACAAACAAGTGAAATATCTTTTCTATCTGGAGACTTGGGGGAGCGCTGGATGGAAGGAAATTTGTGGCTCCTCTCAGATTCCAGAACTTTCTGTCACCGAAATGTGAGGAAAATGTGTTTTTTTAGCCAAATTTTGAGGTTTGCAAAGGATTCTGGGTAACAGAACCTGGTCAGAGCCCCACAAGTCACCCAATCTTGGATTCCCCTAGGTCTCTAGTTTAAAAAAATGCACAGGTTTGGTAGGTTTCTCTAGGTGCCCGCTGAGCTAGAGGCCAAAATCTACAGATAGGCACTTTGCAAAAAACACCTCTGTTTTCTGCCAAAAAATGGGATGTGTCCATGTTGTGTTTTGGGGCATTTCCTGTCCCGGGCGCTAGGCCTACCCACACAAGTGAGGTATCATTTTTTATCGGGAGACTTGGGGAAACGCTGGGTGGAAGGAAAGTTGTGGCTCCTCTCAGATTCCAGAACTTTCTGTCACCGAAATGTGAGGAAAATGTGTTTTTTTAGCCTAATTTTGAGGTTTGCAAAGGATTCTGGGTAACAGAACCTGGCCAGAGCCCCACATGTCACCCCATCTTGGATTCCCCTAGGTCTATAGTTTTCAAAAATGCACAGGTTTGGTAGGTTTGCCTAGGTACCGGCTGAGCTAGATGGCAAAATCTACAGGTAGGCACTTTGCATAAAACACCTCTGTTTTCTGTCAAAAAATGGGATGTGTCCACGTTGTGTTATGGGGCATTTCCTGTTGCGGGCGCTAGGCCTCCCCACACAAGTGAGGTATCATTTTTATCAGGAGACTTAAGGGGAACGCTAGGTGGAATGAAATTTGTGGCTCTTCTCAGATTCCAGAACTTTCAGTCACCGAAATGTGAGGAAAATTTGTTTTTTTAGCTAAATTTTGAGGTTTGCAAAGGATTCTGGGTAACAGAACATGGCCAGAGCCCCACATGTCACCCCATCTTGGATTCCCCTAGGTCTCTAGTTTTCAAAAATGCACAGGTTTGGTAGGTTTACCTAGGTGCCGGCTGAGCTATAGGCCAAAATCTACAGTTAGGCACTTTGCAAATAACACCTCTGTCTTCTGTCAAAAAATGGGATGTGTCCATGTTGTGTTTTGGAGCATTTCTTATCGCGGGCGCTAGGCCTACACACAAAAGTGAGGTACGATTTTTATCAGGAGACTTGGGGGAACGCTGGGTGGAAGGAAAGTTGTGGCTCCTCTCAGATTCCAGAACTTTCTGTCACCGAAATGTGAGGAAAATTTGTTTTTTAGCCACATTTTGAGGTTTGCAAAGGATTTTGGGTAACAGAACCTGGTCAGAGCCCCACAAGTCACCCCATCTTGGATTCCCCTAGGACTCTAGTTTTCAAAAATGCACAGGTTTGAAGGTTTCCCTAGGTACCCGGCTGAGCTAGAGGCCAAAATCTACAGGTAGTCACTTTGCATTAAACACCTCTGTTTTCTGTCAAAAAAATGGGATGTGCCCACGTTGTGTTTTGGGGCATTTCCAGTCGCGGGCGCTAGGCCTACACAAACAAGTGAGGTATCATTTCTATCGGGAGACTTGGGGGAACGCTGGGTGGAAGGAAATTTGTGGCTCCTCTCAGATTCCAGAACTTTCTGTCACCGAAATGTGAGGAAAATGTGTTTTTTTTAGCCAAATTTTGAGGTTTGCAAAGGATTCTGGGTAACAGAACCTGGTCAGAGCCCCACAAGTCACGCCATCTTGGATTCCCCTAGGTCTCTAGTTTTCATAAATGCACAGGTTTGGTAGGTTTCCCTAGGTGCCGGCTGACCTAGATGCCAAAATCTACAGGTAGGCACTTTGCAAAAAACACCTCTGTTTTCTGTCAAAAAATGGGATGTGTCCACATTGTGTTTTGGGGCACTTCCTGTCGCAGGCGCTAGGCCTACCCACACAAGTGAGGTATCATTTTTATCGGGAGACTTGGGGGAACGCTGGGCGGAAGGAAATTTGTGGCTCCTCTCAGATTCCAGAACTTACTGTCACCGAAATTTGAGGAAAATGTGTTTATTTAGCCAAATTTTGAGGTTTGCAAAGGATTCTGGGTAACAGAACCTGGCCAGAGCCCCACATGTCACCCCATCTTGGATTCCCCTAGGTCTCTAGTTTTCAAAACTGCACAGTTTTGGTAGGTTTACCTAGGTGCCGGCCGAGCTATAGGCCAAAATCTACAGTTAGGCACTTTGCAAAAAACACCTCTGTCTTCTGTCAAAAAATGGGATGTGTCCACGTTGTGTTTTGGGACATTTCCTGTCGCGGGCGCTAGGCCTACACACAAAAGTGAGGTACGATTTTTATCGGGAGACTTAGGGGAACGCTGGGTGGAAGGAAAGTTGTGGCTCCTCTCAGATTCCAGAACTTTCTGTCACCGAAATGTGAGGAAAATGTGTTTTTTTAGCCAAATTTTGAGGTTTGTAAAGTATTCTGGGTAACAGAACCTGGTCAGAGCCCCACAAGTCACCCCATCTTGGATTCCCCTAGGTCTCTAGTTTAGAAAAATGCACAAGTTAGGTAGGTTTCTCTAGGTGCCCGCTGAGCTAAAATCCAAAATCTACAGGTAGGCACTTTGCAAAAAACACCTCTGTTTTCTGCCAAAAAATGGGATGTGTCCACGTTGTGTTTTGGGGCATTTCCTGTCGCGGGCGCTAGGCCTACACTCAAAAGTGAGGTATGATTTTTATCGGGAGACTTGTGGAATGCTGGGTGGAAGGAAATTTGTGGCTCCTCTCAGATTCCAGAACTTTCTGTCACCGAAATGTGAGGAAAATGTGTTTTTTTTAGCCTCATTTTGAGGTTTGCAAAGGGATTCTGGGTAACAGAACCTGGCCAGAGCCCCACATGTCACCCCATCTTAGATTCCCCTAGGTCTATAGTTTTCAAAAATGCAAAGGTTTGGTAGGTTTCCCTAGGTGC
Organism: Pleurodeles waltl; assembly: GCF_031143425.1. Classification (NCBI taxonomy): domain Eukaryota; kingdom Metazoa; phylum Chordata; class Amphibia; order Caudata; family Salamandridae; genus Pleurodeles; species Pleurodeles waltl. Next base: position 1,305,803,362 of record NC_090445.1, read on the forward strand.
CGGCTGAGCTATAGGCTAAAATCTACAGGTAGGCACTTTGCAAAAAACACCTCTGTTTTCTGTCAAAAAATGGGATGTGTCCATGTTGTGTTTTGGGGCACTTCCTGTCGCGGGCGCTAGGCCTACCCACACAAGTGAGGTATCATTTTTATCGGTAGACTTGGGGAAACGCTGGGTGGAAGGAAAGTTGTGGCTCCTCTCAGATTCCAGAACTTTCTGTCACCGAAATGTGAGGAAAATGTGTTTTTTTTAGCCAAATTTTGAGGTTTGTAAAGTATTCTGGGTAACAGAACCTGGTCAGAGCCCCACAATTCACCCCATCTTGGATTCCCCTAGGTCTCTAGTTTAGAAAAATGCACAAGTTAGGTAGGTTTCTCTAGGTGCCCCGCTGAGCTAGAAGCCAAAATCTACAGGTAGGCACTTTGCAAAAAACACCTCTGTTTTCTGCCAAAAAATGGGATGTGTCCACGTTGTGTTTTGGGGCATTTCCTGTCGCGGGCGCTAGGCCTACACTCAAAAGTGAGGTATGATTTTTATCGGGAGACTTGGGGAATGCTGGGTGGAAGGAAATTTGTGGCTCCTCTCAGATTCCAGAACTTTCTGTCACCGAAATGTGAGGAAAATGTGTTTTTTTAGCCTAATTTTGAGGTTTGCAAAGGATTCTGGGTAACAGAACCTGGCCAGAGCCCCACATGTCACCCCATCTTAGATTCCCCTAGGTCTATAGTTTTCAAAAATGCACAGGTTTGGTAGGTTTCCCTAGGTGCCGGCTGAGCTATAGGCTAAAATCTACAGGTAGGCACTTTGCAAAAAACACCTCTGTTTTCTGTCAAAAAATGGGATGTGTCCATGTTGTGTTTTGGGGCATTTCCTGTCGCGGGCGCTAGGCCTACCCACACAAGTGAGGTATCATTTTTATCGGTAGACTTGGGGAAACGCTGGGTGGAAGGAAAGTTGTGGCTCCTCTCAGATTCCAGAACTTTCTGTCACCGAAATGTGAGGAAAATGTGTTTTTTTAGCCTAATTTTGAGGTTTGCAAAGGATTCTGGGTAACAGAACCTGGCCAGAGCCCCACATCTCACCCCATCTTGGATTCCCCTAGGTCTATAGTTTTCAAAAATGCACAGGTTTGGTAGGTTTACCTAGGTGCCGGCTGAACTATAGGCCAAAATCTACAGTTAGGCACTTTGCAAAAAACACCTCTGTCTTCTGTCAAAAAATGGGATGTGTTCACGTTGTGTTTTGGGGCATTTCCTGTCGCGGGCGCTAGGCCTACACACAAAAGTGAGGTACGATTTTTATCGGGAGACTTGGGGGAACGCTGGGTGGAAGGAAAGTTGTGGCTCCTCTCAGATTCCAGAACTTTCTGTCACCGAAATGTGAGGAAAATGTGTTTTTTAGCCACATTTTTGAGGTTTGCAAAGGATTTTGGGTAACAGAACCTGGTCAGAGCCCCACAAGTCACCCCATCCTGGATTCCCCTAGGTCTCTAGTTTTCAAAAATGCACAGGTTTGGAAGGTTTCCCTAGGTACCCGGCTGAGCTAGAGGCCAAAATCTACAGGTAGTCAATTTGCATTAAACACCTCTGTTTTCTGTCCAAAAATGGGATGTGTCCACGTTGTGTTTTTGGGCATTTCCTGTCGCGGGCGCTAGGCCTACACAAACAAGTGAGGTATCATTTCTATCGGGAGACTTGGGGGAACGCTGGGTGGAAGGAAATGTGTGGCTCCTCTCAGATTCCAGAACTTTCTGTCACCGAAATGTGAGGAAAATGTGTTTTTTTTAGCCAAATTTTGAGGTTTGCAAAGGATTCTGGGTAACTGAACCTGGTCAGAGCCCCACAAGTCACGCCATCTTGGATTCCCCTAGGTCTCTAGTTTTCATAAATGCACAGGTTTGGTAGGTTTCCCTAGGTGCCGGCTGAGCTAGATGCCAAAATCTACAGGTAGGCACTTTGCAAAAAACACCTCTGTTTTCTGTCAAAAAATGGGATGTGTCCACGTTGTGTTTTGGGGCACTTCCTGTCGCAGGCGCTACGCATACCCACACAAGTGAGGTATCATTTTTATCGGGAGACTTGGGGGAACGCTGGGCGGAAGGAAATTTGTGGCTCCTCTCAGATTCCAGAACTTACTGTCAACGAAATTTGAGGAAAATGTGTTTATTTAGCCAAATTTTGAGGTTTGCAAAGGATTCTGGGTAACAGAACCTGGCCAGAGCCCCACATGTCACCCCATCTTGGATTCCCCTAGGTCTCTAGTTTTCAAAAATGCACAGGTTTGGTAGGTTTACCTAGGTGCCCGGCTGAGCTATAGGCCAAAATCTACAGTTAGGCACTTTGCAAAAAACACCTCTGTCTTCTGTCAAAAAATGGGATGTGTCCACGTTGTGTTTTGGGGCATTTCCTGTCGCGGGCTCTAGGCCTACACACAAAAGTGAGGTACGATTTTTATCGGGAGACTT